>NC_134939.1:11815202-13065202 GCF_051020765.1 Lasioglossum baleicum | reverse complement strand
GTCTGGTGCGCTTGTATTTACGCATGTGTGTAATTTACCATAATCTATCATGATTGTTATGTTGCAGACCCGTCGTCCGTTTCTCTATACCGACACAGCGACCCTTGTTTAGGACCTAGAACCAAACCAGTCGCTGATGATATATTGAAAGGTAAAATTGAAATTCCTCCTAACTCTGTATTTAATGTAGATATAGAAAACAAAACCATACAGCTTAACGTTAATGGAAATTTACATGACATTGGTAATGAGTTAGTGTACATAGTTCGGTCGGAAGACAGTTAGTGTATACCTCGGAATTAATTAATACTTTTCTTGGTACAAAAGTCATCCTCTTAAACACGAATATTTAAATATATCATTTTTGTACTGATCAAAGAAAGAAATAAATCGATCTAACGAGACTTATCTTCGACTCCTCGTGCTTCGATTGAAAAATAGTTTATTTCTTACATATATATTTAAAACAGTGTTACATAGAAATGTTCAAAGTTTATTTTTTCAGTTCCGCCATGATTTCACCTCGGCCCGTATTTTCTTTATGTCTTCCGCATTTGTCCTACAACATCCACCTATGTATCTAACACCTAGATCCAACCATTCGTGTACAAATTGATGTAAACTGTATCCTCCTTCCTTTTTTATCCATCCGGACTCCACGGTATATTTATCACCGCTGTTAGGATACACTACCAGAGGTATGAATTCTTCTTTACATCGATTCCCATTGATTTGTTTCAACAAAGGCGTCACACTTTGCGGTGCGATGCAGTTAACGCCAATTCCTAGAATCTGTCCTGGCGAAGCTTTTCTATAGCATTCCGTGACAACGTCGTGGAAACTAGATCCGTCGGCTATACTATGTCCATCGTCGCGACAAGAAAAGGACAACCACGCTTTAGTGTTCGGGTATTCTTTTAGAAGAGTAACCAGGGCTTCAGCTTCTCGTTTACAAGGTATTGTTTCTATTGCCAGCACGTCGATGCCACTGGCAATCAATTTATCGATACGAGGCCTGTGCCAGTCCATAAGCATCTTCTCGGACACCGACGAACAGTATTTACCGGTATACTCGGACGCATCGTGCAAGCAAGCGCCATATGGTCCAATAGATCCAGCAATCACTGGATTCTCGTTTGCAATATTTTCTTCGCCCCTTATTTCTGCTTTGTACAAGTTCACAGCTTCCCTGGCGTACTCGACAGCTTTGCAAAATAAGTTCAGGCTCTCCTCCTTCGTCAGACCTATATATTTAAAATAACCGTCGATGGATGCTTGGTAAGTATTCGTAAGAATGATCTCCGCACCAGCTCTTAAAAAATCCAAGTGTGTGGAGATAATGGCACTTGGATTTGTTACGAGAAATCCCGCTGTCCACAGAGGATCACCATCTATTATGTCACCCACGTGAGTCGCTAATTGCGTAGAAAATCCACCGTCCAACACTTTTATCGTCGTTGACATGATCCTCTTTAATATTATTCGATCTTTATGACTAATTTGTACAGAAACGATTGTACCGCGACGAATCAACTTTTACAGATGCACATGCACGCCTTGATTGCTTAAATGCTTCTGAAATTCTGAGGCAATACTTTCTTCGAGTGGCTGCAGTGTAATGCTGTCAATCCAAAGTCCAAGTAGAATTTCAGATAAGTATTTTATTGACCAAGGTTTAACAAAAAAAGATACAAGATTATACTTCTCTTTTTATACCTATGTCGGGAGTGGATCTCTCTTGTATCAACCACGCACACGTTTCTCATTCTTTTATACGTCCCTTTCCTATGTTATAATTAATTGCGTGTTTATCTAGAACACCGATACCTATGTGTAAGTGTGTATTGTACTATTTTCAAACGCTTCGAATAGTATATCTGACTCTGGCATGATAACTATAGTAAATATTTATTTTTGAATATCCGTCAGCTGATAAGTAGACAGCGGATTTTATGCATTCGTGAGAAAAATGAGTAGCTGTAATCTAACACAGTGATAACATTAGTAGAATTAAAAAATTTCTGTTTACTCGAGTTTGTTGCAATCCAGGAAGAAAATGCTTATTTTGCACAAAGATCCGCTGTCTAGTCATAAACAGGATAATCAGGATATTAATGAGAGTTACATAATTTGTATAAAAAGTAGATTTATCCGTATACATTGAGTTAAAATTATTTTACGAGTACAAAACAAGTTTTACTCGATTCAAGTAAATTGCGGAAACGGTCGACTTCCCGAGGAAAATTCGTGAAAAATTATTTCGACGTATTTTTCTTCTTGAAACTGTTGACTTCTCTTCGGATAGCCTTTATATTCTCCGAATACATTCTGCAACAGCCTCCAAGGTATCGTACACCGATGTCCAACCATTCTGGAATAAAGCTTTCTACGGAATTACAGTGTTCGTTCCACACCCATCCTTTGGTTGGGGAATATATTTCGCCGCTGTTAGGGTATGCTATGAGCGGGATAAATTCGTCTTCGTTTTTGTTAATGTCTTTCAATAAGTTAGTTACATCAGTGGGAGCAAGACAATTGACGCCAATGGCGATTAGCTGTCCCGGTAAAGCCATTTTATAACATCGTGTGGCTACTTTTTCGAAATTGCTTCCATCCACTATATTTCGACTGTTTCTCTCGCAAGAGAATGAAAGCCACGCTTTAATATTTGGATATTCTTGTAAAAGTTCTACCAATGCTTCTGCTTCCTGATAACAAGGTATAGTTTCTAAAGCTAACAGGTCAACGCCAGCTTCTATTAAAACATCGATACGTGTCTTGTGCCATTGTTTCATAGTTTCCCGCGATGTGGTTTTACCGTAGGCTCCATTGTATTCAGAACCATCGTGTAAGCTAGCACCGTAAGGTCCGCAAGAGCCAACAATTAATGGTTTTCTATTTTCAATTTCTTCCTTTCCTGATGTTTCTTCAATGTAATCGGTAACTGCTCTTCTGGCGAGATTTACAGCTTCGCGTAATAAATGTTTACTTTCTTCTTCGGTTATAGATAAATGTTTCATTAAACCAGGAATCGAGGCTTGATAAGTATTGGTTTCTATGATATCCGCTCCTGCTCGTAGAAAATCTAAATGTGTTGCATAAACCGCGTCAGGATTTGTTGCTAAAAATCGTGCTGTCCATAAGGGATCACCGTCGATTTTTGCACCGACATGAGTAGACAATTGCGCGCTAAATCCGCCATCCAAAATCTTAATGTCCATCTTTCTCGCTATAAGTACTGAAACAAGAAGATATATATACTTACGTAATAATACATATATAAATTGTAATTCTTCTTGGCCTTCTTTGTCAGACGTTCAAGAATCAAATTATTTACGTACGTAGACCGTAGATTAATTGAAAATGACTTAATGAAAGTAGCAGCGCACAAATTTCTCCTTACTACATTGTATAAGAATATGATTAAAATATATACCGACCAGACAATAATTTCGTATCTCCTATCAAAGGCTTGCAATTTATCGCGATAACCTTTTATGTTTGCGGTAGACGCTGACTCGAAAGACGTTTATCATTCTCTACGAAAATTATTAAAAAGGAACGTCGCAATTTGACATTTATTTATAGATCTTATCGGTATTAAAGCTCAATATACTAATTTGATAAAATTCGCATTGTACATATAATGTATACATATGCATTACTTCTACATACATGTATGCACACATTGTACACGTAGCGTGTAAATACGTCCACGAATTGACCGGCTTTTAAAAACTGAATGTTTCTCGAAATTCATCTATGATTTTATTATGATTTAATTTCTATCATTCCATTTTGTTCTAACTTCATTTTTACTTAATTATGATTCTGCCTGGAAATTTTAAACGATATTTATAAAAATGTGAAAACATATTATGTTTATATCTTTTGTATCTTCGTTTAACTCTTTGTGCATTCGAATGGTGACTTTGAGGCGTCAGTAAAAATTGCCATACCATTATTCGAAACAGTTTTAATATTATTCAATTCGTCTGTGTTTTATAAATTGTAAAAAGCTCAACTGTTGTGTGTGTGTGTGTATGAGAAAACAGGTTGAATTCGATGTGCAGGAAAATTACATAGAATAAAAATTATCTGGGTTGAAAGAAATGTCTTGATTTTTTAATTAAAATTGCTTCGAGCCGATTTAATGTACGCTAATGGGTGATAAGAATGCCATAGTGTTGTTGAAAATACATTACACATTATATGTATGTATTAGACAGAAATCAAACATTTATTGTTACTTAACATATCCAATAATACAAAATCATGTTACACGTTGAACAAAGATTTCACAATATTCCCAAACTCTTTTCAATGACAGCATGAGGTTGGCCCATTTGTTCTCTAAATTCTGGTGTATTCAGTATGTCTTCGAACCTAGGACACAAAATAGAACATCAGAAATCTATAATGCTGTCTACGGAGAATTATCGAGCAAAGTTTTTACCCTATATCCTCGTCTCTTCCAAGTAGAACATCTCTCATTAAATTTGACGACGGTAGGAACGGTAATCTTCCAATGTGCTCAGTAGCTTTTAATTCCATTGCTATACGTATTGGCGCGTGTATTCCCTGAGTGTTTCTAAGCAACGCCATATTCATGCAGTCACGATTCTTTTGAAACTGAAAGAAACCTATGGTTGTATATCGTATAAAAATGATAATATTACTATGATTCTCAAAGTAAGTTTCTTACATTTCTTTCGGAAGCTTCTAATGGATGGGAGAAACCTATGCTTTGTCTAACTCCCGACGGCCTGGAGAGTAAGAAAATAATAAGACGAAAGCAACATAAGCGATGTGACATTAAATGACATTTTTTTAACAATGTTATATATATAAAATTGTTATTCATACCCTGAAATCATGGGATTCGGTAGACCATAACTGCCACTGGGGACGTCGAATTTTTCATCGACAGTCGGTTTCGGGACAATTGATGGCAAATTGAAACTCTGAAAATTTTAATTACATTAATTGTATTGTTGCATGCATATAATTATTTATTTTAAGTTGCAGGATATTGTGAATATATTTTGCGAGATAACCTCACAATAAACAGACATAAATGTGTTAAAATTGTTGTGTAAAACTGGTAGTTTTTTTTCCAATTAAATCTAAAGATGACATCATTTTTTACCATTATTTCGGATGTAGTTAGTTTAATCTTTTATAGAAAGCACAAAAGTCACTTTGGATGAATTCGCGATATTTGTATACTGTTCATAAACTTATCGAAGTGTGACTTGACGTTTCACGCACGGCGTGGTCATAGGTCATGATATACATGATCTGTATATAGATTTGGAACTCTCTGCACTGTACAGCGCCTTCGCGTTGTAACGAAACAGTGAAACTGCAAGCCTAACGTTACCGATAGAGAAGATCAAACATATTGTAATAAACAAGCGCGTCTACATAAATATTTATTGAACCACCAATTTTTTCCGACAGTCTGACTTGTTGTTGAGTTGTCCTACTGAATTTCGTGCCACCTCCTTCGATATCATGTGCTCCTAATACAAAGTTCGATTTTGCGAAAATTTTTCGAAAATCTCGACAATTGAGTTTTGTATTAGGAGACTATGATATCGAAGGAGGTGGCACGAAATCAGTAGTACAACTCAACGACAAGTCAGACGGTCGAAAATTTGAGCAAACCTCGAAAAATAAATTTTGTATTAGGAGAATATGATATCGAAGAAGGTGGTACGAAATTTCAGTAGAGCAACTCAACGACAAGTCGGACGTTTGTGAAAAATTGGCGGTTCAATCAATAAATAAGCATATATGTGTTTTTATTACATGGTTTATTCATTGTAGATTCATACAGAAAATGTTTGTCTATATAGTTCGGGTGTTCTCCGTTAGATGGCAATTTAATACTGTTGTGCAATGTCGATAAAATAGAATTCTTCATTATTAACATCCGCCACTATTCTTGAAGAGACTATTTTTACAAAAATTATAAAATCGTAATATGTATATTTGTTTATCACAGGACTCTGGCTGGAATTTTGTCGCACAACATCGATGCGGAATATTCTTCAGTTCCTAAAATATTACTGTTAGAGGTTGAACGAATAAATACAGTTTCTTTTTATATCAATTATTTATTTTCCATACAAATTATAAACATGTTTTTCAAATACTGTACATATACTGAATTCTATTATATTTTTAAACCTCTAATTTAATGATATATCATTTCATTCTTCATTTACTTGTTAAATCAACTACTTTGATCCTCGTTTCATTTTATTTATGATAATATACAGGTAGATCCCATTCGTTCCGATCAATATTTCATTTAATTCATTTTTATAATCAAGCTCAATTCTTTGATATGGCAGTTCCAGGATATGAAGGAATAGAAATTTTAAATAAGCGCGAGCGTTTTTTTCCTTGAATAATACAAAATTTCATATAATAAAAGTCAATGTTTTCATAGAGATTTCACGGAGTTGTTGGAACGAATTTCTGTTTTATGATGAACGCAACGCAAAGAAAATCTTCCGAATCGAATAATAATGTTTTTCTTGATAGGCAGAGGCGAGTCTCTATGAAAATACAGACAAAGGATTGTTTGCGCTTCAGTTTGAAAGATTGTAACCGAATTCGGCAGAGAATTTACAAGTTAAAGAATTTTCGTTCTCGTGGAAGTCTATACACAATACGCAAACATGCAGCCACTGGAACTTCTCTTTTGATGATCATTATGTAAATATGTACAAAGATATTTAACAAATTTCTGGTTCTCGTCATCGATTGTAACATGTATTGTGTACAGTGCGAATTCGTTTTCATTATCGTTCTTTTCTTTATTTTCACGCGCTTCCTTTTTTCCCTTTCCTAATCTACTTCTGCGTTTGTATCTTTTATTGGATTTCGATTTTTTTTTCCTGTCCGATATCATCGATATAGAGTGAGAGAGTGCTATTTTCTATCTTCACAGAAGACATAGATAAATATATATTTTCATAATCTTTCCTTATAAATGTAATTCGCTTATTTTAAAATCATTATTCGATAATGTTAATAATATTAGTATCGGTGCTCCGTTTTTTTCTCTTTTTTTTCGATTTCATATACTCCTCCCTTGCTTTTGTTTTTCCGTTTTTTTTAATCGTCGAAATCAAGATCGAGATCGAAATCGAATTCAAAATCAAAAGAAAATCAGAATCGAAATCAAAATCAAAGTCAAACTCAAAATCAAAATCGAAATCAAAATCAAAATTAAAATTCGCATTAGTAAAACGACGCTTGAGTATCTTTCGAAGATATTTCGCGGGTTCGTGTTGTTTCCTCGATGAAGAACGTCTTTATATTGCGAGACGATTTGAAACCATCAGATGTTGCCGAACTAATCATCGAACGGAATAACATTTATAAAAATCGTCGATCACATTTGTTCATCATTTATTAAAAATCCATTTACATTTTCTTTTTTTCAAGGAATCGTTTCTCTATTCCCATGTAATAAGTTCGCGCGGATCGTTTAAAAAATTTTCGTTACACTTACAAACAATGAACTAACTCTTCGCGTAAAGAACATCTCGATGGTTCCAATTTCACCTTAACGCTTACAAATTTTGCAAGATTACAATGTATAGATAATAATATTTATATATATATCTATATCTATACATAATAAATATAAATATACATATAAATACATATACATATATATATATTTATATATATAAAAAAAAGAACAAGACTTACGGTCAATCATTACAAAACAAAAAAGAAGAGAGAATAGGTAACAATAATTAAAAAAAAAAAAAATTGTTTGAAAGCTGCCAGTTATCGAACGAAAGCCACGTAACGTTACCATCTAAAATATAAAGTTCTTCCTTTGATATATTCAGTCGATCACTTAGCAAATTCAATTCTCACCCCAAAAATAAAAAGCGACGTTATTTCTGACTAAAACAGAGATCAAAATACATTGCCACTTGTTGCGTAAAAGTTAATTAACGTAAAAAATACAGGTAAGTATTATTAATATTCTCTTAAATTATACAATGATTCTCTCCTGTATATATATATGTATGAGTAAATGTCCGCCGCCAATACGGGCAAGCACATTTCTTTTCGAACACATAATCGATCGGATTTAAACAATACCATAGATTAGTTCTCTGTGCATACACACGGTTGGGATTTCACGAGAGATGCGAATCAAATGAAATCAAATAAACCGCAGGATACTGTTTCATGGCCGCGCATACGCTGCTAACGCGTTCGCTGACATCATTTTCGTCGCACCAATTAGGTACGTGCCGCCGCTAATTAAGATTTACTTGACTGCGGATCTTTATGCATTTATAGCAAGATTGAATAGATGAAATTGAAAAATTCAAGAAATTGAAGATATCGACATATGATTTCTCTTTTATTAAAATCATTAACCCTTTTTAAAATTTACTTCAAAGGACAGTTCCTTGACTGCCACTTATTTTAAACAATTTTCTCTCGAACTTTGTTGTAATTTATATTTGTGGAAGTTATATTTGTTTTTAACTACACAATAAGAGAAGGAAGAACCAAATACATATCCAAACCCGTTTCATTTACATTCTTCTTTCTCTGATAAGTGTATTCAGTTTAGTTTCTATTTCTTGCAATCGATGCGGACAATTTTTATTTCGCATAAAGATACGCAGTGTATTTATGACAAATACGCGAGGCTTGTCGTTGTATTCATTCGACAGAATTGACCGATTGAAACTGAGAAATCGTCACTTCAAATTTCATTAGTTTTAATAGTACAGTAAAGACCCATTCTAAGTCCGACAGAGGTGACGGTTCGAATGGGAAATATATCATATTTGGTATAATTTTCATAAGGAAAATGCCACAAGAATATTGGTCAAAGTCCCATTAAAAAATAATGAAAAATAAAGAAGATTAGTTATGTTTACGATCTATGTCACAGCACAGAACCGAGAATTGACTTAGCTTGGGACTTTACTATGTTTACTGTCCTTGTTTCATGATTTTTCAATGGTAAAAATGAAATGGTAGGAGCGAACGCGTCAGACATTGGCGTTATCATGATCGAATCAAAGAAAATCTCTGGGTCGAGCATTCGTCGTGGTCCATGCGTGTTGAGAGACGTTGTTTAAGTACGAAACACATTGACAAGAAAGATTCGCGTGAACTTTGTAAACGCGTGCTCAAATTTAGAGAGCTTCAATGAAATCGCGTTATCGATTGTTCTTCGTCGAGACGGAGGACTCAAGGTTTTGGTATCACTGGTGTGCGCGTGTGACGACATCCGGTGTTTGCGTGTACGTATATATGTGTGTTTTGTTTGATTGTGGATGCGATTATTCTTGAACTTCGAGATCCCCCGGACGACAAGTCGTGAGATCGTTAAATTCGCAAAGTTTAACAGAGAGAAATGTCTCCCCGTCGAACGAAAGATGATAGTCGCGTGTACAGATGAAAAATCGGTTGCATCGTATAGCGAGTATGGTAGAAAGATAGAAACAAACTTCGAGTATGCTACGTATGAAAAATATTCGCGTAAGAGAATATAGAAAGGAAAGAGCTTAGAGTACGAGAAGTAAAATGATTACAAGAAATACAAACACATCCCTCTAATCTAATTGCAAGTGTCGCTGCCTAAAAGTGGCTGGCTGGATTAAAACAGAGACTGTCCCTTCTGTTGAATAAAAACAAGGAAACAATGAATTTTATAAAAACGACGACCAATGTCCCAGTTTCGTTCATCTTAGAATCCGATCAGTCGCGAATTAAAACGTTTTGCAACATTACAGCTAAAAAGAGCGATGGAGAACGATGTTTCGAATAGAAATAGAATATAAAGTTTCAGCGAAGGTGTGTGTGTATGTGTGTGTGTGTGTGCAACCTTTTACCAAGCTATGCTTTTTGACTTGAACATCTTTTCGGAATTAAAAAAAAAGGGAGAAGAAAGAGGAGAGAGAGAGAGAGAGAGAGAGAAACGAGAAAATGACAAAAAAGAAATTCCGTAACGTAAACCAAGGAAACTTAAAAGAAATCGTAATAATGGCATACCTCTCTATCTCTATTAAACTTCCATTTCGTTTTAAAACTTAGAAATCACTTAGATAACTTTATACACGATCATTTATAACAATGTAAATCGTAATCATTGCATTAATATTTAACATATATACTCTTATATGTAATATATGTATATCTGTGTGTGGATGTCTTGTCTGATCTATTTGCTAGTTTAATAATAAAACTATAATACTAAATTGTGTTGAGTACCACGCCTTTCCGAGATCAGAGTCTGTTTCTCTACTATTTTTTTCGACGCCTCTTCTTCTTCTTCTATTTTTTTTTTGCTTTTTTCTCTCGTTTCTATTTTTTTTCTTCTTGGTACATACAGCTATCACCGACGCACTTCTCATACCAAATTTATTGTCAATTTTAACTTAACGTTTATTATATCTCTGTATTAAAATCCCGACGATATCGTTTTCGACTCGTTCCGTGGAGCAAAATGACGCGGAATATTCATAAAATATATATACGATTACATCTGCTTCTCAATATAAAATTTACAACTTTTTCTTTTTTTTCTTTTCGTTTTTTCGAAATCTCGAACGTGCTCCCTGCACAGGATGCCGGGAAAAATCCTTTCTCCACGATCTATTAAAACACGCGTACCAATTATTTGTTACAACTTTTTATCAGTTTTCTGAATCAAACTCAAGCTCGGGCTGGCCAGTACTTTTAACGTGTGTGTGTGTGAAAGAGAGAGAGAGAGAGAGAGAGAGAGAGAGAGAGAGAGAGAGTGAGAGAGTGTGTGTACGTGTTCGTGTATGTATGTGTGTTTGCGCGTGGTTGCGGGTGGCGTGTGTACGAGTTTCAAGTTCTCTCTAAGGAGTTTCTTGGAAAATGTTCTCGAGCGTCGAGTCGAACGAACGGTCTCGTTAAAAATTCAACCGTTTAAAATTCTCAGCCGTATCGTATTTACCATCTAATTGGACAATCGTTCGGATTCGTTCGCGAATCGTTGAAATACTTCTCTATGAATTTTGCTCGACGATGGAACATTTTCGAAACGAGACCTCGTGAAAACCTCGTGGAAACGAGAACGTTCTTCGTATCGTGTCTCGCGGGGCCACGTGTGTGTTTTACGACAACGTGATCACGCTTGTCGCTTAACCCTTTGAAGCGTACAGTTGTTAAAGGGAATCTCTAGGATTGGTCACTCCGTAGCTGCTAAACAAGATCAAATCGGTAAAAAGATACACATCCGCGACATGCAAAATCGATTAAAAACTACGAAACCCGTGTACATGGTGCAAATACAATATTTGCTGCGTGTAAATATTATACTTGCACCGACGTCGACGGTCGAGGTGGATACAAAGCGATATAAAAAAAAAAACGTCAAAAGGAAAAGAAAAGTAGGAAGAGGAAGAGAAACGAAAGAAACGAAGGGTCTTGACGAGACTTATGGCGGTGGACTCGTTTCTAGGATTGCAAGGGTGCTGGATGAGCTTTTTCAATAGTGAAAAGCGCTAGATGAAAGATCAATCTAGACCGCAGATGCGTTAAAAAGTCCTATTTTTACATTTGCGTAAAATCAAAATTAGTTATGTAAAAAAAGAGGAGTAATTTGCATTGGAGACAGCATGTAGCTGTCGCAGCTCTGTGAAAATAGCTACCAATGCAAATTACGCTTTATAAAGGTAAAAATAAGGCCTGGATTGATCTTTTGTCTAGCGCTTTTGATTACTGAAACATCCTCTTTGTATTATCTTTTCCGCTTTTTCATCCTGGAACCGAGTCTACCCCCTTATGGTGGTCGAACGTGTTAACCACGACACTTCAAAAGGTTATTAGAAATCCCTGTGTGTAATCGTGTATTTGCGCGTATGGATGATTTTTTTTTAAATGTGATGGTAGGCACTGATGGGGGTGGATGGCTGCATGGCGAGCAGGTTCAAGCAGGCTAGTCCTTGATCAATCTGTATATGTGATGTTGCGCACCGTGCTCGGACGTCGACACTTCGAACACGTATGCCGTACACAGTAACGTTTCCTGCGTATCCCTATTCGTGACAACCTGAAATCAGAGGAGAACTTTGTCGTTCGATTTACGAGGGCGAAGCAAACGCCAAGCCACAACACCGATCTTCCCCGAGATGGAGAAACGGAAGATGGACTTGGAGGATCCGAGTTTAGCTGTTCTGCTCGTTAAACGTCATACCTGGAGAATAGTGAAATTCTCGAGTACGCTGTTCATCATGTACTTTTCCGGCAGGTGCTTCAACTTGTGTATAAAGTTGATCATGTACTCGCACATCGGCGAACGACTAATCCGGTAGACGAACCTGCCGTTTTCAAACCTAGCGTATTCCGTTTCCACTTTTTCCACCACTTGTTTACCGAAAGAGCAAACTTTCGTCGAACATGTTATCGTCATGTTCTCGTTGCTCTCGTACCTGTGGACAAACGAATACGTAACATTAACGACGATTCACAGCGAATCATTGCACTCGAGATTCACCCTTTTGCCAATTTCAACCTTACGCAAATCGATTTCACCCTTTTGCAAATGAATTTCACCCATTAGGAATATTTAAAATTAATTACACTTGACAGCATCTCTCTGGAATTCAGAAGGAGTCACCATGGACAGGAGCACACGTGGATGGTATCCAACGATAACAGTATACGTTTTGCAGTCCAAATTCGCCCGTATCATATTCTACCATATGCAAATCGATTCCACCTTTTTGCAAATCGATTCCACGTGTTCATGCATCAATTATCTATTGCATGCACCTCACGTTTTTCGTTTTAAATCTTACAAGTATTTTCATAGATATTAAAAATTCACAATCACAAATTTTCAGGACTATCTGTACGGGGTTAGGAATCTGTATGGGGCTAGAAAAGAATATTTTATGTCATCCAGTTCTGAGCTATGTTTAAAATTTCAAGTCTCTAGCTCTCATCGGGAAGTTAGTTTAAAATTAATTGCAAAATTTGTACCGAACAAACAGACAGACAGACAGACAAGAAAGCGAGCTAATAAAAACGTGGTAAAAAAAGTGGAATAAAATAGAATATCCTTTTTTTATTTAATATAAATATTTAATATAAATTTTCAAAAGTCATAATTGCATAAAGATTCGCAGTCTAGTAATTACCAATTCATTAACTTCGTAATGCATGAAAACTGTATGTTGGTATGTATATTCATTGTAGCCATTTTCTGATTAATCGATTTGAATATTTTATATGTATTTATTGAAGCGCGTATTGAATATCGCGTCTTATAAATATACAATTTAATCGAAACAAATAAGTAATTAATTTTAAATATTCCTAATGGATTAAATTAATTTGCAAAAGGGTGAAATTGATTTACAAAAGTGTGAATTTAACGTGATATAGAAAAGACAAAACAGTGAGTAAATACAACTTACTGGCTCGTCACACCGTAGAACGCTCCAGCCTCGTCTTGGATGTTAGTATTGAGATCAGCCCAAAATTTAACGAGGAAGAAAGCCGCCTGAGGTCCTTTATCGTAAAGTTCCTTTAGACCACCCTTTTTCTCCGGGAATTTGTCATATATCTGCCTAACGTCAACAGCCTCTAGCAATGGGTCCGCGTAAGTCGCGGATCCTCCTATGTGGACGAACAGGTGTTTATGATACTGGAAATGGAAAAGTTTCCAACAATCAAGAAGTTGATCAACGTAGAAAACGACGGTTTATCGTTTCCACCATTCGATAGAATTTTATCGACCGGGGATGATCCACAAGTGTTTGGGGTAGACTACTCCTTTTTCCAGGATTGCAAGGGTGCAGGATTCGCCTTCTCGTTTCCTGATAATACAAACACGGGGTTTTTCAGTAGTCAAAAACGCTAGATAAAAGTCCTATTTCTTCGTTTACGCAATTTGCATTATTCGGCAGCGCAATTTGCATTCAAACGCACTCGAAAGTCCTACTTTTTCGTTTACGATGGCTGATTTGCATTATTCGGCAGCGTAATTTGCATTATTCGGTAGCATACAACTGCGCGTGTAGCTATGAAAATAGCGGAATAATGCAAATTACGCCTCGCAAACGAAAAAATAGGACTTTTGAGGGAGATAGCGCCCTAGATGGACCTTTTGTCTAGCGTTTTTGACTACTGAAAAAGTCTGTGTTTGTATTATCGAGCGAGAAGAGGCGAATCCCGCACCCTTGCAATCCAGGAAACGAGTCCACCGCCTTAATTCTAGAAAAGTCGAAACGATGGAAAACGTATCGCTTACAATATCCTGATCTCTCTGTTGATCCATGTAGGCCGAGAACTCGACAAGCCTAAGCTTGTGGGTTGCAATGGCACGTCCTTCCCATGGCGGGGGTGGTTGAGCCTGGACCATGTCGCCGCTCGAGACCGCCGTCGCTGGCTTTCCGGTGTACGCCGGCTGCGAAAATGGCTTGACATCCTGAGATGTTCCTGGCTGCAGGCCCGGCTGCCAAAATTGCTGAAAAGTCGACGATTCCTTTCATTTTCAAACAGCAACGCGGCGTCTTCGACTAAGGGTACCAGTACAATGGAGCTGCGATATTAGCGAGCTAATTCGTTGCTAAGCTTCACTCTCTTCGCTGGTACCGTTCTACTCGTACCCTTAGGAACAGGCTCTTATCGTTAGCATTAGTATTTCGACTAACTTTATTTCCAAACGCTCGAACGCTCACCGACAGAAACGTTCTTATCGTGTTGACTGCCGAGCGCCATTTTCACAAGAATCTCGTCGGGGTCCGTACAGATACAGGGTGAGTCTGGGAACTGGGTCAAATTACTGCTCTTTTTTAACATTTGTGTAGTCAACCAAATGTATAGATTCTTTTAAACCTTTGTGTATTTAACATCTTTGCACAAATTCTCATAATAAGACTATAAATTACTATATTGGCGAGTAAGGAATGGACATTCAGAGAAATTTTGTAATATCTTCTAGAGCAGGGGTCGGCAAACTTCTTTTGGAAAGGGCCTGTCATAAATGTTGAATTACCAAGCACTACATATTTAACAATTCGTTTATCACAATACCGTAAAACGTACATTGTATTAATTTACTCTAAAATAATGTGTTCAATTTCCACTTGGACCACTTTTACAATCACGGGCACGTATTTCTACGTTTGTCGCGGGTCTGTGCGTATACGGGAGACTTCTAAATAACGCGTGTAAAAGAATGACCATGCCAGAAACTTTTCACGCTAAACTAGCCAGAAAATATCCTAATTATTTTGAACGGTGGGGTAAACCTTGGCGTGCAAGGATCGACCGATGAACGCTACGGCAGTCAACGTGTGAGACAATTCTAACGAAAAGAAAAAAAGAAAAAGAAAACAGCGGAGTCTTCATTGCACTTCATTGTACATATAAATTTCAACCGCGAAACACTTGGAAGACGCAGAGGAAACGTTCCATGGAATTGGTCGCGTGTAGAGTTTCTTCGCGCAATGGAGGCTCCACTGAGAATCGAGTATCCGTAAGACGAGATTTTTCATCGGATTCCGCGCGCAACGCTAACCGGGGAACATTGAAATTGTACAACGAGGAGATCTTATCTTTCACCGTAAGCCGTCGAACCATCGAGCCATCGAGCCCTCGGGCGAGGAACGATCGCGAAAATGCTTTTCAATACGGGGCGGAAGAAAAAACACAACAACGATACGAAGAAGAACAACAACAACAGCAGCAGCAACAGCAACAGCAACCAGACGAGAATAAAAACATATAGGTACGAACGTAAGCGAAGGAAAGTGTAGTGGTAGTGGTATTATGCGAAGAGAGAAAGACAGTTTCGTAAGCCACAACAATGTTTCGCAACGTCTAACTATGCCGATAATGCACACATACATACATATATGAACAGGGTCGACGATACACGGTATTGCCTCTACATAATCGCACATTGTCGATCTACGTACGCCATTGTCGCGTTATCCGAGGTAGAAAGAGAGAGAACGATACCGTAGCGAGCCAAATCGGAAAGAAAGAGCCGGAAATCGTGTCCACTGCTCTCCGCGAAGTCTACGGTGCGATCATAAGGAGGGAATACCGTGTACGCTACCCGCGAATCATGTATACGCGCGTGTACCTGTTCGTGTGCGCATATTATATGTGTGTGTATATGTGTAAATACATGTATGTGCCCAGGTGATATGTAAAAAGATAGAGCAACGGACAAATTGAACAATACACAACAAGGGCCCCCAAGGGCGTAACAGCAGAGAGCAAAGGGTTGCTGTCTCGTCGGGATGGTTAGTTTTTGTCACAGAACCTTTCGCGAGCGACGTTCCGCAGTGTAGATGCTGACGAGAGCTTCCTTTGAAACACCATTAAAAAAGAGAACCAAAGTATTCGCGACAGCGATTGCAAGATTTCGTGCTTCTCGTCGTTCTTTGTCAACAGTGACACACTAATATTCGGACACTGTTGGAAAGATGGTAAGCTTTTTAACACTAACCCTTATATGAATGACAAGTTCGATTTTATTTAGACTTTCTTCACTCATTTCTTATGACATAAGTTTGATTATTTCAGTAATTGTGAATTAAAAATTTTTGTCACATTGTGTAGCAAACCAATTGTTCTAACTTCTCAAAAAGACCAATACAGTAAATCCTCTATAGTCGCAAAAGCCTCGGGGAGGTTTGTTTGCAAAGTTCGTAGACGGACGCTATTTTTTTGAGCTTCAAAGACCGAGCCGAACGAAAAGAAGGACAGCGCGTGTAAAGAGAAACCGTACTCTTTCTTTCCCATACGCTGTCCTTCCTTGCGCCCGAAACTGTCATCGCCAATTAAACCACTAAACACAGTTGAAATTATATCGTGTTTGGTCTTATTTTAATCAGAAAAATGCCACAAATAGATTGGTGAAAGTTTCATAACAAAATACGTAATAATAAAAAAGATTTTATATTGGTATTACATTGTGAGGACGTACGGGCCTTTGAACTGTGCCGGCGACTGCGACTCTCCGTGACGCATTAGTAGTGGTTCACACCGACATACCCGAGCCGAGGTCAGATTACTATAGTGGAGGGTATATACAGGGTGTTCCATTTTTCTTGAGACAATCAATTATTACGGAAACCAGCAGGAATATAAAAAAATGTTTTATATAAAATATTCTTCATATGAAGGGGCACATGTAATGGGGCCATGCACATTTTTCCATAAATGCCAATTAATAAAAAAGGCCCTCATTTTTCCAAATGGAAACGCATATTTTTTACTTCATATTCTTAATTATTTAATTATTTCATATTTTTATTTCAAATTCCAATTGAAAAAATCAAGTTGCCCTTCATCTGGCCCTTAAAGGGCCCTTATGGAAAAATGTGCATAGCGCCATTAAATGTGCCCCTTCATATGAAGAATATGTTATATAAAACATTTCTTCATATTCCTGCTGGTTTCCGTAATAATTGACTGTCTCAAGATAAATGGACCACCCTGTATTTTGCATTCATCGTGTACGATCTTCTTGCGACTGTAGAGGATTTACTGTATTAAAACAGTCAGTGACGTATTAAAAGAGGTCACTGTACACCATACGCCGAGAGAAACGACAAATTTACTAGATCTTTCCGAGAGAATCGTTCAAAGTGTTACAGTTTCGAAGATAGTCGCATCTACACTGCGTTCGATCCTCTTTGGAAGTGGTAAATGAAACGTAGATAGTCGGAGTGGTTCGAGCGAGTTGTCGGAGCTCCTTCGCGCTCTCCGGACGAAATGATCAGCGACGCGACGAGTTGAGCGCCGCGTCGGGATCAACGTTCTCGAGTCGGGTCTCGATTAACATGAAGAGCGAAGGTACTCGGATCGAGCGACATCCGACAAACGTAGAAGTTTACGATGGTCGATCTAGGCACGAATGAAAATTGGGTCAGTCGACAAACCACACGATAGAGATCGCCCTACGCAAGCGGATTAAGACGGTTGCAGGGCGAAGCGGTTAGAAAAACAGAGACGAATGTCAAAGAAGAAGCCAACCAACCGACGGTACAGCGGTCAGATTATATGCGTCTTCAAGACGACGAGACACCGTTCTTCTCGGCGATCGAGTATTCTCGATCATTCCCGGATACGTAATGCGTAGACGACGATGCATCGGGACGGTTAGCCAGCTATCGATTTCCAACGATACGCGAGTTATACTCGGGCCACAGCCCACAGCGTGCCAATTGCATTTGCTCCCGACTTCGATGCCTGCCGGTTAGTTCTTCTTAACACTTTATCTACCGGTAGCCTATTAACCCTTTGCACTCGGAGCTATTAGGCCGGAAAGAATGTTCTTACGGTTTTTGTTATTTTGATTACATAATAAAAATCGCAAGGAATTTCTTTCCGACCTAATAGTTTAACTGGAAAATTCAACATTTATTCCGCGACCTAGAATATTTCCATTATCTGGGATTTTTTAAATCAGCTGGATATGAAATTGATATAATACCTCGTACAGTGTTAGTTAATAATGTAAACAATATTTAGAATAATGGTACAGCTATTTTCAGTGGCGCCTCAGAGTCGCCTCTCGAATACTAAGGGTTAATAGGCTTCTCAATAATTGTGCTGCACCAAATGGAAGCTTAAGATTCTTCTTTCACGCAATAATCTCGAAGGAAATTATTGGATTTTGTTATTGAGAGTTGTTGGTTTATGATTAAAATTGCTGCTGCTATTGAAGGATTCTTTTAAAAAATCCTCAGCCGCGAATCATAGATTTTCAACAATTATGGAATAATCACCGGTAGCTAATGTGTTAAGTATTTGTGAGTAGACAGCGGATCTTTATGCAAAATACAAATTTTCTACTTGAATTGCAACAAACTTGAGTCAAATAGAAATTTCTTTTCTTCCTTAATATTAATATAAAAATTCTTCTATGTTTTTACTGTCTTAAATTAGGACTACTCATTTCTGTCATGAATGCAGCATATCCGGTGTCTACTTACGAGATATCCGGATAAACAAAAATTACTCGGGTATCTCATGAATAGACTGCGGATCTTTATGCAAAATAAAAATTGTTTGCATCGACTGTGAGAAGCAGAACGCCGATTTATTAGTATTTTTCTACGAAAATAAAAGTATTTAATCTCTAGATAATTAATTATTCCGTATTGTATTATATTATTTCATACACAATTATGAACTAACCGAATACTCAAGTAAAGCATACGGCGCGGTGGCTCAGGTAATAATAGCTTTTGTAACCAGTTGTGAGACCTCATGAGTAGACTTCGGATCTTTATGCATTTATAGCAAAATTGAGTAGATGAAATACAAAATTTTAAACATTGACGATGTCAATGTATGAATATATGATTTCTCCTCTATTAAAATCATTAAGGGAAGAAATAATTCTATTTCTTGCAATCGAAGCAGGCAATTTTTATTTTGCATAAAGGTCCGCAGTCAGAAAGATTAGTTCGACGGATTAACTGGATAAAATTCGACCAAGATTTCTCGAGAATCACTGTGTGCAAGTACTTTTCTGGCTCGTTAAACCATCTTTCTCTCTTTCTCTCTTATCGACTACCGTGTCTCGTCGTCTCGCCCCAAAGCTCGTGGCTCCTTTCAAAGGTATCGCAGTCCGACAAAAAAGAAAAACAAAAACGAAAAGAAAAGAATAGAAAACGGAAAATAAGAAGAAGAAGAAGAAGAAAAAGAAACAGTAAAAGAAACAGAAAATCGTTCCAAGGGGTTTCTCGTGATCGGGACTTACCGCTCCGGGATAGGAGACAGGGGTGGAAGCGTGAAGGGCAAGGGGCCCCACGAGGGCAGGGGGCATCTTGTTGTGTATCGCACTCCCAGCTGATACTATCTGGGCACTCGACATGCTCGACATTGTCTGGAGCGCCTTCTCCTTGGCGGCATGATCCTAACAAATCGTCAAACCGATTACAACTTACAACGCATCGCCGTGTCGCGTCGCGGGAAACCCCCGCCACCACAATCCAACCCGCGCGCGTTGGGCAATAAGAAGATTTGGAAAATACTGTCACGCACATAATTGATCGCACACACTTGAAATCAGGATAACTTTTTTATCAGTGGACCAAACGACTTCAATTTCTCTGTAAGGCTCGAAGAATTAGTTTAGTAAATGAAGTCTAATAAATACGCTGAAAAAATATATTTGGTTGGAATTGAGAAAAACAATAGTAAAAATCGGTTTTAACAACTTTTTCAGCGCGTTCAATGTGTTTTGTAAACACGTATAAATTATATATGTTCAGAAAATTCCATTGAAATTGGTTAATTGCTTTACGAATTATAAAGGATCAAACGTGGTGAAAATTGCAATTTTTCATGATTTTCGGCCTACAACTGCCATTTTTTACCACGCTTATATTAACTTGCCGTGTTGTTGTTGTATGCGTGAAATCTTGTAATCGAATTTCAAACCTCTTTTCATAGTCCAATCTTGCTGAAATTTTGTATGCACACTTGCTTATAGAAAAATTTAATATAAATTTAAATAAAATTATGATATTAGTGACTACAAATAAAAGCGTGGAGCGCTCACGAAGATTACGTCAATATACTTTAGCGCTCCACGCTTTTATTATTATAGTCACTAATGTCATGATTTTATTTAAAATATTAAATTTTTCTATCTATTCCGAATTTTGGGGAAAAATATTATTAATCATTTAACTGGATTCGGTATTTCATGGAGAACCAGGAAAAAAGTTATTTTCTCCTTTTTTCATATATTTAATTATAACTCGTAAACCAATTAACCAATTTCAATGAAATTTTCAGAATGTATGTAATTTATAAATTTTCGTTATTAGAGGTCAGCTAAGAAAGTTGTAAAAATCAATTTTCACTATTGTTTCTCACAATTCCGACCAAATGCATTTTTTCAACATATTAATTAGACGTCATTTACTAAATTAATTCTTCTAGCCTTACAGAGAAATTGAAGTCGTTTGATTCAGTGATAAAAAAGTTATTCAGATTAAAAAGTGTGTGTGAACAATTATGTGCGTTGTAGAAGAGAAGCGTCGTTCCGTAAGCGTAACACGGTACACCGTGTACACCGTAAACACTGTGTACACCGCGTACAGGATATACAGAGACGAGAAGCGAGAGGGAAAACTACTTAAAACTTTCCAACGAATCGTTCCTGTTACCCCACGACGCGGCATTCGACTCGAACCGATAAAATCAAATCGATAAACCATTTCTCATCGATGCATAATTTCGTTATCGCCAGTGGATTTCCCCTACCCGGTGTCGGTGTTTTAGCTTGACCGTGGTTGATGTCATCGATCGCTATCGGGAAAACGGCAATGCAGTTGATTGCAGAAACAAGCCCGGTTTTGGGTCGCGAAATTCGCGGGAATTTTGCGCTTTTATCGGAAAGCCGTCGTTTTAATCAGAGGCCCCCAGACCGAAAATCGCTGACGAGGCGAACGAGGGGTTCGTTCGTGTGATATACGGGAAATTGGCGTGTCCCCCTCCCCTTTCTCTCTATCTCTCTTTCTCTCCTAGCCTCGTGCCCACACCCGCAATCGAATCCACGTTCACGTTCACGTTCACGTTCCCGTCCACACCCCGCGCCTCGCTACAGAGCTTTTCAATTTCGTTCATAAATCCGTAATGGGAGTGCCATTACAAGCTCCGCCGTTCGGAATGAAGCGCGTCCGCGTAACAATACCAACTGCAATGAGGGCTTTTCGTAGTCGCGCGTATCACAAAAATTTCGAACTTACGTCCGGCAACAAATTGTTTTTTTTTACGGGAATACATTTCATCGACACCCCTCGTCGGTACCGTTCAGCACCGCTATAATACATCCTGTTCATAAATCACCGGACACTTGTCCTCAACAAAATGGTAATTAGAGAATACGAGCTTGCAGGTTAATTTGATTGTTTCATTTTTATTAGATGTAGATGCTCTACGATCATATTTGAATGTAAAATTAAATATATACGTTTGGAATTGCGGGATGATTATTCAACAAAATGGTAATTAAGGAATACAAGCTTACAGGTTGATTTGATTGTTTGATTTTGATTAGATGTAGATGTTCTACGATCATATTTGAACGCAAAATTAAATATATACGTTTAGAATTAGGGGATGATTATTCAACAAAATGGTAATTAAGGAATACAAGTTTCCAGCTTGATTTGATTGCTTTACTTTGATTAGATATAGATGTTCTACGATCATATTTATATGCAAAATTAAATATATACGTTTAGAATTGCGGGATGATTATTCAACAAAATGGTAATTAAGGAATACAAGTTTCCAGCTTGATATGATTGTTTGATTTTGATTAGATGTAGCTATTATACGACAACATGTGATTCGATTTATATACTGTTTGAATAAATGTTGGAAAAAAGGGATTGAAAAATTGTGGGATGATTACGACAGCTCTTGAAGCGAAATTGGAAAACAATTACCAATGTTCCTTTTAATATCGATCGTAAAATTGTTTCGATCTATGTGTAGATCATTTTCAAGAAAACTAATAACTGCGTATGCTTAACGAAATTATTTTAACTAAATTGAAATCGAAACAACGAAACACGTGCTGTTCTCATGTCGTTACACAAGCTACATTTAATTTAATTTTCAAAATTGCTTTGATGTAGAATCAGATCGAACCAGTGCGCCGAGAGCATTAGTACATCATTTGAAAACAAAATTACCCCACTGAAATTTTAAATAGAAAACATAAGAATATTAAGATTTGATTTAAATGATCTCCACATTAGAAAAAATCAGTAAGTACCATTTCTATTTTATAATGTAGGTCATGTAACAACACAAAATCGTCTGCATCCAAATATTAATGAGTGTCCGGTGTCTTATGCACGGGAGTGTGCATATTCGCGGGCCAAATCGTTAATCATTTTCCCTAGAAAATTCGTAACTCTCTGCGATGGGTTTCGACGTATCTCGAATCGAAGATCGTCCCTCGATTGGTACCCCGAACGAGTACCAATTTGCTTCTGGCAAACGAGTACCGTGTTCCGAATAAGATGGATAAGTGTTGGGATGAAAACTCGCGGTGACACCGTTGTCCCGTTGATCAATTCGTAAATTCGGTGCAAATACGCCGCGGCAGAATGTTCGAAATAAAAATGGCCCGAGGAGAGTGTACACGATCGCGTGGCTGTTTGGGTGTCTGTGCTCTGTGCTCTCTGTGGCCCGTGCTCGCGTAGATGCGTAGGCGTGTAAGTGTGTAGGTACACGCTCGCTTTAGCTCGTTGCCTCCCTCGCGTTCTGTTTGCGTGCGGTACGCGGTTTTATTTCGCTCGCAGCGTGATTTAATAAAAGGAACGCGCGCGCGCGAGCGGACGAATTTTCGAATTTAAAAAACGATTATCACGGTATCGAGCTGCACGCGAAAAAATCCATTCAATTCCGCGGGACCGTTGTTCGGAGCGTGCACCGCAGCTGAATTCGCAGTGGAAAATCAATTCGGTTAATTGAGAGGGAGCTAGCTCTCTTCCTTTTTCCCTCGACCCTCCCTCTGTCTCTCTCTCTCTCTCTACTGCCTCATCCTCCCCTCCGTTTTTTCTTGTTTTAATTTCCGCGTCTCTTGTTCTCTTTGTCTCGCTGGGTATCGTTGTCCTTGTCGGCTGCAGCCCCTCATCGTGCAAATACACGCGAGGAATGCAGGATTGGCTGGGTAACGGGCTGGACATGTTTATCGACATTCTGAAACGCCGCGCCGGTTGGCCGTTTTTGGGTATCGTCGGTTATCGAGCTACGTTTACACCGCAACAATCAATTACACGGTAACGCTTGGCAGGATTATTCCGAAAATTGATTGCGCGGCCGCGATCTCCAAAGAATGCACTCCCGGGAAAAATGACGAGTTTCGATTAACCTCTCGTTACCGGCGCGCAGCGCGATCCCGGACCTTTTTCCGTACTTTCAACCGTGCCGACTACGGTTGTCGTGCTCCAATTGTTGTTACCGTTGTTGTTCGATCGCCGATCCAACGAACGGCGTGAAAAATGTACGAGCATCGAGTAACGATATGCAATTTGGAAATTCAAGAGCAAAAATGACTGTGACCGTTGGAAAACCAGGAGCGGCTCGCTTATACACCAGCGAAGCGGAAGTTGCCAGCTCGCAGAACTTTTGATACCGACGCGCCGCGATCCCGGACATTTTCCCTACTTTTAATCGTGCCGACTACGGTTGTCGTGCTCCAATTGTTGTTACCGTTGTCGTTCGACGACCCAACGAGCGGCGTGAAAAATGCTCGAGCATCGAGTCGCGCGTAAGGGAAAAATTCGGGAGGAAATGCAATTTGGAAATTCAAGAGCAAAAGTGACTGTGACGGTCGGAAAACTAAGAGCAGTTCGGCTATACACTTGCTATACTGTTAACCGTGCCGACTACGGTTATCGTGTTCCAATTGTTGTTACCGTTGTCGTTCGACGACCCAACGAGCGGCGTGAAAAATGCTCGGAGCATCGAGTCGCGCGTAAGGGAATCATCCGGGAGGAAATGCAATTTGGAAATTGAAGAGCAAAAACGAGTGTGACCGTCGGAAAACTAACAAGGGAAGAACCCCAAGTGCCCGACTTCGATTTTGATCATTTTTTGTGAGACGATGGTATATGGATCCCTAATGATGTCTGCAAAATATTAGATCTAGTTACTCAATAGTTTGAAAGATATAAACAATTAAACTTTCATACCTTGTTGATATACCATGATTTGCAGCTCAAATTTTCGAAGTTCCATTAGCCATATCTTTAAAACTATTGAGTAAGTACAGCTAATATTTTGCAGACATCATTAGGGATCCATATACCGTCGTCTCACAAAAGATTATCAAAATCGAAGTCGAACACTTGGGGTCCTTCCCTTGCAAGAGCGGTTCGGCTATACACTTGCTATACTTTTAACCGTGTCGACTACGGTTATCGTGTTCCAATTGTTGTTACCGTTGTCGTTCGACAACCCAACGAGCGGCGTGAAAAATGCTCGGAGCATCGAGTCGCGCGTAAGGGAAAAATTCGGGAGGAAATGCAATTCGGAAATTCAAGAGCAAAAATGACTGTGACCGTCGGAAAACTAGGAGCTGTTCAGCTCTCCACCACCGGAACCGGAAGTTGCAGGCGCGGCGTGGTTTTTGCCGGCTCGCAAAACTTTGATACCGACGCGCGGCTCCGGGCCCGCGAAAATATACGGCCACGGTACGGTTCGCCGCGAATGGTCTTTAATGGCAGTAACCGCGCGTAGAAATTAAGTAAGGCGAGACCACAGGAAACGTAAACAGCATGCCTAAAAATTCTTTTCTCGCGGAACACTATTATATTATACCTACTACTGTCGCGTCGTATTGTAGCTACCTATATGGGGGAATCGGGAGAACGCGATTCGCAAACAGGACTACACCGCTCGGGGCGGTGCCTACCGCTTACCGCGTGTCAAACCCGGAAACCAGAAAATTACGTCACGCTGTAGACTGTCCGTACACCGGGACCCAAAGTCCGAGTCCGCAGCTCGGAACAGGGGTTGGTTCTCTTCCGATTAATGGTCTCGCGGCACGCTGGAGGCACGCGAGAGGCATGGGGGAAGCTTGGGGAAAGCATGGAGGAGGCTCGGGGTCACTGCGGTAGCAGATGCAGCCGCTGCAATTGTAGTCGGTGATATTCGCGAAGGTGCACCAACGCGACGCCGGTCTTTCTCGTTGCAGGTTTTTATCGAGCCAACTCGAGTCGAATAGATACGATTGACGGGCGCGAACATGTTAGGTCGTTCGGAAAGTAGTTTCGTGTAGAGATGGCAATGTTATTCCCACTTGTTATTAGTAGACAGCGGATCTTTATGCAAAATAAAAGCTTCCTACATGAATTCCAACAAACTAGAGTCACCTAGAAATTGATTTCCATTCTTAGCATTTTAAAATTCCTCTAATGTTCTTACTGTTTCGAATTATGTACACCTACTCATTTTTGTTATAATTGCATCAAATCCGCTGTCCAGGTATTACTAGGCTGCGGATCTTGGTGCAAAATAAATTTTTTATACATCAATTGCAATCTACAGGAGCTAAGTACTTTATTTTGCTCATTAATCATTTTGATACGGTCTTAAACTCTTTTTATTGTTTTGAATTACATCTGCCCATTTTTGTCATAAATGCATCAAATCCGCTGTCCAGTTATTACTAGGCTGCGGATCTTGATGCAAAATAAAATTTTTATACATCAATTGCAATCTACAGGAGCTAAGTACAAATTTATTTTGCTCATTGATCATTTTGATACGGTCGAAATAGCATACCGACACTTAAACTCTTTTAATCTTTTTATTGTTTCGAATTACATCTGCCCATTTTTGTCACAAATGCATCAAATCCGCTGTCTAGTTATTACTTGACCTTTAAATCGCAAAATTATGGCATATCTCGACAGCTGACATCTCGGACGTCGTTTCCTGGCTTGTGGTGCCTTTCAAACATTTTTTTGTCATCGCGTCAAATATGCAAAATCAAAGTGCGTATCTCCATGACCTTTTGCTTTTTTGCTACCGCAAGGATAAAAGTGCAGTGCAGGAAAGAAAATATTGTGTGCTGTTTAACGAGAAGATGTACCTTTTTCAGCATTTTTTTTTATGCGGTGCAAATTGCATCTCAAACAAAATCGTCAAAAGTTATATAACTGAAATTCTTGCTAATAAAAAACAGAATTAAAAACAGAATTATTCTGAATTATAAAAAATTAGCTTTTTGATTTTCGAACAACTTTCCGAACGACCTGATACAAATCGGAAGTCCGTTGATACGGCGGTGACAGAACGTGACACTACAGAATCGCGACTTCTTAACGCGCGTGTTTCGATCCGCGTCCGTTTATAGGAAATATTCCGACTCTCCGACTACATATGTATGTATACCGCGCGCGTTTCTATAAACAATGCACCCCTGGTTTCCTATCCTCCTCTGTTCCGAATCGTATCGGCGAATGGAAGCGTCGAGTGCACCGCACTGTGATTTATTAACAGCCGCGCAATTGTTCCCAAATCGCTTTAATAATTCAGCTGTTGATTAAACGGGCTCGAGTTCATTTTTACGCCTGATTTATTGCGTTACAAACCACCCCGCGTCGCTTTTGATCGAACAAAATTCTCTCCATTGACAATTAATTCCTGGCCGACGCGATCCGACTCGATCCGATTTGATCCGATCCGATTCGATTCGAATCAGAATCGTCGAGGATAACAGTCAAAGATAAAGGATATCGACGGATCAAAATGGTGAAAGAATCATCGTACACAGCCTCGAGTTTCGCTCGGTTCTGCCGCAAAACGAGATAAACGACAGCCATTTTTCGCGTGTGTAGCAGCAGGGCTAATCGATTTTGAGAGAAAACGTTGCTGCACTACGAATCTTAGGCGTAAACATTATGTTCGCATAATAATATAAAAATTATAATCTAGAGAGAACGGATCAAATTTGGAAGTATCGTTGACAAACGATTATCTGTTTGCCAATAGATTCAATTTTTCCAGGTCGAATCAATTTTCGAAATACCTTGAACGCATAGGTGTGCATAATAATAGATAAACTATCGTTATTCATTCATCACGGGTGCATAGGCTCGCGAATGTAATCAGAAAATTTTTTCCGACACGTCCGACGCGTATTAAACGTTTGATCGGTGTTCGAGCCTGTCGAGAGAAGTAGGTATATACTGTTAAATGCGAAAAAAAGGAAATACAGGTATAGATGTATATGTATGTACTCGTGTCGAATAAGGAAAGCGAACGAGAGAAAAGTCTTTGGATACTCACCACTTTGAGTTTCGCCTGTATTTCACGGAGTTTTCTCCTGGCGAGGACTTGTATGTGCGAAGAGACCTGCTTTCGCGTTCTCGTTTTGCCCGTCCTCAACTTGATGTAACGAGCGATCAACTCGTTTCGACCTGCAACGATAAACAGAGAACGCGCGCGATTAAATTACCGATAGACAATTAGTAAATCTTGCTCGAACCGATATCTATAGTAGCCCGTATCAGTATCGCGCGTATACTCGAATGTCGAACAGCGTTTCGATCCGGAAAACTGCAGGTTCGTTGTCGATATCGATCCTCGAACTATTTCGTACCAGATTCCTGTATAATCGTACATGCACAAATGAAATAGATGTCAATTTATGTTTTCTCCTCTATTAAAATTATTAACACTAAACCTACCGAGCACTAAAAGCGACTAACATATATTTTAGTTTGAAAAAATGACGAGGCCTTATTTATTTAGATTTTCTGCGATTTTTACAACAATATGCGCTTGGATACAGAATTTTATCGAATCAATTTGCACGTAAGCAACTTCATAATTTCAATAATTACGAAATAAAAAATATAAAACTAGTCATTTGACCGGCAGCGGCAGGTTTAGTGTTTAAGGGAAGAAATAACGTTCAATTTAGTTTCTACATAAACTCTCGTCCATAGGTCACCGGACACTTATTCAAATTTGGATGCAGACAATTTTTCGTTATTGACGGACCTATATCCTGAACAGATTGTGGATCTTTATGCATTTATAACTTCCAAACATTGTCAAAAAATGCTAGAATATAAAATTCTACAAAATTTAATAGAATTTTTATTTATTTCATTTGTTCCCATTTTATATTGAAATTTGTCTGCACACATTAAAAATTTCATAAACATCCGCAATCTAATCATGAAATGAAAAATATATAAAAAAACTTTCTAAAAACCACGCTTATATTAAAACGCAGTAAAAAGGAGAAAATAATATTCTCCAGTTAATCCAGAATCCAGTTAAATGATTAATAATATTTTTCCCCAAAATTTTAAGCAATTAGTTCAAAATTTCTTCTGTTATTTACTGTCGGAATAGATAGAAAAATGTAATATAAATTTAAGTAAAATCGTGACATTAGTGACTATACAAGAAATGAAAGCGTAGAGCGCTCACGAAAATTACGTCAATTAAAAGAGTTGTAAAAAATGCCTTTTTTATTTTTGCATGTAACCTCGTAGACTATAATTTTTGGAAAATCTATTTTGCATATAATTTCGTAAACCAATGCTTCTGATTGATTATAACAAAAACAGGTGGTTTGGTACAATTATAAAAAAGTTATTAGTTTTTAAAAGATGTACGAATATGTACTTTGCACACCCACTATATGTATACGAAACAATAAAATGAAGTTTGAAGCTTTTATCCTTTAATTACCATTTTAGTAAGCTATTTAGTAAGTTACGCGTGAAGGTCAAAGACCTTTGTAGAAGCGTGGTGAGAAGCGGCAATGAGCTTGAACAGAACACACGAAGGTTTGCTCCAACTTTTAAGTTTATCGGCGTCGAGTGTTTTCGTAACCGTGAACGAAAGCAAATCTACGATTTCTCAGGGACAATACGCGAACCAATGGCTACGGAGATGGCAATGGCACATCCTCCCTCGTATCCCGTGCAAGTTCCTTCGACGAGAAACAGACTGATCGGGTTCAAATAAACTCGCGATACGGTCGCAAGTAGTCCTTGAGCATCTCTTGGAAACGACCGATAAATTATTAGAAATTACCTAGCCTGACACCGAGTGGAACAGAACGGAGAAACATTTCGTCATGAGACTTTGCAGATCCACGCCGGTGTTAACCATCTTTTCATTGAACTCTGCCTCGCGTTCGGATTCCGATTCCGATTCGGAGTCGTCGAGTTCGTCGCCAGTTTTTCCACTATTCAAAGTGGCTAAAAGCGCGGCACGTTCCGCCATTGAACGGGTCGACCGCGGACAGAAGTCTTTTGTCCAGAAATTCTGTTTGGCGCAAAATACCTCCCCTCCTGGGTTTCCCAGTTCGCTTCACACCAACGTTGGAAAGCAACGACGCTAACGGGTATGGGATCGTAATTAAATCGAGCCTGGAATAAGCGAGTAGAAGGATTACCTCGACGCATAGGTAACCGGAGGATGGGGGGACGATAACGAGCGTGATAAATTGAAACGAGCTAAAGACTCGGCTTCTGGTGGTAGGCCGAGAAGAAAGTGGAAAAAAGAACGATGAAACGACGATAAAGAGGGGGCAGGGGACTGCAACGCGTACGCGGTACAGAGTACAGAGTACAAGGTACACCAGAGTACAGGTGCATCCGTGAAAGGAGAAACGAAGATGCTTTCACTCGGCGGTTCGCGGTTCGCGTTTCGCGGTTACGCCGACATAAAATACCCCGGCTGAATTTCAAGAGGGGCAGGAAAGGGGTGGAAAGCGCGCACGTGCATACGAACACGAATTAATTCGAGTGCACGGTGCATTCAGTTTTCGAGGGCCGATGAAAACGCGCGCGAGGGTCTTCCCTCGACAATGAGCACGTTCCATTTGCACGCTCGGCCGATTTTTTATTTAACGCTGTTTTTTTCATAATGGGTATCGGACGACCAGCCGAATTCACCGGCGTTTTCCACCGTTCGCAGAATGTACAATGATGTTATTGCAGTCTATCGAACCGTGCGAAACGTCGACAAAAAAAAAATTCACTGGTTCCCAACCCTCGCCCTCGCCCCCCTCTCTCCCTCGGCCTGCCTCGCGGAAACATAAACCCGCGATTCAATGATTTCACGTATTTCGATCGACCGTTTTGTATGGAGATTTCAATCGAGTTGCCCTCGCTCTGCGAGAACACCTTTTTTTTTAGGGGCGCGGCGTTATTACGAGGCAAATTGAGTGCCCTCCGGCGAATGCGCTTTGATAACTTATTTTCACCCAGATACAGGCGGAACGGAAACGACGATACACTTCCGTTCACTCTGCAGACCGGTGCTTTCAATGTGCCCGTTTCTTATTCTAACAAGGGAAGGACCCAAGTGTCCGACTTCGATTTTGATAATTGTTTATGAGATGATGGTATATGGAACCCTAATTATGTATGCAAAATATTAGGTGTAGTTACTCAATAGTTTTAAAGATATAAACAATGGAACTTCGAAAACTTGAGCTGCAAATCATGGTATATCAACAAGACATGAAAGTTTAACTATTTATATCTTTCAAACTATTGAGTAACTACTACAAAAAATTATCAAAATCGAAGTCGGACACGGGGTCCTTCCCTTGTAAGATGCCTGTCGAAGCGTCCGAATTTTCCCCCGGATTTTCGCGGGGAATCCCGTTTACAACAACGTCTGGTTGAAATAAAGTTCGAATTGTGGAAGATAGCGCTTTTAAATATACATTTCGAAACTTAACAATTGTAACCAGTGCAGTGGCAGTGCAATTTATGTAACGAACAGAGAAAAAAATTGATTCGAATCCTTTCCAAAGCATGATTTCAATTGCCGCTGAACATAGTTTGCTTAATAAAGGTCTATTGTTCTTTCCTTTTCTTTCTCACAATGTTACCAACGTTCTCGTTACTCACTATCGAAACACGTCTTTTGATTTCAGAATTAAAATTGATTCGAGTCCGAGGGGTGAAATATCTAGAATTTCGAAGATTATAAGCTAATATCTTGTACCGCGCTACGCATCGAAGCGATTCCGGACGTGATTCCGGTTACTACAACACCGTAAACATTTGATGTCGCCCGGCTGCGAGTTTACGGGCGGGGCTGTAAATTCTGAACGACTGTGAAATCTAAGCAACGATAACGCCGCCGTATGGAGAGTACCATTTACCCGATCCGATCGACTGGAAATCAATCGATCGTTCTACACGGACATCCCTTTTGTTTCGATTCTCTTTTTTTTTCGCCCATCTGCCAGATTCTCTCGCGATGGGATATCGCCTGTCGTTCCGCGATTTCATCGACATCGAACATTCTTCTCGCGGTGAACCGTTCCAGCCGTTTCCTGTTACATACATTGCGGATGCGAGTTACTTGTTGCGTGTTCCGCGCGGAATACTTTAAGGCTCCGAGGGATTCTAAGATGCGAAATAGATGGAGATGCAAGCGAGATCATTGGAAGAAACAGACAATTGTTGTACTGTATACATACAAAGAGGAAACGTGCGAGGATAAAACCAGAGATCACTCGATCACAAATTGACCATTATCAAGAACGAGGCACAACGTGGAATGGAAAAATTTCGGTTTATGCGAGCTGAATTTCTGTGAACCTATCGTGAACATTGAGCTGTGGTTTTCAACAAAAACTGCATAAAAATGTATTAAATTATATTTTTACGTTGCATTACGTTGCAGTGACAAAACAGACGAAATTAAGGATTAAGCATTTAGGATTATCCAGGATTGGGTTTTTTAGCGATGAAGAGTACTAGACAAAGGATCAATTTAGGCCACGGAGGCTAGCATGATGGCACGAGGAACGTTGAGTTTGGATGATTTCTCCGCGAGCAGGAGTACAGGATGGATCCTCGAGAGTTTTCGGGCGAGTACGGCATGGTCGAGGATGGCGATGCGCGACCGGCGAACGCTAAACACCAAACACCAAACAGCTCGGTGTATACGTCGCGTCGCGTAGTGGAGAGTGGAGTGGAGCGGAGCGGCAGTGGCACGGAATTGCGAAACCCGGGCGGGGTGGTGGCAAAGGAGGTAAAGGAGCGGTTCGAGGGAAGGCGAGATAGAGGGGTGTGACGAGGGAGGAAAAAGGTGGGACGGGGGGTACAGAGAACTCTGAAGCATCGGGAGGAAAATATTCGAGATTCCAGGCGAACCGCGTGATGACTCAATTTCGCAAGGACCGTTAAATGGCCCGCTATGAACCACGCGCCGGTACTGGTCGCGTTCCTTCTCTGTTTTTGAAGGCCGAACATTCTTCGAAGGGGGTTGGTTCCGCCGACTTAGATACGCCGGGAAAATACTGTTATAAAGGATCCATTCTCTCGACGGTTTATTTACCTGGCTCTACTCGACAGCCGCAGAGAGATGCTCGATGCTAGAACTTTCTTCGACGAAATACGATCGACCCGCGACCCGTTTACGGCCGCACAACGTACACCGTGCAACCTGCACAGTCTAGAGTCTTCACCGTACGACGCGCGTCCCTTCTTTTCATAATGTATATTTTAGACGACGGATTTTCTGTAGTGCCGGTCTGCGTTGCGCGAAACGAAGGTTCCAGAGGGAGAGAGAAAGCGCTCCTCGTGCTCGTTACTTCGAGTTCGAGATCATAATGGCCCTTCTTGTTAAATTGAGCATCAGCCAAGTGATTTACGTTGATTGCTCGACGCGACGCGCATCCACTGCCCTCACCCCTTCGTCTCCTTCTTCTCCTATCCTCTCTCTCTCTCTCTCTCTCTCTCTCTCTCTCTCTCTCTCTCTCTCTCTCTCTCTCTCTCTACCCCTCGATCCCTCTACCACCGCGATTCCCATCTTCTTCCTTGTTTTCCCACCGTCACCACCCTCTACCTCCTCTCGCTCTCTCACTCTCTCGAATGCTCGTCGTACGAGCGTATCCCTTCGTAGAACGCGCAACTTTCCTCACCCGTGTACACGCGGTATATCGATCGTTGATCTTTTTCACGGCAGCTCCCTATTCTTCCATGGCGATCGGTCTTCGTTTCGATCCGAGCCGAATCGCCAGGGAAATACTCTCCGCGCCCCCATCTTCACGGCTTCGTTGCACCCTCTAAACCTGTTTCTATCTTTTTTTCTCTATTAGTTCGTTTTCGTTTTTCGGATCGCCGAACGCGCCGCGCCGTCGTCGAATACCGAATTAGTTCTGCGCGACTCGTAACTTCAACGTTCGATGAAATTCGCTCGATTGGTTATCTCGATTTTCATCGACGTGCGCCACTTCGAAAGAGGAAAATAGGAACGAAACGGGAGAAAGACGACAACGGACTCCGAATCGAGTTAAACGCGTTTTTGGCGCGACTTCGAACCGATTAGACGACCGAGACAGCGTCGTCGAAACGGCAGCTCGGCTTACGGAGTAATAAGCGGGACAAGGGTATACTTTAAGAGTAATTAATTAGAACGGTCTGCTACGAGCATTCTTGGCAATCCGCGTTCAATTAGTCGCTCCTCCGGGAGAACCACCGAGTGCATAGCCCCGTGTACATACTGCTGAAGGTACACGGATCAACGATCTTGGTGCTTGGTCGACGTTGACGGAAGGGAATCGCTTTTGACGCGTCGAGGATCCACCGTTGCAGCGGTCCTTCGGATATTCTAGACTTTACCGGCAAGTACCGTCGTTGATCGATGCTCCGCAAACAGTGGCCCATGCCGCGGTCCTTCAAGTCTCGAAGTGCGTTTAAGCTCGTTTAGTCGATTAGTAATCGTCGAGCAATGCGATCGAATCGAGGGATACTCGAAAGGTGAAGCCTCCCTCCCCTATCTCTCTCTCTTCCTGTCTCCCCTCAATCGCCACCCCAACTCCGAAGTTGTAATCTCATTTCCTTACCTATCCGAATCCACCGATATTCGATATTTAGTTTGGATAGTGGATAGCGTGGATAGTGTCTTTCTTTAATGGATCCAGATTTCATGGGAAACATTGACAAAGTGACAAGGGTCAACGCGTTGTTCTTCGTCGTAGTTGTAGAAGAGTCGCTTTCTGTATCCGTATATGGCGCTCGGACATCGAGCGAATTGTCGACCGACCGATCATCCGGGTAAGATCATTTCGGTAGGAAATACCGTGGCGGTAATATAAAGGTTGGAAACCTTTGGGACGCCGAAAGCTGGTTCGTATCGGAGCTGCTCGCTCTCCTTATGGGCGTGTATACTCGAGCGAGAAACGAGGGGAGAGAAGATAGAAGTCGATAAGTGTCCTTGCGCCAGAAGGAGGATCCTCTCGCATCTTGACACGGTCACCCCCCACCAGAACGACCCGCACAAACTCGCTCGCAAAAGCCTGGCGAGAACCCCTACCCGAGAGAAGTCAGTCCTCTCTTCTTATCATCCCTGCGCCCGCCATTCCATCCATCTTCCTTTCTTTCCATTTTCTTCGGTGCTACGCTACCACCACCATCAACGCTACCACTACTACTATATCCGCTTCGCATCGTCGGGAACACCGTCGTCGTCGGCTAGCATCCACCGTCATGGCACACCATACCAGAATCCTCTGCCACCCTATCCACCCCACCGTTCCCGCGTTCTCGCTCCCTTTCCGGGACCCGTGCGCCAGCCCCTTCCCTCGAAAACCCGCGCCTCCACCTCGTACTCTGTTCACTAATTGCACATTCTTCGCATAGTTTCGCCACCGTCCGCCCCTGCCAACCCCCATCTACGCCAAGGACGGACGGCGAAGGGGGATTGTAAGCCCTCGACACACGACCAGCTTTGCCAGCCACGCCACCCTCGCCACCCTTTCTCTTCCCGTCTCTCTCTCTCTCTCTCTCGCTCGTATTTGTTCGCTCGTTCCTTTCCACCTTTCCTCCTCGCGTAGTCGCACACATTCGCAAACACACACGCGCATACACACACTCTGTCTCTGTCTCTCTTTCGCTACGGCCTGTCTTCTTCTTCTTCCACTGGCCTCGTATGCTCGTACCATCTGCCATGCCGTATCACCGTATCCTTCTCCCTCGTTTTACTTTCCTCTTGCCTTCATACTCCTTGCCCTCTCTACTTTCGACCCCACCCACCAACATCGCCACCCTCGTTCAAGCATCCACCGTGCTTTTGTGCCGTTAACTCAGTGAGTCCACGCTTCCCAGAAATCACGCGTGTGTTCGTTGACGAGCCTGTGTGTTTCGTGTCGGATGTCGCCAACTCGGCCAAGCGTTTGCGTCCACGAACGCCCGGCTGAAGGACGGAACGACGCGACGCGACGGTGCATCGCGACGAAAAGACTCGCGCGAGAAAAATACGGTGTCCCAGCGTGCCCGCTTCTTATGGCAACAAGCTTTTTGAGCGACTCCGGTGCCGCGTATCGATCAAACGGCCCGTCCAAATTATCGAGATGTTTTTAACCCTCGAATGGGACTCCGAGGCGCCAGTCTAAATTTCCGTGTCATTGTTTGAAACGGCTTTTGAATGATTAAAGTCTTCTGTATTCGATGAATTGATAGAAATTCGAATGTCGTATGGGAAGACAGGTCAATTTCGTTTGCATAGTGTAAAGAAGAGTACATAGGGTAGAAATCTTCTAGGTTGAAAGATGTGGCTTGGTTTTGGAATTGAAACGGCTTCGAGTCCAAAGGGATAACTCTTAGGACTTGAATGGTGACTCTGAGGCAGAGTTGGGCATTAATCAAAGTTGGGCATTAAAAAAAATTTTTAAAAAACAGGTAATCATTGAAAAATCGACGATCAATTCAATCGATTGATGAAGTTAATCGTCTCAATCGTTGATTAAAAAAAGAAATCATTGAGAAATCAACGATTAATTTAATCGATTACTGAAGTTAATCGTTAATCATTGATTAAAGAAAGAAATTATCGAAAAATCGGAGACTGATTCAATCAATTGATGAAGTTAATCGTCAATCGTTGATTAAAAAAACAAATTATCGCAAAAAACATAAAATCACGTGGAGTTTGTATTATAGACCAAATGACAATACACCTAAACACAGCTTACATTTTTTTCGGTATTCATATAGTTTTGATTCCGTATTTCATTTCGAAATTTCAGCAGTTAATTATTAATCAATTATCTGATTGACGATTACAATTGAAGGGAATGTAATCGTTAATCGCAATTAACGACTAAAGTAGAAATTTAACCGTTATTCCCAATTAACGATTAATAAGTATTTACTCGTTAACCGCAATTTTAACGACAAAACTAGGAGATTAATTGTGAATTGCGATTAACGATTGAAGTAGAAATTTATTCGTCAATCGTTGATTAAATTTTTGCTCTGCTCCGAGGTGACTTACATTATTAAATACATCGGTATCTAATCAATTACTAAACATTTAGGCATTGCATGAGCTATTATACTAATTTCATATCCATAAAATTTAAAAAAAATTGTAGGGAATGAAAATATTCTAGTTAGAAATGTTTAATTTTCAAGTTAAAATTGCTCTGAGTGCAAAGCGACTGTGGAGAATATCTCCTACCATTTCTAGGAAATTCAATCTCACCCAGAAATCGCCTAGACTACGACAATTCTGTAGGTATTGTAAACGAAATATCTGAAAGATATTTATTACAAGCCGCACACAATTAATCGCGAGTGGAGGCACAAGTTTACAGATCAGAAGAGAGAAGACAACTTGCTACGAATGCAAGTGGAAATCGTACGACGCGACGTCAGTGCAGATTCTACGATGAACGAACGTGTCTACCCCTGCGTCGACAAGCTTTACCGAGAGAAAATTTATTTTCAACCACAATTTATCCGGACGACTTTGCCTTTCCGCGACCCTCCATTCAATTTCTGATCGACATCTGTTCCAACACCCTGACGAACTCCACGTCGAAGATACCTTTAAGCAACACGTATAAATTCGATTCTCGTGTTTGTCTTCGGTACGACAGTAACTTCGCGAGAACAATCCATTCGATTCGCTCTTTGTCAAGTTTCGATAATAATCTGTCTGTATGTTTAGCAATTGATTGGGTACCAACGTATTTAATAATGTAAATTATATTTTGGGTTAACACTTTCAGTGTTTCTGACGATCTAAAACTCGCCCCAACGCGAAATTTTCTTAATTTTCATTTTTTTTGTGAAATCTATCTATCACTTTCATGATATAAATACATTTTTTTCTGAAAAATTTTGAGCGCAAATCGCTAAACTAAAGTATTGTAAATTGAAACGGCAAATAAAAACTATACTTGGAGCAGCGCTCGGATTTACTTACTCGCGACGGTCGAGTTTCGAAGGCTACGCCCCCTCGACCCGGCCGCACGTCTCGCTCCCCGTAGCGGTCCTAGTTCGGAGCCTCTCAGGCGCGTTTCATAGTCACTATTCATTGCGCCTAGGAGAAGGGGCGTAGCCTTCGAAACTCGGCCGTCGCGAGTAAATAAATCCGAGCGTTGCTATGTAGCAATCTTCATTTCGACTGGTGATGCATACTGTTATATTAGGTTGTCCCAAAAGTTCGTTTCGTTCTCGATTAATGTGATCAGTACTAATTCAGAGTAGGTTTTAAGAAAACCAATGGTATGGTTAAGAAAGGGGAAGCTTAAGGAATAATAAAACATTAATACTAAACCAACCGAGCCTTAAAAGTAACTGGAACATGTTCCCTTATAAAAATGACTAGATTGATTTTATTTATAATGCGTACTATACTACAAGATATCTATACAATAATTTCTTATGAAATCATTTTTATTATTTCAATGATTGTATCTTCAACTTCTACAATCATTGATTGTAGTTCAATGAAAATAAAAAATTTGGAACCGGTCATTTTGACCGGTGGTGGTAGGTTGCTGATGTTACCTAACAATATGGAATGTGCACGTAGTGAAAGAAACTTTTAGGACAACCTAATAAATTTGTAACAGCAGACACGACACCGCAACAATTCTTGGATATGTAATCAGCTTTATCCAGAACTGATTAACTTGAACGCATACACGTATAGCGAGACATCGCGTCGGTCAGAATACAGCGAGGTGAAACGTCAGAGATGGAATCAAAGAGGTTAGGGGAAGGAGAAGGCAGTGGGAGGTCGGATGGAAGGGTGAAAGGCTGGGGGGGGAAGGTCGAGGAAGAAATAGCAGCCTTACGCAAACTATGCGCTTACTCGAAAGATCGTTTCAAGGTTTACGGAAGGCGTATAATCCCGTTTATCGTCCTCGTAAATCCGGGAGTATACACTCCTTGGTTTTCGCCCTTCCTTTAGCTTCGATCATCCTTCGCGACGCGAGAGTGGTTGTCGGCTGCCGGTTGCCGGTCGTCGCTAGCCGACTACCGGTTTAATCCCTTTTCATTTTACGAGCACCTTTTACGAGCCGTCCTACTCGACCGATCCACAGGTTTTGGAAACGAGCGAGCTAACCTCGAAGAAGCTTACACGTTCGACGGTGCTTTAGAAATTTCAATACAGCGGAAGCACCTCCGCCTTAAAGCCCTGTTATCCGAAAGCTTCGTTCCTCGAATCTTCTAATATCCGAGATGGAGTCGTACATATGTACGTGCTCGTATTATATTTGTATCGTGTACCGATCACCGCTATCGTCGAGACATGCGTTTATGCGAATTTTCTTCTTATCCGATCGCTTTACCAACGACAATTAACTCTTTGCACTCGAAGCTATTTTAATTCCAAAACGAAAACTGCCTAAGTCCGTTTTTTATGAAAATTGGGTTTTCAGCTTCGCTTTGTTAGGTTCTTCAATTTCTACCGCTCGAGGGTAATTTTTTTTGTTTAGTACTTTAATTGTGTAAAGCAACATAGTTTCGCTTCAAATCGTTCTTTCGCCTCCTGTAAAATTTACTTCTTTGAACTGGGGCAATTTTTATAAAGCCGACGATACGTTTTTTTTCATGATACACATACGAAACCGGCGCAATTTGCTCGTAGAATACTGAAATGTTTAATAATTTATTAAATCCAAACAAAAATAATTTGGATAATGATGTGGCAATTTTGATGTCAATTTTCATGTGAGGCCGACGATATGTTTTTTTCATGATACATATACGAAACCGGTGCAATTTACTCGTAGAATACTGAAATGTTTAGTAATTTATTAAATTCTACCAAAGATAATTGGATAACGATGTAGCAATTTTGATGTCGAGGATTAAAACGGTTCACAGGAATGTTCGACGAGTCATTTCGGTCGGTCTTTCATCGTTTCGCGAGGCAATGGTCGGCGTAGCGGTGACGGCGACGTGACGGTGACGGTTCCCTAGAGCCTACGTTCTATCGCAGGAACGTCCATTCCGGTCTACCCGACGAGGGACAACGATTGCCGGGAGACTTCCTTCCTTGATATCCGATCCAATAATCCGATGCCGCGACATCGTCGAAGCGTGAAATTATGAGCATTGACACGGTACCGTGGATTCTTCTTCGGGGAGTATTCTTCGGGGTTCGGATGCGGCGTTGAGGTTCAAAGAACGCGAAACGAGTCGCAAAAAGATCAAGTCGAAACTATCCTCGGAGGATCGTAAACGCGGCACGATCCTTTACCCGATTTATCGCGACGCGATTTCGAACCGCGTGTTTCGGATTTCCCGACGTTTTCGAGATACGTAGGTCGCGAGCCGTGGAAACGATCATCGAAAAAGATCCTTGGCGCACCTATGAATATTTCTTTCGATTCCGACTACATGCGTAACTAAGGTGAAGTGGGGTCAGTGCAGACAGATCTTTTAATCTGATGTATTTCCAGTCTGGTGTGTAAATACTTAACGCTGTCGGTATCAAACGCTTTGCATAGTTATTATTGGTAAATTAATATTACGTAGGATTCTAATTTTTCTGAAAAATTTTCACTTTGATAGGATATTGTACAAAATGTCAACTACTCTGCTGTTTTCCCCGAAAATGGGGCAAGAGCGTAACTTGGAGTTAAAAATGCTTTCGAACCTATTGTTTCATGTGCAACGGGGCATTATTAACACTGGAGCAGAATTATTAACACTAAGCCTACCGAGCACTGAAAGCGATTAAAATGTTTTAGCTAATAAAAATGACAAGGCTCCATTTATTTCGATTTTGTGCAGATTTATTGCAATGCGTGCTTGGATAAATAAATTTATCGAATCAATTTCTACGTAAACAACGCCATCGTTGTTGGGGAGGGTTCCGTGGGTGAGCTCGTTAGTCGATCGGCTACCACCAGTGAGGCCGGGGTTCGATTCCCGCAGCGGTGCCCTCATTTTTCCTGGCATCTTGCACTAACATATATACATTGGAAACTTCGTCTTATAATCATCATTTGATTGTAAGCCTGATGAATGACCATGACCAGAGGTCATAATGCGGATGTCCTCCACATGATGTGGTTGCATGGTTGCAACCCTATTGTGTACTTACAGATAGGTTTAGTGTTAAGAAGCCTGCTATAAAATGCTTTTTATTAGAGTAAATTATATTGTTCAGTTTTATAGTTATCCATTTTTAAACAAACAAGTACTTTTTACTGAATATCTCACGTGACAGTTTAGCACTGGTTGATTTGAGCGAGGAAAACTCATTAACTTATCGTACATTAATAAATACAAGCTGGTGAAATTTCGCTCATATTACACGTGTTATGCTAGTAATATGCTGTAAGAGCGTTGAAATACTTGTGGGCGGCAGCGTACGATTATTTGCGGCGATCGGTGCGAAAGAAGTTGGCTTTATTAGAAAGCTCGCGCGTCCCGAAGGATTATAGCGATAGGTAAAGGAGGGATCTCCTAAGCGCGTCTGGACTAGGGCTGTTACTTTCCTTCGAACGTCGAAGATTTTTGAAGTTTCGAATTGCGAACTTCCGTAGTAAATTATTAGAAGATTAACACTAAAACTACCGAGCACTGAAAGCGATTAAAATGTTTTAGCTAATAAAAATGACAAGGCTCTATTTATTTAGATTTCGTGCAATCCTTATTGCAATATGCGCTTGGATAAAGAAATTTATCGGATCATTTTCCACGTAAGCAACGTCATAATTTCAATAATTATAAAATTAAAAATGTAAGACTGTCCACTTGACCGGCAATGGTAGGTTTAGTGCTAAAAGATCTCTTATCTTCTTTACAATTTATTTGTAGAATAAATATATTTTTTATGTAACACTGATTGTATTTATATTCTGCGCAAATTCTGTCAAATTTTTTATTGATATTCTTATTTGTCAAAAATCACGAGACATAACACGAAACTCGTAAGTTACAACTTCATAGGATTCGAAGACTTTGAAACTTCCTGCACTTCGAATCTTCGAAGAATCGAAGCTTCGGAAAAGTGACAGCCCTAGTCCGGACGCGGCGTTTGATTTTTGAATGTCCAGACAAGTTAGCGTTCGTGAAGAAAGGAGTATAAGAGGCTCCAGGATCGCAAAACGCTTCGTCCAGACGCGCTTAGGAGATCCCACCTCTACAGCGAAACGGTATCTACGTTCGAGGAACCACGACGAAGGTAGCGGCGAACGTTGCGCGTCTGGTAGCGAGATAGCGAGATTGTAGCGTACACCGGGAACGACAGCGACTGCGATAGCTGTAGCGGTAGCGGTAGCAGGCGTCAGACAACGACGTTGGACCTCGGGTCGCCTTCTCGACGGGCAGCTATTATACGCTCGAGTTTAATTAAACTCCGTGAGATGTCAAAGGACTCGGCCATGCCGGCAAGACGGACAATGCGGACGCAGATTATTACATCCCTCCTCGTCGTGTCCTCTCCTTCTTCTCGTTTGCGTGTGTGCCTGCCCGGATATTCTCTCTTGCTCCGGCTTGCCTCTCTCGTTCGTCGCTTCCTACTGGAACCTGTACCAGCCGTATGCGTTTACTCGCAAATACTTCGAATCACTTTTATCTTTATCGCTGTCCACGGACACCGTTTCCTCGAAACGAAACTGACGAGAAGCTGTCGACGATTTCAATCGAACGTGCGCGAACGAAAAACATCATCGTTATTCTTATCGTTATTATCACCTATCGGTTTCCGCTTTGACGAGCACTCGTTCCACGGAAATACAGTCGAAAAGTACAGTCTACTTGCCCACACACGCCACGAAACCGTCTTAACCCTCGCGTAGCCAACTAATTTACTACAATTAATTAATGTTCCTCTAAAAATGTTACAAAATTTCTCTGAATGTCTACTCTTTGCTCGCTAATTTATGGTCTTAAAATGAGAATTTCTCTATATATGTTAAATACATAATGCTACATAAAGGTTAATCTGAACCCACGAAACCCGCAGATCGCAGAAAATGGCAACGAGGAGATTGTTCCATCCGACGTCACGGTTGAAGCAAAACGAAACACGTCTGAAATGTCCGATGCCTCGATGGAAATGTCTTTACCGTGCATTTTTCGCAGTAGCTGTGTAGAAGTAGCACCGGCATCGGCATCATCGGATTCTCGGTGGAATAGAAACGAAAGAATAAGGGTAAGGGCGGAGAATTTCGTTCCTGCCAAGAAAGCAGCCAGGTATTTTAATTAGCGCAACTACGTCGTTTCATATTTGTACAAGCCCGAGCAGCAAGCTTTGACGTTCCACGAGGTAATGAATATTAATTCGTGGTAGTTGCCTGGCACCCCCTTACATCCCCAGAAACCGGTGGATGGGCTGCTGCCTTATATCTCCTTCCGAAGGTAAGCCAGCCAGCCGAGCTTTTCTTGTCCTGTTTCTTTGAGCTTTGCTCCGGTCCCTCCACTCTCTCTCTCTCTCTCCTTCTCTCTTCTTCCCTCTCTCCCTCTCGTCTACCCTTCGCATGCTAATTTAGGTTGCTACGTATTTTACAGTCGCGATCTTTTGTTCATCTGTCCTCCTGCAGGAAGCTATGAGCGTTCGGATCGCGAACGAAGCCTGTATTAAAGATGAGTTGACAAATATTGGAGTATGTACTTGTTCTCATTTTCATCACTTGTTCGACACCGTCTCACGAAATAAAAGTTATTCTGTTCTGCTATTTAATGCGAAACATAACCGAAAAACCTAATATAAATGTCGACCCATCAATTTGAAGTGAAAAAGATGGAAGAATAACTGTTTACCTTGTTATTCACCGACGCGACGGCGATCGCGTTTATTCGAGCATTCCAATTCGTGCAAATTGGTACCTTTTCCCTTGACGATGGCCCTCGAGCGTTTTCCAAGTTGCACGGATTCGTTTGAATTGCGAGGGAGAGCGTCGTCGAGGTGGCCGAGGTGGCCGAGGTGGCTGAGACGCTCTCCTTCCGCCGGTCAATAACTGGACACTGGCTTCCTTCTCCACCCCTCGCACAACCTCGTGCCATACCACACTTTCGCGGTCCCTCCCTTGTCGCGCAACTTCCCTGCCATTTTCCATTTTCGTTTGAGAAAAGTGCAACGCGACGGAACACAATACCGCCGTGCAATACGTTGGCGTCACGTCGCGCTCGTCGCCGATGATTCACCGAATCGATGGATTCGATTTTGGAAGGAACGGGGATATCGACGCAAACCACAATGCTTTCTTCACTTTTCTACACTTTCGAGATATTGCCGTTCAACACTAAACCCACCGGTCAAATTACCGGGTTTATATTTTTCATTTCATCGTTCTCGAAATTATGAAGTTACATAATACGGAAATTGATTCGATCAATTTTTTCATCCAAGCACATATTGTGACAAAAATTGCACAAGATCTGTATAAGATAGAGCCTTGTCATTTGTATTATACAGGGTGTTCATTTGAAAACTTTCCAGCCGAATATCTCGAACAGTATGGAAGATATTAAAAAAGTGTGAAACGCGTGTCCAAGGATTTCGAGGGGGAAAGAGGGGGCAGTATCAGTTTTTTATTTGGGTGGTCATTTTCAAGGTCAACTTTGTTTTTTTCTGATGGGAACCCATATTTTTTATTGTGGGATCTTATTGTACGTAAAAAGACCAGCAATTTTCGTAGGACACTTTTTTTTATCCGCAGAATTCCATTTGAAAAAACGAGGTTGACCTCCATATGACCTTGCAAACGCCATCCAAATAAAAAAATTATACTGTCCCCCTCTTTCCCCCTCGAAATCCTTGGACACGTGTTTTACACTTTTTCAATATCTTTCATACTTTTCGAGATATTCGGCTAGAAAGTTTTCAAATGAACACCCTGTATAAGCTGAAACATTTTAATCGCTTTTAGAGTTCGGTGGGTTTAGTGTTAAAGTTTTGATCGCTAATGCTTTCATATAGGACATCGGATAAATTGCATTACTCTTTGAGCGTTTCGAATTGGTTTTCATGAGTTTTTTCTGGTAGATACGTAAATCCCATACTATAAAGCTTAACTAATGCATAAACTCAATTTTTACGGCGTTTTCCCTTACAACCACGGTATGTATTCAGTTGCAATACTCGTGCAGTGTTCGATACCGATTTTTAATCGACTCCCGTTCGGTGGAACACGTTTGCCTGCATCGGTAAACAAAGGCGAACGTAGGTAGCGCAGTAGCGATTTCACCCACGATCGGTAAAGATCAGATTGGACCGCGAGCGAAACGATATTATCCGTTTAAATCGGTCCCGAGGCGATGCTCGCTCGAGTTCAAACGACGCGACGGTCTACTCGGTGTCTAGCAAATAGCTGTCTAGCAACTTTTTAGCAAACCAGCCGTGAAATCGTTCGAAACTTCTACTTTACTTTATCTAACTTCGCTTCAGGTATGTTACTTTCATCTGCGTTATCCGATGAATATGATATATTCACGATTAAAGAGTTAGCAGGAGGCGATACTCGAACAATAGAGGAATTCGCCGTGAAACACCGATTCTGCGGAAGCAGTTGCGCATTAGAGGCTCGTTCCGAAAAACCTCCTTAGGCCGCAGCTGCGGACTTTTTTCTTTTCTGCTAGTACAACACCGGCAAGAAGCTAAACGCTCTTCCTCCGAGCGGTCTTCCATGGTTCATAGACCGCACCGCGCGGGTACATCCTTTCTTGTAAATCTGCCGGTTTGTCGGGTGAAGGACCAAGAGGTTTCTTTGACTTTTTAGATCCCGTTCAGACACCGCGCGACTTGCGTTTTGGATCGCGAACGAATACGTTCGAAATAACGTTTTTCTTTTGGATTGTTGGTCCGCGCGGACAGATGTGAACGAATACGAACACGCTAATGAAAATAACGGAGTCCTAGATTGTCAAAGGAGACAGCGCTTTTGTCGTCCGTTCTACCGAGCCCGAAGAACGCGCGAAAAAAGTCTCCGTCGCCGAAGAAATCGAATATTCCGGGCAGCGACCTTTACGACTTTTTTCTTTGCAACGAGCCATCGTTACCGTAGGTATTCTGCGTTCACTGAGTGGACGGAATCGAAAGCTGCGCCGATCGTTCTCGATCGATGCTCCGTCGCCGGAACTTGAATTTTTCGCCATTCTTTTTGCAACGTCGAGCAAAATAATTTGGTTTTTGGATCGAGGAATGCGATTGCGAGAACGAGAAGCGACGTAAGATCGATCCTAACGTTTGAAAGACGAGATAGAGAGAGAGAGAGAGAGGGGGGAGAGACGATTTGCGACAGCAGCGAGAACGACGCGCAACGTCGCGTCGGCTACCACCGATTGGAAACAGAGGATAACGAGGCGCGAAAATCGCTTAACGCGATTGGCCATCGATCCTAGGGGAAACTTATCTTGCCCGTTGCTCACTCGCCGAGCCAATAAAGGATCCTTCGGCCTTTCCTCAGGATTAAATATCTCGGGGCAATTTACCTCCTGCTACGGTCCCTGCTACGGCCGCGCGCACTATAGCCCTCTCCTTCCTCTTCTTCTTCTTCCTCCTCTTCCTCCCGTCTTTTCACAATTCGCTCTTCTTTTTCCATCGAAACGTCGACGCCCACACCGTGATTTCTCCGCGAGAGACCGATCGTTTCCACGACGATAGAGCCAAGATAAAAGAGAAGCGGTTCTAGCAACGAGAATCTGTTCGCTTCGTGAAACGTTATCGCGCGTTAACCTTTTTTATCCGTCCTCCGTCTTGCTACTCGCGATTCCTTCTTTTCGTCCGTTTTGTTGATCGATGGGTACTCTTGGAAGTTGCCATTCGATTTCTATCGATCGAACCTTGGAATCATTATTTTAAGACTGGTCGAGGAGGAGCAATCATCATTTTACTAAAAGATTCTACAGGGTGGTTTCCTAACAGAGACGATGGAAAACGCTCGATTATATTGGGACAAAGATGTTGATCAATTATTTCGAGACTAATCGAGAAGGGGCAATTATCATTCTACTTGAAAAAGATTCTACAGGGTGGTTTCCTAACAGAGACGATGAAAAAAGCTGGATTCTACTGGGACAAAGATATTGGTCAATTATTTCGAGACTGGTCGAGGAAAGGCAATTAACGTCGTATTTGAAAAAGATTCTACAGGGTGGTTTCCGAACAGAGACGATGGAAAACGCTCGATTATATTGGGACAAAGATGTTGGTCAATTATTTTAAGATTGGTCGAGGAGGAGCAATCATCATTTTACTAAAAGATTCTACAGGGTGGTTTCCTAACAGAGACGATGAAAAAAGCTCGATTCTATTGGGACAAAGATGTTGGTTAATTATTTTGAGACTGGTCGAGAAGGGGCAATTATCATCCTACTTGAAAAAGATTCTACAGGGTGGTTTCCTAAGAGAGACGATGAAAAAAGCTGGATTCTACTGGGACAAAGATATTGGTCAATTATTTCGAGGCTGGTCGAGAAGGGCCAATTATCATCTTGCTAAAAGATTCTACAGGGTGGTTCCCGAATAGAGGCGATGGAAATCGCTTTATTCTATTGGGACAAAGATGTTGGTCAACGAGATATGTATCTTTCAAGACATGGCATTATTGCCTCGGGGTAGAGTGCTCACGGCGGTTAATGGTGGCGACTACAGCGGTACCCGTGGTCTCGTAACAGGCAATATCTGTTCGGTCACGTAGACTGACCTCGGCATCGAGCAATAACGATGCCCGTCCGGAAGGTTCTACCGTCGCGACGCGTCGCAACGCATACCCGTAACCGTAACCGTAACCGCTCCCGTTGATCGCAAAGAGTTCTATTATATGTAGCTACGTTTAGGTAAAACGCTTCGCCGCGTTGCGGCATTGTTTACGCACGAGCCTTCTCCTGCAACGTTTCGTCGACTTCGAGAGACAAACGAGAACGAATTGTACGAGTCCTCTGTGGCATTGTACATCCGGGGAAATAGACTATGTACGGAAATATAGTGGAACGGCTAGGTAATTTTTGTTTGTATGTGCAACGCTCCACAATAAACAATCGCATTTAACTTTTAATTACTCGCATATAGTAGTTACAATCTTGAAACATTAAATTTAGTGTTTGCATTGTAGCAGTTATTTTACTGAATAAAAATTTATTTCTGTTGGAGACATATAAAGTCCCGTTTAAACAGTTACGCAGAAAGTGGAGTGCGAGTAACTGGAGGTTAATTACTAGACTGCGGACGAATTTTAAGAATGTGGAATAAAATAGAATCTTAATTTCCGTGGTACGTAGTAGCCTTTTTAGATCTGAAATAAATTAAAATCATACTAAATTCCTTCATATTTTATATCCTAGCATTTTTTGAAAATTTTCAAAATCCATAATTGCATAAAGAGTTGGGCAATAATCAACTAATCTTTAAAAATGACTAATAGTCTCTTTGAATGTTAGTCATAGCAAAATTAGTCAAAACTTTTTGATTAGTTAGTGATAGCTAAATGGCAAATAATTAGTCACAGCTCGAAGTAATTGTTAGCTATTGCTTATTAGTTAATTAGTAGTTGTTGATCATTCATCAATCTTTAGACATCAGTCACTATCGTGCGATTAACATACATTAATATTAAAAATTTTTTACTAATGACTTTTTGCTATGACTAACATTCAATATTAATTTAAAAATTAATTGATTATTGCCCAACTCTGTAAAGATCCGCAGTCTATTAACTACATTGTTTTCATCGCTCCACTATGTCCGTACCCCAAACCAGGTTATAGTATTTCGGCTGCAGCAAATATTCCGCGAGATCGCAATAGAAAATCAATTTTCATGTTTTTCATTTACATCGTAAATTGGAACGACTATTTTCGCTGAAAGTTCTCTCGAAAGATCTGCTCCGAAATGCATTCGGAACAATTATAATCGCAAAGGTTGTCGGAGGTTGGTCCTCTCGAGGGAGACATTGCAAAGAGGACGGTAGCCAGGAAATTGTTCGACTCACCGTACATCTTCCCTTCGTCGGACAGGATGATTTTGCGTCGGCCGCATGGCGGATATATAGTGAGGGCTTCCTGGAAGCTTTGCTCGATATCCGGTGACCACACACCCTCCGCGTCCGCTGCCGATAAGTCCTTCTCGTCCTGAAAAATACGAGAACACAGGCAATTCGTCGATCATTCGGTCCGCGGAACGGAATGAATTGAACCGGAATCTCGCGGAGAATTCTCAAAGAACACCCTCTCGCCGAGTTCATTCCAACAACGTCGTCAGTCGCAACTACAAATAAGTACCAGCGCGTAATTCGAACGAACAGCGAATTCGAAAGACTCAAGGAGTGAGATATAACGGGAATAGCGAATAGTTTCGACTTACATCGCTAATTTCACCAACGTCGAGGTTCTTGGTATCCGAGCCGGAGCCGTTCGCGTCGGGCGGCGGCCCGGAACTCGCTGGAGTCCACGGCGCGGAAATGGTGTCGGCTGCAGCCACCGCACTGCCTGCAACAATCGAACGTATCCAAGAATTTTAGTTGGTTTGGTCACCACCTGTAAAAACGTGTGTCGCGCATAACGGTATCGTGCGACGACCAACGACACGATCCAGGATTACATCCGCGTGCAAGTACAATGACAATGAAACAGCATTCGCGTACTTGCGAAAAAGTTAAGAGACTCGAATCGGGCCGGAACGCGTCGCTCGGAGTAATTCGTTGAACGTGGAAAATCGTGAAATTCGTTCGTTCATGTCTTCGACTCGGATATCGTCGTTTTCGGTCGAGCGGTTGATAGAGGCGCGCGTAAATTCAACCCAGCTGGAAGTCGTCGATGGGGCGGACGGCCGGAGGGGTAGGAAATACGCGTGTACGCGTACGCGTATGGAAGGAGGAGGTGGATGGAAGAGGGGTTGGAAAAATCAGCACGTGAAAAATCGCGGTCGAACGGAGTGCGCGGCACGGAGCGCTCGTTGGCGCGGCCAGGACAGAATCTCTATACGCTGGAGCAACAAGTGTTCGCTGATATCGCGTATCAGTGCTGCAGTCGGCGGTGGGGGTTACTCGTAGGCGGTACACTCCGCCTACCGGGGGTGGAGTGTGTATGTTAAGCCCCCGGAAGAGCCTCCTTCCCCTCGGCAACTCCGACCGCAATACCGGATCTCTTGCGCGGGAACAAACCCCTGAAACTAGGAGAAACTAGGAGAAACCAGGAGAAACTGCATCTCCTGCCGTACCGTACCGTTCCGTACGATCTCTCGATCCTACTTCTCCCTTTCTTCACGCTCTCCGCGTGTTTTCCTTCACCTCGTCTTGTTCGTTCTTCATCGAATCTATGCTACATGCCTGTACACTGAGAAAAAAAAAGTAGTTACTTCAATAACACGCGTGTTATTGTAATTTTTTTACTTCGATGAATATCAATGTATTCTTTTCAATAGCATGCAATTTAGAAGCAAATCGTGATGTATTTGAATTGTCTATCGTGAAATGATTGGAAATATTATTCGATTCAATACCGTACATTATTATTCGTAATATTTCTCTTTTTCCTTCGATCAGATATGTTGTTAAAAAAATTTGAGAAATGTATTGATTTGTACTGGAATTGGTTTGAGGCCATATCTTATTTTTTTTTTTTTTAAATTGATGTCAAGCTATTCGCTTATATGATTGGCGGAAATGAGTTTTGCTATTGAAATTCAATAGTATTAAATATTAAAATAAGTTCATATGATATTGGCACTATTCAATAGTACATCTTATTGAATCAACTGTATATTTTTTTTGTTTCGACAGGATTTTTTTCTCAGTGTACGATTTGTAGTTTATTTGTAAAGAGTTGTATGATCCATTTGCGGCGGACGAATCGAAGTTGCGCCAGCAAGTTTTCGATCGATTCGCGAACGACTGACGCAAGTCGAACGTTTGGGGATCGTGGTATCAAGATTGCATCGTGGTATCAACTGCTGGCTGACCAGACTGATCGGTGCCGGTGGAAGAACGGTTGTGGGAAGGGTTCGGAGAATATTCGCGTGCGTCATAGCGGTAGGGGTTGCTCGCGATACGCAATGGGTTTTAGCCGGTGAAAATGAGCGGGAGCTTTAATAGAGACGTGAGCCCGGCCAGAGAGACGCGCGCACGCGTACATAAACGTGTACGTAACTATACTACACGCATGCGATCGCGACAAGTCGCTGGCGGCGACCGGCGACTAGCGCAACAACCATCGGATACATATATTTCCGGCTGGCAAAACTGGTATACGCGTACTATTATGTAAATGCTCTCCACGTAGCTGTACCGTCGGTGCGCGAGTACATGGATAGCGCGCGCTCGCGTGTAATGCTAGCACGGCAGAAAGCATAGATCATGGCGGATGACGCATGGTTGCATTCGGTGTGCTCGCCGTTCGCCGCTCGACGGGGGTTGCCCCGGCAGAGGGATGGAAACGCGCGGATGAAGGATAGGAAATGGCCGGGTCAGCCGTGATAGGGCGCAGGAACCCACCACGAAAGCGGGGAGGAGGGAGAAAGCATTTTGGAATGTCGTCGTGGCTACTCTCGGTCATGGGAGAGACCGGAACGTCCTTGTCCACCTGCACAGCTTGTCCCGGCATAACTAAATTTCTTGTCTCCTTTTAACTCGAACCGAAACGTTTCCAGACATTCGTCCGTGGGGTGGGGGAAGGAACGGGAGGTGGAGGGACGCGAACCGACGCGACGAGAGGTGGAGATAGCAATGCGAAACTTGCTCCTTCTCCGGCGTTGTTGCGTCAAGTTTTCCACTCGCGATTCTATTCGTTTCATCTACTCGTATCCGTCTATCCGAAATGGATCACGGACCGATATGCGCCGACGTGTGCGCCCGTAATTGCCCACGTCACGTAATTTTAGACTAAATTAGTTCAATGTAGTTTCGATGATTTCGTGGAAAATGAACCGTTAGATTGTGCCTGTTATTTCGACATCCCGCATCGTCATTTTTACGATATCGTCAAAAATGAACCGTTGGATCACTTCAATATCCTTTTCCTTGAACCTTCATGTCAATAACCAAAATATGCTGCAATATTCAATGACGTTGCAATTTATAGTTTCAATTCTATGGCCATCCAAGGACAGAGAAGTCGACAACGATTGTGCTATTTATCAACGAAAATGTTAAAGTAGTATTAAAACGAAATTGAAAGTGGGTTAAATATCTCGAAACAAGAAATACATGACTTAGACCACCTCCATAAATTGTAATTGTATGTCGTACGACGTGTCAATTGAATTACAGATATCCAACGAATAAACGCATGCACAGAAAGTGAATTCACTGAAATCTAGAAGTGCCCGGATGTTCGAAATACTGGTGACCAGGTGGTGTTCAGAAGGTCGATAGGATTCCATATTTGGCTCGTCCAACGAACACAACGTAGCTTCGCGCGACACGCGAAACAGTCGATTACGATCAACTGAATCGAAAGAGAAGTAGTCATCCCCTGAGTCAGTCGGCTGGTCTTCACGATTTTTCACTTCCAAATTTCCGCGTGAGAGACGGTGACCTGCGAGTCGTCTAAAAACGAGTACGTTCGACGCGTATCCGCGACCGGTGACATCGGTAAATCGTTCGAAGCAGCTTTATCCTTGAGCAAACGCGTTATAGAGCGCCGCGTATCCGGTTCCCAGCCCCCGAGGGTGTAGTAAATGGCGTGTTCGTGGGTAGTGGTGGTTCTGGCTAAGCTGTAAATTTGGCGTATAACCATTCGAGGGTAGCCAGCTCTGGTCGAGTAGGCCAGCTCTGCCAGCAGCCCGCTCCCGTGCCGTGCCGTGGCGTGGCTGGTTTGCGGGGGGATTCGGTCGACGTCGGGCGAGACGAAGAGAGACCTCGGAGAGGGAGGGAGGAATGGATAGAGAGCATGGAGAGGAAGGAGAAAGGAGAAAGGAGGTAGGTGGAAGGGTGAGACAGGAGACGGGGGTCGTAGAAGCATTCATAGCAGGGACCAGAGGGTGGCTTCGGTGGAATGCGTCCCGTTTAATATCGCGGAACATTATATATCGCCTCTCTTGTCCCTACGTTGTCCGTGCCGCGCGCTATAACACGTACCTACAAACACACCATCGCGACGCGACGCGATCCGACGCGACACAACGATCCGCCTACGACGATCCCTTGGCGACATTGACTCGTCCTTGTAGTTTTGCCGGCCTATATGCCACCAATGTCGAATTCTTCTCGCCGGCACCCTATTTACCTTCAAACGCGACACCACACTGAATTAAAACGCGCGCGCTCGCCTCTCGATAACGCGCCGCGCTCTCCCGAACGAACGAAGAGATCGTGGTTTTACGTACACGTACTTTAGTGCGTGTCATTTTAACCCCTTGCCGTACTTTGACGAGCCACACTCGTCACGATGGTTTTTAACAAAGTCTAACTAATATGAATGTTACGCGTTTCATTTCAGACGAAATAAAATTTGATTCGTTTGTGATAATCAATATTTTTGTGCATAAAGAAAATGGTACGACAAGGGGTTAAGTACAGGGTGTATAAAACGTAATGGTCATCCGTTCTAGGAATGAATACACACCTCTGGATCGGCACGCACACAATCGTGTTCATTTTGTAATCAATTTTGCGGCAAGTTTCTCTTACAAATTTAGAACGAATGACCATTACTTCAGATACACCTTGTGATTCTCGTTTTAATCTGTATAAATCTTTAGGACACTCATATTCATTTACGTATCGAGACTATGGTCTCGCAAATGTCGCGGTTGTTGGTACAACAATCAGTTTCAACATCTGACAATTGTAGAACCGGCACCAGAATGGCGTTTTCCAACAGTAATATTCCAGTAATATTCTGGTACTGTACCCTATAAGTTAATACGAATCCAAATGCGGATACGTTAATACACGTGCATTTAAATATACGTGAAATAATGACACGAACTTCGGTACGTGTATTCGAATACACGAACGAGAAGGAACGAGAACGGAGAACGAACCAACCGAGTCTTTCTCAAAAAGTTCGAATAATCGTCTATTCTGATCTACGGAAGAAACACGCATTGGAATTCTGTTCGATCGAATAGTTTGCTCGATGATCGACGACAACATCGGACCGTTCGGTGACCGAATCAATTAGAATTTTGAACGATTCGTATGAAACGCGAATGCAACGTAACGTAAAGCCGACGATGTACATACATACTGTAGCTCATAGCGCGACGCGTTCAAGATAATCATTTTCCAGAATATTTCCCAACGAGAATATCCCTTTATGTGGGTTAAACATAGATTTAATTATATCATATTAAAACTACTATGTGCCTTTAGTATCGCCGTCACTGTACGTCGAGAATGGTAATTTAATTCCTCTCACAAAGGTATCAAAATTATAATATCCGTCCATATTGCATCAGCCGCTCTTTCTCTCTCTCTCTTTCTCTTTCTCCATCCCTCTCTATCCGTCTGTCTGTCTGCGTAGCTCTCTCCTTCTCTCTCTTTCGTCCTGTCGCACCTTTGACATCGCGTTTCAACGTCGATTCGCAACGTGGCGTCGCGCGTCGCGTCGTTTCCATCGGTTTACTAGCAAACCAACCGGCGCGATAGGACCATAAAGTGAAACAATTTTCACTATTTTTATCCCGTTCGTTAAAAGGGTTGATCGCGATCACCTTTCACGCTCGATCAAACAAAGTACGTACCGCCTGATATTAAGTTGCGGTAACAACCCTGAGGCTCTTTAACGACTCTTATCTTCGAATTATCGAAGAGCGCTAAGGTGTAGTACTGGAGATTCACGGTTTACGGATCGCGTGACACAAGGGCGGAAGAATGTTTTCCGCTTTGACAAGATGTCGCTTGAAAAAGAAGAAGAAGAACACTCCCTGCGCGAAGCGTGTGTGCAACGTGTGCGCCGTTCTCGAGACTTTACAAAGCGAACGATCCTCCGATCGAACTTTGTGTAAAGTGAGAATGTTCATCGTGTCGATCGCTGCTCTTGGGCGAAAATCGCGGATCGCAGCGTGTCGCAGGCCCTTCCATCGAATTGACACAAGTATACATGTTAAGTGCACGCAAAATTGTTTCCGAGAGAATCGAATGTACACAATACGTGTACGCATACAATGTACTTATCTTTAAGAAAATGGTAATTAAAGAATACAAGCTTCCAGCTTGATTTTATGAAAATGCTTCCAGCTTGATTTTATGAAAAGGCATCCAGCTTGATTCTATGAAAAAGCTTCCAGCTTGATTTTATGAAAATGTTTCCAGCTTCATTGTATGAAAAAGCATCCAGCTTGATTTTATGAAAAAGCTTCCATGCTTGATGTTATGAAAATGCTTCCAGCTTGATTGAACGCAAACTAAAATATATATGTATACTAATTGAATAAATATTGCGAAATAGAGATTGAGAAATTGTGGGGTGATTATGGACACCTCTGGAAGCCAAATTGGAAAACAATATTCCCCACTTAAATTAAAAAAATTATTAAATATAAGAATAATGATTAAAATTTAGAAAATATGGAATATTTTCGTCAGATTTGATTTACACGTTCTCTACATTGGGAACAAATGAGTAAGTCCCACTTTTATTTCATAATACATATAGGTCCTTTAAAAAAAAATGATTGGCTATTTGAATAAGTGTCCGGTGGCTTATGGACAGAGTGTAAAACAGCCAAGTTACAAGAGAGTGTCTCGATTGATTGTAAAACCCATGAAAAGGGAGCGCGGAATTCATGTCGAGAAAAGACGGAAGAGACGCGGCGGCCATAGTGTTCGGTTTTATAGCGTAACTCCCTTTCCTAGCATCGTGATCCGAGCTGTTGCAGCCCCGTCTCGACCTACCCTAACCATCTGAAACTCGAGGTGTATTCCCGTGGAAATATTCAAGTGTATTTATTATCCCTCCCGCATCGCCGAGTTGGCTGGGGTTTGGTGCTCGTCCCGTCGCATGTTGCGCGTCTCCTCGCGACTACAATCAACTCTCTTCGGTTCTGATTCCGATTCCGATTCCCCGATTCCGCTTCTAATTTTCCTAGCTATTTCCAGGGGAAGGGCGCGAGGGGTGAATCACTGTCGAGGCTCGCGTGGCCGCGTACAAGTGGATATATGCGTGGAAACGAGGCGCGAATTGGGCTCGATCTTTTATTTCTTTTTTCGAGGGGCGAAACAAAACCAAGGGGAGGAAAACGGAGGGGGCGAAGGGCGGAGAAAAACGCGGAGCGAAACGGGGGGGAGAGAGAGAGAGAGATTAATTACTGTCATGCAGTGAATGGATGCACCTGTGGCCTCGAAGCAAGCTTTTTTCTATCGGGTGCTCCAGGAAATTAACCTTCCCTGCTTGCCAGTTGAATTCTCGAGTTTTTACGGCTCTTCGTGCGCGCTGTTTCCTTCATTTTTTTCGTTCTCTCGCAACCCCTCCGCTCGCGCTTTTCCCTTCCAAACGGCAAACGCAGCCGAGGAAATATACGGTACCCGTTCGACTTAATATTCCTCTAATTGCACCGAAACTTTTCCGTTTTCTCTCTATTTTCCGTTCGACTCGATGAGACGAGAAATATAACACCAACGATACTGTACGGATTTTTAGTGAACGGGGATTGTTCCTTTCGAAGACGAAAGTGGAAACAAGAACATTTAACGACAGAGAAACTAAAGAAAACAAAATGATATATAATAAACTCGTCCTCTCTCTTCACTCTTCGAACACGACTCTTCACTCTTAAGACCTACCGCTCGTAGGATCCTCGAGACAAGGAGCACACAATACCGTACGTCGTACACATTTGAACGTACAAATACCTATCAGTAAAGTTCGAATCCCTCGAAACTTTGATACTCCATTCGATATTCGAACGATCAGTTTTCGAAAAGAACGACAACGCCTTCCGCAATGTTCTCCCGCGTGTTTGTTCAATTCTTAATCGTTGTTTTGCGAGTAGAGGGCGCGAGAGTAGTTGGAACAGATAACTATTATAGCGGAAGCTCTTCAATTAGCGAGTCAGCCTGACAGCAACGGCGACCGTGACGTTGGAGACGACGAGGACGACGATGACGACGGCGACGACGAGGAAGAGGAGGAGGACGAGGCGACGGTAACGTTGATTCTTTTATTTCCCAAGTTGACTCTTCTCCTCTTTCTTTGTTTTTCCTTTGCCGTTAATGATGAAGCGAATGGCGCTGCCGTTGCCATTGCCGTTGCGTAAAGAGAAAAGGAACTCGCGGCGGGAGGACAGGCGAACTCGCGCAATGACACCGCTCTTTTAACGTGAGATTTGTTGGCGCGCAAGAGCGATTAGCGTGTCGACCTGCGAGTAATTTACCCGCGACACTGTATCGTTATGCTTTTCGTTCGGGCTAAATTAGAACGAGATAATTCGCTGAAGCAATTTGCGCTGAAAAGGATCGCGGGAATTAACAGAGGATTAATTATGCGTCCCTGAGCACCGTGCGCGCCTGCCTGCTCGCCTGCCTTTCTTTCTTTCTCGACAACTTGCGCGCTACATAACATCTGTTTAGCTTTTTCTCCGTTTTGTTCGTTGAATCTTTATCGCCACGGCACCCAACCGAATTCATCCTTAGTCCCTGCTCTCTCTCTCTGCCTTCCCTTTCATTCGCTTTCCTTTTTAACGCGGCCACCGATTATAGAGATTAATTATGCTCGCGTACGTTCGTGCTCTAAGATCCGTTTTTTTTTTCGTACGCAGCTAGTAGTACCGCGTAAATATCGCCAACAGCGTACAGCGTACATCCAGTATAACGTTTTTCAATTTTTATGAAACCCTAAAGGATTCTCAAGTTTCAAGATCTACCCATGACTTCCTTATAATAAAACAAAGGTCATCGGAGTGTAGCACATGTCGCGTGACCAACAGTATCCAGCATATACTACTCGAATGTCCCAGATTCTCTTTGGAACGATCCAGATTCTCCATCGAAAATGACCTCGAGTCGAATCTAGGCGAGGACAACATCAGGAACGTCCTCCTCTTCTTCAGATCCATCGAGGTATGTATATGAATTGCTGGAATTTATGCATTTATAACAAAATTGAGTAGGTTAAGTTCAAAGTTGTTGGGAAATTTTAAAAATTGAAGAGAAGTCAATATACGATTTCTCCTCTATTTAAATCATCAAGGGAATTTCTTGCAATCGATGCAGACCATTTTTATTTTCCACGAAGATCTACAGTCTAGGTATAAACAACTATAAACCCTGTGGTCGCTAATGACTACACTGCGGAAAAAATTTGAAAAACCACGCTTAATAAAAGCGTGGAGCGCTAAACTATATTGACGTGATCTTCGCGGGCGTCTTAATGTCTAAAACAATTATTTTCTCCTTTTCAGTGAATTTTGATATAAGCGTGGTTTTTAAAAAGTTTTTTTTGTATATTTCTTTATTTTATACTTTTTAGTCTTTTTTAAATGGAACGCAAGATATGGAAATACGCGAGATAGAATGAGGGGATGACTCCGAGAGACGACGTCTCTTGATGGAGTCCGAAATTATCCGAAATGGAACTGAATGAACGGAACACCACAACCACACTGAGCTCCTTCGGTGCGAAATGAGCCAGTGGAGTGGGGATGGGTCGGAGTGCGAACGCGTAGTGGAGTAGGGAGCGCTGGCGCACGGAGTGGGGATCGCTGAACGCGATGACGTACTACCGAGTGTCGCGCGACGAAGTGTGACGGTTAATATTACCATTTTTTGTCTCGTGAACGCACAGTTTTTTAAAAAATTTGTTTTATAATATTGCATTGTCATCCAGTTCTGAGCTATGTTTAAAATCTCAAGTCTCTAGCTCATCAGGAAGTGGTTTAAAATTCGATTACAAGATTTGACGCATACAACAACAACGACGACAACTCGGCGAGCTAATATAAGCGTGGTAAAAAAATGTTTTGCATCAGAAGTTAAATAAAATTTTGTTTCATCCCTTAGCAGATTTTTTCCATTGAATACATCACAACAATATTCTTAGATCTTTCTAATCTTTTGCTGTTTTATATGTCACCCAGCCAATTTCTTCATAAATCCATCAAAATCCGCAGTCCAATAATGACCTTGCTGTTAATGCGATCATTAAAATAAACTATAAACAGCGAGACCGATGTCGAGGCAAGCTGCAACACTTTTCGACACTTTTCCTCCCCAGGGAATCTCACGCGAACGATCGATACTCGAATCCGACCAGATCTTTCGCACGTTGCCGTGTCGTCGATGCAGCTGAGATTGACCTTGTCTCGGCTCAACGAGTACCGAGTATCCAATCCTAATTTGTTCGAGGACGAAACACCGGGAAACTAATTCCTCGCGGACTCTTCTGCACCATTGTTTATCGTCGCAACGAATATCTTCGCTTCGTTGACTCCGCGAATCTCGATGCGTGGCTGACGGCACGTATGTAATGTATGTATGTGTGTAGGAGCCATTAAATCATCGAGACGAATCGATCGGTGCTCGAGCGTACACCGTGCTTCGTAAATCGTTTGCGTAGCAATTACGGATAAAATAACTCGCGATGCCAAGTTTTTACAATACTTTCGAGCGAAGCCCGCCATGCCTCCTCGCCTATGTACGTACATATGTATACATTTTTATATGTACATCTATGTATATCTATTTCCACCTCCCTTTTCGCTCGCTATACTTATTTTTCGATCGGTACTCGTACCCGCGAAATTATCACGTTGCCTCGTTAAAGCCGCCCCGCGACGAAATATGTACATAAATCGTTCGACGATTCCGCGTCGCAACGTTCGTATTGTTGGCCGCAATTAGCGGGATTAATTTACATATTGCCGGATTAACCGTTCGAGCATGAATTATTCACGGCATGCTAATGCGTCGGCTTTGAATTCGAGTCAATAATTGAATGCTTCTCGAGAATAAGGAAAGAGGCGTGCTCGATTCATTCGCCGTTCAAGCAGAAAACCATTAACCGTATTATTATAGTCGATCGCGGTAACCGTTGCTCGAATCAGGAAACGAGAATCAACGTCCGCGCAACGATTTCTAGCCTCCGTTGTTTACAAGATATATTTCGAGTTTCGATTTATCTAGGAATCTGAAGTCAGTATAGTTTCCAAGTGTAACAAAGGTAATGACAAAGGTCCCAGGGTAGACAGCGAATTTTATGCATTTATGGCAAAAATTAGTAGTGTAATTTGAAACGGTAAAAATATTAGAACAATTTAGAGGTACTGTTATAGTATTTTCAACCTGTTAAACATATTAAGACAGGAAATAAATTTCTATTTCGTTCCAATTTGTTGTAAGTCACATAAGAAATTTTTATCTTTCCAAACAGTCTATCTCTTACAAGGGAAGGATCCCAAGTGTCCGACTTCGATTTTGATAACCGTTTGTGAGACGATGGTATATGAATCCCTAATGATGTCTGCAAAATATTAGCTGTAGTTACTCAATATTTTTAAAGATATAAACAATTTTACTAATGGAACTTTGAAAACTTGAGCTGCAAATCATGGTATATCAGCAATTTTACTTATGTACTTATTTACTCAGTCTTATGATTTTAAACATGGCTAACTCATTTTGTCGATTATGATATGATTAGGAAAAAGTTAAATTTTTTATGTAACAGGACATTTTTGCGAGCCTTTCGAATTTATTTTCATGACTTTCTTCTGGTAAATTGCTGTACAAGTATTCCGGTATTGTAAGATCCTGTACTATAATTATAAAGCTGAATTAATGCGTGAACTCGAATATGTATTTTGAAATTGTGACATGCGGCTTTCCTGACAACCACAGGTACACTACTGTGCAAAAGAAGGAACCACCCAAAAGCGTGAAAACTAATAAGAACACAGTAAGAGTTTTGAAAAAGGATTCCGCTGTTTAATTGAATAGTTCTGACAATATGTGCTATTATCTAATACTTTAAATGCAATAAATCAATCAATGTACAATACAGTTTCTACATAAAGAAATAGTGTATAATTATATCTTATGATTATACTGGGTGCTTCTTTCTCTTGCACAGTAGTGTATATGGTGTAAGATCTATCCGAAGAGTCGCCGGGAGCTCGAAAAATTGCCGACGGCACTGAACGAACCGATTTAGCGTTTATCAGGTAGTTCGGCTGTCCCGCGGGGATGAGATTCGCTGGAACAGCTGATTCCTTTCGGATCGAGGAGAGGCTATCCACGGTGTCCGCTTACGCGAGAGCAACAAGACTCTCGAGGCTGGAAGGAAAGCGAAGAAGGGCAACGGAAGGAAGCTGGCCGAGAGCTACCAGTCTTCAGGAACGGGAAGCCGTGTTCGATTTCGATCGAGCCGAACCAACCCGAATCCAGCCGAGCCAAGCCGAGTCGAGTCGAGTCGCGCCGAGATATCGTTTCTTCTTCGCCTGCTCGATCTTTCTCGAGATTAACTCGGAAGACAGCTGCTGGAAAGGCAACAACCGGTTTCTTTCCTTTTTTTCGTTCCTTTTCCCGCAGTCTCCTTCCTCCATTCTTCTTGCGTTCGGGCTGACTGTGCGCCGGTGTCGATGCATCATCGGAGGAAAAAGGTTCGGCAAAAAGATTACCGGCACCTACCGCCGCTGATTCCGATCACGATTCGGAAGATTGATCCGTCGGATACAGCCGCGGCTTCGAATCAACAAAACCGTTTGCCGATCTTGCTTTTCGTCAAATTCATTTTCAGAACAAAGTAAAGGGTCTTCCAACAAGAGCGACAGATCTTTCAATTGTCACAGTCACCGTGATCGTTGTTATGTTATTTGTACTCAGTACATAATGGCAATTTATCGCTTTATTGAAATCGAAATTCGACGATAGGATTACATCGAGAAATTCGGCTGTCAATTGCAATCCAAGATCTTGCTACTTGACGCCATTAGACTTCTTCTTGTGGGGTCACGTTACGTCTCTTGTTTGTTCCAATAAACCACAAACTGCTAATGATCTTAAAGCAAACATAATTCGTGTTATCGGTGATATACGACCTGATTTGTGTGCCAGAGTCATCGAAAATTGAGTTTGTCATTTCTATGATATTGTATTTCATAATGCCATTGAATATACTTTATAATAAAGCAGTGTTTTATTTCAATTCAAAGTTCTATCGCTCTTATTGAAAGACCCTATACCTAACGAAGTCTCGCGGCAGCAATTCGAAAGGAATGCGGCAGCGAGCCGTCCGATTGGTTCGTTCCACTGGCGCTTTCGGTTCCAGCCGAATTATTGGCTGCAGTGTGTGACGTCACGGCCCAACCATTCTTGTGAAGCACGCAGAGTACCAACCTATCGGTAATTTTTGCGTGGATGTCGATCGGTTCGAAAATCATCCGGGATGCGTAATCGAGAAGAGAGGACGGAAGCAGAACAGAATATTTATCGATCGATATCGACTGGCAAAGGGTGAACGCGTGTATGCACCGTTAATCACATTTACATAAGACGATAGCCGATGCGCAGGTATGACGCACCAAAAAGCAAAAGAAACCAGTTCCAAGCCGGAGGAAAAGGAACGAGAGAAAAGTAAGAGGCATCGGCATCGAGGATCGGAAGAGTCGCGCGTCGCCAACGACCTAGCTTTATAGTTTATGCAAAGAAAGCGGGAAATGCGCGTATAAACCTCCACTTCCAAAGGAAGAGAATCTATGGAAATTATCGAGACTCTGAAGGAGAGAGATAGGCAAACTCAGGTACTGTGCGGAGCACGAGAGAAAACTAGCGGGAAGGGAACGGGGAAAGAAGCCTGATCATTCAGATTGCCTTTGCGTTCCTCTTGTCCCGTTCCCCTCCCGCTAGTTTTCTCTCGTGCTCCGGACAGTACAGTGGTAATACAGTAAAATAATGGCATGTAGGTTCTGTGATAGTTATAAATACATACATGAAGTAAGCGTACCAAGGTATCTAGAGGAGAAAGGAGAAGGAGACAGCCAGAGCCTGATGGCTAGAGTAAGATGTGGAAATATGGAAGAAGGGAATAAACATTGGAGAAAAGAGGAAGAGAGAATGTGCATGATATGCGAGAGACACCTGGGGAAGCTAAAGCTTCTGGCAGAAGACTGTGAAGGTGTAGAGAGAACAAATACAAGCATAGAAAAGATAGTACAAGATAAAAGAGTGGGAGAAATGGTAGACTGGCTCAGGAGTATCGAGAAAAAAAGGAAAGAAATAATCAAAAGGAGAGAGGGAGATGCCTCTCTAATATTGCCATATTAGATGTAAGACATTAGGATAGATTAACATTGATTACAGGCAATAATTCATAGCGTATGGCATGGAATATGGATGGATGGATGGGTGACATAAGAGAACTGTAAACCAAGTCCAATTTCTTGGTCGCGAGGCCGAAATAAATACTACTGCCTCCTCTCCTCAATCGATCATCGTAATCGGTGGTCGTAAAATCTGATCGCAGAGCAGGAAAATGAAGTGAAACGACAGAAATTGATACGTTCCGCGGTCGAGAATCTTGCTCCTCGATTACTCCCAACGATAGGCCAGAATCGTAATCCGCCCTCTTATCGTCGCGACAATCTCTTTATACCTTATCGGACGAAAGGGTCGCGGATTAGTTATCCTTCCTGTACCCTCGTTTCTCGCCTTTCACTTATCGCTCCGATAGGAAAGTCTCGATCTTTCGTGTCGATTCGATTTTCTCGTTCCGTAGCTACAGGCGGTATTATTAACGAAGTAAGCGAGAAAAACAGGACAAGTGGAAAGACCGGAAAACAAGTGGTCGTTGTTGCGTGAGAAATTACCATCGAGTTTGAATTGCGACCGCAATTTCGGCGCAGCTGTGCTATCTCGTTATAGCCTGGCACTCGTCTTTCGATAGTACTCTCCGAACTGCGGAGTAAAGTCAAGCGAATGGTTACAAATTGAAGACGCTAATTTACACACGGTTTCGCACTCGAGCTTGCTCGATTCCTCCGACCTGCTGCTTGCCTGCCTCTGCTTATTAACTCGCGTAAGTTTACGAGCCGGTTTCTAACAGCTAACAAGGTAAACAATGTTTGGCAATTATCTCGGTTAAATGATCCTCGTGAGACGCTGCTCCCCGTATACAACAGCCCACGTACATAGGGGAAGCTACGAAGACAGTTTGCCGTGCAACCGTGGAAAATTTATAGATCCGCGATCTATTCGTGTACCGCGGCGTACGACTCTTTTCAATTTGTCTAATTACGAGGACGAGACATCTGTTCGGGCATCTTTCCTCGTAGGGACGTGCGACACGTGATTTTAAATGATAGAATCCAAGAGTCGACGCGTTCGAACGATCCTTGCGAAAGTTTTTCGATAAACTGATCAAATCCGCCATCTATTCGTGTAGCTCGGCGTACGACTCTTCCCAATTTGTCTAGTTACGAGGATGAGACATCTGTTCGGGGACATCTTTCCTCGTAGGGACGTGCGAGACGTGATTTTGTATAGATTATTTAAAACCTTTCTGTATTTAACGTGTTTGCACGAATTCTCATTACAAGACTATAAATTAATATATTAGCGAGTAAAGAGTGGACATTCACAGAATTTTTTAAAAATATTTTTAGAGGAACATTAACAAATTGTTGAAAGAAATACGGTAAATGGTTGACTACACAAGGGTTAAATAATAGAATGCGAAATAGTAGACTCTTGAAAAAATTTACAGATCCGCGATCTACTCGTGTAGCGCGGCGTACGAGTCTTTTAAATTTTCTAATTTTTCTAATTACAGTGAAGTCGCGATTCTTGTCAACCAGCCTGTGTTCTGCACGGACAACTATCGCATCGGAAGCCGAACGTAGAGAAGGACAGCATGTAAGTACGGATCAAAGAGAACACGCGGGTTTTTGAACTGTGTCGGCGACGGCGACTGTCGCGTCTCTTTTTCTCCCATACGCTGTCCTTCCTTGACTGGCAGTGGAGTGGGTAGGCACCTGACAACTATCGCATACCGAGTCGTTGACAACCATCGCGACTATTTGTTCCAACATCTTTCCTCGAAGAGACACGTGCGAGACGTGATTTCCCATTTCCCAAATAACGCGCGAAACATGTGTAAGTGATCGAATACGAGATTCGACGCGTTCGAACGATCCTCGCGAAAGTTCGTCGATAGTTACTTGGATAGCGAAGATCGTTCCCGTCGAACGAACGATGCGCGATGCTGCGACGAGAGCTCTTCGTCGCGTGTCTCGAAAAAGCGAGAAAATCGCGGAAAAAGAACCTGCAAGGATAGAGGAAGAAGAGAGAGAGAGAGAGAGAGAGAAGTATGCGAGGTGTGGCAAGACGAGGTGGAGCGAGGTAAAGGGCGTAGGTAATTATCCATAGGAAGGTTCAAACTGGAAAGCAAAGTCGAAGGGTGCCTCTCCCGTGAGAGGCGTGAATTACACAGCGAGGCAAGCGAGCCGGTAGACAGGCTCATTGTCCTCCGCTAGTTTAATTAATGCAGCTGAACCGGCAGCCTCTCGTTCCTCCTCTACCTCCCTCTCTCTCTCACTGTTCTCTCCTTTCCCCATTCCCCATTTCCCCTTTCCCATGGTCGCGCATCTCTTCCGTCTCTCCTTTCTTCTTCGTTCATTCTGCATTCCCACTTACAACCTCGATGCTTTGCGTCGACGTACGATGTACGTGCGAGCTTGCTGGGGAAATACACCAGCCCACGAGGTGCCTACCACTGCCGCGCGGATTTCAACGCGAGAATGCTCTGTCAATTAACGAAACGATACGACACCGATCATATTCGCCGATCAAGTGTTGCTCGTTCTTTCGAAGGTCTCTTTATACTACATCTACGCGACGAAATTATCGCGAATCTGGTTCGAAATCGACGAAGCAGCTATATTGCAGAATAGAACGAAGGATGTACATTGTATAGAGAGAGAATGACAAAGGTTGCGAGCACGATTATATTCCTACCGTACAGAAGAGCGAGAGGGCAAAGGACGTCGGACGTTGAAAGTTGAACGACGCGGATTTCAACGAGAATGCTACTTGTTCTTTCGAAGGTTTCTTTATCTACGCGACGAAATTATCGCGAATCTGGTTCGAAATCGACGAAGCAGCTATATTGCAGAATAGAACGAAGGATGTACATTGTATAGAGAGAGAATGACAAAGGTTGCGAGCACGATTATATTCCTACCGTACAGAAGGGCGAGAGAGAAACGTCGGGCTTTGAAAGTTGAGCCACGCAACAGCCAACTGTGGAGTTGAGAACCACGATCTGTTGCGCTCGCCGTCAACCGGGGCAGAGTCGAGTCAAAGCGAGAAAAGACCAAGAGGAACGGAACAGAAGACGATCTTTCTCCCATCGGTTTCTACCTTCCTGCTTGCTTGCTTGCCTGCCTACCTGCTTGTCTGGTTGCTCCCCTGCCTACCTACCTACCTGTCTATCTCTGTGACCCGACGCAGCGAGAACAGACTTTCTTCGGTTAGATCGACACACACGCAAGAGAGCGAGAGAGAGAGAGAGAGAGAGAGAGAGAGAGAGAGAGAGAGAGAGAGAGAGAAAGTGGAATGATATAGATAAAATAAAACGATCGGAAAACTCGACGAAAATTAATCTGGACGTATTGACCAACCTATAAATTTCAGTTTAATTACAGACGATTACGTCGATGGAACGTGTTCCGAGTAACCTACTTTTCGAGGAGGTCTCGAGGACACGAGCACGCGAGTTTCCGTGTCGGATCTCGTTCTTAAATTCATCCGTTGTCCCTGCGAACAATTATCGGGGCTTCTTCTTTCTCTACGGGCCGAAACAACTCGGTTGCTCGCGAGACGCTGGCCAAGAATGATCGTGCGTGCGCTCGAGGCGGAAATTTTCGTGATGGATAAAGTTGCAAATTCCTGCGTATCGACGCGTTGCCAGTGGCCTCGTGGCCCGGCACGGAGAAAAATCGGAGACTCGACGGTAAATGCGCTTTATCGATTTTCGCATACCGAACGAAACGAACTGCTCGAACTTTCGTCGAGATCACCGAAAGTTGCTACCAGACCCGGCACCGCTGGCTTGGCTGGCTGGCTGGCTGACCGACTGACTGACCGACCGACCGACTATCCGACTGCCTGACCCATCGACTAGCTCGCCGAAGCAACTCTCTGATCGCCTATTCGAAAACTTAACCATCATCTGTCCCTTCTGTCAATCTCAGTTTTCCCCAAGCAAGTTATACAACGAAATTGGTATATTCACTCACAAATAGACTGCGGATTTTATGCATTTGGAGGGAAAATTCTGTCGTGTTTGAAAGAAAACATTTGAATCAATTTATTTAATATTATTCAATGATATAGTTTCCGTTATTTCTAACAACTTGTTGCCATCTTCCCTAGCAATATGTGTTTTTCATTTACAAGCAAAATTACCTGCTTATTAACATTTTCAACCCCATGCAATTTTTAAAGAGTGCAATATACTTGTATTTGGCTCCTGTTCCTTTCAATCAATAAAGAACACTTTTATTTCGCATAAAAATCCGCAGTCTGGTAGTCAATTTGAATAAAGGAACATCGAGAAATAACTGTTTATTCAGTTCGTGAAATAAGGGACGGATGAGAGTTAAGTAGTCGTCAATTTGAATAAAGAAACATCGAAAAATACCTGTTTGTTCAGTTCGTGAAATAAGGGATGAGGGTTAATCACTGCTGTCTCGAGTTTCGGTTTGCTCGTCTCGTTCGATCGTTTACACGCGTTTACCGTGTGTTATTATTCGCACAGGTAATTTTCCTAGCCAACTAGCCAACTATACAGCCAACCGGCGGACCAGCTCTGCTAAGATATTCATTGGATAAACGCGAAGTCGATAACGCCATTAAAGATTCTCGAGGATCTCGTCAAGATTCGATGTAAATCACCTCGACACGGGGTGAGTTTCGGTTTACGAACACGTGTCTTCCTAGCCGCCCATAAAGCCTTGTTAGCTCCGGGGATCTCCGAAGATCGTTACGATTCAACCTAACCGAGCGGAGAGCTGGCCCGAACACGCGAATATATATACAAATGTCCGGAGATCAAAGCTTCGACTTCGAAGCGTCAATGGGATCTCTGAAAAATTTTGATTGAATAACTTTAACGCGAAATAATTCACAGGTCTTCGAAAAACAGAAACTTTGAGGTCCGAGATCCAACATTTGCGTTGTGAGTTGAATCTCGACGAGTCGAGTGGATTGCTCGTTAATGAAATTACGTGTCGCAGGGCTTGGCCGTTCGCAAAAAGCAGTGGAGTTCTCCCGAGCCGAGTGGAAAGCGATGGGAAGATGACAACAGCGTGAAAGAAGAAAGATGGGAAGACGATGTTGGTGGTGGCTGTGACGAAGGAGGAGTCGGGGAGAAGAAGAAGATGACGAGGAAAGGAAAAAGAAGTAGAAGAAGAAGCAAGAGGGTGAGAAGAGAGACGCGGTGGACGAACCGTCGCCGACTGCTATTTATATTCGATGCAGCGGACGTTCAACCTACGAGCACCCCCGCCTTACGCATCCTCTCGTCCGCTGTGTGTTCCCTGTCCCCTATTCCCTATCCCCTTGTCTCTCTGGTCCTCGCGACCAAGTGGAGAAACGGGCGAACTTACGAATAAATCTTTCGGTAGTCCCGGTCAGGGCCGTCCCATATTCCTATTTTCTGACTGGGCTCGACATCCGATTGGTCCAACGAAAATAAATCGAATACTGGCCAGATACGATACAAAGCGTCGCGAACGCTGATCGACGGAGCCAAACTATGTACTTCCAAATCGCAACGCTCGTTCAGAGTATCCACTTTTCCCGCGGAAGAGACATGGGAATCGAATTAGACTTCTCCGAGCATGAAAAGTGAAAAAGAAATTGTAGGACCAGTCGGAAGTTAATCATCCATTCGACGAGAGCTACGACGAAAGTCGAATAAATGGCGCGGCGAGAATAGCGAACGGGAAGATTTGGTTCTGGTCGCGAAGAGATCGAGCGGGATAAAGACGAAGCAGTGGGAAAGGGACGAGGAGAGATGAGAAGTAAAAAAAGAAGACGAGTAAAAGCGGAGAAAACCATGTATCATCTTTGGTCGTAATTAGAATCCACTTCGTGGAAATGGTAGAGTAAGCGGCGGTAGCGGTAGCGGTGGCGGTGGTGGCTTCGAAATACTCGACCGGCTACCTCTCTGCCCTCCCGTTTCCCTCCCGTTTCCCTACTCGCACCGTGCTTCCACCGTGGTTCCACCGATGATCCTCTCCTCCAGTGGCGAGCATACGTGCGCTGTCGCGTTTAATACGATTACATAATACCCACCGGCACGGAACGTTATCCTCTTACGCGTAAAACGGGAGGAAAATAATTCGAAAGATAAGGGATTTCGAATAGGTTTCCGTACATGGACGGATCGCGAGCGCGGTAACGCGACGCTCTTCGAAAATTAACCCTTACGTAGTCAACCGGGTACCCATTCACTCTATTCCTTTCAACAATTTGTTAATGCTCCTCTAAAAAATATTACAAAATTTCTCATCCGTCCCTCGTGTCAATTTAACACAGTTTCCCCGAAACAAGTTATTATGTTCTGTTATTTCTAGGTAAATTTTGACGTAATTAATTAAGATGTAAATGTTAACTCATCAATTTTAATAAAAAAACATCGAAAAATAAATGTTTGCCTTGTTATCTCATCGATCTTTTACCTCTGTGTCAATTTGACACCGGAGGGGCAGGTTCAGTTCGTGAAATGAGGGACGGATGAGGGTTAAAGGTCGATTTATCTTAGCATCAGTATTTTATCTTTTTTGGGAAATACTGGATACGAAACCAGGGTAGTAAGATGCTGCCGGACTGGCCCGGACTACCCAAGATAAACTGATCTTAAGGGTCTGTTCATACTAGGATATTTCCGGCCGTATATATCCGACCAGACAGATATTTTTCAATACATTTTAACGGAAGTATGTAGACCTACGGTAGGTCCAGTCGGAAATATTCTAGTATGAACAGACCCTTAATTGGCAACGGAACGGCGTTCGACTCAAAGGACGCGGTACATAGTGGAAAGAATACGTTTTCATTTATCTCTAACAACGAAAGTTCATCTCCGGACTATCGTTATGTGTCGCAAAACACTTTCAATCTTTTACAGCTTTCCGATAGAGGTCTCTTGAACCGAGACGACTGCTTCTTACATTGAATAACCATGGATAGTGGAAGCATGCCAACGTCCGTGTCGTTATAGCGGAGTTAACCGCATCCCGAGTCTCCGATTTCCTTCGCGAACTCTATCATAATAGATTCGAATATGAGAACCTCTGCGATGCACCGCGCACTAAGGTAACTGGTCTACTGGTGGGGGTCAAATGTCGTACGGTGACTCACCATCGGCTCCGAGCGGTTGCTGCACCTTCTCGGCCGGTGCACAAGCGCATTCAGTATTTAGTACTTGGTATTTAATGTTTAACGTTTCTCGGACGATTCTATAACTAATAATCGATAACGTAGATACTCGTACATTTTGAACGTTGTATACATTCTGAAAATTTCATTGAAATTGGTTAATTGGTTTACGAATTCTAAACGATGAATAGTGGTAAAAATGGCAGGCCGAAAATCATGAAAAATTGCGATTTTTACCAATTTGGATCGTTTATGATTCGTAAACCAGTTAACCAATTTCAATGAAATTTTCAGAACGTATATGTATAATTTATACGAGTTTACAAAACACATCTTTGAAATTTTCCTTATTGGCCCAGCTAAAAAAATTGTAAAAACCAAAAGTGTTACTATTGTTTTCCACAATTCCGATTAAATGCATTTTTTAAACTATTTACTAAACTAATTCTGAAGATAGTACCAGATAAAAGAGTGGGGGTAATAGTAGGCTGGCTCAGGAGTATCGAGAAGAAAGGGAAAGAAATACATCAAAAGGAGAGAGTGAAGAGGCAATATCAGATGTAAGACATTAGGATAGATTAACATCGATTATAGACAATAATGGATGGGTAGAAGAATAAATGGATGGATTTGACATAGAAGAACTGTAAACCAAGTCCATTTTTTGGCCACTTTCTCACCTTACAAAGAAATTGAAGTCGTTTGATCCATTCATAAAAAAGTTATTCTGCTCTTTAAACTGTGTGTGATCAATATCTGCAAATCCCTATGCAAAATAAAAATGTTTCCATTGATTGCATGACAGTGGAGCCAAATAAAAATTTCAATCTTCTTTTGATTATCTTGTTAAGTTGAAACTAGTACACTGGTCGGCTTAAATCTTTTTAATACCTCCACCGTTTTAAATTGTACGTACCCATTTTTGTCATAAATGCATAAAATCCGCAGTCTAGTGTGATCAATTATACGCGTAACTGTAAATACATATATTCGAAGGTGAAAAGTGATTTCCGCACTTTCGAGTCTCCGAGCGAAAATGTTTCGCGCTCCATTCCGTATCATCCTATCTAATAACATCGACACGACCGAGCCCACGCGGTCCGCCATTATTTACACAATGGAAGCACGAGATACTTATCGCGTTTGATCGGTCGCGAGAAGAGAGAAGAAAAGAGAAGGCAGAGAAAAGAGAGAAGAGGGAGACGGGTGACGGGAGACCGGGGGTGAAGAGAAATCGTAATTGATCGGTTGTCGACTCGCAGGCTCAATTTCGCGTTCGGTTACGACGCCGTGGATATGTAACGGGTGTCGCGATCGCGCCGATTCGCCCGGAAACGGCTAATAATTCGGTCGCGGTAATTAAATCAGGTAATTAGGACAGCTCGTAACTATGCGAACATCGTCCCTTCGGTGGATGTCGTCAAACGTCGCCGGCGAGAATCGTTACCGTCAGTTATTACCAGACTGCGGATCTTTGTGCATTCATAGTAAAATTGAGTAGATGAAATTCAAAGTTGTAGGAAAATTTCTAAAATTGAAGACGTACATATATGATATTTCATCTATTAAAATTATTAAGGGAAGAAATAATTCCATCCAATCGATACAGACAATTTTTATTTAGCACAAAGATCCGCAGTCTAATTATTACCGTCTACTTTCGTAGTCGGTTACCCGAGAAACCGACTAAAATATATCAAGGGGATGCATCCGCCCCTGGAAAGTAGATCGCGAGATACCATTTTCCGGTTAAGCACGAGATTACAGCGGAGCGAGCTCTGTAGAAGAGAGCTGCACGGTGATTTTCGTTTCTATGTGCACCGCTAATCTCTCGTCACCGCTCCACTAGAAACAGTTGCATTCATTACATTGGTTTGATTTTGCCGCGATCATCGCCGCTCCGCTATATCCGTACCCTAAGCCAGTACTTCGGCTGCAGCAAATATTCCGAGAGATCGCAATAGAAAATCAATTTTCATGTTTTCCAATTACATCGTAAATTGAAAGATCCGCTTCGAAATGCATCCAAGCTTTATTTCGAACAATTATAATTACAGAGGTTGTCGGAGGTTGGTCCTCTCGAGGGAGCCATTGAAAAGACGACGCCATAACCCAAATCAACACCTCGAACTACCTCCTCAGCAATCAAGAATAAACAGAATCAATTCCGTTCTGTCTTTCTCCTCTTCGTTCTCCTCTTCGCACGGTTGGGAAAGCAAACGCGACCAAGATATTCGCAGAATTGATATTCTCGCGAGAGATTAATCATAGCCGGGAAGACGAGGGCGTCGCGAAAGGTCTGTTCATCCAGGAGTCCGTACTCCGTGGTCTCTAGCCTGTAGTTTGTAGTCTGTACAGCGTATCTACGTTCTTCTGCTCCCCCACTATCACGACAAAGGACAGTTTTACGTGGGCTGACACGGATTGATGAAAGGACCGAAGGAAAGGAGCGAACGACGGGGGATGATTTTTCTCGGGATCGCGGTGGCGCGATCACGCGGATATGTTTATGCGAGTGGTTCTCGCGCCAAGATTTATACCGATACCTTTCGCCTCTCGCGTAGAAACGCAGATAATCGTAGAGAGCCCGAGTGCATTTTCTTGCGGTTAATGGATCGGAGCCGAGGGATCAGCGTTTCATTTTTCCCGGTGACGTTTATGCCTCGCGAATCGACAGCCAACTAAATCCCGATCGGATCTACGGTGTCTGGGGCGTGGAACCGAGCGCAAACGTCGAGCCGAGAATTCCTCCGTGGTGCTTTGGGTTATGTTTTTATCGTGGCACGTCGCGTCACACCAGAAGTACAATAGATTAGACTTAGAGACTGTCGCGCAGCCACTGTTACAATGTGACAAGCGTAAACATCGTATCTTGCGACGTATTGTCGCGGTCCATTCGTTAACATGTGCCCGGCTTGTGGATTTCTTTCGTTGCTCCTCAAAATCGTTCTCCGATCGTGTTCGATCCGTCGCGTCGGAGAATACAGGTACCGATACAACAATGGCTCGTATCGAGCCAAGAAATGATTATCGTTATGATAAACAATTTGTCAGTTGCCGACACACAGAGTCAGTTTAAGAAAGCGTTCCCCTCCGTCCGACTGCCGCGATAGTTGTATCGCGCACAAAGCGAAGGATCCGCCCGTAATTTCAGCATTGCACAACAATAATGATCCTCGAGACAATGGCTCGTACATATTGGGTGGCAAAAGCGTTTCGCGTGGGTCGAGCATCGTGCAGGTAACGCAACACGCACAAGCGTACACGTGTGTAGAGGAAGCAAAGTTCCAGAGAGGGGGAGAGAGAGAGAGAGAGAGAGAGAGAGAGAGAAAGAGCTTCGCAGATAGATAGACAGACAGACAGACAGACCAGACAGACACAGAGACGAACAACGCACGCAATTCGCGAGGAATTATTACCAAGCACCGAGCCTTGGCTACGAGAAATTCTGTTGTCTTTCTGCCGTGAATAACTCGCGGAGCTCGAAATTAATCGTCGAGCGATCTTAATAAACGCGTTAATGAGCAAGCTTCGCAATTACCGCCCCCGGCTACTTTAAACGATACCGGTGACAAGTCGGCCCGCTTTAATAACTATTTTACTTTAATTAAGCTATTTCTGCCGGTGTTTCGCGTGCTGTTGCACCTCTAGTCACTCGTCGCGCTAACTCTTAGAATTGTCGTCGCCGGGTCGCGTCGCGTTGCTACTCTCAGTGAATTATTCGACGGTGAACGCCGCCGAAATCTCAACCATTCGAGAACATTTCCGAACTCGTTCTCGCGTCTCGTTCTCGAACCGCATAGGAAAACGGAGAATCGTCGGAACCGTAAACAGTTCGAAGGTAACAGTTCATTTTTCGGAATGTCGTCAAAATAGTTGAATTTCAATTTTGATTTAAATATAATGATTGAAAGTTGAATTTGAATTTAAATATAATGATTCAAAGTTGAATTTGAATTTCAATGTAATGATTGAAAGTTGAATTTGAATTTACATATAATGATTGAAAGTTGAATCTGAATCTATAGATATAATGATCGAAAGTTGATTTTGAATTTAGATTTAAATGTGTGCCTATAACAATTATGAAAGTGATCTAAGTGATACATTTCTTGTTTGGAGATACTTCAAGGAAAAGGATCGTCACACTAATGTATTCCTTAATAAAAACAATTCATATTTTTTTTCCATTTTCACTTAGACCACTTTCATAATTGTGAGCACAATTATGTCCGTCGAGGTAGGTGACTGCGTTCAAGTTCCGGCACATAAAGCGAGAAACACGTTCACCTTTCATGGGTACAAGAAATCGCGCGTCCACGATTCGCCATGATCCATGCGTGAATCGCTTCTTCCTGCTTCCCTTCCCTTTTACTCGTCTTTCCTCCCCTCTCCTTCCCTGTCTTATCCTTCGAATCTCGAGGAGGAACCCCAAACTGCCTTAATGGGGCAGACTCGTTTTTAGGATCGCAAGAGTGCGGGATGCACCTTATCATTCATCGATAGTGCAAAAATGTAGCTGTCGCAGCTTTATGCTTTATGCAAATTATTATTATTATTATTATTTATTATAAACGGACCGAAGCCCTCTTACATAAATGTTTACAATAGAAAAACAATAAAAGACTGCTCGTATAATAACATAGAAGGGACATGCACAAAAACTAATGGTATTATCCTATAATCCTGCGCGATTGTTTTTTAAACATGTGCAAAGACTCAATGAAAAATCAATACGATTATAGAGAGTGCTAGAGTCTGCAACAATGCGATTTATTGGATTAATTAATCCATAGGTAGATCTGGCTTTAAGGGTTTGAAATCCTGCTCTAGTTATCAATACACGTTCAGGTACGTAGAAATTGATTTGCGTAAGTAGAGAGGGACAAACAATATGATTATTAATTAAATTAAAAATAAAGCTCTGGTCGGATACTCTTCTTCGAGCAGACAATGTTTCTAGGTTCATTGTGGTTAATATTGTGGAGTAATCATGATCAAAGAATAAGATTGGATTATTTAACTTATATGTGAACAAAACCTGAGAAATTTATGCAAATTATGCCTTCTAAACGAAAAAATAGGACTTTTGAGGGCAATCGCGGCCTAGATTGATCTCTTATCTAGCGCTTTTGACTACTGGAAAACCCCATTTTTGCATTATCGAGGAATGCGAACGCGCATCCCGCACCCTTGTAATCCTGGAAACAGGTCTACCCCCTTAACGAGATTATTTGGTATGAAGCAACGGTTCACTCGAATTAAATTGGTAGAAAGATGATCTTGACCAAAATGGATGCGGCGAGAGAGAGGGAGAGAGAGAGAATCATGCTTACGTGATCGCGGACACGGTATATCACGGTTTCGTTTTACTCCGCGGTGGTTAGGTGAAACAAGATTTAGCGACGGTAACCTCAAAGTGTTATGTTTTATGTGGTTGCACGTGCGCAAACGCGTACAATAGGGAAACCCCGACGGATAAGTGTACCGAAGATTCTCCGATCCGTGTAACAAATAGCGATAAATCGACTATCAAATTTCCGATTGCAGAATTTTCATTCCCGAAAGAACGTATCTAAGTAAAGAGAGCAATTCGATCGAGGAGATAGTGTAATATTTCGAGGAGAAAGAAGCAGCAAAGTGTGTTGCGAAATTTCATCGAGTTAGTCTTATCGTTAGTCAGAAGTTTTCAGTGTGAATTCGACTCGATTACACGAGCCGCGCGAGTAATCCCGTGCAAACCGAGTATCCATTAATCGAGTTACCCGGAACTTGAAACTCGGTGAGCAGTGAAGTTCGCCTAACATTAAAATCAAGAGCGATTTAATTTCCGGAGCTCGACCGGTTCGAATAAATCCGCTCTGTTTGCCTATTCGTTCGAACCGATTTCGGTTTCGATTCGTTTGTTTCGAGTAGTTCCTCGAATCGACTAGTTTCGTTCGTGTAGTTTGCACGTGGAAAGTATAGTAAAAGAATGGATGCGGTAAAATCATTTGAAAGAAGCTTATATCGATCGTTATACATACATAATCTGACGCAATTTCACGTATTGCCAACTCGTAATAGTACCCCTCGAAAATGCGCAGGCCGGGCCGAAAACTTTTGGTTTAATACGAAAGACTTACCTAAAACAGAAAAAAGAAAGGATTATCAGTGATTGTAGGCATTCATGTCGTGTTCGAGTATGTTTGATCGACGTCGTAACAATTATTTCTAGTTAGGAATCTCGACTAAAGAGAAACAGATCGAAACGACGTTGGATCGGTGAGATCGTTCGAATCGGATATCGCGGATCGAGTCTCGTCTTATTGTTAGACCTTAGGCCCCGTTCTCGACGGAGAGTCGATCGGAAACAGGCCTCCGTTGCGCACTCGAGTTCACCCGTGGCTCTGTGGGTTGTGGGCTGCGAGCTCTGAGCTGTGAACTGCGAGCTGCGGGTTGTGGGCTGCGTGCATTAAGCCGTGAGATTCAGGTTTTATAAACTACATCTAAGTTCGTTTGCAGCCTGACTCGCAACTCGCAGCTCGCTATTCGGAACGCCGCAAATCGCTAGATTCTCCGAGCACGCGGCGCGTTTGTGCCCCCTACGTACACTCTTGCGCGAAAACTTGGCGCGCGAATAAGAAGCAGGAAGAACGCGCGAAAACAGAAACGGAAATAGCAACAGAGAAAGGTAAGCTCGATCGTTCCCATTATTCTGTTGGATGTAACAAACGATCAAAAATGTTACGGGGACCTGATCGTTGGAATCGAGACTTTACTAGAGTATTTACTAGAGGTTCCTGTTTCGTCGTGTAGCAAACAAATCCGGATCTCTATCCGTGTAAAGCAACAGGCACGTGGTTGCCTTGTAAAAATAATAAGGATTCATTTATTTAGACTTTGCGCGGTTCTTATTATAATATGTGCTCTGATAAAGATATCTTTACTTTATCGAACTCAAAATTCGTGACTTTCTCCTACGAATTATGATGTATTTGGTATGTAATTCAGTAGATTTGTACCCGGCGCGTTTGCAGATCGAAGTTTCGATCCTGTAGGATGAATGGTTTAGAAGTTATGCTTGCTTAAAGTTGAGCATATTTACAGTTTTTTGACAGGTAAGAGCGCCGCCATATTGATTTGTAGTGACGGTCGCACGCCGCTTACTGATTTGGTTAGGATTAGGTCGATCGGGGCGGTAAGGTAAGCAGCTTACGGTCGTCACTACAAACCAATATGGCGGCGCCTTTACCTGTCAAAAATGCTCAACTTTAAGAGACCATAATTCCTCAACTATTGATCCTAAAGGATCGAAACGTCGATCTACTGCATTACATACCAAATACATCATAATTCGTAGGAGAAAGCTACTAATTTTGAGCCCGGTAAAGTAAAGTTTACCCAAGATATTTATTAAATCATTTCTTGTGAAAGCATCTTTATAATTTCATTAATTGTGAAATAAAAAAATCTAGAGTCGGTCAATTGATCGGACGTGATACACGGAGCTATTTTAACTGGAAAAAAGTAAACATTTCTTCCGATCTAGAATATTTCCATTCCCTATGATTTTTTTCATAGATTTAATAATGCAAACAATATTTTGAATAATGGTACAGCAATTTTTAGTGCCGCCTCTCTCTCTCAGAGGGGACAACCGAGTGCAAATGATTAATATCATTTCTGTTTCACGGGTACACGTGGCACGTGAAACGTGTTAAGGATCCGTAAATCGGATCCGTTCGGCACGTTCGAATCCGGCGACTGACGTTTATGTTTTTCTTTTAAGAGAGTCGAGAAGAATTCTATAGAAAAACGTAATCACATTAGTCATCGGACTCGAACGTGTCGAATGGATCTGCGTGTGTTTTCACGGATCTTCAACTTTTAATATCTCGCATATATTATGTATTACATAGATGATTGCATAAGTTCGTTGCCCGATTTTCATAAATATAAAACAAATTAGATAGTCACCATTCTTTTCTACGATTAGAATCACATCCATAAATTTCGTACATTTATTTTCTACAATTAGAAAAGAATGTATTCTTTAAAATTTAACCATTTTGAATTTTATGTTCAAATCGGGCACGAACTTATGCAATCATCTGATACATTCTGAAAACGTTGAATTTGGTCGTTCAAACATAAACAAAGGTGTCGATCACACGGGCAAATATTTATCTGGCATTAAAGCAGATATTTCATGGAAGTAAAATTGATTTGTGCACGTTGATTAGTACACGTTCAAAACCGCGGTGGCTATTTACAATAGTCGTGCGATATTGATCGTTGTCAAGCTTGGCAACATAACAGCGTGATTCTATTCCAACGTCGAGTCGCCATTTCCCGAAAAATCGCTGCCGTATTCAATAATTCTGACCGATATAAATACAGATAGCGTAATAGCGCATCTTATCCGATCGGTGACCGGTGTGCTCGCGACTACCGAATCGCTGTTTGCGTCGCAGCAGGCTGCGTTTGCGATCTATTATGTATCAAGCTCAGATGCGTGTATATCACCGTTGCCCACAGGACAATGATAGATCAATGCGACACGCTCGGATTAATGGGTTGCACGCTTACACGCAGAGATACGCTTACACGCTTACTCGCTTACACGCTTACACGTGTACGTAGCGGGGCGTTATCGGTCGCTCGTATTTTCCCCTCGAGAGCCCTTCTTCCGGTTATCGAGAAAGCACGACAACCATGTTTCTACGTATGCCGATAGGTACGCGCGAGGTTCTCGATCCGGTAATAGTTCTTCCGTGTCCTCCGACCTCGACGATCTTTCGAGCCTATAAACTATAATTGATTTTCCTTAGCCAAGAACGATTCGTAACTTTATGTTCCTGGCGAAGATGAAGTTGCGAAAACCGCTCGACCAACCAAATCACCGATCGGTTAATTGCGTTGCACGCGTGTTACTAGACAGCGTATCTTTATGCATTTATGAAGAAATTGCTCGGGTGAACAAAGTCATTAACCCCTTGCCGTATTTTAACGTGTCACACGCGTCATGAAGATTTTACACAAAATCTAACAAATATGAATGTTACGCCTTTCTCTTTAAATGAAATAAAATTTGATTCGTTCGTAATCAATGTTCAAGCATTCAAATAAATGTCGCCGTGCAAAAAAATTCTATGACATTTCAAAGACGTTTTAATCACCGTAACTGTAAAGAAAGTGATACGGCAAGGGGTTAAGAGGCGAAATCAATTTTTATTTTATTCCAGCTTCCCGCAATAAACGCAGAACATTTTGATTTCGCATGAAAATCCGCAGACGCACATTTTCGTCTGAGGGAGCAGCCAAAATTCAAAGCGGTCGCCAATGGTCTACATCAGTGGTTCGTAACCTTTTTGAAGTCAGGGAACACTTTTGATTACATGAAAAATTTGTGGAACACCAAAATTAATGATCCAAAAAACAAACAAAAAGATCCCGCGTATAAATAAATATATTTAATATATTTCGCAGAATTTATAATATATTTTTCGCAGAAACCAGTGGTCTACATATTCGATGATAATAATTCTTAACCCCTTGCCTTTCAATATCGTGTCCGACTCGTGATGAATTTTCTGAACATACTCTGATCAAAATGTATGTTAATATTGTTAATAATTTCCTTTGAACCGAAATAAAATTCGATTTTGGCTTCGTGCAGCTATATTGGAGAACATGTAGGCATACAGTAGATATAAATTTTCTCCTTTTTCTTAAATTGCGATCTATAAAAAAGCTTTAATCACTGAAACCGTAAATCGTAGAGCAAGGGGTTTAATAGAAGACTGGACATTGACCGTGAAGAATCGAAGCGCATCATCTAGAATCTGGAGGAAGGGAAAGACGCGTCGAAAATACAAGTTCGCCGACGCGACGCGACGGTCGGAGTCGGCTGTGGGCGTGCAAAAAGAAAATGGGAAAGAGGAGGAAGACGAAAGAGAAAGAGAGGGGGACGATATAGAAGAGAGACGGGGGAACGTTGCTCGAGCCACTCGTCCCTTCATAAATGTTTGAGCGCACGGCAAAGTGCGGAGTGGTATCGGGCTTCCTCCACAGCCTTCCGTTCCGTATACACTAACTGAATTAACCGGTCGACGGTGTACCGTTGCAACGCGACGCGTGTATGTATAACGCGCGCAGCTAGGGAACACGCGTGCAGAACTCGCGCTCTGCGGATCCGCTCCGCGCGAGCTGCGCATATCCTGCATATGATCGCAGTCCTCCGACCCTCCGACCCTCCGGCCGCAATATATTACCGAGCGCGATGTCCCGTGCAATTTACGTACAATTATGCAGATGCGCCCAAAGCTCGCCCACGTACCGCTCTCTCCGATGGGAAACAACGACAAGGAAAGTTGTAGCGAAAGAGAGAATCACGCGGAAACGGAAAGAGAAAAACGAATGGGAGACAGACCGAGCCATCAGCAGTTACTTTGGCTAACGCCGCTTTTTCAATGTTGCCCTGTTGCACGCTTTCGATTCAAACATCATTTTCACGATTCCCTTCCGCTCCACTTTAAACACCTCTACAAATATCGAAATAAAGCTTCCTTCAACACGAATTATCTTCCACGAATGCGGAAGCTAAACAACTCAAAACAGCAGCATATTGAAGAAAATGTATCCTCTGTTTTAATTAATTCATTAACGCAGAGTAAAGTCACAGATTTCTTTAATGTGTAAGAGCCTAGTAGATTATGTTTACTATATGTATATTATATATTTAAAACTGTGACAATCAGCGAATGATTAACTCCTGAACGAACCTCTCTATAACTCGAAGGTTTCAGTTCTTCCCTCGAGGTTCGATTGTAGTTTTCGAGGTACACCGCGCATATTCGAAACGCCGGCAAACACTGAGCAAAGTATTGCCCCTATCTACTCGTATTATTCAGGAGGACAGTCGTCTCGTCTCGCGTTGTCCCGTCGCATCCACGAACGCGACCGAGAATAATTTATTATGCGCGAGACGCGACGAGCGCGAGCCGAGCATAAGGACGAGCCAGCAAGCATCGCTTTATTTCATTTTATGGCCACCCTTTGCCCGTTGCAACTTTATTGCGAAATTCATTTACGGCGCAGCCAGGCCCGCCCGAAAGACCCTTAGACTACCTGAAAGGACGTAAAAGCCGCGATAATTGAAGTCCTGCCTCGGTCTACTGCCGCGATCTTCCTCTTAACTCTTCCCCTACAATTAGCCAAGTTTATTAGAGCGCGACAGAAATTCGAAAACACCGAATGTGCTGGACGTGGTTGTCGTAGAAACATTGTCGCAGACAGGTAACCGAACGCGTCGAAAGGAAACAACGCAGTTCTGCGTGCGTTTATCGAATTGTGCGGGGCAAGAGACACGCGAGGAATCAAAAACTAGGTACTGCAAATGGAGATGTGTGTTTTAGATAAGCATACGGGCCGCGTTTCACGCACAGAAGTGCCGGCAAGCGTTTCTCGTGTTTCCCGGCGCCGATGTGAAAATCTGAAATTTTTCATCGATAGCAATCGATAGACTGCGCATCTTTATGCAATTATGGCTTTTGAAAATGTTCGAAAGATGCTGGGACATAAATATGACAATTCAGTACGAATTTCATTTATTTCAGATCTGAAAAGAGACTAAGACCATGGAAAATAAGATTTTGTTTCATCCGAGTTTCTTCAAGTTCGCCTACGAAAATTGCAAATTGCATAAACATCTGCAATCTAGTAATCGACAACATAAATATTCGAAGGATCTTTATGCAATTATGGCTTTTGAAAATGTTTGAAAGATGCTAGGATATAAATATGACAATTCAGCACGAATTTCATTTATTACAGATCTGAAAAGAAACTAATGCCACGGAGAATAAGATTTTGTTTCATCCGAGTTTCTTCAAGTTCGCCTACGAAAATTGCAAATTGCATAAACATCTGCAATCTAGTAATCGACAACATAAATATTCGAAGGATCTTTATGCAATTATGGCTTTCGAAAATGTTCGAAAGATGCTAGGACATAAATATGACAATTCAGCACGAATTTCATTTATTATAGATCTGAAAAGAAACTTAGGCCACGGAGAATAAGATTTTGTTTCATCCGAGTTTCTTCAAGTTCTTCTACGAAAATTGCAAATTGCATAAACATCTGCATAAATATTCAAAGAGGTATTGAAGAAGAAAGAAACGAAAGGGAAAGCGAATGGGATTGCGAGTGCGAATGCAACGTCGAAGCAACTGAAATTTCACAGTCGTCTACGCTACTGCACTCTCATTACCGACGGTTCACGGTACACCCACATTCACGCGACGTGCATAAATGCGTGTGCGCAAACGCGTGTAAACACCGCAGCTGCGCGCACGCGGATCATTCGAATAATGCGACGCGCAATTACGCGACCGAACGGGAAGACGCGATTCGTTACGCGTCCGCGAATCGACTTCGCGAACTCTGTTTTCTCGCTCCGAATTCTACCTGTGCCGTGGCGGCTGGCGCGTTGTCTACAAAAGTGTCAGAGTCCCGGCAATTGGTAGAGTCGAACACGCGCTCAAACTTTTGAAATCGAATTGCTGCGCGAGTTCGCTCCACCGGTTCGTCTACGTATAAACGAAACGAAGCGAAACGAAACTCGCTGCGTCGCGAACAATTTCGTATAAAAATGGGAAAAGCTATTTTTTTTTAATGAAGGGACGAATCATATCTATCATATGTACCATATAGTTGACTCGTGCATGAAATCTCCGCGAGAGCGAGCACAAAGGCCGCGGGGGATCGCGAGGACATCGCCAAAGAACCAATCTAAAGTCTGCTCCGAGGTAAAGGAAGCGGTAAATTAGTCAGGACAGAAATCTTCTATTAATATTCCAGCCCCTTCTCGTCTACCGTCTCGCCTGTTAGACCACGAGTCTCCACGTTGAAGATACGCTCTAAGTAATCCTGCACATTCGTCGCGTTCATCGGCGATCGAATAGCGCAAACAATAATCCAGTGGTCGGCAAACTCATTAGTCAAAAGAGCCAAATATCAGCAGTAGAACGATTTAGATTTCTTTTGAGAGGGAAATTTCTTAACAAGAACCCTGGAAGTGGAAATTGCTCTTTATTTAAATTTAAATATAGCACACTGGCTGATTGGAAATTGTATTAAAATACTGTGTGTTCAATTCAAGTAGAATACATTTATTTTAAACACGTCATTTGTAGAAGAGCCGCACTCCAGTAGCCAAAGAGCCGCATGTGGCTCGCAGTTTGCCGACCACTGTGGTAATCGATGACAAAATCAAGCATTCGCACAATACGGTAACGATTCATTGACATCCGCAGGTGGAGAGGAAAGAAATATCTTCTATTAATATTCCAGCCCTTTCCTTGTCTCTGTCGCGCACGTTGGGCCCCCGTTTCCACAATTGCAAGGGTGCGAGATTCGCGTTCTCATTTCTCGATATAATGGAGTTTTTCAGTAGTTAAGAACGCTAGATAAAACATCGATCTAGGGCGCTAAGTGCCTCAAAAGTCCTATTTTAGCTACGTACGCAGTTGTATGCTTCCGAATAATGCAAATTACGCCTCGTAAACGAAAAAATAGGATTTTTGAGGGCGATAGCGCTCTAGATCGATCTTTTATCTAGCGATTTTGACTACTGAGAAACCCTATTTTTGTATTATCAAGAAATGAGAACGGAAATCCCGCACCCTTGCAATTCTGGAGAAAGAAGTCTTCTCCCTTCTCATTCGTCGTGTTCATCGGCATAGCACAAACAAATCAAAGAGCACATCATTGTGCCAATCGATGACAAAATCAAGCATTCGCACAATACGGTAACGATTCATTTACGTCGGCAGGTGGAGAGAAAAGGAGGAGGGAGAAGACAGGAGAAGAGACACGGTACGCCGAGCGAAATGACGAGCCTCGCGACGCGACGTCCTTCCGACAAGATAATTCGACCTTTTCCTTTCCGAGCTAGCCCGATCCGATCCGACCCGGCCCGGTCCAGCAAACCTGCACATAAGTATTGTGCACGCACACAAGAACGTACACAGGTAGTACATGAACAAGATCACGCGTGTTCCGCAGAGATTTCGCGTGAGCGAGCACCGCACCTCGCGCCAGCTGCTTTCAGTTGTCCGTCGGTCGCGAGGAAACGCAATTCGTAATTTACTGTGCGTTCGTAGAAACTAGAAACGTAACGATGATTCATACGCGGAAAGAGATTCGTCTCGGTCGAGCGGCACTCGCGAAACGCCAGGAATATCGCTCGCTCGACTCGCTCGACTCGCTCGACTCGCGTAAATGCACGTCGACCAAGACTGTAACTGTTGCCAGTGGTTTCGTGCGTTTCAGAGCTTCAAACTTTCAGCCACGATCCCATGATCTTACGCAGTCTGCCCTTTCCGTGCGTATTCACGAACTCGTTTCAAAGTACGTTCGGATTTCGACTTTGACGAAGCTGCTATTAACCCCTTGCCGTATTTCAACGAGTCAGACTCGTCGAGGAGATTTTAACAAAGTCTAACAAATATAAATGTTACGCGTTTCTTTTTAGATGAAATAACATTTGATTCGTTTGTGATTAATATTCAAGCATTAAAATAAACGTAGCCATACAAGAAATATTGGGCTGTGTAATAAATTCCCGCGTTTTTTGTATTTTATTTTTTCCCCGCCATTTTGTGTTTTGTTAGGTGAAGTATCTACATGCATTCGCAAGTCTTTTTCTTGCTCTAAAAACCTATCTGCTTCAATTGTTTCGAATAAATTGATTTTCTAATCAATTTTCAGGCTTTTTCAATGGGAGCTCCAGGAGGCAGAAAAATTCATTTTCGACATTTCACTTAAGTTGTGCGGTACCCAAGCTCCAAGTTTTTGAGTAAGGCCCATGGAGTGAAGATGGTCTTACTGAAGATCACTTACCATCGCTAACCATCTTCAATTCGAACAAAACACAAAATTGCGGGAACAAATAAAATACAAAAAACGCGGGAATTTATTACACAACCCAATATAAATTTTCTTTTCGCCTCTACCACATTTCTGAGGATAAAGACGTCTTAATCACTGTAACTGTAAAGGAAATGGTACTGAAGGGGTTAAATTAGAAAAATATTTGGATTTTGCGATTCAGGATTGTTTCGATGTAGGACGAACGGCATGATCAATGTGGACAACATCATGTGGGAAAGACAAGACTTTCTCGATAAGTTCTTGATATTTCTCGGACCTTTCACGATACTGTGCGTGTTTTCGAAACTGAAAACGAGAGGGGCGAGTGCTCGAGAACTACAACAGGGTAGTAGAGTTGTTAATTTTTTGCTCTGAGAAAGACTATTAGAAGAGAATGCGAAGGAGAGTTAACGATGGAGAGGAGACGAGGCGGTGCGGTGGTACGTGGCCCGTTGATTCACCGCAATAACGAGGAAGCGTAGTCAGGAATCCTTGTCTAGAAGGATACCGAGCCTATTACTAAACCGCTAAACCACAAATAGCGAAATAGTTGATAGTTGATAGCCGATAGCAGTTCGGCACTTCCGGATAGGTCGGACACGCAACTATATTTTTCCAGAGAGCCTATCGATCAGATCGGGAATCGAACCGATCAAATATTCCGTATTTTCTTCCTTCTCTTCTCCTGTCTTTCGAATTTCATTGCACTCTCACGGTCACGGCCACCGGCACGGTCACGGTCGCGCACTTTACGCATCGTGAAATCCATTGCCGAAATTATTTGCTTCAAACAATTTTCTCACCGCGTTACATGCGAGTCTACGTGTACGTTTACGTGAAAAATTGCGCCGACTAGTAGAGTAGTAGAGTAGAATTTCACTTTGCTGACGATACTCGGCTACAGACTCGTTGCTGGACCCGAAATCTCTTGTCGTTCCGAAACGGTTCCTTTTACTTTGCTTAATTTGCTAACACAAGAGGGTTAGGTGGATCCGAGGACGCGGGGGGCCACAGTACGGATCGGAATTCCGATATTTTCATTGAAATTCCTCGAACCGTGGAGAATATCGAAAACAAAACTCTTGCGTGTATCGCGCTCGCGCACATGAAAGCGTATCAACGCAGAAACTAAATTACCGTTCCTTTGTGCGTCGCTCTATTATCGCGGACATGTTCGTTAAACACTAGCAAGATGAAACGGTACGAATGATCGTTTGTCGCGCGAGCTCGACTAACTCCACGGCCACCGCTAATTTCATTGAGAATATTTCAACGTAGAACGCCGTTGGGGGGTCTGTGGGGGCTGTTGGCTGGCTGCTGGTACGGGGTTACGTGGCTAGCGTGTCTGGGGCGGAAAGTTATGTTGCGCTGTAACAGCGGACGGGTGACGCTCGCGCATGAATGCAGCTCCCGTGTCGTTTTAACCCAGCGTTGGTAGGCGGCAACGCGAGTTACGAGTTATACGCGTCTACCTACTGCGCGTGTAACGCGTCCGCAAAACTCCAAGAACCGCGATGTCGGTGTGTTATACCGATTTTTAGCGAAATGCGACTGCCGCGCGGCACTTTACGACGGTACGGGCAGTACAGACCGGCGACTTTACGGGTCGCGTTCCCAACGTCTTCAAAGTCCGGTGGAATCGCAGCCACGCGGCGCGACGCGTGCCGAACGTGCACCGAACATTCCCAAAATTCGACCGTTTTCGAGAAACGATTGGCGCGGCGTCCGGATATTGGATGGGCAGCAGAAAACAATATGTATCTGAAAACGGGCAAGAAAGACGTCGTTGTTCCCAACGTCTTCGAAGTCCGGTGGAATTGTAGCAACGCGGCGCGTCGCGTGGCGAACGTGCACCGAACATTCTCAAAAGACCGTTTTCGAGAAAAGACTGGCGCAACGTCTTCGAAGTCCGGTGGAATTGTAGTATGTACTTATTGAAATATTAATATTATACAATGTAGTACAATTGCAGCGATAGGTCAAGTGATACGTCAAGTAAACGTTCAAATGCTTCATTATGTTTATTTTTTATGTGTTTTATAAATGAGAATACATACAACGTACCCCTTCAATCTAGTGGGTTATTAAATCTTTTCAACGAAAAAATGATTTCACTAGTTTCGTTCACAAAAATAAATTTTTTGCAAAATCCTGAGGTGGTAGACAAGTTTTACGGCCAGATTTGCAACCAGCGTGACGAAATCTACAGGAAATGATGCATAGCATGTCAAGAAAAAGATCTATCCGGACATGGCATTGGATAAACCGCAATTTACTTGAAATTCTGCAAGTTCAACAGAGATTTTCAAGATTAAAAAACGTTCGTACCATAATCTCTCTATGCAATATTTCAGCTTTAATTTTTTTTAAATCATGGCTCTATCTCATTTCTATCAAAAGTTCTTTGATTTTGGCACAGAATAACGTTGAACGTGCACCGAACATTCTGAAAATTGGCGCGTTGTCTGTATAGGCAGGAGAAAACAGTACGTATCTGGAAACAGGCAAGAAAGACATCGTAGTCGTGTTCCTGATCGTGATCGTGATCGTAGTCGCGATCGGTACGTCGGCGAACCGACGTGTTCAAAGGAACGAATCGGACAGCTTCCTCGCGGAATCGCAGATCGTTTCCATCGAAGCATTCGCAAGGAGCGAGCGAGCGCACGTACGGAAACGTGTGACGCGAGGAGAAGGCAAACGGACGAGAAGGCACGAAACCTGCGCGCCATGGAAAACGGGTTGAGAAGCACGACGATAGGAAAGAGAACGCGGTGACAAGTGCAACGCGAGAAGTCTGAGCGAATGAGAAAAGAAGCAAAGAGGAGAAAGGCAAGAGGCAAGAAGAAAGAATGGAATCGAGCAGCACAGAGACGTGTGCAGACGCGCCAATTACCAACTCGTTCGAAGACGGCCATTAGGAGTCTCGGCAAACAAACGACTTTCCCTTTTTGTCGTCTCGAAGCTCGATCGTTTTAACGATCATCGGTACACCTTCGCGTGATTTCAGTGAGAGAAGGACCGACCGTGTTAACCCTTCTTCTGGCTTTCCGATTCGTTTCTTTGTAGCGATTCGCCTGCCTTTGATCTCGAGAGGAAAAGGTTGGGTCGGCTTGCCGACCGCTCAGACCGCTTCTCCGACTCGACCGGAGTTCCTCGAGACCCGTGAACGTCCCGGCGAATCATCCTGAGAGCACTGTCAACCGTGTTACAAACCTTAAACAGCATCCACCTGGTTGTTCGATTACAAAATTATACCGATACCCCGTTACCGCCCGGCTCTTTCTCTCCTTTCCCTTTTCCCCGCAGTAGTTGACACCGTGCTTCCAGGAGAAACAATTGATATATGTACATACAGTAGAACCTCGATTAACCGGCTTGATCGGAAGACAAACAGCCCGGACAAACTAGGGTCCGATGGATAATCGAGACCAGAGGGACATAATTAAAATGTACATTATATTACAAAATATTAGGTTGGCAACTAAGTTCGCGACCTCCATATTTTTTCAAACGAAGTCATTTATATCAAGTATTTTATATCAAATTAATCGCAAAATTCAGAGCTTTCCAATAACATACAGTTCAAAAGCAGAGTAGGGCAATAATCAAGTAATATTTAGAAATGACTAACAGTCTTTTTGAATGTTAGTCAAAACTTTTTGATTAGTTTTTAAATAATTAGACAGAGATGAATAATCAAATATTTCAGTACATTATCTCCAAACTGAATTGGTACCATATTTACGTAAACATTCATCATAAAAACCATAAACCTGTGCAATTTGTCGAGATTCGTGATTTCCTCTCAACAAAATCAGCCATGAACTTTTTGATTAGTTGGTGATAACTAATAAATGGCAAATAGTTAGTCGCAGCTCTCAGTAATCGTTAGCTATTGCTTATTAGTGGATTAGTAGTTGATGATCAGTCATCAATCTTTAGTTATCAGCAGACTGCGGAGCTTTAAGCAAAGTAAAAATTTACTTTGTCAATTATAAGACACTGAAACCCTAAAAAAATTTCTTTCTATTTTCAACAATTTTAATAAATCGAAAATGACATATGGACGTTCGTAAATTGTCTTAATATTTTTACTGTTTCAAATTACATCCATCCATTTTTGTCATAAATGCATAAAATCCGCAGTCTAGTCATCAGTCAGTATTGTGTGATTTACATACATTAATATTAGTAATTAGTAATCACTACACTGCGGATTTTATGCATTTATGATAAAAATGGGTACGTACAATTTAAAGCAGGGGACATGTTAAGAATATTTAACGACTTCAATGTATTAGTTTCAGCTTGATAGGATAATTAAAGGATGAATACAATTTTTATTTGACTGCTGTGTCCTGCAATCAGTGCAAATATTTTTTATTTTGCATAAAGATCCGCAGTCTAGTTATCACTAACTAATCAAAAAGTTTTGACTAATTACTATTTTGCTATGACTAACATTCAAAGAGACTTAGTCATTTTTAAATATTAGTTGATTATTGCCCTACTCTGTACAAAAGGAATGGTCACTGAATGAGGTTATAACGACACAATAAAAAAATTACGAAATAAAAGGTCGCGAATTTAGTTGCCAACCTAATAATTTTTTATTTTTGAAAATTGTTTTTCCTTCATAATACATATAATCATATTTATCCGGTTAATCGAGGTCCTACTGTGGATGAATAATCTTCGATATGCGAAGAAGGAATACGCAGATTGTGCATATCCCCATTCCCCTGAGACAACAGTTGCGAGAAACGATATAATTCCGGCTTGAAGTTTGAAAAGCGAGGCGTTTAGTAGATTCGAGTGCTTGCCCGGTTACCGCTGAACGCGCGCCGCAACGGTAGACACGTGCCACGCGTTACACCGCCGTGCCGCGCCGTTTGCGAGAAAGGGAGAAACAGAGAAAGCGCGAAAGTGCGAAACGCGGATGGAGAAAACTGAAATGAAACTGAAAGAGAAGCGAAAACGAAATAGCGTGGAACAGACGTGATTCTGTTGCGTTTTAATAACGCAACGGTACGAAAGGATGGTCGTGCAAACGAAAAGGAACGGTAAGCGTAGGTGTACGTCGAGGAGAGTAAGCGGAGGGGAGGAGTCACGGATGAAAAACGCGAGACAAACGCCATCGGCGAAGAAACGATTTTCCAAAGGGGAAAAACGAGGGGAACGTACGCGAACGATGGCTTCGATTGTGCAAATATCCATGCACGATACGTATACGTAGATGTAGGTACTTATATTACGCTTGTATCGAGAATACATACATTGGCGCGTTGGCACGTAGCGGAGAGGGGTTGCTGGAGAAGGGTAGGGGTGTATCGAGGTCGACCGGTTCTCCAACAGCCGTCACCCGTTAAGGGACATTGCGACACACGCGCCAGTCTTTTCTCCCTCTTTCTCTACGTTTCGCTGTTTCGCGACTCGGCCACTGCTAGACCCAGACCTAACCCAGGGAATTCTGGATAAATTCTACGGGTACTTCGACGACCTCCAGCGGAGTCGCTAAATTCTACTTGTCAATTCAAATCGTCACCAATACTGTCTCAGACCTAACCCAGGGAATTCTGGATAAATTCTACTTGTCATCAATTCAAATTCAAATCGTCACCAATTCAAATCGTCACCAATTCTGTTTCGCGACTCGGCCACCATTAGACCCAGACCTAACCCAGGGAATTCTGGATAAATTCTACTTATACTTTGACGACCTCCAGCGGAGTCGCCGAAATCGTCGCCAATTCTGTTTCGCGACTCGGTCACTGTTAAACCCAGACCTGATCCAGGGAATTCTGAATAAATTCTACTTGTCATCAATTCAAATCGTCACCAATCCTGTTTCGCTGTTTCGCGACTCTGCCACTGTTACACCCAGACCTGATCAAGGGAGTTCTGGATAAGTTCTACATGAACTTCGACGACCTGTGTCTTCAACTGTTTCGCTGTTTCACGACTCAACCACTGTGAGACTCATTGTTAGTCCTGACCCAGGGACTTCTGGATAAATTCTACATGAACTTCGACGACCTCTGTCTTCAACTGATTCGCTGTTTCACGACTCTGCCACTGTCAGACTCATTGTCAGACCTGACCAGGGAGTTCTGGATAAGTTCTACATGTACTTCGACGATCTCTGTCTTCAACTTTTTCGCTGTTTCACGACTCGGCCACTGTCAGACTCATTATCAGTCCTGACCCAGGGGCTTCTGGATAAGTTCTACATGAACTTCGACGACCTCTGTCTTCAACTGATTCGCTGTTTCACGACTCTGCCACTGTCAGACTCATTGTCAGACCTGACCAGGGAGTTCTGGATAAATTCTACGTGTACTTGTACGACTTCCAGCGAATCGTCACCGATTCCTGGGATGCAGATCATCGATCGGTCGGAGTAGAATTACAAATTCGTCTTCCGTCTGTTCCCATCTAGTCCCTGTACCGGTTGTAGCGTCGCTAGCAACGGAATCGTTCGAACAACCGAGAATCGGACGATTAACGTCATTGAAAATTCGAATAACCGGTATCCGGATAAACTGCGGCGGCGAGGCGCGGTGTGGTGCGGTGGTTGTATGTATTGCGATATCGCACGGTCGGATTTATAGCCCGGACAATCTGTCGGCTATTTTAATACTCGCCTTCGAAACTACGTAACACTCCACACGCGGTTAAGAATATATCGCGATCTATCGCTGGCATTTTTACTAAGCCGACAGTTGCTGCGTTGCCTGTTCAGCGTCAGACCGGTCATTTTTACTTTCCGTTCTTTCTCTTTTTAGTTTTTCTCTCGTGTACAAAAGAGAGAAAGCGATACGTAGTCCGAGCCCCGGCCTCCACGGAATCATAATTGAACTCGATCGGATCGACGTTGATAAAGTTATCGTAAGCAACGGTCGAGGACAATTAGCCGGGGCCGGTAATTACGGTAATTACGAAGTCATTACGGTGCTCGCGTTTCTCGGCCAAGACATCGACGAAGAAAAGTGGGATTGCGTAGCAAACCGAAATTGAAACGTTTACAGTTTTCAATGCGCGATATTATTGGAAACGACAACGGTAACGATAACGGTAACGGTGCCAATAAGGGGCACCTCTTGCGAAATTTGGTACGAATTATTCGAAAGAATATGCTATTCGAGCCGGCCTGAAATTAGCCGAAATTAGCCTGGTTTCCTTTCGGGGTTCCAACGGTTTTTCTCTAATTGTCAGCGTCAGTCAGGTGAAATAAAGAATTGTTTTATTTCAAAAGTACCAGTGTGCATTTATTGACACCCATATCCAATACTAATCATCACTTCGAATCGCTATTCAGAGACAGAGCATAGAAAATTGAAAAATGGCTGGTAAAAAGAGAAGAAGCAGACGAACAAATAAACAAACAAGTAAACAGAAGGTGGCGCGGTCGCTCGGCTGCGAACGATAAAATCTCTTCCGTGGCAGACTGCGCCGCCACGTCGTCGTTCGTAGAGAACAGTGCATTGCGGATTGCGGCGCGAGTAAAAGACCGCGAGGTCTCGTTCGTGAAAGTAACGGTCCCCGGCGTTTATATTTTTCAATGTAACCACGCTCCCGGCCTCCGCGCCGCGCCACGCCGCGCTATACACGCCATACCACGCCATGCCACACCGGCGAGTTTATGATTTTGCTTAATTAATGGTCCCCTCGCATCCGCCTCCCGCCACGGCCGATCCCTCGAAGCGTACGCGAGTTTCCATCACCCCCGAAGCTCTTTCTCTCTTTCTCTCTCCCGTTTCCCCCTCTCTCTCTCTCACTCTTTCTCCCTCCCTCTCCCCACCGTTGCCGGACGGCTGGACGACTGGACGACTGGCCGGCTGGCCGACCAGAAACAGCCTGGTGGCCATTAGCCTGCACGGATTGCGCAATTTCGGGAAATTGCGAAGTAATTCGCGGTTGCGGCCACTCTCGGCTTCGAGCAACAGAGGAAGAGTGAATGGGTGAGCGAATAAGAGGAGGGAAGGGTGGTAGATGTAGAAGATATGTGTGTGTATGTATGTGTGCGAGCGAGAGAGCCAGTGAGAGAGAAGGATCCGTTGCGGATTCTAGGAAAGGACGGCCGTTCAAGCTTTTGCAGCCCGACTCGCTCGCTTCCACCCCTCCCCTTCCCCCCCGTTTCGCGGCAATCGATTCGACGAAGAACCGGAAGGCAGCCAACGAGGACAATTATCGCGAACGCGCCTGTTCTTCCTCCTTCTTTCTCCCGGCCGAAAAGTTGCCGCTAAGAACGCGACAACGCGATTACTCTATTTGCGCCAGCTGGAACCCGGACACCGGGTCCCGCTACGATCCTCCGGGAAACTTTTGATCGTCGGGTTCCGAATCGTATAATATTCTAATTGAATCGATTCAACACTAGTACGCATTTCCACACGTGCTTAAAATTGTCTCGATTCTGTCTTCGTTCTGTCACTCGTCTACAAAATCTACGATGGCTACAATCTCTACAAAACTGTGATCAACATGGCTGACGTACCTCGTGCGAACTGCATTTTCTAAACTATCTTTCGAAGGAGAAGGTCCCGAAACAACGTGGTTCCTAGAAACTCGTCGGTCGGCCACTACATCCCGTGCACGTGACTCGATGCTTCTCGAGGACTCGCATAATTCGAATTGGAAACAGCCACGTACGACAGCAGAGAAAATATTTATAACACCGGGGAAAAGAATCGAAATGATTAGAAAAAACTTGTCGCGCGAGAACGCGAACTGAAACAAGAACGCAACTTAGAATACGTGACAAATATTTACTGGGTCAAAGAGTGCGGCGTAGCGTACGTATGTTCGTTTCCACCCTTTGGCGAGTTAGCGGTCTCTACTGTGAATCGTTGGACTCGAACGAACGCGAAAGAATCAAACAAATCGCAGCGAAACTTCGGAAAGAAAGAAGGAAACCATCCGCGAATCGTTCAAACAAATAGAGAAAAGATAGAGAAGTAGAAGGATAGAAACAGAAGAGGAAAAAAAATAAAAAAGAAATGGCTACGATACCGATGCTATTCTGAGTACTGAGTTCCCAGTCTTTCATGAGGATTTCTCGGGCAGGTCAGGATGACGGCGACGTGGGCACACCTATAATGCAGACAGTGAGATCACACATGTAGAAAACCATGAACCTTTCGATGGGAAATAATCATTGGAAAATGAGAGGATTTATTTTGAACGGGACGCATACTTTGCACGTGCTCGATGTTACGGTATACCTATTACGCACATACATACGTGTACATGTTCGCACTACATACAGGGTGTGTCCGTTAAGTTATGTCACCATTTTATAGGCATTTCCGGTGTAATTAAAAAATGTTTTAGACAAATGTTTCTCAGTACTTGGTGAGCTACATGTTCGCATATTCTTAAATCTGAAAAAATGCTTTTTACGTAAAAAAGTAAAGGTCACCTTAACTTGATTTATATTGTAAGAAATAATTTTCCATTAAAATTACGTTTGGACAAAATTTTCAAGTTTGAGGTCATTTCAAGGTCATAGTGTAGTACACTGTTAAATTCGTCTCGATGTCGGAAACAATCCTATGATGTCCAAAACATATGGTGCCATTTAAAAAAGTCAAGCTGACCTTTATTTTGTTACGTACAAAGCATTTTTTCAGATTTAAGAATATGCGAACATGTAGCTCACCAAGTACCGAGAAACCTTTGACTAAACCATTTTGTAATTGCACTAACGGAAATGCCTAAAAAATGGTGACATAACTTAACGGACACACACTGCATATTTCGAAGAACGAATCGCACAACGACTCGCTCGCGTTCTTTCAAATTTTCAAATCAATTTCAAATTAGCGGTCGGAATTTTTTGGAATTAACGCTGCGTGAGCGAATCAAATTTACGGCGAATATACTGTGGAAGATTCGGGGGGTGAAATTTCTTGTTCGCACCAGATCATATTCGGATCTGTCGTGCTCGTTTTTAAAAGACAAACGCGGGCAAATTGCAGATTGCAGGCTCGGTGCAACGGCCCGGTGCAGCACGGCGTCGACAGCAGCGACTGTACAATGCAACAAGAACGTGCGCGAGGCCGAGTTTTTCTTGCGTTAGCTGGAAAGGACCGGACATCCTGACTTTCACACGACCACGCAGTGAAATCACCGGCACATAATCGACGAGCCGGTGAATCGCGGTTACGCTCGCGAGCGTCTTCGGAAAGCGTGGAGGCGCGCATTCGCGAGCAAACAAGTTGCAGAGGTATATTACGAGTGCAACGAGCACCGTTTTCGATATGCGAGCCGATGCGAGCCGTTACGCAACGAGCCGAACGACTGGAATCGTTGAATCGGCTCTACTTGCTCGCGGAACCACGAACGCCATCGTAAGCGACTCGAACGAACCAGTTATTTTCGTCAGCTCCTTCGAACGGGACACAACGAGGTCCCCGAGAAAAATTCTGATCGATCGAAACGTACAAACACAATTTAAGCGTGTACGTACAGCCGATTAATTTCGTAACAAGAAATCAAAGTAATCGCTCGAAGCGTATCGCTGCCGGAGCTTTTTGCGAAATGTGCTCTGCCACGGTTTGCGTAATATTTGAAAAGCATTCTGATCCGAACGCGAGAAATTGCTTTTCATCGTGTTTGAGAAAATTCTGGGAATAAAATTCCGCGCGCGGCTCGCAAAATCGTCGAAATTTTCACTGTTTTCCGTCGGAAAACATCGGGGCGAGGTTGGTCCGGCCAATTGTAACTTTCGAACCGTATTTTTCGCCATCGCGTCGACGCGGCGTTCGACTAAAATAAGATTTACTCGCCGAGGAACGACATACGTACATAAGTGTATGCTATTTATTTGCTCGTCTGTTTTGCCAGCGGCTACGACCACGTACGTATGCTTTTGTCTCGTCCCTTTCGAGGCCCGTTAAAAAAATCCACGGCAACTACGACAAGGCAGGCTTCCGGGTATAAAGTATAAAGTATAAAGTTGAGTATCTAGGAAAGAATGCGAAGTCTCGAGGAACGCTCTTCTCTACGCGGAAAGGAATTTCGAGGGTGAACCCTGCCTTAGGCATCATCGAGACATCGAGAACGATGCTCCGGGCCGTTAGGTGGAGGCTATGCGTACAGCCGCCTTATGTTACAATGTACACGTACACGTACTCGCACGCTTCGATGCGTACGCCTGCGTGAAAATCGCAACGGGTTTGGAAACTGAAAATTGCGATTCGTTATCCTCGTTTCGGCGTCGCCTCTCGAGACCTTCGTCACTGTTCCTCCATTCGACTACTGTTAGCGCCAGTAAAAATTGCCACACTCTTATTCAAAACAGGTTTAACCCTTTGCACTCGGTTGTCCCCTCTGAAGCAACACTAAAAATTTCCCTGTAGCATTATTCAAAATATTGTTCACATTATTAAATATAGCGGTATCTATCTAATCAGGTAAAAATATTATACCAATTTCATATCCATAAAATTTCAAAAATCATAGGAAATGGAAATATCCTAGATCGGAAGAAATGTTTAATTTTCCAGTGAAAATAGCTCCGAGTAGAAAGAGTAAGTACTGTTTCTTAGTGCAAAGGGTTAATATCATTAATAAACTGCGGATGTTAATACGTTTATGAAGAAATTGGTTGGATGAAATATAAAACAGTAAAAGATTAGAAAAATTTAAGAATATTGCAATGCTGTTTTGAATGTAACAAAGTCACTAAGGGATGAAATCAATTTTCATTTTATTGCTGAATCCCACAAACAATGCAGAACATTTTTATTTTGCATAAAGATCCTGCAGTCTAATTATTAAATCCGTCTGTACTTTATAATTTGTAAAAAGCTCAACTGTTGTATGAGAAAACAGGTTCAAGTCGATGTGCACAGTGTAAAAAACGTTACGTAGAATAAAAACGATCTGAGTTGGAAGAGATGTCTCGATTTCGGAATTAAAATTGCTTCGTTGTTGCTGCCTCGACGATTCGACTCTGCTCGATCAATCGCGCAAAAAGTATTTCACTTAATCCTTCGAACTGTCGAGGACTCCAAGCAACATCGAAATAATCACCGTGTCCGCGTTTCTGTTCGTTGGGTCGTGACGCTATAAATGTTGCATTCGACTAATTGAAAAAAAAAATCGCTTCGGTAGTATCGGCGGTGAAACGTATCGTGTAGGTACGGTAGATGCGGACGCTCGTTGCAATTCGCACGGTGCAATTCAAACGTCTCTCGATGCGCTACCGGCGTAGAAGTCGAGACGCGTTCCGCGGCTTGAAAACACGACCTCCATCAGCCTTCCTGATAAGCGTGCTAATTGGTTGACTTCGCTCAACGAGCAATACGCGGCGCAGCGGATTCTGTTCGCTCTCTTTCTTTTTTCCTTTCTTCCCTTCTCTCTCCGTGACCGGACTCTTTTATCCCAGCTCGAACGCGACAACCCGAACCGGAGGCCAGGAGCAGGGGACAGGGAACCGCGAATCACGGACCTTGCGAGAGATCATCGGGAAATATATACGAACTCTCTGTCCTAAACATCTGCTTCGATCGAATATGCGGTGTACGTACATCCAAATTTGAATGCGGACGATTTTTTCTTATTAAAGGACCTAACTATGAAATCAAAATGGTACTTACTAATTTTTACCAATGTAGAGAACATGTAAATTATGATCAATATATCCTATATTTTCTACATTTTAGTTATTGTAAGTACACTTCGTGAGACTCACATGTTTTCCCACGTGTATCGGACCCTTTTCCAAAATTAAGTGGGGTAATTGTTTTCCAATTTGGCGTCTGGAGCGTCTTTCTTTCCAACATTTATTCAAATAGTATATGTATACAGAATGTCTCAGCCGAAGGAGGCCACCTAAATATCTCCTTTATTTTTAATGGAACAGAAAGATATGTTTGGCATAATTTAAATGGTATCGAAGGAGGAATATCATAGAAGAACAATTTTGTTTTGTCCTTGTTGTTTGTGTATATTTAATTTTGCGGCATTTAAATAATAATATCTATTTTTTACTTCGCAATACATATTCTAACAGGTGTCGAGACGAATTCAACGACCGATAACGATACAACATTAAACCTTGAGATAACGCTAGAATAGTTTTGACCACAAAAAGCGGGATTCCCAGCCCATAGTGCAAGGGTGCAGTTTCAGCGGGCAACGTAGTCGCCGCGCATGCTACGAATAGTACGCATCAACGTACGCGCAGCCCACTCATCGTTTGCTACAGTTTAGATAACACGGGAAGAGAACAAGGGGGAGGATGGCAATGGATTGCCGGCACACAATTAACACGACTGAGGTATCCGTTTGATTTTACACAATCCACCCCACAGGTAACCATCCCGGTTCGCCTCTTCATCACGATAATCCACCTCCTACGCCTCCTAGCCGGCGTGGCGTGGCGCGGCGCCGAGTACCGGCGCAAATGGAAACCACCGGACGCATTTAATTTGCAAATGCAGATTGCTTTTCATTTTAATATAAATTGTCCGAAACAAAGGCAGTAATTATACCGTGCTTTTGTCACTCTGAAAATACTGGTGTTCGTTACCTTTAACGCCGCCCGACTACCGCGAGATCGTTCCCCGTCCATTGCGCTTTTACTCTCTGCTCGACTCTGTCGCCCGCACTTCGTCGCGCCAATTACCAAAACGGAGATCGAAGTCTCGTTACAACGTTGAAACAACGAGGAGATAAAAGAAATTTTTACTCGTCTGAATCATTCCCATCGTGTCCCGTGATCTCGTGTAAGAAATGTCAAATGATTGCGTAAGTTCGTGCACGATTTGAAAATAAAATTCAGTGGTTAAATTTTGAAGAATACAGCTTTATTAATCAATTATATTTTTTCCAATTGTAGAAAAGAATGGGGACTATATCGCTGCTCCGGAATATAATGACGCAACTGTAAAATTTTGTGAATTTGACTTTATTGTGTTGGCGGGCTCAAAAATGCATTTACTAGATGTTTGTAAATCGACATAATGTAAGTCGCGGCTGGTATTTATTATTTTATATATTGAAAAAGTTGCAATATTAACCCACAATGTCTATAAACTACTCTCATAGAAGAATTAAACCGAATCTTCAATTTTTGAAATTGCATTATACTTCCGGAGCAGCGATACAAATTTTTTATACTCCGCAATCATCTAATATAATATGCTATGAAATAATATAATAAACAAATACAATATACTGATGCGGGGGTTGAACGAAATTAGACGGTGAACCTGTCTGTCGACAAGTGCGTTTTATTCTACCACAAGAAGTTAAACCTTTGAACTCCCAGGCGTCATTAAAAACTGCCATGCCATTATTCAAAACAGTTGTAATAATTAGCGAATTCTTCTGGGTCCTACAAATTGTAAAAAGCTCAACTGTTGTACGAGAAAACAGGTTCAATTTGACGTGCAGAATGTAAAGCAGATCAATTAAAACTGATCCGAGTTGAAAGAAATATATTCCAGGATAAATTCTAGCAATAAGGACGCCTCGTTGCCAGTGTGTTCACTGCCTCGTTGCAACGCACCCTTTAGTGTTCTGCATTTTTCGACGTTCCCTCATTGCGATATTTCTCGCACTCGCATCGCATCCGATATCTCCCGGGCAATTCCACGCTGTAAAATCAAAATCCAGTTCCGACACGATTCAACAAAAATCTCAGCGAAGAGATGGAATCACGGAATTATGTTAATTAGCTGTGGCATGTCTCGCATCCGATATTCCAGTATCGCGAGGCTCGTTACAATAGCCGGCGAGTTGGAGGAGAGGCCGATCGAGGAAGATCCTAGGAGTGTTCGCAGCTATACGAATAATTCGTGATCCATTCGAGGGTGCATAACAGGGGCGAGTGAATTTGCCCGTTCGCCGCAACAACGGAGATGCTTGGCTTGTAAACGATGCATGACAACGTTCGATTGCGCCGACAGTCAAGAATAATCCCTCCCTTCCTCTTCACCGTTCTGCTTCTCCTCTCCCCAACCGAACCCTAGCCGCCCCTCTTCGCTACGGAATATCTTCCTATTCAATCGCACGTATACATACATATGTATATCGATAGATAGAACGAAGCGAGGTTGTCGGAGAGACAGGGAAAGAGAGAGAGAGAGAGAGGACAAGCACGAGGCGAGGAGAAGAGAGGAGAGCGTGGAAGGACAGGGAGGAGAGTAGCAGCCGAATTCCTAGCATACCGCGGGGCCAACTGGTTAGCAAGCGATTTACGATATTGTAAACCGATGCGACGGCGGCAGGCGTGCCCACCGCCGAACCTCAATCTAATAGTGGCGACTTCGACCTCCAATGCCAAAGGCACGTCGTCCGACAGTAACATTGTTCAGGTCTCGCTTTTACTTCCGCCTGCTCGATGCCCGCTCGCGGCGTCCGTTGCTTCTTGCTGCCTCGATGTCCGCTAGATCCTCAGCCCTAACGAGGTTGCCATTCCCATGGCGAACGTCCGAACAATTCATCCGAGAATTATTTCGATAGCGATCAGATCGAATTCACTGAAACACGTTCGCCCGAATAAAGCTGAACGCGACGTTGTTGCTTGGGAAGCGGCACAAGTGCGAGTCGACGTGAAAAAAAAAACCGGGAACGCGGAATGCGATGAGGGTCTATCAATGAAGGAAGGGAAACGGAACGATCGTTGCGAAACGAAGAAAAGAGGATCGCGAGCAGGCGGAACAGGAGGAACAGAGACAAGTTACGAATGGTAATCTAGTAGCAAACACAGTTCGGGGTTGGAGCTCGAGCAACCATGCGGAATAATGATACGTAATCGGGAAACTCCTGCACTCGCGCGACCAGCAGCGCCCAGTTGCCAGCATGAACGCGGACGCGTGTCGTGGAGCTCTGCGAGTCGCATCGCGTCGCGCCGGCCACGTGTTGGTGTCGGTACGCGTGTGTTCCAAGCATACGCTATCCAGAAGTTGTAGAACGAGCGAAACGTGGCCATGCCATTTACCGGTTGCGCGCGCTCTCTTTCTGTCCCTCTCTCTCTCTCTCTCTCTCTCGCGCGCGCGCGCGATCGTCGCGGATACAAGCACAACCTTGTATGCAACAACAACCCCCGACTTTCCCGCTCCATGTAGTTACAACGATAGCCACCCCTGTTCCGAGCGTAAGCGGACACTACTGCTAATTAGAGTTGAATCGCATCGTTCAACTGTGTTCTTATCGAATCAACAAAAAAAGATGTAAAGTCCGCAAGCGACAAGTTCACGTGTGGTTTCAGAACGTCTCGCGTAGATTAGCCTGCTCCGTCTAAGAACCCGTGGCGAAACCGTTTTGGAAACGCGATTCACGCACGACGTCGTTCCATGAATAATTCATTCGGGTGAACACGATATTTGGCAATAATCTCGCGAATCGTTCCACATTGCGTGGCTCGCGAGAAAAGCGAGCGTATCGTTCGAGGAAATCTCCCCATCGCCCGCCAACAATAACGACCACGCGTGAGGCAAACGCGCGCGAAAACACTGAAAAGAATATGACGCGAGCAATTAGCGCACAGAGGTAAACGCAACACCGTGGTACAGTAGGCTACCGTAAAATTCCATTCGACGATCTCGTTCCAACCCAAAAACGTACTTCCGTCGAAATAATTGTTAACGTTGCGAATTGCATCCCTGGCATGCACGTAGCGCGCGCGCGGATTGGAAAATTTCAGCTGCAAAGCTAACCCGTCCCGTATATTTCCCTCTCGCTCCAAATGCCTGATTCGCCCCTTCCTCTCTTCATCTCGTTCTCTCTCGCGCTCGCAACCGTGTCCCGTTTCATACCGTATGTCTGCCTCTGTCCCACTATTTGTATGTGCGAACACGTCAGAACCGTCGAGACCGTTTCCCGGTTTCATCCTCCCTTTCCCTCTCTTTCTCTCTCTCTCTCGTTCTCTATCTATCCATCTCTGTCCGTTCTCCCCGAGGCCTGCCACTGTTGCACACTCGACAGTCGAGTGCATACACCTGCAGCTCGCGTACAGTTACATTTTTGCGGTTGACGCAACCATTCTGTTCATCGTCCGCGTAAATATGTGCGTGATTACTTTTAATTCCCTCTATTTGTCGTACTCGTCCTCCACCACCACCACCACTCTCCGTCTCTGCCCATTTTTCTCTTCATCCTACTCTGCAGCGCATCCGTTCGGTCCGTCTATCCTTTTTTCCTGCGCGGAAAGTCTTTTCATCTCTGAACGCGTGTGTCCGAGCACCGGTTAACCGCGCAACCTGTCTACTGCCACTGCTGTCGCGCCTCTTGCGAACCCTCGCGTTCATTATTCGTCACCAGTTTCTCAATTGATTCGTCAAAAATGATCGGACATGCGTGTCGCGAATTGGAATCAACTTACACGCTGTTTTTCGAAAAATTACCAGTCTTTAGATCGCCAAGAGAAAGAGGATGATGACGCTATTCAAACAAAACGGAAGGTCGGTCTGTCTGTCCTTTTTCGGGCGCGAAGAGTCTTTTGCAACCTGTCTACTGCTGCTCCTGGTACTGATTCGCCAGAAATGATCGGAGATTCCTGCCGCGAATTGGAATCAACGTACTAGCTGTTTTTCAAAAATTACCGGTCTTTAGATCGTCAAGAGAAAAAGGATGATAAAAGTCTTTTAACCGCACAATCTGTCTACTGCTACTCCTGCCACTGATTCGCCAGAAACGATCGGAGATTCTTGTCGCGAATTGGAATCAACGTGCTCGCCATTTTTCAAAAACTACCATCGTCTTTAGATCGCCACGAGGGAAAGGATTATCGCGCTATTCAAACAAAAGGGAAACCTTCTCTCAACCTCCACATCGAGAAGACTCGTTTATTTAAACGTTAACACTCCCCAAGGTCCGCGTGAGAGATAAACGCGAAGAGTTCAAAGAACGAGGATGAAAGCTGCTCTAACATTAGGACGGCATTTTAGATCAAAGGGAGCTTCTTGATTCTTTAGACGCTACTCGCACGCGAGAGCTACTTGTGCCCGCGTTTAAGCTGCCGCACGCTCCCGAAGCTTTCCCTTTTTCCATTCGTTTCCATCCCTTTTAGAGGTGCTTTCGCAGAAAAGAAATCCAAGGTGTCGTGGTTTATCTTATCCACGGTAAAATTTCAATCCGACCGGAGATGCACGTCTGCGCGCGTTCACGTTCAGAGATAGTAACTGTATTTTCCTCTTTTCCGAAAGGTGGAGCGACCGCGGTAAAGAGCGAGTGAGAAGGGCTGTCCTTGCGTGGGAGGTCCGCAAGGTGAGCAGATTGTCGGTTGGCTATCGGAAATATTTTCCAGCTCCGAGAATTTATCGGGCGTCTGCCAGGAAATATTTGAAAATTCCTTCGACGCTGAAGCGAAGCGGCGCGGCGAGCGTACAAGAGGCAGCGACCGAGGCTCTTTCGATCTGCGATATTCTTCACACCTTAATTAATATCGTGATGGACGAGATTTTTGCTGTCCTCACTACAAGACCGTTCCGCCGGATGCGCTTTCTATGTACAGCGAGTCCTCCACTTATGCGGATTCATAGATAAAAACTGTGAAATTCGTTTGTTGATTGCCAGAACGGCAGCTTCGTCGATGCATACGTGACGAAAGCGAAGATAAGTGGTGCTTGTACACAGCGTAGGCTATTTATCATTGATCAATTTTTCATGAAAACATTGTTGGTTTATTTGAATTTTCCTTTCAAATCAGAACATACATATAGTATGCTCAAATCAGACCGTATCAATCCTTTGCACTCGAATGATTACTCTAAAATATAATTATTTGAAGCAGTTTTTAAATGATTAGATTCTTCTGTATTCTAGAAATTGTGAAAATCCAAACGTGTCAGAAAACAGGTGCAATTTCATGTGAATAGTGTAGAAAAGATTACACAGAATAAAAATCTTCTGCACCGTATACGTACATAATTGGTCGAACAAAATGTTGGCGCGAATGACGCGACAACTCGATGGACACGTAGTCGATAGAAAAACGAGAGAGGAACTCGATTTCGATTTCGATAGCCACGCGGCGATAGCAGGGCATGGCATACCACCGCACCGGAGCGGCGTCACGCATCGGTAATATAAGGTGGCGGAATAGATTACGAACCATCCACCCTCGATAGTACCTACCTAGTTCTCTTCCGTTAGGGAGGATTGCTGCCCTTATTGCAAAGACCACGAGTTTATTGCGAACGACTATGTGCCTCGTTCAGGATCGGCCGATTTATAGGGATGGGGAACATACTATAAGCGCATACCGCGCACAAATTTTCCCATTAACGGCCCAACCTGCATATGTACATATACTTATTCGCGGTTCGTCACTGTCACTTGATTTTCCCGCTGGTCAATGGTTGCTAAATTGTTTCTAGAATCCTTGTTTCCAGGTGGAAATCCTCTTTTACGAAATTTACCGTATCCAATATTGATAACCTCTTGCCGTATCATTTTCTTTACAGTGTTTATAACATCCTTATTCCCAAAACTGTCGTAAAAGAGAAAAGAAAATTTATATTTTCTGTGTGGCTACTTAAATTTAAAATTAAAATATAAATTATAAAATTTATTATAAAAATATTAAGAGAATGGTTTAATATTGGAGTATAAATTATTATAGACAGAGGATCTTTATGCAAAATAAAAATTTTCTACCTGAATTGCGACAAACTGGAGTGAAATAGACATTTATTTTCTTAATATGATTAATAGGTTGAAAATAATGTAACAGTACTTTGAAATTGTTCTAATGTTTTTACTGTTTTAAATGGCACCTGCTCATTTTTACCATAAATGCATAAAATCTGCTGTCCATTGATTACAAACGAAGCGTAACGTTCATATTTGTAAATTGAGACTCGTTAAAATGCGGCAAGGGGATAAATACTGGTGAAATATACATGTACGTGTGTATAATAGGTACGCTCACACCTTTGCACGTATCATCGTATTATTTTATGCGTTTAATATTATAATACAATACGCGTACAATATCTTTCAGACGCAGCGGTCGGAATAGACGGCGCGAAGTATGCTCGTGTGCGAGGAGAATCGAAAGAGAATCGGTTTTGTTTAAATACGAATGCTATTCCAACATGGCGAATCGATAAATCCGGAATAAACGGCGCTGTATGACGACCCTGAGCACCCCCTTCAGGATCACACTTGTTGCTCGGCACCCTTGATCCGTCAAGTCACCCCTTCGGGCAGCCCTTTTTTCCACGGAACACCGAGGCTCGAGTATTAAAAGAATTTTTGATTTACGAAGCGATCTTCGTTTGCATTTGTTCACGTTCGTAGATGATCAGGATTCCTATACAAAGCTACGATTACGACGCAACCGACAAATTGGCATCTACGATTCATTTGCTTGATTCAACCTTCTCCTCCAATCATTTATAATGAAACATGCGGTACGGCTCGCGTAACGCGGTAACATAACATTATCCACCCAATGGTAAAAAAATTTCGGACGCTCTGAAAAGAAACGATAAGTTTTTTTGGGAAGTTAGAGCAATTAGCTTACTACATGTTGTGAAAAGAAATATTTTCAAAACTTGCAATTCGTCAAAGTTGCATTCTACAACTTTTTTATGTGGGCCTGTATTGAAAATTTGGAAAATACGGTTTGTCAATTATATGCATTGTGAAAGCTTCATCGAAATCGGTTGATGATGAAATTTTCAGAATATGTTCGACTGATACAGATCTGCGAAACGTGTTTTCTAAATTTTCCGTATAAGCCCACATAAAAATGTTGCGAAATACAACTTTCAGTATTTTCTCTGCAATTCCGACAACTTGGAATTTTTTCAAACCAACTGTTCTAACTTGTTAAAAAAGTTATCGTCATTTTAACAGTGCCCAAATATTAATAGGAGTATGTACGTTAAATCGGGATACCGTGCCTCTTTTGCTAGAAACCATGTTTTAGAAAGCGACCTGCCTGTATTCCCGTAGCCAATCGGTTCTTCGACTATTTTCGAACAGGTGCCGCGACTCGATAAATGGCGCGATCGAGTTTGACGACGTCAAAATGAGATTCGTGTTTATACCGTTTGTACTGTTTACGCGTACCGAGGTAGCTGGAGCAGCGGGTACATATTATGCCATCGATGGAGAACGAGGGTTGGTCGGCAAGCACGGCAAACGTTCCCGTTCATCGATTCATCTCCGAAACCCTTTTTCTTTCGCTCTCGACTTTGCCAGCGCTCTTCTCCTCGATTTCCATTATTGGCAAAGCAATAACTCGGTACGTCGGCCATAAATCAAACTGCCACAGTGTTTCACCTAGCCTCGCCTACTACAGAAACCTTCCTCCTTCCTCTGGCAGCTCCTTCATCCTCTGGCAAATGATCCGCGACGGTTCCTTTTTTATTTACGATCAACCGCATCGTGGAAAAATAAATCTACACCAGTCCCCGGCGATGCTCCTCGCTCTAACCGTTAGTCCGTGGTCCTTTCGCGTCATTTTCCATCCTTTTGTACGATTCACGACAGAATTATCAACGAATTATTCGTGCTATGTTCATCTATTATAACAATCACCGATCGTGACAAAAAGAAACGTTTCAGCGAACAAGAAAAAAAGCAATTACAAGCTCAGTAGTTCGAGAATCGAAAGTTGATGCGAGCACGGTGAGCCAGGTGAATGAGCACCGCTGAAGACCACCTTGAGAGAAATAAAGAGAGCGAACGAATAAACGCTAAACAAAGAACCGAATACCGTCGGCTGCAAACGTGATAGTGGGGAGGGTTTAGGTTAGGATGCGCCAGGCCAGGAAATGCACTTGACGCAGCGTCGTCGTTGTCGTCATCGTCGTCGCCGTCGTGGTTTGTGGTGCTCTTTGGCAGTGGGGTAGTGGTAGCGTTAGTGGAAATGGTAGTGGTAGTGGTAGTGGAAGATGAGTCATCGGAGATACGGAAAACCGGTTCGCCACGGCTATAAGCCTCCCATCCTTCCATCCTCTTCACTCTTCACCATTCTCCGCTCTGCCCACTGCTTCCAATTCTCTCTCTGCTAACTCCTGTCGCTCTTTCAATTTTTCTAGACTCGTTTTCTTCGGCAATACTTAGGCAATAAGGGTGTTCGGGCAGTCACCGATTTCCAGCCTCTGGCTAACCACCTTATATTCATGCTCCAACTTCCGACTTCCTCTAATAAGACTGTAGATGTGGTGTACGTATACACCTTGTACTGTGTATGCATATGTCGATGTGGAAATTTGATGATCCTTCGATCTTTCAGAGGACGTTGTCAATCTGATGTTTGCCCACGTTTTACTAGACTATCTATTACAGGTTTTGCACTCCAAATTGTATTGATTGAAAGGATGTACATCAAATACTTATATCAAAGAAATGACCAGTTCATTTATTTTGTAAATTATTTATGAAAGCTGTGTACAGGGTGTATAAAAAGTAATGGTCATCTGTCGTAAGGGTGAATCGTAGGTATTCTTTCACATTTTGCAAACTTGAAATTTATGATTCGTATGGACAGGGAGACGATCAGTTTTTTGGTACGGGCCTATCGACGAAGGTCCCTTTAACACTAAATCTATCGAGCACTGAAAGCGATTCAAATGTTTTAGCTTACAAAAATGACAAGGCTCTATTTATTTAGATTTTGTGCAATTTTTATCACAATATGTGCTTGGATACAGAAATTTGTCGAATCAATTTACATATGAGCAACTTGATAATTTCGACAATTGTAAGATGAAAAATATAAAAAACAGACAGATAGGTTGAGTATTTTTCGTTTGTCTCGACGCGATTGGGTGGACTGTAGTACACAATAGGATCTTGTCTATACGTATAACTCCACACTAGCAAAAATTTAAACAGCTTATATCTCAATAACTATTTATTTGCAACAGGTGGCTTCTTACAAACTTTTTCTCTTCTGGATGAGTGGAAGGTGTTGATGTAAAAAACAACTTTACCAACAATTTTCTTTGTTATAAATAATTTTTCGGCGAGGTTCTCTAACACATGTCCATCGCTCCAGAGGTGTAGATTCACCCCTAGAACGGATGACCATTACTTTTTATACACCGTGTACATATGTATATTCGTTGTAGCCACTTTCTGATTAATCAATTTTGAAAATGAAAGTGCAAATGTAGTTATCGAAGCGTCTAACGTCACACAGCACTTCGCTGTTCCCTCCTGTCCACGGTGACTTCTGAACCCAAGGGAGATTCTTTCAAGTCTAATTCATTTTAAACTAAACCTACCAACACCGGTCAAAATGACCAGTTCCAGGTTTTTTATTTTACAATTAGACAAGTAACAAAACTGATTTCATAAGAAACGATTGTATATGTACATATCTTTAGTAGTGCACGTATTACAATAGGAGCCGCACAAAGTCTAAATAAAATCAATCTTGTCGTTTTTATAAGGGAACATGTGTACCAGTTACTTTTGAGGCTTGGTAGGTTTAGTGTTAAATATTCTTAATGGGTGAAATTGATTTGCAAAACATGTACCACATAAATATACATATGTATACATATGAACCTGGTATCGTTGGAGACCATCCATGTACCGTCTATGTATAATAGTAGAAATGCATACATCCATTTGATCTACCACCGAATCGAACGGCATCGTCGAACGCGAATTCCTCCAAGGAAAATTTATTCGTAGAATCGGTCGCGGCTCGGTAGAATGCGAGTTGCACTCGATTGTAGGAACTTTGTTCTATGTATATGCACTGTCGTGCAACGTTCCGAAATGTACTGACCTTCTATTGTTTGTCGACAAATCGGCGAACGCCGCACGACGCACGACGCGCACCTCGCGCCGTTTGCCGTTCTCCACGGTTTCACTTCTTGCTACCTTTTGCACCGGTTTACCGATCCGAGGACGCAGGATAGAGAAAATGTGGGAAGAGAGACAGACAGAGAGAGAGAGAGAGAGAGAGAGGGAGAATTCGCGTTCATCCCGCAGAGTCGGCACGAATCTCGCTAGAGCTTGGCTGCATCGATGCATCTTGACCTTTTTCTTGGCCCCTTGAAATGTCATTAAACCAGAGGCCGGCACGATCTCGTTAGAAAAGGCCTTGAGAGAAAACTTGGTTGCCTCATCGACCGGTCTTCTCGCTAGTGGATATTAAAAACTGTAGAACGAACGATTGCTCGTTAAACGATATTGTACGATTCGGAAACGAACGAAGAAAGGCGAAACTGCTTTCCGAAAAGATTGGCCCCGATACAAACTCACAGGTGTTCTAATCAACGATCGACGATGCGAGTAATGATCGTTGAACGTGAAAATGACCACTATAAAATCTGAAGTGCTATACGAGGGTGAAACCTTCCGTGGTTCTCACAGCTAAATCTATCCTGTTCAGCTGTTGTCACTATCAATAGACGTAGAGCAGACCACTATCACCTGGCTGCTTCTCTAGCTCGCATAGGTATCATTAGACTGCTGACTTTATGCATTCGTGTCACAAATCGATTAATCAAATACAATATTGTAACGACATTAGGCGAATTGACGGATGTTTTCATGCTGTTTTTACTTAATTAAAATTATTAAAAGAGAAAAGACAGGTTCGTTTAGCTTCTGTTCCTTACAGTTGATGGGATAATGATCCCAAATGCAGTTGCAAGATGGACGATAAGACTGTGAAGCATGTTTTATGGTAATGTAATTTCTATAACGATGAAAGACTGGAATTAATTGAAACGCTCCGTAAAATTAACTATCCAAGCTTAATATAAAGGCTTGCCTTTATATGTTGTCGTTCTCTAAGAGCTGCGGTCTGAGTATATGTGTTCCCACATAAGTATGAATGGTTGGACCGTCTACAGTCTACACCAGTGTTTCGCAACGGGGCAATTTGATTGCTGAGAGGGGCAATTCCACAATTTCCTAGTGATTTCTTCCTAAAACCTATCACTTAAGTTTCTTCAGTGAACAATTCAATTTTTGAATATTAAAAATTATGGGGCATGGAACGAAAAAGGTTGGGCAACACTGGTCTACACTCTACACTGTGTCCAGTATTAATGTTTACCTATTTGTATAATCTCATTCTGTAAATATTTCTCTTGGTTGCCATTCGTATATTGAATTCTGTGTTCTGTTGAAATAAATTTCTTAGGAGACTCTACAATACAAAAAAAAAAAACAAGAACGTGAAAATGAATAAATCGATACAACAACGGGTATCACGCGTCGAACGAAAGAGCAACACTCGAGAGCTGAACGGCTCGAAACGGAAACGGCTCGCGCGATCAGCTAGTCAAAAAATGATACAAATTCGAAGGGGTCGCGTCACGAACTGTCCATTGTTTCACGCGAACGGTCGCACCGGCTCGCAGACCGATAAATTAGATTCCGAAATGGGTAGTAAAACGAAGCTGTGGTTTACGAGGTTCGACGAAGCGGGACGCGGCGGTACACTTTGGTGCAGGTTTACAAATACGCGGATCAATTCCAGGTTTATCGTTCGACAGCGGCGATTGGTCGATTCCCGTCGTTGCATCCATACGTAAAATATAGTTCGAATACGAGCACGTACTACCATGCGCTCTACACGATACGCGGCTACACGGCACGCGCGTGTAGAAACACTACATATTTGTAGTACATGATAATGCAACATGGATTCTATACTAGCAGTCTTCGTGTATATCGCCATAATAATTCAGTTTCTAGCGTATCTCCCACTCCGTTTCTCTCTAGTGTGACCGCAACCTGCAGCGCCGACAAAATACGAGCAAATCGACTGCGGGCCGGCTATTTTCTGCCTACTTACGTACATTAATGCCAGAAACGATACTCAATTTATTGTTTAATCGGTCACGGAAACGAGCTACGAATAACTCGATGTCGATGGAATCGCTCGGTGGGAGACGAGCTGTGATTTCTCTCGGCAATAACGTTCGACACCTGGACATCTCCGACACGGTCCGCGAATTCGCTGAACATGTACGAAGTTTTCACGTGCATGGACAACTGTAAAATAGAGTAGTAGCTCAAGATAAAACGCGTCCGGATGTTGACCCTTAGCTCTCGAGTGGTATCTAATGGATGAAATGAATAAATCTAATGGACGAATGGTATCTAAAGAGTGACTAAACGTTTAAGTATTGCATTAAGATTCTAGGTCGGAAGAAATGTTTAATTTCCGAGTTAAAACAGCTCCGAATGCTAAGCTGTATAAAAGTTGAAGCAACCTCGAAGTGGAAACGTCTTTCCGAGTTGTGCCTCGGAAAAATTCGAGCAGCAGAGGAGGAACTTTATTTATATACGACGTTCGGGCGGTAATTGCGATCAGAGATCGGAGATTACGAATTCGCTGGTAAGAGAATTTCGAGCTGGTAGCAACGGGGCGTTTACACGTGTACGATACGTCGTTGTGCAAGTATGCGTGCCACAAGGTACGATGGAAAACGGCGATCGCTGGCAGCAGCGGCACGCAAAGCGAGCCGACAAAGGCATCTTATCGTCGCTAATTTATATTTCAAAAGGTTACCGGTATCGTCGAAGGACCGTAGAAATTGCCAATGCTATTCGCGAGTAAATTTGCCCTGTCGGTGTTGGCATCGGCACCGGCATCGGCGTCGGCATCAAAGTCGTCGCGGCGACCGATTTATCCATCGCTCGCGTTCGACTGCGATTTTCGAGTGCCAAACAGGAGCGACAATTGCCCACCTTCCGAGTCGACGCGACACCGTAGATAAGGGAAACGAATCGCGGAGAGAAAAGCTCGCCGGATCAGGAGAAAATTCGAGGAATCGTAAACGATCGTTGTGCATACGTAACCTGGAACTGCGTCTATCGACCGTGCAACCGTATCTCTTCGAAGTATACGAGATCATCGAATAGGTCCGCTCAATACACAAAACAACTTACCTGAAACAAAAAACATTTCCATCCGTTAGCTAATTGTCCACTCGAGGAACGAGTAAGACTGCGGATCTTTATGCAAAATAAAAAAATGTTCGCATCGATTGCACAGAACACGGTAATTCTTCTCTTAATTATCCTTGAATATTTTCAGCATGTCCACCGCTTTAAATTGTACGTGCTCGTTTTTCTCATAAATGCGTAAAATGCGCAGTCTAGTAATAAATAATTTCGCACACATCTCTCCGCCACTGTATCTTAATTACTTTGAATCGCAGCGACGACGCATAAACTTTCGAACAATTTCCATCATTCCGCGCTGCATGCTCCATATTTATCGTACTCCTTGGTATCTGCTAGATACATTTTTACCGTAGACCTATATGTATGTATGTAGTACATACTAAGTTTTACAAACATCCGCTAAACAGCCAAACGGTGTCCGATTCGAAATAATCTGCGCATCGATTTGCCGGTTATGCACCGATCGTGTTCCGAGCGGCGCGACACGCGACACGCGACATGCGTCACGCGATCTAATTATTATACCCGCAGATAGATCGAAAATTTCGCGGTTCTGTTTAGCCGTGCGAAACAAGTTTGAACAATACACCTCGGAACGCGTCTCCCCAGGTTAACGGTGGACCGTTAACAGATAGCGGTTAACGAGAGGGACAGTCGATTCGAAGGGCTGTAACGCACGCCTTTTCGTTTTTCCGTATAACCGGTCGCGCTTGGCTACTCGCCAACGTAGAGGCCCAGGCTTTCCGAGAACCGAAACTCTCATCATCCCGGCTGTGAACGTACCTATTTACATACAGTGGGTTACAAAGTGTTAGTACACCTTTTAAAAACGAATAACTTTTTCGGATTCGACACTATAGCTTGAATTTTGATTGAGACGTTAGAAGGATTAGTTCACTGGCTGATGTAACTTTTGAATTTTTTATCTGGGCCTGTAATGAAAATTTCAAACACGTATTTTGTAAATCTGAGTAAGTTATATGCATGTACGAAGTTTCATAGAAATCCATAATTAATTGAAAATAGCAAAAACTGTAAGAATCTGTGATACAAATTCAAAGATTTTTATATCTTACAATGTCCATAGTACATACAGTAAATCCTCTATAAACGCAAAAGCCTCGGGGTGATTTACCCCGCATCTATCGTTCGCATTTATCGTAGACGGGACACTACTCTTTTGAGCTTCAAAGGCCGCGCGCGGCTGAAACGACTGCGATTCTCCGCGTCTCTTTCTTTCCCATACGCTGTCCATCCTTACGCTAGGAACGTTCATCGTCAATTAAACCACTAAATACAGTTGAAATTATGTATATCGTGTTTGGTCTTATTTTAATCAGAAAAATGCCTCAAATATGTTAGTGAAAGTTTCATAGAAAAATAAGTAATAAGTAGTGGTTCACAGTGGAGGGGATATTTTTTTGCGTTTATCGTGTACCACCATTTTGCGACTGTAGAGGATTTACAAAATATATGCTTGAAATTTTCATTACAGGCACAGACAAGAAATAACACAATTATTTACACATTAGCTAGTAATTAAAAGTCATACGTTTATAAAAGGTGTACGAATACTTTGCACACCGACTGTAGTCGCCTAGTAAGAAATGCTTCTCGGCGAGCAAACGCGAAACGAGTGCCAAAAATATTTCCAATAGAACCAATTGCCAAATCGATTCGATTCTAGTAACATCGTTTTGCATGTTTATAATACTTCGATGTGAAGAAGTTGTAGCCCTAGCAATTCATTACTCATCATATCAACAATGTGTAATTAAGCGAGCAGCGATAAACGAGAAGAGGTATGTAAATTGTAAACCGATCGAGTAGCAAATTCTCCCATTAGTCGATAGCCGAAACTGTTGTGGTGCGTAGTAGCTTGTATACAGAACACACGTACATACGTCCACACACACACACATTACACATAGGTAGACAATGAATAATTTTGCAGCATATTGCGTAACGCGATCGAAACGCAAAAATACTCTCGGTACTATATCGATCGATGTGTAACCGATGAATCTAATAATGGCCCCGATTATTCAAGATCGACGTCTACGCGGTATAGAATCACGAATCAACAGCCGGGCAAAAGATATTTTCCCTGATGGTTGCGATGCAGAGGTAGGCGTTTGCGTGGGCCTGTACCTCTCCTATATCCTATATCCTATATCCTATATCCCATATCCTATATCGCGCGTATATCGTATATCCTATATCCTATATCCAAGATTTAAACATGTAAACTGTGCTTAAACGTCAACCGAGCTTCCATTATTCGCTCGAGTGATAATTCTTAGTCCACGAGTAAGCTTGTCTAGGAGCAGTGACGGACTAAGCGGCCGCGTGGGGCCCCGGAATACCATAGGACCCCCAAATATTAAATTTTATAAATAAATCTATTTAATGTGTAACGGTATGAAATTTTGCATTACTTTTCTTTTTGTTAATAACTTGTTATTAACTTGAGTTTGAGGGCCCCAGAATTTTTACCGCTTGGGGCCTCCACTCGACTTGAGCCGCCACTGTCTAGAAGAACCGCCAGTTGACCCGAACCTCTTGCGAAAAATTCAATCGTCGGAATGATTATTAAACGTTTGAATAATAATAACAATTATTATTATTACCGAATTTAATTTTGATAGTTGACCGCGCTGTTGGTCGACCATCGCCTGCAGAACTGTTCTGAAACGGCTCGAGGATCGACCGGAAACGAGATAATCGAAATTGCACGCGAGCCAAAACGTCGAGTCAAGTCGAAGAAGCAAGGTGAGACGAAGCTGCCGACTTTGCGTAGAGAGCGAAACGCACGCGTTCAGAGCCAATTCTATTCGATGGATACGAGCCATTTGCCAAAATTCTCACCATTGTGAAAACTTGGTTCATTCATGTTTCGCGGGCAAACGTGTGCGGGCGTGCGCGCGTTTATTACGACACCGACAAACCGACGCAACTGGCGAAAATATCAACGTGCTCTTGAAACTACTGCTTTTATTACAACGAACCGAACGATGTGGTTTAAAATCGTTTCAAATCTAGGATACAAGACAATGAATCAAATTAATCCTTTTAATCAAGACGATCTCGATGGCAGACTCGATCGAACCGAGCAAAACGATCACCAAGAATCCTGAAACCCGGAGGATTCGAACATAATGCGCCACGGAACTGTTGGCAAAAGCGTAATCTCGAGGAAAGTGTTTGTTTTTACTTTTTCGTTGTTGCCGCTGCAAAAAGTCACAGAACGCGTCGCGTCGGGCAGTGCGAGTGGAAGAGAGTATGTAGTAGGTACAAAGTATACAGTATAGAGTGTATAGAGAGAGACATTGCACTCGAACTCGAACTCGAATTCGGACTCGGACTCGGTCGCGAACGCGGACGCGGACGAGGAGAGTGGAATAAGAAGGTTTATGGTTGTTTCGGGTGCTCTATCTTTAGGACTCACATATCATGCTACGCTCTCGCACTCTCGGTCTCTCGGTCTCTCCGGTTCTTCGTCTCTCCGCGTGTCTCGCTCCCTCAGCTACCTCTTACTTTCTCGTCTCTTTTTTTTCTTTTCTTCTTTTTTGGTTTTTCTCTTTTCCACTCGCCTCGCGCGACCCTTCTGGCTGAACCCTCGACTGAGTTATTTCACGGTTAAAATAGTCGAGTATTCCTCCCGACTGAGAAGTTGCTTGGTTGCTTGCTTGCTTGCCTGCCTGCCGGACTGTCGCTCGTGCAATTTCACGCGAAGAAAACACATATACTAGTCTTTCGAGTGCCTACCTGAAACACCACTGACCGATACCTCCCGTCCATTAATGCGGTTGTTCGTGTTTTCTTCGATCAGATAGCAACGTAACAATAATCCCGAAAAAATTCAATTAGAACTATCGCTACAACTATTAGCGCGACTGTAACTATGACCGTATTTATGGCCGTGGGGGTTCGAGAGATACGCTAACGCGCGCTAGGAATCGCAGAGTGCTTTTCTCGGTAGGACTGTCGTTAAGGAAACAAGACGATTAACCTTTTCGAGAGCGTGTCGTAGTCGAACGGGCGAAACGAAAAAGGAGGGAAATGGTACTTGTCTCGTTGACCTATAATTAAACCGCGCGTCGTTGTTGCGACCAAACGCTCCGTTTCACCGGTGTCGTTCGGCGAATGATCTCGTTAAGGAGACTCTGCTCCATTCCATTAGGAGAAATTTCGAGAACTGAGCTATCGCAGCGAACTGCACGCGTCGCTCGAATAATTCGAATATCGGGAGATCTCTTCAAGCCCACCTGAAGCTTTATCTTGTTTTCTTAAAACTTTGTCTTGCACAATCCATATTCTATAATATATTGAGAAATCAACGGCTGGTTTATTTCTGGAGGTATGCCACTAATTTAGCACTTAATCCTGTAGGATCTCCGGGATAAAAGCATATTCGTGCACCCCTTTGGGCTAACGGCTACCTGTGTACCAAATTTCAACTTTCTACGCCTTCTATGTTCCGGGATTTTTGTACCGTTCAGAAATAACAATAATACAATTTTAGCAATTAATCCTGAAGGACTTCCGGGATGAAAAAATTGCATTTTGCGTGATCGACAAATGTTTTTTCGGACAAAAACGGTCATTCTCGGCCGACGGATGAAACAGGCGATGACGACGAGAAAGAAGAAGAATAGGACGAAAGAGAAAACGCAAAATGGCAAGCGACACGCAGCCGAAGAGTCATTATTCCATCAACGGGTGGTCCGTCAACGGCGTTGTGCATCGCGCATCGTGCATCGCGCACCGTGCATCGTGCAGAGACATTCGCGAAGCGGGTGCACACGTGTTTACGCATCATTACGCGCATGTGCACGCAGATGACGCGAAACGAAAGTGGCTGGTTCCCGCCATTCGACGAGAGAACTACTCGAGAAGAAACGCGCGGAGTCGAAACGATTCTCCTTCTTTCTCTCGACGTTCGGGATCGACTAATATTGTTTTCGCTGAACACATATCTTTTGTTGAAGTCGTTGTTATCGAAATAAATTCATGTAAACGTGCAGGTAATTGTGGTCGACCGGTGTATCGTCAAATCGTGGCTACAGGATTAACATGCATCTCACATGTGTCGTAAAAAATTCTCCACCACCCGACCGGTCTTGATCCAACCATCTTGGGTGATCGTTTCTCTCGAGCTTCCATTTAATGGTAAGCGGATTCAAAGCGCGGAAGCAGCGTTTTCTAGGATCGCAAAAATCGCCGCATCAATTCGAGTATTTGTTTGGCTCTCTGACTCGATTACCGTGCCGACAATTTTTCTATCGACCAGCGCAACCGTTACCGACAACGCGACAACAATCGACGAATTATTGAAAAGCGCGGATTGCATCACACGAATACGTACACAGTAATATCGATCGGTGAAAACGTCAGTTTACGCTCGACGATCCACTGCGTCGGCGATAATTTCCGAGAAACAGCTACCGAGATATCAAAGTATCATCGGACACAAACAGACATAATCTCTGGCAAAGGCGTAATTTAGAAATTCATTTGATTAGAGCGACAATTGTTCCGGATCGCGGATTTCCGATATCCTCGGTAATTTCTTTTGCCCGCTTTAAAAGGCTAGCACGAGAATAGATCGCAGAAGGCTGCGCAACAAGGACAGAAAGGAATCGCGGCAGAAGATCAGGGTCTAGAAGGTAGGCGAGAGCGAGAGCGAGAGTCTGCGATCCTCTTTCTTTCTCCGGATCTCCTCTGGTTTCTCCTCATTTCGTTTCGGTCGCCTTCCTTTGTTCCCACGCCTCTCTTCGGACCTTTCCTCCTCTTTTTTTCCACGCTTCATGTCTTTCGCTTCTTCCTCTTCTTCTTCATCTTCTTCTTCTTCTCCCCTCCTCCTTCTCGTGCCGCCGATCTACCTTGTCGTTCTTTCGTCTTTCACCGTTACATACAAAGGGAAGCTCGGACCTCGGCTACGGGCGGATGGAGGGAGGGAAAAATGAAAAAAAAACACACAAGGAAAGAAAGAGGCAAGGAGGAAACCACCGAGGTTGTTTCAAGATGAAACGACGACGGCGACGAACTGCTGCAGACTCTTCGAAAGCTGCAGCGTGAAAGTCTCAGGTAAAAATGAGCAATTCTCGCCGTTCTAGAACGGAGAAAAGTCCGTGGAATTGCGGTTGTCTTCTTGATCCGAGCTCGACCGCCGGAAGAAAAACTGTTCGGGCACGTAGCGAAGATTTTCACGAATAAAACTATGTTCCTATCCATTGTCTGTTTACGCGGCTAGGATAGTCTGTAGTTGCGAATAGTTGACAAGGTTCTATGTGCGCGAGAGAAGAAGCGAGAGATCTATTCGAATAGATGCGCGAGCAAGAAAAGAAAGAGAAACCATTCGTGGAACGTTGCTCGATCTACAGACACGGACCGCCACGTGTTCGAGATCGTGAATTTTTCGCATGATCGGCAGGAGACCGTCTTTGTCCTATTCCGAAAGCTACCGCGACGCGAGCTCCGCCGAGGTCACTGGCAAAAGGTAGACAAAAGAGGAGAGTATCCGGGCGAAAAGAGTACGAAAAAGCGTTCTAGAGGGAACACCGGCGTAGGCACGAGTAGATTTCGAGGTACGACCGAAAAAGAAGGACGAAGAAAGACAATCCTGGATAAATTGACCGGTAGCCGAGGCTTGGAGGATCGGGGACCGGGGACCGGGGGATCGAACGAAAGGAGATCGGGTACGGGTGTAGCAAAGGGTGAAAGCAAGGGGTCAGAAACGAGAGGAACGAACACGGGGCGGGTGTATACCCACACCCACCCTGCTCCGAGTGCATTCGGCGAAAGAGGCCACCACGAGGAGAGAAGCCTCGGTTCGGTTCGGTTCGCTTCGGCTCTGTTCCGTGAGAGTACGCGAACGATAATTCGGAGCCGCGCGGTCGACTCAAAGGACCCGCAAGACGATATATCAATGCCTTGCTTGCGGAACAATTCGAACTATCCGCGATACACAAAGAAAAATACCAAATCGAATGCCTGGAATAGCGACGAGCGGCCACGACGCGACGCGGCATGGCGCGGCTTGGCGGCTCTCTCTCCTCTCTCTCTCTGTCTCTCTCCTTCCATCTCTTTCCTCCTCGTTCTCACTCTCTCGATCCCCTCAATCCCCTCGGTCACCACGATTCTCGCGGTCCCCTTAAACCCTCCCCACCAGTTCTTTCACCCCGTTCTCGCCCTTCCTCCCTTTCTTCATTCCGCCATCGAATGTTTCTCCTATTCCGCGAGCTACGTGTCGCGTCTCTTCTCCTCTCTTCTGTTCCTTTCGTTTCTCTCTTTATACACACACCCTGCGCTTTCCCCGGGCAGTAGGATCGGCTGCCGATGCCAATGGACTGCCACGGCAAGGACTCTCTTCTCGGACCTCGAGAGCATTCATGCGTGCGCATCGGGCCGCGTACGAGAATTCGCGGTCGCGGTCGCGGTCGCGATTGGGAATTTCCTGCGATCTCTCTATTTGGGGGATAGAAATTACCGGACGCTGCGAAAGACTCGACATTTTGATCGGATCGACACGGGGGGAAAAGACCACGGGTCTTGAGAAGGGGAACACCCCGACGATCATTCTCCATGAAATCCACCAGCGTCGAAATTCATGGGAACACCCGTCGAATCGATTAAACGATTCGTTATTCGAAACGTAATTCCTGTCGGTCGCTAATCCACGCGACAAAATTTTCCTCCGACTTGTCGGAGCCGTGAGATGCTGATCAGTGGACAATTCGTATACATGCGCGTAAATCGAATGTTTCCGAAGTTGCTTGATAAAGCTGCTGGACAATACAGCGAAATATTCGCGAGTAATCCAATTTTTCATTTCCACCGTACCTCGTAATTAGCCGGTCGATCGAGCCACCGTCACAATCGGCGAATCAGAGCGTTGATTTATCGCGCGAACGGAAATATCGGCCGTACAGTCGGAAGGTATAAAGTCGGCGGTATAAAGAGAGCGTCGCTCTCGCACACGAATGCACACGGATGAACACGCGTGCACGTGCACGGCCGCGTATGGAGCACGCGTCTTGTATCTGGTTGCAGACCGACTATACTATACGCCAATCGAATGATGGAGCAGTGGTTTGGTTATAATTGGATCAGTTTAGTTAGGTATTGCAAATATTGGCAGCCAGGGAAGCTGCCGGCGACCCAGTGATGAAACCTAATTGGGTAAGTCGGCCTGGCTTGACGCCAAACGAACCAGCCCAGCTTCGAATTCTAGATACCCTAGCCCGATGATGCCTTCCATCTCGCCTCTACCCTGTGTATCCCGTGTATCTTCCGTCCTCCATCCTGCCGGCCAAACCCATCTCGCCTCGACACCCCTCTCGCTCACCCCCTTGTAGCGCCGCTGTCGTCGTTGTCGCCGCGTCCGTCGACGTACGGAAATTGACACGTAAATACAAGGTGGGTCGCGCACGTGGAAACTGGAAATGGACGATGGGGAATTCGTTCGACCGACTGGTTTAATTGGACTGCAATGTTGCGACGAGACGCAACCGCGCCACGTCCAAATTGCATTGACAGAGGAACGGGGATTCGAGCTGGCCGTAGCGGGCCGGAATCGGCCGAACACCGGAAACGAATCATTTGAATTATGTAAACTAGACGAACCAGAGACCGGTAAATAGCCGATAATCCAATCTACTCGCGTTTTTCAAAAAAATGTTAGTTCGTGCATTCATTCAGCTTTATAGTAGGGATGGGATCAAATTCAATATGTAACCAAGTTTCCTTTCATGGATTTCGATTACTACTTATAAGCAATAATGTTGCAATGATTATCTCTATACATAAAAATGCAGTCCTGACTCATTCACTCACTCACTGATCAACGCCCAGGCTAAACCCTTGGACCTAGAAAGCTGAAATTTTGCACAGAGGTTTCCTTTAGGATCTATACAAGGGATAAGAAAGGATATTTCGAAATTCAACCCCCAAGGGGGTGAAAAGGGGTTGCAACGTTTGTATGAGGAATATTTTGTTCGTGGTCGGATTTGCTTGAAACTTCGTCTTAATGCTCTTTGATATAATTAATCAAACACCTGTTTCGGCATTTTAAAAAATTGATCGCCTAAGGTGGTGAAAAGGGGTTTTAAGATCTAAGATGGCGGCATGACAAAATTAAAACTCTATAGGGGTGAATGGGGGGTTAGAAGGTTTTATATGGAGAAACAATATCAATTTCCGAGGGCATTAAACGGTTTTCTGTGCGAGCGAAGCCGCGGGCAAAAGCTGGTATTTTATACAAACTGATATCGAACCTCGGAATGAGTACTTACAAGTTTGGAAAAAATACTTATAAGAACATACTTCGATGTTGAAAGGAATCGAATCTTTCACAAGTAGTTACTCGAATCTTGGAAATCGGAACTGCATTTTCTTTACTAAATTCGTAACTATTTAAGAATAATATTTCCGATAGATTATGTAATTATAGTTATGCATGTTGAATTAAATGATGCATTAGAGGACAACATAATTGATTTTAAAGGTAAAGAAAATAATGATTAGAAAAATCAGAGAATTTCCGGTACGATATTCAGAAAAGTTTCGAATCTGTTCGACCAAGATTCGAATATGCAAGTACATATTATTTCCATCTACCAAAGCACTTGTAAAAGGTTCGAAACTATCTGGCATAGGTCCGAGTATACTTAGGAATACTATTTCTGTTTTTCGAAGTACTCATAGAGAGTTCGAATTCAATCGATCAAAGTTCAAACCTGTTTGCGAGATACTTGATCCCATCCCTACGTTATACATATAGAATTTACGTATTTAGCAGAGAAAAATAATGCAATTTAACCTATGTACTCTGTCAAAGCGTTAGTGATGAAACCATTAAACGGCAATATCGCGAAAGTGAAAGTATGTGACATACAGAGTTGGCAACCACAGTTTTATCGACGGATATTTTCAATCCGCTTTCAATCCGCAGTGTCGAACAAATATTTTAGTAACACGATCGAAAAATAATCGAGAGAGGCGACACGTACTTTGAAAAGAAATTTCGGTGCAGGGAGAACAGAAGCAATAGGGGAACAGGGATGCAGGGGTGCAGGGGTGAACGAACCGTAGGAGAAGGGCGACGTGCTCGTCACTCGAGATGCACCGTGCATCGTAAACGAGCCGGTCGACAAGTGTGCACTTGATAGTGTTGACCTTTCAATGACGTTAAGCTACTCCTCGCCGTCGCTGTTGCCATCTCCACCTCCACCTCCCGCTCCCTTCTCGTCCCTTGTCTCGTGTTCTCTCTAATCCGATCCACTTCGTGCTAATTTTCAAGAGAACAACGAGATCGTTAAACATATGTGGCTACCTGCGGGCACTGCCACATCGCGCGACAACTTTGCACCTTCGAATTCTCGTTCGTTGCTCCTGCTTGCTCAACGTTCTCGCGTGTACGATATATATTCGAGAAATTCAAGTCTCATCAATGAAAGATGACGAACAAACACACCTCAAGTAAATAAGTAAACGGTAGTTCACGAATAATTTCGAAGGTTGTCAAGCGAACGAGTCGTGTACAGAATTGCAAGTGCCGAGCCGAATGGGAAGCGTAAGTCAGCGGGCGACGGAGGTCGCGACAAGTTCGAGGTTAATCGTTCGTTTGGCATGAAACGCCTCTTGGACCGCCCACTCCGCATTACATAACGTGAAAACGAAAAATTAGAAATGATATCGGCGACGATGACAACTATGATAACCGACAAGCGAACAACGAGATACACGGTGACGAGCTAAGACAAATCTAGAATCACAATCCTTATCGAGAATTTCGCTGGATTTAAAAGAAAGGATACGATGGTATGGTATATTATAGCATAGTATAACACAGTCTAGTATAGTATAGTGTGGAACAGAATAAAAAATGGATACGAGATGCGATTCTAAGTATGTTCTACTATATATTCTCGTATCAAATGTACACTGACGCTGACACAGGCTGACGCGGCGAGGATCACGCGCGCAAAAGGGCCCCAACGGCTGGCGCGGTCCCAATGAATAATTCACGAGTAGTTGTGCGGAGTCACGGGGTCCCATGATCATCGCAAGAGACGCTGTAGCCATAGTACGCGCTGCCCACTGACCGTTGCACCGACTACGAACCTATCCAATTTGCTTCTTACTTCTTCTCGTCGCGAATTATCGTAGATTCGTTCAACGCGATCTTTACACAGCTATTGCCACTACTTTATTTTGACTGTTCCAGCCGTTTGTCGAAAGCCGAGAACAACCACATATTATGTACACGTTCAGGAAAGACTCGTCTGCATCCCATTGGACATGTTCGCTCGATGCGCTGGCGGAATAATCTGTTTCACAACGTGGACTCGAATCGATAATGTTGACTCTTAGGCTTCGATATCGAACAAGACGGTTCCTCTGGTTGCTTGAAAAATATCGAACCACGTGGTGTATTTGGTTTTCGATACGAAAAAGCAACTCTGAAACGTTCGAACAGCGAATAATTTCGGAACAAAGTGTATCGTGGTTTGCTCGCAAGAGGATAATTCTTTGGAAGACGCGAATAGAGAAGAGAGAGGCGAAGAGCAGAGAAACAGTGCGTCAGCTCCCGCCAGAAATAACATGGATATACTTAGACGGCCCTCCGTGCAAGATCCAACCAAACCACGAACCATCTCCGAGACCATTCGAGTACTAATGAAAACTGCGCCGCGCCTCTCCTCGCCGCTCCGCGCCACTCCTCGACACGGCTTTCTTCGGAATAAAGGGTCTCTACCTACCCTCTATTATCGCCACTGTACTCGACACCTTGTCGATTATCTGCTTGCCATGGAAATATATATTACCAAAAATAACGTTCGCGGAACGATCTCGAAGCTGACGAGTAACGTGGAATCGATGCGCACCGACGAACAGAGAGAACACTATTTGTGCACGCTCGCCGCTGTGACAAATCGAGCACCATGTCGTTAAGATGCGAACGAAGACCAGAGAACTAATTACTGTCACGCTAATGTTCTCGTTAACGATCGTAGATTATAACTAGACTGCGGATTTTATGCGTTCACGAGAAAAATGAGTAGGTGCAATATCAAACAGACCAAACGTTAGAAGAATATAAAAATACTTTTACATTATTTTGCAATTCAGGTAGAAAGTTTTTGCACTGATTGCACGACACGGGAGCCAAATAAAAATTTCTTACTTCTTTTAATTACCTTGTCGAGATGAAACTAATACAACGGTGGCCTTAAATCTTTTTGACATGTCCAATGTTTCAAATTGTACGTACCCATTTTTGTCACAAACGCATCAAATTCGGTCTAGTAATAACAATAATAACAAAACTGTAAACCGCAAGCGTTGCCAGTGACGGAACAACGTAAGCGCGAGCAGCAATGGTCCGAAAGATCCACGATCGCGTGTTTGATCGTGACCGTTTTGGGTCAGTTCCAATCGTAGGTGAGCGGCCTCGTGGAATTTCAACGCGAGGAAACAACTAAATCATTCAGGATTAATAATTATTCTCAGAAAATGAACGGGTCCAAGCATTCGTCATGTTCTAGCCGGACGTACGATCGAGTACAGATTGTTTCGGACTTGTTCCTGCTCGTCGAGAGGACACGGACATTCTCGATGCATCGATCAACGTACAAGCAAAAAGAAAAATGCCGGTAACGGTGTACGCTCGTAGAATCGGTATCGAACCACCGACGTAATGTTGTGTCTCAGCTTGGAAATTGGAAATTGTCCAACCGAGGGACATCATCGAACTAGAGTATAACATCGTTTCTACACAATCGAACCAGCTAGAATATTCACCGCTACTTGGTTTTAAGCTGGGATCCCGCTAACATGCCGCGAAGGCGTTTTCGAGCGGAGGCCACCTAAATATCTCCTTCATTTTTAATAACACAAACAATATTTATGGTATAATTTAAATGGTATCGAAATAGGAATATCATAGAAGAACAATTTCTTTCGTCCGGTTATTTTTTCATAGTTTTTTCAAGGTCACCGTTATTTTTTTTATCGGGAAAACTTTTTCTTTTATTCCATCTTATAGCGACTGAAAAAATACATTTGACTATGCTTAAGTCATTAACAAGATGGAATAAAAAAAAAGTTTTCCCGATGAAAAAATAACGATGACCTTGAAAAAATCTGCAAAACAACCGGACAAAAAAATTCTTCGATTGGGTTGGCAAATAAGTTCGTTCGGAATAAATCACAGAAACCGAACTAACTTATTTGACAACCCAATATAATATTCCTCCTTCGATGCCATTTAAATTATACCATAAATAATTTTGTGTCATTAAAAATAAAGGAGACATTTAGGTGGCTTCCTTCAGCTGAGATTGTATACATATATATAGTAATGATATTTGGTCCCCTCTCAGGGTTTCTGTTGGATTATCAATTAGTTACCAGCACAATGAACTTACTGTTCGTTGTCAAAAATGAATCAACGATCTCAGAATCGTATTAATAAACAGAGATTACGAAGTATCGATGGAACGATCTCGCAAACGTTTCTAAACAGAGATTTCGAAGTACATATCCCATTTGATACTTTGCTTCAAGAGCCGGACTGTGTGGTCTAACTTAAACTGGGGCCTAACAGTCTGGAGATACGAGAGGACCCTTGTTTCCTTTCGGGGTTCCGAAGAAACTTTCAAGTGATACAATCTATGTATATTATTTCGGGCACATGATTTTAAAGTAACTACTCATTGTAAAATTGACCCCAACGCGTGATTAATGCTACGTAATACCTTTTTATCTTGATATATTTTAAATAGTTCTGTGACTATATTCGAAAGGTAAGTAAATATTGTGTTGGCAAATAAGTTCGTTCGGTTTTTGTGATTTATTCCAATGTAAAAAACCGAACGAACTTATTTGCCAACCCAATAGATTACTGTATTTGGTTTTAAAATTCCTTCCGTCAGTTTCTGATAGTAATACAAACTTGACACATTACCGACCGGTGATTATTGTATAATTTTGAAAAATCTATGATACTTGACTAAACACTTTTTAATGGAACCTTCAATAGCAACAACAAGTTTCATTGTGAACTAACAAGTCACCCTCAATAACGTCATCCAATAGTTTCATTTAAGATTGCAATGTAAAAGAAAATTTCTATGCTTTCTTTTGGTACAGCACAGTTATTGAAAATCCTATTAATAGGCTCCCGGTAGGTAAAGTGTTAACTTTCATTAGACTATTATGTACATTGATTCTAGCGATACTATTGAATCTTACGAGAGAGCTTGACGAGGGAGCTTACACGTGGAATAAACGATTTTTCGTAACACGTTGCGTGCACAGGACCATCGCGTCGCGTCCATTTGTTACGCGCTTCTTTCGTTCTCCGCTCCGCAAAACTACCTGTTACATTTTCATCGAGATTGCAAGTTGACCACGCACACGCGTACACAATACAAACACCGGCTTTATCGCGTGTATTCTGTTGGCGAAACGGTAGCCTGCGTGTATAGGTGCGCTTCGCGTCGCAGGTCCCGAGTTCGCCGATTGCCCGACATGCAATGGATTATGCAGTCTGCACTTAGAAAGTTTCCCCTAGTCGACGGCGATTCTCCACGGTTCCTCGCAAGAAAGAACGTCTGCTACAAATCACGAAACGCATCTGCAGAGAACTTTATTTCGAAGGAGCGATTTAATTATTTGAAATGTTCAACAAGGCCGCGATCGATACGTGCAAAAAAAAAACGAGTGGAAGATGCGCAGGAGAAAAGAGGGGAAAAGCTGAAATCCATGCCCTGATGTTTGGTAAACAGGCGGGTCCAACTATGTATGTATTGTTTATGAAAAGCGCGGGAACAGCGTTGTAAACGCGTTTACGATACGCTGGGATTACCGGATCGTCGGTGTAATTTCCATTCGACCGTGTTACTATATATGTACATATTACAATCATGCTGTCGACGAGGATGTCCGGGCCGGGCCCAGCATCGCCGTCGATTCGCGCGTCGGCCCTGCTAGCAGTGATGATTACTAGACAGCGGATCTCTATGCAAAATCAAACTTCTCCACCACCACAAATATAAATCTATTTAAAGATAATGTAACAGTATTTATATAAAATCATTTAATACTTTTACCGGTTTAAATGACACATACAACTAACTTTCAATCACTCTTGATGTTCGACAACGATTCGAATAAACATAAAGTTAGAACCTTGTCACGGTTGAGCAGTTGTACAGAAGCAATAATTCATCGAAGCAGAAATATGTATGAAAAAAGCAAAATGTTAGTCCGCGTTGTCGACCGGCAACTACTTTTTTTACATAATTTTCCAATGGCCGACGATCCCGCGACGATTCGCGACAAACACGTAATTGTCCGCGTGGAAAATTCCTCGGGAAATTTGATCGCGAGTCTCGCAGCTATAATAATCTATCCCGGCCCATAGCGAAGGAAAAGCGGGAGGAGGCAGAGACGCTCGGAAAGGGAACACAGCAATTTAATCTTTCTCCGGTGTTGAGAGTTCTATATCGTTATGGCTGATGCGACGTGTCTACGGTTTATTACATTTTTCCTCGCCTACCAGAACCAACTAATGGACTACTAGAAATAGTAGGGGGTAGGCTGCAGAGGGGCGCCTGCGCCTCCGACTCGGAGTCGACCGCAACCATCACCGCGATTATCATTGCGCGACAACGACTTTCGATATTCTTCCATTTTTTCCTGGCTGTTCGACCGAAACCGATTTGAACTCGTTAGTCCGCGTTCACGCAAAAGACGGAGAAAAAAACCGTACCGTCAACGCGACGAACACACTCGACTAATTCCGTCATTACGATTGTTTTAGATCTCCTCGGACTGGTGCGAGATAAATTTCGGTCCGAGGTGGATTTTCCCAGGCAACCCGAAATTTACTCTCGCATAGCTGTTTTAAATGTTACGTGTATATTACGACGGAAATTTCGTTGCCAGAGGAGGACGTAATCACGAGAGGGAACTCGTAGTTTCGAAGTTACAACTAGTTGGGACGCTTCGAATCGCTTGGAACGCGCGGCGGAATTTTCGAAATGTTCCGCATCAAGAATTTTCCGCGCTTTTGGTCGATCGATACTATCGATGATCCCTCAGATTTTTCTCGAACGATACGTCGACACGTGCTGAAACTAACACAAGCTTCTTATCTGTACGTTTCCTTCGAGTCTGGGATTTATTATAAAACGATGACGACGGAACAAACGAACCCGTGAAATCCGGACCTAACCCAGAAGTTCCAAACAAGCTTCATTTTCGATCGGTTGGCCGATACCTACATCGGAATCGCGTGATTGTGGGTTGATTGGTATGCAGACAAACTGCAGTGGGGCGCTGCGTTATTTCCGAAAGAGAAAAGTAGACACGGGGAGGAAAGAGATGGAGAGACAGAGATAGACGGAGCGGGGCGGGGCGGGATGAACGCGAGGGGAATATCGTGACTGTGTACGCGTGTGCATTCTACGAGAGATGAGAGAATGTGTGGGATAGAGCAGTGGCCAGGTGGTAAAACCACCCCATGATTTTCTGACCCGTGAAACTTCCCCAGGGGAGGGAGCCAACCCCGTGCGCGTTCTCAATCACGCGATTGAAATGCACACACGTTTCTCTGCGCTGAACCGAACAGATACGTGTACACCAATGTGTATACCGTATACCGTATACCCCCTACACTCTACACCATATATCGCGTATACTATAGACTGTACACCGTATACCGTATGCCGTACACTGTATACCAGTATGTATGTATACAGTATACGGTATACAGTATACCGATAAATTCTCTCCGGTAGGTAACTATCTGTCGCGGCCATGCCACGTATTCTATCGGCCGTCTTATTACCGGATATCGAGTATCGATTACTACCAGAAACATTTTCTCTCGTTTCGTAATAACGATCATAACGCGTCGCGTACAATCTATCGCGCTCGCAAGCATACTCTGTCCACGAGTATAATACGAGTACACAACACCGTAAGGGTACAGGGACGTTTTTACAGCCGGCCACGGCCATCGAAACGGTAAATCACGTCTGGACTAACAACCGAGGCGGTGCTGTGTGGTGCGGTGTGACTTCTGCTTCCGGTTGTTCGTAACCTAGTCGATGCGGATCGAGAAAGATCAACGAGTAAAATAACGCGCGGATTTCTCTCTCTCTCTGTGCGGATATTTTCTCTACGACCCGGTGTCAAAGATGAAACTTAATTTACTGCAACTCTGTATTTTGAATTTTTGTATTTTTTATGTCGGACCCCGATCCCAACCAGCGTTCGATATTCGATTTATTAACGTCGGTTGCAAGAACACGATCGAAACATCATGGAAATACAATATAATATTATGGACAAGCGAATTGGTATCATACAGCTATCGGCGCGTAACACGAACGTGATTTTCATCGACGAAATTTCCACGGGTGAACGAGCGAACGGGTGAGCGGGTTTGCCCGCGTGAAACCGGTCGTCGTTTAATTTACTGCTTTCAATTTTACACTATTAATGAGTGAGAAAGAGAGAGAGAGATAGAGAGAGAGAGAGAGAGAGAGAGAGAGAGAGAGAGAAAAAAGTTTCGTTCCGCGACCCTCGGCGCAGCGCACGAACTCGATTTATATACGACACGGAGAATCGCGATAAAAATCAACCCGTGCACGTGACATTTATTTCAACAACGAACCGTCACGCGAAAATTGTCCTTCGAACGATAAAGCGTTAGATAAACAATGGAATATCAGGGACTCGTCGAAATCGCCCAGTTGCTCGATAATCTATACACATTTTGCGGATTCGAAGATTCCTTTTATCGCAATGATTCAACGCAGCAAAAAGTCTCGGACCCGGGATCCTAGTAGTTCATGCTTTTCGGACAATTGTTATTAACAAAGAGTGCAATCGAATATTGGGGACTCGTCGAAATCGTCCGATAATCTATGCACACTTGCGGGATCCTAGTAGTTCATCCTTTCTGGACAATTGTTATTAACAAAGAGCGCAGCGATTTCTCGAGCGAGCCAAGCGCAGCAGAGTTCGATCCACGGCAAAGGATAAACGCGTTGCTATTCGAGGAGCCGACGAGTGCAGAGCGCACGGAAAAAGGCAAAGGGGTAACTCTAGAGGAGGAGAAGACGACGAAAGGAAAAAAAAAAGAGAAGGGCGAGCGTACACCTTCGAAGGTAATTTTAGTTACTTGACAATTTGGCATCGTCTACGCCAAATAGAAAGTGACGCGCTGCGAAAGAAAGCAACGAGAGGCGGATGAGGAGAGTCAAACGAGAGGAGCAGAAAGGGAAAGAAGAGAGCGAAGAGACCGGTGGCAAACGCGATAATCTATTTGCTCGTTCCGTAGCGCAACGGGACAAGAAGTCCTATTTATATCGCGAGAAGCCTCGGTTTAATGAGTCTAGCTGCTGTCACAGCTACTACCACTACCACTATCACTGCCACTACCACTAGTACTACGATCTGCTACCACTATTACCAGAGTCGGATTACAATTATTATTCATTGTTCTACTCTCTTCGAATTTGATCAACAGATTCTAGTTTACGGGGGTTCGAGCAAATATGATTTCATGTATTCGCAAAAAGCAGAACAGAACATTCTAATCGTATACAGTGTTAAATTGCTTTGACTAGAAACGAATGATACATGGTCGGCGAAGAGAAACGATGTTATCCGAGTTTCAATATTTGACGAGTTTTCGATAAGACGAAACGATAAAAGGCCAATATCGAGCGTAGAAAGTGAAGGCGCGTTTGGCGAAGGTGATATGAATATCGAATTCATCGATTACCGATTACCACCGCCGCTACCGGTTCCGCGGTTCGCGCGCGCCTGCACCGTTGTCGTTTCCCCCTTCGAAAGAAAAACGAACTGTTTGCCGAACAAGAACCAGCCGATGCTGAACGTGGAGGTGGTGTAATGCTAATGGTAATGGTACTGATATTGGTATGGTAGTGGTAGCGCCAGCGGTAGTGGCGACAGTAGCGGTGGTAATGGAAGAGAAGGCGGAGGAGAAGGAGGACAGAGAACCTTCTCTTGCTGAAGCATACGGTTGTTCGGTTGTTGCACCTGCTACTTAACCAGTATCGTTCCTCGTGAACGGGAACCTAGTATTTTATCAGACTAGTTCAAAATTCGGTAGCTGTCGCATGCTTCGAGAGAGAGACCGATGATTTTTGATTGACCCGACTCGATGCGAACGCATGCCGCGTCGCGCCGCTCGGTGATTAACAAACTCTCAACTCCCCATCTAACCCAGACCATAGCGTGACGCTCTTGCGGTTTCCGAAAGTTGCAGTTGCAATCGTTGATTTGCCAACGCTGTGGATCACTTCTAGCCGTAATTCGCGCAATTCGATACAACCTCTCGACACGACCACTCAACACCTAGCAGGCAGCTATTCTTCGCCGGCGCCATTTTCGAATAATCGTTACGAAGTCTTCGAGCAACGAGCAAATCGATGGAACCAAGTCAAAACAACGCGCACCGATGTCACCTAACAATTTACAAGAATAATTGCACGGTCAAATTGATTCGAGCAGACTCACAGTGGTCCAGCTCCTACATATGTACATATGTACTTGGAAGTTTAACCCGTTGCACTCGCAGCTATTTTAACTCGAAAATTAAACATTTCTTCCGACCTAGAATATCTCTTACAATACCTAAATGTTATGTAAATATTGATTAGATATCGACACATTTAATAATGTAAACAATATTCTGAATTTTTAGTGGTTCAAGGAAGAAAATTAGTAATTTTTCCGATCGAAAATCATATTCACAAAATATTCCTTTTTGAAATACTTGTTCTAGTTAGAATTTTGCTTAAATTTTATTAATATCGACATTTTCGGCATTCGTTTCGGATTTTTGACCAAATGAACAGCTAGATCGGCCGCACCCGGACCACTGTGGCGATCGAGACCCGACCATACGGATGACAGAAGTCGATGAATAAACTCTGGATCTAATCCGGAATATGTACGTATACGTAATCGATGGTAAAAATCTGTTCTGAACGGGTACCTGGCGGTACAGCTCTTACCAGTCGCGATAACAGACCGAGTGTCCGATTAAATTTATGTAACGGCGTGTTTCCATGTCACCTAGGAATTATTTTCGATAACCTACTACGATAACGCCATTCTGCTAGTCGCCGATAGTCATTCGAATACTCGAGCGACGCGGCGTTCATATCGTTCACAATCGCGCGCGTGCGAAACAGCGTTCGCTTGTTGGCAAACAAATCGCGTCGCTTTCGGTTTGGTTTGTTTTTCAACATTTGTTTCCCTTAGCCTGCTGTCTTTTCCGGCTGAGCGAAATAAGAACACTGGGAGATGTAAACAATGGTCGGTTCGAGACTTACGTTCGAAAAAAAAATAACTCTAATAAGACGGACGAGAAGGACGAGAAAAATCATTTCAAAACAAAAAGAAAACAATGTGGTAAAATGTCCAGGGGAACGCAACGCGTGTTCCGACGGCGGGCGTCGCGGCGTGTCGCGTCGGTTCGCCACATCAACCTAATCATAAGAAGAAGAAAAAAAAAGAAAAGAAAAGAAAAACTATCTGTGTGTATAACAAGACACTTGTCGCGCACAAATGCACAGATACATTCACGATCGCACAGGTAGGCACATGCAAGCGTGTATACAACCGCGCACAGAGGCACACGATTAAAAGAGAAACTCACTCCAGAAATAATGCACAGTATCCATCCAAGTCGCGCTGGCGATGGTAGGCTTTTCTTGTCCTGGATTATCGAGACACGAAACGAACGGTACGGACAAAGCTGAAACAGCGCCGTTTACGTGTTTAAATTCCTCGAACGTTTATCGTGATGAGTATCGTTGTCGCGTAAATAGTCGTCGCCGTCGCTGTCGCCGTCGTCTTACGACGACGACAACACTATTCCCGGGTCGGGCTTCTCTCGGACAGCCTTCTCGATAATCAGTGTTTCACGTATCTTTACACTGGACACACACACTGGCCGTCCGTGGACCGAAAAACGCGCCGCGTATCACGTTAACCACCGTCTACATTACCCGCCGCGAGTGTGCATTTCGCGCCGAGCTTTTCCCGCGTTTCGTTTCGTTTCGTTTCGTTCCGTTGACGCACACGCGACGTACGGGAACGCAGTCAGAGTGAGACGGAGATAATGCACACGCACACACATATAACACGCGCGCGAACGGAGAAAGAGCGGGGAACCGAGCTAAAACAGCGAGGGAGAGGGGAACCAGAAAGAAAGAAAGAAAGAGAAAGAAAGATGGAAGGAGACGAAGTACGTTCGAGAATGACAGGAAAGGGGAGGAAGACACACGTATGTGGAAGCAATGGAATTTGTACGAATACACTTGGTACGGTCCCGCCGCCTAAGGGAAAGAAAATCTGTCGTCGTCGCCGTCGCCACTACTGCTCCACCTTCAGAGCTCAAGTGTAAATTGCATTATGTACGGAGGAAGTGCGTGAACGCACGCGCGCGCGCGCCCGCGCACAGTTTTCAAAACAACAAGACCGGTACGCGGAACCGGTGTACCATATATCTTCGGACGTTTTAAACTCCAAGTCCGAGCGACGGTTTTTCCTTTATCTCTCGGTGAATTTCTCTTTTACTCGCGCGATGTTTTGTTTCTTTTTTTTTATTTTTTCTTCGCACGCACACGTTGTCGTGGATCAATAATTCACCATATACGAATTCACCAGAAGCGGAAGAGCAAGCCGACTGTGACACGCAGACACACTCTAAAGGCAGAAGCACACGTTTCTGTCGTGGCGCGCTCTTCTCGGGGAAACGCACGCAGCCCACCACCACCACCACCACCGGCAAAACACGAATCACACTTGGTCCTAACCTCCTCGACACGGGTCTCGTGTGTTGTACGTTCTACGCCAAAACCGAGCCGAGCTGAGCTGAGCTGAACTGAGCTGAGCTGAGCTGAGCCGAAGCGAGCCGAGGCGTACCGAGTACCGAGTCGAGTCGAGTCGCGGTTCACGTTGTCAGATAGAATGCAGACACTTTGCTACCACATACACACGGTACTTGCGTTCTCTTGACACACAGCTGACACAACGCTCGTAAACACGCGACAGTGGGACAAAGACAGATGCACCGATGCACCGCCAAACTACACGGTTAGATGCGATAGACCGGCACGATCTTAGTTTATCAAACTGATTCTACTCTATCGTTTCATCTCTCTCTCTCTCTCTCTTTCATTCCCTCCTCCCTCCCTCCACGTCCACGAGTCAACCTCTCTCGCTCACTCACTCCCTCCCCCACTCTCTCCCGCTCACTCGTTCGTTCGCTTATACACAAGCACACATATGCACGCACACGAAAATACATACAGATTCGACATACTCTCCCTCTTTCTCTCTCTTTCTTTCTTCGAAAGCAATATAGGAGCAATATCACCACTGGCAGCAACATGGAGCTAGCAATGCGAACATCACGGTCACCGGAAATACAAACCTGACAACCGAGAGACACACGAGAATTTTCCGAGAAATCGGTAGTGTATCGTTTACCAACTCAGAACCACGATCGACAGGATAACGTTGTTCGTGTACGGTACAAGTGTACACGATACTCACGCACTCGGTTCGCGCTCTACGTTCTCCTTTCCACGTAATATTTGTCTTTATCGCACTGCCGGTACGTTGATAGGTGTCTCTTTCTTTCGCAAAAGCGTCTATCGCCCTCTGTCTCTCGCTCCTTTTCGTCCGTCTGTTCGTCTGTCGGTCTGTCGGTGTCCGACGGTGTGTGTATATCGCCGTCGTCGCTGCTGTCGAATCCGTTCGGTGCGCGGCCCCTGTGTGGGACGACGCCGCTGGGACACACGGGCGTGGACGGAGTAGACGCGCTCTTTCGAGGACGTTTCGACACTATATTCTTTAATGTACTTACCACTGGGCGAGCTGACGTGGCGACGCGCGCGCGCGGAGCCTTTTACACACCGGGTTAAATTCGCACAGTAATATTAGCGCGCAACGCTGCACCCCGGTAAATACGAGCGCAGTCACCACTCTTGTTTTTGGTATGCCAGGAATGGCACAAAGAATCTGGACAACGCACACGCCTGCTGCGCAGCCGGTCTGCGCACACGCTGACACCGCTTATGCGGCCGCGGGAGAAACCAGAAGCCGAGGATACACGAATATCTACGATCCCGGCCGATCTGAACCGACCGAATACCCCCCACCAACAATCATCTAACCCAGACCGTTGTATCCCCCCACTCTACCTTGCAACACGAATGGCACGATCAGTCGCGTCACGTACGTAATAGGGGTTGGATGTTACTCCCGCCGACTCGTTTATCCTTTCTTGTTCAAGTTTTAGGGGCACTTGTTGAATTGCAACGGTTGCATTTCACAGCTTTTTTCCAGACAACTTTTCCAGAAATATTCGCGAACGTTTCTCCATCGCTCTTTCCATACTTTACTGTTTCGCTTCCTTTACATCGCTATGGTCTCGCAATCGACGTGATCCTAATCATCGTAAACGAGATTACAACTGCAACTTATTTACTGTTGATTATACTGTATGTATGTATAATACATTGATACTATGTCAACGATTTTTCGAGAGTAAACAGGCGAGCACCATTTGTATGTATTTATCGGATTCAGGGGATTAGCTGACGGTAGTCGGCTCAGTTGTGTGCGAGACATAACTGACCCGGTACAAGTGCATTGGCTTCAAATTGCCAAGTGACGTTCGTGGCCCGTTCGAACGGAACGGACCTTTTATCTTTTGCCTCCTATCTTCTACCTTCTACCTTCTACCTTCTACATACCTTCTACCTTAGCCATCCTTCCTTAAAATGTTAAGTAGAAAAGTTTTAAAATAGTTCTCTTTCAATTTGACACTTAACACATTAAAATTTTCCATTTCAACAAATCAGTCACTGTCCTCGCACACTCATTCAAAATTCGTCCACCAAACAAACGACAACCAAGCAAGAAAGAAATAGTTTATTTCATACTTTGCACCATGTAAAATCGTAACTAGTAAATAAAGTCGATTGTATAATACAAAAGCTTTGTACTCTGTTGAAAAACTTCCAGTATTCAGCGGGATATGAGAGAGACGTCGATGATGTTTTATCGTTTATTCGAATTGTTGACTTCCTACCTTACCTGCAGAGGGTTATTGTACAGAGGCTGACCAGAAAAAAAAGAGCGAACGGCAAAAGTTGGTTAAATCGTTTGTAGGTATAATTTGATTCGATCACCTTTGTCGATGCATTGAATTGAATATATTAAGGCTCCACTAAAAATTGCTGTACCATTATTCAAAATATTGTTTACATTACTAAATATATCGGTATCGAATCAATTACTAAACATTTAGGTATTGTATGAGGTATATTATACCTATTTGATATCCATAAAATTTCAGAGAAATCATAGGGAATGGAAATATTCTAGATCGGAAGAAATGTTTAATGTTCCAGTTAAAATAGCTCCGAGTGCAAAGGGTTAACAGGGTACCCTTATTTCGAAAGAAAATTTTTCCAAAAATTTCCAATCCCTTGGAAATTAATTACATTTTTATTCAATATTTTTTCGACAATGCACACGTACGTGTATTATACATATAATACTCGTATACATAGGTATTTGCTTGTATAACGGTCACAGGTGCGATTTAAACATGACAAAACCGGGGTAACGTTCGTGAAATCGAATGTCACGTATCAAAATGGCGTACAAAGCGTGCCTTTCGCACGAAGACAAAAGCGGACGTAATTAATGCTTTTATACTGTGCTCGTATGCATATATGTACATATGTAGTTGTAGAACGGTAGTACGCGGTGTGCTGTATTGCAACCTCGATTTTGTCAGTCGGACGCATTGTATCCGACAAATGTTTACGAACGATCACAGGGTAGCGGAGCGTATGTATGGATACTGTGTATGTACAGTGTGTGTATACTGTATACTGTACATATACTGTAGAGAGGTATATGATGACAGACTCAGCGAGGATCATGTGCCGAGAGCCGCGGGCCGCGGGCCGTGAGCCACGATCCCGCGAGCCAGGAGCCGCGGAGGGTGAAATACAGTAACACAGTGCAGTTTTCCTACGGGTTTTCATTGTCAGTGTGCGCGACACGTTGAATAGGAATAACAAGCACGGTTCGATTTCACCCGGGAGGTTTAACTACCTAATTACGTTAACGCTCGATTTTCCAGACGCTTCGACGAACCCACGCGAGCCCATTGTCAAATGGCTCCGTTAGTTTCGCGACAGTCACGACCGATTGTCAAAGTATGGTCGCGTAAAACAATAAGATCAGAAATTACATCGTAATCGAACCGCTTGTCTTCGAATGCGGTTATCATCGCTTTACTCCAAACTCTACAATCTACTAAACTATATTCAAATTCAACCGACAATCATTATATGTGCTTATAATTATGAAAGTGGTCCAAGTGAAAATTGAAAAAAAAAAGTTTATCAGTTATTCCACATCACATTATTTTCAATTAAATGAATTCAATGCAATTTTTGCGATGCTGCCAAAAATAAACTGTTAGATTAATATCCTTTTCCTTGGAATTTCTCGAAACAAGAAATATATGACTTGGAGCACTTTCATAATTCTGGGCACGTATATGTACGACACAAAATGATGCGTCTAATCAAACAAGGATGCAGAAGTTTGACTATATCCGGGCGTTAGTCTCGTATAAAACATAAAACACGAGAATATCTTGAAGAAACTAGTTAAACGAAAGTTTGTACTCGTGACTGCTCCGATCCGATATTCCCTGCTTCGCCGTGTTACGCAATCAAGCATTTTGCATTGAATCGTATCTAATAACTTTATCCGGCGTCGGCGCACAAGTTCATCGACATTGCCGATTGATTACACCTGACGGTGGCAAGAAATTTTGCAGTGTCGTAGAGTCCTCTTCGTCTTCGCCTTCATCTTCGTTATGCTAGGAACCGGTTAAATTGGCGGTTGTAGCGAAAGTTTTTATCGTTTAATTTAACTGTGCGACAACGCGATACATTTAACTCGTTCAGCAGAAATTGGAGCAAACTTGAAATTATAGCTACGCAGAAGTTACATCTATTGTTCCAGCATTGTTTGAAACTACACTAGAGGACGCAGAAGCCGACCAATTCTAGTTTCCGCTTAAATTTGTGACGTCACGACAATGGCTAAATTGTATGCGGATATCGTGGCACGCATAGAACGGACGCACGGTCAAATTGTTCTCGCGAGCATCGGGCTGTTTTAATACGTTTTACCCCAATGAAAAAAACGTTCATCTTCTATTTAATACAGAACTTCTACGTTTTGTCGAATGTTTCGCATCGTCGCCGTAGTAATATTCTTCTTTCCGTCGATTTTTCTTGGAAATTTTCGCCAGGAAATATTTTTATTGCGTGTTTTACGACGCTTCCGTCACTTCCCTTCCCCGTTGATTCCGTTATTTTAAAAAAGGGGTAAAGCCGTTCGTTCGATCCATCCTACGGTAAACCTTCGCATCACCTCATAAACTTGGAAAACATTTCTTATAACCGGGGGATATTCCGCGAGGGTGGGATTCCTGGCGAAGCTTATCGCGTCGGAGATTTATTTGCGCGAACGACAAGATAAAAGGTATTAAAATATCGCGGAGAAGCTTATTTGGAAAATGCTTGAAATATCACGAAAATGGTAGAATCGTTTCGGAGTGTCGATATATGGGCTTTCAACGAGCAACAAACAACCAGGACAGCGAAATTGTTGCAGTATACCCATGGACCATGGACAGTCCAAAGTACATACGTATTTGGATTGAATCGGAGGAAAGAGGGAGCACACAGCCAGTGAGGATAACAGATAGGAGAAAGGAGACACGAAGAAGAGAAGGAGACGGGGAGGCGATGTTGGAAAGGATAGGGTAGCATGGAGAAACGCGTAGCTCACCTGGCATACCAGGGGAATATCGCGACACATTTTGATCGAATTCTTCTCGAGGTCGAGGAATGTCGGTATCTCCAGTAGATATTATTACATATTTAGGTGGTACGGTGAGCTCTCCGGAGGTAATACACTTGGACGTATTCTCTCGATGTTGGCGTTGCTGTCGAGGTTGCCAGTGCCAGTGCCAATGGCAATGGTGGTGGTAGTGGTGATGGTGCAAGGACAGGATAGGGCAGGGTAGTACAGGGTAGGACAAGGCAGGGCAAACCAGGCGGGGATACGGATACGGATACGGATACGTATCCAGGTTTACTCGCGCACACCCTTACCTTACCCGTGTCTCTATCCCGCGCCTCTGCCCTCGATCTCGAAGGATCGCAGTTTGCGCGATATCCTGCATATCTCGGCATACCGTCCTCGTCGTTTCCGACATTGTTCCCCGGCTCCTGCTCCGATCCGCTGCCGAATAATCCCACTCGTTCGACGTCTACCGACTCCGGCTTCTCAGCTGGATTCCACTCGATTCTGGTACTCTGCTTGCAGCCGGGGAACGATCCATAATTATCGAATTGCACTTTCTTCCACGATCTTTCTTCTTTCCCAGATCGACTCCGACGAACACACTCGAAACTGGAAAACACTAAAATATTATACTCGCGCGATCGCGTGCAACGAACGATATTCGCGGAAAAATCGAACTTTTATCAGAACACTTTATTATCGTTATTCATCAAAACACCTCACCCTTTACTAACTACCTAGCACGGTTTTAGGTAACCAAGCCGGGATTGACAGATGCGAGAAAAATCATTTTACCAGTTTTTTCCATCTACGCACGTACATTTTTCTTTCACCGGTCGATTCCGACGAACAACACCGCAGCAAGCTCTTTCAAAACTCGAAACTGGAAAACAATAAAGTATTATTATATATATTATTATTATTATATATATATATATATATATTATATATATTATACTCGCGCGATCGCATTCTTATAGAGGATATTCGTGTAACACGGAAAAATCGAATTTAGCTAAACTCGAAAATTAAGCATTTCTTCCGACTTAGAATAATTCCGATTTTTTTGTTTTGACGGATATGAAATTGATATAATACCTCATACAATATCTAAATGTTCAGTAATCGATTAGATCGATTACCAACATATTTAATTGTGTAAACAATACCTTCAATAATGGCACAGCAATTTTTAGTGGCGACTCTCTCTGAATCACCGCGAGAAATATCAATTATTTTGATTCGGCACGTTTCACAATGAACATCCCCACCCAGAGCCTCGTCCGTTATCGATGTTGGAATTCGCTCGATGTACAATCGAGCTACAAAGTCGAGCGTTTGCTATTCGAGTTGACATTTCCGTCGTTTCCATCCGGAAAAAGTTCCTTCCAGTAGAACGATGTATGATCATCCTTTCTTTCGTCTTTGATCATCGCGAAACTATCAATTACACATATACAAATTGGACAGGACAAGAGCGATTACTGACATCGTACAGAGAACATGTACGAGGACACGGAAGACGCATCCGCGTCCGATACCGACACCAAAGACTTCTTCAACGCTCTGGCGTTGTTGCATTCAACGGACGACGATAGCGCCGATAAGCTCCGGAAAATGCTGGACGCGAGCATCGAAAAGAAACTCGGTTTCGACAAAACTTTAAGAGCAAGGGTGCCAAAACGATCCTATCGGAACACAAAACCTCGCAGACGCGGGAGTCAATTTTCGACCGACAAATCGGAAAAGCAAGACGGCAAGTTACGGAAGAACGATAACGCTACGAAACAATTCGCAAACGTGCCACCTCTCGTAAATAACGTAATCAAAAATGATTGGGGACGGATGAAAATATTCGACGGTCAGGCAGATACGGAACCGAACGGGAAATCTACGAAGACGCCCGACAATGCGACAAAAAATAATTACAAGTTATTCGAATCGTTCGACGAGGAGGAAATCGAAGTTGACGATTCGAACGAGAGTGGTGATATTCCGAGGATATCCATTCCAGACGAAGGATTGGGGGACGGACTGTTTTGCAAGGTTTTTATTCGTTCATGTCGATGGAATCGTGTTACACAATATGATATTATGTTTATTAATTCCGCATTCGATGCGAAAGGTATGCAACGGAACAAAACTGGGACCATTGATTTTATTGGAGTGCCAAGACTGTCAAGAAGCTTATCACCCTTTGTGTCACCAACCCCCTGTCGTTGACGTCGACGTATACGATCCCAGGATCGTATGGTACTGTAACAACTGTATCGATACAGTTTCTACAAACCACGATCCAATCTCGAACGAGAAGAGAACCAAGAAAGATCGACGTGGCGATACAAGTAAAACAAAAGACAGTTCCGTTAACGTCGATCAATTGGTCACAATAAAAGAATCCCTTTCGAAAAACGATTCTGCTACCTTTGAGAAAACTACATCCGGTAAACTACACACTGTGACGCACCCTTTCCTTTCATTTTTCTTGCGTGTAATCAACGGTGGTTGTTTCTAGACATTGTACGAGAAACCGACGGCAGCAACAGCAACGATCAAGTTGTCTTGTACTCGAAAGATTCGTCGCCGTTGTTCATGCAGAAAACGAAGAGCCTATCCTCCAATCAATTGAAGAAACGAATCGGGTCGAAACTTTCGGTAGCGCGTGCCGTAACGAAACAATCGTGATGTGTGTATAGATAAACATTCTACACTGTACGAAGAAGAAGAAGGAAATAGTAGCTATTGTGTTCACTAAAGTGGGAATTGTCGTGGAACTTGGAAAGAGAGAGAAAAGTTTGAGCGATCAACAACGACTTGTTATACATATGTACAAGCACAGCGTGCTTTATTTATTCGTGTTCGTGATTTTTGACACGTTCAAGGAGCTAACCCTTTCATGTCTCTTCAATAGTGTTACCAAAATCATTGGAAGAAAATTATTCCATTTCCTTTTCTGCGAGCAGAAACTTCGATCAGTCCTTCCAGATGCTATTCAGAATACTATAATTTACATATACAGTAATTGTATGAAAGTCTCCGTCATTGTCGCACGTTCTCAGCTTGTTTTCTCTCGTTCGTTCTGTGCGTTAGGGTCAACAGAGTTCAATTACCTTCGGCAGCCACGCCAAAGTTTTCATCGGGCATCATATACTCGATCGCTTTCGCTTCAATTGATCGTGCGTACAAGAAGAAGAGGATCAAGTGCGCGCCTGAGGTGATAGAGGATTACAGATCGATGCTAGTACCCAGAGTCAATCGAATTTGTGCCACGTGTACGCATGATTAGACAGCGGATTTGATGATTTATGACAAAAGCGGGCGACAGGTGTGATTGAAAACAATAGGAACATTAGAAGAATTTCAAACTGTTGTTATATTAGATGATTGCGTAAGTTCGTGCCCGATTTGAAAATGAAATTCAATGGTTAAATTTTAAAGAATACAGCTTTATTAATCAATTATATAATCACCATTGTTTTCTACAATTAGAAAAGAATGGTGATTATACAATTTTCTGTTTTTACACTGCGCCGTGCAGCACAGCCACGAACTTATGCAATCATCTGATATTTAGACTGCGGATGTTTATGCAATTTTCCATTTTTCTAGGTAAATTTGAAAAAGTAGAAATAAATAAAATCCTACTTTCTGTGGTAGTAAAAATTCTATCAAATTTTACATTTAAGCATTTTTTGAACATTTTCAGTTATACTTTTTTCCAATCTACTGAACATATTAAGAAAGAAAATAAATTTGTATTTCTATCCAGCTTGTTGCAATTTAGGTAGAAAGTTTTTATTTTGTATTTTGAATTCTAATAAGGTCCACAATATTAACAGATATAATAATAATCATGGTGATTGTAACAGTAATAGTAATAGATGTTTTCGATTTTATTTGTAAATCAATCTACAAAAATAATAAGAGCATGTACTTCGTATTGTAAAGATTCGCCAACTATGTATTTGTATGCAGCTACTCTTATAGAGGTACATATACACACATACAAGGTATCTCGAAATAATAGAAAACTTCTATCGGTCGGATTACCTACGGCCACGATACTTAAGGAACAAAATATATTCTACAGAAGCAAAGTTTATTCAATTTTCTTATCTCCCACCCGGGGAAATTCTCCGTTTTCTCTGTATACACTAGTTTGGTACGCCCTTACATACTCTCGCTTCTTACAATGTTCATTTTGTTGTCTTTATCAAAATTAGAGCAACATATTCACGGTATCGAATTTCATCTTTTCGACAGAATTTTGCCGAAGAAGTACGGTAATTTGTATAATATTGTACAACATTTGCCACTCTTCGGTATTCGAAATTTGATACCGTAAAGTCGTAAACTGTAAAATAAATATTGAGTGACGAAAGCGTTCCTTGAACCGTGTCTTTGCTTTCCCTATCTTACGCTCGGTGTCATCTTTTAACGATGCTCTTTCTGCCGAAATTCGAGCGGATCAAAAGGAATCACAAGGAATCGAACAAAACCGTTCCCTACCGAACGAAATAAAGAACAATATTGAAAAGAAGTGCATTTAATCGAGTTCAACCTGTACGAAACATTTGAAACGCCCGATACGAGAATAGGTAACACCTCGATACTCTACCGTAGAGAAACATAAAAATATAATGGCCGCTATTCATGCTTATTATCACAGAGCCATCGATCGTTGGAATCAATCGCGTGTCGAACAAGTGATATATCCGTTTTGTCGTTCGTTCGTGTAAAATCAGAAAAAGTGTTTCGGCGAGAAAATTATGTTGGAAAGTATGTGGCCCGGGAATAACATCCGCGAGCTGCTAGCAAGAATATCCGCGTAACAATTTCTTTTCGGATTCCGTGACTCGGCGAATAGCAGACCGAAGCATTTTTCTAATTTTACGCTGTACAACAGCGTGTTTCGTCGTCGAAGCGAATTTTTCGCTTTTAGAGAAATTACCGTTGCTTTTCCTTCGACGTCGCCATCGCGTATCGATATGTTTATTATTTTCTTTCTTTCTTGCTTCCTTTTGTTTCATTACAGTATCATTATTGCTGTTCGAACGAGTTCAATACATTTTGAACTATTACGGAAAGAACTGTCAACGAGGCTCGTTCTTGCACGCAAGCTTCCGAAATTCTTTACAGAAGAGAACAGTACAGATTTCGCAATTCACCCTTTTGCAAGTCAAATACACCCCTATGCAAATCAACTTCAACCTTTTACAAATATAGTATCTTTAAGTAATAAATTCAAAATTTTATTGATTGCAAAGATGTACATCAAATATGTATCTAAAAGTAATTAATAAACAGCGGATCTTTATGCAAAATAAAAGTTATTTTCTTTGTTAATATGTTTAATAGATTGAAAATAATATAACAGTTTTAAATTACTCATTTTTCTTATAAATGCATAAATTACGCTGTCTAGTAATCACCGATTCATTAACTTTGTAATGTATGAAAGTGCATATTCATTGTAGCCATTTCCTGGTTAATTAATTTTTTAAATGAAACTATTGAGTATTCTGCTTCCCTCGCAGTAATAACATCGTCCGCGTGTATCAAAATAAATATATAATTTAATCGAAATATATAATGGATAATTCTTAATGTATGAAATTGATTTGCAAAAGGGTGAATTTGGAGCGCCAAACCTGTATACTTTTTCCGGTGATAATATCACATAAAAGATAACATCGGCTCACAATCAAATATCGCTATATGTGTGTATATTAGAACAATAGTAGCCGTAAGGGTTTCGCAAGTTGTATTCGTTCAAATCGAATCGGTATTTCTCTTTTTCTCCTTCGGTTTTCTTGTTTTTCATATATATATATATATGTCCGTCAAGTTATCGTTCGCTAATTCAAAGTTAGTAGTCACTCTGAGGGTTGCGGACGCGCTCTTGTAATTCACGTTGGTATTGTTTTCTAGAATAATTTCGTGTGATCTTACGTAACCGTTCGCGTAACTTGTAAGTTCGATTTCTTTCCAGATTTTTACTATGATATACGTATAATACTCAAGTGGTGATAAAAAGTTGTCGGTAGCATCGAAGCACTAACGGTGCATGCATGCATGTTAACGAGAAAAATTGACGTGCAATTATCATTGGAAAAACTTATGATCGCGAGTAAGGCGCGGTTACGGAGCGTGTTTAATATGTTTCGCGGTTCCAAGCGATTCGGTAGTTAATTACGATAGAAGTAGAAAGTACAAATGGTACTCTCTCTCTACGTCGACTACGTCGCGCCTTTTGATCGTAGATTCGTCGTACGTTCTACAAATGTATATACACATACATACGCGTTATGCTCGCATTATTACAACGTTACAGTATAATACATATAATATAATAATAATAATACGGTATACCGTTGCTCGGTTTAAGGGGCGGGTCAAGCGATTATCGGTAATTTTCTTAATGTTCGCTCCGCGATCTTCTTAAATCTACGCGTAGATCTACAATTTCTACAATTACATCGTAGTTTTCCGTGTATAGTTGCTCTGCGCCAGAACTTCTTTACACACAACAACAAATCTCGTTTGAAAGGTTTAAACCATAGGAGAGACACATTCAGCCTAATTCGTGACAGAGTCGTCGTGCCAAGAGTGTCGCTTGACATCAATTAAATAAAGATTCTGACACGTGTCAAGGTTGTTTCGTCGAGTTGCACCTTGTCAACCCATTGATCGATTTACGAATATGTTTCAGGCAGCCACCTAAATCCAGCCAACTGAGATTATTTACTATATCGCGTACAATGTACTTGGTACATTGAAAACTTGCTAATCATTTAGGTGGCCATGCTCGATGGAGAAGAGACTTGTACATATACATACGCATATGTAAGTATATTTATGTATGTGGTACCAGCTCAATACTATCATGCCAGTGATGATTATTATTATTGTTATTATTACTACTATTATTTTTGTTATTACAACTTGAATGCCGAAGTAAATAGTAGTATGTCACAATGCTTTCTAAACGCTCTACTTGCATACGTACGTACGTATATGTAATGTATTTTTCTGTGCTCAATGTTTGTGTGTGTGTGTGTGTATGTATACATGCGCAATACGATATATAATAAATCGTTTTTGCAAACTCTTCGAAATGGGTCGCTGCTACGTTAGTTTTAGGATACTTTTAGTTTTAGAATCCGTAGTACGTAGAGATAGACTACTCTCATCTACTCGTAAGCACTCTACACGTGCCTATAGAAATTCGTTTAATGTTCAAAAGATTATCTCGAGAAAAAAAAAAGAGAAACCGAGTCTGCTACGAGTAAATGCCTAAGGACCTAAGATTACACGAAGAGTACGAGAACAATAAATGATTGGCTAAAGGTATATCGTAAACCGGTTGGAAATCTGTATGTAGTACAGTAGTCTTAACGCCGATACGATGAATACATATGTATACATGTATGTAGACAGTATCGCGAATACTTACATCGCTTGGCACGGATTTTGAATGTTCGAAAGCTACCATCGAGAAACTGTTTTTTTTTTCATTGCGGTTTCGAACAAGTGGAAACTAGCTATTAAAAGCCAAAAGACTTCGAAATATTACTGCAAGCGTCACAGTAGAAACTTTCGTATTTTGAATTAGTCTGGTTTCTTGAAAAATTTAGCTATGCCTATGTATTTCAATGTGGAAGGGTTCAACTCTTAGTCGAACAATTTCTTTCGCTACAAAAAAGAATGAAACTCGGAAGAAAGGAATATGAAAAATGTGCAATAATGACACCCCTAAGTAAACCTTATTAAGGATCTATTTTGTCAGTATTCGCAATGAAAACAGCAAACGTGTACACGACACATTATCTGTAAACGCTATGTGACACGCGCATTCGTGCACCTAGCGCTTTTAAGCGTTAGTAGCGTTTATACGAATTTGTAAAACCGATTCGGTCATCTATAGCAATGTGTGTTATCACAAATTTGTTTCGTTCCATACGAATTTCGTTTCGTTTCATGCTCAAAGTGAAGCATTTCGCGTGAATACGTTTGACAGAGAATTCTGATTTCCACATATAAAATTTCATATAAACAATTATTCGAATTCCATAAAGTTTGTTCCATAATTTTGGACGTTATCCGAGTTTTGGTCAGAAATATATCGCATAATACAAGATAAATATTGATTTTACATGATATCCCTTTCTCTATTAACGTCGTTACTGTACGCGCGCCAATTATAGTATTTGATCGTTATCGCCGCTACACTTTTACACAGATCGTACATTAAATAGAAACACAAGTATTAATTTCCGCATCCGTAACATAATACTGTAACGATCTATTCCATCGGACGAGTATTCTCGATTAAGAACAACCTGTTCTTGTTCGGTTGTATTACGTTTTACACAATGTACGAGTCGCATTGTATACTTATACACGATGAAATATGTATATATCGATGATATACATATAGCTGTACAATGTTGGACACAATATTTCTACAGTACCTTAAATTAAGATTGCATACACTTATTTTATAGAAGCATGTACCTTCATTAAACATGAAAGTCATGCTAATGTAAATGCATCCTACATGCTAACAATGCATTAGAATTCACGATGTCATGTCATAAAGATTTTTTTAAACAAATAAATCAAACACGACGACTAGAATAAATTATTGACTAGAATTCTCACTTTGCGGGGGAACCTCTACGGAAGCTACTTTCAAATAATCCGTAAACTAGCTGATGCCGCAATCTTTTCTTTCCACTTTTCGTTACTATGTTTTACTCTAACTTAACTTTCCGAAGAAACTGTATACGCAAATCAAACATCCTTATCCCTCTCGTTTCTTTGGACTTTGTAATATTTCATATTGTTCGAATGTAGGATACATATTTCTCTAGTATCGCTACGAGTTTCCACTACCTAAAAGGCCATTAAAGATTTCATTGCCTGGGAAGATACCAATGCCATACTTTGGAAGCGCTAGATTCTTTGCTTTAGCATCTTAATTGTGCCATTGTCGATTATATCGAAAAAATAACTGGAAGATATTAACTGCGTTTTGTGTTTCAGTTCGAAAGTAAAGTAAAGGACAACAGAATGTACATGTACGATCAAAGAAAAACTATTTACAGCATAATGTAATCTTTCCCTTCCTTTTTTTCTCTCTTTTTCTCCTTTCCTTTAGTTTTGTTCTCGTTAAAATAAATATAAGTTGATCGGTGGAATTTCTCTTTTGTGCAATTGTCCTGTGTATCCACTCTATATGTACAAATTTTTGAACACCTGTTAATATTTTATCGTTTCGGTAAAACAGCTGGACGTAAAAAATATAAATGTAACATCCAAATTTCAATATTTTTTGATTACAATTGTCGTGTAAAATACGAGCGAAGTTTAAAATCGATGTGAATAAAAATACTTTTGGTACACGTTATCAATTAAAAATGTAACAATTTCAGAATAAATATACATATCCAGTGATAAAAAGAATATAAAAAATAACAGGAAGAATATGAAAGAATAGCCACTGTATTGGGGAGCACGTAAAATGGTTAAAGACTCCAGTAAACCAGTTTTAAATTTTCATCCAAAGCACCAAACTTGATCGAACGAAAGCTGGCGAATCAACTAAAAGACCAAGAAGAACTCGACACGAAAAAGCAGATCGGAAGGATTCGAAATCAATGGTATCGCAACATCGATATTTAAAAAAATAATTGACGATAACCAATTGCTCCGATATTGCTGGTGCATTCTACTATTAAAATGGACTTTCAAAGAATCAAAGAAGTTTAGCAGCGACAGTTAAGTGTGAGTTTTAGTTTGTTGCTTATCTCGAATGTATAAGCGCACCGTTTATCATTGAAACCACTGTACATACGAAATGTTTGGTAACAACTATTTTAAATCTGTTCACGTACAAAGATGTTTTGTTAGAAAATCTTCACCGGTATTTACCAGTGGATACTCAGCTTCGTATAATACAACATATGTATGTACTTTGAATTCTTGGCAATAGCACTTCCAGACAGTGGCAGTAGGCACTTTGATGACAATAATAGGATAATGATAAATATAAAATATTATAAGGAGTTAATCCACCTTTAAGGTTGATAAACCATTCCCAACAACCAGTTGTTCCTTGGGGAAGTCTATAACTACCGTAAAATGAAAACCCATGTTTGCAGAGGCGATCACATACTCACAGAAGGAAAACCAACTAAATGCTGTTACAAAAAATGTTCTAGTAAGTTTCATATGTACTTCCTATGAATGTAGACATGTATAATTTCAATTTAGAAATTGTCTTTCATAATCAAAAAGTTTTCTTACCCAGATCGTGGCAGAGCAGTCTGTGTTTCAGGAAAAACACAACAAGTCCAATAGTACTAACAAGGCTTGTTACAAAAAGCGCCTGTTTATATTGAAGACTCTGTGCGTTCGGTGTTATAAGGCGACTGAGCCGTACCGCCATTAGCATATACGTCAAGGAACTAATCATAAAGCAGATGAAGATTTTTTCGTGTACCGCTGTGAAAAGAATATCATTAAATAGATGTTCTGACAAAATGTATGTATAGCTCGAAACAAACGATAATAGTTAAACTTCGAATCTTTAAGCATTTATAGCAAAATTGAGTAGATGAAATTCAAAATTAAAGATGTCGATATATGATTTCTCCTCTGTTAAAATCATTAATGCTGACAATTTTTATTTTGCATAAAGATTCGCGGTCTAATAATAGTATATATCAGGCCTGGACGACGCTGGCTCGCGAAACACATGTGGCTGCTTCTCTCCTTTTCTTGCGGAGAAGATGAGAAGTGGTTGTTGCTTCTCTCCCTCCCGAAGAAGAGTAGCAGCAATAGTAGCATCTGTTCCACGAGCCAGCGTCTTCCAGGTATATATAATAGTCTAGTAAAAGAAGCTCTACTTAGAAATTTACTTACCATAATTTTCTCTATTGGAGATGTACGTAACGCCGCACAAGGTCGCTACTTCCGCCATGCTGAGCCAATAACATAAATTTAACAGTCTACTCCCTTTCATCTTCAACGGTATGTCTTCGATTGCTTTGAGTATATTATAATAATAGGAATAGTAAACGCTGGTAATAATTAGGCGGGGTCCAATGTGTAATGCAATAGTTATACGCCATAAATATCTTTGGGGAGAGATACCTGTGATGGCTGATATTGACGGAAGTACATTATAGACCTAAATTGAAAATATTATATATTCTTAACACTATATCGAATAAAGATATAAATATCAGTGTGGAATATATAAATGATTGTACCCTACAGTGCGTTTCATGAATGTCATCCTGCTGGAAGATATATCCTGTAAGGAAACAGACTAACAAAGTAAGAAGCGGTAAGGATACTGTTGCTAAACATAATTTTCTAAGCGATATTGCCATATATATCGAGTTTTTGTTGGTTCCCACATTGTTCAACTCCATGATGATATACAAAATAAGAAGAAACCTCGAGAGATTCTGACTACGTTACCACCATAATCGAGCCTTGGTTTAAATACGATTAAAACCTTCCAAAACTTTTATCGAGCTCATATGCCTGAAATAAAAATATATATATATATATTACATTGATGCAGGATCATTCGTTTGGTAGAAACTTCTTTCGCACAGAGATACTACAACTTTTAAAAGTTCTATTCAAACAATGTCTTAGCGTTGGATATAATTATTTCATACTTTCGGTTATATTAGCGTTCGAAATCATTTCCAAGTATGTAATACTGTGCACTATCGTAACAGGCAACAAGAAACAGATTTGCAATTATCACACAGTGAAACAATACTAATTAAAGTAAATACCTTGCGTCAAGTGAACTGCAGGCGTGTACAAGGGAGAAAGAAGTATTTCAAGAAGACGATAGAAATACGAATAGAGAAGTTCGCCTGCCGCAAAGTTGTATATTCAAAACGATAAACATATTTGGTTAACGTTGCCCTATTTTCGGAATTGATTTTAGGGATAACCTACTTTTTCTATTTATAGCAAACAAAAGGCACTGTCACGGGTAACGTGGAAGTTCGTGACATTTGGCCGCGGCCAATTTATAGTGGAATTCGATAGATCTGCACGATGCTCGTGATTTAAATAACCGAACTTTCTTCGCACAATGATCAATTCAATAGAAAAGCTCCGCTGATCTATGCATTTCACTGCATTTCACAGACAGCAATGTATCGTGTGTCTATATACTTCCTCTTTACACACTGTATGACATTTGAGAAAAATTATTCTATTTTAATAAAGATACCTGGATAACAATGTATTGGATATGTATTTAACAACGCAATCGTTTATTTCATGATAAATGTAAATTTTATTCAAACGTCTCAGCAGATCAGTACGATACATTTCCAGACAAGCCCTTAGGTATACTCAGGTATACTGTATACTGTCATGTGGTATGGTATACGGTCATATACGGTATATAGCATACAGCAGCGGTATAGTATACTGAATACTGTATCTGTATACACCGTATACTATACGTGAAAGATAACAAGCGTACACAATATATACGCATAATTGGTCTGCTGTACTACATACATATATACATGTATATATGTACACGTATATGTGTTTATAATACAGCTTCAATGCATTTATTGCAATGCAAAGCCACCGATTCGAATGTGTTTATACAACTGTAGCTTCGATGGCAAACAATTCATCCATATCCATTTAGAATCTTCACGAGGAAAATTGAGAATAAAATTACCTTATTTCTTGCGTACGAACATGTCGTCTGCTAGTCCGCACAATTTATATTTGAGGAAATGCCATCTATGATTCGTATACCTAATACCTATATGTATTCCTTTCGAGTATTTATGTATTGGCGCGAATTTTGAATTTTCCAAAATCTGCCAACGAGTGCGCTACGTCACTTCGCCACATTAAAAAGAAACGAATTTTTTGGTATTGTACAAATACTTTCTTTTTTATTTAAAATACAATTGCAATTAACCTAACCAAAATAATTATCACGTTCGTACTCGTTGTCGGGCCCCCTCTTCAACTTCGTATTCGATTTCCACCTTCGGACGACGTCTCTTTTGAATTTTATCTTTCTTCTTCGTCACTTTCGGCCGCTTCAGTTTCTTGCTTGTTGAAGGTAGAATATCCTGAAACGATAGATCGAGTTTACACTCCATTGTATCTTAACTGAGCTTCTCATTTCTTGATAATGCAGAGATGGGGTTCTTCAATAATGAAAAGCGCTAGATAAAGATTACGAGGCGTAATTTGCATTATTAGGCAGCATGTAGTCGTCGCAGCTTTATGAAGATAGCTACATGCGCGGTTTATGCTTCCGAATAATGCAAATTACACTGCTGAATAAAGCAAACGTAAAAATAGGACTTTTGAGGGTGATCGCGGCCTAGACTGATCTTTTATCTAGCGCTTTTAACTAATGAAAAACTCCTTCCTTCCAATCCTGGAAAAGCATAGAAATTCTGAATTTATTACTTCGATATCGCTGGCTTCGGATTCAAAGTCACTAGATAATTGAACTTCTTCTTTGCGTCCGGAATCGCTATTCTCATCCTACGGAAACAAATATATTGAATTGTAGACAATAGTTCAAACAATAGTTTGAATAAAGAGCAACAGGAGATCAAATTTACTGTAGACAATTCATCGACATCGAAATCATCGTCTTCGTCGCTTTCTGCTTCCACGTAATGTGGTCCATTGGTTTCTCTTTTTCTTTCGTCCGCCTCTAATTCCATTTCTACCTCTCTCTCAATTTCTTCCTCTTTCTCTTCTTCCCGCTCGCTCTCAGCTTCGCTCTCACCTTCAACTTCAACAGCTTCCACAGCTTTGTCAAACACTTTTTGTGGAAAGTTGTAAATATCGTTATACTGCAAGAAGAACGAATATGTCTATAAACATGTAGAAAGTAAACGTTACAAGTGTCACACATAATTAAACACAGGGTTATATGTACCATCCCTTGCTTCAACCTATCCATAAGTTGCTTCTCTATTGCTGTTTCCAATTTTGCAGCAACCAGAGCCTTTTCTTCTCTACGCCTTTCTCTTCTTTCGATCTTCCTTTGTATCGGTACAATTTGTTTTTGTCTTCTTAATCTCAGTTTTCTCATACGTATGAGATACTGTGTAATTTTCACGAATCTCTGTTTGCATTTCGCTTTTACAAATCCTGGCCAGTATAACAAGTTTTCGTTGATTTGGCTTATGGCTTTTTCAAAGTTTCTAGAGAGTTTCACTTTTTCCCAAGCGTTCTTTGGAAAGTGTATTCTGTAAATCAAAGGTTTTAAGTAAATACTACACGACACGGAACTTGTTCATCTGGTAGGCTACAGACAGAGGCAACAAAATTATAAATGTAATCGTTGACAGGATTTTATGCGTTTATGACAAAAATGAGTAGGTGTAATTTAAAACATTGAAAACATTAGACGAACTCCAAAATACTTTTATATTATTTTCAACCTGTTGAACATATTAAGGGAGAAAATAAATTTCTACATTGCTCCGGTTAGTTGCAATTTATGAATATGAAATTGTTTACCTTTCCGCGGTTCTCATAAAGAGGTAAATAATGCCATTTTCTTCCCGAACCGTTGCATACTGGCTATTTGCAAGCGGACAGGATGATCTGCTACATAAACCTGTTAGGTTATATTCATTCCGACAAAATCTTTGTGATTTGGTGCTGTGAAAACAAAACATTAAATAAGAGGGTTATGTAAAAAATTGTTGAGATTTTTCTTTTTTCGTTTACGTACTTTACTTTGAAGGAACAGAACGATTTGTTAATAACACTCCATACGACCTGAAACAATTTAGGGTTAGAATAAACGTTAACTCAATGAAAAGTGACTTGGATTGAAACAAACTCACATCGTCGTGTTGCATTTTGCTTCTCTGTCGTTATTATTTTACCGTATTAACTTAAGTTCGTCATGAAAATGCATATACACGTGTATTCAAAGCTGTTCTATTTGTCTTTATGGTTATGTGTAATACAGTGTAATAGCACTGAACAGCAACCGGCCGGCATAAACAATATAATAATAAGATCCGTAATCCGTACGATTATCCTATGACTATATATACATATATAGGACGCAATGTTCCAAGATAACGGAGTATCTGGTGCCCACAAGTCACGTCACAAGATAATTCAAAGTGATGGACAGTGGTGGATAGCGATATAAATTGTATTGGGTTAGCAAATAAGTTCGTTCGGTTTTTGTGATTTATTCCACTCTAAAAAACCGAACGAACTTATTTGCCAGCTCAATACTTTGAAATTGTGACATGCGGCGGTTTTCCTGACAACCACAGACTCCGACATCGTCGGTATTACAGATATATGGTCTAAGGATCTAAAATACCAACATCGCTAAAAGTTCTCAGCGTGAGCACTCTCTGACAGTATTTTGTCGATGCTTACGGCACTTACGCCACGAACGATAAATGTTGGAACTAGATCCACGATCCACGAGACTGCACGAGACCTTATACAACCTTATATAAACCATATACATATGTACATACAGAGCATACAGATACATATATGGCCTAAGTGGTATGTCTATGGTGGAGTTTAAACACGCACACATATATATATATATATGTACATGTATTCATAATATTGACATCGAATAAAGAGTGAATGAAAGACAAGACAGAAAAACATGAATGAAGTACAATACCTAATAATTGAATACAAATAAATAAAAATGATTTTTCTTCTGAAAACGGTTACGTAGATAAATTACGTATATCTTGACTATCACTAAACTTGGCTGCACTTATAACTTACATATGTTCTAGATTTTATTGTACGCAAGTATGTAAATATATGTATGTGTATATATGTGTCCCATAAATTGAACTTGATACAAATTCATTTGTATGAAACGAGTTCTTCTATTGTGCTTACTCTATGACTTCGTTAACAACGATGTAATAAAAATGATACTATTTCCAACTATTTCTCACCCGCAGCAACCTTTATACCTATATTAACATTATTAACACCATTTGACCTTTGCCTGCAACGAATACCAATCAGCTGATACGATTTCAGAAAAAGAGTTTACTCGACGAAATAATATATTTGCATTTAGGAATTTTCTGAAATTTTCCAGTCACTATTTAGAACTCGTATGTTTCACAACGAAAGATTCACATTTAGTAAGCATTATTAGATTATCGAACGACAGTATTGGACAGTATGCGTACGTTCGACGAGCTCTGTCGGTGGACTTTTATATTTGAATCATCCTCGTAAACATTTTTCTCTTATTCGTTTTGTTGGTGTGCTTTCACATTGTCCCTGATGTGGACAGTTATGTTACCACGAATATGTTTTCTTGGCAGATCTCTCAGCATATTTCGAGTATAAATTAATCGTATTCTATCGTGGACACGATTGTGAAATATGGATAACGTGACAGTAAGTAATAATGCTTGATCTGAAATAATAAACGCGATGATAAATATTACAAATATATTCGTACATTATATATCTATTGTGTTTTCTCGATCTCCTCTTTTCATTCTATTTAGTAGAAATATTTGTAACTTGCGGATCTTTATGCAAAATAAAAATTGTCTGCATCGATTGCAAGAAATAGAAACTAAATTTAATGTTATTTCTTTGATGATTTTAACACTAAACCTACCGACTATCAAAAGTGACTGATATGTACAGTATTATAAAAATAATTTTTACTATAATATATATACTGGAGTCAAAAAATATATTCAATAAATTCCCATGAAAATACCTTTACAATTTCAATAATTGTCAAATAAAATATCTACCCTCATGGTAGGTTTAGTGTTAATAGAGAAGAAATCGTATATTGACATATTCAATTCTGAAAATTTTTCAACAATTTTCAATTTCATCTACTTAATTTTGCTCTGAATGTAATTTGCGATCCGCAATTTACTGATTTATTATATTCAGATAGGTAAAATATTTTATAACTACAGTTCTACTTACATGTAGCAAAACAAGAGGGTATCGAAAACTAAAAGGGAACAATTTACAGCATCTGTATTCGTTCGCGCCCAAAGTAGAGCAACATTACTAATGGATTTTCTTTTTTCTCATTTTAGAGAATACTATGTGCCATGTATAGAGGTTTAGCCGACAGCTTAAGGGGAGCAGTCGTGCTATTTTACATGGACAGACGTATCAATGAAAAGTTATATAAGCAATCCCTGTCTAGGACAGACATTCATGGGAAAGATATCACTCATGTACATAATCCCACCAAACATTATAATCAGCTAAGGTACATTCTACATATTCTATAGATCTGAGTTTTTAAAAGTCGCATATGTTGTGTCTGCGACGTTACGTTTATGCGCTACATCCTCAGGGAATCGAAAGTGTTGAAAAGAACGATTCAGTGTTGCACGTTAAACGGCGGTGTATTTTGGGCGAGCATACTGATCTTCGAATACGGCCTACTACCATTCCTCAAGTACTTATTGACCATTATATTCGGTCATTCTCCGGGTATGGGTACTACCGTATGGTCGTGGACTAAACCATTTTTATCGTTAATATTTGGCACTGTATGGGTACTGCCGCTATTTCTACTCAGTAGAATAGTCAACAGTTTATGGTTTCAGGTACGAGTACTTTCACGATCAGAGAGAAAAGATTATAAGAAATACTATATGTATATTTCTAAATTATGTAGGACATAGCGGACAGTGCTTATAGATATAGACAAGGAAGACCGTTACTTCTGTCCAGCGTGAGCAAGTTGGTAGCCGATACGCTTTTCAGTATATTAGTTCAAGCACTGTTTCTCGGACAAGGAATGTTGGTATCCAGGATTCCGATACCTCTTATAGGTGACGTTCTTGCCCTGATACATATGTGCCTTTTATACGCTCTCTATACTTTCGAGTATAAATGGTTCAATATGGGTTGGGAGTTGCACAGACGTTTGAGCTTCATCGAAAGTAACTGGCCATACTTTGTGGGTTTTGGTCTGCCATTGGCGGTACTTACCCAACTACCCAATTCATACATAATAAGGTATTTCGTTCGAGACGATAACTATGTAATTAGAGAAGCACCGACTCTCTTTTTCTAATGATAAAACCATTATTGTTTCAGTGGCTGTGTCTTTTCTATATTATTTCCATTGTTTATCGTTAGTGGAAATGAAGCAGAACCCGTGACTGGAGTATGGTATATAATTTCAGATTCTATACATTCTACACGAATAATTCATACCTATTCGTAGCTTGGGTAAGGGTACCAGTTACTTGGAAGTTTTTTATTAATTTGAAGGCATTCTGTAATTTATTTTGCATTATTTGTGATTACCATCCCTTTTTAAAAAGCAAAACAAATATTAACGAAGTTTCAATCCAAAGGTTTGGTCCTATTTGCTGGACACAAGAAATTTGTGATAACAAATTAATTGATTAATCTTTTCTTTCATGCCATAGCACAATAAAATCATTATTTTATTGTTCATAATTATATGAAATCATTATTATCACAGTTTCTTAACATTTTCTATAACCGGAAACGAAAAATTCCGTTGTCTCAGGGAATAAGGTTTTCAACTAATGTTTTCTACATCTTAAACAAAAATGATTGTAATACTTTTGATTTATATACGAAGGGGAAACATCAATTTTATGTGGTAACTGGTAGCTTTACCCTATTCTTTAAATTGAATTTGATAACATCATATTTGTGTTATTTTTCAGTGATGCTCCTCTGAAATTGTTCTCACCAGTAATCGCAATCGCAAACACGCTCTTCAATAAAACAATCAGACCAGCAACTAGACGGTGACAACGAACAATATGATCCGCATATTAATTTGATAAAATATGTAGCAATAAACTATTTTTCAGGTTTTTACATATTTTTATTATTTTTTATTCGGCGTATACTTAACTGATTTTCGTTTGCGTCAACGAAACTCTTCTACAATTGTAAACAAAAAAATGATTGTTTTAACACGTACGACGACGACAGAAAGTCTATTCGAAATTTTCGACGGTTTCGCTAATTATTTGAAGAAGACGAGAACAGCACATGTACAGTAGAAAACTGTTGTTGTGTTAACGCAACGGAAAGTAAAATGTTTTACTCTTCTCTACGATATTTGATCAAATTTGTACCTGTGTATACATATGTAATGTGTATGTATAAAAATTCTTTATTTTATTCAAGCTTTACAGACTTATACCAAAATGTGTTTGCTTTGTACCATATACAATAAGACTTATGATAAGTTTGTCAGAGAATGAAAGCGATATAAACATAAATGAAAAGAAAAACGAGATATACAAACATCCAAGCATTGATGCAGAACAATTTGTCAACGTATTGATTCAACGCGTACGCTTTACATGTACATATTTATTAAATTTGCCGATTATATTTGGGTTAAGAAAAGAAATGATTATTTTTGTAATTCCGAGGTGCCGAATTTTATTTTACCGCAACTAGTCAATTCTGAGACTTTTACACATTGTAAGCTGTAACTTACGACGAAAATATTTACTATGAAAGATTTCTGATCAAACAACAGCAACAAGTCGGTTCAATTGTGCTAATTTCGTAGAGTACCGAAATCTCTCTCTCGTATCGAATAAAGCACTGAATATAATTACTGAAATTATATTAATTTTAAATTGAAACTATGTTATTCTGTGTACTATTATAATTAAATGTTACATCAACATTGTGTAAACGTGTAAGATTAGAGTCTCAGTGTAACTGCATTACAATATCGATTACTGTTATATAATTATATATTTGTACATTACTTTTAATGGAACCACGATTCAAAGTTACATCGATAGAGAATAAAATCGTTTTATACATTGCACATTTTGTTCTACCCATTCTGTAGTACATAGTATGCATATCTATCCACAGGGAAAACCTAAGCGAGTAGTTCCTGAAGAGTTAGAAGATCATGATCCGTAGGTTCTTCTTTGATCCTATAAGAATTTGTTAAAGCGTAATGTCTGTGCAGAGCGATAAACCCAAGGCCTGGATCTGTTTCGTCATCCATTATTGGACTTGTGCCTCTCTCCATCATTTGACTTTTGCTCACCTAAATATAAAGTTCGAAAATAATACATCGAACATTTAAACAGAAATACAAACTGTAATCTTCTACAATATTTTGCTTACTTCGAAACGTTGTTGTTTATACACAGCTAGTTTACGTGTGCCAGGCGTACTTTGTATAAGATTTTGAATAGTAGGATGTGAAATGCCAAAGAAGTCAGCACCCTTCGGCGTTATCGTTCGTAGCGCAGGAGAAATTGCCAACAATAATTTTGAATGACATTCATCTGGAGTCGATCCCACCAGTGCTTGATCTAGATCATTGTCGGACACTATTTCAAATCTATGAAAAGCATTCGAGATTGTTGTTATCGTATATACACGAAAACATTGATAAGTTATTTACAGTATGTGTAAATCGATACCTAGGTTTCGGTCCACCATCTAATATCTTACACGTATACAAACTTTTCGTTTTTACGTCTCTTAAATTAGCATATATTCTGGTGCTGCAATAACCTACGGGATAAATGAGATCCTCTGTATGATAGGACATTCTATCGGATACTACTTCACCCAGTGAATAAACGGTAAGGTCGCCCAGAGAAATTGGAAATATAGGTCTCCCATGCATATCCAATGGTATTAATTGAACTACCTTGCGCATTGTTTTATTGTACCGTTTCGCTTTGTTCTTTGTTTCTGTAAATGATAAAGCTGGATGGTAATCTTCGAGGTGTTTTAAATGTGATTCGAATTAAGGGGATAGACTCGTTTTTACTTCTCGACTCGCTTCGCCTTCTCATCTCTTGTTAAAAAATGGGTTTTTCAGTAGTCAAAAGCGCTGGATGAAAGATCAATCTAGTTTATATAGCATAAACCTGTGTATATAGCTATTTTCATAAAGCTGCGACAGCTACATGCTGCAGAATAATGCAAATTATGCCTTGTAAACATAAAAATTGGACTTTTGAGGACGATCGCAGCCTAGATTGATCTTTCATCTAGCGCTTTTGACTACTGAAAAAGCCCATGTTTGCATTATCGACAAATGAGAAGGCGCAACCCGCACGCTCGCAATTCTGGAAACAAGAGTCTGCCCCTTTAAAGCTAATATACCTGATCCATCCGTCGAAACTCTTTTCTTTGCAGCTTTTTTAGGAGTAGAGCATTCAGGATTAAACGCTGCAGAATTAATAGCATTCGACTGTGATCTGGCTATCATAGTAGAGGGATCTAAGTCTCCTTGTTGTTGACATAGCTTACGCAAAAGAAAGAGTCTTTCTTTTTCCACGAGCATGAGATTCTCTTGCATCTGTGCCACTTGATCGCATAGTGCAGCGTTTTCCTAATATCGTAAAATTCATTGTTTTATTGCTGATTGGCTGTCACTAGCAAATATGAACTTACAAAAACTGTGTCTTTTATGATCCTTTGTAATCTTCGATATTTTCTTTTATATTCCTCCTGCAATTCTGCATTCTTATGAAATTGGATATAATAATTATCGTAAACTTGGGTCATTTTAAGAATAATATATTAGTATGTCAAATTCTCTACGATGTCCTAAATTATGAACAATCAATAATAACTGATAATAACTGTGTAAACAACAGTAAGAAACATCGCTCCATAAAACTAGGGACGAGGTTAGCAGAGGTTAGAGAGGTATGTAGATGGTCTAAGGCCTAAGGATTTTGTGGATCTAGTCTTTTCATCGACGCGGCGATGTCGATAACGTAGATTTGCAAGCGAAGTCTTACCAACAGATCGTCTGTCGGCAATTTTATATACCAGTTTGAGCGTTCCGCCACTATGAAGTACGGCGCTGTTTAGAGATTTTAAGAAACATATGATTCTTGCCGATATGTTATTGTTCCGCCGACAATTTACATTAGGATAGATTTACTCCTCAGGATACGAAAATAAAATACAATAAAACAATGATTTTTCAATACTCACCTTTATCTAAATACTTTGTTATACGTACAAAAATGTATAAACATAAATATAGACCATCGTTTAGTGTACACGACAATGAGAGAGAGTGATGTGCAGTTAAATGACGTATGGTTTGATAACAATTTTAACACGAGATGCGCTCTGTTTAAGCGACGCATAAGAAGCAATAAAGAAAGTCGATCTTGAAAGTATTTACAAGATGAAAATAGTTTGTGCTGCAAAGAATTGTAAATACTGTTCGGAAACTGAAGACTCGACGCACGTCATTTTTATTAATTTCCCGAACGATGACATGTAAGTTTCCAGGAAAAATAAATTGTTCTCATTTAGAACGGTGGTTTAATTAAATGTCAAATCTCGTTCTAATATTTCTTCTTAAATTGTAAGACGCCGCTAAAAATTGCTGTACCATTGTTCAAAATATTGTTTACATTATTAAATATGTCGATATTTAATAACTAAACATTTAGGTATTGTAAGAGGTATTATACCAATTTCTGTAGATCTTTATGCATATACAGCTTATAAAAATGTTCAAATAACGCTGGAGTATTAAATTTGTCAGAAATTAGTACGATTTTTATTTATTTTGAATCTACAAATGCTATTACCAATGAGAATAGGATTTTATTTGATCCCACTTTCTTAAAATTTGTCTACGAAATTGGAATATTGCATAAACATCCACAATCTAATCATGACGAATGGAAATATTCTAGCTAGGAAGAATTGTTTCATTCTCCAGTTAAAATAGCTCCAAGTGCAAAGGGTTAAATTGTACCGAATATCATTTACGCATAAAGAATTAATTACTATCAAATTACTGATTAATATTAAAGGGTATTAGAATAAATGTATAAAAGTTTATGCATGTATAAAGAATCAATTTTTTTCAGGTCTAAAATATGGGCACACCATTGCGGCAGATCGGACCTTTTAACAAAGTCTAACGAAGAGTTACATTTAAATTACTATGTCTGTTCCGACCACATCGAAGACCATTTCTATTTGAACAAAACCGACCCCATTATAATAGACCAACATGCTGTTCCTACGTTATTCGGATCAGACGATATAGCAAAGAAAAATGTAGCAAATATGTTTGTTAGAAACGAACAAATTGAAGTAACAAACAATGTCGAATTAACGGATTGCAATATAGATGTCGAGATGGACCAGTATCAAGATATTAACACAAGGTTTTCCAATTTATGTAGAATATGTGGTGAGCCTTGTTTAGACGGTATAGAAATCTTTGCCGAGAAAGGCATAGAATTAAAGATAAGAGAGAAAATGAGTTTACACTTGCCAATAAATCCTCATTTGGAAGACTTGATGCCGCAAAAGATATGTAGCAATTGTTACGATAATTTAGAAGCAGCTCATTTATTAGTGACGACATCTTTGAAGACCGATATGAGACTGAGAAAGTTTCTAAACATCAAGGAAGGAGTATGTATATTTATTTTGCACAGTAACTGTGTAAAGAACTAACTTGATATATCCTTATCGTTTTGCAGTTACGTTATTACGACAATAAATACAATGAAATAGTACGAACGTGTTCTTCGGAAATGATAAACGAGATGTACATGAACAGAACAATTCATACTATGTCTATAGAACTATCGTCTAACGAAGGAAGAGAAGTAATAATGAATCAGGATGTGCCTACAAGATTGAGTTATTCGGAGGATCCGAAGAAAGCTAGCTCTTCGAACAACATAAGAAAAGAGATGCAATCCGAATTAAATAGACTTATCGAATCATACAGCGGTGCGCAAAGCGATATAGCAAACGGTATTAACGAGATTGCATCGTTCCATTGTAAAGATACGTTTAAAACTCGAGCAATGTTTGAGAATCACAAGATACTGTGCGACGAAGATGAAATAATAGTAGAGAAGCAGAAGGAAATATCTGGTAGTATAAACGCGAATGAATCATTAGTGCTTTTAAATTGCAAACCTTTTCAAGAAGAACATTACGAAGTCACGGATAAACAGCATGCGACAGAAATTGATAATATAGATACTGTTGCAATGGCGGAAACAAATAAGAAATGTGGTCACTGTCGGTCCATTTATAGCACCAAAAAAGAACTACTGAATCACATCGCGAAACGTCACGAAAGTCAACTATTGTTCGCGTGCATTATCTGCGACAAAAATTATGAAAAATGGTCGAGCTTAGATGTTCACGAGGCTACGCACAGAACAGATAAACCGTATCTGTGCGATTTATGTGGAAAGAGTTTTAAGCACTCAAATAATCTAAGGGGTCACAAGAGAACCCATTTAGACGACTCAAAAAAGAAACGGCACGCCTGCGAAATTTGTGGGAACGCGTTTAGGTCCAGGTAGAGTTTGTACGCTAATAAATGCTGTTCAATTTTGAGAATGAACTATCGATAATTCAATATATGTTACGTGTACAATTTAGATTTCACTTGGGAGAGCACATGAACCAGCACAACGACCACAAACCATACTTTTGCGAAAAGTGTGGCAAAGCTTTTTCCAAGAGGATACAATTAAGGCAACACAGACTATCTCATGGAACGAATAAACATGTTTGCCCGATATGTGGAGCGTCTTTCAATCGTAAAGGGAATATGAATACTCACCTGAAAAGACATAGCAACGACAGCGGAATGTACACCTGTAGCGTAAGTAAGCCTGTTGACATTTTCTATTATTAAACGATTACGAAAGTAACAAACAATCGTTTTGTTCTTTCTAGATTTGCGCGTGCAAATGTCAGTCGATGAGCGAGTTAAAATTGCATCGGAAGAGACACACGGAGGAAGATATTATGGAAAGTATTACGAAAAAGTACTCCGATCGAACGGAGTGGCAGTGCAAAACTTGTAGCCAGATGTTCGCCGTGCGAACAGATTTTTTAAACCACGTACGCTCGCATAAAGGAGAGAGAACGAGGGTTGAATGTGATATTTGTGGCAAACAGTTGGCTAGTAAAAATTCTTTAATCTACCATAAGAAATCTATGCATTCCAAGGAGAGGTCACACATGTGTCAATACTGCGGGGAATCGTTCGTTGCCAAAGAGGCGCGTCTCATACACGAAAGAATCCACACCGGAGAACGTCCTTACGTTTGCAACATATGCAAAATGGAATACAAGTGTTCCAGCAATCTCAATCAGCATATGAAAATTCATTCGGACATTAAACCCCATAGATGTACATATTGCGGTAGAAGTTTCACGCGCAAGGGAGCGCTGGCTGTTCACCTAAGAATCCATACAGGCGAAAAACCCTTTCCCTGCGAAACCTGTGGCAGAAGATTTTCGCAGAAGAACGATATGTTGAAACATACGAAAACGCATCACGCGAAGCTGTTGCGTTGCGAGAAATGCGACGAGGTTTTCGCGAAGAAGAAGGATATTTTGAAGCATCTTGCGATGCACAAACGAAGTGACCTTTTATAGTTTAAGAGTACCTCAAAGAGGGCGAATGCAATTTTATAGAATGATTAATTTATTGTGCAATAAATTTGTACTTCGATCGGTGCGTTGACAATGCACACGCTATATTTTATTACGATGTACCTAAATAAAAATACATCCTCAATTATTACTTTGTTGTTGATGTATCGAAGTTACCGTAATAAACATAATTTTTAGACGAAGTTGAGGGGATAAAGGGGTCACAAAATATCAGAACACCATTATTATATATAGAATAATACTCTTTATTGTTTTTGATAGTTTTTGTTGTTGTTGTTGTCCATATCGTGCGTTATTCTTTTACTTTTCATCAGGTTAATCGTTTCTGCGCTGCATTTGTTATTCCCATTTTTGTTTTTCTGTTTATGCTGATTTCTGCTGCTGGTATTTTGGTAAAACGGTATGCGATACAACTTCACAACTTTCGAACAGAAATTCAAACGGATGAAAAAGAAAAAATACGACGTGTCCAACCACTCGAGAACCGTGCGTCCCGCGTGCCGTGCATTCATGGACCACTTAGGACTAGAGTAATTGCGATTCTTGCTTCTTCTCTTGTTCCGGTGTTGTTTTGTTTTCTTTTTTTTAGCAATCGTAACAAATTGGCGAACGCTCGCGCATAATGACAAAGTCGCGAGCTCGCATTCCCCTAGTTATTCGTTTTTGCACCCTCTCGTCCACCAACCCATCCCCTTTGCCATTCACATTTTACCGCGTTCCCTATGATACGTTTTTTTCTCATTTTACTACATACGTTTTCTTCTTTTTTTTTTTATTCTTTAGACGTGGTCTCGTGACACGGTCGCGAGTTACAGTCGAGTAGTCGGCACACGTTCGAAGATACAACCGTGCATCTTAAAATTTTCCTAGCTCTATTAAAATGGCCGCACACGCGGCTCGTATGGCGAACGTACCCCATCGGGACGCATCGATTTTCGGCGAGAATTGCGGCTAAAACGCGTGATTTCAGTGGGAATTTTTGCGGATGAACGATAGCGGTAATTAGACAGCGGAATTTTATGCATTTATGACGAGTAGTTGTAATTCAACACGCTCCGAGCCACGTGCACCACTGGCAGTACACGCTGATGTATTTATCGAATGCGCTAAAAACAATATATTTTGTAACAAGTTTAACACTGTAGAATATAATTCCACCGAACGAATGAGGCATTATAAAAAAAAGCTTGTTCAGTAGTCGAGCAAAACCGGCTTGGCGCGTGGAACGCGTGAAAATGTTATATTATTTTCAAACCATTAAACATATTAAGAGAGAAAGTAAATTTCTGTTTCACTGACAATTTTTATCGTGCATGAAGATCCGCTGTCCGGCAATAATATTCGGGAGAATTTAGCAACGTTGTCGAACAAGACAAAATCGATGGTCTGGAGTGACGATGATCGGAAAGTTTCGCCTAGTGTTTCGTGGGTCGCCAGAAAATCGACGTGGTCCCTCGGGAGCGCGTATTCGCTTCGACGCGCCCGGCGCGATTTTTCGATGCAACATCATCTCATTTTCTCGCGTCACCTTTTTTTTCCTTTTAATTAATTAACTCTGTCTTTCTGTAACCGTCTTCTCCACGCTACTATTTACAATGTACAGTGTCGTGTGTTTTTCACCTGTCCTAGGTACGCGGTCACGAATGGGACTCGTTCGTCTCGGTAAACCGTTCCAGTCTAACTGCATCCTCCCGTCCTCGGTTGTTTCGGACAATGTTCGTGAACCGTCGACAAAACCGCGCGCGCGGTCCCTTTCCCCGTAAAACGATCGGGGAAAGACGCCGCCGCGCCCTTTGTCCACGGTCGTTCGACGTGAAACGCAATTAATAATAATATTAATGATATAATCGTAGCAATAATAATAGCATTAACCGTAGTGAAAGAAAAAAAGGCTCGAGGACGCTGGTTCGTTCGCGAGGCGGCCCACTCGAACTTGTCGCTACACATCGGTTTAATCCGGGTTAATTGCTAACTAATTCTCGTTCAGATATCGTGTAATAGGAACTTAATCGTACGTCTTCGCGCCAGCCCAATTCGTTTAACTCTTCATAGGACAATGCGGTTGATATACCTCGGGAATCGATCTTTTCAACCCTTTCACCGCGGGAACAGTACACGTACTTCCTTCTAGATTTATCTATACATAGCAAAAGTTGTACGTGTACGTCCACTTAAATCTATGCACCGTGTTTCATTGTTCGCTTAACCCTCGCGCGTTCCTCGGACCGAAAATCTTTTGCTATTTTCGGACACCGTAAGATCTTTAATTTACAGCGATTTGAACCACACAAGTAAAATGTACTTCTAAGCACGACTCGTTGATTTAGAACGAATTGGACGATTGCACAAGTTCGTGCCCGATTCGAGAATAAAATTCAATGGTCAAGTTTTCAAGAACACTCTTGATTCTACAATTAGAAATCAATCAAATTATGCAATCGTCGAATAGAGTGTAAAGCATCATCCCAGCATATATATATATATCTCTTTTGTACATTTCTAAGGAACGAGCAAGGTCGTGCCGAACAATGATTGTTACTTTTTCGCTGTGGATGTAATTTTATTCCGAAGCGTTTTCGAGGTGGTGGTCCGATGGTTCTGGACTGGAGTCGCAGTCAGAGGGTTAAACAACCGAATCGTAAGAATAATGAGAAATGAAATGAACGTATCCGAATGTTCGAGGGTGGTATCAAGCTTCTGTCCCGCAAGGAGTTAAGAACGCAACTCGGACGAGATCGTGCCTTGACCATATCGTGGAGACAACTGATCGCTCCAACAAGAAGAGCGAGAAATTTGTTGAAGAAGCTAGGAATCTCTCGCAAACGTTGGCCGGTCGGCCGTATAATCTACACTCGACGAGCACGTGAAAAACGTTCTGGAAGAGCTGCGACGCTGTGAATGAACGTGTGGATGACAACAACAGAGCGGTCAGTTGTCCGATCGTTTGATCGGTCGCGGTGTCGATCGTCGCGGAGGTTGCACGTATGTCGAACTGAATTTGAGTGGAGAAAAGGGCCCTGGTGGGCCACCCGCAAAATTGCTAGCGCCGCCATCCGAACGACAACGAGATTGCGCGAGTCCCCGTTACCGCTTTGTATCACTTATCACGGTAAATATATATAATAATCTTATATATATACTTCTTGTTTATATATATATATATGTTCATATATATATATAATATATAATATCTTATATGTATATTTTCTTCACATTATACCTATTATATCATCTTTTTATTCTTCGCTTAAACGTACATCTGCGCGTGCGCTATTTATACTATTTACAATGATTCCACTTTTCCTTCGTTACGTCTTAGAAGTCGTAGTCCCCCGAGAAAGAAAAAGAAAAGAGAAAGAATAAACTGTTCGCTTTTACACACCCGATTTTTTCGTCGTCGATAACGGAAAAGAAATTCAGGTGCGCGCCGGTTGCGCGAACGCACACGTCTTTTTTTGTATTTCCCGTTCGTCGTTCTCTTGCACGGTCTCGCACTCTTCGATCCTTCTCCCTCCTCTCCGTGTACGTATGTGTATGTGTGTGCAGTGCAAGCTCTGTGTACCCGAAGTACCCGATCTCCTCGCCCTCATCCGCCCCCGCCATCGGCTGCGAGCTCCGCCGGGTAACACGACACCCCGTGGTACCCGCTTCTTGTACTCGAACGCGTCTTCAACGCGGCTAAGGTACATCCGTGTAAAAGTACGAAATTATCTGGTGTGCCCCGACGGCCGCAAAAATCTCCTCTCTATCTTTCCCATCCGAGGAGCTAGAACCTATCACCCTCTGCACCCGCGCTTGGCACCCCGCTCGACTTGTAGAGATCGCGGTCTTGGAACGTGTACACGTGGCACGTGAACCGTGTCAGTGACGAATTTCGCAGCATTCATGCTTTTTTTACAAGAAATTAGAACAACTCTTTCAATTCTTAATTGCGAATTGTGCTTATTTCTCAATATGCACCACGAATTTCTATTTCTAACTTGAGTTTCAGGGCCCCAAAATTGTTGGGGCCTCGATTTGTCTCGAGCCGCCACTGAATGTAGTACGAATTTAAGGATCTAATGACACGGATCTCTGCGAATACAAAAACAATAACGTTGTCGGACTCAAACGTGCCGAACGGATCTGTACTCGCAGAACCGTGTATATACATCAGTGCTGGGCACGATTGGGACCCCTCAAACATTTGTTTCCCCCACCAACGCTTTTTCCATCACGTTTGCTGCTGTTTCGTCTCTTCGTTGCCCCACCGCAACGGCGAGTACTGGAAGGGGACAGTGAGCGCCACGGTGGGGACGGTTTTGTCTCGATTTCGACAAATGTGTCCAGCATTGGTGTACATGGATCCTTAGGCCCGCTACACACGCCTGTTTTTGTAACGTGCGGTACCGGAATTGTGGTCTGAGATGCTATGGATTCGATTTATAGACGCTGGATATTTGTTTGAACGTTAGAAACTTTAGAAAAACGAATGTGTGTGTAGCACGTACCACGTGGATTTACGTGAAATAAGGATCTCCACTCGACAGCCATGAGTATTTTGTATCGTTTCTCCCGTCGACACGTTGGTCCGCACAGCAAGCGATTCCTGTACGGACAAACGTGTATTCAACTATCAATCCGAGCCGATGAGGCGGCGCTAAGATCGGGAACCGCAATCAGGCACGCGCGAGACGCAACAACGCGATGGACGAAATTTGTTAACAATCTAGCGTACGCTGTCGAGGCTCGCGCCTGCTTTACAGGTTCTCCAACGTTCGCGCGATCCCCTCGCCGGCCTACCATGCAAGAAAACAACGTTTCGCGTGTCTCTGTTTCTCCTGCTAGGACGCGAACGGTAGCCGCCGCCAGCAGTCCGGAGACTGTGATTCAGAAAATGAAAACCGAATTAGACCACGAAAATCTGACGAGCCGTGGCTCGCGATCCACGGTTGACAATTACTTCGACTTAGCACGTAACTGTGTGTACCTATATACATCGAACTATTTAGCGTGTCTCCATGTACAGTCGTGTGTCGCTTTGTGTAATCCACTGTGTGTATGCTTCTCTGTGTACAAAATTGTACGCATCTCTCTCTCTTTCGCTCACTCGCTCTGTCTCCGCTCGCTCTCCTTGTATGCACGTATCTGCGTGTCCCTCGTGTAAACATGTCGGCTTAACACTGAATTAGTTACAGTTTAAATCACCTCTCGTGCCGGTAAAATCGTTATTATCTATCGTCATTTTTGTTGTCTCGCGCGCGAAGTTAGTCAGTCGATTTATAAAGTTTTATTTTATTTTATTTTATTTATATCTCGTTCGTTCATTTTTTCCTTGTAATCGTGCGTAGACTCGCTTATTTAAACCTTCGCTTAACTATCGATTTAAGTATAGCTGCTCTGTCCCGATGGGTGTTTTTTTTTCTTCTCTGCGGTATAATGTATATCAGTGGACGTTGAGGACGAGATCTATCGCGCGCGCGCGCTTGCGCGGATCGCCGCGCCGCCGGTTTCCACCTCCCTTCGTGTCTTGTCGAGCTTTTCGTTAAACCTCGCCGAGTTTCTCGAAAACCCCCAGGTAAATTTGGTCACCTTCGCACTATGTCCGTCGGCCACACTATTTTATACGTAATATAGTACATTTACGGGAGATCAGTGGCGCACAGTGGCCTACGCGCGACGATCCGAAGGGACCGGATATCGTTAATCCCGATTTCTAAAATGCAGGTACATTTGTTAAGCGTCGCGGCGCCAGAACACAAGATACGTGCGTTTACTATTTGTAAACGCGTCTCCGTCCACGTAGGATCTTGCCGCCGATTTCTTCGACGAAATCGGCAATCCGATCCTTGAACACGGTGGATGGAGCCGCGTTCGATCACGCGGTGTCCTGTCCGCGACGTCAGGACGTATTTAGACTCCTCGACGAAGACTGCGGGCGATCCGTGCGAATGTACGCACATGGCTGTGTGTGTGTATACAGAAGTAAGCACCAGGGTGTAATCGTCCTAGCACCATATCGATTTCTTTCTCTATGTACGAACGCGTCTATGTAGTGTGTCTTTCTCTGTTCTAGATGTTACGCGTGTGTAAGGTATTCTCTGTGTGGTGTATAGGTGCGTGTGAATATGCAGGTATGAGATGTGTAGTATAGGCCACGGCGGTTACGTCTTATAATGTGTACGTTTCTGTATGTATGTATGTGTGTGTGTACGTGTTGCTCTCAGTGTATGGCATTGATTAATCGTCGGCTGGTTTTAATGTCTTTCTAATCCGAAGGAAAAACATCGATCGATGGATACCTCACCTACTTCGATTGGCTGTCACGAGCGACGTCGCTGAAGAGTTCTCAACGCCAGCCGGCTAGGCGAGCGATACACACCGAATCACATTAGCCGACACCCCGCGAATTATCCGAAACGTTACGGTGCGGAGAGGGACGACGATGGTTGTTCGTTTCGTGGTGAAAATGTTCTTTTTCGAATCTGTCGGTCTTGTCGCGTCAGCGTCGCCGCTTAAAACATTTTTCGTGGAGAAGGCTATCTTGCGCTCGTCAACCGCATCGCCGGCCCGGGGGCGTGGACGTTGAAAGCTCTGACAATGAGACTTTTCGTTCTATCTCGCTCTCTCTCTCTCTCTCACTCCCTCCCTCCCTCTGTCTCTTTCTTTATTTCCGTCTCATCTCACACACACATTCTCGCTCTCTCACTCTCTCTCTCTCTCTCTCTCTCTCATTTCTGTCTGACGTGCCGGTGGCGACATTTCGAGCGACCAGGGAACTCATACGTGCGCCGCCGTACTCGCAGGTGCAACTGCAAAAACAGATCGTTTCGATATAGTATAGTCATTTGAGGTGGTTTGTGGGCAAGCCGATCGAGAACCCGATCTCGCGTTAACAAAGTGTCAACGATTAGCAGAAGGAACAACAGCGAATAATGTAATTTCATCGTGTTTCACCGTCGTAGGCTCCTCGGAAATAATTACGTGATAGATTCCCGTAATTATTAGCTCGGTGCAAAGAGAAAATAAAGAACGAAAAACGAGCGAGTTTTGATCCGAGGAGCGTAAGAGGTTTAACCCTTAAGTAGGCGAACGGGGTGAAAGCCCTTTGAATCTTCCGTCAGTGCGCCTGCTTAAGGGAGAATAGTCTGTTGGTAGATCGCGAGTTCGGGTGCTCGATCGATTGATAAATGGTAATCACCTCTCCGTTTCGCATTCTCGAAACATGTCGAGGTATGCGCCATGAAATCCGCTACGTCTCTGCACCTGCGAGCGCGCAGCGTGCGTCACGACGCGCAGCCCCTGTTTTTCTCCGGCAAGGGGGCGCGAGATGCCCACGGTGGTGGTACCGGTTGCGATGGTAGTGGAACGTAATCAAGAGAACCAACCAATCGGTGCGTAATTGACACGAACAGTAATAAATAAGAAAAAGAAGATCTCCAGTAGAGTCGCCGACCAGGCGTCGCACGTTTTCGAGAGAGTGCCGGCTACGGCCCTCGACTCGCAGTCCTAGGTATTAGCCGCGCATTATTTGCTCTGTGGCATCAGCGGATAGAAGTCGATGAGGTGACTCAACGATGTCAAAATCGGGGGCTATGATCCAACGCACATCAACGACTCGTGCGTACTACTGCTGTTTCCGGTGGTGACGCAGGCGCTGCCGATGTTGCTGCTCGCGCAGCTACCGCTTGCCGGCGCTAAGTGTTGCTGTTGCTGATGGTGTTGTTGCTGGTGCTGCTGGTGTTGCTGTTCCTGCGCCGTTGTACTCCTGAGGATGTCGTCGGCGGAGAGAGGGGTCAGTTTCCATCCAGGCATGAAGTCCAGGTCTAGGTCTGGCCCGATGTCCACGTCCAACAGCTCGTTGTTGTTCAGTGGGTCGAGGGGCGACTGACTCGAGAGGGAGAGCACGCTGCCCCAGTTGATCGAACGACTGTCGTCGCTGTCGCCGATCCCGGAGTCTACGTCGGTTTCGTTCGAGGAGGTCGGCGGCATTGGAAAAGGCGTTAGCCTGCCTTGCTCGGGTGGTTGAAGTTGGGCGATCGGCGCCGGTATCACCGGCTCCATGGGCGGCGGACTTCTGTCCCTCTCCATCTCCCGTTCGAGGTGCCTCAGAGTGTTGCAGATCAGAACGGACCGGTGCAGGCTCGGGTCCGGGAACTGGCGGTACCTCGCCAACTTGCACATCGAGATGTTCAGGACGGCTAGTCGCCTCTGCCTGTAGCAGGCTCTGCCACGCCGGCACCAGCTCGACCTCGAGCCCTCGCAGCACCTCTCGTTCGCCCGGTAACTCGAGCCAAGCTCCAGATAACTCTTGCCGTTCTCCTCTCGCCGTATCGTCGGCGGCTCGTAATGATGAGGCGCGCCCCATTGAGGCTGCGGCCTCGACAGTTGGCTGTACCCGTTGTTGCCAACCGGACTGCTCGGCCCGCGCTGGTGATGGTAGTAATGCTGGGGATGATGATGCAGATGCGCCACCGTTGAAGGCGGCGGCGCCGAGCTAGGGGTTGTAGGGTGCTGCTGCTGCTGCTGTTGCTGCTGCTGCTGCTGATGCTGCGACGTCTGGTGCTGCTGCTGCTGCTGTTGCTGCTGCTGCTGCTGATGCTGCTGCTGTTGACTCGCCGATGTCGGCTGACAAGGATTTATCTGCAGGCAAGGCGGACTCACTTCCATCTCGTAGTATGACGCCGGTGTCTGGCTTAGCGGGGGCGTGTAACTATCCTCCATCGCCCACCAGCTACCCTCCACCCGACCTAGCTTCGATGGGCTCTCGCCCATGTCCATGTCGAACTCCATGCAGCCCACACCTCCCTCCAGTTTACGTTTTCCTGCCGTGGCCTGCAGACCCATCATTGCACAACTCTGAAACCAAAGGGAAAAAGCGTCATTAGAATGATTGCTCGAAACCAACCAATGCTTGTAGAAAATAGAAAATGTCCGGTAAATCATGGGCATGGAGCGCGTCTCTGTGATTCATACGGACGAGGAATATCGCGAAAGATAAGTTAGGTAGATTTTCTAGAGGACCGCTCGACTAGATGGCCACGGAAGACCTTGCAGAGTCCCAATACTCTGTCGCGAGCAACAGAGTGGGCAAAACGACGTGACTCAGAGGGTCGGCTCGCTGACAGACGTCGGAGAATGACGTCAGGCGTCTCCCTACCCTGGCCTGAAACAAGTCATCGTTGGAATGGATGATCGAGTGGGCATAGAGGAGAACGAGAGGGAGCGCAAATGGCGGACGGGTGGGGACAGGGGAGTGTTGTTACTCATTGGTTCAATCAACAAGCATGCGGGACCCTTGTGAAATGCTCTTCTTCATTTTCCTCTCGGCTCTTCTTTTTCTTCCGCCCCGCCTTGTTCGAGACAGAGGCGAAAAGTTGACGCGTCTATGATACGTGCAAGACATTTTTCAGTCCCAAAACATCTCTTTCTTCGACTGTCGTGCAGCGAGATCGAAGAATAGCTTCAACCCCTAAGCGACTCAGGGTGAAAATGATGAAAAGGAGGATCAGATGCGTTATTGAAAGATTCACACAACCATTCAAAAGATCTTCAAGTCCCACTTAGGGGTTAATGATTCGATAAAAACGGCTGACTTAAAGGAACCCGGGTGTTTCGACGGTGTTCGATGGTCGCAATCACGCGAGTCACTTAGAACGTAATCAACCCATTACGCGTAATCCCAAACAAATGGTAGCGCACGTGTGCATCAATGATTTACGTGCACGATTCAGCGACCGTGCGAGTGAAAGTAAGTAAATAATCGCTGCTCCCCCCGCGAACGTCGACTAGCTCGAGCAGTCCGACAAAGCGGGAAAAAGAGAAAGAAGAAAATTCGAAAGGGAAAAATTCGCGGTCCCGATTGAGAACCGCTGACGGTTGCACGAATTACCGCGAGATGTCACCGCTGACATGTTCGTCGGCTCGTGCGATCCCACGTGGTCTGCATGTGACGTTTGATTTTTAAAAAAAAGAGAGAAGCAGAAATAAAAACAGTCCAACTCACGAGAAACGGCGTTGCAGCCGGGAATGCGAGCCGGCTTCAACTGTAATTCAACGTTTAATCGATGCGTTTAGGTTTTCCCGCTGCTAGCGAAGTCAAAGAGCGAGCATATGCCAATGGCAACAATATGGAGGGGGAAACGGTTCCGAGGAAACTAGCAATGCCATCGGCGACGATGATACTGCTCACGATACGTCGCAAAAAGAGACGTTTCGGTTGCAATCCGGAAAAACACGAGTAGACAGCGGATTTGATGCATTTATGACAAAAATGAAGGAGTTAAGAATACTCTTATATTATCTTCAACCCACTGAACATATTAGGAAAGAGAATCAATTTCTATTTCAGTCCGGTTTGTTGCAATTCAGGTAGAAAATTTTGATTTTGCATCGAGATCCGATTCATGAGAATCAGGTCTACAAGATTTTTTTTCTTTGTAGCAACCCAAATTTTTATTTTATCAGCAAATCTGTTTATTTACTTGAATTTCGTAAATTATACGACCGACTTCTACCGATCCAGGCCTATCAGGTATTTTGATTGTTGCTCACGCAGACGAAGTAGAAGCGTTTTCTCGGTTTGTACATTTCTGCGACTGCTAGCCGTGGTGGCAGAAGTAGCAGCCAACGTTTCAATCTCAACTCGACGGTGCACATCCGCCGTGGTGGCCTACTTGGAATACGACTCGCTCGCGAAGGTTCTCCTTCCAACAGGGTCGACCAGTCCCGGAGCTCTCCGAGAGAGGATTCGCAGAATCGCGGGGAAAACAATGACGGATCGTATCCGCGAGCTTGGTTTTGCCTTCCACGACGGTGAAACTGTGCTTTTCTTGCCACACTTCATCTTAACCCCTTGCCGTGTGATATCGAGTTGATGAAGATTTCAGAGTCTACTCTAATTCTAATCAGTGGAGCCGCGAAGTAAATTGTACGGCGACGGGGTGAATCTTCTGCGCTCCTTTGACACGGGGACATTCAAACTACGCAATATTCTTCATGATTCATGTTTTGCACTCCAAATTCACCCTTTTGCAAATAATGTATTTTTGAAGAAGTTTTAAAAAAGATCAAATAAAATTTAAATTAATTATAATGTGTGAAAACTGGTTTATTGTAGCCATTTTCTGATTAATCCATTTTAAAAATAAAGTATTTGAGTCTCATGCTTCCCTCGCGGTAGTTTTAAATATTCTTAATGGGTGAATTTGATCTGCGAAAAGATCAGTTAACTTCAACTGTCTTCGAAAGTCTTGAAAAATTAAGTGAATTTACATTTGGGACGTGTGAAGATATTTTGAAACTGCGAAGTACGATGATTACAAATGTTACAAAATATTAGGTACCGACGTTAAACCGCTGTCGACAGTAGATGCTGAAGACGAGTCGTCGTCGGTTTACAAAGGACTGATTCAACAAGCTTCTTTGCTGGAAGCATCGCGAACGGTGGTAGGCTCGTAGATGAAGACTTTGGCTAATTCTCTTGGAGAAGATCCGCAGGCTATCCATGTTTGCGAAACATGGTCCGGGCACTTGTTGAATCGAGACGGCCACCGGGTGGTTATACTGCGGGGGGTAGTTACGTATGGGATTTGCTATGTGTGTGTGTGTGTGGCAGAAATGCGCGACTCTTAACTGGCCATAAATCAAAGTCAAGAAGCGAGCTCCGCTCGTTCTCTCTCGCTCTCTCTCGTTCTTCCTCTTTCTGTCTCCTTTTCCCTTGGTCCCGTGAAAATTTTTCAAGGGTTGTGGTTTGCACGGTTCGCACTCCACCAGGCCAAGCATCTTTTCAGCCTCGCCTTAAGTTTGAATCGCGGCGCTGATTCAAAGGGAACTAGCCGAGGAAGGCTGGCTTTTGTTCGACTTAAATGCCGTAGACTTTTGCCACCGTTCGCTGTTTCAAGCTAGTCGATTGCACCAATTATTGTGCTACACTGTTCTGTTGAACGCGTAGGCTTTCAACGTCGTGATCTTTCGGGGGGATCGTTTTCAAAGCGAGCATAACTGTTGGCTTTTATAATTCGAGTCGAGCGCGTTCTTTATTGAGAATTGTCACTGTGATTTAAAAAGAACTTGATTTTGTGTTTTATAATAATGATCTGCGTTCGTTTAGCCTCTGAAGCAATCTATCGATGTTTAACTGGCAGCGTCGGACAAAGAAAGGCGTGGCAGAATCGAATTTCGAACGAATGTGGAACAGCAGAGGAAATTTGCAAGAAATTTCGAGGCAGAATTTCTATAAACAAGTTCGCCCTAATTTCTAGTTTATCGTCGGGAATGTGGGTCAATGGAATGAACGTGAGAGAAGTACTAGAACTAGAAAAGATTCATGACGACTGCGCCCGCAATAAGATAATGTTCACCGCATGAAGCCTATCTGCACGAGTTGCGCTGTGCGCGCGAGAAGATTAACCAAAGTCGACCGAGAAGAATCGTATCTGGCATAGAAAGACCCCGAGAAACCGTAAACATTAAAATCTCGGAAACCAAAATATTTCATTAATCGTTACCAGGAGAGAATATTTTTTTCAAATTAAATATTCATCCACGATTTTCCAGGAGTTGGGTGACTGTACCGATTACTGAGGTGGTATCGTGCTTCGAATATTATTCTTAATTTATCATGAAATAACAATATGTGTAGCATTTTATTTGTACGTATTACTGCATACGAAAAAGAGCCATGTAACAATTACTGCGGATTAGAATTTGAAAATTTGAACATTGTCCCCCTCAATAATTTTTATGATTACAAAATTACCCTTCCTTATCCCATTCATATAATGAATTACCTATTATAATTAAATTTTAATATACGAGCGAACGGAAACAAACAAGACGAGGGTTTCATTTTCTTATTAGAAAGGCAAGAGATGTTTCTTTTTATATTTTCGTCGTGGCGAAGTAGCTTTCCAAATAATAATGAAACTTTCGCAATATAAAGAATGTACGATCATGTGTAGAACAGTTCTTCGATGATCGAGATAGAAGAAAAATGGTTACAAATCCTGAGATTCTAAAAATGTGAGAATTAACTGAATTGTATAAATTTGTTCAGGTAGAAATATTTATTTTTACGTATTTTAATCTGATCAGAAAAAGCAACCTATATTTTTCATGCAATTTTTTGGTCGCGGTCCCCGCGCGAAGTTTCGGCCGAACGTGAGAAAAGAACGAAAAGTAGAGAAGGTTTGTGGTGGATCCGGCTATGCCTGACGATGAGGTAATGTTTGCTACACGAGTCAAAGCTATCTAGCCAGCCAGAGAACGAACACACACGAATCCGTGCTCGAGCCAGTTGGAGCCCCGTAGATAAAACCGGCGAGTGTATGGTACCGTACATTCCTAAGCTATATGCGTGTACGCTAAGCATGCGCGGACACATTCTTACCGTTATACCGAAACATCGAATATTTCAACGGGAACCGCCTCCCAAGGAAAACAGAATAAACCCTTAACGATCTTCGATAGATAAATTACATCGCAGCCACTCGCATCGAAAGAAACTGTACAAAAATACTAAATCCTTGGGAATTAGTCTCATAACTCGGTCACACCAGCGTCGCGTGCACGGTCGAGTCGGTCAGAGTTCCAACGTCCGCGAAGAAGATAAAACGCGAAGATTCAAACTTCAAACACCGAGCAAAAAAAAAATCGACCGATAACGATACCGTGAATTCGATATTGCTACCGAATTCACTTTCTTCCAGAAATCGTTGCTTGCGGTCTTTGTGCTCGAAGTCGGGGCTGGGTTAATTGCACCTCTTGCGTTGAGTGCAATTAACCCTTGGCACTTTAGAAGCTTTTGAAAACCAAGAATTTTTATCTGGATAGAAATTGACAATTTACTAGAGCTCTGTCGTTTCTCTTTACTTTAGTGCGTGTTCTACATCGTAGGTTATCGATTTCTTTTGAACTGGAATAAAATGTCATCATTGCAAAGAGCGTTCTACGTGGTGAAGGTTCCAAAAATATTCCTTAGTAATTTATAAAAGGAAAAACGCGAGGGTTGGCGGGTATTTTCGGGTAAAATGGGGCGTCCCGCATCGACCCCGGCTCCATGTACTACTTCGGACGATCACCGAAAATGTGGCGGACCTAATCATGGAATGGGAGGACTCTAAGTTCGAATGTGCGAGCGCGAACGGGTCGGTTCCGTGCGAATTTTCTGCGCTGTTCGCTGCCACAGGAACGACATCGAGGCGATGTTGATGCCGGCGGTTGGCAGTCATGACAACATGACGTCAACCGGCCGTGTGTTATTTTCGAAAGGGGACTCTAGCGATGCGCCGTCTGCCGGCGAGATCGTCAACTGCGAAAAACGGCTCGACAACGCGCAACGGCGCGTCGCGAAACACGCTATCGGGCCAAGAAACAACGGCGCATGATACTGGCCGCTACTGTGTTTCAGATTATCGAGCGTAATTCCCCGAGAATATTGAAATAAATAAGAAATCGCCCGGTACCCGCCAGTAAAAAAATATACCGACGCAGAACGCAGACTTCGGCGGGTCTGCTACCAATATTAGACGCTCGCTTATACATATGTATACTAGCTTTTATATAATATTGCTTAACTTTTATTAGACTGTTTATCAACTCAGCGCTCGGCAATAAATAGACCGAGATTTTATATAGAAAATAAACATTTTCCGATTCATTTTTAGTCAAACATGTCGAACAATTTCAAAATACATATAGGAAGAAAATTAATTCAGGTAGAAAATTTTGATTTTGTGGTTGGTGGACGTATAAATTATTATTATACTATTATTATTATAATTGAGACGTAGTTTATATATGTTAATGAGAATAACATCCATTGGAGTTCATACGTTTTTTTATCGAGTTGCAGTACTTCGAAAAAAATGTTTCGTTTTGGGATAAGCAAGATCTTTGAAGACTTTCATTTTTAACTAGGGACTTGAAGTACAACTTCAAGTGGTGTATGTTTTTTAGAGAGCTATTTTCCAACGATTTCGTGTTCACGGCAAATGCTTCTGTTTCAGCAGATCCAGGGTTAATTCAATTAATAGATGTTCGTCATTGGGCAGCAAAATTTCTTCGACAGCAAGTTCGGGTTTCGCGATCCTGGAAGCTGGCTGAACGCTGGCTTTAGCAGTGTAAAGTCCGCGGCAGATTAGGGGCGCGCTATCTCGTCGAGCGGATAAGATTGTCGGGGAGCAGCCAGTTAGACTCTGGTTTCAAGGACTCGCGAATAATACTCGCCGCGAGTTTTGCGAAACTTGGGGGTTCGCGTACAATTTCAATTTTTTCATTCACCGTTCACCATTTTTGCTACTACCATCGCGCTTAGATTAACGAGGAAAATTCAGCGTGAAAAACACTTGGTACTTATCGTGCGGTCATTTTATCAATATCTGAATGAACATGAAGATTTTATAAAATGTCAATGTTTTTTATTTATCTTTCACGTTAGCTTCTCGAGACAATTTAAAAAGCGTGATACTGTTTTCGTAATGCCATTTTTCAATGGTACCGGGTAACGTGTTTATTTCAGTGTCACAGAGCAGTAATTTGAAAGTTAATGCCCAGGCTAATGAAGCACGCCGCGTGAGGGCTTTATGATCTTTTGCACGCGAGAAAAACCAAAGACACCGGCGATCTATACGATGCTATTGTGGACGGTCAGAAAGAATGACAAATAAGCGCTATGCTTTGCGAACACGATCGCACGTGAAGCAGGGGTTTTACCTTGGTCACGCGCTCGGGGAAAATGGACAAAGAAGCAAGGGGTGAAAGCAACCCCTGACGCATCCTCTCGTTGAGGACCAATGAGTCGCTTGTTCGCGTGCTACCCTCAAAATAATGTAGCAGTGTGCACGGGGAATACACTGGAGCAACTATGTGGACAATAGAATCACCCACAGTTCTTTTAACTCGAGAAGCGCCGGGCTATCGAAGCAACCAAACTTTATTTTATTATGTATAAATATGTAATACAACCCGTTTTTTATGGCCATACCACGCAAAGATTTTTAGCTGTTTATCAAGTTCAACGAATTCAGTAAAAATTGTGTGAAATTATGAAGAGAGACATTTTTCCAAAAATGTGCTCATTTTTCTGATTAGATGGACGTTAAAGTCTCGGGGACTGTTAAAAGAGTTTAGGACGGAGTTAGCAAATCGCGAGTAGAATGGTATCAGCGATAATCCATTTGTAGCGGGCATTGAGGCTGCGGAGCAATCTGTTACCTTTATCTACTCTTAAAAGTACAGCGGAGATGCTCCTATGTACTGTATCGAATTGTGCGGCACACATCCACTCGAACTCCCTGGTAAGCTTACATAGCCGGCATGTACGGCGTCCACGATAAATACAGTACCCTATATACCGTGGCAAGAAGAACCTACGGCGCCGGTCGGTCCTACATTAGGGGATGAATAAAGGAAGGTTTCCGAAAACGGAGGGTAGCTTCCCCCATTCAAGCGGTGCTCAGAGTCGCTCGCAGATGTGTACGATCGTCCCAACAGGAAATCGAGGGTTCTCGGTTATGGGGATTGGAAGAACAGTCGGGGTTCCATGGGGGTTGGTTGGGAACCACGGGGACGTAATCTAGTAGGGCGCGCGCGGCATCTGCGGTGTCCTAAACGAAGGGTCCCGCTATCCGAGCGCTCGTGGAAAAATCAACGAGAGAAACAGAGACGAAAAGAAGGAATCAAGGGTAGGAAAATTGGAGAAGAACGAGGAGAGACGGAAATGTAGTTGGCTTCTTAGCGTTGGTCCGTCGAAATAAGAGATCGCGAACGAAGATGCGATATTTCAGCCCTTGAGGGGACCACGACCGCCTTAATTGGTTCGAGAGAACGCGCCGGATGCAGCGGCTCGTGTCGGAGAGGGAACAGACTTTCCTTCCTTTCCTTCCTTCCTTCCTGCCACCTCCACCTCGTCAAATAAATACCTCCAACCTTGCAGAACGCGGGAGGTCGATCTTTAAGAGGCGCCGCGTGGACTGACGAATCGATTTAAATCGATTTAAACGTTTTAAATAGGTGGTTACGCAAATTCCCATTTTTCGAAACAAAAGATACACTTGTTCAACTTTTTAAGATGATCGAAAGAGAAACTACATTTTCGTTCAACTTCAGTTCCTTACAACTGCATCAAAATCCATGAAAACCACCTGCACCCAAATCGTTAGTGTTTCTCGAATAGGAACGAACTTGATTGTGAAACAGAGCATCGTTCCGTCGACGATTTCCCGGCGAAAGCGCCGAAGAAAGGGAGCAATCCGGCGTTCGCTACAGGAGAGAGCGTTCACCTGACTCTCGGTCTCGGCTCGCTTTTGTTATAACAAAATAGATTGTTCACTTTCGCGCGAGGGCCCACGTACAGCTGTAAACACGCACGTGCACGCACACGTGGGTGGCTCGTACCTTTGTCGTGTGGGAAGAAAGCCGTACAGGGGTGGCGAAAAAAAAAAACGAGGGGCCATATGGCAGACAACAGACTATGGCACCCCTATGTGTGGGAGCCCCGGCGGGCATACGCTCTCCCTTTCGCGTGTGCACACTCCTTTTTTTTTCTGCCTGCCCCGAGCAAATTTTTTCGACGCAGCATCTTCCTGCTTGCACGCGCTCGCTCGCAATAATGCAACCGTCCGCTCGCTCGCAGGACGGTTTTCTCTCGTCGTTGATCGATGAAATTGAATCGGAAACCACAGAGCGGGGAATTCCTTTCCCGTTTTATTTCTAATAATTTCATCGGCATCGATGGGGCTTGACCGATCGGCCGCGACGATACCACCAACCCTGCAATTATCCCGGATTGTTTCCCGCGCCGGCACTCTCTCCCTGTCCTGTCTCGAAAAAAAACAACGAATCCACCGACCAAGCAGTTCTACGTGTGACGCGCGATAACGCTTTTGACATCCGCTTACTGACCCCCTTTCGATCATCGACCAACTTATGGCGTCGCGCCGCCGGTGCACCTCGTTTATTGTTCTTGGACGACGTCTTTTTGCCTACCAGCGATGCTTGTCTGCGAGCTAACGCCGCCTGGCACGAATTTATTTGTCACAACTATTTAGAGTATCAACAAATACTAGCGCCCGAGGAATTCTGCCTTGTAGGCGGAGAACGTCCACTTAATTGTTACAGTTTAGGGTATCGGCAAGTGTTCTATTTTTGTGGACGAAGGATTTACGAGTTCGGTTCCGAGATTGTTTTCCTAGAATAATTTGTCGGGAATTAGTTGAGGAAGAAGTCGAAGGGGTGCAGCGAGGAATAGCACGATCCAGAAGGTACGAGTCTTAGGCGAAACCTGTTCGAGTGGGCGCGGAGAGCGAAGTTTACGACGTGGCCATCGTAGGACAGTCAAAGAACGAGAGAATAAGATGGTTAGGTGGTCGCAGGTGCCTCCACCAGCCACGGTAAATAATACACACATGAGCGTAGCCCTGCATTCGCGAGTGCAGACGCTGATGAGTGGGCTGGCCCGCAAGGTGCATTCGGCGCGAACCGACGGGTTTCGCGTGACGAATTCTGGACTACCTGTTGTGTGCATTGTGTCGCATGCGTCGATAAAACCCCGGGACATTTCACGAGGTTTGGAGATTTCCAAAGCAATAAACTGTCGAGAATCACGGCCCATTTTCGCCTAAACAATCGACATTTCACAATCTTAATTAACTGAGCAGCGTTGCGGTGTCTACCTGCTCGAATATTCTTCTCAAAAATTTTACAAACAAAGCAGTGAATGGTCTTCAACCTCGTGAAGTGGTTATAATTTAGACAGCGGAACTTCGCGCGAAATAAAAATTTTCCAGCTAAATTGCAACGAACCGAAGTGACCAAGAAATTCATTTTCAGTGTTTTAAAGTACACCTACTCATTTTTGTCGTACCACCACATGCGTAAAATCCGTCTAGTTATAATTGTTGGAAATATAATTATTTTTTTGTTGGAAGATTCGGGGAAATCAAGGGTGAACGCGCGAAAATGTGGATTCGATTCGAACGAGGCGTTTGACCATTTCGATTCTCGCGCCGAGCGATATTGTATCGAGGAGAATTCCATTTGCGACGACTAAGGACCACCTGATCCCTCGATTGATTCGAATTGCCCGAGATGAGGATATCGATAACGGCAGCGTCACGGTACGCCATAGACTGCGTTGTTCCGATGTTCCAAGTGACGATTCAACACGCGAATAACCCTTTTACACCCCGACGCAGGGGAAGAGGAATTCAATGCGGCGATAGGCGACGAAAGTCATTCGATTGATATCCGTCAGCCTCTAATTAAATGTAAATTGCACCCATTGTTATCGAGTCTCGCCCTTGCGTTCCTCTGCTAAATGTACCAACCAATTACGGTACACACCGTGAACGTTGGAACATCATTTTTATGTCGATCAATTTGGTACAGATCATTCCCCTAAGAAAAAAGACAAGAAATTGAAGGAATATATTTAGTAGATTCTTCAAGAAGCGCCACTATTCAAGTGCATATAATGAGTAATAAACGAAAAGGCAGTAAATGAATCAGTCCGCGGTGAAGGCGGTGATTCTTCGGTAGCGGGTCAATTGCAACCCGGCTTTTAAAGTTAATCAAGTGACCGCCGGGAACCACCCCCGTTGCTCCTTAATCCAGCGGAAACTTGGTAACCCTAAAACCCAGTGCGGAATTTATGATTCAACTTGCCAGGTCTCCGTTATGCGCGGGTCCCTCGGCAAAAGACACCCCAAAAAATGTGACCGCCGCAGGACCGTGGTCTCGCCTACTTGCCGAGGACTTATATACCTGGGCCCAGGTAGAAAATGCTGATCGTCCTTTCCTCTACCTGGATCGTCTCTTTCTCTCTTCCTCTCTCTTTATGGGCGGCTGTGCGTTGTGCCTTGACGAGGGTCGGACGTCAGGGGGATCCCTCTCTGAAAGGTTCCCTTCGTTTCTGACCAGCCGACAGTGGTTCTCAAAGTCTACACGCCAAGTCGCCCATTAAAATCCACCGGGCGTAAATGCCCGACAATTTGAGAGCGTAACGCGGTTTGTTTCTTTTGCCGATCTTCCAAAGTTCCTTCACCTTCTGGCGGATCACAAACGACGGACAGATCGGTACGCGAAAGATAGAACCTTCTTCTAGCTCTCCATCTCGCTCGTGTCTCCCCCAAAAATTTATCGATCCTTCACTAGGGGCAGCACCGAGAGGGAGCTGATTCGTCGATAACACGGGATGAATCATCGCGTGGATGTCTCCCTTTGGATACGTGGATGGCGGGTCTATTTTGACCCTGGGTTGCAATTGTTCTAGTAGTCGAGTTCCCTAACCGGCCGGCCGGTGCAAAAAGCTTCGTTAACCCTTCTATCATATTTTCCTAATATACACATACAGAATTATTATTCAGTTTTAACACTAACTTTATTGTTATTTATTTAAATTATAAAGATGCGTGTGTGCTTCCGTTAGAAATTATTCAATAAATTTCTTTATACGAGCACGTGTTATTATAAAAATCGTGAAAAGTCTAAATAAATTCAGTCTTGTAATTTTTACAAAACAATATATATATATCCGATACATTTTGCACCCGCTACGGTTAGTGTTAATAAAACTTTTAATTCACGTTCTATACTGCATCTTTTTAATGGAAATATATTCTACACTCTTATACTCGTTATAAAATATATGTTTTAGCGCATTGAATAAATATGTCAGCGTGTATACGTGACACGTCCGAATAAATCTTTCAACAGTCACATTCGCGCCTTTGATCGACTTACATTCTGCCAGGGGTGGATGCGAAAGCACACGAAAGAGGATTAATGTACTTGTTGAATTCTTCGGTGTGGCGGTTTAATCACCGTAATCTTAGGTCATGGTTCGCGACGAGACAGCGTGGTACCCGCAGAGGTAAATAACGACATTTGGCACAATTTACCAGCTAACAGTATATCCTGGGCGTGTCGTGAATCGCGGAGGATCGGGTCATGCACGGAGACAGGGGGCCCCGGGAACACGCGTTCTTGGCTTATCAAGATGCGAATAACGGATCGGATTAGCACGCAATTATCGGCGATTCATAACATGATTCGCAGTACGATGAACGCTGGCTGGTGAAGTCATTAGACGCGTCAGCCGATAAGATTTGTTACAGTGTTACGATACACCCTCTCGTTCGTTCAACCAAAGGTACGATCGTATTGTTTTATTATATTATCAAAGTTTCAGGGACAAGTCTAGGGTTGTGTGTGTGGAGGATCGCGAGGTCTATGATCAATCACCAAATATCAATTAAATTTCCCCTAATCCTTTCCGTGATAATGGCTCCGACCCGTCCATAAAGTTAGTCGAGGAGAATAAACAATTATTTTGAAGAGCAATGACGAAACTGCGGTTTATTATGCAAAATAGGTCCGACTAGATTTGGGCCTTCTGAGGATTAATACTACCATCAAACAATTACGTTAATCGGCTATTAGCCGAATTGTCTCTGATTTCCCTATTGAGTCACGAATACTTTTAACAAATGCAGCACTGTTTAAAGTGTTGTTAATGTTTCCGGCGTTTCGAGGAAGGATTTAGGATGGACCTAGCCAGGCCTAGGTCTTGGCCTGCGTTAGAATTGTAGGGCCCCGGTCTACGGGGCTTCGAAACTGCGGCCCGTATTGTTGGATTCGGGGTAGGACAGCCCGTATATACCCTCGCCGGGTACAGAAACGAGGGTTGGAGCCTTTTATGGCGAAGGGTCGCCGGTCGGCTATCGGCTCCGGCTCCTTTTGTCTGGCTTGTCGAAGCGACAACGAAGAAAGCCCCCTCGTCAGGCAGACGGACGGGACAGGCCTTGCCACGCCATGCCTACTTGCCTGCCTGTTTCTGCCTCTACCTCTACCTCTGCTTGCCTGTGCTCGTCCTATGACTGACGACAGAAGGCCGACGTGTATCTCGCATCCCGAGAAGCAACTTTTACCGAGCTTGCTACTAGGAATCGAGACGCGTAGTGCAAGAGACTGGAACTATATGATCAGACAACTCCGCGCGAGACTTTCCCCTGAAATCCTTTGGCCGCTCGTCTGGGGGAAAAGGAGAATTCTTTCGGAAAAATTGGGTCGAAAGATCCGCTTTATCCTCGTCTCCCGTACAATGTCCCCGCTTTCACCCTAATCAACCTTTTTATTCATTCGTCAGGGGTACTTGTTAAAAATGTAACATGTTGCTGGGAAGATACTGCTTAGATTAATAAAACTGTGACTGATGTAGCAAGATAAGGTGAGATCTGCAATATCCATTTCTCGGTCGGGCAAGGTCTAAGCTTTCTACTAAATCAGTATCTTAATGAGGACGTACAGAAATTCATTGGAGATTAAAAACTCCTGTGTGATTCTTCTTCACAACGCGTCTTCACTTCCTGTTAAATTAATATCTACCAAGCAATTTGTCGAATATTGTTATTTGCCGATGCAAGAGTTAATGTCAAGCCTGACATAGCACCGCGAAGGGTTTCAAAAAATCAAGAAAGTTGACAAAACTGAGGAGTTTAAGATCGGCCGCGGTTACGTAAGAAGTTTGAACGCGTAGGAAACACAGCGGCAGAAGTTGGTAGGAGGAGAAGATCCTAGAAAATGGCGGCGCAAGGTGCGTGCCGTGGCCGGGGCCCATCAGGCGAGTCCTCGTTGCTTGAGGAGTCTCTCCTGCCGATGCTGGTACCAAGTGGAAGAGTTTACTGTTAGCCGGTACACGTATACATAAGTTATACGTGGCCGGAGCAAAAGCCAGGATCGCAGCGATAGTCGCACGACCAGCCAGCCAACCAGCAACACACAGCGATCGCTAGAGATGCTAGGCCAGCAGAGTTGGCTGGCTGGGTGTTGGTGAAAGGTGTGGCCGCGTCGGCAACACAAGAAAACGAGAATGCAATATTCCGGCTGCTCGTACACGGTATCCACCGGCAAATACGCAGAGCAGAAACAGAAAGAGAGAGAGAGAGGGAGAGAGAAAGAGAGAGCCAGCCCTGGCCTGGCACATCGGCCCCGTAATCGTTCTCATCCTGGTGGTTGGTCGCTGCCGTTGCTGCTCCTTCTGATAGCATGTAAAGAACAGAGAGGAGAGGCCGAGGGCAGGGAAAGATATCAGCCGAAAGAACGACTTCGGTGTACAGGTGGTCGAACCGAGTACGATCGAACGAGTACCGCTTAATGGGATTCAACGACCTCTCATGCCCGTGTTCAAACGCCAAGTGTCATCCTTGTTGGTCCTCCCCGGGGGAAAAGGTTAGTCCCGCTGACGTCCGATTCATTGGCCGCGATATAACCCGACGAAGAAAATTTACTTCGATCCGACGACGATACCCGCTTTCGTGTCAAGGACTCGGCCGGGTAAACCGATCATTTCTCGGCTGTATCCGCGACGATTTTTTCTCGCTACCCTTACGCCGGACAGCGTGGGATATCCGTTTCACCATTTTTCCGTAACCTCTAACCCTTCGAAAAACATTTCTTCCGATGTTTATTAATCAAATTACCGAAAATGCCTAAGAAATCTTTGAAACGCTCAGGGCTTGGAGCTGCTTCTATCCTTTGCTGTTTTATTTTGAAAAGCGCGGGCAGATTTCGCGCGCGATGAATTCCTGCGAAAGAAGGAAGAACGCCAGCGGAAAATATTCGCCCGTAGCGGTACTGTCCTTGCACGATCGCCTCGAGCAATACCGGCCCCGGCCGTAACTGTTCCCGTATCCTGCCTCGGCTATTCCTAGCTCGGTGCCGAGCAAACTGCAACTGCATTAAGGAGATTATCAGATATCGAAAATGAAGAATACGCGGCGCGCTGTTTCGACGCGTATTGTCCCCCCCCCCTTGTTGCGTTCGCTCGTAACAAAAAAATCCATTTGATCCTGAATAATATTGTAGTACAATCTATTACACAATGCACACGAAACAAATTCGATCGGTCAACAACGGCGGCCGAGTTAACGGGAATTCGACACGTAAACATCGTTCGAAACTAGTCGGGAGCAAATCGAGAGTGTAAGGAAGAGAAACCGAGTCACCCTTACAGGTGCACGGATTGTTCACGGTAAACCGACCTGACCCTGTTGCATATTGATTTGGGACAAGTGTAAAGCGTGTTCCTGTCTTTATGAGTGCACGACATCACGGTTACGTCTCGAGCCGGCGTGCATCGCATATGCGTGGTGCACAGATAGCATCGCGCGTCGATAAAACGAACTTCTGCGAAGTCAAATTAACCAGAAAGAGAAGCGCATACACGACGACGACGACGGATGCTCAAACACGCGCTTCAATTTGCGGATGATTCGGTGGTGAGCGAACATCGGCGCGTCTCTGACACGAATTAAATATTTCGCGGGTTCCGAGTCGGGGTGCGGAGTAATCGGACTAAGCGCGAGAGGCTGTTTCTTTTTTTAAATCTTGTATCCTAGAAGTTCGCCGTTGCCTAAGACCAGGCGCGACGATAATCAACCGCGTCGAAAATCGCTTGCACAAGCCCGACGCGACGTTCGCCACGAACGAATCGAAGAACTCGACACCGAGTGGTTCGTTGTCAGCATGTGGGTATAGAACCGACGTGCTAAAATCCGATCGCCAGACTAGGAATTGCAAATCGAAATGGCGAACGCTCGCCCCGAACAACCGAGACGTTTGTTCGAAAATAAATAGTGATCTTGGGGCTCGTTATAATTGGAAATCATAAGCTAACGAATGCGTTCCGCTAATCTATTCCTACGGTTCTCAATTAACACCGACGATTGTTCCATCATTTTTGGAGGTAATCATGAAAGTGGTCTTGAACTAAATGAATTCAATGTAATTTTTACGTTTCAACATTATGTGGAATTTTCACAATTATTTAAAATCCTATTGGTAGGCTTCCGATAGGTAAACAGTGAAGATTCAGTTCGAGGTGTGCAGACGCCTTCACCGTCGCGATCGCTTTCACCTGACTCAGCGACGCGCCTAAGGGCCGATTTCGCCGATTCCGTTAGCCCTTGATGGCCCAATACATCAAGCTGCCGATATAAAAATGCTAACCCGAATCACTCCCTACGTTTTCCAGTTTTGCGGTCGAAGATCTCCGAATGTACTGAAAATATTTTCCCCAGAAAGTTAGACAGAAAGTTATTTTTACACGGACAAGGAAAACTCGTGGGCCAAGATGACGCAGATTTACCGTAACATTAGGAGCTCGCGGTAGCTGGTGCACCTAGTGCGCTTTAAGGGATCTCGATTTCGATGGAGGAGCGACAGGACATGATCAGGAGGTGGCGCACGATATGATGGAATGTACGAGCGCCGAATTTACAAGTATAGGAGGAGCGTCGTTCTCGCTAGCGAGACCGGGGGCAAGCAAAACAACAAGCCGACGCCGATACGAAAATAAAATCCATCGGAGTAGTGCACGACGACGCTTGCCGGCGCGGCGCGGCGCGCGGAGCAGCCAAGGTTACGTGCGACGAAGCAACGAGTCTCCTCGTGAAAGTCAAATTTGTAAAGCCCCCGTACGCGAGAGAGCGCGTTGTGTTCACGCGCGCGCACGCTACCATGCGAACGCAGCGCCAACTCGCGGCGTGTGAACGCTGTCAATTTTTTCGACGCGTCGCGAGAAGCAACGCGCCGTTCCCTCAAGGCTGCGCCGTTACGGCTGACGTCTTTCGCCGGTGGCCCATTGCTCGATCCCCGACGAGTTCTATGGCAATTAGAGACGGAGCTCGTTTGATCACGTCGGGAGCATGTATCGCGTGATTTCTAGGCGGGATAACCACCGGACCGCGCTTACACGCTCCTCCAGAAACTTCCACTTATTTTCGACATCCTCCTCGCTTACTACGCGCGGACTCCTGATAAATGATCGATGCTCGACTACGATAAACGGGGAATTCAATTACCGCCGATAACCGGGGTCGCCGGACATCCGCGACTCGTCCAGACGCGGTCCTGAACCTCTAATTACTGGCTTGATACTTTTACCCTTACCGCTCGATTGGTCACTCTGAGGCGCCGCTAAACATTTAGTTATTTTACGAGAGGTATTATAGGTAATGGAAATATTCTAGATCTGAAGAAACGTTTAATCTTAAGCAAAGAAGAAATAATTTATACTGTTCTGTTATTTGCAGCTTTTGCCCGAAATTTCGCTGAAATGTAGATGTGAACTGATCCATTTGAATAAAAAGCATGGAAAAATAACTGTTTACCTTGTTATTTTATCGGTCTTTTGCTACTGCATCGAGAAACAACCGTCGAAACGTTGAATAAAAATGAATCGTCAAGTTATTTGAAGAGGAACAAGAATTTTGAGAACGGCAGACGCGAAGACAAAGCCCGGCGACGATAAGTTCTCGAAAAAGTTTTATCGTTTCTTGTCCCGATAATGTAGATACTGGCGCGCGAGTATCAGAACGCGAAATCGTGAATACAACTTTCGAATTTCGATTGAATTTCTGCGGCGGTGCTCGGCACGGCGTATTGTGCAGCGTCAGAGGAGTTATCCTCCGAGTAGCAGAGCGATATCGCGCGCAGTCTTAATTTTTTGATAGCGCCGCGACGCTCAAGGCTGTATCGCAACAACGCTGAGTCGTTGTCGATATCGCGAAAGCAGCTTAGCGCTCGATGATCCGACTCGCGCGCGGCGAAGTAGTAGCGGCAGGAAGACAGCAGCAGCACCAGCAGCAAGCAAACAGCAAGCAGCAAACGCGACGTAGCCGTCGTAGACGCCACGAACTGGCTCTCTCCCGCTGCCGCTGTTACTGTTATTTTTAACTCGACGCCGACGCGTCGAGTCCGTAGTCTAAAACCGTCTACCCTCCTTCCTCCCTGTACACCGCCGGATCGAGCAACGACAGATTCTCTTTTCTACTTCTTCATCTTGGGGTTCATACCCGATCCGAACATTAGCGAAGATAGTTAGCGCGCCGATTCCTCGTTCTCCAGCACCAGAGACGGTAGAGCGCAGTCGATAACGGGTTGAGGTCACATTTTTGTTATTATTAGAATGAAACATTCTCATGCGCAACATCTACTTCTTCCAATTACGTAGTTAGGATCTCGCTGATCTTGCTCTCCTGGTGACTACACAAAGTTCGTCGGAGACTTCAGACGTCCCCTCAAATTATTCCTTAGTCTGCAAGATACATCTTGCAATATATCTACTCTGAAATATTCCCAACCCTTGTGCAAGTCAATCGGGTACTCATTTACTGTATTTCTTTCAACAATTTGTTTACGATCCTCTAAAAAATACTACAAAATTTCTCTGGACGTCCATTCTTTACTACGCTAATATATTAACTTATAGTCTTCCAATGAGAGTTCGATGTATTTTCTATTTTAGTCGAAATTTGTATGTACAGAAGCAACGAAGGATTATCGAGAATTGTCGTAGATGGAATAATTTGTTTGAAATGTTCCGGCTATATTTGTAACAAAGGTGTGCAGCGAGGAAAGAAAAATTTGTTTCGAAACCCAGTTTTCCCGCCAGTGAAACCGGCAACACCGCGTAACCACAGAAAGCCAAGTGGGAACGAGACGGTCGCATACCGAGAGAAAAGAAAAGGGAGAGGGGACGAGAAAGAGAGACCTCGAAACGTGGCAACGCAGCGCCAATGCGCTGTAGACTCGGTTCCGTACTGATACCCACGCTCTGAGGTCTCGCGCGATGTCGCTCTTGCGCCGAGCAAAATACCTCTACACGAACTTTCTACTAGCAGAAATGGGGTTGTCAGCGTAACAATCCTACAACGACGTATCGAGGGTGGACGTTGATATTCTATTTAATTCGAGGCCGATGTTTTTCGATCGTTCGATATTTCCACAACGGAACTATTAAAATAATTGTGTACAAAACGCATGAGGATATTTCGAAAACAAATTGAAACATTTATTTGCCGAGCTGCGTGAATCACGAGGCGCGTGCACCATTTTGTAGCCTGCTTTCGGATTAATATTTTCCCCCGACAAAGTAAAAAAAAATAACCGTAAAAATAAAATCATATCAAACAAAGTAATCAGCTGGAATGTGTTTTCCGAAATTTTCCGTAGTAGAATTTTTATTTATATTCGTATATAGAAATTTATTGATTCCTACGAGGTGGAATATATTTTGCTTGGAAAATATTCTTGGTTGAAATTTGAAAGGCTCTATAACCGCCGTTTCTTCAATGTTGGTTGGGGCAACTTTCTAGTTTAGCTGACGTGTGGCGCGCCCGTACGTGTGTAGTGTGGCTCAGAACACAGCCACGTATGAGTGCGTGTTCAGTTGTGTGCGTGCGAGCGTGTGTGCGTTTATCGTATGAGCATGTGTTTCTCCTTCTATCTCCCTCCTTCTCACTCTCTCTCGTTTCTGTGCTCGCGTGTGCTCTCTCTCTCTCGCTCTCTCTCTCTCGCTCTCTCTCTTTCTCTCTCTCTCTCTCTCGAGCGTGTGGAGGAAAACTGGTTCCAGGAGAATAGAGCAACTGCGCCTTACCAGCAACAGCACGAGGAACGAAAGCCCCGACACCCTCGCGCGTGAGTTTAACCTCGTACCCGTATATACCATGATCCTTTCCACTCTTGAATATTTGGAACGTCTACAAGGACGTACCGCAAGGTGCCTTTCAACGAGTCGTAGTCAACTTCCTAGCAGCCCTGGGTTTCTCTTCGAGTATGCAGATTCGCAAGATACTCGCACAACAGTGCACGACTGTTTACCGTGTACAACAAACATGTATTTGTTAATGTAAATCTTCAAAAACAAACAAAAAAAAATCGCAAACTTTTCTTCGATAAATTAGACGCAAATTAATTCGTCGTGTTAAAAAAGTTTCGTTCTAAATAAATAAAACCGATATATGTATTGCGAGTCCACACTTCCTCTTACATATATTCATCCTTCCAAATATGTAGACGCCCCGCCTATTTTGCACGTCAAAAGATGTTCAGACTGTTTGATCGACGGAGCATCTTTCCATTGTCAAGCATTTAATAGGGAAATACTCCTTTCTTTTTACTACATTTCCATTTTATTTCTCTTTCCTTTTTCTCTGTCTCTACTTGCGCGTGTATACGCGCGTAACACACGTTGTCATATATTATATACACCTCTGTATATAGAGTACAGTGTACGTGTATCGAGAGAGAGAGAGGGGAAAAGAGAGAGCGGTGGTGCTCTCTCTCTCTCTCTCTGTAATATACGTATCCTCGTTTGACTTTGGGGTAGTTTTACCCTCGCGGGCGGGCAACGGGTTGATTGCACTGGCGGCCCCGCGTTTGGCAGCGTTCTCACTTGCTCTCCTCTTTTTGTCTCCCCATCTCGGATCTCTCACTCTCTCTCCCTCACCTCCCTAGCGTCCCAAAACCCCCGCCATTCCTTCCTGTTTTACTCTCGTGTTCCAGTACCGTTTTCTCTCTCTCGCTCTTTCCGTCGCACACCCGATTCCCGCCCTCTCTGTCTCGCCTCTTTTTCTACCTCTCTCTCCGCCGTCCTTTCACTCCCTCTATTTCTGTCGTATCCCCGTCTCTTTCGTCTCCCTCTCACTCCGCCTCTCTCGTTCTTGCTGACAAGCCAGCGAGCGAGCGAGCGAGCGAGGGGGTGGAACGAGCAGAGGTTTCCATGGCAACGCCCCATACGCGAGTAACGCTCCCCTCTTTGTCTGACACGCTCCGCGACCAGCTTCCCCTCCAACCTAACCCCACTCTCTCTCCCTCGTTCTCCCTGCTTCGCTGCTCATCTTCTCTCTTTCCCTCCATCGCTCCCCTCCCCTAACTCGTTTCCATTCCTCTCTTTCCCACCGTCGCGTTTCCCCTCGCTCTCTCGCCCCCTCCGCTGCGCATGAATACATACGTAGTGTCTCTCTCTCTCTCCCTCTCCCCAACGCCTTCTGCGTACAGGCTCGTTCACACACGACCGGCGAGTCTGTACGATATCGAGGCTTCTCGAGGAGGACGAATAACGGGCGCTCTCGAAACGAGGATTCCGCGATGGGCGAAATCGTCGTCGGTGCCGCGTGCAGAATTGCAGAAAATGATGGAAGAACGTTAATGCATTCAACAGCGGCCCACCGTCGCGGTAACAAAATCGAAAGAGATTTTTACCGTGGCGGACGCGCCGATACCTGGGCGTGGCAACATATAATGCGACAATAATTTTTAACACCGATCCGCTCGTGTTTCTAAATCGAATTTAGAATATTTTGCGATTAACTGTTCTGTGCATTTAAAATCGAAGCTATCGGTTAAATATTATTTTGATGGAGCGAAGTACACACGGCTCCGCCGATAGAATCTGCTGAATAAGCAGCGCGCAAAAAGCGGGAAAGCAGCGTTTTGAACGGCCCGGTAGATTCCCCGCTTCGAGTTCTCCCCTCGGCGTATAGATTTTCCGTTGTGGCCGAAGCACGGTTGGGTTTTTCAGGGAAGTTCAGTTCGGAGAGAATGGAGGGGGGAGGGGGGGAGCGGCTCTGAAAAACGAACCTTTCTGAAACCGTCGAAGCCAAATGGGAAGGGCGAGAAGAAGAAGCGTCGAGCCGATAGCGTGGAGAGCGCGAAACGCGGGCGTGTGCCCGTGGCGACGCGTTTTGCGTGTGGGTGGTTCGCAAAAGTTTCGTTTGCACGCACAGTGTGCCTCGGGATCAGTATGAGCCCCCTCGTTAAAGAACTCTCTTTCGGCGGGGGAAAGTTGCTGCTTCCTGTCTTAATGTGCCTCATAATAGTATCCGAATAGCTAGACACCGCTTTCAACGTTGTGAATACGAGAGCTTCAGCAACAGCAACACCGGCACGTGGATGTATACGCTTTTAACCCCACTACGTGCAAAGAGACTTATTCACTTTACGGGCCGGTGAATGGGTTTTCTTGTCAACGTACTAATTTAAGTGATTTTAGGCAGGAGAAATACGGCGAAGTCCGCATGAATGGCGGTGCCTCGAGGGTAATTATTACCGGTGAGCGTAGGGATCATGTCAGCAATTAGAGGGACCGCCTCTAGTCGCGGTGAATCCAACAGTAAGCGCCATTAAGCAAATAACCGCGAGGCTACCACTCGTTACTGCCCGGTTTCGGCTACCAAGCGACGTCCTCGGGATGCGTTTTGTTCCTCGCTTGCATAGCTGCTTATTTTATCGTGGCAACTATTTTTCTTTTACGCGATCACAACTTTCTTTCTCACTGTTAACAGCGGGATCTAGACTGCTAGGAGATTTTTTTGATAATCACTCTCGAAGATAATTTGCACCAGCCGAGGCTTTGGAAATCGCGTTAGAATGCGAGAGCTGCGGTATTGCTGCGTGACAGCAGGACGAGAAAGGGACAGGGCGAGAGAACCGGCGAGGTGGAAGGGAAAATGAGAAAGAAGAGAGCGACATCGTCCGATCCACGAGGAAGACGAAGGTATCGGTTACGTCCGTGTGAAACTGGTTTCGAAGGATGTGACGCGTCTACACGCATGTACCGCGGCACACGCATGTACTCGGGGCGATTGGTACACCTTGAAAATTCTTTTGGAGCACGACTGATAGCTTCCAAGGATCTTCTCGCGAAAAAAAATCGTGTTAATCCTGCTGCGCCCTTTAGGTCTTTCTGATCCCATTCGCAACCTTGTCTCTCGAAAACTAATTATAATTGTGTGATACACGTTTCTAGTCCTCGTTTCTTAAAGCAATCGAAAATTCAATTTCCCGAATTGAAGTTAATGAAAGAATTCCATTTACTTCGTAAGATCTGCAGTGTGTCGAGAACCGGCACGCGCAAGCTAGCCGACAGCTCCCGCCGCGTCCCGCCTCCCAGGAATTAGGGGCTGCGAGAATTAGCGTATGCGGGCGCGAACGGTGGCAGAATAAACTACATTGTCCGTTGACAAATGCACGGGAGAGCTGGGACAATTGAAAACCGATGTCGCGGTTGTCCGGCTCGTTGGAAAAATTCGAAAACACAATGCGACGGTCGCGAAGCGCGCGTTGCGCTGCGCGGAGCGGGGGCATATCAGCGTCTCCCGGCGACCTTTCTATCAGATTATCCCGTTGTCTGAAAAGAGCCTGAAATTCGTTGAAGCGTCGGTAATGGCATAAACTGTATACTTCATGTTCAGCGACTTCTCTCGCGCGATATATCCAGCTCATTCTGAAATACAGCTGTACGGCCGAGTACGTACGGTGGGCGCACATGCACGCCCACACGGGGCCGTGGCTCTCGTCTGTGTGTCATACATAGGGCGACTGGTCTGTGTTCGTTGTACATAGAGCCGCGATATACGTACATATGTGTACATACGTACATGTACGAGCGGGCTTGTATGTACGTATACTATATGTATATATGTATGTAGGTAGGTAGGTATATATGTAGGTAGCACGTAGCCATAGTTCGGTACGTCGTGTATAAGAGTTAGGGGCGTGGTGGTATGGGGGAAGAAAGGGGGAGGCTCTGCGATGGGGGCAACGGCAGTTGAGTGGACGCGAGGGGAAGGGTATAGAGGGTTGACAGATAAGGGGGAGGTAGGGGCGAGAGGGAGAGAAGGGGTGGATGGGTGGTCGGGGCAGATTGGGGATGGCGCCCGTTCGATAGCGAGCGCACGTGGCCGCGCTTCTCGGAGCCGCCGTCGTGGCGCCAACGTCCTATTAACCCTCCACCCATCCACCCACGCGGCACACACCGATATCTGCACACCCTTCTGCCTCGTTCTCTGCCCCCCGTCCCGGTCCCCACCACCGCCCCGAATGAACCATCCCCCACCAGATCACCGGCAACCACCCCCCACCGCTGCCACGCCACCCTCGCCATTGCCAGTCGAGAATTTGCACCGTCGATTTGCGCAGGCGTCTAACTTACTTAAAGGACACTGACTCTGGGGTGGCGCGAGGTGGGGTGCCTTTTTTGGACTGAGACCGTGGGAGGGGGGAGGGGCCGAGGAGAGGGAGGGAGATCAGCGAAAATAACGCTGAACAATTTCGGGAGGTACTATGAGTTTCAGGTACCGAGGGAGAATGTCTGGTCATTTTCAAGGTGGATGAACGTATTTTGATGATTTTACGTTCGCCGGGCTCCGGGCCAGGGGGAGCAATTTTTCGAGCCGGGAAAACTAAACGTGCCCGCCAGCGCGCGAGCGCCGAGCATACATACAGAGAGAGAGACCCACGTACACGCTCTCTTTCTCCTCCCGTTCGGACACGATCGAAGAGCGTCGCGGCGCGGCCACGTTATAATTGCCGGGTTGTTTCGCTAAAGGGAATCAAAACGGGAGAGTGAGTCGTCGCCCGACTGAGAGAGACAAATCGCGAGTCGTCGGTGAAGGGAAGTAGCGTCCGCTCGCTCGCAGGGGTATTATGCAATTTTATGGCATTTTCTTCCTGGATGACGTGCCGCGATAAAGGCGAATGCGTGAATTTAGACAGTATTGTATGCACTCGTAATACCGTCTATCCGGCTTCCAGACGCGAGCATATTTTACACGGGATTCTCCTTATGGGAATCACCGTGAATACGCATAGAATAATATTTCCCTAATTATCCTTCGAGGAAGTAAGTATTTCTCGACGCGCGGACTTCGGACGATCTTTCCCGTTCTATCTACGTCCCTTACGTCAAAAATCTCGAAGCGCTTACGCGTCCGCCAGCGCGTGTTACGTAATCACAATTTCCTCGTATCCCCTCCTACCGCTCTGCGACGCCACGTAACTGCTTGCTCACGCTATACTACTCGCGACTTCGAAAAAAGACCGTGTTCAGCGCGCGGCGGCAGCAAGTTTTCTCGGGGATCGATGCCGACGACTATTCGCCGACTGCTATCGAACGAGAGAGTGCCGCGACAGAGAGTGCTCGAGAGAGCGCCCTTTCGAAAACGACACTGACGACGACGACGTCGACGTCGACGCACAGTCGGCAACGTCAACGGCGAAGTGGAAAGCCTGATTGCGTAACCTCGAACACACAGTCGAAAGCACGTTGCCGGTGATAGTCTCCCACCATGCACGCCTCGGCGCAACTGCGTGGATTGTAGCCTCGTTACGCGATAAGGCGTTCCTCGTGTGGGTGGAACGGCGAGCAATACACGTGATTACAGTTTGTGTCTCGGCAGAAGCCGCACGAGGTTAGACTCCCGATTAGGGCTGTAAATAAAAGCTCGGCAAGTTCGACAATTCGGACCAAACATCTTCCGATCGTCGAATGCGCCGCTATCGACCGGCCAGGTTTTCCTTCTTCCTTCGAGAATAACTTCATCTAGCAACCTGTGTTCCCACATTGTAAAACATGTAAATCCTATTGATTTTCACAAACATGGTTTCCCAAAAAATTTCGAATGACTTCCCCGCAAGTACAGGTCGACCCCGAAGCATGTAATTCGAAATTGAACAATTACGTGCCCGTGGGTGGTGTCAAAGCCGAACTTCATGCGGGTTGCGCTAGACTTTTGAGACATCTCTTATTAAACTCGTGAGAAGAAGAAGAAGAGAGGAGAGGAGCGTAGAGATAAGCGTGAACGCGGGAATCGAAAAGAGAGCACGAGTCACCGTGCGTCGAGAGAAGAATTCTTGCGCAAGTATCCGGGTATTTACGCGTGAGACAAGAGCTCGGTGTGCCGGTGTGTGTGTGCGAGCTCGTGGCCGTATATGTACGGTGTCGCGTGTATACGAGAAACGAGGACCGTACTGTGCTGCCACCTGTAAGAGAGTGCGTCAACCATCGCATGCGGCTGGCCTTTCGCACGCGATACAGATCCAGTTGCGTGTGTTACAACGCGAGAGCGGTTGTTTCGGATCCTGCCGCCGCGCCGTACAACCTTCGATAAATATGCCTCTCGAGCACACCGGGAATGCATCGAACAGTCTACATTCCTGGTGATGCCAGCTACCAGGATTGCATCATGCTCTGTTAGGCCCTGAACACTTTTTGCGCCAGGAATCAACCCCAATCTCACCCCCTGTCCTCGCGCTACTTCCACTTCGTTGTTTTATAGGACCTTACAGATATGTACTTCAGTTGATGTAAGGAGTAGACAGCGGAGTTTACGCATTTATGACAAAACTGAGTAGCTTTTACGTTACTTTCAACCTATTAAACGTATTTAGAAAGAAAATTTTTATGCTGCATAAACATCCGCTGTCTAGTAATGAGCAACGAACTATTTTTATAGCATGTACACCCTTTTCCTTAACCCCCGTCCACCTATTCTACAATTTCGAGATTCGAACCGAATTTGAACTGCAATCGTGATGAAAGAATAGTGAACACGACAGAAAATATCCCTCCTATGTTTGACTTATCGTTAGGTTCGCGAATTTCCTCCAATCATTTTAATTAGAACAGAATTAATCGTCTACCACCCCGAGATTCCAAATGTTATGAAGTGTAACATATGTACACGCTTTTCCTTAACCCCCATCCACCTATTCTACAATTTCGAGAGTCGAACCGAATTTGAACTGCGTTCGTGATGAAAGAATAGTGAATACGACAGAAAATATCCCTCCTATGTTTGACTTATCGTTAGGTTCGCGAATTTCCTTCAATCATTTTAATTAGGATAGAATTAATCGTCTACGACCCCGGGGTTCCAAATGTTCGATTTTGAAAAGTGATTTGATAAGAGCACTAGAACATATCCTGGAGGTAGTAAGAAAGATTGAAGACAATCCAGAGCGTCTTAAGCCGATCAACGAAAGATGTTGCCCGATAAGAGTAGTTCGAGACGAGGGTTCGATAGCGTGCGAAGTTGAAATTCGAATTGTCCGAAGTTTCTTTCCGAGTCCTAATAGGAGAAGCACGAGTATTACAGTGTAGCACACGGCAAAGCACGGAGACGCGGAGGTTGTTGGCGGCACGAGGACCACCGCTGGAATGCATTTACTACTGAATGGAGAGTTCGTATCTCCGTCCGGTGCGGTCTCTTTTTACCATCTCCGTTGCACCCACGCGGCTACCGCAAATTTACATATGATAAACAGACGGCCCCCCCTCTCTCTCCCTCACCTGCGCGCTTATCCCCCCTCCAACTTCGCCCGTAGTTTGTATGTACAGCATAACTATATCCCTGAAGGGGGTACTCGTTCCTGTTCGTACATGCACCGGCAAGAGGGCGGTGCCACCTGTGTGTAGGCGCGTGAATTTACAGTTGGCCGGATCGGCGAGGGGGAAGCTGGTCGGATGGATGCGCAGGGGGAAACGAGGGATAACCTGAACACCACGTGGCGATCTATTTGTCACGCGAAAGTGCCCACCGTCGGATCAAGTTAGGTTCCCGATGCGTCTTCGTTTCGGCTTCACCCTGCCTCCGTTGGACTCCGAAAAGAACCACCCCTTCTATCATCGTCGCGAGATGATTCTCGACGAGAACGATATCCGAAATATTTACAAAAGACGTGGCACAATTAATCCTTAACTGACCGGATCTCGATAACTTACATAAACGCTGATATCTTATCAGTTGACGATGCTATAACGATGTAATACTACACGAACCCCAATCTACACCTATGCTAGCTGAACCAAAATGTAATCAAACTTCGTCCGACTTTCGAGGGTTGCAACGGGAGCCGAAATGTAAACTTTCCAAAGTCTGATGGGGTCTTCGGACTCGCGAGGGTAGAGTAAAAGTCGAAATATGGGAGATCGGTAGATAGAGTTCATTGGAGCAGCTGGACTAGTCTAGTTGAATCCCTAAGTACCTAGCCAAAGTCCAGGGCAGAGAGTGATTTATTCCATTCGCAGGGGGGGAAAATATCGAAACCGAGCAACACCACAGCTTTCATTGCATCGAGTAGGACCAAAGGATCAACGCTGTAGCGAACGAGACCCGAGGCAAAGTACCATGGGAGCGTGACGACCAAGTCCGTCGGTGCGGCGTCGCGGGTGGCGACTGACTAAGATTGTACACCATTCGATTGAACCGAATCGCGGAATCAAACGCGACCGTGGGGGAGAACGAGGGGGGTAGAGAGCGGGGGGGAACGGACGGGGGGGCAGGCACGCTTAAAAGTGAGACAGAGATACGAGCCGATAGGGAGAGAGAGAAAGAGGGAGAGACGTATATACAACCGGGAGGCCGGCAGAGAGAACGAGATAGAGAACCGTGGAAGCACGTGCTACCGAAAGGAGTGGTGGGAATGTAAGTTATGCGCAGCACGTGATCTTCGGAGATCCGTCCGAGCATTTCTTCGCTCGGGGGACGTTCGCACATCCCTCGCGCGTCTGTGTGTGTCCGCGCGGGCGCGCGCGACCCCGACTCTGTTTGAACAAAAGAGACAAAGGAGAAGGAGCGCTGACCAAGGGACTCGTAAATCGCGCGGATGTGTCTGCCCGTGAACCGGAGAACGTGCACGGTGCACGTTGCACCGGTAACTTTCGTGGACGGTGTCTGCACGCGTGCCGTGTCCCGAGCTACATGGCCGGGCCAGTCTGCTGGAGATGAGGAGACGTCTAGACACATGAACCTCGGGGCTGATTGGTTATTGAGTCCACGAGGTGGAGGACTTTATTAGCATGTTTGTAGACATTGCTGCTTCTTCCGAGATTCTACATGTCTTTCTATTCTTAATGGTTTGGATGATGAAGATCACGGTCTATCGCCTTTCTAGATAAACGCGAACCTCTCGGTTGATTGGTTACTGGGTCCGCGTGGAGGAGGCCTTTATAAACATATTTGTAGAGACTAGTTGTTCCGACAACACGTAATTCGTCAATTGTCAACGGATTGGATAACGACTAGCACCGGAGAGCCTAGCAGATCCCCTCTCTTTGAGAGAGACTTTGAATGAACTTGAGGAAACCTCGGGGCTGATTGGTTATCGAGTCCACGAGGAGGAGGACTTTACGAGCGTGTTTGTAGACATCGCCGCTTCTTCGGAGATTCTACATGTTGTTCTATTCTTAATGGATTGGATGACGAGGATCACGGTCTATCGCCGTTCTAGGTAAACGAACCTCGGGGCTGATTGGTTACCGGGTCCGCGTGGAGGAGGACTTTATGAACATATTTGTAGAGACTAGTTTTTCTGAGAGTACGTAATGCGTCAATTGTCAATGGATTGGCTAATGACTAGCATCGGAGAGCCTAGCAGATCCCCTTCCTTAGAAAAAGACTTTGAATGAACTTGTGTTAACGTGTAGACTCGTGAACCTTGGGTCTGATTGGTTATTGGCGCACGTGGAGGAGGCCACTTTCTTGAGATTCTACTTCTGCGTCCATTGTTGATGGATAATGACTGGGATCCGACGGTCTATCGCCGTTCTAGACTCGCTCTTTCTCCGACAGGCTGTATGGGAGTTGCTGTTAGACGCGAAGCTTTCGACGTCCGCAATCATTCGAAACAAGCAGCAGTCGCGCAACAATGATACGTACAAAACGATGATATCCATTCGCGTGCGACGCGTCATCGGGTACGCCTCACGTGCAATATTACGTGTCCCCGCGACGGTACAACGACCCGTTTCAGAGTCGATCATACCGGGCGCGCACATGCTTCATTCACGGTACGCGTCCCTCGACTCCAGTGGCAATCTTTAAAATACGGCGTCCACGTGGTTCCTGCCGCTATATGTTCGTTTCTCTCTCGCTCTCGCCGTCTCTCTTTCCGTGACAATCCGTTCGCGCCGGTCCCCGTTCGGCCGCCCTCATCCCCGCGGTTTCCCATGTCCGGCTTTTTGCCGATAGGGAAGGTAAACAACCGTAGAGTGTCACCTGTTATTGTCGTACGCAAATAGACTTCATTCACGGGCAACCTCGTATACACGCTCTCACGTGCCCGTTGTGTACTCGAGTTTAACTGGCGCCTAGCAAGTGCCTGCATACCACCGCCACCACCACCAGAGTTCTCTTTCTCTCCCTCTCTCTCACTATGTATGTATATATGTACGTGTGTGTGTGTGTGTGTGCTGAAGAGAACCTGTCGCGTGTTCTTATCGACAATCCGAGAAGTTCAAGTGCGAGCTGGTTAAATCCGTGTTTCTTTCTCTGAAAAGGGAACGCGATATCGGTACTTGCTCCTCGGGACGGTGGGGGGGGATCGACGTAAATGGAACAACGCGTTCTCTCGTTCTACAGGCTGCCGGATCCACTTTGCGGCTAGCAGATTGTCGGGGAAAGATTGACGTGCATTTAGAAGCTCGGGGAAGCAGATGACACCGAGATTTGTTGCTCGAGAGACTGTTGTCGGTAGAATAGGGGATGTTACTGCTGGAGGAACAGCTCCAGAACGAGCGATCAACGTACATTTGGAAGCTTAGGGATGTAAACGGAAAATGGACCAGAGCGCAATTTAAAGCAGTCTACAGATTAAGACTATGTAGAAATGTCAATGTAGCTTGAAATCGTTAGAGGGGAAGAGATGAAACAATCTTATTAGAATTGACGGAAGAAGAAGCTGTGTCTACCAGTTTCACAGAGGACTCGAAAAGAGGACAACGAAGGAGAGGCTGTTGGTCGCAACAAGCGCCAACAAGCTACAAGTGAAAGCGTGCACACCGTCGACGAACAGGGTTAGCTGTCCACCAGCTGAACTGACTCAACTTTTTCAAGTCGTAGCTGTTGTCGTCATCGGCCTGCGCTCACCAGCGTCCGAAATCGACTGAGCCGCGGAATGGAGCTCCGAGGAGGACAAAGCGTATCGCAAGAAGGGCGACGAGGGGCGAGACGAAAGTGCACAACGATCCGGTGGTCCAAAGGGATGGAAGGAAGGAAGGAAGGAAGGAAGGAAGGAGGGTAGGGAAAGGAGAAGCTGTACCGAGTTCGAGGGAGATTGGTGGTAGAAGAGTCACAATGCACCGACGCACACTCCGACGACTTCTACGTCGGTTGCTCTTCTCTATCTCTCTCTTCTCGTTTCCCCATCCCTTTCTCTCAGCCATCCACGTGTGTTTACATCGTACTTTACGTTATATACGAACGAGCTCTCCCGATGTAACGCGAGAACCTCTCACGCATACACGTGGATCATCCTATACTCGTTCACTCTCTCTCTCTCGCGTCTGGTGGCGGGCCCGTTCAGCGTAGAAAGTACATAAACTGTTCTCGTTCACGTCGATATCGTGTCAGCTGTTGCTTCCTCCGTTTCGTTGCTTCGCGGCACGTCACCTACCGCGGAGAACCCCCGGCATACATTATTACAACGTAATCGTGGGTGTGCAAGCCCGACGGAGAGCGCCACCACCCGATAATGCGCTTTTGTATAGGCCACGGGAACCCGTTTCGCTGGTCGCGTGTCGTAAACGGTCTCGCATTGTTTCGTGGACACGTACCGGCCATTTCGTGTGAGAATGCGAGCCTGTAACCGTACGACTGCCAATGTCATGGGGATTCGCTTGTCTGTTTAACAAGCGCGTCGACGGCTACCTGTTATCGCCGATTGGCGGGAAGACACCAGTACTCCGACACGAGTCCCTCTCAGGACACACGCGCGTTCAGGGATCCATCAGTTCTCGGGTCATACGTTATCAGTATTCCACCCGATTTATAATTTTGCTTCAACCCCTAAGTAAACCACGAGACGAACCGGACACACCAATTTTTCGAAATGCAACACGCTGGTCTAGAAATCCTCTAACGCGTTTAGAAGCCGGCCAAACAGATCGAAGAAACTCGACAAAGGAGACTTCGATCGAGGGTGGAAAAAAAAAAAGAGAGGAACGAACGTAGTGAAGTTCGAATGGTTGTACAGCTCCATCGACGTCGAGAACAGCACTCGTGACCACAAAAACGCAGAAAGCCACCGGCAGCAGCTCTCTCGCTCATTCAGCTACAAAACAATGAGCGCCGCGGCACGAGCCGGTGATATAATTTCGGTCAGCCGGTAAACAAAAGCGGTCCTGCGCACGGAAGCTAATAAAACTACAATACAAAGGCCCTGGAAAATTGAAAAGAAACGCACACATGATCAATGGCGGGAGGGGGTTACGCGAAGGATTAAGGGTTCAAGGCCGAGTAGCAGCGGGGTAGAGAACCGTTCGATAGAAATGTGGAGTCAGATCGCTTTTGCCGACGGCGAAACAAGGGTCGAGTGTCCCGAATGCCGACACCTGCTCGCATGAGCCACGGTACAGTATAGTGCGAGAGGATTCTATGAGGAAACCGCAACGCGCGCGTCCGCCGGACAGGTCCCATTATTCCTGTTTCATTATATCCGAAGGTATCCCCCGACCGCCTAAACAGGGAAGGCATCTTTCATGGTCGTTGACCTATCTTGCTACATCATCTGGCAGGTCTAACTGTTGACTTTGACACTTTGGACAGCCGGGCCGGTGTGTCTTGATCTTTTTACAAGTTCATCGAACGGGAAGCAGAAGTCATTTCGTTGAACACGATGACTTCGGTGTAGAACGGCGGGAGTCATTAGAGGATCCAGCGGGCGCAAAAGTCCGGCAAAGACTGAAGCCTCGGATTCAGTCCCCCGAAGCACTACCTTCGCAATTACGACACCATCGGCGTGGTGGGCGTGAAATTTGTCCGCACAAAAGCGCCGGTGGAACTAGGGAAGGAAGAGGACAACGGATTGGCGTCGTCGATCACGGGCGCAGTTTTCTCCGGCGTCTAACCTTAACCTACCGCAAAAGGATACTCAACTCTGACGTGCACTCGAATAGAACGACGGTTATCGATACGTCTTGTTGCGTGGAGAGAAGCCGAATCGATGCATACACACATACACACACACAATGAGGGTCCCGGGGGTGAGACGGCGGTTACTTTTCGTGAATGGTGGCCGCTTTTCAACGTGAATGGCGCCAGTTAATGGCACGTGGTCGGATTCCTACGATGTTGGACACTACACCGCCGGGGTTCCTTCTTCTCTTTGTAACGCTAATACGTTTATTATGACTGAGAAAATACTACGATACCTAGGGGTCAGGTACCCTAAATTTTCCTCCAGTCATTCTCCCGTTAACAGGTCGTGTAAAGACAAACCGCTGAACGAACCGAGGTGCTCCTGCATCATTCTATTCATTTATCATGACTTTATTGCACGGTCGGCTTCTCCGAGAGTTCCGTGCTACAAGCAGAAGCCTGGAGTCTACTAAAATACACAAACCCCGCACGGAAGAACAATGTTGCTTGCAATTACGTACAGTGAATGACCGCGGTAAGTAGCAATACGATGCTACACTAGAAGATAGCGTGGAATTATCAATGGAGAACGAAACACGCTATGCCGTACCTCTCTATCATACAGCTATGTATTTCTTTCTTCGGTAACTTGTTGAAGGTGACTAAGTGGCAGGATGGAAGATACTATATAGTTGAACGACTCGTGTTTGTCGTTTAACTTATAGCCTTCCTTGCGATTACCTGCTGGACAATTTGCAATTTCCTGAGCCAGTAAGATTTGGTAACTAGTTTAAAAGTCCCGGACGTAATTTCGGATGTATTTGAACGTAACAAGTAGATTACAAGCGTGGTTTTATTTTTGTTTCGCGGCTCGAAGCGGTTCATCGAGGTATCAATCGGTAAATGGTAGGAGGTCGGATCGTTGGGAACGTTACGTGGAATGCGTGCGATGCACGAATTACGTTGACACGAGCTGCAGCAAGCGGCGTCGGCGTCGGCGTCGGCGGCGGTGGCGGCTACGAATTTTTCAATCGCGGTGGGAGGTGGGGGGCGGTAACGTAAACAAAACTGTGCAGAGTGCAATGCGAGGTTGCATGCGCGTGTACGAGAGACCGCCGCCACCACGTGCTTCGTCGGTGTCTTTGCATCGAAGGGGGGACAGTGGGAGATGCCAGACACAGCGTAACATTCGTAATTCGTGATTCACCGATGTTATCAGCGAACGCCAAACAGTGTCGTAGGTCGGGTACGCGCATGGGACAGTCCAGTTTGCAAATGTTCCGTGAAACGCCGGACAACGTACCGTTACCGCTGAATATATTCAGCATTGTTCCCCTTGTCCTCTTTCATTCATCGTACACGCGTCCGTGAAAATTTCGTATAACGGAAAAGAGTCATCCTCCTTCATTTGCAAGTTAACTTTACAGAACGCGTGCGCGTTCATTGATCGTCGAGTTTACTTCGGGCTAGACAAGATCGACTTCCAAGGAGGATTTGGTTTGGAACTTCCGAGTCTTTTTCGACAGAAGGGAAATTGTTATGGGTTTAAGTGATCTTTCTAATTATGTACTGTAGGAGATTTTGAAATACCTTTCTTTGTGGGAAAGTTACTTGTACACTCGAACCCATTTATAACACGGTGCGAAGATTGACAACCCTCCCATAAAAAGTTTACTTTGGAAGTTTCATGTAACACGATTTCGCTGTTTCTAGATGAAACGGACTGCGGCAAGGATCCAACTCCTGACGGAATTGGAGTTGGTGGACTCGAAAAACGAGTTAACAGAAGGTTTTGCAGGAGGATAACGTTTCCAGCGCGATTTCTGGAAAGGTGTTCACGGCCAAGGGCGATCAGAGATTTAGGATGCGTTCTCATGGACCGAGGTTGGCGGTGTGGCGTGCGACTGGGTTCTCCGAAGGCATTCGACTCCCACGCTGGTCGCGCCGGTGATGTTCCATGTGTAGACGAAATACACGTGTGCGACGCATACACACGAATAGAAGACGAGCCGGAGAGAGAAAGAGAGAGAGAGGAGGCATCACGTTGCGCACGGGACCGGGAGAAAGGGACATGCACGACGCACGGTTGCTCTGCATGCATTTAAAACGGGGACGCAGCCCGTAAATCACGTAGTAGAGGCTCGGCTCGTTGCGGTGCAACGGCGAAGAGGACATTGCGCGCCACCGACGCCGCCGCCACGTGGTTTTCGCGGCAAAACTATGCGGCCGCCACACGCCGGGCGAATTTATGAATGGGAGAAGCCTATTGACAGATCGCGCGTCGATAACTCTCTCGTTAATGACCCGTGATGGTGGGTGAACGGCTCGATCTGCCGCAGGAGGAACGACGACGACGACGACCAAGAGGAGGAGGAAAGAGGCGGAGGACAGACGACGGAAGGAGGGCAACGGGGGAAAACTCGGACTCGCTTTATACCGTCGGGTACCTCGACGTCATACGCCGTTCGGTCATCGTAACGAGTCTTTGTCCTGGCCCTCCCCGATGGAAGTACTCGTGGAGGAGCACCACCACCACGAGATACAGCCCGGAACTCTATCCCCCTCGACCTACCCCTGGCCCATTCGATGAAATCGTCTTTCCGCGAATTTACCCGTTGCAACGGCTTTTCCGCGATCGCTATGATAGCCCGCAAAGGCGACTCAAAGAACCCCTTTGCGCACCGATTTCTCTGTAGAGCCACACAGGGGACACTTCGGACACGATAATTTAATTATTTTTAAGAAAGCCTCGTGATTGGATCGTGTGTTTCGAGTGTTGTGGTCCGGTAGAGTTCAAGGGGTGATGTTAGAAAATAGAGCGAAACGAAACTTGCTATTATTTACCGAAGAAGCAGAAATTACATTTTTACTTTAGACCGACTTCTATCTGGACATTGTATTACCCCAATACCATTGTCCTTATTTTTTCAGGTGACTTGCTGATGTTTTATGCTCGAAATAAATTCAAAAATAATTTATTGAGGTGCCCTACAGAAGTTGAAGATTCAACTGGCAGCTGATGCATCTTCCAAAATGCTGATACAATGACTCGAAAGAAATCTCGCACTGATCTGTCACTGAATAAAAATAATTTTCCACTCTCCCCTGTCCAAGCAACATAGAATTCTATGACTAATGAAGAAGATCGAGACGGTTCGAAATTATTAACAAAAATCCCGCAACTTGCTGGAAACGTGCTCGTTGCAAGTGTCCGACGGACGCTTTCGCTAGTCTCCCCCGACATGCTATCATCAATAGATATGAAAAATATTGAAATTCGCACACAAAGTTACCGGCATTTTTATCGAAAAATCAATTTGGAAGTTGACTCTCGTTGACCCTCGCACGCACACTGGCCAATTTCAGATCACACGGTTGGGACATTGATAACTACACTATAACTCCACTGTCGAAATCGCTAAACACGTAACATATTTTACGAAAAAAAAAGAAAAAGCAACGAGTAATGCAGAAAATTTGCGTCACACCGGCTCGGCCGGCTCTGACACCATCGAGTTTATACATGTCTGACGCAACGATGGGGATTTCAGGCGACTCTTCGTTGGTATTTCACCAGGATCAACGATTTCAGATACCGTCCACGATTCCATCATTTCAATGTCGGACTCCGAAATGCCGCGTGATCCTCTCTGCGAGAGCACTACTTTCGTCTGATCGAGGCAGAGAAGATTCGACTGTGGAATACGAATTTGCGAAATTTTATCAATATCCGAGAGACGATTGCGGAGACGGATCTCTCCGTGAATTATACATTTAACCCTCGGATGGCGGATCGTTTTCATAATTACACAATTTATATTCCTCAAGGCCATTCGTAACGATTCGATTTGTAGAATAACGATTATCACTGTCTGGGTCAAAATTGACCCAAGCTCCGCCGTTCGAGGGTTAACGCGAATTTCCATCAAGAAAAACTAAATAACCACTATACTGCACTCAAGAAATTCGATTTTTTGGAACATTGGATGGTGTTGCATCGTTCGAACATATTCTAGCAAATATAGCATAGTAGAAGCGGTGTAATCCTACGAACCTACGCACCTAGATTGCAACCTATCGTCAAATCGCAGAATTCCCCGTGAAAACTAGGAACGATCATAGAGGACGAGTTAACTCGTCTCCCCGGTTAACAGGTTAACCGTAAAAAGAGGCTGAGGGAGTGAAAAAGGCCTAATAAATCGTTGGTATCGCGACCACGCGATCGCCAAGTAAAAAAAGAGCAAAAAGCAAATATATGCTTTTAAAAACATCCCTTAGAACAGGCGGGTTGTTGTCGTCGCGGTAACCATGACGACGTTGCCCCCTTGATGGTTGGTCATAACCGTGCCCCCTCCCCGTCACTTAGCGAACTCGTACCCTTCTCCTCGCTCCTCGCGCCGCGCCGTAGCGACGCTAGGTTTCCTCCACAGCGCTGGCCAAGTAAAGAAAAGGCAGCCTCGAAGCCTCCGGTCACCTTTCTCTATCTCTCTCTCGCTCGCTCCTACTTCGATCCTCCTTCTCCGTTGCTCTACGTTCTATCTTATTCCTTCTCCACAGTGGTTTCTCTTTCCCTCTCTCTCTCTCTACCCCCGTCCTCCCCCCACCCTGACCGGCGACCCACGACCCGCCGTCGTTACCACAGCCACCTCGATCGCCCCCTCGGCCTCGCCATCTACGCCATCCAGCCGCGGCCACCTCCTCCTCCTCCTTTTGCCCCCCTTCTCTACCTTTCTCGTCCTCCTCTGCCCCCGTACTTCTCCTCCACTGCTGCCTGCCGTCACCGCTTGTTCTCCCTCTCCCTCCCCCCGACCGCCGCCGCTCGTCCCCAAGCCCAAGGAAACGCGGGATCGCTTCGAATTCAAACTACTGAACACGAGGTTACCACGCGTCAAATCTGACACTTCGCCACCAACGTCAATGCACCGCCGTGTCGTTTTCTAACCGGCGCCCGTAAACACCGTCGGCTACCCCGTGAAACCTCCGCTGTTCCCATGCAACGATTCTACCGTCGTTTCCGACTACACTCGAGTTTTACAGGCACACGAATCCTGGATACCCTACGAATCGAAGAGAAAGCAACTCTAACCACCCTGGCGATTCTCTGCTTCTTCTTCTTTCTCGTTTAGAAGGTTCTCTTTGTTTTATGGCTTAGTTTCGAATCGGTCAATTCCGCGGCTCTGTGCCGACGGATGGTTTTACTCGACGACGGTTCGGCACACCCTTCGTCGAGAGAAATATTCTGCGATCGGAGCGAATAGTCGTAGCGGTCTCGCGATGAGATCGTGAGGTATATGTATATTCGAGGAAAGTCTCGACCGGGCTCTCGTGGTCGCTCACTGACTTGTTCGTGTGCGCCAGCCGTCGAAAGGCGTTACGGGAGTGAGAACCGTTCTCCTCTCTGTGGTCCGAGGCAAGAACCGACCGTATCCGAGGGAATATTCGTGAAACAAGAAGGAAATCACACACTTGAAAACACTGGGCACGACGTCGCATGCGACCGAGGGATCGAGTCCCCCCCGATGCGATCAGAGCAACACCGAACTTGGAAAACGGAGCTGCGAGACTTTTCACAGAGAACGGACAACACTCCGCCGACTACTCCGTTCTGTCGAATTCACGTAACGCTCTCTCGGGCTGGCCGTGCAAGAACGTGTCTCGGTGGCGAGCGAGCCTCACAGATTTTTAGACACAATATTTTCGAGAAAGAAAAAAAATAAAAAGATAAGTAGTATGCGAAGAAAGGGGATTGACGTAGCACTGCACTCACCTGACCAACGTCGCACCACATTATTATTTCGCTGGCACTGACGACAGCATCTTGGGTCGCTTGTGTACCATACACAGTGTGGCTCGATGGTTTTTTGTTCTCAGTGAAATAACAGTACGTGAAGTCGAAGCCCCACCGTCGGTGTACGCTCCGTTTTTTGATAATATAACGCTTTGTTCGTTTTCGTTTATTCTCTCACAGTCTCACGAAATGCACTCACGTTTGCGGATTACATTCGTTGCCGTATCAATATACCTCGCGTTTCGGTATACCGTCTCCTGGCTGGCTCGTCGAGTAACACCACACGATCACTTCGAGTGAACGACACGACTCTCACCGACGAGCCTACTAGCGACTGGCTGGCCATGCAAAGCATTACTGAATACTCTAACAACAGTACTCGCCGAGTGTCGCCGCTCGGTTTTCCCCCGAGCGCGCGTTCGGCCGTTTCCGTTGGACCTCGGCCCACCTGCACTCTAGCACGACGGCACGGTACTCAGGACCGTAGCGCCGGCGCGCCGGGCCCTCGTCCCTTATTCTCGTGTTTACCTCGAGCGATCCTGCACGGACGATCTTACCGAGAAATAAAATGTTTACCATGTCGCTGAACAAATATGTATACTTTTTCGACATCGAGATAAAAGGGATATGCTGCCGTAGTAATCGCTGATCGCACGGTATCTTAACCAGCATCGTACAGATTGATTTTCTATAATGATTATTATATAACTGATACACACTAAGTTGTATATACGTATTTGCGCCTATCGCGATTGCAAAATATGTACATACGCCAGTTCATATTTTCTGGTGTTCATGAAAGAGAGACCTTGTGAATGAACGTAAATTAAAGGGTCCTGGCTATTTTACAGCCTGTAAAGTTGTAATAACGGGAGAGCGCTAGGTATACCTTTAATGTTCCCGAAGAAAGTTTCTGAACTTATTTTTATACGCTACCGGTTGGCCATGTAGTCGCCGCCGCCGCTGCGCCGGTTACCGATGCTTTTGCTCATGTGTTTAATTTATACGAAATTCTGCAGAAATGTGATTCGTGATTTTCGACGGGACGCCGAATGATTTAGATGGTTGATCGAGTAATTTTTTCCCGCTGTTACGCGCCGCCAATAATATGAATCCATTAGAGCGTTAGCTAAATTGTTTCGATATACCTATCGAAACGAACAAATTAAAACAGTCCTGTGTCCCGATGATTTACCGCGCGGTCGATTGGACTTTGAATTTAATAAATTATTTTTAAAAGCCATTGTACCCCGAAAAGCGAATAGCGCAATATTGTCGACGTTCAAAACGGTGGAGGATTTCGTACGAGCGGAAGGGCGCGTTCTATTCACGCCACGTAAATTAATTGTATAATTAATATTGAATATCCTCGGATTGTTTATGCCATTTAGGTGGCTCATAGAAACGATATCCATTGTTTAAACCCACAGTTTCGAAATCGAATCAATACTTCTATACAAACTGATTCGTTGATTAATGATTTTGTACATTATATGAAAAAACACGAAAAAAAATCACCACTTCAATCCCAATAAATACATGAACGGGAACAATCAAGAGGGTCTCTGTTACCATTATTTTTCCAACGACATGGAACATATTTTATCAAACAATTAAGAATTTATATTCTCTGTAGAATAACAATTGAACTCCGAGTGTGAGTGTGTAACAATGCATTTATGTTACATTAACAGTTTACGTCGAAAATTTTTCCTTTGTTCCATTCGTAGGATGGATACATATGTTGTTGGGCAGGAGAGATGTTTTCCATACAAAAGTATTTGCACGATGAGAAAAATAATTTGGCGCGAGAAAGTGCGCGATAGTCGGACGTCGCTCGATGAAAGTTACGGGAGAACGGTTTGACGAGCGATGAAAAATTTGATCCAGAGCGCAAAAACTCAAAATGACTTAGGCCATTCGATAGGTGGCGAGAACTATTTCGCGGAGCTCGCACTTCTCGCGCAAGTTTATCAGCAAGTTTGTTAAGCGTGGCACGACCACGCGCTTCTACGAATCTGAAATTTCACTGAAAAATATATTAAAAATTGCTGTTAACATCTACACATTCTCTAGATCAATAAATGAAAAAAGAGAAAAAGAAATTTTACCAGTAACGAGTTGCAAAATATTTTCAAAAAAGCGACGTGCTATATAAAAAATATGTGAATAGAATTAAATTTGTGTATGTTCCAAAAAAGAAAATTTTTTGAAAACGGTAGGCGACGTTGGTTTCGAGAAATGAAGGTGGAGGCGATCGATATCGAGCCGAAGTTGCAACTCGATTTTGATTTCGAGGCTGTGAAACGGGGAACCCGCAGATATACCGGGGCCCCCGAGTATGAGGGAGTCCTCCCAACGCCGTTAGCTTCGAAACCCGCCACTGACTGTCAGCCTGTATACGGCAAGCAGCGTAAGAGCGGCCGAAGGCCTCGGCTCTCGCAAGCCAGCAACGAGCGAAGCAGACAACGCCGCACGGATGCCGGCGCGCCACCTACCACACGGCAAGCAGCCTAAGAAAATTCACCGCGAACATTTTTATTCGGTACCGGGTAAACGGGCAGCATCACCGGCGCGGTCCGATCGCGAAATGACACCGGCCTGAACATAGCATCGGCCGATGTAACCGATTGCTTGGTCGGCCGTGGAATTTCGTGAATTTTGCGCGACATTCCTTGAGCAGCTCCCGAGGCTCCGTGAGGAGTGTACGGCGTATCGCGCGGCCGATGGCGAAGCAGTTCTAAAGCGAAGTCGTTTTCACCGCGCCTTCTCGCTCTTCGCGGTGAACATTTTCTTCTTCCTAGCCTAACAGTCAGCGGCGCGTCCCTCTCTGTTCATTGTTCGTCGGGATTATGCTCACATGACCGTTCTCTCGATGGCGTGTTTTTAATGGAAAAGAACTTCGACTTCTTGCGCGGTCGCGTGAAAGTTTCCAGGTAGGCAACGGCAACAGCAGCACCGAGTCGAACTTCGATCGAGCCCGTCGAGGATCCAGGTACACCGGCCACAGGCATCGGGGCGAAGTTGAGCGTGTTCGAGAAATCCGTTCCCGTTCCCGCTGGCCGATCGACAACCGGGTCGGTCATGCAGGGCTCGTCGTTTTCGCGAGGACGAGTTTGCGAGCCATGCAAAGCGCGATATTCGTCTGCATCGCTTACGTTGGGAACCTTAGACCATATACATATCTGTGGTTGCAAGGCAAAACGCCGCATGTCACAATTTCAACAAATTTCAGTTTATGCATTAATTCAGCTTCATAGTGTAGGATTTACGCATTCACCAGAAAAAAGTCATGATAACAAATTTGGAAGGCTCAAAAAAATAATCCGATATCTCCAAAGTGAAAACGGGTATAACATGGGCGTTCTTCCGAGAGCCGAGAATCCAGTGAAGAAAAGATGAGTGAAAATGTGACGTCACAGGATAATTCCTAAGACAATTAAAATGTTGTAAATCTGATCGATTTATTTGTAAAAATCATTCGTAAAATAGTTTATAGGTAATACGATTATTACTTCATACTTCATTGTAATACCTTAATAAAACATATGGAATAAACATTTGTATCTGAGATATACTTTATATATTGATTATCTCATGATAAAATGCCAAATTCTTTGAAATTATCCTATCCATTCATTCTGTGTCCTCTCCCGCCATAGGTCAAGCGTAGGCACTATCGATGAGCATAGTTTATGTCTCTCTGGAAAATGTGACGTCACAAACTCAGTTAATCTTTTCTCCTTTAAGTTTACATGGTCTAAGTTGGGAATAACCATGGTGTACATGTGTATGTCGCATAAACGGTTGCGTATACCGGCTAGACCGAAGTGACGAAATCTTATGATTATTACACTGAACCGGTGCCCGGGGTATTTGTTGTTGTTTTCGATGTTTGACCGTCGCATTGTACGGCTAAGGGAGTGGGGGAAACACGAGCCGAACACGACGCGGCAGTGTATAAGTTTGAACGCGGCGGATTATTGTTGGCGCGAGAATGCGCCAATGATTCTGACCGCGGAAACAAACGCGTACCGGCCGTTTAAACCCGCTCACTCGCGGCACAGCCGTATGCGGCTAATAATATACGCGTAATACCTGCGTCCCGCGACACAAAGAACAGTATACCAGCAGGACAGACAAACACACGTGGCTCCGCGACGGAAGTAAAGAGCCAGTCCGGTTTTACGATTGGTTAGGCATCGGGCGACAGATGAATTGTGGCCAATGAATGTCCTTGCTCTCTGGACGAGGCCGCCGTGCACCGCGCCGCGATAGAACTTACTCTTTTGCGTATGCTATGTGCACCTTAGAGCCACCGGATTTCATTCTTTTAAATGTGTTTCGAAAATACTCACACAGTCTTGATCCTTCTGGTCTGCAGAACACCTCTGAAGCATCTCACATACACTGTAGACTCGAGTGTTTTCTGGCGAAATGAGATCGTCGTCCTGTAGCGTGCCATTCGGTGGTTTTGTTTTGTTTTGGTTCTACTGCGTGACTTTCTTTTACTGTTATTATACTCGAATTCGAATGTTATAAGCCACGTTTCGAACGTACACTTCATCCTTGCCCGCTGTCCGAAAAACGTTCGAAGCTTGTTGATGATCCTAATAGCTTGTCACTTCACTCCTACTCCTTGCGATTCGAAACACGAACTAAGAGCATATGTAGTTCAGGTGCTTTCTTTCGAAAAATAGATCGCAGTGTTTTAAGGCGGTATCGATAGGTTTATAGAATTTATATGTTTATGAGTAAATAGTTTTGTTTTATTATGTTTGTGTGTGTGCTATTCGAATGATTTAGACTTTCCTTGGATATGATTACTGAACTTTCTCATCTAGCAGCGGAATGGGAACTAGAGGTAGATGGTACCAGCGGTGGGGATAAGGAAACATCGAGGAACTCGCGGGGCGTTTTACGACCGTCTTCGAAAGCTGCGACTCCTGTGTACTTCCGGCCTGGATTCTAGAAGCACCTGCAGGCGGTTTTCTTTTCGCGGAAGCGAAAAGATAATTCAGCAACTGCTGAAAATACCCCGACGGCGTTTGTGAGTTCTTCATGCTTGTATTGATTTTCGTTGACATTGTTGAACCTGAAATTGTCTCGTTGACCGTTCAGATTACATATTGCGCTATCGAGAAACTATCCTTAATTCTAATCCTTCAATGGATCACGTGAGACATTGCTACTTAAACTCATTATTCTCAATTTTAGATTTATTAGAGAGGTTATTTTATATGAATATTATGTAGTTTTAGGTTATTGAACAATCACGTGAGAGCTTAAAAGTGTTTATATAAGAACGCTTCTGGAAATACATATGTTTAGACTCGAGAAAGTATCGAACAAAATGGTGTTACGTTGACGGTGCATCGACGGGGATCCTCGAGTCAGTTTTCCCGCCATTCCTCCGCTGACCTCGCAACCGGAAGTCGTCTCTCAGCCGCATTCCTCCCATCCCTAAATTTCTTTCTCTCTTTTGCTGCCTCTTATCTCCACTTTATAATTCAGGTACGTTCAATATTAATACAAAAACTAGCTTCTCGTTTTTACAGGTTTTGCAAATCAATTTCCCGCTGTTGCAAATCAAATTCAACTTTTTACAAATAAAGTATTTTCGCTTGTAACTGTAAATTAATTGTTAAGAAATTCAACATTTCTTTGATTGCAAAGATGTGCATCAAATACTTATTTAAAAGTAATTACCAATTCATTAACTTCGTAATGTATGAAAACTGTGTGCACATATGCGTATATTCATCGTAGCCATTTTCTGATTAATCAATTTAAAAAAATGAAAGTTTTGGGTTATATAATAAATTCCCGCGTTTTTTGTAAATTTTACTTTTTGCTCGCAATTTTGTGTTTTGTTAGGTAAAGTATATGTATACACGCATTCGCAAGTCTTTTTCTTGCTCTACAAACCTATGTGCTTCAATTTTCCGAATTAATTAACTATAATCAATTTTCAGGCTTTTTCAATGGAAGTTCCAGGAGGCAGAAAAATTCATTTTCGACATCTGCTCGACATCTCAATCAAGTTGTGTGGAACCCAGCTCCGAGTTTTTGAGTAAAGCCCATGGAGCGAAGATCACAATACATATGAAATAGATTTTCACTAAAAACAGCAGAAATCTATCACGTCGATACCTTCGTGTTAACTATCTTATTTATACGTATCCTTAACGAGCGCGCAGCTTTCTCTATGTAACCAACTGAAACTGTCACACGGTATCTATCGATAATCCTTCAAATTTACATTGTTATCCAATATCGAACTTCAGCAGCTGGAAGTCTCTGGCTGGGTCGAATTAAAAAAAAAGCACCTGTTAATACACGCTCGGCTCTGCACTCTGGCATCCGGACGACATCGACAGGTGCTGTAAGTTAATCAACAAATTTGGCAACTCGTGCGCACACTCGTCGCTTCCGTTCATCTTATTTGTACAGTAATTATTCATTGACATTATTTACGGGGCAATGCAACGTTAGGGACGAAATTGGGCAGGAATATGAGTTACCCTTAGCACTTTAAAAATTGCTGTATCATTATTCACAATATTCTTTACATTATTAAGTATATTATTATCTAATCAATTACTACACATTTAATTATCGTGCTGGGTATCATATCCATCAAATGAATGAAATCATATACAATGGAATTATTCTAGGTCGGGAGAAATGTTTAATTTTCAAGTACCGAGTGCAAGGGGTTACAAACCTTCTTTTAAAAAAATAATCCCGAAAGAACTAATTAAGAGGTGTCCGAATGCTTTCAATAATTGTTAAACAAAGAACCGTGGCTCGATGTTAACGGGATAGAAGGAACGGGCGCGAACAAGAACAACAAAGTGGCGGTCGGCGTTCGAAAGGGCGGTCACGCTAATAGCGACGATCGGATCCTCATTATGGATTCCGATCGTGGGCATCGATAGAGATCGGCAATAAGTTTCCCGTGCCTTTGGGGCCGAGGGGAGGGAATCCCTTCCACTCGAGTGAAGGCAAGTGCCGCGAATTAATTCGGGCCGAATCGGCTCGGATTAGTCCGTTAAGAAGCCCGGCAATTCCGATTCCGGGCTAGTGACCGGAACGATGTTTACATAATACATCGGATCCCCGGCCGGCGATCACGGCCGACAACGTAATATAAACAAACTGATACCACGAGGCGACGAGGCATTTCCCGATCGCGGGAGAGCGCGCGCGCGCGCGCGCGTTAGACTTATGCAAATCGTCCGAGGTACCCGCGGGTGGTCTGGCATTAGTCACCCACCCGTAAAAAGGAAAAAGAAACGAGAGATACGCCTGTCAGTTCGGTGTCATTGATCGGCCGGTTACCGGCCGCGGCATGTATAATTATAAGAGACATTTATTAATTCTTCAGCGACAACGTAACACGAACGAGCTCTGTTTTTCCCCGCCCCGTCCCGTTCCGCATCCACGCCACCGTACGGCGCGCCGTTTTCATTCATGCATTTCGCGAACTAACGTGTATCAATAAACCGATGAAACTTATTATTCATTAATTGCTCATTGTCACGGGCTGTTGCGCAACCCGGTTACGCCGTTTGTAACCTTGCCATCGACCCCGCGGTCGCGGCCTCGTTGTTAATGAATTAATTAATTCTTAATGGCGAGCCGTTAATGAGGAACGCGATGACAGAACAAGAGTGGTCCGAACCGGCGGCTATCAGCGTGCGGTACGTCGCATCTTATCGGAGGGCCGATAACGAGAATCTTTATCGACGATAACACACTCTTCAGACTTCCAGCTACCTTGCCTCGAATGCGCGAACGAAGATTACGCGAAATAACTTCTTGTGGACGGAATCTAGTTTCTGTATCACCATAGCACGTGTTTTGGTCGATAGTGTGCCACGCTGATGAACCTGATATTTACACGATATCTGGTAAACATAGTTTCTTGCAAGTGACGCAGACACAGTTTTTATTTTACATAAAGATTCGCAGTCCAGTCACGGGTCAAATCAGTATACCAGAGTGAAGTTACAAGAAGGGTGTATCAGGCGTTCCCCTTTATTCAAGCCCAAGCCACCCTTCGTACCCACTGACCTCGTTACTAGCACATCTTAAGAATGATTTTGTTTCGAGAAATATAAGAAACGCCCTATTAGAGCTGGGGTTTATAGCTAATTAGATCGGGATAATTTCAGCAAGAAGGGTGTTCTGTCACACAGGCAGATAGACAAAACATCGTCCGGCATTTCGCGTCGAGTGTCCGAAATTCCGAGCGCGGCGAAGGGCAGAGGTAAAAATCAACACTGTTCGGAATGCGACGAACGCGAAGGTCGGATTCACCGGATCAGATTCACCTAGATGCTACTTTCAATTAATTCGCCGGGCCGGGCGGGAAGGGTCGACGTCCCGAGAAAGGAGGATCCGTAGTCCCATAAAACAGAGTCTCTCGGCCCGCCTCTGTCTCCTCCACCTACTCCCCCGTTTCTCTTTTCGCCTCTTTAACCCTGACCTCCCGTAAAATACACCGAGAAAAAGACTTTTCCAACGTGTACGCACGAGCGGGTGCTGCCCCGCTACTGCTGGTCCGAACTCATGAATGGACCCGCGGCTCTATTTACGAGCGCGCGACCCGCTGCTTTTATCGTCGTCGTCTCGAACCACTCTTTCGCCGGCTTTCGCCGCTTTTGGTGCACGCCGTAGATGCGCCGCCGACCCTGACGATTCCATCCTTACAGATATGCGACATCCAACAACCTTGTTCTCGCGGCCACGATTCACGAACCGCGATTTTCGGGACTGCGACCTCTGACGACCCCGATCAAATTTCTGTACGCTATCTTTTCATACCGTACGTGGTCTGTCCGGAAAGTATCCGACCTTGACAGTTTCCGAACAAGAATGCCCAAGTTTCTCGTAAAATTTAATGCATATGCGGTGTTCCACACGTTCGGTCATTATAATATGCAATCCTCACTTGACTCGATGCTCACAAAACTGCGTATCGTTTTCAAATGACTTGTTTCTCGTTTCAAACTCGTTTCAAATGATTTGTTGCATGGACAGACCACTTATTACTAGCTCGCCTCTAATATCTGTGGATGCAAGGAAAAACGCCACATGTCGCAATTTCGAAGAGTTTGAGTTTATACATTAATTGAGCTCTACAGTGTAGGATTTATGTGTTTACCAGAAAAGAAGTCGTGAAAACAAATTCGAAAGCTCCAAAAAATAATGTAATTTAACCGACGTCTGTGTCAATTAGTGAGGAAAACTTTAAACGGCAATATCTCGATAGTGAAATTGCGTGACATAATCATAACAAAGGTCGGATACTTTTCAGACAGACCACGTATTGTGCATCAATTTTCACATCGTCGCCGTCGCGGGATTCTTGGTAAACAATCTTGGTCGAGAGAACGGGACAATGGCTGGCCGATAGGCAGATCAGTAGCAAATAGAAATTCTTTGAACGCTATTCGTCCAATATCTCGACAATGTTGCTCGGGTCGGTTTCTGCATTCGTGGATTTGTCCCGCGAAAAAAACCGCAACCGCTGAATGGTAAAAAACGGAATGTTTCTCTCGACGGTGGCCGCGAGGAGACGCGTAGCTGCGTCCACGGTATTCTTCGCAGAATGCCAGCACGTTCTGGTTGTACATTCGATTCGCGCGCGGAAGTTTCCGAAGTGTCGTCAGCTGGAGCAAGGATCCGTGACCTACGTCAAAAATTTCACGGGCTCGTTCGCGTATTACTCGGAATCATTATGCCGGCGAACAATGGGTTCACCAGCACGGAGAATCGGGCGGTGAAACGGGCCACTAGAAAACTCGAATGGCAGAACTTGTCCCCAATTATGCGGGCCACGTTGTTACCATTGGATTCTTCAAATTCTCCTTGTAAAAGGGAGCGCGTACTCGTACAATACGTGACAACGGAATGGGAAGACACCTCGTTCCCCTCTTGTGCTAATGCACATTTAAATAATTATATGCCCGGAGAACCAGATTAGGCTCCATGTGAACGCGCGCTCGAGTCTACCGTGCAAATGTCTTTCCGCTAAGCTGTCGATCGGCCGTTTTCTTAATTAAGAATATCCGTGATTAATTGGAAACGACTGACAATCTGTGACGGCTTGTCGCGTGCTAGATGGAAGTTCAATGCATCGGTGGAGAGAGAGAGAGAGAGATACATTACAGATACATTAACCCTTAAGTGGAATTTCAAAATGTACTTTAAATATGCAATGATTCAATTAAATTATATTTAATGCACGCGTGCTGCGAGTCGGTGGTATAATTTCATTAAAGGAAAGATTTGAAGTGGTACTTTTGTAATATATCATTATTTAATGACTAAATGAATAGAATGACTGTCTGTTCAAGAAATATCACCTGTTGGTCTTGTAAATCTATTGACAAGAGATATTATAATAAACAAGTTCCCAGATGCATTCGTGCGTGACTGTGCACTCGAATATATGCATAGACTGTCTCGTTGCATTTGTCAGAACATATTCAGAATAAATTGAAAAATCTTTTTAATTGATATTTGCATAATATGTTACTTTCTTAGCTTATCAATTAAATCGTTTTCTTCGTGTTGACATTATCATAGTTTTACACGATAGACCGTGTTATAAATAATCTAGACTAGTCAGTGATACTTTATAAATATTGCTATTGATACGCTCAATCTTGGCTGGAAGTGAATGATGTATTAATTAATGTGTCCACACGGTGCTAATAATTATCTTTAAATGGTGAAGACTATACAATGTGCATAAATCACTTTGTGTGTAATTCAGTCTATACTAAATGTTATCTATATTATGAGACTACGAAGATTTATAGTTCATAAGAAATACGAACAGGTCTGTTACAAAGTTGTTCTACTTTAAACCAGCTAATTAATTACCTGTTTTAGAAAAATCTTTGTTATATCGTTCAAACTGTTCAACATTTCTTATATAATTTCAATCTTTAGAGTTTCTTATATGATCGAAACCTTTTAATATTTCTTATATAATTTAAACTGTAGAATGTTTCTTATATAATTCAAATCGTTTATCGTTCCTTATATAATTCAAGTTCGAGAAGCGAGTCGAATGGTCGCTTTTACCCATCCTCGAAAATAGAAGAAAACTTTTAATCCATTATAAACAATGAATTCTTTACACATGTGATTTTCAAATATCTTTTAAATTTAGATGTTCCGCCATCTCGTGTATTACTGTCTCCCAATTTTTTGACGTACCAATTAAAAAAATGTTCAAGCCACCATGAAACATTGAATCCTATTTTAAATGGTTAAACAAATCGCCGTCAAACAAATCCACTGTTTTGTAAGAATGCAGCCGCGCATAAATATAGAATGATTATTGTGCACACAGACGAATGCGAAGTCGAAATCAAAGTTACGGAGTAAATTACGAATGCATGGATATTTAATATTTGCGTTGTGCGAGGGATGAGCGTTATCTGTTCGTGTCGGCCGCGAGCGCGAGTAGAGCCGCGTGGTTCGATTCCGCGACACGGTGCGAAAAATAAATTTGAACCGTGATTCAGAGTTTGCCACGTTGTACACTTGTAAACGGCGCCAGGATTTCGCCGTGACCTACGACAATTTCGTTCGGTTCTCTTCGCGCGGCGCGCTATCAGCCGGGGAATCATTAATATATTCCGGCGAACAATGATTCACGTCGCGTGCCCACACACGCGGCGTGCGTACGCGTGGTGGGGACAGGTCCCGGGGTACAGGAACTGAAGTGTCGTAAAACTAATCTTCCAGATACAAATTACATAATCCTCGTGTGTCTGCCCGTTTCTCTTTCTCTCTCTCTCTCTCTCTCTCTCTGCTTCCTCGCCGCGTCTCCCTTTCTCCAATAAATATCTCGGCGCGCCGGGACGTATGAATGGGCATTTGACGCGTGCCGTCGAGTTCCGTCGTTACCTTACCGCCTCTTGTCTGCCCGCGCGACCGAGCATTCGTCAAGATTAGAATGAGAACGGAATTCTATTTCTTCCCGGTTGACGGGGCCGAGATATTGATCTAGCCGGGGTCATCGATCACCGTTCGAAAGTCGATCGTTCCGTGCGTTGGTGTTAATACTCGACTGTTTCCTTCTGCTGTGAAAATCGAGAGTGTCAAGAATAATAAATAAAATAGGTTCGTTCGCAGGATCGCAGCGGCAATTAATCGAGTCGCATTAACGCCTTCCTTAAGCAGCGATTACCAAATCGGCCTGGCAGTAATGTTCGCCGTATATTTATTGCCTGCGTGTTCCCATCGGTGTGCCCGCGGTGCTGTTACAAAGCAGGAGCCGAACAGAATGTCCCGGGCCTTATAAGAGCCCGATACAAATCACCTAATCTCTCCTGGCCTCTCTATCTTGTCGTTCCTCATTCCCCGAGATCGGTCTCCGTCTCTCCCTCAACATCTATCCTACTCGTTCCCTCAGTTTCCACGCGATTCCTTCTCGTCTCTATCTTCTTCGTTGCTCTTCCTCCAGCTGAGCTTCCGCGACGGCACGTTTGTGCACGACCTGCCCTAATGTCTCTTGCTCTCTTTCTTCCGTCTCCTCTCTCCGCTACGGAGCACGCTGCTCGGTCATCTTCTATTCAGCTCTTCTCTCTTTCTCTCGATCCGTCTCTCCCTCCGGTGTCGCACGCGTCCATGCATTATAAATATCTCCAAATATCTCGCGTTCCTTATTCAATCGGCGTGACGCGTGGGTGGAACAGAGACCAACATCGGCAGGGACTGTTATTCGGTCGATGCCTTCCCAGTGTCTCTCTGTACGTGTGTGCGTGCACGTTGCTGCGCTGCCAGAATTCTATCGATGCATCGGGGACCGCGTGTGCGGTGGCCCAATCTCGCCTCGTTGCTTTTCGATTTCCTCCGGATCGATTTCCATGATCGGGATCATCGGCGATCGCCGCATTCCCCGCCTGCAGATCCGCGACTTTTAACGGGATCCATGTGGCCGAGCTGTCTTTCAACAATTTCTTGATGTTCCTCTGAAAAGTATTACAAAATTTCTCGCTAATATATAGCAATTTATAGTTTTATAATGAGAATTTGCGCAAGCATGCTAAATACAGAAAGGTTTTAAATGATCTATGTATAGATTTTGGTTGACCACGTAAGGGTGAACCATCAGCGGACATGTTTTCAGCGAATGCATTTTCCGGTACCATCGCAGAAAATCCACCATCGATAACGCCACGAGATAAAACATTCGTCCCTATATCCGTCTCCTCTTTCCCGCGAAAGGAAACAAAAACGCGCGCGCTATCTGATTTGAAAACGAGAAATAAAATTCTCTTGCAATATCGAAATTGCCCGCGCGTCACTCTATTTAATTACAATTTTTAATCTCCGCCCCGGAATAGAAACACCCGGCCCCGCGAAACGAAAAGTGAACGTAACTACGAACTTACCCTATCATGTTCCGCAGATAGAAACGCGTCTTGCGAGGAAAAAATGAAATGTAATCGACGGAGATTCGTAGAGCATGCGATTGCATAACGCATCGCCGCTTCCTGTACGGATCTTTCGATTCTCCGGTGCGATTCGAACGCGTCCAGCCTCAATAAAAAATTATTATAAGTTATTATAAAAAATAATTCCGCACAAACACGACCATAAATCTCACTCACCTGTGGTCTTGAGTCGCGTTGCTCCTGATTTACAATATCTTCTTCAGTATCCGACGACGATTATGCCTCTCGACGTCGTTCCTTTTATTATAAACAGATTCGTAGAAAAGTCTTTTGAAATTTGTTGCAATCAGGAAATTGTCTTTTAGAGTGAATTTTAAACTAATTTAAAACGGAACATTGAAAATAATGCATGTGTCCGGTTATTTTCGATATGATCGTTAAGAAATTTGATTAAAATTAGTCCCGAATTAGTCCCGACAAAAAAATGATCAACTTCTGTTCAGCTGGATCTTAGATCCGCGACGCTGCGACGCAGGTTTTCCTTGGCGGCACGTGGCGCGTTCGTGATGTGTTCTTTCCCGTCGTGGCCGAGTCGATCAGCTGATCGATCGGGCTCGTGGATCGTCGCCGGGATCGATTTATATTTCCACCGAATTAGCTCTCGGGCCGATGCAACGCCGGTCACGCGGCTGTCTGACCACACACCGAACCGTTACTACTGGGCCGGCATTACCTACTTGTTTACCCGTTTATCAGGACCAGAACCGATGCTATCGAGTGGCTCCTTTGGGTTGTTTAGCAGGACCATTAACACGCGTACAGGATCAGCCCCTCGTCTCTGAGCCGATTGCGCAATCACTTATGCTACCAGAGGGGCGGGGGAGGTGGGGGCAAGAAATTCATCAATCGACCGCCACTGCTCTAATGCCGAGCTAATAGTATTGATGCCAGATAATAAAGCATCACTTTCGGCTAAACCGTCTTAATTGCGAGGGTGTCATATATGGGGGGATATACATCGGCATGGCCCCGTGACCAGTGCCAGAGAATCGATGCGACGGATACGGCACTGGACACTATTGTGATGCGAGCTGATGGTTATTTTTATTACCGATTCGCTTGCAAATATACACCTCGTGTCGGCCAATGTGGACACAATCGCTTGCGCGTTTGTTTGTGACCGATGTCTGCAAACATGCTTGAGCACCGCGATTTGTTAGCGCTTCGCGATATAGTGTTTTAACACCCATTCGTTCACCGGTTTCGGCTCCTTAATCAATTTTTTCGGTTGTGAGTTTATGCGATTCTGTAATCGTTTGTTTTGGGTTTGCGTGTTGGGAGAATATTCTCGAGCTCCTGTTTTAATGTACTATTATTTGAAATATTGTTTACATTATTAAAGATCTTGGTATCTAATCAATCGCTAAATATTTAAGTATTGTGTAAGCTATTATATCAATTTTTTGTATCCATAAAATGAAAAAAATCGTGTAAAATTAAATTATTCTAGGCCGGAAGAAATGTCCAATTTTCCAGTCAAAGTGTTTCTTCTCATTACTAGACTGCGGATCTATATGCAAAATAAAAAATGTTTGCATTGATTGCAAGACACAGGAGTGAAATAAAAGTTTCTTTCTTCTTTTAATTATCTGATTAAGCTGAAACCAGTACGCTGATGTCTTTAAATCTTTTTAATATGTCCACTGCCTTTAAATTGTGCCATTTTTGTCATAAATGCATAAAATCCGCAGTCTAGTGATGGAAAAATTAGGCGATCTTACAAAGTGTAAATGTAACATATTTCACACAGCTCTGTAAAAGGAATAATGTGAATTCGCATTGATTCGAGGTTCGATACAATGTTGTAATTAATGCAAATAATCAGAGAGCAGAACGAAGATCATTTTAATGATTCGAGCAAATTAGAGAGAGCGCAGAATTTTGGAAAATGCTCCCTGAATTTATCCTACAGTGATCTGTGCTAATAACGTACAGGCTAATCGTGTTCAATTCTACGTAAAATTCGTTCATAATGAATAAAATTTCCAACATTCATTACGGCTAATTGTTCGTAAAGAGTGTTCAACTTTATACTTTCGAGAAACAATGAGTATCCGCGTTGGGTAGATTCGTTAACAGAATATTCAGGAAATTTATTATATTTCTTCAATAAACTGCCGGTGAACGATTACAATTTTGTTAATAATCGAGTAATAATAATAATAATAAATTTTATCGTGTGAAGACATAAATGTTCAGGGTAGATCAATGCACCTCAACCAAGTCTCGTTCCAGAAAATTATATTCAATACACCTGTGCATAATAATTAGATCCAACGAGCGTCTCGTTCCAAAAAATCATTTTAGATCGCGAGGGTGTGAGATGCTCGAGGCTCGGTGGATCTGAATGGGTGAACCGATTGATCCACGTGTTATGGATCATTTGGCAGAGGAGGCCGCGTGCGGTCCGCGATTTCAAGAACCGAGTAGAAGCCAGCCGATCCGGAGAACGCGTTTTTATTCCGCGCGAGTGATTGACGGCCGGGGAGGTCTCGAAAACGATCGACCGACAGAGTATCGATCGAACTTAAGAGCCCTCGATTGGCGTACCTGCCGACAGAGGGCATGTCGCGAAAATACAACTGCGTTATTCGCGGTCGTTGCGTTTTCACCTGACAAGTGAATCGATCAAATTCGCCGGCTATCCCCTCTCTCGCTCTTTCTCCCTCTCTCCGCGCCCGTCTCTCCTCCTCGCGCTCTTTCCCTCGACAAGCTTCGAAGAGAGTTCGATCGCGCCGCGACGCCGACGTCAGCGCCTCGCGTGCTTTAACCGAAAACAAAAAATTTTTCATTTCAACGATTCTAGCGTCCCTGCGACGCGGACTATTTCAACTACGTTTTTTTACACAAGATTCTTTATGCAATTTTTGATTAATCGTTTCCTCGTCGATAGCGTTCTGTGTGTCCGCGAAAGAAACGAGAACAGCTACAATGTAATAACAGTTGAAAGAATTTCATTTATTTGAAAGCTTCGATTTATAAGAAAACAGCAGATTTTATGGATTTCTGACAAAAATGAGTAGGTGCAATTTAATAATAGTACAATCATTAGCATAGTTTGAAAATACTGGTGCATTATTTTCGATCTGTTAAACAAATTAAGAAAGAAAATGAACTTCTAATTTACCCAGTCGGCTGCAATTGAGGTACAAAATGTTTATTTTGCCTAAAGAGTTTATCTAGACTTTTTGCCATTTTTATCATAATGTGTTTCTCTAATTTCAAGTATGTTTAAGTAAATAATCTCGAACAAATTTTGCATCTGCAGTATAATTATCAAACAGGCTTTTACGTATAAAAAGCAGCTGAAAGATTAAAATTGTTTCCACCTGATTTGATTAATAATTATGCTATAACGAAGTGGAAAATTCTTGTCTATGATATATTAGAAATCAAACAGAGATGTTGAAATATCTCGACGTGAGAATGCCTTTTTTAGACAATTTTCTGAGACATGCAAGGTGCAGCAGAACGTGCATTTCGCGTACGTGTGAACGCGGCTTGAGGCATACGGGAGGTTGACTCGCACTACTGGGCAGCTCAAGGCTGCCCGCTCGGTCGCATTCCAACTTTTCCACCAGCGCCACTTCTCCTATGCATCGGTGCAACGTCTGCGTGCACACGCGGTGCAACGAGTTGCACGGGGCCGACGAGACACGACCCGACTCGACTCGACGCGACGCGACGCGCGGTCGCATCTCCTTGCTACATTATGTCGCAGTATATAATCGGCGCATGCACCACCGGGTAGATTGTGTTTCCACGTGTGCAACGGGCCCTGCAGCTATGTCTTCAACGAATCTGTATCCAGGTTACAACAGATCCACCGAAAAATGCAGTCGTGTCGCGACGGATGAGTTATGAATAGAATCTTCATGCAAAATATAAAAAAATGTTCTGTATTGATTGTGGGAAACAGGAGTAAAATAGAATTCGATTTCATCCCTTACTGACTCGATTGCAATAAAGACAATATTACTGTTTTATATTTCATCGAGCCAATTTCTTCATAAATGCATAAAAATCTATGATAGTGATAAATGAACGATGACATTAATCGCTCATCATATCACAGTGCAGGAGGCCTGGAAATATTAACGGAATTTATTATCCGAAGAAAATCTCGATGTATATCATGATTTAATTACACGTTAATTATAATTTCATCCGTATTAGGCTCCCATTGTTCCTGCAACAAAGAAAGACTCTTTACCGTGGTCTGGTCATAGAAATGTTAATGCCTCTGCCTGCATTTTCGGTTTGGTTCGTTTTATGATATTACGAAATTCCATATTGTGATTATCGAAACTAGTGTACGGACTTTTACGTAACACAGAATTATTATCAAAGACAATAAATTTCTATTTGTAACCGTGCAGCAGCCTGTGAAAATCTAAAGTTACATAAACACTCGCGGCGACACAATTATGATACACCTGTCCGCGGTGGTATTGTGCTCGCAGTTGCGCTATCAGCTCTGTTTTGATTTCGTAATGACGACTAGTTAACGAGTCTTATCGGCTCCAAAGGACTGCGAACGAATCCTCTGATCGCTTTCTATTTGGTTCAGAAAAATGCAGACGAAGGCAGGAAATATCTTTTGTTGGAAGATTTCTTGTGGCGATAAGAAAACCAAAATATTAGATATTTTATATTCGATAAACTCTCAATATAACATAATCATAATAGTAATTCTTATTTACTGCATTGTGGTTGAGGAAGGTGGGGTGTAAAAGAATATGAAACGAGAGAGAATGAATAAATAAAATATATAAACAAAACTTTTCAAAAACCACGTTTACATTAAAATGCAGTAAAAAGAAGAAAATAATTTTTTTCCTGGTTCTCCATAAAACACCCCAAAATTTTAAGCAATTAGCTCAAAATTTCTTCTGTTATAAAATTAGTGTCGGAATATTTGTCATGATTTTATTTATAAATTTTTCTATCTATTCCGATACTAATTTTACAACTGAAGAAATTTTGAACTAATTGCTTAAAATTCCGGGGGAAAATATTATTAATCATTTAACTGGATTCGATATTTTACGGAGAACCAGGAAAAAAATTATTTTCTCCTTTCTAGTGCATTTTAATATAAGCGTGATTTTTAAAAAGTTCTTTTTATACATTTTATTTTCTACGTTTATTGTCATCGGAATGCAAAATTTCAGCAAGATTGGACTGTGGGAAGAGGTTCAAAATTCGATTACAAGATTTGACGCACACAACAACAGGGCCAGTTAATATAATCGTGGTAAAACGGGGGTGATTTCAGGTCACTTTGGACCCAGCGTAGGAAATTGGTTATTCAGTCGGTCAGCTTAAATGTTTAAACAACCAGTGCAGAACGGGAAGAGACGAAAATTTGGAAGGATCGATAAGGTGGATCAGAAGATCGGAATAATCAGGTGGGAAGGGAATCCGCGAGCTCTTTGCGCCTGCTTCTTTGAGAATCCGCAAGAAACACATTACCCATGACACGATCCGATACAGAGGGCATGAATATGCACGGGCATAGAGAGTCCTCGCGCGTGTGTAGTTCTCCACATGTACGACCGGTCTCTCTCTCTCTCTCTCTCTCTCTCTCTCTCTCTCTCTGACACACACGTCCGCGTAATCCATCCAGGCATACGTCCGCGGGTACACACGTACATACATAATATAATATAGCTAGGATAGCATAGCACATGTGCGCGGGTACACTGGCCTAGGCCCGTGTACATCCACACAAGCACACTCGCAACTATAACGGACACGAGTACACACGAGCGCGCGCACGTTTAATCCACCTAGACACGCGTCAGAGGATATATGCGGCACGATATAATGTAGCAGGGATGAGTATAATCGTGCGCAGGTGTGTGCATACGCGCGTTCGAACGTGTTCGACTAGATCAGAGGCGAACTTGATCAAAATGATTCCGGTCTCCGGTGTCTGCCCGGGTCAAGCAAGGACGTACGATCGGCGCTTGGCCTTGGCAAAAAGTCGATCGAGATGTTGGTCGGCAGGAGAATGTCCTGCGAGAGCTAATCTCGAACCTGGTGATCTCTTATGTAGAATTTCAACACTGTCGCGTGATAAAAAGATCCGAGTTGGGACCAGCGGAAGTCCGAAACGAATGTGTATATCCTTTTAGTAATTTTAATCAGTCAAAAATAATTGTGAGTCCTAATTTGACCTATTCATTTTTGTTATAATTTGTTATTTTTACTGTGATTTTTAGTATTTCTGCTTTCACTGAATACTGATCGAATTTTATACGGAAATTCAGAGAATTAATGATATTTTCAAATTCTACAATTTTGCTCAAATTGAATTTGACTATTATAATTGTTACTGTTACTGTGATTTTTCAGTATTTCTGCTTCACAGAAATTATAATACAGAAAATTAATGATATTCTACTTCTATTTGTGCTCATAAATATCAACGCAAATTCTACCAATGAATTATGGACACGTCGGCTGAAGCGTACTCGTCTAAACAAATTTCATTGATTTTTGCTTTATTCGATCATAAGGCGATTTTCTGTTTAATTGAGACGAGTCTGTGATTTACATTGTTCGCAGCTAACAGAACGACGTCCACAAAAATCTGTCAAATCGAGGGACATATCACCGGAAAAACTCTCAAGTTCTAGACCGTAAATTCCTGTGAAAGCATACCACAAGTGGCTCCTCCACCGTCGTCCATATATTTCGCATAAAATTTGCTCGCGGGCAAGCCACAAGGAAATCGGCCGGCATTCAGCTCCGCTAAATATATCAATCTATGAAACCCACCACTCGGTCGTGCAACAACCCAACAAAGCCCCACCACCGTCGAACAATCTTCGCATTCCCGCGCCACACACCGGTTACAATGCAAACAAACAGTCGCACACGAAGGAAGAGAAAGCAAGCGAGCGAGCGAGCGGGATAGTAGCTTGGAAAGAGACAGATAGAGAAAGAGAATGATCCGCAAGTTACACGATGTCACTCGGTACGCCCACGCGAGGATGCAGGCCACTAGATTGCATTATGTGTGCGTCGGGGGTGGAAGCGGGGATAGAGAAGGACGCGGAGAGGGTGCAGTACAAGCTGCACACTGGCAAACTTGCACACGTACACGCGAAATGAGGAGCTAAAAGTCCGGCCGCTCTCGGCCGCTCTCATCAGCAGCTGTCGCCTCTACTTGTTGAATCTGCTTTTCCTCGTCTTCATCCCCTCTCAACAGGAACACGGGGTGCACCACCCTCGACTGTCCGTTGTTTTGCTTTTCGTGTGCTGGCTATACCGTGCTGTCCTCCCTCTCTTTTTATTCTCTCATTTTCTTTCTCTGTTTCGTTTTATTTGTTGCCTTTTGTTGCTTTTTGGAATGCGATCGACGCGCGTCCATCGGGAAGTGAATCCCGCCGGGGATGGCTGATCGATCCCCTGTTCCTCTGACTAGGCGACGTGTTATAGGAAGAACGAGCACGTGCGTCCTACGGCAGATTTACGCGAGCCACGCCGCCGGATCGCATCGCACCGTGCCGCCGGCTTAATTGGCGCGCGTGCGCCCCCGGATTAACGAAACCTGCGGCCTTTCGGAAAGATTGAACACCCACGCGCTGATACCGCGGATGGGGATGATCTTCCGGGGACTTTGAACCTGCCCCGATAAATGGTACTGTTGACCGCATCGTTTTCAGGCTATTGCCTTTTTTCGGAACGGTAGGATATTGGACAGAGCTGCAGAAACGTTCGCTTCGCTTTCACAGAAATGGAATATTATTTGTTTTTCGAAAGATTGCTGCAGTTATTTTAACTGTCCACCATTTGTTCCATCATATCGAATTTCTAATAGAATTGACGTTTTATAGGAAATAATTGGGACAGTGAATTATCATTCCGTTGTAATCAGTTCAGTATAAAACTAGTGTAAAACAGAAGAGAAATAGAACATTCATGTATGAGCGATTTCATTAGTTCGAAAGTCAAAGGAACGACATTTCGAGGGATTCGATAAAGAGATTTTTAGGTGGTCACGATAGTGTAGCTATTAGCATTATTAATCCGACTGGTTTAGTGGCCAATCAAACCTATAAACACGTTATACAATCATGACTATACACGATATACATTATACGATTAGTTTGACGCTGCAATAAGCGGGACTCGACAGATTGCTGTTATCAATTTTAGCACTGTATTCGTAACAAATGCTTATTACACAACAATTATGTTCTTACGTGCCGGGTAATAGGGTCGTTTGCCTCATAGAGGGTGTCCCACGCCACAAGTGGTGCTACATTATAAGCCGAAATTATTAGACCGGGTTTCGCAACGAGGTTGGAAAATATTGCGCGAAGATTTAGTGGGCCGATAAATCAATAGGGACAAACTGCATTCTTCTCCTTACACCAATCTTTATGTACCGATTTATAGAAATTGTAATCCAGCAGATAATCTTGTGTCTCATATGAAATTAGAGTTTCGTTGCTATTCATTTTCGATCCAAGTTGGTTTCCTACGACAGCTCGATCATATTCGAATTGTTGAGAACAAAATATTTATGTACCAATTTCTAGAAATTGAAATCAAGCAGATATTATTTACTTCATATTTTATTCGATTTTCGTTGTTTTTCATTTTCGATCCCAGTTAGGTTCCTACGACACCTCGATCATATTCGAATTGTTAAGAACAAAATCTGTATGTACCAATTTCTAGAAATTGAAATCAAGCAGATATTCTTTTAGTTCATATAAACTTATTAGAGTTTCGTTGCTTTTTATTTTCGATCCCAGTTGGTTTCCTGCGACAGCCCGATCATATTCGAATTGTTAAGAACAAAGGGGACCGTATTATTCCCGGTTTTCCGGCGTGAATTCCTGGCTCGGTCGAAAGTAGGGCATCCCGTAGAAGCGGAACACATCTGACGTTTTCGTCGTCCCGCTACGTTAGATTGAGCCAAAGTGGCTCGCGCTATTTGGAAGATCGCAGCGCAAGCGTGCAGCGTCTTTCGCGGTCCTCTCTCGACGCATGTGCATCGATTATGCGTGCGAAAAACTGCCCGCGTGGAGGCGCTGCAGGGCAAGAACTATTATCTTCGTACATTATTTAGACGATTACGTTTCTTCATTTTCTGTTTAACGAAAATAGAAAATATAGAACAGCAAAAATTGATGTTTCCATACAATATCCTTCTGTACAAGCAGAAGGGGGTTGCTGCCTAATATTTTCAGGCTGGAAGCAACATAGCAAATTTTCCTCTGGACACGAGAAAATGCTGTTTCTAACCCGTCAACTTTTCTATATAAAATGGGTGTACAAAGTATTCGGGCACAGATCAAAAATTTAAAAATCGTGACCTTTACTTTTTAAAAAAAAAATGATCCCCTTTCCTCCAAATTTAAGGTTTTATTACATAAATCAGGTACAAGATTACGCCTCAAAGTAATCACCCTCATTCTGTATAATCTTTTCCCACCTGCTGGGTAAATTATAAATTGCATCCTTGAAGAATGAGTTGCTTGCTGGTTTTCAAATCATCAATACATTTTCGGATATCATCTTCTGAGCTGAAATGCTCCGCCAACAAGTGGCGTTGGAGACTCCGAAAAAGATGATAGTCTGACGGGGCCAGGTCGGGAGAGTATGCCGCATGTCCGATTCGAATTTAGTCAGAAGCTATGATCGTAGAAAAAAGGGGAAGGAACTTATTTGCACACCTAATATTTACACATTAGCTAGTAAACTAATCCTTCTAACGTCTCAAAACAAACTCAAACTGTTGGGTCCAATTTTGAAAAAGTTATTCGTCTGTAAAAGGTGTATGAATACTTTGTACACCCACTTGTATAAGACGTTCACCGTCTAGCGTTCCGAGGCGACGCGCAACAAGATAGTAATTCGTTATTCGGAACGCTATTTTCCATTTTCCGTTTCGAATAAGTTATGCCGGGGTCTGATAGGAGCACAAGGGAATTCCCTCTGAAAGCGGGTGAACGGGTGGTGCGCGCGCGATGGGGTCGGTAGCTTCCGAAAAACAAAGACCGTCGACGGAACCGGCGCGGCGCGAAAGAAGGAAAAAGAACGCGGTGGAACGATGGAGGTGGTAGCACGAGGAAGTGCGCTGGAAGTGGAAAGTTGATTTACGTACTCGGCCGATCTTGACCCAGAGTTCGTTTTTGCGTGTACATGGCTCTCTCGGTGCACGTGCGTGCGTGTGTGCGACACGGGGGATTCCAACAACGCGCCATCTATCAAGACGGCCCACCTGCTGGCGGTGGCATTGAATCGGCAAATAGACAAAGGAAATCTCGCTGGTGGAAGAGCAAGACGAAGATGTGGTACAGAGAGAGGGAGGGAGAAGCGAAAGAGAGGGAGAAGGAGACTGAGGATAAGGATAAGGAACGCGGCTACACCAGGAAAAAATAGGAATCTGTGCACGGCACGTGGTGAGGACTCACCGAGGGGTGGAAAAGTTTCCGCAGAAGTTCGAGCACGAAAATTACGGGAAACTTTTCGAAACAATGCGTGTTCCGTTTGTCAACTGTTACACAGATTATACGGCCGGTGTGGAGGGAGTGGGAAGTTGAAGATCGGCTTGCAACGAGGTGCTTGACCGTTTTGGAAACTTGGTTCTGTTTACTAATATCTGCACTTTCCTTCACCGAGTCTATGGAATGTTCGATTTGATTGAATTGCAGCGCGTATGTTTAATATTGCATAAACTTCGTCTGTGTTTGTTTTCAGTTGAAAATAAAATGAAGAATTGATAGTAGAATGAGAGACCTTTGTTGTGTTCCGTTAATTAGTATTTGATTTGTAAGGTACAACGGAACTTACAAGGGAAGTTCCCCGAGTGTCAGACTTCAATTTTGATAATTTTTTGTGAGATGATGGTATACGGATCCTTAATTATTTATGCAAAATATCAGGTGTAGTTACTCAATAGTTTTAAAGATATAAACAATTAAAGTTTCGTACCTTTGAATCACGCAATGGAACTTCGAAACTTTAATTGTTTATATTTTTAAAAATATTGAGTAACTACATCTAATATTTTGCATACATAACTAGGAATCCATTTACCATCATCTCACAAAAAATTATCAAAATCGAAGTCGGAAACTTGGGGTCCTTCCCTTGTTAGTTGAAAACATGTTGACAATATACTGTAAGTTCGCGGAGTAAGCAGTATTCGAAACAGTCGAACGAAATGTGTATGTATATGTTTGGGAGGACAGAGAATCTGTGTTGTTGAGGGAAAACTGGTATATATAGGTTCTCTCTCTCTCTAACTTGAATTGGGGAATTGTAAGGGCTAGAATGATAAGATTAGAGTTTCGAAGGTAAAAGGTCAAGGATAAAATCATGAGTTTGTACAGCATTTTGGGTGAAAAACAGGAAGCCACGTATCCATGTAGAATGAAATGACGTAGGTGTACAGTGTACAACATCTTATTGTGCAAATAGTAATAAACACTGACCCTAACCCGGGAACAGGAGGTCCCGGAGGAAGGTGTGCAAATCGACGCTCCAGGATCGAAACTCGATCACCGTCGATCCCGGTGCAAGCTCCGTGGAACGGTCACCGAAGGAAACGGCTAAAAACGCCGTAGCCAGTGGAGCAGCACGCGAAATTGGCAAAAAGGAGAAGGAGAGACAAAGATACAGCATGTTTTATGATGGGAGTGCCTCGTGGCTGACGATGCCATGCCGGTTGCTCTCTCTGCCGAAGTGTGTCGACCACCTCTCTCTCGTTCTTTTCTGGCCAAGCCGATCCAACACACTCCGGCGTGACTCACAGTTGTCGGCCTAAGTGTGCCAGGCTGGCGTTCACCTCTTCCTCGTCCCACGGCGGCGTCCACGGTCCTCTCCTCTTTATCCTCGTTCGCGCGACTCGCTCGCTGGACCAATCGCAGTCCGTTGCTCGAGAGAGAGAGAGAGAGACCTGCGCGATTTTTTCGAAATGCGAGAAAAAAGAAAAGAGAAGAAAAACGCGCCACACCGTCACGGTCCGCTAGGCCGCGAAGAGAGATCGGAGGTGTGGCTATGTGCATCGGTAGGCAGATATGTGCCGGCGACGAATGTGGCCGCAAGTTTCCGTCGCGTCGCGTCGGTTTGATCATGTTAACCGGCTGCTTGCGTTGGAAACCGATGAGTCCCCTGGAATCGGCAGTGTCGATGGTTTTCAGGGGAAAATGGAGAACGGGTGCCGGCCAAAAAATTAATTTCTATTGTCATTTCCGGATGTTGAAGGAATTTTGGGATATCCTGTATAAGGTGTCCCGCGTAACACTTTTCACGATTTTCCAAATACATTGCAATTAAAAAAGTTCGAAAATTTCTTTTTTGATTACGACTTAACAGTACTACAGCTCGTATCAAGACGAATTCAACGACCTAGTATACCATGACCCTCGGATGATCTCGAAGTGCCATTTAAAAAAATGAAGGGGCCTTGACAATAATAAAAAAAAAATTTTCGAACTTTATTGCAATGTGAAAAGTTGCATATAATTTGATTGATCTTGTACCACATCTTTATAGAAATATAGGGTTGCAACGTCAGCTGGCTGACAGGTAAAATCGCAAAAAAAATTCAGGACTTCGATTCTGCGGGTTTTGTCTGTCGTGAAACTCTCAAGAGAAGGAGATTTCTCTGCTCGATCTTTGGTTGAATCCGGCCCAGTGAAAAATTATGGATATTGGGAATGAATATTGCAAATATGTATTAGGTAAAAAGGTTCGCGTTCCCGAGGAGGTTTGGCCCAAGAAAAAGAGGGTCGTCTGAACCCGAACGCGTTACGGTCCTCCCCGGCCAGTAGCAGCGGGATGAGAAAATCGCGGGAAATTCAGGTGCGGCACCTCCGGAATTCGATCGCAGACAGAGCGAGGATGTACGCGGCGATCGGGGGATCGTCTTGGCATACTTAGAATCGCAGGAACACCGGAGCACTCCCAGCGACTTCGTCCGACCTTGACTCTTCAGGAACTCACCCCTTGGCTGAGTGATGCCGGAGGTCGCTGGGAGCACCGATTGCAATTTTGAGATTTCGTTCATCGGAATCGGACCGGGCTCCAACAGAAAACTATCTCGGAAGACATGTGCTGCATTCTGTATGAGTATGTGGAATATCGTACGGAGTATAGTGGAAGAACATTTCAGAAATCTCAATTTTTCGGACACCGGCAATCAACCGCTTCACACTTGCGTTAAGCGTGTATCAAGGAATCTGTTAATTATACTAATTGAGCATTTTTCAATTAGCAGTTCGTTGTAACTGTGACTTGCAGCTATTACGGCACGTGCGATGCGTACGATGCATTGAATGGACATTTTTTGCTGGGTTGAATTACCTAGTAACGGCTTCGTTCAATCACTCAGATCTGAAGTAAGAACTGGAAATAAAAAGAGTGGGGAAAAAAAGGTTGTGAAACTTGTGAATTGTGTTTTACATGTGATACCGGTCATTCGAGTATTTCACTATTTAACTTTGACTGAGAGTATCAAAAGTTCATTTATAACTTCACTTTTGAGAAATTAAATTGAACGAATAGTTGTTATATCAGGAGTAACGCGCGGTTGGAATTACGTTCCCCAGAAATATTGACTAACTCGAGCTGTTTATACGCTCGCGGATCGTGTGTTTGCGCGAAACGCGGAAGGACCGACGGAGAGTCCATGCGAATATTTTAACCTTGGCCAGAGGATCTCCCTTTCTCTCGTAGCCTCTTTCTACACGGTGACCCATTTAGGTATGGGCAAGGTCGTTTAGTCTCCGGACGCATTCACCGAGAGCGGAATCTACCTGCTGAATTATCATTCGGAGTTGCATAACTCACGCATTCTAAACTGGCGCGCGTAAACAACAACGGCTTTCCCAATATTCCCGTTTACCAGCGCCGCGCCTGAGACAGTTTCCGCGTGCGGCTCTGGCGAAAATCGACGCAATATTCTTAGCGAAATCGGAACGAGGAAATCAAAATTTAAGAAATCATTTGTTTAACCCTGCCAGTCCTAGTGAAAATTATAACTCGCCCTACAAAACATTTCTTTGACCCTCGACCAGTCGAGTCTTAATAAAAATTGGCTGTGGAGAAAATCGAGAAACAAGAAAATCAGAATTTAAAAATTTATTGATTTAACCCATTGGTCCTAGTAAAAATTAGAACTCGCCCTAGAAGTAATTCCTTTAACCCTCCAGCAGTCGAGTTTCATTAAAAATGGGCTCTGGAGAAAATCAACGTAATCTTAACGAAATCGAAACAAGGAAATCAGAACTTAAGAAATCATTTTACCCTATCGGTCCTAGTAAAAATTAGAACTCGTTAAGAGAAGAACTCGATAAGTAATATAACTAGAACTCAATCAATTTGTTCAGATCTATCGCGGTGCAATGAAATGTCTGAGCCTGGATAAAAATTGATGTTATCGACCCACGACTGAAGCATCAATCGACACGTTAATCAAATTGCATATCGAACCGAAACCTTGGAGTTCCCCTTCAGGTTCACCATGTCGCACCATGGAGGTTCAGTGATTCATCCTGGCTCCCTACCCGCGAGTAGTATCCCCTATCGATCTTCATCGGTCTCCTGACTTTTTCAGTGTTTCACGATCGCGAACGTGATTCCTCTCGGTATTCGCGCGATGTTCCCGCGTGTCGGTCGGTACAAGAAGTTTTTACCATTGGCGTCGCATAGTCCTGCAGCCTTCGCCGTCCTCAAGGACTATTGCTGGTCTCTCTGTCGGTCGTCAGACCTCGGCGAAGTCGAGCCAAGGACGACTGGCGCGCCCGAAATCCTGAAACCGTGGCACCGATGCCGTGACCTGATCGGACCGATTCTCGATTATGTAAAGGGCGATAACTATACATAGGGTGGAACTCGGACAGGAACAGGGGTTGGAAAATAAACGGACCTCTTCATTGACCTTTCACGATTGAAACTGTTTGACGCTCGTCGAATGTCAAGCAATCATTAAAACTTCTTCATTTTCTCAATTCTGTATTCTTGAATACTTCATAATGATAAGTTCGTGAAGAGGCAATCGAAGGGCGGAGAGAGTGTGACGCGCATTTTAATGGAAGATATTTGTGTTCCAGTATCGTTGAATTTTCGTAAAAAAATTCCGCGGATGAACAGGTCATCAAAAATTGCAATTAATTGAGCACTCGAAAGTAAATTCCCGCATAATTATTTGGCTGAAGAGCCGCGCTGCTTGAAACCGTATTGAGTTTGCATTTTGACGCTACTTCTTCAAGAGCGTAGTATCCAAACAATTTTTTCGTAGAGCCGGAGTGGCCTCGAATAAAAGACTCGTACGCGATGCTGCAGGGTTAATTAACATTAGTTAGAATTCCATTCATGTTTTGTTTCACTAATTATGCTTGAAGTATGTACGCGACACGTTTGTCGATGTTTGAAGACAGTGTTCACATGTACATCGTATTCTCTTCTCAATCGAGATTCTACTGCACCACTTTTAAAGGCTTGCTCATTTGTTTGAACGAGTACGAGACGTATGGGCTCGATCGTCATTGTTCTCGATAGTTTGTGCAAACTCAATCACCGAGTGATCGCTGCAGAAAGGAGCCCTTTGGACTCTGAAAACAGGATTGCGTTTGTGCAGGCTGTCGCGCGACGTTTCTGCAAACTCATTCGCCGATCGCTGTAAAAATTGGAATGGCGCAAAATCCGCGATACAAAGCATCGGAACAACCTTTCGGGCTCTAGTGAAAGCTGGCTCGCGTTTCATAGGTTGCAGCGGGTTTGTGCAGATGGTCGCGCGATGAATCGCGGTATTTCGAGGACTTTATCGCTGGGAAAAGCTCTGGCCGGGTTGGAACTCGTTTGATTAGCGGTAGCCGCGGCGCGGTCAGTAGAACGATTCTGCCGGTGGTCAGACCCGCCTCGAGTTCGTGCACTCGGAGCTAATCGGACGTAGTTCATCCCTTTCGCGATACCGAGTGTTTGAGTTTACATGTCGAGTTGGAAGAGGCGGGAAAAAAGGACGGGAACGAGAGGAATAACGATGGTCGGAGGAGGAGCGGGAACGATCGTTAAGCGGCGCACACCGATCCTCTCTCCCCCTCTCTCTCTCTCTCTCTCCCTCTCTCTCTCTCTCTCGTTCTCTCACACCCTTTCTCTCTATTTTTTTCTCTCCTTTTCGACGTGGGCCCGCAATAACGCGAGAGCGTGGACGCGCGCGATTTACATTAGCCGCTTTCACGGAAATTGTGAGCTTCCCTTTGAGCCAATTTTCCTTTCGGCCCTCGAATGTCTCGATCTCCTGCGCAATAGATCGCTTTGTCTGCCGACGCGCGCATCGTGTGTCCGCTTTGTTTGCCCAACGGTGCGTGCCAATTCGTCATTCACGGACGCACCGGGGATCCAGAGAGTCGCGTGTTCTCATAGGTTCTGCTCCAAACGCGAATCCTGAAAATTGTCGATACAGTCGAAACCTGCGCTTCGCTCGGCAACTTGTAGTTTATTTATTCAAGGTGATAATTCTAAGCAATTTTTTCCTATACGTATAATAGGCGGTCTCATTCAGGTTTTTAGATATTCGCGGAAATATTTTTCAAGTTTGAGTTGGGTCTAGTTTAGGATTAATCCCTTGCTCTACGCTTTATTTTACGATTTCAGTGATCAGAACCTTTTTGTAGTTCGTAATTTCCTAAAAAAGGAGAAAATTTATATCTGTTGTATACCTACATATTCTTCAATAACTGTACATTAACAATGTAAATTAATAACATATACAGTGGGTGTACAAAGTACACCTCTTAAAAACTAATAACTCTTTTATAATTGTACCAAATGACCTCATTTTTTATAATCAATTAGACGAAATTTTCAGCATGTGCATAACTAACATAGATCTACAAAACATATATTTCAAATTTTCATTCACGGCCCAAATAAAAAAGTTTTAAAAATCCCTTTTCTATTTTTGCATGTAACCATGTAAATTATAATGTTTGGAAATTCTTTTTTGCATATCATTTCGTAAACCAACGCTTCTAAATGATTATAAAAAAACAGGTCGTTTGGTACAATTATAAAAAAGTTATTAGTTTTTAAAAGGCGTACGAATACTTTATACACTCACTGTGTATACATTTAACAAACTCTGTTCTGAATCTTCATCACGAGTCTGACACGATATTCCAGGGCTTTAATATAAAACATATAACTGCACTTTTTATTACATATTATTCTCAATTATTGTTAATAGAAACTGAACAAATTTCAGCCATTAACGAATATTGAACGAATGGATTCTACTATCGACTACTACGAATATGAAATTTCCTCCGCTGAACACCTCGCGTGTTTAAAACAATTACAAAATTAATGGCGAGAAAGAACATTTTTTCCGCTGGAATAATTTACATTAGATACTCTTGTATCTTTGCTATACGTGAAGAATGTGATGTTTCCATAGATCTTGAGCATAGAGTTTTACTATACAGACTTTCGGACAATGGGATGAATTAATGGGCGCGAGTGAATCGAATCGGTGACGCCGGGGTCGTCTGTCTTTTTCTTTGTGCGAAGGATACTATGACTCGCGGCTATACTTGAATACTGGCCAGTCAATTTTCGTTTCGAAACGGATTATGGATAGCCGGCTATCAATGAACGCGAACGGTCCGCGTTGTCGATGAGTTGTAATCTGTTCACCCTATCGATAGTATGTGGTCTGATAATTAAATAACGGGGCTGACGCTATGGCGGACAAATTGATGTCCCCAGTCAGCCAGTGAGTATTGTACTGTTTATTTTGAGCCCTCTCCGTCTCTGTCGCAAATATCACTTTAATCCCTTCGGTCACTGTGTGCCGATGATTAATCCCGTGTTTTTCCCGCGCGCTGCAACATCTAATGCCGCGGACATTCGTTCGAAAAAAAAAGCGAACCTCGAACTGCACAAAATTTTACAAACACGGTACTCGTTTCTAGATAATACCGTCCTACTAGTTTTCGATTAAACTAACTCTGAACCTAGTTGAAAAGGAACGTGGTACTTGAAATTTCCTTGTAAATCACATTCGGAATTATTATTTTCCTATTATTACGTTCCTTCCTCTGATTCGAGTGATTCCTCGCGATTGCATCACAGACGCTATTCACGTAACTCTATAAATAATTATAAGATACACGAGAGTTTCTCTAAATTTGCTTCTCCCACAGCCACACGAACTACTGTCACGTTTTTAATTCATCGTGCTCCCAGTGCGAATTGATACCACAAATATCTCGATACACTTTGCTTCCACGAGAACTACTCTGTCACGCACAGAACAATAAAACGTTCACCCAAAATTGCAACTTAACCCTAAACTTCTTCTGCGTCCCCTTTAAAAATCGTCAAACCTCAACACTTAATTTACATACACCTTTTAAAGACGGATAATTTTTCAGAAAATTTTTCAGAGAATTGTTTTTCTTAATTTTAATAGAAAAATTTAATAGGCACAGATAAAAAGATCATCATCTTTATTTTTTCCTTCGTAATACCGACCAATAACAATTAAAAAAAAAATCATTTACACATTAGCTAGTAAACTAATCCTCTTCTAGCTTCTAAAAAAAAACTGAAGCTTTTGGGTCGAACTGTGAAAAAGTTATTCGAATACTTTGTACACCCTCTGTATTTAAAACTGTAAAAACAACTACAAAACTGTTGCACGCGACACCAGCTCTCGAGGGTTAAGAAAACTAAAGCTAACGCCCCAAGCTCTATATTTAACCAAAATTGAAGCAGCACGAGTATCAAAAAAGTGGTCTGATCTCGATACCAACAGCGTGCGATTAAAATCGATCGTCCAAGGTCACTTTCCCTACCCGCATCTCCGCAAGAAATTGAAACGGTGGATGAAGACTGCAACGGCATGCTCGCCGGTAATTGTTCCCGGCAATTAATTATAGTTATTCAGCGAAATAACAAGTGCGCAAAACGGATGGCGGAGGGGGACGGAGTGAGTCACGAATGCAAAAATCGTGGCAACTAACGAGGGAACAGAAACTGTTAGATTCGAGTGGGGCAACGCGCGCCGGTAATTGATAAGTAGTCAAGCACGTTCGACATAACAATACGAAGAAAGCGAAATCGCGGTATCGTTTAATATATTAACAGGTTCCATTGCTTTCCACTTAATTGGTGGGTCTTGATGAATTACGGAGACGCCGTTGATTACTCGCCGATTATATCAGAGAGGCTGCTACCGCGGATTATGATTCGCGAACCAATTAATCGGGAACTATGCGAATAGTTGGCCGGGGGACCGATGAAACGAAACTATTTCGAGAGTGCGAGTGTTCCGGGTGCGTAGCCAACTATGGATGAAGATCAGCCCCGTGACCGTGCGCCTGGAAAAAAATTGATTATGTTAACGCCGATTGTGGATGCTAATCGGTTCTCGATCGGTTCCATGGTTTTGCAATTTGCGTACTGTTTGTACACTTGTTGTTGGAACTCTGCTATATTAACCCTTTGCACTCTCGGAGCTATTTTAAATAAAAAACCAAACATTTCTTCTGCCCCAGAATATTTTCGTGATCTTTTCTGGTGTGATACCTCGTGCAGTATTTAAATGTTTAGCAATGTATTAAATACGAATTTTAATAAAGTAAACAATATTTTGAATAATGTATTACATAAACTATTTGAGCCGTTTATTTTGAAAGTGGCCTAAGTCTATTTTCGAGAAATCACAATGATTTTGTAAAAAGGAAATAAGCTTATTAATAGAATGATACAAATTTTTATTTTGAAACTGTCCTAAGTCCATCTTCGAGAAAAATCAAGCTAGCAATGTTAGTATTTATATTTCTACGTTATCTTTCCATTCTGAAGCAAATTGTAACTAATATATTTAAAATCACAAAGATTTTGTAAAAAGAAAATTAGCTGGTTAATAGTTGAAGATTTCCTGAATTGCATAAATGGTGTTTTTCCAGTTTCTTAATGAAATATAAAATAAATTCAATATTGTTTTTTCAATTTAAAGCATTTTAAGTCATATCGAATGGACTTGGGCTGCTTCAAATTTTATGACAAATCTAGTTGTTCATTTTGAAAGTGGCTCAAGTCCATTCTCGGTAAGAAGACGCATATTATTCACTTAATAATTGCTATTATTTTACTAGGAATTGTAAACTCTCTTAGATACACTTAATGTGTGATACATTGGTATCCCATGCGTACATTTTCAATTAAATATCTCAATTTAAACTTAAATGGACTTAGGCCACTTTCAAAATAAACGGCTCATTTGATCAACGAAAATTGCAATTAGTTTGGCAAGTTCAGGATTTCATTCGCGAAGCAACGAGAGTCACCTTAAAAACCGTATTCAATTAATTCTCTTTAATCGTATGAAAAATACAGAATTTGTTTGTTATTTCTCTGCAGCGAACACGGAAATCGTATTTCCATCGAGAAAGTGATAATTCGAATGAAAATGAGATCTCGTTGTCAGGAAGATCGATAGTGAAATACTCGATGTGCATGCATTCGGCCGTGCCATAAGTAGAAACGGCAGGAATGATCAGACATAGTAATCTACTTCTAGTCACTTGCGGGCGGATATGTTCGTCGAACGAGATCTGTTCGAAAAATTTCTTTCTAGAATTTTCAAAGGAGATCGAAGCATAGAATTTTCTGCTAACAAATTAGTATTACTGGAATTTATCGAAGCGCAACATTGTTCTGAAATGTGTAAAGGATTTAGGTGTTCGGTTTCAAGGGTTAACTACACTTCCCCGTCAACAAGTAAGTAGAACGTTCCGCGTGGCTCTAAATGAAGACTAATTCGATGTTGTTTTCGCCTAAACAACGAAATCAGTCAGCGATCCGCGGAAACCGCAGTGGTAACCAAGACATCAAATCCTCCCCTCGATTGTAGAACACAATGAAAGCGGTAGCTTTACTTGGGCACCAAAATTCTGAGTTCTGTTAGCTAGACAATTATTCAGACCCTCTGCATCACTATACAGGGTGTTTACAACTAATGGAACTACTGAATAAATCAACCCTGGAAATTCATTTCCTATTTACGCAATTATAAATAAAGAGAACACTTTTCTCGACAAGTGTGATTCCGAAAGTTTAATCTCTGCTGGAAGTTCTTCGAACTTGTACAATCGCAATTCACGTCGAATGAAACTGTAGAGATTTCCCGTGATTACAGAACTACAAAAATATTTATCAGCGATCATCTACAACCGCAGCAAGCAATCACAGCAGCCTACTAAAAGAAATGCAAGATCCTATCCGCGGTACAGTCGGGAATCATAACGCAACTACCCATTGCCAGCCGAAAAGCAAACCAGTCCTGCGAAACGTCTAATAATCGCGAGCAGCAGGTATCAGCGACATAAATCTTCGCATCACCGCGTGAAATTACAGGAAAATTGACCGGTCGCATGCACCGGCGCGGCGAGTGGAGAGGGTGCACACGTCCGGGTGCATATGCGTGTAGGACCCACGTGGCGCTGACAGTGTCGGCCCTCGAAGAAACGAAAAGAAAAAGAAGACCGGTGTGTCTGCCGGTGCCGGTCGAACTGGCAGGAAACACGGTTACAATTAATCCGTTCTCCCGGCTCGAATCGCATAATTTCCGTTTAATTCGCCGGTGTGCCTGCTCGCGCGAGAGTATAAAACTGCATTAACATTTTCGAACAGTTTCTTCCCCCTTGCATGTTTCTAGGGACAAACTATGTATTAAACCACTACAGTGAGCGTTAAACTCGTGAATCTGTGGCAGCGTTAGTATCTACCCAATATTCGGACACTGGGATCGAGCGAGAGCTTAAAGGTCCCGTGCACAAGAAATGTCTGTTACGTTTATTCCACGCGAAAGCTAAACGCGAACGAGTACAGTCACTTCGAATCGATTCGCAACAGACATTTCTTACAGTCTCGTATACGCGGTGTGTGCACGGGACCTTTAAGCGCTGGCTCTGGTAACCGATACTAACTTATACGGTGCCACAGACGCACAAGTATAGACATAGTTCACTGTAGCGTTGCCGAGAATATTGTCGCGAACGTCTCGGAGTCGAAGCGAGGCCGTCGCGTGGTGCGCAACGGAAATAGTTGTTGGAGATATCGATTTCTACGACATATCCGAAAATCATTGAGATCGTAGTTAGCTGGCCTGCAGTTTCACCAGGGATCGTGCACCGGCACGCTGCAACTGCAGTGCGGGACTGCGGCGTTGCATCTGCCGAGGTGGCGTCGGAGGCTTCGCCAGCCAGCCGCAGAGGCCTAAAAACCGTGTGCGAGCGGGAGAGGCGGTTTTCAGCGTCGACGAGGACGGAGGAGCGCTTCGTCGGCTGTTCGGAGGGACAGAGAGAGGGCTAGAAAAGTCCCGAGGAAGAAGACAGACAGGGAAACCGGACGAGGAGAGAGAGAAAGGAGAGCCACGTGGTTGCCGGTTCACGTTAACGTCATCGCACGCGGAGGGACGAGGAACACGCTCGTCATTTGTCTCCCTTCGTCTTTCTTCTCCGTTTCCTTTGGTCCTGCTCTATTCTTCTGTTTCTCTCGCACTCGTCTCTCCTCTCGTCGTCGCATCTTCCTCCATCGAGTACCGAGAGGCACACGCCATCTCCGTCTCGCTTCAATTTCTTTCCTTCTCCTTCGATCTTTCTCCTCCGTAATTGTCCGGACTGTTCCCCTCTCTGTTCCTCCAGTTTTCCGCCTCCTCGCTTTTTTCATCGCGCCTCTTTCTCTTTGACACGAGAATCCCCTCTCTCTTTCCCTCTGATCGTCTGTCTCTCTCTCTCTCTCTGGTCGTCCTTTTTTCGCTTGTCGCGCCGTTTCTCTCGGGTAACGCGCGATCTGGCCCGAAACGAAACTTTTTGACGTTTTTCGCTCACCCACCCTAGGAATATGGACATACGTCAACCACGTGTGTGGGGAATGCGCCAGCACCGTAACGGGAGCCGTGGATTGGCGGAGCCGACGACCAATCCGATCGCGTTTCGCCCGGAGCGGGGAGCAAGTCCGAGGGATGCTGTGCGGAAAGCTGGAGGGGAGGAAATCCAGCGGGATGAGGGAAAACGGGAGACGGACGAGGCGCAGGGCCGTAAGGCGACTCGGGGGCTACGCGATCGAAGAAAAAACTCCCGGAATGGATCCGGAAGTTGATTAGAACAGCGCCTATACCGGCGGATGCGTTTTTATCATCTCTCTTTCTTCCTCTCTCTCTCTCTCTCTCTCTCTCTCTCGCTCTGAAAAGGAGCGAACGAGCGAATGCTGAAGGGGGTGAGAAAGATTCTCGATCGGAGTTCGCTGTTTCTTTAACGAGGAGAAATGCCTGAAGAAATTTCAATGAAATCCGGCCCCGTTCATTATCTCGGATAATATGTATATTCCAGATCGGGGCGTTGGGTAGCGACGTTAAACTGCCGAATGATATAGGCGCTCTTAAAAATGTTCAACCCCCTGGAACACTCGGCCATAAAATACTCCCGAGGAAAATCGTCTCCCGTGAAAAAGAGCTTAGAACGCTCGTAACGAAACCTGACGTACGGCACTGGGTGGAAGGAAACGCGATGGACGCGGGGTCCCAGGGGACCACGAGCGAGAGCGAACAAAGGACGCTTTGAAGGGAGAAGAGGAAGACTCGAGGAGAGAGCCTCGCCTCGTTCCCTTTCCCTGATGGCTGGCAGAGAGGGATCTCCGCTCATCTGTTCTTGCCCTGCGGTAGGTAGGTTAGGTGGATACATTTGGCTCTCTTTTTCTCCGTTTCTCTCCGTCTCTCGGGCTTCTCCCCTTCCGTTCTCCTCTCTCTCTCTTCTTCTTCACCCCCCCCTCTCTCTCTCTCTCTCGCTCTCTCTCTCTCTCTCTCTCTCTCGGTGGTGGTGTGCTCTAGCTAGCGTATCCAACGAAAGCCAACCCCCACAGGAGCCACGAAGCAGAAGGATCCTCGCGCGTTCTCGTTAGCTCTCTCGTCCACGATATTCCCCTAGATTCTCGTAACCGTTCGTGTTTTCAATCGGTTCCCTTCGAGCTCTTTTCACCGGCCGGAAAAAATCCAAAAGATCCGGATCCGCAGCAGGACTCCGGCGTTTCGAGGTTATGTTCCCGAGGAGAGACACCACGCTGTGGGAGCTGCGTTGCGCCGTGCTGTGCCGAGCAGAGCCGAGCAGAGCGGAATCGAGTCTCGCCGGCCGTTCGATAAAATGAAAAACGGGATGGCGAGCGCCGCTGGAAAACGCTGAGAGTGCGATGCGCGCAGGAAATGCTGCATTGCGCTCGGCCACCGGCAACACCATCGCGTGTCTATCCCGCGAGAACGCGACGCAACCGTATTACGGGGGTCTCGTCGTTTTCGAAGAGTTATTTTTCAGCGTCTCGGCAATTGCCCTCTTCCTCGACGATCGTCGCGGATATCGAGGGCAGGTATCGCGCGAGAGACCACGTGTATCGCCGAAAACAAAAAAATCCCCTAGTAAAGATTCTAGACGACTGTCGTGCAAAAAATGTTCCTAGGAGCGCGCGCGCGCGCGCGTATAATACATAATCCACAGATGCGATGGTAGAGCATCGTTCTCGGGGAGAGTCCGGGCAACACCGCCATCGCCGAGTCTCTATAATATTCTCGGAGAGATATTTCAGAGAGAGGGACTCCGGCGAAGCCTGTCTAACGACGCTGGAAGACTAGAAAGAGAGAAATATACGCACGCAGACAGCCGAGCGAGCCGCGCGCATGCACGTCGAATATGCAGCAAGAAAGAAAGGGAGCAAAGAAGAAGGGAGAGCTCGATCTCCTCGTCCCACCGGTTCTTTAATCTCCTATCTCCCTTCGCCGCAGCTAGCCTGGCAGCGTTCCGTCTCTCTCGGACTACCGCCCACTCGCTCGTTCGACGTCTTTGTTCCACCTCATTTCGCCTCTGTCATTTCCCAGCGGTCTTCGTCTCTCCACAGCCAGTCTCGATAACGGTGTCCTCTTTCCGCATGCTGTACCTTGCTCCCTCTCTTCCATCCTCCGTCCTGTTTCCACCCCCGTTCGTGCCTCGCATGTCTGCCGCTCTCTCTCTCTGTCTACCTTCATCCCTGTCATCCCCTAACGTCCTACATCGCCTCGTCCTCCTCTCGCCGACCAATCCCCTAACTCCCACCACACACACGCTTGATCCGAACATTACTCGCTCCTCTCGCTCTCCCTCCCACCCTCTCTCGCTCACTCTCGCCGTTCGATTTTCTCTCGCTCGCTCTCCGCCGCCGGTAATATTTCGCCGTCCCTCTCGCTTACTCTGTTATTTCTCTCCAACCTCCGTGCACAGCAGGAACGAGCGCGGCAATAGCTGGTTTCGAGAGATAGAAAAACACGACCGGACAGAGACGGAGCGAACGAACGGACGAACGAACGGCGAGACCGTACGGAGGGAAGGAGAGAAACCGAACGTGAAAGAGGCGCGGCGAGCGATACTCGCGCGAGTCTAAGATAGGAGAGGAGCACACGAACGAGACAGACGGAGATGGAGGTTGCAGGACACGGGATCGTGTCCAGGCATTAACGCATCTCTCTTTTCTTGCTCCCTACCTTCGTCTCTACCCTCTTTCTCCCCCCCCGGAATTTCTCGTTCTTCTATACCGGTGCGGCATCGAGCGAGAGTGAGAGAGAGAGAGAGAGGCATTTTAATTTCGCTGGATAAGTATTTATCTCGGATGTATGGGTCCGGTAATGGACAACGCGTATTTTCGGCACGGTGTAAATCAACGGACTCACCTGAAACGTATACATAGAAATCTATATACGCACAATGTATACGTGTGTATATATAAATTCGCGTAAATCTATTTAAATATATGGCCGCGCGCGCGCGCGAGCTACAGAACGAAGAGCTGCCAGGAACAAACGGTGTACGTGTGTACCGGGTGCTGTCGTGTTCGTGAATACACGTGGGGGCCTCTCTCGCTTTGACATCGAGGGAAGCGTGTCTAAATTGGGAGTGGAAGGTGGGGCGTGCTCCGGGGAGCGAGACGGTGTAGGGGGACACCGGCGTGAAAGGGGAAGGTAAAGAGGAAGAGACGGGGAATTACCTTCTCTACTCGGTACCTTCTTTCACCGGGGCAACCCCTTCAGACGACGCTTCTACGCGCAACTACACCCACGTTTAAAGTCGTCCGCCGTGCGTCAGGACCACGACGGCGACGACGATGGTAACGACGACGATGGCAACGGCGTCGGGAGGACGAGCCGGAGGTGGATGGACGCAGACACCGTTAAGACTGCCGAGCAGAAGGTGGTAGAATGAGAACGGGGACCGGCGAACGGGAAAAAACGAGCGCGGACAAAGGGAGACGAGAGACGAACAGACTCGGAGAAAAAGCGAGAGAAAGACAGGAGGGGCTGGAAAGTTCGTCAAAAGACTCCGCCGAGGAGAATCCATACGGATATCAAAGAGAGAGAGAGAGAGGAACGGACGGGAAAAAGCTCGGGACCAGTAGCGCAGAGGAGCGCCGGCCGGTCACCGGCGTAGAGAAAGAGGCGGGAAAGATTAAAGCAGCGAAATTGTCTCTGACCGAAGTCGAGCGACGCCGGGGCCGAAGAGAATCGACGGGAAAACATTGGTAGCGCATGGAAAATTCAACGAAGTAGAAGCATCGAGATAAGGGGAGGTCAAAAGACGAAAAAGAATGGGGATTAGAGGCGAGAGCGGCTGCCAGGAGGAAAAAAAGAGCGCGGAACGGTTTCAAAGAGAATAGGATACGAACGGACAACAGATCGAGAGGGTTGAAAAAAATTCGCTGGATGTATCGTAGAGGGTTAAAGCAGCGGAGTGAGGAGGAGGGTGGCAATGGGGTGGAGAAGAGAGAAAGAGAGCGTGAGGCATCGAATGCCAGGTTGCATCGGCGAAGGATCGGGAATAAGATCGAGAGGATTGATTATTCCGGAGGACGTTTTCGGAAGATCCTGCGTGGGTCGCGCTCTAGCTTCATCCTTTCGCACCTAGCATGCGACTGGCTGAGCACCAACTATCGATCGAACGATATATACGTGACACACACGCTCGAATCTCACTGTGTGCATGCGCGCGAGCGAACGAACGAGCGAACGAACGCACGCACGCACGTCTCTCTGACCCGTGGCCCGTGTGCAGCCCCCTCGCTGCTTGTCTGCGTGTGCGCGAGAACGTGTACCTACACGGGCTATATCCACGTGTATATATATAGATCGATCGATTGCTCGCCCTGGATCGATACGTGCGCGCGCACACCACCACCCTTACACCCGCTCGAGCCACCAACGGTAAGGGCCGCCGACGCTCTGCCTAAGGTGCTCCGAGGGATAGGGGGTGGCGCCTATTGGATTTCTGCGGACTTCTTCTTCTTCTTCTTCCTCTTCCTCTTTTTTTTTTATCTTCTCCTCCTTCGAACACGCTTTTCCGAAAAAGAGCTATAGACCTCGGCGACACCGACGCGCGAACGTTCCATGAATAAGTTGCCGAGCTTTACACGGATTATTTTTTTCCAGCCAAAACGGAAACGTCCGGTGACAAATTTTGGCGCCGGGCTTGCTCGGCCTTTGCGGCCATTTCGTGATTAAATGGTGGGTCCGGGTGGACCGTGTTCGGGCTGGTGAAACGGTACTTTTGTTTAACGTAAACGTAGCCTCTGCTATCGATTTCAAATTTTCTCGGAGATATTTTTATTTCCCTCTCACTATGGATTCTAGATTCTATAAACTAGAAGAGAAATTACTAGACTGCGGATCTTTATCCAAAACAAAAATTGTCTGCTTCGATTGCAAGAAATAGAAACGAAATTGAACGTTGTTTCTACACTTAGTTTGATTTTAATAAAGGAAAAATCATATACATATATCGACATCTATTGTGAAAAATTTTCCAATAGTTTCGAATTTCATCTACTCAATTTCGCGATAAATGCATAAAGATCTGCAGTATATAAATTAAATATAGATTAAATAAATTAAATTAAATATAAATTATAATGGCTGAGCCAACTGTACAGATAAATCTTGGACACTGGAAGGAGGGGTTGAAAAAATGTTTACAAAACAGCCGTAAAATGATCTACTCTAATTGTCAAGATACACAGGCGTTGATAGAATTCTACTCCGTTCAGGCATTGTCAATCCAAAGCATTACCTCGCAACAAACAGTATAAACGTCCAGCATGAAAACACGATACACCAACAGATCGTCTGAATAGGGCTTCTCGCTATCAGCAGGGTAGTTTCCCAATCAACTGCCCCGGACACGCTGGAAAAAAGAGAACCGAAGCGGCGCTTTTATAACACGTTCGGTAAATAAAAGAAACATTCAAGAACGGGTTTGCTCGGAATTTTACGAGACCCAGAAGAGAGGGAAAGAAAGAGAGAGAAAGAGAGAGAGAGAGATAGAGAGAGAGCCGGTGGGTTACTCGGCAGTAGCGACTTCCCGCGCGTAACTCTTTCAAATCTCGCCGCAGAGGAGCGTGTTCACCGGGGCGCGGTAAGTGTCGACGATCTAAGCAGGCCGGGCAACATAATTAAAACTTCCAGAAAACATAATAACTACACAATTAAAATGTGTCTCTACCCTTTTGTCGGGGGCGGTCGGGACAGAGGAAGAGAGAGAGAGACTGGGGGGAAATTGAGAGAAAGAGGGTTTCTAAACTCGAAAGGGAGAGAGATGTCGACTGCGAGAGAGGGAGAGAGAAAGACAGAAATAGCAAAAGAGAGAGAGAGAGTTCGCTACGAGGTGAAGGGATGGTAAAATGAGAAAAAGAGGAACGGGGAAAGAGAGACGGATGAAGAGAGAGGAATCTATCGAGGGGGTGGACGGTGGTCTACAGGGAGGAGGAGGGGGTTAGGGGGTAAAATGATGTAAAAATAACAAATTGAAACTGCTGGCCAGGAGAGTTGGATAGCGTGAAGCGCGAGCGGGATAGCCTCCACCAATATCCCCCGACCTGGAAAGAGACAAGCGATCTATATAACCGTCGGAGAGAGAGGGGACGATCAAACGAGCGAGACAGGGTGAGCCAGCCAGGAGAAGGGTGGGCCAAAGGGGTGGCACAAGTAGATTCTACCCTTGGTGGGGATACTGACAGCACTCCCCTCTGCCGGGGCTGCAGGGGGTAGCGGGTTGTCGTACGTGTTAACGCGGCTGCTATATATGTGTGCAAGTACTACATAGGCGAAGCCGGGTACGTGTTCTCTCCATGGGCACACCCGTGTGCAGCTCACTCCTCTCTCTCTCTCTCCCTCTCTCTCCCTTCCTATGTACACGCGCGCCCCGTGCACACCCCCTTAGCGTCTCGCCTCGCAGTGCCGCGCGGACTCCGAGTTTCCTTCTCTAACCGGGCGCGCGCGAGTGTATGTGACGCGGGGGGCAATGCTCCATCGTGCAACGTGGAAATTTAGTTCCCTCTCCGTCTACACACATACACACACACAGCCACGGAGAGACCCGCGCGCCAAGCTGCCCCGTACCCGTTCTCGTGTACCCGTGTGGACCCTCTCTGCGGCTGTGTGGAGTGCTTTACGACTCGATCGCAGCGTTAATGGCGCGACTGTGTGGGTGTGTTCGCGACGACCCGCGGACCTGTGTGCGTCCGTGTACACGCCCGTCGCTCGTCAGCGAACGTTTTTCCACGTACACCATCCACTGCACTAGGCCAGCCGACTATAGCTACCAGGACAAATTCGACTGACACCAAGCGGATACGCGCCGGGCCTCATACGTGGGAAGCCCGCGAGGGCCCAGGACCATTCGCGACACACTATGCGAAAAGCCGGTTTTCTGGAGGAAATTCCAATACTCGGGAATTATACGGTGGGTCTACAAGGTATTCGTACACCTTTTGAAAACGAATAACTTTTTCGAAATTGCACCTAACAGCTTGAGTTTTTTTGGGGGGGACGTTGGAAGGATTAGGTTGCTAGCTAATGTGCAAATAATTTTTGTTTAATTGTTATTGTGTGAACATTTTTGTCTGTGCCAGTAGTGAAAATTGATAAAACTTGTATGTTGTTAATCTAAGTAAGTTATATACATGTACACAGTTTCATTGAAATCGGTTGACACATAACAATGCTATGGACATTGTAAAATGTAAAAATCTTTGAATTTAGGGATTCATTTAAATCGCAGATTCTTACAATTTTTGCTACTTTCAATCAATTATATTGCATAACAACCTTGATCGATTTCGATGAAACGTTGTACATTTTAAATTTTCGTTACAGGCACAGATCAAAAATTTAAAAATCGTCACCTTTACTTTTTCCTTCGTAATAGCGACCAATAAGAATTTTTAAAAAATCATTTACACATTAGCTAGTAAACTAATCCTTCTAACGTCTAAAAAAAAACTCGGGCTGTTGGGTCCAATTTGGAAAAAGTTAGTCGTTTTCAAAAGACGTATGAATACTTTGTACACCCAGCGTAGGTGTACGAATGAATTTTTCAGATGAAAAGTTTTACGTAGAAGAGCACCTCTCGATGAAAGATATCGGCCTCTTCGCACTGCTTCTTGGTCCACTGAATGAGCCTGTACTTTTTTCATTTGAGCCGCATTGTCCCTGTTAGGTATCCAGTTATGCCAATTCGATTCCTGTCCCCAAGCTTGAACTGGATCGAGCGTGAACGCGGCATGTACCCTCGCTTGCGACCTGGCGATCTCCATTGATCCTGTAAAAGGATCCAGCGGCGTGAATGGTCGCGCCGCTGGATTCAATTCCTCCGGGACCAACGCCGCGCCGATCGAAAGATAGCTGACGATTCATGATACCGCGTATTGATATCGACACTTTACCTAACGATTATTTTCGAGTCTCGGAAATCGGCCAGCCTGTACAGGTGTTTTTCAAATCTATTTTTCAATTACGACGGCAGTTTGATTTGTAGATCCTCGTAGATCACATCGTCGGTAATTGACTTGAACATTAAATCACATTAAATTCAACAATTGACGGTTTGTTTATGCAATTCTGATAAATAATTCTTGTTCTTGGTCGTGCTACTTTAGTTGGCTTAATCTTGACGATAAATCAATTGACTCTATAAAATCCGTAAAATAAATGTACTCGCGGGAGGAGGGACGTAATATCCGATTGGAAGGTGATGTAAAATTTATGGTAACACGGTGAAAGTATTAAGTACAAGCTCGATTTTATGGTATAATAAAGACTTTACGTGCAAGCTGAATATTTTTCAGAATTGGTATTGTTAGATAAATCCATTCTCAATATCGGTTTTATTCAGTCTCCGGAATTATGCGATATTACTCGTCATGACTTTTACGTAAATAATTGAAAAATCGCATTAGCTGATGAATCACGTCATGATTTGAAAACTATGAAGAATGATGAAGGTGTGTACTTCAGAAAATGGTAAGAAAATGACGTTTATAAAACAGTTGAAAAACAGTTAACGACTTGCAATTTCACCATTGTACTCTGTGAAAAATTGGGGAGTGCTCATTACGAAAAATTTATTAACACGTTGAATGCACCTCGGAAACTATCGTTCTCTGAACTTGAACTTATCTCTCGAAGCGTTCGTCTAATTGTCCAAGATGAAGCTGCTCGAAATAATCGAAGTGATTTTTCATCGTTATATTTTGTTCAAGGTTCTTCGTTAAATAATATTCCGAAACTTAGATGAAGTCTGACGAAGTTAGTTGCGAGATTAACTCAAAATTTCCATATTTTAATTCGAGCAAGGAGAACGGCTGAAATTTACTCATGTTCGTTGTCTGCCTCCATACACTTTAAAACAATTAACTTTACCGCGGAAGCAGGTAACAGCGAATTAATTATCCGGTTTTAAATATATCCTAAATTACGGTTCTTATCCTTAATTTCAAACCGCTCTTGGTCTGATATTCAAGAGATTGTGCCAACCGCTTCGCATTTCCCGTTTACGAGGAATTAACAGCACATTTTTGGCAGCACAGACTTGCAGATTCAAGTAATACTTTTTTTTTCGCAAAATGCATATATTATGCAAGCTTATGAAAACATGTGTTTCCATGAAACCGGATCTGTGAATTCGATTCCAAAGATAACAGAAAACGGCGGAGAAATTCGTCGATGACACTTAACAGGAAACACATACAGCGATCCTTTGTCTTAGTCGAAACACGGAAACGATCTTACCCCTCGCCGTCAACAGGATATTGCACCTTTATCCAGGTTTGCGAACGGGACATTTCATGTGTCAATCTCTCCGCATTACCGCGAATCGATGAACACGCGAAATTCGTCGCGTTGACGTTTGATTGCATTTTAACCGGTCTCCTTCGTAGTTCCGAGGGGTAGCGCAACCCCCTGCGCGATTTCGTGGGGTTCCGCGGCAGGGACGAGCTCGATGAAAAGGAAAATATATACATTCGACCGGGAATTATGAGTGGAGAGAGCGAAATCGGCAGCGCCCCGGAAAACACCGCGGGAACAGAAACGCGAGAAAGAAACGGGGAAAGGGCGATGGGGGTTGAAGGATTTACGCGTGTCTTTCGAGTTCTATCGATCTCGCTCGTCGACGGGACCGATTTACATTAATTAGCCGGCTTTCTCGCTGGGCATGCTCGCGTATTTATTCGCGGAGTGCCTTTAACGTGCAAAAAATCGAGTGCCGACTACGATTTTGCAGTCGCTTTCGATCTGTAAGGCCGTCTCTGTCGAGTGTTCATTTTGCTCCGTTTTTATAATGATCGTCGGAACGTGAATAGCAGATACAGGATGTCAGAGAATTATTTCTCCGGAAGTCTGATACGCCCTTTCATAGGTAAAATTCTTTTCGATCAACGATTCACGATCGACCGATGAACAATTCGGCAAAGCGTTTGGCAAGAGCATTCTAAACGATCTCTTAGGTTTTAGGTGCATTGATTATACTCAGTGTAGGTCAATAAATAAATTTATTTAAATAAAAATTCAAATAACAAGTTATTTGTTATTTGGATATTCAAATAAAAAGCAAAAATAATTATTTATTATTTGAGCAAGTCTAAATGGAATTATTTAAAATAATGAAGTTAATTGTTATTTACAAATACAATTCCAATGATTATTTGTATTGACAAATAACGCGCACGTGTTCATTGTATATACAAAATACAAGAAATAAGAGAAGACCAAAAGCTATTTATTTGATTTCCACCTCAATCCAAATAATAAATAATCTTCTATTTGCAAATTAGAATTAATAAATAGATCACTTTTGGAATTATTTAAATTACTTTTATTTAAATAAAAAGTTTAGTTATTATTTGCAATTAAAATCACGCGTTTGTTTATTATTTAAAATAAAATTTGCCCAACACTGATCATACTTTCAGTTAACCTTGCACTTGGTCTACCTCCTCTTCATACCGAGTTTCCAAATGCATTTGAGTCTTCGAGTTCGTCGACCAATCTGCAAATTGTCGCCACAGTAGCTACGTTGCAGTTAGATCAACAATTCCAGATATTATTCTACAAACTCTGCTCCGTTTCCAAATAAATTGCTGCAATTGCAGATATATACTTTTCAAAAATTAACCACGGAATATATACACAGAGGTACTGCATGCTTTAATTAGAAAATTAATTCTACGTTACGCCAACAACCTCCAAGAAGCAGGAATTAGCAACAGGATTAACAAATGATTTTTGAAATTTTTTTCCGGTGGAGGAACTATTCGCCACAAAGGACAGAGAGCTTCAGGTTTTTAATTCGAGAGAACATATTGTCGGTTTAAACACAGAGCGGAATGTATGAAAACCGGATGGACAGGAAATCGGAGCGTAAGGCAGCAAGTATCCCGGTACCGGAAGTTTCCATGGGAACTGTATTATTTAAATATTGCGGTCGAGAATAAAAGGAATATCTCCCAAATAAAAATTCATTTAGCGTACACTAGACCGGCGTCCTTTTTATGAAACTGGAAAACTCATTTCGCGAAGGTAGCCGAAACCCTTTGTGCAATTAAGCGAATATTTTCATGTGTCAGCACCGAATTAGTATTAATTATCCCGCAATTTCGGTAGAATTCCGCTATATAATGAACGAAACAATTTCATTCGGATAATAAAGCTCGTCGGAAGAGGAATAAGTCGTGGCTGGGAAATTTTGTCCCTCAATTTAGAAAAGTGCGTGGCCGCTCTGCTTCTATTTTCCAGCAGACACGCGTCGCTTCTCGTCGATTCTCGAAATTGTTCAAATTTTTAGAAAAGTTCGTGGTTCATAGAAATTTCCAGAATTATTGTTTGACCACTCTCCTAAAAAATTAATTAATTCTATATGGTCCTGTAATTATTTTATAATACTTTTAGAAAATTCCATTTGTGTTCGGTTTATTGAATATGAAATTTGCAAAATCTTATTACTATCAACTAAACGTTCCGTAAACGATTATCAAGAACAAGGGGTTATAAAAATAGAAAAGGGTTTAATAAATGAAAAAATTTATTTCAGCAACATTCTTGACTAATTTTAATACTGCTCAATCATTTTCATCTTTCCCAGTCTAGAATCCAGACTGAAATTTTTAATGTTGTATCTTATTTAAGAACACTTATTTTGGAAATGGTAGAATATATCCCGGACACAGTCCTCTGACACTTCACGATCAATTTTCCGTTTTCTTTTTCCCGCCGTGCAAAAATGCGACTTTCTTACGGTGTCCGTGAGACGCGAGTCGACTTATCGTTCCAAAGAATCGGATGACAATGACTCTCGGGGCCCCGTACAGGTTGAACTGCCCCGTTCTATTGCGATCATTAATCATCCGTAGATCCTACGTCAACGTTGCCCGCCAACGTCTCGGCACGATGCTCGCCGGCTTTATTTTCTCCTGCTTTTGAAACGCGTTTCGCTTTACTTTCGCGTGTCGTTCGACGATCGAACCGATGCCCTGTTGGAAACGTCGCGACGACGACGACGACGACGACGACGTCGATCTTGGAAAATAACGGCCGACGGAGAAAGCCGGGTGTCCTTTAAGTAAAGTGCATTCATTCGCGACTCCATTAGAGCTTTCGGGACTCTTCATTCAGTCTTATTTCACGCGAATTATTACCTCCTTTTTTTCCTCAACGAATCCATCGACTGCTTCCTTTATTCATCTATTTATTCTTCTATAATTGGACTGTGGATTTTCGTGCATTTATACCTTTTTCATTTTTACGAAAAGTCTTCCAAGTGACGAAAGAAACTGTTCCTTTATTTTGTTTGTTATATCATAATGAATTAATTAAATTTCTTTAAAATTATTCCCTGCTTTTTTTCCTCGACGAATCCATCGACTGCTTCCTTTATTCATCTATTTATTCTTCAATAATTGGACTGTGGATTTTCGTGCATTTATACCTTTTTCATTTTTACGAAAACTCTTCCAATTGACGAAAGAAATTGTTCCTTTATTTTGTTCGTTATATCATAATGAATGAATTAAATTTCTTTAAAACATTTACTTATTAGTGAAAAATTGGACATTAAGTCAGACCTACTGAAAGTTAGAATTATCGTACATGAATGATTTAGCGCGATGAAAAAATTGTGCAACGTCGTTTTATCTCGTGTTTACATACCTCTTCGGACGAAGACTTCGCGACGAGTCTCCCATGAGGATTACGCAAATCGCCGCCGATTTTCGTTTACTTGTTAGCCCACTATCAGCAATGACGAGCATTATCGAACCGTTTCGTTGCCATACGCGCTCCATATCACTTATCTTTCCAGACAAAAGTGGACCATCTCGGAGATTCGTGGCAACGGTTTCGACGTGGTTCCGTCGACTCGTCCGTAACAGGGTTAAAACGGAGCGGATCCAAAACGAGGATGGACAAACAGTCCCGACGAATCGCGTCGCGACGAGCATTTGTGCGCTCGTTAATTACGATATACCTTCATTAAGACCGACGGGTAACGGTGTATCGATTTCCGGCCCGCCGACGACTGTACCGTATGCATGTACGTGTGCGCGGCCCGCGAGAGAGTACTAAAAAGAAAAAAAGAAGAAAGGAGAGAAAGAAAGAAAGAAAGAAAGAGGAAGAAGAAGGAAAAAAAACGAAAAGGAGAAAAACGAGCGGAAGAGTTGCGTGCACGTACGAAAGTACGGGATCGACGGAGACTTTGCCCGTTTTACTTTCACCGGCTCGGAAAAAAAGCGTACCTGGTGAGGAAGTCGGTTCCCACGGCGTCTGCGAGCCTTCAGCCCCGTGCACACGTATCCCAACAACCGGAAGTTGCGATCGCGACCTCCGTACTCTCCTTTAGGCTGCGTTTATAGTTCCTGACTCGCGTGCTTTTCGTCTCGCGTGCTTTTGGTCTCGCGAGACAAGCGGGTCATAAATTTCGAGCGGGTCGACGGACCCACTGTGCGAGGCACGAAAAAAGGTCTCTACGGCTTCACGGTTCGTTTAGGTAAACTACCGATAGCTTTCCTTTAAGGCGGTAGGATATCTTCGGAGACCTTTTTTTGTGCCACGCACAGCGGGGGGCACAGTGGGCCCGTCGACCCCGCTCGAAATTTCTGACCCGCTGTCTCGCGAGACCAAAAGCACGCGAGACGAAAAGCACGCGAGTCAGGAACTATAAACGCAGCCTTAAGCGTCGTCGTCTGCCCCTTACTACTTGTTAGCTGGCGACCGGTCGAGAAAGACAGCATCGTGGAGAGACAGAGAGAGAGAGTGAGGGAAGAGCCATGAACACCGATGATAGCTGTTCGAGAAGTCACCGACGCCGGTGCCGTGCAATTAAACTTAAATATTTACGATCCTAATATCCTAGAGATGCTCGCGGTACTCTCGCCAGCCCTAGAATGGAATTACCGTCGATAATAACAGTCGGACAGGCTGACTCTTTCTGCGAACGGCCTAGTCGTAAAACGACCCTCTTACGCTCCGAATCCTGAGGATCCAGCGGTGTAAACGTAATTCATAATTCAACTGTTACGCGACGCCGAGATTGCCGTAGGTGGAACAGGTGATCGACGAACCATCGGTGAACGGCAGAGTTCGTTTGCATAATTATTTGTTATTTACGTTATTCATTAGCCGAGTCGCGCGTCGCTTCTCTGTTATTTTCATTCGTTCTCTGTCGTTCGTCATTTCTTTCTCGCGGTTAGCTGAAGCGGCTAATGATGTCGACGACAGCGAGTGACGCGAGCGATACTAAAAGCTGCGAACCTCCTCGAGAACAGCGAAACCGATTTCGCAGGCTTCGCAGAAGCCGTTCCGCCGGGTCCACGAATAATATTTCAGTGTCCCGGAGTATCGGGAGCCGGTTGCGTCGCGACGAAACGGCGAAAGTATTTCCGTCTAATTAATTCAAGCCGGCGAATGAGGGATATGAGGGAGGACCGCAAAGGGTTAATCAAATCGATCCGGGGCTGGATTATTTTAGTCCCGATCGTAATTCCCGGAAGGGGCAAAAAATGATACGTCCATCGGGTTCGGTGACTCGGAAGCGGCGTGGCATGGCGTGGCACGGCTTGGCGTGGCGCGCAAAAAGGCAACGAGGGATTTCCGAGCGTCGAAACGTCAGGAGTCACGAGCGCGACTTAACCCTGCCTCTGTCCCCCCACCACGGCCGTCCTTTTTGCTTTGACAGCAACTTGCCGTCTCCCTCCTACTCACCAGCAACGTTTCACCTCTATCCCGGCGACTTCCACCTCCAAAGTCACCTCCATCGGCTAGCAGCACACCTTTGCCAGCCGTAGACCGGCGCGCCACCTCCGGCAGCCTCCTCACACCACCCACAGCGTAAAATTATAATCTGTCATATTCATCAGTACACCGTCCTCCACCCTCCTCCTCCTCCTCCTCCTCCTACTCCTCCTCCTATACCTCTTCTTCGTCGTCTACCTTCCTCTCTCTTCCTCTACCCTCTTGCTTCGCGTCGTGGTTTCTCCCTGTTCGAAGCAGCATAGTCGTCGGAGTCGGAATACTCACCCTCCCTCAACCCCTTCCAACCCTCTCCCTCCCTCACCCTCTCATCGTTCTCTTCCACCTTTCCTTCTTCTTCTCTCTTCGTTGCACACTCGCTTCGTCCATCTTCCGATTCCGTTTAGCTTCCTCCATTCTCGTTTCGTTTCTTCAACTGATTTCTAGAATTATTGTTTGTGCACTACTGAAAAAGTAATTCATTATTCTATACGGTAATTGTTTCACTTTTAGAAAATTCCATTTATGTTCGTTTTATTGAATTTGAAATTTGCAAAATCTTATTACTGTCAACTAATTGTTCTGTAGAAGAATATCAAGAATAAAGGCCCCTCTACCCTCTTGCTTCGCGTCGTCGTTTCTCCCTGTTCGAAACAGTATAGTCGTCGGAATACTCACCCTCCCTCAACCACTTTCAACCCTCTCCCTCTCTTTCATCGTTCTTCCACTATTCCTTCTTCTTCTCTCTTCGTTGTACACTTGCTTCGTCCATCTTCCGATTCCGTTTTGCTTCCTCTTCTCGTTTCATTTCTTCATCAAAGTTACCATGCCCTCCTACACTTGTTTCGCAGATGCCCTTTTCTGTCCTTGCCCTTTATACTCTGGCCTGTCATTCTTTCCACGCCGGTCTATTGCCACTTGCTTCGCCCTTTCTTCCTCGATTATTGCTGTACCGGGCCTTACCGGCGCCTTCGGGTTCACGCTCGATGGGGGTTCTACAATTGGGCGACTCGGCTGAACGCGTATTGTCCGACTATTGTTGTGGGCGTTGCATAGGAAAGTAGAATAGGACATTGGTGTGCGTAAAGCGCTCGCCTTGGCGTCAAATTATGTTTTGTCTATCGAGACTCCATTTTTCTTGTGATTTTGGCTAGGTCCAACAACAGGATCTCCATTGATCTCGAAAAAATGTTCAAAAATGATAAACAAACAAAAATCATGTGTCGAGACTCCATTTTTCTTGTGATTTTGGCTAGGTCCAACAACAGGGTCTCCATTGATCTCGAAGAAATGTTCAAAAATGATGAACAAAAAAAATCAATTATCAAGACTCCATTTTTCTCGTGACTTGGGTTAGGTCCAACAAGGGAATCTCCATTGATCTCGAAAAAATGTTCAAAAATGATAAACAAAAAGAAATCATGTGTCGAGACTCCATTTTTCTGGTGATTTTGGCTAGGTCCAACAACAAGATCTCCATTGATCTCGAAGAAATGTTCAAAAATGATAAACAAAAAAAATCAATTATCAAGACTCCATTTTTCTCGTGACTTGGGTTAGGTCCAAAAAGAGGATCTCCATTGATCTCGAAAAAATGTTCAAAAATGATCAACAACAAAAATCATCAAGAGAGAGAGTGACCAGAAAAAACATTCTCACTTTTACCTCCCGTTCACCATTCCACCTTCTCCGTTCTCTTCGTGTTCGCGATTACTGGCTGATCGCAACCTTTTCCTTCTCCTCCCAACCCTCTGCTTCGCCCCTCGATCGCTAGCTACCACCCCTCGTTTTCATCCCCATCCGAGCATCCCCGACGGTGATCTCGATCGCACCACCTACCTCGTTGAACCGGCTGACGGGGCAGGTAGAAACGAAGGTAAGGTGTCTTCATTTATATTATAATCTTCTCTTCCCCGTCTCGTTCTTATGCATCGAATTCGAGCGACGTGGCCTCTCGCCACGGTTGCCACCCCTTTTTCTCCTCTTCGTCCTCTTCTGCCACCCCTCTTCGAGTCCTCTACCGCGGAGTCGCCGCGTTCCTCTCTTTGACGTTCCATTTGTGACGTTTATTGGTCCCGTTTTTGTTTCTCGCTTCGCCATTGTTCTTGCTTCTCTTGGACTACCATTCTCTCTCGCTACCAACCCCTCTTTCTCTTTATTCGTCTCTTTGTTTGATAACCTAATAGAAAGTTCCGCCACGCACTTTTCCGACTTTCTTCGCCGTCGACGTGGATGCTAGTTTCGTTATTTCATTTTGTTATTTTGTAATTGAATACTGTTGGAATTTATTTTATAAATACAGAACAAAATCAATCTATTAGTTCTTTAGAAGGAAGGTGGATCCTCGATCTTCGGTTGTTCTATGACCGTTGCTTTTCTGTTCTTAGCCTGAGCGTTTCTCATTCGCGACGTTTTTTTTCGAACTGTGAAGACGTGTCTTTGCGTGCCTCTGATATACCGTTTTTTAATAAACTTATAGTTTTTCTTTCCACACAAAGACTAGTTTATATACCCATATTTCAATAAATATACGGGACGGACATACGAACGGCGTTACCGGGGATTAAAATTCTGGGTCGGCGGCTGTGACCGCGGGAGCTACTGGCTTGAATACGGGAGCTACTATTACAGCAGAGTTCCTGTCAGATTTCGGCGAATGGCGCTCGAAACAACGATGGAAAATGCTAATCTGAAATGCTGAATTATTTCTACTATTTTTATTACTTTTATTCTGAAATTGTTTGATAATTCCAACTCGCCGTACGAGGTTTGAGAAAAATATACGCGGAATTTTAGTTTTTCACACAAAAAATGCTAATCTGAAATACTGAATTATTTCTACTATTTTTATTACTTTTATTCTGAAATTGTTTGATAATTCCAACTCGCCGTACGAGGTTTGAGCATAATATACGCGCGTAATTTTAGTTTTTCTCAAAAAATCTTGCACTTCTCGAACGCAATTTTCGGTATGGTGTTTAGCTCCTTTAACGGATCTGTCTTTGTCTCTTCAATGTTGGCAAAGCGCCGTCCTCTCGCGATTCTTTTCACGCTACTATTTTTGGCAAAAAATTGACAATCAAGCAGTGAAGTGTGCGCAGGTGCATTGTCATGGTCACAAGTAAAAAATCGCTGAGCACACCTAAACGCGTGTAACCTTTTCGACAACCAACAGCCAGAGTATGGCAATAATCAACTAATATTTAAAAATGGCTAATAGTCTTTTTGAATGTTAGTCATAGAAAAATAGTCATTAGACAAAACTTTTTGATTAGTTAGTGATAACTAAATGGCACATAGCTAGTCACAGCTCTAACTAATCGTTAGCTATTGCTTATTAGTGAATTAGTAGTTGATGATCAGTCATCAATCTTTAGTCAGCAGTCACTATTGTGCGATTAACATACAGTAATATTATTAATCACTTATCACTAGACTGCGGATTTTATGCATTTATGACAAAAATGAGCACGTGCAATTTAAAGCAGTGGCCGAATTACGAAGATTTAAGGACAACAGTTTACTAATTTCAGCTGAATAAGACAATTAAAAGGAAAAAGAATTTTCTATTTGGCTCCTGTGTCTTGCAATCAATGCAAACATTTTTTTATTTTGCATAAAGATCCGCAGTCTAGTTATCACTAACTAATCGAAAAGTTTTGACTAATGACTATTTTGCTATGACTAACATTCAAAAAGACCATTAGTCATTTTTAAATATTAGTTGATTATTGCCCTATTCTACCAACAGCAGACTAAGCATCCAATATGGCCACCTATGTCAACATACGTGAAGGACAACTGTACCGACACAACAAAAAAACATTATAGCAATTGGACTTATGCAGCCCGGGTTTACAAATTCGCGTATATTTTTATCAAACCTCGTATAATGTAGTGAAAAGAAGTGGAGCTAGTAGCATAATAACGATCCACTAGTGCGTCTAGTCCACTCTGCGAATGAACAGCTTTCCATCGGGGGTCCGAACAATATTATAATTCGCTGGAAATCGGCGTGGTCCGACCACGGTCCAGACGCAAACAGTCGAGGCTCGTTTCGCGAATTTTTGCGCCGGTCGCGCCGATAGTCGGACGCCATAACGCCGCAACGTCATCACGGTAATATGTACGCGGTAAACACTAACAATCGCAGAGACACGACGGCTCGCCGGCATAGATCAGAGAAAGAGAGCGAATAGCAGAGCGAAACGAACGGACAGTTCGCTGGGGGAGAGGGTTGCTGGATAGGGAAAGGGTGGCGATGAGCGAAAGGGTTGGAAAGGGACGGTTAGATAGAACGTAAATGAGAGCGTGGAGCGGGTGCTGGCAAGCAGGTATTCTCGTTGACGAACCAATTCATTATTATCCGGGATAAATAATGCGCTGTGTGCCTTGCGGTAACAGGAATTGTTCAATTTCCTTGTCGGTGTGCCGGCGCTCTCGCGCGCATATAAACTGTACGAGCAATGCATAAGCGCGATGGCGGGGCGGTGTGCAGTTATACATATCGGAACGCGCACACTTTAAATAGATCGCACGTGTAATTATTAGCGCGGACGCACGAACCTCACGGCGCACTTTCCCAAAAATGTAAAACGCCGCTGGATACACGGATATAGGGGTTGCGTGCTGGAACGATGGGTGCGGGCGCATGGGCGGAGGGTGACGGGCATCGTCGATGAAACGAGATTAATTAGCGACGCGTCGAAAATTCTAGTCGGATCGAATTTCCACGGGGGGTGCAATTGTTGTCGAGCAACGGCCGCACCGATGCTCGCGCTATTATGCAACCTTTTTGCCGTAGTAATCACGCGTTGCCGATTGAAAAACAAGTCTCGAGACTCCCGCGGCTCGCTCCGCTCCGGCCGATTCCGAGGAACAAGATCTTTTTGCGCAGCTCCACCGTAATCAAGTGCAGCGCTACGCGTCATAAATAATTGGAGGAAAGTTGCCAAATGCATCTGGTCACCCAAATACTACCCCGCGAATGAATTACTTGTTATTTATTACGTTTGCGCGACCCGCTACAACGCAACCGGTTTGCCGTGATAGCGTGTTATTTGTTTCGCACTACGAACTCTGACATAAGTAAATTTTTATTCGATGAAATACCTACTTTGATGCAGGATAAATATTTGCTGATGCGGTCGACACCTTTGTTTGTGCTTGAAACACTACATTTAAAGTTTCGAGATTGTAAATACTATATGCGGGTGTTTAAAGTTGAGGAAGAAAATCAATTTCCATCTCACTCCACTTTGCTGCAGTTCAGGTACAACATTTTTAAGTTTCGAGATTGTAAATACTATATGCGAGTAATCAAAAGTTGAAGAAGAAAATCAATTTCTGTTTCACTCCACTTTCCTGCAATTCAAGTGGAACATTTTTATCTTATGTAAAGATGCGCAATGAAATAGTTCATCATCTTCAATAGTTCAAGTGTATGTGTTCTACGAATAAATGGATCTCGTTATCACTTCCACCGGTTAGTGTTTCAAGATTGTAAATACTATATGCCAGTAATTAATATTAAAAGTTTAGGAAGAAAATCAATTTCTATTTCACTCCACTTTCCTGCAATTCAAGTGGAACATTTTTATCTTATGTAAAGATGCGCAATGAAATAGTTCATCATCTTCAATAGTTCAAGTGTATGTGTTCTACGAAATTATGGATCTCGCCATCATTTCCACCGGTTAGTGTTTCAAGATTGTAAATACTATATGCCAGTAATTAAAAAATTAAAAGTTGAGGAAGAAAATCAATGTCTATGTCGCTCCAGTTCGTTGCAATTCGAGAAGAACATTTTTGTCTTACGTAAAGATGCGCAATAAAATAGTTCATCAAAGTGTATGTGTTCTACGAATAGTGCGCCATGTAATCAGAAGAACACGTGCGAGAGAATATAGACGAATTTAATGAACCTGTCGTTCCAGCGGTCGGGTATACCCCTTTTACGTCTTGGTTTTGATTTGATACGGTGCATCACAATAATTTTGACAGTGTCGGAGCGGTCACGTTTCGTCGGGACGTCGTATATCGCGAAACATCACGGTCCGTGCGTCCAGCGGACGATTTTCGAGGAAGCGAGAGTCAGCAACGGTACCCAAGCAACCCTCTGCGCCATCCTGTTGGAATAGACTCATTATGCTCGTGACTGGTCCAGCTATGTTAGCCAGTTCGAAAACAACTATTGCGTTTCTCTGCCTTCCTCTACCTCCCTCTTTCTCATTCCTCTTCGCTTTCTCTCTTGCCATCTCTATCTTTGTCTCTCGATCTTTCCCTGACAGCCGGCTGACGTTTCCAGACGCATGCAGCTGGTATCTGCTCTGATAAATAGTCGTAGATCGATTGATAAGGCCAGCGAGACGTCTGAACGATTCCGCAGGAAGTGCTCCTGGAAGCGTGCAGCGGGAAGGATTGAGACAAACATGTTTGTTGCTGGGATGTTTGTCGAAGTTTCTTGATGGATGACCGCTAGTGTACCGACGGGAACATCCAGACTTATTTATTGGGGTTGCTTCTCTTATCGACAGACCCTCCCCTAATTAGAGAGGCGTGCAACGTTGTGCTACATGAAAATTTTATGCGTACACATACAAAAAAAAAAAAGAATAAAATCCACGGGAAGGTAAATATTTCTGCAAAATTTAATTTGCAACTGCGTTTTGGTCAGATATCGAATTCTTATTCAAACTTCATTAATTATGGAGTCCACAGTCCCGGAAACGATTCTACGTAGCGAAATCGAACACGTTCGCGAACTGGACGTAGAAACAGGTCGTTGCAGCGATCTTTACGTAATCGAGCCCGCTTATTGCACAAGTGCATCGCGGACAAGCGCATCCGAGTGCGACCATTCATCTTAACCCGCCCACGCGATTCACGGCGGGTAAATAAACGTGTCACCGGTGCGTAACTCATTCCAACCCCGCGTGTCCGCGGTCTGGACTCTGAAAATGGGACACCTGGCTCGCTCCGATCATCTCATCCCCGTCGACTGAACTGTGTTTCGTCGCTATTTTCGCGAGCTCTACTCAAAAAATTCGGACCATGGCGTTTTTATGGGAGAGCACGTAAACTTCGAGGTTATGGACAATCTATATAACTCGGAATCTTGCCAGTTAGTCGCGTGGAATGTTAGAATACTTGGTTCATTCACTTTGTTCTTTTTTTTTTTATTTTACGACGTTCAATTTGTTCTAATTGTGTTAACGATGTAGATTTCTGTTTTTTTTTTCTGGCGTTGTCAAAAAGAAAAGAAATAAATGAATTATAATTGCATAAAATGTTATTTTCGCGTTCGATACAGATCGTAGACAGATAATTGTAGATCTATCGCGAAATAAAAGTGTTCGACTGGGCGGCGTGAAATCAGAGCCGAATGTTTTTGCGCGCGTCCGAATAAATCGGAGCGAACGCGCGCGGTTTTGTTGTCCACGTGGTGCATGGTTCAGCAACCGGGACCATTATACTCGCGGGGGTAAACAGCAGTTAGTTTTGAAGCGGCGGCGGCGGCGGCGGCTACGACAGCGGCGCGCAACGATGCCGGAAAGGGGGCGGCACGCGTGTGTTTGACGAATTACACGGCTCGACGAGATCGAAAGTAAAGTTCTTTCTCTCTCTCTCTCTCTCTCTGCGACCTGTCTGTGTGTCCTCTCTCAGCTGTCGCACGCGCAGTCCGTTCGATGACCCGAATTTTTTCACCCGGCGGAGCCCCATTTTTCTTCTGCCCGCCGCGCCACGCCGGAATTCCTCCTTCCGCATACCGAAGCCGCCGGAATTCCAGGATTTTCGGCCACCGAGTCCCGTGTTTGCTGATCGCCTCCTCCATTATTAACCCCCTGCGGTCTCACGCCTTCCTGATCTCTTATTCTAATCCGATGATCGACCGGTTTCGTCCCGATTTCGCCCTCCTTCCGTTGCGGGCTGCGTTTCGACGCTCTTCAAGCAGATAGGTGTAAATAGGGCGTGGAACAATTATTCTAATTCGGAACTGCATTTTATTTGTCATCTACTGATGATTTATTTATGTTAGATACAGGTGTAGGGATGGGACCGCCTTCAAACTCGATCTTCACTCTCGGAACACCCTGTATGCACGGCAATGATTTATTTGCAGTGTTTTTATAATTGTACCAAACGACCTGATTTTTTGTATAATCAATTAGAAGCATTGGTTTACGAAATGGTTTACAAGGTTACATGCAAAAGTAAAAAAGGGATTTTTTTTAAACTTTTTTATTTGGGCCCTTAATGTGTGTGTGTGTGACAATTTTAAATATATGTTTTGTAGATCTATGTTAGTTATACACACGAAGAAAATTTCATCGAAATCGGTTGACGCAGGAAAAAATGACACGCATCGAAAGATGTACGATTCTGAGGATTTAATACAACTACGATTTTCACCATTTTTATCCGCTTGTAGCTCGTGTGTATGTTAAACGATTTTGATGAAATTTTCAGCATGTATGTAACTACTATGTATAAATGTATAAAACATATATTTTACATTTTCTTTAGGGGCTCAAATAATATAGTTTTAAGAAATGCTTTTTTTATTTTTGCATGCAACCTTGTAAATTGTAATTTTTGGAAAATCTTCTTTGCATATCATTTCGTAAATCAATGCTTCTAATTGATTAGAAAAAAGTCAGGTCGATTGGTACAATTATAAAAAAAGTCATTCTATTTTAAAGAGCGTACGAATACTTTTTACACCCGTTTGTACACCAGGAAGAACTGTATCATCGGAAACATTTCATAGTTTGGTGAGATGTCTAATCATTGCAGTATAATTAACCAATTCCCTGAACAGTTTATAACAACATGAATATTATTGGAGTAATTGTTGTTGTTATTACATAATAAAATACCAGCGAGAACATCATCAATTCAGCCGGGTACTTGTTAATAAACATATTGAAATCCCCATAATATTTTGACTACCCTGCTCTATTCACTTAAATGTAATAAAAATCGATTGTTTCACGTTCAGCAAAAAGATGTGTCCCATGTATAAAACGTGTATATCTTCTTAAAATACAATAAATCTGTTCCGAAACAAGACATTCGAGTATCAAAGCCAAATTAATCGGAATTAATTTAACGAACCGTTTAACAAGGGTTGAATTTAATTTTCTTTCAAGAAAGAGCAAAGAGTTTGCAGTAGGTAAGTTGGGCAAATTCGTTATTGGATAGTAAATGTTTGCACGAATTTACAAACGGATTAAACCGGTGGTGAAACATGCAAAAATCCGAGTTCATTTTTAATTCGAGTAAAACGACTTTGATAGGTTCCTGAATATATTTTTCAGTTTGTTGAAACTGTTGGAAAGTTTTATTCGAAGCGGCAGAAGTGTTATCTTCGCGACTATATAAATCGTTTATGGAAATACGGAAAGTATTACGAGACAAGTTCCCTCCGGGGTCACGGGATTCCACTATCGCAAGCAATCCAACGATCAACCCCTTTCACTTTCGGCCTGTGTTTCGAGTTGAAAGGCAATTGTGTGCGTCCCGTCGCATGCAGCGTGTCGATGCAAATAGAGTGGGTGGCGTTAAGTGTTTTAAAGGTAGCGGAACTTCGATGGAGGGCGAAATTCGAGCAAGGTCACCATTAACAGCTCATCCCGGCCAACTATGTACACGTCGATTCATTTCCTTAAATCGCTAAGCACATCAAAGCTTACAGTTTATGCGATACTGGGTCTACAAGCATTATCCTCTCCCTCAAACAATTAACCGATTCAGCTATCACACGGATAGCGATTATTAACACGCACCACCACTCTGCCGATGTTATTTCTTTCCTTAAATTTTATTTTATCTGTCGTAAGTCGAAAATGTCATTTTTTCAACCGTACGGAGACGTTCACACTTTTCCAAAATCTGTTCCGGACGTGTCAAATTTTCCGAAACTTTTCCGCGTCTCGGGTCACGCTTCGAGGTGACGAATTTTTTAAAAAATCTCCGCGCAAGTGTTTCCTCAAGAGTTTTACCCATCCAAACTCGAAGCACGGCATGATGACGAATTTCTCGAAATTTTTCGTTCAACTTGCTAGACAAGAGACGAATTTCCGTAATTTCGAGGATCGTGATTTTTCCACGCGAATTGTTTGAAACTGACGTCGGCGAGACAAATTTGAACAGGGAGCTTTTCTCGAGTTTTTCCTCGTCGCGACGAAATTCTTTGGGTCTCTCTTGCAGCTTGCGTGAAACTGTTCGAGAACAATGAAGTTTACGAAATGTTCCTCGAGAAAAATATATTTTTCGTTAAGCACATGCCGCAAACAATTAAAAATAATGGGAACACGGTGTTCCATAATTTTTAAAAGAATGTCCCGTGGGCGAGGACGAGAAGCAAGACCGCAAATAAATATAATTTTTAAGCAGGAAGTGGAGAAACGAAGCCGGCGAAAATATTTGCGCAATTGACCGCGGCGAAAAAGTTTCGACTTTTTTCCTGCGGGTTGGCCGGTTGCATTTTTAATCTAGCTTGTGGACATTGGAATGCGATCGGCCGTGTGAAACGCAGGAGACGCTGTCGGCGCGCTGCATGCAGTCCCCGAGGCCGGTAATTTCATAATTCAGCCGCCGCGGTTGAAATTATTCCGCGGACTATGGATAAATTACGTCGGGGCAGGAATCACGTGCGCGCACGCGTCGCCCTACGCAAACATTTGCTATCAGCTTAATATCGCATCGAAAATGCTTGATGAATGGACCCGCGTGTTCTCCTGCCATGCCGGCGCGCGGCGCGGCGCATCCGCTGCGGCCCGGCCCGCTCCGAAAATTTGTCGGATTCTTTTCGCCCGATTTCTACACCCCGGCCACGTTTTTCTCGTTTTTTTTCCAACTCCCTCCTCCATCCCGGCAGCCACCGCTCTCGCCGTGACATTTCCAATTTAACGCGTTTTGTGCGGTCTAATTGGACGCCATTCGACTTTTCCTTCGCGAAACGTGCGCAGAAGTGCTTAACATTTTACGTACCGTGTGCCCGCAACCACGCTCAATTGAAATTTTTCGATATTTTGTTACGCATAATCCGCGTAATGACTGGTTTATTTAACCGCCGACGCTGCCCTCCCCCTCCCCCTCGCCAAATGAATGCTTCATTTGGAATTATTTTTCTGCGCAGCGAATTTATAATTCGTCGCGTTCAAATGATCTCTGCGGTTCTCGCCGCGGACTCTACAATATTTATTTATTTTCCGTCTCGATATCCTTGTTTATTATTACCACGCTTATATTAGCTGGGCGAGTTGTCGTTGTTGTTGTATGCGACAAATCTTGTAATCGAATTTTAAACCACTTCCCGACGACTTGAAACTGTAAAGATAGCTCAGAACTGGATGACAATGCGATATTTAAAAAGAAATTTAAAAAAAAAACTGTGCATTCAGGAGAAAAAAAGTTTTGAAATATTAAATCCGTTAATAAAGCATCACATCTCGTCGCGCGACGCTCGGTAGTACGTGATCGCGATCAGCGATCCCCACTCCGCGCCAGCGCTCCCTACTCCACTCATCCCCACTCCACTGACCCATTTCGCACCGAAGGAGCTCAGTCAGCGTGGTGTTCCACTCATTCAGTTCTATTTCGGACAATTCCGGACTCCATCAAAAGACTTCGTCTCTCGGAGTCATCCCCTCATTCTATCTCGCGTATTTCCACATCTTGATTTTCTATATCTCACTATTTCATACCAGTATTACTATATCTTGCGTTCCATTTAAAAAAGACTAAAAAGTAGAAAATAAAAAAAAATATATATATAAAGAAACCTTTTTAAAAAGCACGCTTATATTAAAATGCACTGAAAAGGAGAAAATAATTTTTTTAGACATTAGTGACTATAAATAAAAGCGTGGAACGCCCACCAAGATTACGTCAATATAGTTTAGCGCTTCACGCTTTTTTTTGTAGTCACTGATGTCTAAAAAAATTATTTTCTCCTTTTTAGTGCATTTTAATAGAAGCATGGTTTTTAAAAAGTTTTTTTTTGATATATTTTTTGTAATTTAGCAGCTTAGGGAAATAGAGGACTTTGAAAGAGACAGTGTTTATTATTAGACAAAAGTGAGTTACATGAATTTCAAAATTGTTGGAAAATTTAAAAAATTGAAGATGTCAGTACATGACTTCTCCTCAATTTAATTTCTATTTCTTGCAGTCTACTTATTATTAATTGATAGAAAAATCTGTACATCGAATAATTGTATAGGGGTAGTTTCAGCGAATTAGTGGATCGGAAAAGTGAATGGGGAAACATTACCGATTGGGAAAGCCATTAGAGGGACTTCGGTGGCTATCGTCGAAGGTTATCAATTAATCCCGCGCGATACAGGGCAGTCAGCCGAAAATTAATATTTCTAGCGATAAATATTGCGGGCGCAAACCGCGTAAGCGCGCCGCGTGAACGCCGCGCTGCGCCGTGCGTAAATAACGCACCGAGAACCCATCGTTTAGATAACAGAAGCTTTGTTTCGATTACTGTAGGGGTTCCCAACAGACTTTCCGCCTCTGTTAATTCTCTTCAGATTTTTCCTTGTTCCTGCGCTGCACAAACGGAGCAATTCTAAGGCCAACGTGCAATCTAATATAAATGACTTGCTAACTCGATCTTCTTTAACCAAACTTACGTTCTTCGAGTAAACCTTGTACCTCGTAGCTTTTTTCTTGATTTTGCTAGTCTTGTTAAATTGCGATTAACCCATAAAAACCCCCAGTTCGATTATATTATTATAAACTTTTCTTTTACAAGAGTAGTTTGTATTTGTTATACTTTTGCACTCAAACAATTCCCCGGACGACGAACACTCGATATCATGCGATGAATCAACGCGGAATTAAAAAGATGTATTCGAATAATTGGTAAAATGTAATAATGAAAACTGTATTTAGGAAACAATGGATAGCGGTTGTAAGTGGCCGGTATCTCCGTGCAGCGTGCCTGAAAATTCCCATTTTCATCAATCACTCGGCAAAAGCCGAAGCTCGTTAAATGAGAAGTAAAATAGAAACTTCGTTAATTTCCATTAAAGTTTTCGGGCTGATTGTGTTTCACACATTTCCATATACGCGGGACGCGCGCGCGCGTGTATGCATAAAATCTGCGGGTTCAATTATCGCACTTGAAATTCACTTTCACGGGGTCGCGACGAATCCACACACGCGCATTCAACAAATTAAAATTTCATGTAAAATCCGTTAAACAGCCGCGGCGCCGAGCAGTGCCACGCGAATTCCGCATTAAACGTATCGAAAGAATAAAAAGGTCACATCGACGCCAAGGTAATCAAAAAAACCTGTTTCGATCAAACCAGTGATAAGCTGCGAGCTGTTCATCGATCATCCCCCCGACAGCGATGCAAAATTTGCAAAAATTCTGTGAAACACGATAATAACCGTCGTATCGGAATGGGGGAGGAAAAATAGCGACGCGATAGACTGCTGTGTCCTGAATTTACGGTGGAACAGACGCGAGTGACAGGTGCCACCAAATACCATCAAGGTCGACCATGACCCTCTCGAGGTGTTTACTTTCCGTCGATCGATCGTCACGACAGTTTCGCGTTTTTGGGACGTTGACCGTGTACGGATGCACGCCGGAAGTATACGAGACCGGATGAAAGGGTGGAAACTCCACTGGAAAACTCTATTTTTTAACTCACCGCATCCTGTCGTCGCGCGTACAACAATGCCGACCAGTCGAAACGGTTTTGCATCAGAGACGTAACTCCAGAATCACCGCTCTCGATCGCGCGTTTGTTGCGTCTGCCAACCTGTGCGATTCGGCATAACAAAAAACTTCAGGAACACGATTCACCCTTTGCACTCGGAGCTACAGTGGCCCACAAAAGTGTTCGTGCACCCTCTAAAACGACCTGATGTTTTGTAAGCAATTAGAAGCATTTATTTACTAAATGATATGCAAAAATGATTCTCCAAAATTATAATATACAAGGTTACATGCAAAAATAAGAGGCATTTATTAAAACTTTTTTATTTTGGGCCCTTAATGAAAATTTAAAATATATGTTAGTTATACACATACTGAAAATCTCATCGAAATCGATTGAGATACACACGAGCTACAATCGGTTAAAAATTGTGAAAATCGTAGTTTTATTAAATCCACAGAATCGTTCAACTTTCGACGAGTTTCGCTTTTTCCTGCGTCAACCGATTTCGATGAAATTTTCAGCACGTGTATAACTCGCATAGATCTACAAAACAAATATTTTAAATTTTCATTAAGGGCCCAAATAAAAAAGTTTTAAAAAATGCCTTTTTTATTTTTACAAAAATGTACGGCGTCCAATTACCGGCGTTAAACACTGGTAAAGAAATTTTATTTACTCTTGGTTACAGCCACAATTTTTTAAAGAGCTCGTCGACACTGATCTTTACACATTTATAACTCGGAGCATCATGTTCTACGAGCCCATGCAATTTTATTAAAATCCACGATTTTGTTCAGCTAATATCAAATCACCTCGAGGCTGCCAGGCCAGAAAATAGAATTTTAAAGAAAACATTTGATGGAATTTAAAAAATGTATGTTCAATATTGTTCAATGATATAATTTCCATTATTCGTAACAACTTGTTGCCATCTTCCAGAAAACTCGTTAATACCTGTTTCCCAATCACTCAATATTAGACTGCGGATTTTTAGGCAAAATAAAAATGTTTTGCATTGATCATGGGAAGCAGGAATAACATAAAGATTGATTTCATCCCTTAACGACTTTACATGAAAATCAACATTACAACATTCTTGAATTCTTTCCAATTAAATATCCGGAATCAACTCACTAGTAACACATGTGTTTCTCTTAAAAAATTATTACTTAATTTAAAATGCGACGAAATTTTCTCTCCAACCTAATAAATTCGGGTTCCAACAAGTGTCTGATGGTTTGCTCCTTATTTTTACAAGAGGAGATCGGGGAAGAAAGTGACCTGCGAAGGTCGAGGTTTTTCTCCGAATGACCAGACTTATGGGCAGCGTCCAGAGCGATCGATCTATGGGAACACGGGGTGGGTTCACCGTAGATTGAAGCTACCCCGCCGTGCCGGTAGCTGACTGAAATTATTCCGGCGCGCCGCATAACGTCCCAGGAACTCTTGACTCCTTTGTCCGAAACGACGTCTGAAATCGTAAAACTGCACTCAATTAAAGGGTTAGACTGCTCGTCAAACGTTACTGCCCACTTGCTGCGGGACGTTCGCTCCGTCTGGTCGCGATAACGCTCGTCGCAATAAACCCAGGGGCTATCCTGCCTGCACATAGGTACACCTGCATACATATACCTACGCGAGCCTGTCTGTATGTATAATAAACCCCAAATATCGTTCACACAGAGACGAGAGAACGCGGATGTCTGCAATACGTACACGCGTCTGCAACACATATACATACACGAGCGTCGTACGTGCTTACCTGGACGGTTTCGCGGGACTATCAATTCCTCTATTAACCGCTTATTCCCGCCGTTTTTCGATTTTCATCTGATTTCAGCCCGTTGTTATCGCTTCCCGCTTTTTATTCATATTTTACGTTGCGGTCTCCGTTTTTTATTTGCCGACAGATCTTTAACCGTTCGGGAGTCTTGAATTTGATGCTGCGGGAAAACGCTTTCGCTTTGTTTTTCAACGAGCTGTTTTTGTCTGCGAATTTTAGTGCAAAATGATTTTTGAAGGATTTGTTTTGACTCATTCGTTTTGACGTCATTGTTTTGACCCTTTCTTGTTTAAGATTGGTGTATTTTATCTTGACGTTACATTAACGAGCTTTTAAGTTTCTAAACACACACAAATCCAGTCGAAAATTAAACATTTCTTCCAACCTAGAATAATTCCATTCTACAGGGTTAACATTTTAAAGTTAAAAAAATATTTTTGGCATAATTTAAATGGTATCGATGGAGGAATATCATAGAAGAACAATTTTTATTTGTCCGGTTATTTTTTCATAGTTTTTTCAAGGTCATCGTTATTTTTTATCGGGAAAACTTTTTTTTTATTCCATCTTGTCAATGAATTAAGCATATTCAAATGTATTTTTTCAGCCGCTATAAGATGGAATAAACAAGAATAAATTTTCCCAATAAAAAATAACGACGAGCTTGAAAAAAACTATGAAAAAATAACCAGACAAAAGAAATTGTTCTTCTATGATATTCCTCTTTCGATACCATTTAAATTATGCCATAAATATTTTTTGTGTCATTAAAAGCCTACTTCAGCTGAAACACCCTGTACATGATTTTTTTATTTTATGGATATGAAATTGATATAATACTTAGAATAATGGTACATCAATTTTTAATGGTGACTCTGATTCACCACTCTAGTGCAAAGCGTTAATTAACAGAATGTCGTAGAAAATTTTGGCCATTGTCGTTCGGGTTGAACGTCCTCCAGTTTGAAAAGTCTGCTCGGAAAGGATTAATGTTTTTTTAATCGGCAGGATTGAAAAAGAGCGGGCGTTCTTCGGGGTAGATTGTTCGGCCGATTAAAATCGACGTTAAATCGTCGCGGGACGGCGAGCGTCGGCCATCGGCGAAGAAAAATGTTTTCGAAAAAGGCGAAAGAAAAAAGAGCGAGGAGAAAGAGAAATGCCTGGCCGTCCCCCAGGTACTGCACGTCCTTCGCCGACAAGGACGAAGCCACCCCCGCGTTCCATCTTGAGACTCGGCCCCTGACGAGGGTTGGTGGTTGGTGCGAGGGAGACACCCTCGTGCTCGCGCGAGGAGGGTGGAAAAACTCATATCCCCTAATGAAGTAAAACGGGACATCGTGACTGTTCTCTGTCTGTGTCTCTGTGTCTCTGTGTCCGTGTGTGTGTGTCCGTTCTCGGTAGACAGAAAAAGAAAGAGAGGCTGTGTGTGCGCGCGCGAGAGAAGGAAAGAAAGAAAGATAGAAAGAAAGAACGAAAGAGCGAGGGGGTTGAACAGGGTTTCTAGAGGGTGAGAAGAGGGGAAAAATGAGGGTGGAAGACGGAGAGGAGAAAAAGAGCAAAAAAAGGAAGGGTGTTACGGGAAAGTGGGACAAAGATAAAATCAAAGCCACCCCGGAGGAGAGACAAAGAGGCGAATGGGGTTGCAAGCAGGGGGTGGAGAACGGCACGAAGAGGGGGAGAATGGAGGAACGGACGCGGGAAAAGACAAGATACACGTGCTCGAAGGAGAGACGCGATACATACTCGACAATGACGAAGCACCCTTCATCTGGGGGGTGGAGAAGGAAAGAGAGAGAGAGAGAGAGAGAGGGGTAGAGAGGGAGCGAAAAAAGAGCGCGCCACCGACGAAGACGGTCGAGAGATGAAACGGGGAGGAGGATCGGCTCCTCGACCGTGGGATGAGACACCCTTCCACCGAAACGAGAGGTGCACCAAATGAGATGGGGGTGGGTGCGTGTAAATCGAAGATTCTACCCCCGTCACACGGCGCTTCTTCACTCTTTTTTCTTCCCCCGACTCGGGGAATGTCGAGCTACCAGCTCTCGCGACACGCACAGGTGAGAATGGTTACTCGGGCGAAAGTGCTGCCGGGGATTTTCCTTTTTTTTCCCCCTACCCCTGTCGGGGATCCGTCGATTTTAATCATTAGGCATTTCTGCGACTGAACACATAAGCAGGCACATTTGAAAACAACATGGAGATTAATGGTATTTAGGAATTTCACGGTGGAATGCGGTTAAAATGCTCGGTACGAGGTACAGGGCTTTTTTAAATCTTACGGTTCGGAAATATGCGAGCGCGCGTTATTTAAAAAGCGAGCGTCGGGTCATGCATCATCGGAATTTTTCCGGGACACGAGTGCGCTTAACGAGGCGGGTTGATAATGGTAATTGGTCGCGTACACTTAAAATGAAAATGAAAATTTGAATAAACAGCGACCGTGAAAGAAATACGAAAATTCATAAAGCTCGGGGACCGTGAATTATCGCGCGCGCGCGACCGAGCGTTTGTTCGGTTATATAATGTTTATGACCGATACAATTACAGAGGCAGATTTTTCATATTGTATTTCATCTGCCCCACCCCTCCGGTGCATCGCGTACGTTGCGCGTTTGTTTGTAAATTGATTTCGGTCGGAGCGAATTAAAAAAAGATAACAGAAGTTATTTTCCGGGGAACCTATTGTTTATTTGTCCATAAATATTGTTGTACTAAAGAATATAATACTCGTGATCGCGTCGAATCGCGGGAAATACACATTTATTTGCGTAATATCGGCGAATGCTTGTAAACCGGAACGTGTAAAACACGCGAGCACTATTTACCACTCAATTTTCACTTTTTTTTTTTTTTATTTATGCGGACACACGCTCGTTCGAAATTCTCTCTTTTTTAAATAGCGAACGCATACGTTCTGGTAGACTGGATTATGTGGGCGCTGTTTAACCAACACCCGACAACGCGATGATAGTCATAACCGATCGGTCCGGTTGTTTAAACACAAAAGTCAAACAAGAAATACACGAGCTGAATGGAGCGCGGTGAAAACGTTGATACACGAATGAAAACATTGGAATAAGAAGATACGCGACGTTAAAAAACATTTTTGTCAGCTCGTGTACGTTCTGCCGCGTGCGAGCGGAGATCATTAAAAAAATATTCGAGCAAATTCCCCGCGATTGTAGTCGAAAAATCTGGCGCTGTTGATACAAATTAATTCCGAGTACTCCAATTTAAAAGGTCTCCCCCGTTATTTGTGCGGCAATTTCATTGAACGAGACTTCCGTTCGCCCCCCCCCCATTGCTAAATAACGAGTAACGAATTACTTTCCCTCTCGATCGAATTTTTTCTTAACAGGGCTCGCCGCGCGATATGCGTTCATTCATTCTCACTTTTATTCGTCTGCAGGCAATATAATACATAGTATCAGACACAAATTCGGAAAATTGAAAATATTAATTAGCCTGTAATCAAGTGTGCAGACATTTTCACTTTTGCTTCGTTCCGTTACCCCGTGGAAAATTCAACATTCATTTCGGTATCAAAAAAGGACCATTTATGCTCGAGAGGGCGTACACCGTCGGGGTTTGCATCGATATAATATTTCGGCGATATTAACATTCATCGAATTTAATTGATTATGCAAGGGAAGAATTTCCAGAGTCGTATACAAGCTTTCAATTTCGAGCACGCAAACAAATTAATCCTCGCGCCCCGCGTTCTATTCAAATCTTGAATACACTCGATCAATAACACTGCGAGCGTTCGTTGTATTTATTTAATTATCAGCTAAATTTTTGACCGACTAATATTTACTTTTCAGCGAGATCGAATCCGATGTAGAACCGAATTCGAAACAAAAGCAGCCATTCGCGTCCGCGTCGACGTACGAATTTTCAACGATTTCGTTAATTACAGTTACTAACATTCGCCGTATTCATCCGACACGTACAAAAGGGGAAATATATATATGTATATCTGGATAACGTATCTCAAAGTTATAAAATCCCCCACCTTCGCTCGTACAAAAGGAAACCGTGTGTGCCTCTCGCGTCGCGTTCCATTCAAAACTTTCGTCAATACTTTGAATCCCGAACAACTATTACGTTCATTTCATTTATTTGATTATAGAAAAAAACATGTTTGATTAATACCCGATGCGTGGAACGCTGGCTCTTCCTCTGTCTAAACTTTTACGTCCCGTAAAGCGAGCCTGTGCTACTGAAATAAACCGTGCGCCGCTCCATTGTCTATAGTATTGCTCCCATTCTTTCGGATCCCTGGAAAAAACACAAACACGTGCAAATTAAAACAAGAAGCATAACCGACCAGAAATAAATGTGAAATCCAGTGGACTAACATTTGAGGTAACAGGTTATTTTTGGAAGACGAGGTGCGTTCGCTGGGTTGCAACATTTGTGTCCATTATTATGAAAGCGGTCTAAGTGAAAAAACTAAATGAATTCAATGTAATGTTGACGATATTGTCCAAAATGAACCGTTTGATAGTGCTTGTTCTTTCAACATTATATGGGATTCAGTTAGTGTTAATATCCTTTTCCTTCAAATATCTCGAAACAAGAAATAAACTCCCCCTAAATTACTGGACACTTCTTTATGTTCAACAAAATGTGGTAATTGAAGAATTCAAGCTTCCAGCTTGATTGGATTGTTTTGTTTTGATTAGATGTAGCTATTATACGATATTTGAGTGCAAACATTCAAAAATAAAAGATACTTTGGTCAGATTTTATTTGGGTGTTCTCTACATTGGAAAAAAATCAATTGCAAAATTTTCCACCGAACAGACAAACAGACAAACACGAAAGCGAGCTAATAAAAACGTGGTAAAAATTAGCAAGTACCATTTTTATCTCATAATATAAGTGGAATAAGTGTCCGGTGACTTATAGGGTAAACTGTACAATGATTGGCACTCTAAGCCAAAATCGTAGTAAAAATCTTGGCTGCTCTTTACTTTACCGGACTCAAAATTTGTGCCTTTCTCCTATAAATTATGATGTAGTTGGTATGTAATCTAGTAGATTGTACCCGGGGCGGCTGCAGATTGAAGTTTCGATCCTGTAGAATCAATGGTTCAGGAGTTATGCTTGCTTAAAGTTGAGCAATTTGCAGTGTTTTTGACAGGTAAGGGCGCCGCCATATTGGTTTGTAGTGACGATCGCGCGCCGCTTACAAGCAGAATAATTAATGAGTTGGTTGGTGATTAGGTCAGAGGAGGGGAGCGACAAGGACCGGCAGTTCTGCTCGGTAAGCGGTTCGGAGTCTTCAGTACACACCAATATGGCAGCGCCCTGTCAAAAACACTGCAGATTGCTGAACTTTAAGCAAGCATAACTCCTGAATCATTGATCCTACAGGATCGAAACTTCGATCTGCAGCCGCCCCGGGTACAAATCTATTGGATTACATACCAAATACATCATAATTTATAGGAGGAAGGCACAAATTTTCGAGTCCGGTAGAGTAGAGTTTACCCAAAATCTTTTTATCTTTTTTTGAAATGTTTAAACGAGCTGAACTTGCTATTATTATAAGCTAATAGAGATTTTTCAGTAAGATCAAACAGTTTTACGAGTGATAAATCTTTTATTATAAAATATATTCAATGAAGAAATTTAGACAGAAATTATGTAGCAGTGAAAATTTTAGTAAAACACTATTTACACTGCACTGTGGTCATCCGTCGGCCTTGCTGGATCTACCAGCGTTGCTATATAACAGTCACGTGTGGAACTCTGGTATGAAAACTTGCAACGTTGCTTTGAAATATAAATAAGAAGCAATATAAAATAATTTTCTATACCAGGATTTCTTAATATATATATTAGCAATAGTACAGTTTACCCTAATTATGGGCACATTTAAGAGACGAACTGAAAAATGCGACGAGTCCGAAGTAAAATAGAATGACACCGCGCGAATGCAGATGACCAATCCTCTCTCAGTCACGATAACCAATGATTTTTAATCGAAATGCGCGCGCCCTTTGCCGACCGACAAAAACCATCTCGAACAAGAGGAACAATGGGCACGTCGGAGTGAATAACTCTCATTGTTTTTAAATTCTAAATTCACCTCCCACGGAGAGGACTTCATCAATGAAAAAATAAAAAAGTTTACGTGTCACGAGCCACCATTCAGTCGGTTCGAACGACTCGAAACACCGTGTACTACTACGTGCTAATCCACCCCCTTTCCATCCACCCCGTGACCGTGGCCCGTCAACCGTATGCGTCGCACCATGAGAAAAAAATCCCGAAAAATATTCGACCAAGGTGAAAACGCCGCCGCACACAGATCCCCCCTGGATAAGCGTGCAGTTTTTCCATCTTCGATCGATTTTCTACCCCCACACACACACCTTTTCCCTCCGTGATAGAAAAGCAAAACCGGTGAGATTCGGATCTAAAAGATTTCTGGAAATTGGCAAACAATCAGGGCGACCGATTTTTCCGGATCGACGTCGCCGACCGTCGCCATTATTGGAGTGCTGGACGTCAGGCTGGTTTATTTTTATAAATCAACCCTGAGAGCTTCGAAACGGCCCGTAGGTACGAGGGGTTGCGATGTCTACTCTTCTAAAAATGTTAAAAATTTATAGGCTCCGGATCTTTACGAGAAACCAGAATCTACTTCGCGAACTGTGAGAAGTTTTCCTTTTGCAATAATTGAAATCTCAATTAGAAATAATATGTATAGTTACTCGAATTAATATTCGGACGCTCTAAAAAGACGATAATTTTTTAATATTGTATTAGCAATATTAGTTTACTACAGGATGTGAAAATTTGTTTCGAAAATAGCAATTGATCGGAATTGTAGAAAAAATACTAAAAGTTTTGTATTTCACAACTGTTTTATGTGAGCCCATATAGAAAATTTTAAAAGTACGTTTTTTTAGGTCTGCGTCAATTATATGCACTGTGAAAGTTTCATCGAAATCGGTTGATGCGGGAAAAAACGACAGGCATTGGAAGATGTAAGAATTCGACGAAGATTTTGACGAAATTTTCAGAATATTTTTAATTCACACAGATCTACAAAAAGTATCTTTAAAAATGTTTAATACAAGCCCATATAAAAAAGTTGTTAAATGCAACTTTTAGTATTTTTTTTCTACAATTCTGATCAATTGCAATTTTTGAAAAAATTTCTTTGCATATCCTGTAGTATAAACTAATTCCTCTAGTATTTCTCTAGTAATTCCTCTAATATTAAAAAAGTTATCGTCTTTTTTAGAGCGTGCGAATATTAATTCGAGTAACTATATTTTCCAATTATTCAATCTGCTCACTGTTTTGATTTTTATCGCCCCATTTTTGTCACAGTGCATTAAATATGCAGAGACATAGTTTCGCAATCCCCTCTTCAATATTTTTTTATTCAGCACCCTATTCGAGCAAACTACAGGGTTTTTCAAAATTGGACCCAACAACTTGAGTTTCTTCGAGACGCTAGAAGTCTACTAGCTAATGCATATATAATTTTTTAAAAATTATTATTTATCGCAATTGCGAAGGACACCCATTGTACGTCTTCCAAATTCACATAATGTTTTCACTGCTTTAAATTCGATCGTCTCACTTTCATTATAAATGCATAAAAACCGCAATTTTTCTAACGACGATTAAATATTCTCGTTCAATGTAAATAAACGTTCAAATTAACAACAAATTAACGTTCGCTAGCGCTTCATTTAGAACATGTCGAGATTAGACAGACACAAGTACTTCATTAACGACGATTCTTCATAATTGTTTAAAAGCCCGCATTCCAGTTGGCAAATGCCCGTCAAGCATAGTAACGATTTTTCTCTCTGGCCATTCATTATTTTCGGACGCGGCCACTCGTGTCCGTAATTAACGACTCTCGAAATATTTAAACTAGAAAGTTGTTTTTCGCCCGTAACAGTGAAACAGTGACAAACATTTGCGGTTTTGTTTGCACACACCGGCTCCTCCATTTTCCCGCGTACCTACTTCATTAAAAAGAAAAAAAGAAACCGGTAATTAATGACATAATCTCATATTTTTCGGACGTTTAGGTTAAGGGAGTACGAATAACGGAAAGAGAAATTTATGAAACTCTTTAACGTTTCGACTTCTCCGACTGTAAACCATTTATGTAAACCGAACGTTCTATTTACAAATGTATTCTCTGGCGTATAAACAGAAATGTATCGCTTCATAAATGCATAGGATTATTTATAATTCCTTTTTTATTCGGTCGCAGTCTAATTTCGTGGTGGGGGAAAAAAGAAACGCGTTAAAAGGACGACTTATCCCGTTGGTAATGCATTCCGATTTATTTCTTATACATGTAATGCATAACGCGCGTTATAGTGATCATGATTGTTATTGCATCGCAGCACATGTAACGGCACATAATATATCTACACAACGGCGCGGTAAATGTACATGCACAGCCGCGCGGCACAAGTGTAATTGCATTTACATGCTATGCTGCCAGAATCTCTACATACGCGTGTATATATGTACCTGTGCACATATACGACGCATGTATACATATTCCCATGTATATGCACTGTGTCGCGTGCATGTATCCACGCATGATTCAGGGTGCGACGCGACGTGTGCACGTAGATGCGCATCTGTAGATTGATAGGCGAGTACATACCAGTAGATACGTACATTTACGTAATCGGATCCACGTACATGCGATTTCGTGGAGCAAACGCGTGTGTATAATGTGATACTGCAGTGATGCACCGGCACTCTGTTGCTATTCGAACGACTTTTTGCCACTTTTCACAAGACCCGATAGACTGGCCCGCATTTGCGGTGCAATTATGGCCTCCAAATTAATTCGATAACATTGCCCGAGAAAATTCGATGGACTACGAGCCACCTGTGCAAACCGAGACTTCAGACTTGCATTCATTGCACATTTATTGATTATTATTCAGTCAAGAGCAATCGAGATGCATTTCTCTTCTGAAAATTAACCTGCTCATTTTCTATGCAGTTATTCCATGTTAGAGGTAACTAATGCCTCGATTGCATGGAAGGGGTTTGAATAAAAATGTACTTCATCTCTTAATTATTTCAGTACATTGCAGATGATGTAATTTATGTAGATTTGTAAAGATGATTATAAAAAAAAGATGATTGTAAAGGAAAGAATAACTATGATATGATAGTAGTAGACTGTGGAGATAAATATAATGATTGAAAGTTGAATTTGAATTTAGATTTTAGTATAATGATTGAAAGTTGAATTCGAATTTAGATTTCAATATAATGATTGAAAGTTGAATATGACTATGTTTAATATATAATGATTGAAACATGTATTTTAATTTTGATTTAAATGTAGTGGTTCAAAGTTGAATTTCGATTTAAATTGGGTTGGTGAGAATTTAATTTTTTAGATTTAAATATGTGCCTATAATTATGAAAGTAGTCTAAATGATATATTTCATCCCTTAATAATTTCGGCATATCGCGAATGATGTAATAGTAAAAGGAAGAACAACTATGGTATGGTGATATGATATGTATATGATAAATATAATGAATGAAAGTTGCATTGAATTTATATTTAGATATGTGTCCATAATTATGAAACTGGTCTAAATGATATATTTCATCCCTTAATAATTTCAGCATATTGCGAATGATGTAATAGTAAAATGAAGAACAACTATGATATGATGATACGATATGTATATGATAAATATATTGATTGAAAGTTAAATTTGAGTTTAGATTTTAGAATATAATTATTGAAAGTTGAATTTTAATTTAGATTTCAATATACTTAATGATTGAAAGTTGAATTTGACTTTATGTTTAAATATAATCATTGAAAGTGGAATTTGAATTCGAATTTCGATTTAAAATGGGTTTGCTGACAGGTGAATTTGCATTTAGATTTAAATATGTGGTCATAATTATGAAAGTGGTCTAAATATTTCATCCCTTAATAATTTCAGCATATTGCGAATGATGTAAGTTGAATTTGAAATTAGATTTAAACATGTGCCCATAATTACGAAAGTGGTCCGAATAACATATTTCTTGTTTCGAGATATTTAAACGATAAATAATAACTAATTTTTGTTCAATTTTCTATCTACGAAGATCTATGAAAATCGTTCAAGGAAGCTCGCAAGCAATGCAGAGAATTTTTATTACGCATACAAATTCGCACTTACTACAAATGCATAAAAGTTCAGACACTCTCGCCACTCTCTCGCAGAGCAAGTCCTAATAAAAAGAATCAAGATCAAGATAAAGAGCGGCAAAAGTCATGCTCGCACTGTTCGCATAGCCGGATAAAGCGGTGTGTCAACTCGCAGGAAAATTGGTGCAGCTTTGCGTCGCGCGATTTTTGAACAGGATCGGGATTAGAACAGTTCGTTCGGCCGATGCATTTTTGAAATTCCAGGTGGAGCCGTTCCACGGATGAAATTAACTATACGCGCGCGCGTGCTCGCGTGTCCCGTGCATAGGCCAAGCCGTGTATGCAACGTTCAGTTCACGGTGCATTCATCGAATCGTGTACGCGCGCGTGGATTCGCCGGCTCGGCGTGGACATTCTGAATGCGGTCTGTGCACGTTTGTGCAGCGTGCAATCGCGGCATCATCCCCGTGTGTACTTGTACATTTTTTCCGTGTCGTTATTGACTGCGTGCACGCTCTTTGGCTCTCCCTCTCTCTCTCTTCAATCGGAGGTTTGTGTCTTTGTGTTGGAACACGCTTTCGCTGATGCGAGGCGATCACCGGCTTTTCAGATTTTCAGAAACGATGCTTTTAACGGCGTTTGTGCTGGTTTGTCGACGGTAAACGAATTAGAACGTTCGTTGCAATGCGTGCCGCACAACAACAATAATGAAAAATGATCTTTGTCCATTTTTTCCGAGAACTATTCATGATTTCGGAACGAACTTCACTGAGATGTGAAGAGACACCCTTGGATAATGAAAGCTAATTTTTTACCATTTAGAATATGTTTTATGACATTTAGTTCCATAATCTTTTGCGATTTTTCCCATTGCTCGAAGATTCTCTGTTTTTTGTTAGCAAAAAATGGAGTTATATGACTTTTCACGATTTTATTTTAAATGATTTTTACACCGCATAAAAAATGATGAAAAGAGCGAAAGAATGATACATCCTCTCCTTAAACAGCACAGAACTTTTTCTTTCGTGAACTTTGTCCTTGAAATGCGTACTTTGATTTTGCATATTCGATGCGATGACAAAAAAATGCTTGAATGGTTAGAAAGCACTACATGGCAGGAAATGGCGTCCGAAATGTCAGCTGTGAATATATACCAGGATTTCTCGATACAAAATAACGTTAAATAACTAGACTGCGGATCCGTATGCAAAATAAAAATGTTCTGCGTGTATTGTGGGAAGCAGGAATAAAATAAAAATTGATTTCACCCCTTAATGACTTCGTTACATTAAAAACAACGTTACGTTATCCTTAAATTTTTCTAATCTTTTATTGTTTTACATTTCACCCAACCAATTTCTTCATAAATGCATAAAGGAAAACGAAATTATGATACCCTCCTGGCGGTGAGAACTCACCCCTATCTGCTTCAGCGACCGTGAAGGCTATTGCAAACAAATGTCGGTGCGATGGTGTTCACTGGCATTATTTAATGAGAATGAAGAACAGTGGTGCGATTAGAGAAATAAGGTTCTGCGATTGTTCGAGGAATTTCGCGGAGGGTGGGGTTGGTTCGAGGTGCGCAATATGGTCGGCGCTGCAATTATCGCGATCGAGGAGGTAGCATCTTTGTCGAAAGCAACGAGTCATCGCGGTGCATAGAATTTCTCGAGCCGTTGGACGTCGTAATGCGCTCCATCGTCCGAATTTTACGAACCAGAGCGCAAACAACCGAAGTTTAACTTCAGTTCTGCCACGGGGCCACGAGCGGGTAGAAGGGAGTAGATAATAAGGTCGTCGGTGCATGCATCCTGCCGCACTTCCTGGGGGTCGACTGCAATCGCGTGACGCGCATGTGCGCTCGAATTCGCAATTTTCGAGACTCGGCGATCTTCTAATGATCCCATTTCCCACTCTTCTGTTTTCGGAATCGCCGCGCCGAACGGATACTGCTATTGCGATACGATTCGCCACGGATCCCTCTGAACACCCGTAAGACGATTTCGCGATCTTTAATCCGGATGCTGTTTGCAGAATCAATCGAGATTTTAAAAAATCGCTGAAATAGCAATTTTTTGGTTAAATCAAAACTGGAATGGTAACATTGATCGTAATAAACTACAGTTTCAATCCTTTTGCATCTTTCAGATAACAACGTTCGGTTTTTCATTTTTAAATGAGCCGTTTATTTTGAAAGTGGCCTAACTCCATTTAAATTTAAACTGAGATATTTAAGAGTTTGCGTTCCAATGAAATTAGAAATATACGTATAGGATACCAATGTATCACACTCCTTAAGTGTATCTAAGAGAGTTTTTACAATTCCTATTAAAATAATAGCAATTATTAAGTGACTAATGTGTGTCTTCTTACCAAGAATGGACTTAGGCCACCTTCAAAATAAAAATTTGTATCATTCTATTAACCGGCTGATTTCCTTTTTACAAAATCTTTGTGATTTTAAATATATTAGTCACAATTTGCTTCAGAATTAAAAGGTAACGTAGAAATGTAAATATTAAAATTGCTAGCTTGATTTTTCTCGAAAATGGACTTGGACCACTTTCAAAATAAACGACACAAATCTACTGAAGTAAAAATAATGTCATCCATGACTAATGTGGCAGTTAAGGTGTTAATCGACACTTAGAGTGATTTTAGACTCTGTGAAATAAGGGACGGAATTATTTATGCACATTTAAAATAGAATTTTGCGTTCGATTTGTAGGTACTCTCCGTACCTCACAAGAAGTCTCCTGGCAGGAATTCGAAAGGAATGCGACAGCAAGCCGTCCGATTGGGTCATTCCACTGGCATTTTAGATTCTAGCCGAATTATTAGCTGAAGTGTCTTGCCATTGACCACGAGCGAGGACTCCCTTTGCCCCTATGTATGTCCTAATTTAAAAAGAAAATTAAGAGATAAGGCGAACGAAATAAATATAAATACACTTACAGTTTAATTTCGACTTTAATTAAATTAGTTGTTCGGCAATCAACGCGTTAAATATCTTGTAAAAGAGAAGATTCGCACGAAGGAGGACGCAAGGAAGTAACAATCGATGTTCGCTAGCGAAATTTCGTAGCGGTACGAACAATCGAAATTCTTGCTGGCGTTTCACCGTTTACTCGACTTTCACCGAATTCTCATAAAAGAAACGGACAAGCGTAAAACTGCATTTTCAGCCGGCGAGGGACACTTTCAATATTGCCCACGGGCTGGATCCCGACCGGATGGTTTGTTCGGTAATCTATATCGGCGATGGCCAGCAGCGAAATTCCTCGCGGCACACCAGAAGAGTCGGGCGTGCTTTCAGGTGCCTTGGCCGAATGAACCGATTAAAAGGCGACCGTGCAATTTATCCGGTTCGTCACGCCTCTGATCGTGGTTTTCACCCCGATCATCCGAAGACGCAAGGGGAAAAGTCTTGGCTAACCAATGAAATGATCTCTTAATCGTGTCCCCTATTCCCTGTAATCGCGTTGCCGCTCCCGGACGATCTAACCGTGAGTTACGTACTGCTAACAACTGTGATTAAACACGAGTTATCCCGAGGGGTTGTTTGCACAATTTTATTTACACTGGAAGTGACTGGAGAATTGTGGATTTTTAAGAAAATATCTGTTGTCTCGGTAACACTTTTCCTATAAAAATTTTGGAGTTTTCAAAATTATTAAGAGTAAGAATATATACTCGCGGTGCACCATTTGAAGCTACTTAAAATGGTGAAACATACAAATGTATTCGCCTTTTATGCCCGGAGGAGAAATAAAAATGTTCCGAGTCAATTCCAACGAAAATGTATTCCTCCCACTGATAATTGCAATGAGAATTAAAAGGAACGTGACAATGTATCCTTAAATTCTTTGAATGTCTCTGCACAGTTTAGTGCTTCACCTAACCATTTCCGTCAGAAACGCACAAAGCCCGCATTCTAATTACGACGAACACGTCTGGCGCTATCTAAATTGCCTGTTTTCACCTAAATTCTCGACTGTTAATCTAATCGCGGAGGCGCTCATTTAAAAAGCTAATGCCCGCAGGCGAACGGAAGGCATCGCTTTTAATTTGTCCCAGTGTTACCAAAACCGACCGATACATCGAGAGATTTGATGGCCGATCGCAATCAATTTGCAACGTATCGGGAGAAGAGCGTCCGGGGCGAAGCTGTTCAGCTTATAAACGAGAGCAAACGCCGTTAATTTTCGTTTTTTCATTTTCATCTTCCCTTTCAGCCGCGGCGCGACGGAGTATTTGTTTTTATATCCATCACATTGGCCGACGTGCGGTGTGTTTGATAACACTCGATCATGTCCGAGAACGCCGCGCGTTTTCGATGCGGCAAAAAATTAAACGCCCCTGCGCGCGCGCGCGCTCGCACGCGCACGCGTGTGCGATACCGGGTGGACGTATGTACGTAATGTATAATAATTTCGAATTGTCTACCAGCGATCTTCGCGTTTTCAATTACGCGTAATCGCCGGCCGGCATAATTTTATTTGATCGTTAATAAATTACTCGGTAATTGTATTCGTTAATTAACTCCTTTGTCGGATCTTCCCGGGAGTGTAAATAATTACGTTGCTCGGATTCTCGCTCGACGGCGAAAAGATGCGGGGCGTTTTATTCTCGCGCTATATTGTTCAAATTATACGCACCGGAAGCTTTGTAACACGCGTTGTGCTCTGAATACCTCATTTAACAAATGCTTCGATTTGGAAATTTACTTATAGTTTGATCAGGTTTAAATGAATCGACTCGATTTCAACGATTTCACTTTCGCTCTGCCCATCGCGAAACGTTAGCTAGCGTTCGAAAAACAAACGGGAATAGTGCTAATTTCGAATTCGGTCGATCGAGCAGAATTTCGGGAAAAAAATATTCGGATTTCATAAACTCCACACCTGTCGGAATAAAGCTGTTAGGTGCATCGGGTCGCGTTCATGGAATATCGCCGGTGAAACAGTATCAGAACCGACAAGATAAAAGCCGAACCTATGAAATTTATTAAAAAGTTTGCGCACACGAATGGAACTAAAAATTAAACGCCCTTTTCGGGTGAAAATCGATACGGGCAGGACAGAGGAGTTAATTTAATATACCGCGTTATTCCGTATCGATTTCTGCGTCGAGTAATTATCGCGAGTCGTCGGCAGAAAAGCGAAGAATTTTATCGAGCGAGATCGATCGATCGGCGGTATCGCTTTTTTTTTTTTTTTGTTCTCGCGTGCCGATTCCGATGAATTTTCCAACGGGCTCGGTTTCGCGCGAGCCGATAGAGAAAATCGCCGATGCAACAGGGAACATCGAAACGGACCGAACGATTGTGTCATGTTCGGCGAGCAATTAGAATCGCATTACACTTGACCCCGTGCCCGGCTAATAATTTGTCGATCCGGCGCTAATCACGGTTTGCTCAATGAAAACGGCCGCTCCCCTCGCGAGATTTTCGAGACGCGCAGCGTTCCCGAAACACCTCCCACGGAATTCCATTGAGCCCGTGTAACTTTAATGAAATTTTTCCCTGGGAACTCAGTTGTACGCTGCTGTTGTGGCGGTTTTCTGAGAACCGGGCCGCCGAACTATCGCTGCTGTGTTCTACACCAGAAACCAGAAGAATTTTTATCATTTAATGTTCTCGCATCGGTTTCTTTCTTTCCGGTGCCGCGATTTGCAAGAAAGGTATTCGCATTCTATCTTCTTCTCCAGGATTCTTTTATTTATATTTTCAATCGGTGAATCGTGTCAATAGTAAATGATCGTAGACCATGTAGATTAATGCAGAATATTCCGGCGAAATGTATCACAGAGAATGTAGAATAACGGGTGAATCGATGATACTCGCAGTGGAGAGTATATGTAGAACAACGTGGCGGAAAATGAAGAATATGTAAATGTGGAATAGTCGAACAAAATATAATATAGAATTTAGAGAATCACAAGGGAATAATAACGAGAGTAGAGAGCGTCGAATGGAAGAAAATACAAAACGGAAGAGAATATAAAATATAAAGGGAATATAGAGAGAGAGAGCGTTGAATATGTTTATATGAATATAGTAGGAAATCCGAGTTACCGCGTCGTCGACACTGTACCCATAAAATTGATCAGTCCCCTTTTTTACCGTTTCGAACCTAGCAAATCTGAAAGAGAAACGAAGTCGGATTCCGAGCTCGCATTACGGCGAACGAGTGTCGGAGTCGACGTGTTTTCGATACGCGTGAGGTGTGTTAAGAATTTCATTGAATGCGATCGATACTCGTTAATACGTGCTTCAGGAAGATATTGCACAGCCCTCTCGTATCAATCTTTTTCCCTAGGAGAAGCCTCTTCCTTCGTTTTTCCTCCTTTCTTCCTATAGAATGCAAGTTACACCGGCCCGGTTCGGGAAAAAAAGGAAAAACGTACCCGTAGAGAAGCGAAATTTCCTGTGTCTAGCTCTGCACCGTTAAAATATCATAAATAAGGAAGTAATGCCTGGTCGTTGAGGTTCACTTCCTTTAATAAAATCCCTCGGCTCCTTCGTCGCTCCTTAAAGCGAATTAATTTCCCTCAAGTACCGGGGCTAATTTAAACACGACACGTTCGTCGCAGGATGCGATCTCTTTTTCGGTGATTTTTACCCTCTGCGCGGCGGGGCAACGGCCCCTCCACCACCCAGCGAATCCCTTTGCTTCGTTACGTGTAAATAAAATAATAACGTTAACAGCGTTCGCGGACTCTTCATTTTACCTTTTTATTAATTTATTGGCTGAAGCGCTGCTGTTTTTTTTTTCACTCCGCGCTCGCGAATATCACGAGTAATAGCACTACAATAATTTTAACTGTTCAACGAATTTGGTCGAGCATGTTTCATTCATTTCTACCGTGAGCGTTTCACTCGGATATTTTTTTCTTTGTTTTAACTTTTCTGGAACGATCGAACTATTTAAGGAATTTTAGAACATTGTCGTACACGCTGACGTATTTATTTAACATTTAAGTTTGACACTGTAGAATATATTGCCACCAAAAGAATGAGGAATTTTTTTAAATGCAGTATAGAACAAGACACACAAGTTTGTTTAATTGTCGAGCAAAAACTAGAAGCAGTTTGAACTCCGAAATCAAGACATACAGTCAAGAAAACAGAATAACTTTTTTATAATTGCACCAAACGACCTGATTTTTTACAATCAATTTGAAGTATTGGTTTATGAAATGATATGCAAAACAGATTCTCCAACAATTATAATTTACATGGAAAAATAAAGAAGCCATTTTTAAAGCTTTTTTATTTGGGTCCCTAATGAAAATTTAAAATATATGTGTTGTAGATCTATGTTAGTTATACTTATGCTGAAAATTTCATCGAAATCGGTTAACGCAGGAAGAAACGACACGCATCGAAAGATGTACGATTCTGTGGATTTATAAAACTACGATTTTCACCATTTTTAATCGCTTGTAGCTCGTGTGTATGTTAATCGATTTCGATGAAATTTCCAGCATGTATGTAACTACTATGTATAAATCTACAAAACATATATATAGACCAAATAAAAGTTTTAAAAAATGCCTTTTTTAATTTTGCATGTAACCTTGTAAATTATAATTTTAATTGATTAAAAAAGTTATTCTGTCTTAAAGGGCGTTTGAATACTTTCGTGACTCACTGTATCTTTCAATCTAGAAGATTTTTATTGTGTAATCCTTTTTACACTATTCACATGATATTAAATCTGTTTTCTGAAGAATTGAGTTAAAAGAAGAAGATGAATATCAACGGGTTTTGCATATAAATTCTGGTTATAATATTTGTGGACCACGAGGACAGATGTTACGTCTGCGAGTCTCGGATTTCGAAAATAGACTGTGGGGATAATTTTCGGAAGGAACCGAGCGAATGAAAATATTCGAAATGATTTTGGATGGATGCGAGACACCCACGCCTCGGAGATTTAATTTTCGTTTTCATTAGGTTAACGGTACGTCGCTCCTTCGGATCTCGGAGTAAGCATCCGGATTTAGGTTCCGGCACGATGTTAGCTGCGCAGAATGTTCTCGGATCGATCCCCCTCGGGTGTCGGGGGGTTGCGACGGAGTCGCCCTCTTCGTCAGCAGGAACCCCAACATTTTCACCCCCGAAAACGACACCGGGAACCCCCGCGGGGTATTCGTTCGAGCCAGTACCCGAGGGGAATGTACTTTCATTGTGAGACAACCTACACCGACCGGGTGGTCCCTTTCGTCAGGAGCCGCTCTGATAAACCGCGTAAATCAGGAGACGGAACAAAAAGTCGATGGAAACTGTGAAGTTATTGGGTCAGCGAGCGAGCAAGGCTCACCGGGAATATCGATATGCCTGGTGCCTACCAAACCCCGACTCGGTTTCATTGGAATTTCATCGATCCCTTCGATTGATTTCACCACTTATTTTTCTTCGCGAACTATCACCGATCCTCATTGAATTTGTCTCGACACACTTTTTAACGCTAAACCTACCGACACTTAAAAGTAACTGGTAGATGTTCCCTTATACAGGGTGGTTCATCCAACTTGCACACTTATACAGGGTGGTCCACTTAAGTAAGGACACCTAAATATCTCCTCTAATTGTGGGGGTATAAAAAATATTTTGTGTACTATTTGAATGGTTTGAAGAAACCATTGTATTGCAAACAATATTTTGTTTCTGGAGGTAATTTTTTTCGGAATTATCAAGGTCATCGATGTTTTTTGATACATAACTACATTTTTCTTTTATTGCATTGTGTAACTGATCGAAAAATACATTCAGATATGTATAATAACATGACCTTGAAATGATCTTGAGCTTCGAAAATTAAGGTTTACCTTCAGATCAAGGTCAATGTCATGTTATTATACATATCTGAATGCATTTTTCGATTACTTACACGGTACAATAAAAAAAAATGTACAGAAGCTGCATGGTCTCTCTCTCTCTCTATTTTCTAAATTTCTAAATTCTCCTAAATTGGTGGATCAGCAATTTTTTAAGAATTTATTTCTTCATATTTTTGTGAATTTTTCTGAAATCAGTCGCTGTATATCTGTACGTGTTTTTATTTGATGTCGTTCTTGTATTTTTAAAAACTCGACAATAATAAAATTGTGTGTAATTATATTATTATTATTTATTTAATGCTTTAAACCAAGGCTATGTAGCATGAACAATACATGAGCATATTAACATATTACATATTAATTCGCTTAATAATACATAATAGTACATAATAGTAACTTAACTTACAACTAGTTTATAATATAGCTTCTACTTGGTAAACTTAATGAGATTAGATTTTAATTGCACATTGCTTAATAAAATGTGTAATTATATGTAAAATTATTTTTTAATATTTGATAAAAGCTCTTTATTCCGATGAATGGCAGTTGAATTCGTTATGAGCGACATAGGATGATGTATTTTTTTTCTGTGCAGCGGTGTCCAAGATGCGCAGACAAACGAGAAGCCCGATATCAATTTTTGAGAGCAGAAAGTTAGGGAAGCAGCCCCGATACTTTTATCGAAGCCGACTAAAAAACCCGCGAACTTCCGAAAAGTTTCGCAACGTGGAAGTTCCCGTGTCAATACGTTTCTATCGATCGTTTCTGGATCGACGTTGATCGAGGACGGTGGAATAACGAACCTACATCAATCTGGTTTACCTTCGTCAGCGGTTCGATGTGTTTCGCAGCAGGTACACAGTCGTTTAATAATTATAATCATTTGGACCACACGCTATATCCTCTCACAAACAGATAACTCGTTCTGTTCCGTTGCAATTTACATTGGAACTGCAACAGACTGAATCATTACTCTCGTAATGATACCTAAGAAAACCTGTACACCACTTATTAATTGTATTTTTTAGTTTCGCTCGATCATAAATTCTCCATTTTTACTCGTCTCGAATCGATTGAGACACGAAAATCGACGGACCAGCGAATTACAAGGAAACTGCGAGCCGAGAGTTGCCCGGGAAATTTGTTCCCTGTGATCACAGACAATATTTACAAATTCCCCGTACGAACGATCGTTCTCTTCTAACGGTGTAGTATTTATGATATTTGGCAGCGAGCCAACACGCTATTTCCGGACGCACGGTGCCTTAATTTTCGTGGTTAGTCAATGCACCCTGTATTTTTAGACCTTTTGGAGACCGAGAATAGGATCGTCGAATGCACTGATCAATTCTCGTTGTTCGAATATTTTCCGTGGAGCTTAGCTTCTGTTTCATAATATCTGGCTAGTCTCCAGTACACTGTTGAATGTGCGTTACACAATTGGCTTTTTACATACCGTTTCACATTAATATTCAACAATCTTCAACTAGGTGGTGCCACAACTTTCTCGTGCAAATTGATCTTGATGTACATACATGTTCATTTCTCTTTGATATTAATTTTACGAATATTGAGTCTACGGGAGTACTCTCCTTTCCAGGATTGCAAGATTTTTCAGGAGTCAAATGTGTTGGTTTTTGAAGTGAATTTTACGATATAATTTTCACAAGAGACAATATACACTCTGGACATTTATACATAAAGATGTTGATATATTAGGTTGGCAATTAAGTTCGCGACCTCCACATTTTCTCAAAGAAAGTAATTTATATATATTTTTTAAGCACAAGTATTTTGTATCAAATTAATCGCAAAATTCAGAGCTTTCCAATGATACAGTTAGGAGCAAAACTGATCACACACACTTTAAATAAGAATAACTTTTTTATGAATGGACCAAAGGACTTCAATCTCTTTGTAAGGCTAGATGAATTAGTTTAGTAAATGACGTCTAAAAAATATGTTGAAAAATGCATTTGGTCGTAATTCTGAAAGACAATAGAAAAAATTGTTTGTTACGACTTTTTTAGTTGGGCCAATAAATTAAAAAATTGTGTTTGGTCAACTCGTATAAATTATATACGCTCCGAAAATTTCATTGAAATTGGTTAATTGGTTTACGAGTTATAAACGATCAAAAGTGGTAAACGGCCGAAAATCTTAAAAAATTGCCATTTTTAACACTTTTGATCGTTCATAACTCGTAAACCAATCAACCAATTTCAATGAAATTTTCAGAACGTATATAATTACGCCTCGTAAACGTAAAAGTAGGACTTTTGAGGAAAACAGCGGTCCAGATTAAAAACAGAAGCTTCCCAATCCCGGAAAGGAGAACACCCCTTTAACCAAGAATCGTAACAGGGTTAGCAGGTTGGAAAACGCGAAGCAGGAGCAGATCTTGGGAAAATCGTTGGGGATTCGATGGGAAAATTGGTTGACCGTGTCCTAGGATAATGTTCGATGACAAAAGAGCCCGCAGCGCGCGGCATCGCACGTTAATTGTCCATTGAAATGTCTCTGGTGTCGGGCAGAGAGCGGCGCGGCGTTTTGCGATAGTTGGCCGATCTCCAGCACGCGTATTCTCGAAGAACACAGCACAGCGCGGCCAAAAAGTGCCGCGTGCTTTACCCGGCTCCCTTCGTTCGGGTAAGCCGATGGAAATGCCCTCTTTGTCGAGGGGTGAACTCCACGCTGCCAACCCCGATGTATATTCGGCTAGAAAGGACGTCACCCCCTATACTCTAAGGCGACCCCCGTCCCTAACGTATTACGTCGAGTGAAATGAGCGCGGGCAAGTTTCGGCTCTCCAAAACAAGACAAAAACGTGGCCGAATACGGGAAAATCGCGCGGACATCATCGCAATAACAGACATAATTTTTCAGTCTCCTCTGGGAGTCGATTTAAACTCTATTCTGCGGTTTGCGTTGGAACGGAGGGGTTGTTTTAAGATCTCGATCTAATTTTGTATTTGAGACAGTTCTACTAACAAAATGGAAAATGCTAGAAAGACTTTGGTGGTCTGTCCAAATGCATTATGATTTCATTAATTTGTAATTTAATATTTTTTTATTAATAATAAATAATGTGAACCACGGTAAACATTGAGTTACACGGATAGAAGGAGCAGATTGAGATCTTGTTTCTGGCTCGAATGGAAAATCTATGAAACGGAAGCTAACTGTGTGCAACAGTCGGGCTCGTGATTCATCGGTTTATCTGTTTCGCGACGTTAAACGCGTCTCCCAGTGAAAGCGCCCTTCTTCTTGGTTGACAAGGGGTGGGAAAGAAGAACGAAGAGAGACAGAGACCGGAACTTGCCGGCTGAAAAAGACGTCCGGCACTTCTTTCATTGACCCGTTCCTCTTGACTGTGAAAACTCCGTCACTTATTTCAGTCTGCGCGTGAATGAAGCTCGGGGCAGGGGTTTGAGATTAGTGAGATGGAAATGGAAACATTATGTGTCTGTGTACGCTGGCTCATTCTACTGCGGAGAGAGACCGAGAATTCGAATGCTAGATTATTTTATATTTTACCATCGGGTTGGCAAGAAAGTAATTTCGGACTTTCAAGGTAAAAGAAAACCGAATTTCTTTATTCAAGCGATGTACTTTAATCAGTAAAATATTTTCTTAGTTATTCATTTCGGGAAAAAATCATTGAACAGAAGGGAAAAAAATATCTTATTCATTAAAGTTCACTGCTTTAATAATAAAAAAAAATATACGTGTTCATTATTATTGTTCTTATTATTTTCTCAGTAACGAAAATGGCTACACGAAAAATCCACAACGACGATAAGAATTGTTTCTAAGAAGGATCGCGCTAGAAAAATCTTGTTTGGCAAATGCTACTGTGAGACAGTTACGTTCGAACGCTTGATTAATGTTCGCGCACTCCGCTGCTAAACTATCCATCCAAACCGTTAGTGTTTTCGCTGTTAACCCTGCATTACTCGCGCGGAGTATGGTAAACCCCGGCGGATTTAATTGAATTAAATTTACATAAATTTAATCTTCTGTAAATAACTATTAGTCACCTAGTCCATAAAGCGAAAACGGCCCATCAAAATTACACCTGGTAATCACGGGAATACTCTTGACCTGAGTAAATGGAGGGTCGATCGAATAGATTCAGTGACCTCGCAGTTTTAAGCGCTAGAAGCTGCTTTTTAGGAAAATAATTGACCGCTTCGAGTATCCGGTTCTCCCGTAAGTAATGAACTTTTTCGAAAAACGAGGAGCATCGAGTGTTTAATCAGTGCGAGGATATCAAACTTAAGAAATCATTTAACCTGCTGTCGAATAAATTTCGCTCATTCAATCGTAAATTTTTTAATTTACTGTAAGGTGTATTTTTGTTTATGAATTTGTCGTTTCGGAAAGTTGAATTGAAATTGTAGAATAGGTGTGGCGTTTTTGAGCGTCTCGTTGCAAATTTTTAAACGCTGGAAGCTGCTTTTTAGAAAAATAATTGACCGCTTCGAGTATCCGGTTCTCCCGTAAGTAATGAACTTTTTCGAAAAACGAGGAGCATCTAGTGTTTAATCAGTGGGAGGATATCAAACTTAAGAAATCATTTAAACTGCTGTCGAACGAATTTTTTGTTTATGTATTTGTCGTTTAAGAAAGTTGAATTGAAACTGTAGAATAGGTGTACATAGTGTGTGTTTTGGATGTTCTCATTGCAAATAAAATGCCCGAGTAACAGGTTAAAGATTGTCGACCGTTCATACGTGTCCGTCCCCGAGCAAGAGCTCTTGTGGATAAGCTTTTTTCTCCGGAAAGAGTCTTACAGACTGACGATTTCGTTTTAGCTCCGGATTGAAGTCGACGTTCGACCTTCAAATTCCTATCGAATCATACCCGCCTTTTCTATTTCCTTATCGAAATCGGCGAGCTCTAATACACAAATCTCATTGGACGGGAGGGGAAATAAAATCTGATGTACTGGGAAATTACATAAATCGAAACAGACTAATCTTACGCTTTAGGATGCATTAGATTCAAAGAGATTCCATTCACACATCCTTATGCAAAATAAAAATTTTCTAGCTGAATTGCAACAATCTGGAGTAACATAGAAATTTATCTTCATTCTCAATATGTTTGATTTTTAATGAATTTGAAAATTCGTCTACTCGCTTTTGTCATAAGTGCATAAAATCCGCTGTCTAATAATAACGAAAGCATATCTTTCTTCAAATTAGTAATCATTCACTGGTCCCATGGGAAACGAATATTTGAAATTACTCAATCAAATTTTATTCAGAGATAGAGATAGTTCTGTCGAAATTAATAAGATGATTTGTCACTGCAGTAGATCTCGGATAACAGGGAATCATCGTTTCGAAACCCGCCGTTTCTCCGAACAATACCGCTCAAGATAATCTCGTTAACCCTTTGACGAAATATCACTCCAATAAAGTACGAACTTCGCTCCACAAACATTTGCCTCAAGGGAGGTGAGTACACTCGGCTAGTTGAAGGTTACACATCAATCGCCGGTAAATCAAACGATTCCGGAGAACGAAAGAGGAGGAAAATCCGCGATTCTCTCGCGTACTCGTTTCCGCGTGCCGTCGAATCAAACCGCCTACCGAAACAGAAAAAATAAAAAAAAGAGAGAGGGCAAAAACACACGGAAAAAAGAGGGAAGATCAAAATCAAAGACAGGTAAAAACCAGAATAATTCTCTTGCTACCGTCCCGTGTTTTCGCATCCGTCCCCCAATTCTCACACTTTCTCCACCCTCGAAATTATCCCCCTCGAAACAGACCGAAACAAAAGAATCGGAAAACGTGATCTGCAAAAATACGATTACTCCCGTTCAAAGAAAATTTGTTTGAAAAGACAGATAGGACTAATTCTCGCGTGTGTCTATAATTACGAAAGTGGTTTTAGTCAAAATGTACAACACATTATTTTAAACTAAACGAATTCAATGTAATTTTTACGACATTGTGAAAAATGAACCGTTAGATGGTGCTTGTTATTGCGACATTACATGGAATTCATTTATAATCTTCCCGTAAAAATCACCACTCAGATTTAACTAAAACAGATTCAGAAAAATGCAATACCGCGATTCGTGTAAAATCAATTGATCAGAACTGCCAGCTAATTTCAACGAATTTTGTCGAGCATGTTTCATTCATTTCTACCGCGAGTGTTTCACTCGGATATTCTTTTCTTGGTTTTAACTTTTCTGGAACGATCGGACCGTTTATAGAATTTAAGAACATTTTATTTAACATTTAAGTTTGACACTGTAGAATATATTGCCACCAAAAGTATGAGGAATTTTTAAAAATGCAGTACAGAACAAAACACACAAGTTTGTTTAATTGTCGAGCAAAAACTCCATGCAATTTGAACTCCGAAAGACATACAGTGAGCCACGAAAGTATTCGAACGCCCTTTAAAACAGAATAACTTTTTTATAATTGTACCAAACGCGACCTGATTTTTTACAATCAATTTGGAGCATTGGTTTATGAAATGATATGCAGAAAAGATTCTCCCAAAATAATAATTTACATGGTTGCATACAAAAATAAAAAAGGCATTTTTAAAAAATTTTTTATTTGGGACCTTAATGAAAATTTAAAATATACATTTTGTAGATCTATATTAGTTATAATCATGCTGAAAATTCATTGAAATCGGTTGACGCAGGAAGAAACGACACGCATCGAAAGATGTACGATTCTGTGGATTTATAAAACTACGATTTTCACCATTTTTAACCGCCTGTAGCTCGTGTGTATGTTAATCGATTTCGATGAAATTTTCAGCATTACGTAACTACTATGTATAGCTCTACAATACTTTTTTATTTTTCCATGTAACCTTGTAAATTATAATTTTTGGAAAATCATTTTTGCATATCATTTCGTAAACCATTGCTTCCAATTGATTAAAAAGGTTATTTTGTTTTAAAGGACGTTCGAATACAATCGTGGCTCACTGTATCTTTCACTCTAGAAGATTTTTATTCCGTGTAACCCGTTTTACACTATAAGGGTGGATTTATAGTGGAGCAGCGAGGTGAGCTGTGCGGCGAAAAAAAAGAAAAACAAAGAAAATACATATGTACTTTTTCATTAGTATGTGTCGAAATGTTGTCACGAATGTTTTGATTTCTTTTCATCGCGCCGTTATCATCGATGCTTCCAGCTCCACTATAAATCCACCCTTAACACGATTATTGAACCTGTTCTCTGAAGAATTGGGCTAAAAGAAGAAGATAAATATCCACGCGTTTTGCATATAAATTCTAGTTATAATACTTGTGGAACACGAGGACAGATATTACGTCTGCGAGTCTCAGATTTCGAAAATAGACAGTGGGGATAATTTTCGAAATGATTTTGGGTGGATGCGAAACTGCCAGAGCTAATTTCCCGAAATTCTTTCAGTTTGCTCGGACCATCCCCCTGAAAATCGCTAGAAGGGTTGTAGAAAAAAGGTTAGGATGAGCCCGAGAAAAATGGATCGATGAAATCAGACGACGCGAGGGGATCGATTCGGTTATGGATCGACCGAGTGCGAGGGGGTTCAAAGGGGGGTTGAAGCGAACGTCATCGTCGAGGAGTCTGTACCCGTGGTGGTCGTCGTCGTCGTCATCATGGGCGCACGACGGCTGTGCCCACAGACTCGCCGCGGACTCCGATGTTAGCGCGATCGATACGGCCACCCCCCGTGCGCCCCTTCTACGCCCGTTAGCTGGGCCGATTTTTTTCCGTGTTACCCTCGCGCATGCGCGGGCCACCCGGGCTTCCCCTATTGCAACTAGCCGGCGTCGGGGCTGTCGGCGCAGGGAGATCGTGGCGTGGCTCGAACTCGGCTCGGCGTGGCTCGGCTTGGCGTGGGCACGGGAAGGAATGGCGTGGGCCATGGCGTGGCGTGGCACGGCGTGGCCGTGGCGTGGCGTGGCGACGAGGGGAGACCCGGCTTGGTACTCGGTGCCCGTGCTTCATTACAGCTACGCCAGGGTCCCGGTGTTCGAACCAGAAACTGCGGGGGCCGCGGCGGTGACGCCAATCCCGAAACGCCGAATGAAACGTCCACGAAGTGCTTTTCGTACAGCGAATATATAGGGTGTCCCTTTATTCGATGATCTTGTCCCTTAAATTGTAGGTCTAACGTCCCTCCGTAACCGTCTCATCGGACTTTCCAAATAGAACAACGAGATATTTACTGGCTCTACCGCCACGCTGCGCTTTTGATGAGATGTCTCGTGAGCCGATGGTGATCCCGCGATGCTGAAGAGCATCGCTGGCTCCGCATCATGCCAGTCGTGTTTGAAGGTTTGTGGACCTTCTGAACGTCTTTCTGCTCGAGGAACTGGAACTAGGAATTTTTTCGGAGATCCACTCGAACAGGATCCCTATCGGAGTTTGGTACCAGGAAATTTTTAAAAATCTTCCTTCTTCTTGAAGTGTTTGCGACAATGTTTCGAGTACAAGGTCAGGGCAGGGCTGGGAGGATCAGGATGGACAGCTACAGTGATTTTTAGTAGGTCTCTCAGGTTTGTTCTTTCGAGGAGAAAACCAAACGAGAATTGCGAGCACAGATTGTTTTTTCCTCGGACTTCGAAGTCCAGGTGAATATCCAGGGGTCATCCCAGACCCAGGGAACTTCACTGTAGTTTCCCGGTTGAGGATATCGATTCCATCAGGAACCTATTTCACCGTTGGTTAGGCTGTACGCGTGGTTAGATCTGGCCTGTAGCTCTCGTCCTACGAAGTACGACCGACTGGTCGACGAATCGCTATGGTCGATGTGAACCAGTCCCCTAACCTTTTATTTAATGTTTCTTTCTGCGCTGCTTGAGACACTGGCCAATGATGTCTGTATCTGATGTGCGACCTTGAATCCGTTGGAAGTAATAGATTCATTAATGTCTCTAGATTTGGTGCTTCACAAAATATGATTGAAAATAATACTAGTGATACGAATGAGGAGGGTGTAACGATGAATATGGGGTAGCAATGATAGCAGCTCATGTTGATCTGGTGGAGTGTTGTCTTTAGTCCTCTCGTCCGACCAACTGGCAAGAAGTATACGGTAGAACCATACTAGTTACAACCTCGGTAACTTGCGAGTAAACTTCGTCGGTCACATTCCATCAAAACATAGTCAGGATGGTGTGAGTTAGCAATGGGAAGCGATAGCGAGAGGAGCAAGTGTTCCACTGCAATTGTCCTAACAATTAATTGCCGTGCTGTTGATTGGTTTCTCTCTAACTGTGCATCCCCCAATTTTTCCAACCATTGTCGACTCCATAAAAGTAAAAAAACCACTCTAAGACGTTGTCTATTATTAAATTGCAACGAACCCATTTACTTTCAAACAATTTAGCAGAAGAAAATAAAGACTATAAACAACAGAGTATATAAAATTAATTTGACCATTTTCTTGTTCATGAAATGTCGCAAGCAATTTCCGGGTTCCGGAGTTGAAATAACAACAGAGTGAAATTTTATGAGAGAGATTATCAGTGTACGCTGTGCAACGTCTTGCGGTCGGATCCAGGAAGCGTCGACTGACCTGAATGGACCAGATTAGAGGTAGTCTAGCAAATTTGTAAATACAAACACGCCCGGAAGATGATCGTGATGCCTCATCCGGTGACTTATTACGTGGCGCTCAGTCGGAGTATTAATAGGGCATTGCGGAAATCTACTTATTTCAGTAATTACCTAAGTTCTTTAATGAATCTTCGTGGATTCGACGAGGTGTAACGGAACCTGACGGGACTCATCCGTAACCAGACAGCGTTCGGCAGTTGTAGGGACGTTCCCCTTTGCTTCCGACTCGGCTTTTAATTCGCTCTAAGAAGCAAATATCAGTTCCAGGGTTTTTGACCTAATCCGTGGCCCAGGAAAATTTCGTGGCTCGTGGCGACCCTTTGTCTCGCCTAATTCATACCGGACCCCTATTGTGCACTTTAAAATATTGTACCCACAAAAGAAACGGGTGCGTATTTGTCTGGAAACATAAATGAACCCTTGTCGTAACCAATTTTATAGAGAATCCATTTTTCAAACACCCTTAATTTCATAATTATCCAGTTTCTCAAATTTCTAATTTCGCAAACACCCCAACTTCCCAAATTTTCAATTTCTCTAACAGCCGAATTTCTAAACTTCAAATTTTCAGATGACGAACCTGCCAAATCTCAAAATTCTCAGACTCTCAAACTTCGAATTCCCAAATTTCAAGAATCAATTTTTCAAACACCCTAATTTCACAAAGTCTCAATTTCCCAATTTTTTAACTTCTCTGTCACCCGAATTTCTGAACTTCCGAATCTTCAGATGACGCAGCTGCCAAATTTCAAAATTCTCGAACCCTCAAACATCGAATTCCCAAATTTTGAAACATAAATTAACCTTTTGCTCGCGAGGATTTGTTTGAATATTAAAACGATTTACAGGACCAGAATGAATCAGCTCTTACTGAAATAATTAAATGATCATGCTATATCGATTATTTAACTGCTTTGGTAATTAAAATTTCTTTACAGTAAGTATTGGTCACAGAAAAATAGAATTCCATTGCACTTTTAAAGAAGAAAAGAGCACGTATATCTATTGATTTTACTTTGAAATCTTCATCAAGAGCCCAACTCGATATTGGAAATATTTAAAAAACAAAATCTAGGTGTTAAACGGAATGAAAGGATTTTTGGTATTGAACGTGATGAGAATTGTAAGTATTATTGCCCGAGCGAATGGTCAGCTCGCGGTTCCATAACAGATAATAGTGTGTAATCATAGCAATGACAGGCGTTAAGCGAGTATTGAAATAAAATGAACGACATGTGGAAACCCTCTGCGCAATCAGATTAACACAATAAAACGACAAACTAATTCCGTGTAATCTCTGATAATCCTGACAAACGCGGATAGGGGTAACTTACACTACGGGAATAGAAAATCGCTGTTTACTCTGAAAGGATTGACCTGCGGTTCACCGCCTACCTACACTCTTTATTCAAATTAGCAAACACGTAGATCCGTGAACATTTCAATCACTTTCTCGTTAACATATCTCGAAAATTAATTCGGAGGATACGATTAATATTCGTAACCAATAGATTAAGACGAAACAAGTTGAAGAACGTTGTCTAAAACATTTACAGAATAATATATTAGTGCATAAGACATTTTTGAAAGTTGTACGAAATTCATTTGGCTATGTTTAAATAAACTTCGCGACGAGGGTATCGAACGTGTCAAAGCTGCAGCACAAAACATCTGCATGGACCAGCCAGTGTTATTAAAACATTGAAACTAGCCACTCGTGACGATCAATAAATAATATTTTTGGCTCACCAATTTATTTCACGAAGGCCGTCGAAAATTAAAACAGCTCGGACGTCTCTTCCGAAGGTTCCGTTTCCACCCCCGCAACGTCCACCGCCTACGAACGTTCATCTTTTCGCTCGACTTCCTGTTACATAGAAACCACCCCCGCGAGTTCACGCGGACGGTTACGCAACCGGGCAGTTGCGTAATCTATCCATTCATCTATCCGTTGGAACGTCGTCGCCTGGAGGCGCGACCAAAGTATCGGCCGCGATAAAGATCAATGAATATTCATAGTTCGGTCCGGCAAAAAATCGGCCACTCGATGAATAATCAACGACTAGGTTCGTTCCGTGACGACGCGACGCGACGGGGTTCCCTACGATCCGGAGAGTTGCTTTCGTCTAACGACCAGTCCCTGTCCAAACGATATTACTCGGTGCCGAAGTCTTCTTCGCGATTTATCTTATTGTCGGCGACTATACTGTCCAGCGATATCCCCGAGCTTCGTTAACTATACACCAGTATTTACAGGGTGACAAGAAATAACGGAGTTAAACATTTCTTATTACAATTCTGTGAAATCGACGAATTTCGAAAAACCAAATGATAACAACCGTAACATAGACCTTTAGTATTCATACATTTAAGAAGTTTCGAAGTGGCCACCCTTTGAGCCGATTCAGAGGCTCAAACTTGTTTTGAAATTTTCGGCTATGGGCCGCAGCTCTTCTGGCGTCATTCGGTCCCACAACCGGCGCAGAGATTTTTTCAGCGACTCGAAACTTTTATGGGACTGAGCACAGGCCCTGGCTTCCAAAATCGACTAAACGCTGGAGTTCATAGAGTTGAGATCCGGTGAGTACGGCGGCCATTCCGCAGATGTGATGAAACCTGGAAAATAGGATTTGCTACGGTTTTCGTGGATCAAGGGGTCAAAATCAACCAAGAAGTGTATCGACGGGACATTCTCGAAGCCGTCGTACTTCTGTGGTCCCAACAGCACCTCGGCGATCCGGAATGGACGGTACAGCAGGATTCCGCGCCGGCCCACAGGGCGAAAACGACTCAGGAGTGGTGCAAAGCCCATTTTCCAGGTTTCATCACATCTGTGGAATGGCCGAAGTACTCACCGAATCTCAGCCCGATGGGCTACAACGTGTGGTCGATTTTAGAGGCCAGGGCTTGTGCTCGGCCCCATAAAAATTTGGAGTCATTGAAAAAATCTCTGTACCAGGAGTGGGACCGAATGACGCCAGAAGAGCTGCGGACCATTGCCGAGAATTTCAAGACACGTTTGAACCTCTGTATCGGCGCAAATGGTGGCCATTTCGAAACTTCTTAAATATACATATGAATACTAAAGGTCCATGTTATGGTTGTTATTATTTGGTTTTTAAAAATTCGTCAATTTGACAGAATTATAATAAGAAATGATTAACTCCGTTATTTCTTGTCACCCTGTATACAGGATGCACCAAATATGGAAGATGCAAGGTAAAAATTGTCCAAGTTAACTCCAAGTATTTTTAAATTCGATCAGTGTGTCCACGAAGCTGGACAAAACTGAATTGAATTGAATCTGCGCGACGAAGTCTAGCGACGATATTGGTCAAAGATGGAGATGAAGAATGACAGCCACGGTTAAAGTCTTCTTCGCGATTTATCTTATTGTCGGCGACTACACTGTCCAGCGATATCTCCGAGCTTCGTTAACTGTACGCCAGAGTTGTGCAGAATTACAATTGAATTACTCTAGAATAATATAATTACAAAGTAATTGAATTACATTGTAATTTATAATTCAGATCTTCGTTCAATTAAATTACAATGTAATTCGTAATTGTAATGGAGTACAATTATAAAATACTTCGTAATTAAATTACATAAAATATATAGCGTTACGTATTATGAACGAGGACGAGGAATAGAAACTACGCCGCACAGATACTAAACAAGTATATGAAAGAAAAACATAAAAATATATCGCACTTCTTCAAAGTCTGGGCTATAATTTGGAAAGCTGTATTTTAATTATATTGTATTTGAATTATATTGTATTTTAATTATATTGTATTTCAATTATATTGTATTTCAATATTATATTGTATTTCAATTACACACATCTGATTAAAATACTTAGTAATTGAATTACAATGTAATTGAATTAGCACAATTCTGCTATACACCAGTATTTATTACAGGACGCCCCAAATATGGAAGACACAAAAAAAATTGTCCAAGTTAATTCCAAGTATTTTTAAATTCGATCAGTGTGTCCTCGAAGCTGGACAAAACTGAATTGAATTGAAACTGCGCGACGAAGTCCAGCGACGATATTGGTCAAAGATGGAGACGAAGAATTGACAGCGATGGTTGAAGAGATGCGAATCGGGGTAATTGGCGCGAATAACAGTGGATTTCGAGTATCGGCGTTGTGCAGATGTTCAATCAGTGCGTCCAGTTTCGAAATTCGTCTCGCATCGTTACCCGATAGCATTATCGGTATGCGTGTATGTTATACACGCAGCGGAAAGGGTCGGGTCAATGAAACAGGACACGGCCGAAGTACCATAGAACAGAGCTTTAGAAGCTTCTATCTCTCGTTCCGCGGGACTCGGCTGTGTAAGTGCTAGTAAGTGAATACGTGTCTAGTATTACTGTAGTCGCAATTGTCCGGTACCTTCATTACCTGTTAATGGCTCCGTATAGTCTTACTAAACCATTAGGTTGATCGTAGCTTTGCCAGGAGGAAAACGGCGCCCTTTCCCAGCGACTGCTTCACCCTCCTCCGGCTTGCGTTTTCTGTTTTTCCTTAGCATCGGGAATGCGTCACGCGGCGCGGGCTAATGAGAACGTTTAAAGAAGCCACCTTGCGAAAATTACGATGTAAACGGGGAACAGGTGGTTCCGTGCACGAATTTTCTCGACCGGTTCTGTGCTTCGAGCTTCTCGTATGGTATGCTAACAATACTTCGAAAACTGTATGCTTTGGGAATTTTTGGTCAATGGAATTTTCGAATTATTTCAGTCTCTTTCAAATTTTCGATTTTTTCGAACACCCTAATTTTGCAAATTATCAATTTCATAATTTTGCAATTTCTCAAACACCCCGATTTTCCAGATTTTCAACTTCTCTAACACCCGAATCTCTAAACTTCCGAATCTTCAGATGACGAAGCCGCCAAATTTAAAAATTCTCAGACTCTCAAACTTCGAATTCCCAAATTTTGAGAATACATTTTTCAAACACTATAATTTCATAATTTTTCAATTTCTCAAATTTCCAATTTCACAAACTTTCAATTTCTCAAACACCCCGATTTCTAAACTTCCGAATTTTCAGATGACGAAGCTGCCAAATCTCAAAATTCTTAGACCCTCAAACTTCGAATTCCCAAATTTTCAATATGCCAAATTTCCGTGGAGCACTTTTGGAATTCGCGAACTCCCGCGTTCATCGACTTTAAATTCGCGAATTCCCGCGTCGAATTAAATTTGAATCTTTGAATAAATTTGAATATCGAATTCGGACCTTGGGATTAAATTTAAACGGTCGCATTTTCATCGAGGACTCAGGCTTTTTAACTTTCGCGCGCGCAACGCACGAAATACGCCGTTGAATGCCGGAAATAGGTATAAAACGTTTCGGAGGCCGAACTGCCTTTGACAAGAAACGCACCGGAGTTGGGCGATTAAACAAACCTCTGCAGGTACGCCGCTCCGTACGAGAGATGTATCTTTACTAATTACAGGGGCGGACACAGAAAGTTACAGGTTTCGCAGTAGCTTCGTAATTGTTACTAATGAACGTCGTACGACTGCGTCAACGTAAACGATTTTCCTGATACGCTGGCATTTTCCGCAATCCTGTTATTTCCCCCCTCTTGCTCTTTCGCGAATTAACCCCAATTCCTTGTAACAAAACGGATGTCGCTTCTAATAAGTTGTAACGCGTACTAATTGGCAGATTTCAAATATAAAAAATTGATAAACCATTCGTCATTTGCACGAGCCGAACAAAACGTTATCGCTCCATATTTAATATTCCGCTTTCAATTCTATATTTCGCGTATATTAAATTTCTATTCGAATCGAATACCTCGGCTCGTCGCGAACTACAAATAATTAGCTGTCGACGCCTGCGATAATATTTTTATTTAATAAAATTGTACGGTATGCGATTAATCGAATTTATTATTTCGTGCCTGTTGATACAGATTTCGGTTTCATAGGGAAATTACGCGGATCGTTCATACGGTTTTAGCGTTTTTTTTTTCGTTTTGTTGGCACGCGACGATACTAAAACAAAGGTGATATCGGTTTAACGCGAACGTCGTCGGGGCGAGAAGAGCTGTGTTTGAACGCCTAGCTTCGTTACTTCGATTATCGATCATTACTCCACGTATGATGAGCACGAGGTTTCCTCAAACACGACCTAGTCACGTTCTCGGCGTGATTTTCGCCACGATAACGCAAAGGGGCTTTAACACGTAATCCACGAACTTCGAAATCACGGAATGTGAACCGATGACCGACCCGAGAGTTGGCAAGTTACTTCGAATGCGCTCGCATTGTTTCTATCGCACTTTCCTCCCATCTTCGGAGACTCTAATGATCATATATTTTAGCAAATAACAATTCACAGCGCACACTTTTCACAATTTCGCGACAGACAAGTCTGAATTCGTGCAAATATATTGGCATGAAAGTAATTTCGGTATTTTGAGGAGAAATAAAAACCCAATTTTGCGAAAATTTTGAAGTTTTATGAGCGCGGAGTTTTGAAGCTACCAGAAAGATGACAAAAGATCATCGAACAAGATGGAAAATATTTTACTGGTTAAAAAATTGGCTTTTATTTCAGCTTAAAATACCGAAATTACTTTCTTGCCAACTCAATAGTATAAATTATTTTCACGAATTTTTTAACTTGTTTCTTTCGGATCAACGTTGATCATTTTATTGGATTTAGTATATTTGGTATATTTTCGTACAGTGATGACATTGCTCATCAAGTCATATAACTCAAATTTTTGTTAATAAAACACATTTTATTTATTTTAAATGACTTTCCGAACGCCCTAATAAATATCCGATTAATTAATTCTTCTGGAAATTGATATCTTGAGATTGATATTGCATTGGAATTTTTTCAATTATACAGAAACGCGTATATCACCAAAAATGGATAGCATTTTATTATTTTATTTTGGTCACAGGAAATTTTTTCACAGGATGAAGTAATTTTATTTTGCTTTTTATTAAGTGGCTTATGAGAATGAGATTTCGCTTGAAGACCTGCAATCAAGTGATCACGGTTCGCGGAACAAGATGGAAGATGGGACTAACAGCTATTGCATGACGCTTTATCATATTTTTTTTTCGGCCACATGTGTTAGCTTTAAAAGCTCCACTCGCATGTTTGTCACTGGAAAAGGCACATTCGTTATACGCTGGACAAACGATCAAATATTTTTGAGTGGTAGTGTACTTCGTTTTAGCATGCGACCAGTCACTAAAAGCGAAACGATGGAAAGACGGGAAAAGAGAGAGTGTGTTTGTCTAAATAAAAGGGCTTTAAAAATAAATCTACTTTTTGTAATGCATTACCCGAAAGACACTAATCATTTGTAATGTCCCGTAGTTTTAACGTTAAAACAATTCTGTGCCGTTCTGTTTTTTCCCATGAAAGTGAAGAGAAGAAAAATAGAGGGAGAAAAAATTCATCTTCACTCCACTCTCCAGAAATTCATCAACAAAAATGAGAAACTCCACAAACATCCGCTAGTTATTCCAATCCACAACTTGCTAAGTGTATCGCAAACATTATTGATTTTCCATTCTACAAGCTATACATACACAGTACGTCTGCGCTTAAATGTAAATGTGTCATTACCTCAAACTGTAATATCTCCAAAAAATTACTAAACGTACAAACTCGTTCATAGACCTGTCCTATTATATTCTAACCAATATTTAGTATTAATCTTTTAGGGACGTCGACAGAATTATTCATCTAACTCCTTCCTGAAGACGCAATCATAATTTCATTGTATAACAGTGACTCCTACTAATATACGGACACTCCTAAAAACACTATAATTTTTTTATAGGAATATACGGCTTGAAATTTTTAGAGAAGTTAGAACAATTGATTTGCTACACAGCGTGACAAAAATTTTTGAAAAAAGCTGCCACTTGTCGGAATTGCTGAGAAAACACTAAAAATTGTATTTTTCAACTTTTTTATGTGGGCTTATATGAAAAATTTAGATAACAAGTTCCGCAGATCTGTATCAAGTAACTATATTCTGAAAAATGGCAATTTTTCACGATTTTCGGCCTCCAACTGCAATAATTCTAAGGGTTCTTACATCTTTCAATGCCTGTCGTTTTTTCCCGCATCAACCGATTTCTACGAAACTTTCACAGTGCATATAATTGACACAGATCTAGAAAACGTATTTTTAAAAATTTCAATTTAATTTACAGGCCCGCATAAAAAAGTTTTAAAATGCAACTTTTAGTATTTTCTCTACAATTCCGACCAAATGCAATTTTTGAAAAACTTTCTTTCACATCCTGTAGTAAACTAATTGCTCTAGCGTCCCAGAAAAGTTCAAAACGCATAGTCCAATGATAACAAAGTTGTTTTTAAGAGTGTCCGAATATTAGTGGGAGTCACTGTACACAACAAAGGATCAGTACGTATTATGTATTAGTTTTTGGCATTATTCAAGACTTTGTTAGATGTTCGAATAGAAATTCAACGACGTATCAATTGCAATCAGTTGAAGCTGTGCACCAAGAAGGAACAAGGCGAATGAAAAGACGCCGCGTGGAGTGGGTACAGGGTCGAAGGATAACAGGCCGAGGCGAGGGGGCTAACCGAGCAAGTGTACCGTGATCCTTGAAACCGCGAATCGGGGCCGCTTTATCGGCGGTATTTGCATCGCTTAACGGAAACCGAATTCGGGGGACAGGCCGCGGTTGAGATTTCGGCAGCGTTAACCGGCTTTCCTACTAGCGTATGTATTAAATCACGTACAAAATAGTGCATCGTGCCAGAGCTGTCCGCTGTAGCTACCGCGACCGTTGCATTCTCCTACAAACCCTCCTTTCCAACCCTTTCCTAATCTTACAGTCTGCAACACAAGCCTCTCATCATCATCAAAGTCTCTCATCTCAAATCAAAAGTTCATCAACTTGGGACTGCGATGATCTAAACAGTGGGCGACCTGTCCAGTGAATGAACATCACACTGAACGAACATAACTTGTATTATAATAATGTGTTTATGTAGATATGTTTATGGTCTACTGGTTTAGACCATTTTTCTTTTGTCATAATAGGAAAAGAACTTTTTCAGACATTAGAAATTCGCTAGATATTGTGTTAAAATGTCTTTTAAGAATTCCTACCTAGTTTCGATCTCGTAAGCTTTACACAAAAAGAAATAACTTCTGAATATCGCGTCCATCTTCTTGTGTCGCAGACTACACTAGACCGGAGCGAAAGAACATTCTTTTCGAAATCGAAAACGCCGCATAATTGATGCATGAATAGTTCACCTAAGTCACCAACAATTTGCGCCCCACGTTTCTCGTTTTAAATCTTACAAGTATTTTCACAGCTATTCAAAATTCACAATCACAAATTTTCAGGACTATCTGTATGGGGTTAGGAATCTGTACGGGGATAGGAAAAATTATTTTATACGTTTTAGTCCGTTTTGAAAACGTGGTATATTAAACATTTCTTTTTATTTATGTAAGCTAAAACATTTTAATCGCTTTTAGTTTAATTATACATTTTGGTTGACCTTACACCGTCTATAACAGAATATACTAATAAAATGTTTTGTTCGCTCCGGTCTACCGTACATACTTTCCTTTGCTCCCTCTTGTTCGGTGCTTTCTCTTCCCATCCTCTTTCCCACCATTCTTTGATCCTCCTGCTGCGTCTCTCATTCTTCTGTGTCCTCCTGTTTCTCGTTCTCTTTGGCCGCGTCTTCCTCATTCGCACTCTCCGCCCCTTCTCTTTCATATCTCGGCTCGGAACTCGACGGTTATATTTAGGTGAACTCTGGTATTATCCGTCGAAGTGACGGTCGTGCGAGCGAATGGACGTACGGACGGATGTACGAACGGACCGGTCCTACCAACTGGAACCGGAGGGCTTTTACTATCCTGTCCGTTACGTCTGACGGGCCGCGACGCTAGCCTGCGGGTTCAGCTCGATGGATCGATATACGCCCGTCCGTCTGTCTGTCTGTCCGTCGCGTCGCGTCGGTCTGTCTGTCCGGCTGTGTGTGCCGGCCGTTCGCGAAATTCACGGGCCTATTTTGCACGCCGGGCTCTCGCGGCCGCCGGAAATTTCGAAAACGGCTCGGCTCACGGCGGACCCCACGGCTCAAATGGAATTTTGGGAACCTCGATTACCCTTTTTCGGAACAGATGCCGTTTTCGGTCAGAGATCACTGGCGGGCATCTTTTTCCCTCTATTTTTTTTTAACGTTTTTAGGGAGAAATTTTTTGTGGCCAGCCTGGAGATTCCTCCATGTGATTAGCATTTGAATAGTGACGAGCTGTGAAATGTGATAATTCTTATTGTTTCGAGATATTTTTCAGTAGTCGAATGGTCGCAAATCAATCTAGAAATCGAATTTCGTAGTTTGCATTGTTCGACAGCATGTAGCTGTCGCAGCTTTATGAAAACAGCTAGATAACTACACAATAATGTAAATTACGCTGCCGAATAATGTGTGAAACTTGAAATTTGTGTACTGGAAAACCCCAGCATTGTCTTAAAAATCATTGCGTTATCGAGAAATGAGAAGGCGCATCCCGCAACCCTTGCGATCCTGGGAACGAGACTACCCTTAAAGGAAAAGGATATCAACACTAAATGAATTCGATCTAACGTTGAAATAATAAGCACCATAAAACTAATTTTTTTTAAATTTTCATTCAGACCACTTCCATAATTATGGTCGCAATTAATTCAGCCGCTACAATGGCCAATCTAACAATGCGGAATGAAAATTGATTTCGAAAGCGAATCTAGACACAAGTAATTGACTGCTTGAGAGTCAGATGCACAACGATCGAAATTTCTTTGGAAAAGGATCACCGGTGTTCTTAAAACATCCTAACCATTTGCACTCGGAGATATTTTAACTCGGAAATGGAACATTTCTTCCGAACTAAAATATTTCCATTCTCTATGATTTTTGAAATTTCATCGATATCAAATTGATATTAGGTTGGCATCTTAATTCGCGACCTTTTGTTTCGTTATTCTTTTATTGTATCTATTTTTTACTTATATTTATTGTATCACATAACCTCATTCAGTGACCATTCTTTTTGAACTGTATATCATTGGAAAGCTCAAAATTTTACGATTAATTTTATATAAAATACTCGTGCTCGAAAAATATGTACATATACATATAAATGACTTTGTTTGAGAAAATGTGGAGGTCGCGAACTTACAAGGGAAGGACCTCCAGTTTCCGACTTTGATTTTGATAATTTTTTGTGAGACGATGGTATATGGATCCCTAATGATGTCTGCAAAATATTAGGTGTAGTTACGCAATAGTTTTAAAGATATGACTAATAGAACTTCGAAAACTTGAGCTGCAAATCATGGTATATCAACAAGGTATGAAACTTTAATTGTTTATATCTTTAAAATTACTGAGTAACAACACCTAATATTTTGCAGACATCATTAGGGATCCTTATACCATCGTCTCACAAAAGATTATTAAAATCGAAGTCAGACACTTGGGGTCCCTCCCTTGTTAGTTGCCAACCTAATATCTGTAGCTGTCAGCAAGAACGCCGCATGTCGCATAATTTCACTTTCAAGACATTGCCGTTTAAAGTTTTGATCACTAATGCTTTTACATAGAGAATCGGTTAAATTACATTATTTGTTTGAACCTTTCGAATTTATTTTGATGCCTTTTTCTGATAAATACCTAAATCCTATGCTCCACAGCTCAATTAAAGAGAAAACTCAATTCTTTTGAAATTGTGACATGCGGCGTTCTTACAATCACAGATATAATACCTCATACAATACCTAAATGTTTAATAATTGATTAGATACCGATATATCGAATAATGTGAACAATATTTTGAATAATGGAATAATGACAATTTTTAGTGGTGCCTCAGAGTGACCATTCGAGTGCTAAGGGCTAATTGCTCGAGTAGCGCGTCGCAGCCCGGTTACTTCCGGTTCCAGCGAACGTCCACGCGATAGAAAAAAAAGGAGGCAGAACAGGTAGGCTCGAGGGGTGTGCAGGTGCAAGCGTCGCGGGGTGGATAACAAAATAACGAGTAGCAAAACAAAATGAAACGGTAATACGGGGAGCATATACATTTATAACAAAGCAATCAAGTCGCGAAATAGCACGGGAGCGACGGAAAATTCCCAACTCGCTGGAATTCCGCGGTGACCGGATGGACGTATCGATCCATCGAGATGGACCCGCCGCTGGGGTCCGGCTCCGGCTCTCCGAACCATCATACGCAGTCGACAACAAATAATGCATCCACGTACGCGGATCCTAGCTGCTAACAAATTGCGTGTGTACAGTGTGTCTATGAGGCCGCATTGTGTTCTATCTGATTTTCATAATCGGGGAAAAATGAAAGCCGTCGAGAAAAATGTTTTTCCAGGCACCTGTCAGGCACGTGAACAAAACTCCATCGAATAATAGACAAAATTGATACAAATGAGCCTGACACGAATTTTATTTTAGAAATTTCCGTCGAATACGGATTTTAGATAAGAATGATTAAAATATTAATATTAACGCTTGTAAGTATCTCTGCGGAGGTTGCATTTCTGGCCTAAATAAACAAGTGCCGCTCCAAAGGAGTCGTTCCCCCCGATCGATCTTTCATTGGCGAGCCAAGAGAGTTATAATTAAACTGGCGATGTCTTAATGAATTCAAGAGCTACGAAACACAAAAACTAAACATTTCACCGCAATCGTTGGCCGCAAATTTGGCAGTCTACATTGCAATATCTAAACTTCAATTACTCGAACTCCACTTTTTACGTAACTGGTTTCGCGGAACTTGATACGATTCCATAAATAAATTTTTATTCGATAAAATAACTATACTTCCGTGTAAAATAAATATTTGTTTCGAGACTGTGCGTACGATATGCGAGTAATTAAAAGTTAAATATCCAGCACGTGTCCCAGTATGTAATACGTACAATTAAACCCTTGCCTTACGATTTATTTCACGGTTTCAACGACAGGAACTGTTTTTGTAGATCGTAATTTCCTAAACAAGGAGAATATTGATATAAATTGTATGCCTGTTCTCCAATAGCTGTACATTAACGAAACCAAAATAAAATTGTATTTCGGTTTGAAGGAAATTATTAACATACATTTTTATCAGAATGCGATCAGAATCTTCATCACGTGTCAGACACGATATTGTAAGGCAAGTGGTTAAATAATTTTGCGAATCGATGGGCAAGTTTTCGCACGTCTTCGAGTCGGCATGTTTGTGTGTTAATGACAGCCGTTGTAACGGGGTGCACAAAACAGACAGGAGAGTAACGCGCGTAATAATGTGACGCGAACGGGACCGCCGCGCTAAATAAATATAAATAACAGAGAAAAATTGGGAAATATTAGCGGTATATCGGCGAGGAGGATGGGTGGACGGAGTTGTCGAATGGCGTGCGTTTCGCCATTCCGCCGCAGCAGCGTCGAAATAAATCCGTGAATCGGAGGCCGGCCGAATAATCGCGCTTCCATCGATCCATCCAAAATAATCCATGGCCCGGTGTCCGCCGGCGTCCCGGGTGCTGGTGAAATAATGTATGAAATTATCGAGTAAACTGTTCACTCAGCTCGGCCCACTATTTTTCTACCATTAACCTAGGATTCCACTCTGTCTCGCCTAATCGTCGAGATACCAACTAAATAACACCGAATACCCGATTCTCGAAAAATCGTCGGCGCTCAAGCTGCGAGGAATTTCGTAAAAAATGATCCCACTACCATTTCGCCCCTAAATTCAAATTCCACTTTCAATCATTATATTTGAATATAAATTCAACTTCAAATTGTTCGAGCGAGTTTAACGCTGAAACTACCGAGCACTGAAAGCGATTAAAATGTTTGGCTGATAAAAATGACAATTTATTTAAATCTCGTGCACAATTCTCTATTTATTTGTGCAAATCTCTATTTATTTAGATTTCGTGTAATTTCTATTGCAATATGCGCTTGGATAAAGAAATTTATCGAATCATTTTCCATGTAAGCAACGTCATAATTTCAATAAGTATAAAATTAAAAATGTAAGATCGGTCGTTTCACCGGCAATGGTAGGTTTACTGTTAATGTGCCAAATCTTATTCCGAGGAGACGGTATATCTACGTACCCGAACGTGTTTGGGAACGAGAGCAGAATTTCAAACAATGAAATCCAAATCCACATGTGGAGTAATAAATCCTTCAAATCGCATTATTGCAAGCTCAAACATGCTTTACAATAATATTGATTTTTTTTAATGGCATGTTACAGGCATTCAAAAGAAAATTACGCAAGATTATTCGTTAATATCGTACCTGTATTGGTTCAGTTTCGTGCTTGTCTCTTCGTATGTAAATTTTAGGTCAAGACTTTTTTTTTATTGTGTTTCTTTTTGTTTTTATCAGTTCTACTGTAAACACTACTGTAAACATTTGTATAAAAGGACCTAGGTTCGTATATAATAATAATATCAGTTGGAGGTTAAAATCCAGAAATGAAAAGAATGATCGAACAGAATCGATTTGGGTTCACGGGCCAGCTAATGCGCAAAGTTTCGAGCAAATCGGTTTCGGGTAATAGCGTATGGATTTTGAACACGTCCCTTTAGAACATTCGCAACTGGTGCTCAAGACGGAGTTCGACTCGCGGAGTGGTAATTAAAATCGAGTTGGATGCACCGCGATCGATATTTTGGATATGCGCGCGCGCGCGCTCGCTCGTGTCCGCCGATTTCAATAATCAATCGGGCCGGAAATGCGCAGAGAGAGGGGGAGAGAGAGAGAGAGAGAGAGAGAGAGAGAGAGAGAGAGAGAGAGAGAGAAAGAGAAGAAGAGAGAACGTGCGGGATAGAGTTTCATCGAGCGAATCTATCGCTTCGAGTCGATCTATCGATTGGTTGCAGGCGCGTTCTCATCGAACCGTTCCTCCATGATGAATTTCTGCTCGCGGTGGAAAGCGATCGATGCGAATTATATTTTTACCGGAAACGGTGTCGCGCGGATGGCTGGACCGCGAGAGCGCCGGCGAATTCTTCCACGAAAATTAATATTTAATGCACTAAAATTAAATACTGCGAGATATACGCTCCATCCGGCCGGTCGATGCGAAAGAAAAAGTTATCGGATTAGTGCGACGAATTTACGATCGATGAAATTGGAACGGCGTGAATTATCACTGAATTTTACAATATCTCATTTTTCATTCAAAATTTATATATTAATTATAAAAATTCGTTACAAAACCGGCCTTTGATCAAAATCGCAAAGAGCTGTTGGGAATGTCTTTGCAAAACATCCCCTTAACGGGGATCGAAATAAATTTTTAGGAAAGAATCCATTGGACTACTATCTGAATTCATGAAAATCGAAAGAGTTCAGTTTCGTTGAATTTCGGAGCAACGAAATTAGAAAGAATTAGAGCATCTTTTCGATGGAATCGTCGACTCGGAAGATTCCTGCGTGAACAAGGGCCTACATAAATTCGTAATCGGGGTCTGATCGGCTCGTCCACGGGGACTCGTATTATTTAGCCGCGACTTTTCGGGGTTAAAGGGCTCCCCGGCTAAAGGGGAAATATTTCATGGAAGTTCTCGTTGCCGGTACATTGTGAGCGCGAGTAACAACGCTTTAACCCGGCAAGAGAGTTCTTTGTGCGAGCGCCCGCGGCGCGCGCGACCATGGTGTAAAAAATATTCATTATTCTCGCTTCTTTTTTTTTTCTCCGTTTCTCTCTCCCTCTCTCTCTCTATTTTTTCATCGTTCACCGCTCTCGCCAGCGATTACTGTTTCCAGACAGAGGAAATCGGCGTGTAATCGCGTGGTGCGTGCGGACTACGCTTTTCGGGGCCGGTTAACCTAATTTTCAGCGAGCACAGACACCGGAGTTCGTCTATCGAAACCGTGTCGACGTTAGCGTGCGAAATTAGAGTGTCGTTGTTCCCGCGTGACTCGAAATGCTATGATCAGAATTCGAGTATCGCGCGAGTTCTGCGCTGCACACGCATTGTTTCAAACAATTTGTTTGTCTCACTAGACGGCCAAATTCATAGCCTATAAACTCATTTGAAACAGAATCGATAGAATTTTATTTCTTTTATCGACACGTCCAGCTCGAAGTAAAGGCTTCGTAAATTTTGATAGAATTCTGTGTTTTATCGTGTCGCGCCTGGCTATGTTTTAAACGCGCGCAATTTGGAGTTATGAAAATATCTGCTGCATATGGCAGGTAACGAACGGGACACTGGAAGATAAAAGTTCGACAATGTCATGTCGGGACAATGTCTGCGCGAATCATAATTAATAGCGGATCTTTATGAAACATGCGAAATTCCGAGGTCGATCGGCGGAAATTAAATAGAAATTCTCCGCTGACAATTTCACCGATATAATAGCGTAAGAAGAAAATGAAAATTTTCCTCTGAAAATGTAAGAACAAAAATACTGGTTCGAACAACCGTCGGCTCCGCTAAAAAGACCTACGATAATTTTATATAAAGATTTCCGGTGCAACGGTTCCTATGATTATTGCGGCCGTAACCGATCGCTAATAAATAATTGTATCACGCGTACATTTTTCTTGCTCATTAAACCATCAGAAATGTAATTGCGCCGGTATTCAGAAATAGCGATCTATAATCCTATCGAATTCGATTGAATCGAAACGTGCGGTAATTAATACCGCGTGTAGTTAACATATATTTTATTGGATCCGACAGCTATTGAAACCAATATTTCTATTCTCATATGTATATATTAATTAGCCCATCGTGGCGTACAGTAAGTATATTTTACACTAAAATAATTCACCGTTGACGTCGAATTAAATAAACAACGAAACCCGTCGATACGAAAATTACGATTCAAACGGCGATACTTTGAATTTCAAGATTAAATAAATTACGCGCGAATTTAATAGTTGAGATAGTTCTCCGAGTAACGTGGATTCGATGGTCCACTTCGGCCCAGAAAAAACCGCCTGGAAACTCGAAATTCTCTAATTGAAATCGGTGCGCGGGCTCATCGATACGGAACTTCTTTAATTACCAATAATCGATGGTTCGTTAAAAAATAACTCGACTAAGCTGCGGATAATTGAACCGGACTACCGAGCTTCGGCTAGTATTTCGATCATTATTAATGAAAGGGGGCGCGATGGAGGGAAAAATTCAAGGGTCCCGTCAAAATATTTGATTTCCCTGTTTGAGCCTCTTTATTCGCTCGTTTAAATACAGCCAGGACATTTCTATGGGAATGGAGCCCACGCGCGTCGCTAGATACTTTCGAGAACGATAGATCACACATCACGAACGGTGATAAAGGGATGCACGCCACCCCATCCTCGAGAGAGAGAGTGTGTTTTGCGTGCCGTTTGACAATCGCACGCACCCCGTTTCGCACGCGCGAGGAAAGAATCGGACAATCTCCACCGTCGAAAACTCGGAAAAAGAGAGTAACCACGAAGAGTGACACCAGCCACTGCAGAAATCACCGGCCAATTACACACACGCGCGCGTTATCAAACCCAATAAACCATCCTCTGTCTATCCCAACATTCCCAACCCCTAGCACGCTTCGATCTATTCTTTGTTCGTCGATTTTCTCGTTGCGTTGTTTCATCTCCATCGACGAATCAATCGCTTAAACAGTCCGGTGGTTGTAGCTACGTTCTTGCAACTGTTTTTCCAAATAATTTGTTAGTTTAAACAAAATTATTCCAGTAATGCTGTTGTATATTAACGTTGTTCCATTCTACATTCTACATTCTACATAGATATCTGGCTTCCTGAATTTTATTATACAAACCCATGATTTCATTCTTGACTCATCCTCAAACTCTGCCTCATCCTCGACCTCTGTCCTTGCCGCATCATATTCGAACCTTTCCCTGGCCACATTATCTTCAAAACTCTGACCTTGTCATCCTAGCCCTTACAATTCCTAAACCCCCACCATTCAAGTTAGAACCTATATGTATGTATATATTCCCCGTTTTTCCTCAACCAGGGACCAAAAATAACAATTATAAAATTTTCTACGATAAAAATCATTACTAAAAAGTTGATTATTATGGAAATTTAAGATAGACGAATCTACAGACCATAAGAACAACACAAAATCTGTTTGTTTGTCACATTAAATTTTGATTGTAGCAATTAATTTTACGAATAAAAAATTTATGAAATAATTGATTGTCTACCATTTGAAAGTTGTGCTATTTAATAATAACTAGTACAAATTTCCTTCATCTGTAACTGTTATGAGCGATCGAAATGAATTTCTCTCATTGATAACTGTTATGAGCGATCGAAATGAATTTCTCTCATTAATAATTGTTATAAGTGATCGAAATGAATTTCTCTCAACGATAACATTTATCAAGAAGAGAAAAATCTTCGGTTATAATCCTTATTTGTAACCAATAGGATTTTAGTCGATGAAATACTTGTTATTGTCAACGTGGTAACGATTAAGTACCGTTGTATCTTACGAATAAAATACCAATTAACGGAATACAACAATGCCCGGTCAAATATTGTTGTAAACCGAGTCCTCGAAATAGATACGTGGAAACCCATAAACTGTTCACCGTTCACCGTGAGTCGTAAAATCATTTGTTCGGTTGATTGAACGCGCGAACAGAAAGCCGTTCTATCGCCGACAGTTTTCATTTTATTCGGTGGAATTTAATTTTGCCCGTGAACCGATTCCGTTAATGAATCCCGTTCAACGTTTATTACACCCGATACCTGTGTTTCTACTAATTTTGCAAAGATATACAGTGGACCAATGTTGGACGAACAAACACATACAGAGATAGAGAGAGAAAGGAAAGTGGACTGGTGGTTTCGGTGAAAAAAGGAAGGGCGCGTTGGAATTTATTTAAATCGTGAACGGAGATGTCGCGAACTCGATGGCTTTCATTGATATTACATATTGATTTTGGCAATAGCCGTTCGAATGGCTGTAATTAAACTGGATGTAACGCCGTTACGTCCTCTTTTTCAATTTTACCGCCCAGACTCCATTTCCTCTCGATGGCCACTAAGTGGTAAATTTCATATTCCGTTCGCCGCGTGACCAACGCATGATCCAGAAGAATAGAAACCGGTTGTGCAAGACAATTTTCGAACATCTAATGCTTTACATAATCCAATATTTTTCGAACGAAGAACTACAAAATATATCCGCTACACCACTCGGTGTTTCTCGAACGAAAATTGCTTATAATCGGCGTCATTTTAATTTTTTATTTTATATATTAATTCCGCGGGAATTATAATGAATAATTTCTGCCCCTCGCGGTGCTGGTGGTCATGGCAACGCTGGGCAGAGTGAAAAGAGTTAATGTTCAGGCTTCGGTTATTAAATTGCGAACCTTTGTAAAAATTGATAGTTTTACAGGCGGCTTTTGAAAGGCCGCATGAAAAATACATTTCACTTATTACAGGTTTATTCGAGCAGGGCAAATGAAATCAGTGGAAAGTATATTTAAAAAAATATATACATATATATAATATATATAAAAAAAACTTTTTAAATACCACGCTTATATTAAAATGCATTAAAAAGGAGATAATAATTTTTTTAGACATTAGTGACTATAAATAAAAGCGTGGAGTGACCACGAAGATTACGTCAATATAGTTTAGCGCTCTACGCTTTTATTTTTATAGTCACTAATGCCATGATTTTATTTAAATTCATATTAAATTTTTCTATCTATTCCGATACTAATTTTATAACAGAAGAAATTTTGTACTATGCTGTTATTTATAGTCACTAATGTCTAAAAAAATTATTTTCTCCTTTCTAGTGCATTTTAATATAAGCGTGGTTTTTAAAAAGTTTTTTTATATATATTTTTCTATTCTCTACTTTTTAGTCTTTTTTAAATGGAAAGCAAAATATGGAAATACGCGAGATAGAATGAGGGGATGACTACGAGAGACGACATCTCTTGTTGGAGTCCGAAATTGTCCAAAATGGAACTGAATGAACGGAACAACACAACCACACTGAGCTCCTTCGGTGCGAAGTGGGTCAGTGGAGTGGGGATAAGTCGGAGTGGGGACGCGTAGTGGAGTAGGGAGCGCTGGCTCGCGGAGTGGGGATCGCTGAACGCGATTACGTAATAACCAGCGCGCGCGGCGAAGTATGACGGTGAATATAAAAATTTTTTTCTCCTAGAGTCACAGTTTTTCTTAAAAATTTGTTTTTTAATATTGCATTGTCATCCAGTTCTGAGCTATGTTTAAAGTTTCACGTCTCTAGCTCACCGGGAAGTGGTTTAAAATTTGACGCATACAACAACAACTCGGCAAGTTAATATAAGCGTGGTAATAATGGTAAATTTTAGTTTTACACTCATGCAGTCCATTAACGGGTCTGTCAAAAATATCGATGCATCACTGTATTTCTTTTAAAAAAGTCCGTGAATCCACATCTGGGACCCCGCTCGCCGAAAGAATTCAGCTTCCGATTTCCCCGGCAGAAAATCGACTGCCGTGCAAATTTGCTTTACACACGGCCAATAAAATACACCGGATTATTTATATTATCGTGACAAATGAATTCCCGACTGTATAGAATCAGTCGAAACGGGCGGGGCAGCGTCGAAAACGAATTTCCGAAATATTTGCGTGAAAAGTGTTCACGTCAAAAATAAATTTCCGACGTGTTTACCGCTGCGCGCGTGCCGGTAACGTTTTCCCGGTCGATATCATTCGGCATTCCTTGTCCCGAATCAGCCAATTTCGTCGCTACCAGCGAGTTTATTAAATACTATAACCCAGCGAGCGCAGAGTCGTCCCGGCGAAGATAAGCTTCGCTTCTTCGAAACGCTAAAGATGTGTACGGTTCTACAACGAGTCGAGCCGTACACAAGCCTTCCGTCACGCGCGAAGATTATTTGGATCGAAATGCAACAGCCCTACGGTTTGTTAGTACGACAAGAAACCCGAGAACACCATGCTGAAGTTTTATTCAGACGACGTCTGCTCAGGTTTTTATTTATCCCCACGCTATCGGCTTTGCGGGGCTTATCTTTCTACGAAAAGCCAACGACTCCGATTTTTATTGATCGTCCGATTCGCAGAAACGATCGTGTGGAGATAGAGCGACGCTCTTGGCACACTTGCCTTGGCGTGGTGTGTGCCCTAATTTAGCGCAGGAAGCGGTTTCTTTACTGCAAATTGGAGAATCTTTCAGAATTATGCTAGGACAAGTGTGCTCGACTACTTGACGACATTTTTCTTCGCTTTTTCGAGTCACTAGGTCGACTTTTTCGGTGTTTGTTACAACTGTATCAATATTATAATGTGTTAGGTACAACTAGATCAACTTCAATAGTATGTCACTTACAGCTGTACAATTTAATCATGCGTTGATTGCAGCCAGATCGATATTATAGTGTGTTGATGATGAATGAACGTGATGAAATAGTAAATCGTGTATACGAAGTATTTGGGTGGTACAAAAGTATCTGTACATACACTTTTCAAAAACGAATAACTTTTTCAAAATTGCACCCAACAGCTTCAGTTCTTTTTAGAGTAATGTGTAAATAATTTGTTTTAAAAACTGGTCGCAATTGCGAAGGAGAAGTATAGGTCAAGATTTTCAAATATTTTAGTCGTGCCCCTGTAATGAAAATTTCAAACATGTACTTTGTAACTCTAATTGTAAGTAAGTTATGTACATGTACAAAGTTTCAGCGAAATCGGCTGACGCGTAATGAAGTTATGTCATTGTAAGATGTAAAATCATTCATAATCGCTGATTCTTACAATTTGTGCTATTTTCGATCAATATGTTTCATAACAGCTTTGATCGATCGTGTACGAATACTTTGTACATCCACTGTACAGTTTGGAGCAAAACTGATCACACGTACTTTAAATCAGAATAGCTTTCCCATGAATGGACCAAACGACATGAATTTCTCTGTAAGGCTAGAAGAATTAGTTTAGTAAACGACGTCTAAAAATATGGAGGAAAAATGCATTTGGTCGGAATTGTGAAAACAATAGTAAAAATTGACTTTTGAAAGATGTGTTTGGTCAACTTGTACAGATTATACACGCTCCGAAAATTTCATTGAAATTGGTTAATTGGTTTACGAGTTATAAACGATCAAAAGTGGTAAAAATTGGAGTTATTCAAGATTTTCGGACTTGTTACCACTTTTGATCGTTTATAACTCGTAAACCAATTAACCAATTTCAATGAAATTTTCGGAGCGTATATAATTTATACAAGCTGACCAAACACATCTTTCAAATTCTCGTTATTGGCCCAGCTGAAAAAGTCGTAAAAATCAATTTTTACTAGTGTTTCTCACAATTCCGACCGAATTGATTTTTTCAACATATTTTTTAGACGTCATTTACTAAACTAATTCTTCTAGCCTTACAGAGAGATTGAAGACGTTTGGTCCATTCATAAAAAAGTTATTCTGATTTAAAGTGTGCGTGATCAGTTTTGTTCCTAACTGTATATGTAACTGCCATTACAGAACGATTTTAAACATTGTTGACTGCTGGAAACGACTGCTCTGCAGACATTGTATAATGTTTTGCTCGGAGTTAATTAGCAAGTTGTCGGAACATGAAATCCGAGTTTAATGGAGCAGACGATCGCGAAGAATTTTTCTAGTAACTGATGACCCGAAGTCGCATCAGTCGCGTCAGCCATTTTGTTAACAGACAACGATATCGCGTCTCGCGGCCTACATGATAACCCTTTCGAGTTCGACGATAGCTCGGCACTCGGTGTTTTTGTACCGGTCGTTTCATCGTCGTAAGGATCATCGAAAAACTTTGTTCGGCAAGTTACACAGAAACAGATCTCGCAACTTCTCTGCCGGAAGTTTGCTGCGGCAATAGCCGCCGCATTATTGGCGGGGAATTTGAACGAGTCGCATCTAAACCCATTCACGTTTCAACGTTTAACACAATAGTTAATTTAAACGTGACTTTGTTCGAGCTTTTGAATTTCTAACTGGTGGACTCACTGATAAATGAAATATATTCGTGTATGTCACCGCGATAGTTAACACGAAAAGATAAACACTACAGAATTGACTTTAAAACGTAAAGACTGTAATTATCGGAGCAGACGGAGGAAGTACGGAATATTTTTAGTAGACGCTTTTAGGCGGGCGGGAACTAGACGAGAGGAACAGGAAAATCGATCTTGCGACCTTAAGAGTGACTATACACGCCTCCATTAAATATTCTGCGCTCGATGTTGATGAGTTTGGAAATTTACCAACAAAATTTAGCTTCCGTTCGAAGGTAACAGTAAAATTTTCTTCAGTCTTTCTGGCATTACGAGATAAAAAAAGACCTTGTCAGTCTCTTTGCAATTGCGAGGTAAAAGTAGAACTGTCGGGGAACATAGATCTGGGTATACACGCTCTCGTACATTTAATCAACGCTGATATTCACGAGTTCGCGTTTCTACTAACAATATTATGCATACGACTATGGAAAATACTAAAATCAAGCAAGCTACTAGATGTTCTAGATATAGTTCTCATACTCGAAAGAGTGAAGCCCGCAAAAATATATTAGGTCTATCACTTACCATCGCTAACCATCTCCACTCCATGGGCTTTACTCATAAACTCGGAGCTTGGCTGCCACACAACTTGGGTGAGATGTCGAGCAGATGTCGAAAATGAATTTTTCTGCCTCCTGGAACTTCCATTGAGAAAGTTGATTAAAATTAATTAATTCGAAAAATTGAAGCAGATACGTTTGCGGAACAAGAAAAAGACTTGCGAATGCATATATACAGGGTGTTCCAGCTAACTTGACCACCTTGAATATCTCGCTGAGTTTTAGTAATAGAAAAAAAATCGTTATAGGACAATATTAACTTAACCCAAGGTCATTTGACCATTGTTTTCAATAAATTGTTGTACGTATACGGAAAATAAATGATTCTCTGGGCTCTTCTAAAACAACAATGTATTGAAAACAATGGTCTTCATTTCGAACATTTATTGAAATAAAGTAGTTCAACCAAACCAATTAGTGTAGTAAATTAATCACTGATAATACCTGTAATGCTTTTTGGATTTTTCATACCAAAGCTCACACGAAGGTCATTGTACAATGTCATTGAAGAGGAATTAATCCCTACTATTACATCACGATAAAAAAATATATAGTTCCATTAAAAAACTAGAGGGTTATTGTTGCTCGCTCGCTTCGCTCGCTCGCGAGTAGGGTTGTTTTTGCTCGCTCGCTTCGCGAGCTCGCGGATAGGACTGCTCTTGCGAAAGGGTTAGTGGTACGCATGGCTAGTAGTACCTATAGCTATTAATGTTTTTTTGATTTGGTGTGTGACTCTCCACGAGCCACACAAAGAACTTCCCGATTCGTTAGTTGCAGTATATTATTATCATTATTTTTAGTACGTTTTAAGAAGATTATACGTTTTCAGGGAAATTCAATAGTTTTCTACTTATCAAGATGTTTGCTATATGGCGTCGCCTTAAACGAACATCGTAGACTCGTTGCTCGCTTGGTTCCTTGTTATAGCGTACTGATGTTGCAAAATAAATTGTCTTAATTATTATAGTTTTTCGCAAACGATACGACTCCTCATTATCCGGGTTAGCAGTATTGACCTTGGTTTTCTTCGATACTGTTAATTTAAATTGTCCCAAAATATATAAACCGCTCAATTTTGAAACTCTGCTCAGTGCTACATACAACATGTGTAAAGTTCGTTTTTCTGATGTTTTAAAATTCAAACATACTTTTCTCGTATGTTTGTCCCTGACTTTTATGAATCGTAATCGCTTCAGCAGGAACCACTGGAAATTGACTACGTGTGATTTGATATTTTTCCTCACTCGACATATTTACTTGATTCGATATTTTTATTATTGGTGGCAAATTTTGATGAATATTTGCATTTTTCATATAATCACGATAACGAGTTCTTACTTTCACTCCTACTCTGGCCAATTGAAAATCTAACCACAATATAGACGGAATTTTAGTATTTTCTTGAAAAGTAATAAATTTTAATATTCCGCATGTGTGCTCCATTAACCAATCCGTTTTCAACATCAATGTTATTAATAATTATCATATAGTTTATATTAATTTTCAATTTAATCTCAGTTAATAATTCGTTTTGAACTGATTGTTTTTTTAAAGATTGTAATATAAATTTTTTTTTGTACTTTCATCGATATTCTTTTAAAATGTATTCTCGGGAGTAGAGATGATTAACTCACTCTTGCATTGGGATAATTTTCGATTATTGTAAGCGGAAACATTAGCGTAAGGTACAAAAAAAAATTTTTTTTTAAATTAAAAAAATTTTTTTTATTTTAAGAAAAATGAAAAAAAAATTTTTTTGTGTAATTACGTTTGTTTCTTCGGTGGAAACTTTCCATTCTCTCGTATAAATTGCATTGTAGAATCAACTCCGTTCGAAAAAAACTAAAAATCTAAAAAACTACTTGACCAATATGGACCAAAATCTAATCAGCTCTAAGTTACGACGGGGCACATCGATTGCATCATTCATCATTCTGATCGCGTTGTTACTTTTTCAGAAAACGTTAACGAAAAATTTGATACCATAGAAACAGACATACGCACACACACACACACACACACACACACATACGAACATTTTGCTTAAAATAGTCTAGAATGACTGCAATGACCATGAAACGTGAAGATCTGCTAAAAAATCGATTTTCGATTTTCGGGGTCATTACAATAACTTCCCTATAAAATCGGGAAGTTAAAAATTGATGACCTTGATATCTAGAAAAAAACGACCTTGACAAAAGTTGTACTGCCCCTTCGGTTAGGTGAATATTGTCCTATAACATTTTTTTCTATTACTAAAACTAAGCGAGATATTCCAGGTGGTCAAGTTAGCTGGGACACCATGTATATACTTTACCCAACAAAACACAAAATTGCGGGAAAAAAATAAAATACAAAAAACGAGGGAGTTTGTTACACAACCCAATAGAAAAATTCAATGGCCTCTTCTCGTCTCTTTGGAATTGCGAGACAAAAGTAGGACTGTCGGAAAATATACCTCCGCTTCACAGAATTCTATTAAATATCCATCGCTGTGTGCTCTTGCCGAGTGCAAAGTTTTACCAACCGAATAAAGTATATGTCCATAATAAAACGCCGCGGAAGAAGGTACTGCAACAATCGCACTAAAATTAACTGTACAGCTGCATGCATCTGATACAGTTAGGACGGTCGAGCCTGTGCGACCGATTTCATCAAACCCCGCATTAAAACGCTCAAAAACCCGTTGATCTCGGCCCTCCCTTCAACGGTCGAGACAAAAGCCGGAGGACTCTCGGAAAATATAGACATCACGGTTCCGTTACAATGCTATTCATTGTTGCGAGGCTGGGGAACGGCGAGAGAGCCGGTGGCAAAATAGAAAAATCGATGTGACTGTAACCTGGCGCGGGTATTTCAGGATATCTATCCTGAAACCAGTCCATCCGCATAATCGTCTGCAACGTAACATCGTGAAAATTCCTCGGAAAAAATCGAGAAACTCAAATCCCAGATAGAAAGAGAGAGAGAGAGAGAGAGAAACAATCAAAATTGATCGTGAGGGGCCAGGTGTGTTCATCCATCAGGGTCTTTCAGATTTCACTCCTCGGGGTTGAAGTCCTAGAATCTGGAAAGACGTCGTTGTAACGGTGTAACCGGATGGTTCGTCGGGATCTGCGGGCATAGAGAGACATGGAAGAACCATGAAAATCGATCAGAAACCGTAACTACAAGTGACTATTCGCGGAATCGCCGGCATGGAGGAAGGCTGCAGAGAGGAGAGGCAAAGAATCGAGACCGCTGCGCAGAAACCGCGGTGGCGGTATCGTCGTGGCCTCATCGACCTAACCTACTTTAGGCGAGGGACGCCTGCACGAGGACGACGGTGGCGCCGTCGCCCGAGGACGTCCGACGGCGACGCCACTAACTATATCTAACGGCCGTTCTCCAACGTCCTCGTACCAAGCCCCACCCCCCTTTCCCCGCCGCTCCCCTCGTCCACCATGTTTCTCTCGATCTCTGCCTCTCCCTCCGACCCTCTCCTCCTCGCCGACTCAAATGTCTCTCTTTCGCTCCATCACCGGTGCTCGTTCCCTCTCCTTCTCCCTTCTTCTGGCCTCTATCTTTCCTCCTCCTTCTCCTTTTCTTTCTCTCCCTCTTTCTCTCACTCCGTCTCTCTTGCTCTTCCACCGGCGCTCGTTCTCTCTCGTACCCACCGCCTTGTTCTCTATCTTTCCTTCTCCTGTTCCTTTTCTTTTTCTCGTTCCATCTCGTTCTCTCTCTCTCGGTCTCTATCTTTGCTTCGCCTTTTCCTTTTCTTTCAGTCCTTCTTTCTCTTCACAGCACACTCGTTCTCCCTCTTCCTCTCTCCATCGCGCTATCCCTCTATTCCTCTTTGCTTTTCCGTGACACTTCGACCCCTCTCCCACTCCCCGCCTGTACCCCCCTTTCACTCTAATCGCGGCAAGGAAGCATGGGACCGGCTTCTTCTCTCTCTCTTTCTTTTTTCGTTTTTTTCTTTTTTTATTTTACCCCGGACAGTAACGATTTTCGAAAGATGGAAGGAAATGTTGCTTCGTCGGGACGTCGACCGTTTTGGATCGGCTCAGGCGGAATCGAGAGTTTGCACGGTATTCGTGCACGGTTTTGTCGTGCCAATTCTCGATTCTTAACGTAACTCTTAAACTCGCGCTCTAGCCACCATTAATTATTTCTCGCGAGAGGGTAAAGACATGCATGAGCATGTCACAGGAAAATCAATACCGAATGCATAGTGCTCGTCACTTAGCGCCTTCATAATGTTTAACTACTCGACTATTGTCTCGGTTACCGTGAAATCATTCACTCGTTGTTAAACTTCTCGCGAGTTTCTTCTGCTAAATGACTCGACGAAAACTTAAAATTCTATAATTCGATCTACTCTTAAAATGTTTATTTAAGACCACACGAAGACTGTTAAATATGTTACACACTTTCTCCATAGCAGTGTTAGCTTTTCTACCGATCTATTGGAACAGTTAAACGATTCGTAGCCAGCACTAGAATTGAAACGCTGGGGTTTTATTTCGCGGGTCTTTGGAGAATCCTCCGTTTATTGACTCGTTTATAGTTTCATAGCAATCGCGTCATCCGACAAGCCGTTCGCGCGATAAGCAGAGCCGCTTGACGGAAATCTCACCATGTTTCGCGGCGAACACCAAGAAAGTCTGATCAACCTGCGGTGCTCGTGCTTCGTTCCGCGCGATTCTTCGCTTCCAGGACATTAAATACGACGAAACGAATCGCTGACTCAGAGTGAATCATTCGCGGTGAGCTCGCCGAGCGAGGGATGATTGAGGGAACGAGCTCCGCGATCCTTCAGGAATTTTGGGAAACCGTGCGCGACAGGGAATTTAACGATCTGGCGTGGAAGATCGTTTCTATGGACTTCGGTTTCTAGACAATGTCCTCGAACAATGAAATGTAACGTTTCTTCAAGAAACCAGTTCCGTGATCCTCCAGAAATATTTCAAATTCATAATCGCGCACACAGAATTGTCTTTCGCTTTTTAAAAAGCATCAAGCGACACTGATTGGGATAGGTTACATTTCCATCATACAAAGAACGGAAAGCTCATTTTTAACCGACTTCGAAAAAGGAGGAGGTTACTCTATTCGATCTGTATGAGCCTTTTCTTCGCATTATTTTTCTGAAACCTTTTGCATCTTGTACAGTATGTCCCCGGGGTGGTCCCTCGAAAACAAATTTTGCATTTTTTCATTCTATGCGGTTTTTATTGCAAATAACCAGTAAGACCGAAAAACCATCCTACGGTGTTCTACAAATTCTGCTCGTTCCACTAAAAAGTGTGAAATAAAGAAATTAAACCGACTTCGAAGAAACGCACTAAAAAGTATGAAATATTTACCATTTAATTGATGTGAATACACATGAACTTAAATACAATACAATCTTTTCGGAGGCGGCGCAAAATTGAAAATTTTCGACACTGCAAATTACGAAAACCTTTAAATTCTTCTACATGCTTTCATATATTAATGTATCTTCTCTTCCCACCTACTGATTTCCAAGTCCATCATATTCCAATTAAATCATAATCAGCAACATCTCTCATTTGGAAAATTTTCGAAAATTTCGAAAATTCTTGGAAACGTTCTCGACACTGGAAATTACGAAAATCCGTAAATTCTTCTACATGCATTCACATTAATATGTATCTTCTAATATGTACATTATATTAATATGTACATTGATATGTATTTTCTCTTCCCACCTACTGATTTCCAAGTTCACCATATTCCAATGAAATCATAATCAACAACATCTGTCATTTGAAAAATTTTCAATTTTGTATCGCCTCCGAAAAGACTGTATTGTATTTAAGTTCGTGTGTATATTCACATAAATTAAATGGAAATTATTTCATACTTTTTAGTGCGTTTCAAAGTTGGTTTAATTGTTTAATTATAACCTTCAGAAAATATTTTTTGGAGACGCTGATTGGGAAAGCAGTGAATTTAGCGAAATTTCTCGGATGACCCAGTTCTACCCTGACCCACAGTGTCGTTTCCCAGTACCTATCGCTCACCCTTAGACATTAGTCACCAGAATCAGCAGTGAACACTCGAAAACATCGTTTGAGTCACGACACCTTTCACCGTTAGCCTAAGAGATTCCGAAGTGAATACAAAACAGCTGCATAGGACGAGGAAACAAAACAATGCACGAGGTGGTATATGAAACAGTCATACTTGTAAGTCTCAGTTTCTAAGTACTTCTGTTGAACGTTGAACGGTGGAGTCATTAGTTATCGTCAGTCTATTAAGTTGAGTGTATTCTACCATTAAACACATGTACGAAATTGTTCCGAGTATACTCACCAGAAATCTTGCCAATTCTGAACAGAAAGATTAACAATTGAAGCATGATTTTCAATTCTGGTATATGAACAAGTAGCTGAGAGTTTCGAAATTGGAGTAATTAGATAAAAATGAAGAATTTGTAATATTCAACAGTGGTGTGACAAAATCGATAAGAATTTGTGGATTTCCGAAATCTCGGATCGTGGCTGTACCCAACAGCTGTTCAAAAAATTGCTAATAACGGGATCCGTGGTAATGCTCCTGGTCCCGAACGGTGAACGCTGTTCTCCCGCGACACAGACGAAAGAAGAAACAGTTCCTTCCACGGCTGAAATTAACTCGCCGAGAAACCGTTGGAAGCGTACGGCACCGCATATGTGTGTAAATCAGAGAGCATGTGATTCACTGCATGACTCAAGTTCTAGCTGCGGGTGAAGGCACGCCTGGATCGCACATTTTCCAATAAGAGCCGCCCCTGGCATCCACCATGCTTAATGTCGCAGGAAAAATCGGTTTCTGGTCTCCTGGACTCGTTGTTCATCAATAGACTGCGGAGCTTTATGCAAAATCGAAATTGTCTGCGTCGATTGCAAGAAATAGAAACCAAATTGAACGTTGTCTCTTCCCTTAACGATTTTAATAGAGGAATCATGTACCGGCATCTTCAATTTTTTAAATTTTCTTCAATTTTCAATTTTGCTATGAATGAAAATCCGCTGTCTATTAAACCTACCACTGCCGGTCAAATCATCGGTCTTATATCTTTCGACTTAGAATTATTGAAATTGTGAAGTTGCTTACATGGGAATTGATTCGGTAAATTTCTTTATCAAAGCACATATTGTAATAAAAATTGCACGAAATCTAAATGAATAGAGCCTTGTAATTTTTGTATGCTAAAACATTTTAATCGGTTTTAGTGCTCGGTAGGTGTAGTGTTAATAATAATGTCTTAAAAGAGACTCAAGTATTTAAGTGTGTGGTCGGCTCGGCAAATGATAAAAGAGCAGAACAAATAAATAAGTTTTGTCGACTGCGCATTTCGGCGCTTTCGCATTCGTTGGAAACGGAACGATATATGTACCTTTATATGATACAATTATAAACAAGTTATTCTGTTTTAAAGGGTGTACGAACACTTTTGTGGGCCACTGTAGGCCCGTATAAAAAAGTTGTGAAATGCAACTTTTAATATTTTTTCTTCAATTCCGATGAATTGCAATTTTCGAAAAAATTTCTTTTGACATCCTGTAGTAAACTAATTGCTCTAGCTTCCCAAAAGAGTTCAAATCGTATAGTACAATATTAAAAAAGTTATCATCTATTTTAGAGCGTCCGAATATTTTTCCGAGTCACTGTACCACAGAGAAACGAAGCAGGTTTCCAATTTTGAATTTCATACAATCGGGCCACGCGAGGATATACATAGCTCGATTGATTTGGACGATCTGGACGCGTTCATTTCGCGGCCCGCAATTCTTTCTCGTTTCAGTTTTCTTGCCTGGTGGTTAATTGAACCGTAATATGGGATTTTTTTAGATGAGTTTTCGGTAATTATTTAAACAATCATCCGCGATATACTTTGAACGATTAAAAAATCTGGCTTAATTAATTAGAGTTTTGAATTTTCGAGATTCTTGCAAGTCTGGAGTGTACGAGGTTAATTATATTTTACTTTGCATACTGTTGGTATTGTGCAATAATATACGTAACTGATATACGGTCTGAGAGAACGTTTATACGGGGTGTTCCATAGTTCTGCGATCAAACTTCTGCGAATAAGTTTTACAAGTAAACACGAAATGTTATTCTGCGGATCTTTATGCAAAACAAAAATGTTCTACATTAATTGTGGGAAGCGGGAATAAAATAAAAATTGATTTCATCAGCTCAATGATTTTTTTACTTTAAAAACAACAGTACGTTATTCTCAAATTTTTTAAATCTTGTACTGTTTTATAATTCGCCTAACCAATCTCTTCATAAATGCGTAAAGATCCGCGCTATCTAGTTATGATATTATACATGATAGAATGTTAGTTTAATCGAATTGATTCGAACAAATCGATCAAATCATTCGTTACAAATCTGAAGTTTAACATTCAAATACATTCACTGAATAAACCTTTGTAACACAGGGGTTCCTTTATATTGTATACGATTAATTGAATTATGAAGAGCGAAATTTGTAAATAAATTTTTATAATCGTCGTATAGCCAGTCCAACACGATGCTAGATCCTGAAGACCATCGGAGCCGACAACGCGGATGAAAGTTGCTCTAGCTAGCCGGCTAGAGCCTGGTCTGGCTACTTTCTAAATTTAGGACGCCTTGCTTTCACGCGCCGAATTTCTGGACGAAATAACGTCCACGTAACGTCTTGGAATACGGAACTATTATTCACCCCTTCTGGCTAGCAACGTAACTAACCGCGATTGAAACCGTTCAAAATTGATTCCCTCGTCTAAAAATAACTAAAATTCTTGCTTAAAAAATCATTGAAGTATTGCAATCAAAGAATAAAGATCTAATTCAAGGAATTAAAGTAAAAAGTACTCCTCTGTCTCATAATAATAGTAGCAAGTGAACATTTAAACGGGAATTATTGGCGAATGCAGCTGTAAGTTATGCTGTAGCGCAAAATTGCGAAGCTTTCAATCAAAATCAATGTTTCATCACATCTGTCATTTGTTTTGACACGTCTTTCAATTTTTTGGTCAATCTAATTATTACGAATTATAACTATTTCTTTAATTTCGCCCGCTGATCGAAATCAATTGTTTTATTTCAGTTGAATATCAACCCATTGTCAAAGTAAGACGAAAAAAACAAGTCATGCTGGAAGCAATGAAGAACGATGGCTCCAATAATTTTAAGTTCACGCATATAGGAAAAGCAAAGCTTCGCAGCCAAGGGATTCGACCTACAAGTTTAAAATGCAGTAACGAAATTATTGAAAAATCCAGAAACTATATAAACACTCAGAATAAAAAAATTAGGAGTAATATTTTTAATTTATTCTTTAATGTAATCTAGTTTTTTGACAATAAAAATGTTGCGTCCTATATTTATTTTCTTTTGCTACTTGTATTATTATGGGACAAATTAAATTCATCAACAAAAGATTTACCTCCACATTTACAACCAAAATTCACCATGGTGTTTCCAGTTGATTGCGAAAAGTATATTACACTCTACCGACCATCGACACAATGAATAAATACGCGGTGCATTAAAAAAATGTCTAGAAACATTCGAGCGATAATGCACGCGTACTAATTCGGTGGTGAATCTAGCCCGTAGACCCGTCAGCGAGTGGACAGATAATAAATTATTAATCGGCCGATGACACAGGAGACGCGTGGCGCTTTGTTTCTGACAGATCCACGATATTAAAACCCGCCACGAGTGTCTTTTTCATCGTATTAAATTTCCATCAACGCCTCGTTCGGAAAGCTGCTCGTGGTATACGACGCGTTGATTTATTATGTTCGAGTATACGGTGAAACGGATCTCGCCGGCTATTGACATATCTTATTATGTCACCGAAGCGCCGGAGCCGTGAAATTACTTTCTCCGCGTAACTGCCACGATTAGACTGTCGATTGTTATGCATGAACTCCGGGGGGGGGGGGGCTATAGTAAACGCGATCTTTCCAAATCGGCTCGAATTATCCCTCTCGAAACAATCATTTAACTGCGTGACTGCGTCTCATTTTCCAGTAAATATGTACGAGTATCACACCAATATCTTTTTTAGCACGCTTATATTAGCCAGCCGAGTTATCGTTGTTGTATGCGTCAAATCTTGTAATCGAATTTTAAACCACTTCCCTATAAGCTAGAGACTTGAAACTTTCAACATAGCTTACAACTGGATGACAATGCAATATTAAAAAACAAATTAGAAAAAGAAACTGTGCGTTCCAGGAGAAAAAAAAGATTTCAATATTAACCGTCACACCTCGTCGCGCGACGCTCGGTAGTACGTGATCGCGTTCAGCGATCCCCACTCCGGGCGTCAGCGCTCCCTACTCCACTACGCATTTCCACTCCGACTCATCCCCACTCCACTGACCCATTTCGCACCGAAAGAGCTCAGTCAGAGTGTGGTGTTCCGTTCATTCAGTTCCATTTCGGATAATTTCGGACTCCATCAAGAGACGTTGTATCTCGGAGTCATCCCCTCATTCTATCTCGCGTATTTCCATATTTTGCTTTCCATTTAAAAAAGACTAAAAAGTAGAGAATAGAAAAATATATATAAAAAAACTTTTTAAAAACCACGCTTATATTAAAATGCACTAGAAAGGAGAAAATAATTTTTTTAGACATTAGTGACTATAAATAACAGCATGGCGCGCCCACGAAGATTACGTCAATATAGTTTGGCGCTCCACGCTTTTATTTATAGTCACTAATGTCTAAAAAAGTTATTTTCTCCTTTTGAGTGCATTTTAATATAAGCGTGGTTTTCAGAAAGTTTTTTTATGTATATTTTTTTATTGAAATTGTTGTTGGAAATACCTCGAAGAACTAACAAAAGTTATGAACATGGGTGAACTTGTTTAATGAACGTTGACGTGTCAAGCAGTGAAAGTGATGAAAGCTGCTCACGATTTTAAGGAGAAAATATGACAGTGGGAAGACCATGCATAAACATACGTATTTCAAGGACACCGTTCCCAGGATTTCAAGGCCAATCACTGCTTGAAGCGACACACGCCTCTTCTTGACTTTAAAATATAAAAGTCTGTGTTACTTCTAAATAGTATTCTCAATATTAATTAGACAATTTCGGAAATATCGAAACGTTCCAATAATTTGAGCAGAAAATATAGCATGATTATAGCAAAGCATGAATAAATTGGATTAACAAATTAATAAAATTAAGGTTTCATATTCCCGGTGTCTATTCCGCGAATGCACGAATTTCGCACATATTCTAATTTAGTTGTACACGCCCGGTTTGGCAGACATCGGATTGAAAAACGCCGAGCAAAAAAGCCCCGGTGATTTAATGATACATCGGACAAACAGGCCGCGGCTACTTATCACGGAAAAAGGCGAGAGAATTAACAAATTCCACAAACAGGAAGGCGCACACACGCGCGCGCGCACGTTTCTGTGTCGGAAAGCAACACGCTCATCAAACGCAAATACGGAAAAAACGACACCGCTACCATGCGCCACGGTCTAATACAAATAAATAGAACAAAAAAAAAAAACGAAGTCAGAGGAGTTACAGGTTGAAATAGAGATTTGCCGTCCGCGCCCGTATTTTTCGATGAATATTTAGAGCCGCGGCGCGGTGGTCGCCGGCCACTGTTCAATTTTTCGTCTCAATGAACGACCCTAGAGGGGGAGCGAGGGCAAAAAATACTAAAAACAACAAATAAGTGAATAAAATATGCGAACGATGCACGACAGAGAGAGAGAGGGAGCTAAATAGACTATCAGTGCGGCACATCGTTCGCGAATAGAGATGCTACACGATAACGTAACCAACAGTGGCACTAACGGTAATGGTAATTTATCGATAACGTTGCCACCCCATTGTTACCCGACGCGCTGCCTGCACAGTGTGTACGGTAGTGTTCCCCGATCCGGACGTACATAGTTTGCGACCGTCAATATTAATACCGTTGGCTCGCGCCTTTTCTTATCTTTTCACAGGACCGCGTAATTACTGCCTTTCTGCGACGATGTCAATCTACAATGACCCCAGACGCTGTCAACGATCGTCCCGCACTCGCTGCCGCCGCGTTGTCGTTTTATAAACGCGTCTTCTCGTTGATTTTATGTCAGAATGCAATTTTTATGCAAAATTGTCTGCGTCGATTGTCAAGAGGCGGGAGTCGAGGACGAATGTCATCCTTCTCAGAATTTCTAGAGCCGAAAATGATATGAAACTTTTGTAATCTATTGTGTTGCATTTCGTCCCATTTTTCAAAGCTGATCTTCAAGCTCCAATCTTCAATTTATGTACAGTGAGTGTAAAAAGTATTCGTACGCCCTTTAAAATAGAATAACTTTTTTATAATTGTACCAACTATACCTGATATTTTATAATCAATTAGAAGCATTGGTTTACGAACCGATATGCAAAAAAGATTGTCCAAATAATTATAATTGACAAGGTTACATGCAAAAATAAAAAAGGCATTTTTTGAAACTTTTTTACATGAGCCCTTAATGAAAATTTTAAATATATGTTTTGTAGATCTGTGTTAGTTATACGCATGCTGAAAATTTCATCGATTCTGTAGATTTTAATAGAAACTAATCAAAAAACGTGTAAAACTACGTGTAAAACTACGATCTGTGTATGTTAATCGATTTCGATGAAACTTTCAGCGTGTGTGAAACTACTATAGATCTACAAAACATATATTTCAAATTTTCTTTAAGGGCCATTTTTTTAATAAAAAAGTTTCGAAAAATTCCTTTTTCATTTTTGCATGTAACCTTGTAAATTATCATTTTTGGAAATTCTTTTTTGCATATCATTTCGTAAATCGATGCTTCTAATCGATTATAAAAAATCAGGTCGCTTGGTACAATTATAAAGAAGTTATTCCGGTAGAAACAATCGAAGAGTGAATTTTCGAAAAACGGCGGCGACAGGATGAAACGATAAGCAAAGCAAGTCCGCAACGTAAGAGCAGCCTTGAAGAACGAGGTCTCGCGTTAATTCATGCAACAGATGTCCCGCATAAACGCGTAGTGGGACGAGGGAATCTATAAGTCACCCTATTCATCGAGTGCATCGCATCCCTTTCGATAACTCGCCGATTCACGGAGTTTACGGCTCTATCCTGCTGGCAAGGTGCATTCCTCCTTTGAAAGGTTCCTCTCGTCCAGCTCTCGCGCACACGCTGAACCGTGAATAGGGTTAAATTCCTCGAGCGATTCCCGCCGCGTTTCTTTCGCGGGCCGGTGTGCAGTTAAGCAAACCGCTCGTTTAGCAGTAGCGTGCTTTCCGCCATCAATCCTGCTCATTTGCGCGGATTCAAAGTGGCTACCGCGAACAGCAGAACGGCGCGGCGCGGCGCGGCGGACAGCAGCCGGCCGTGGAAAGAGCCGCGGGCGGATCGCGAAGAGAACGACCGGACGCGCGGCTGTCTTTTTACTTGTTAAAGTAGAGAGAAAGAGAGATAGAGAGGAGAAGAGAGGTGGAGAGGACCGGGCATCGATTCAGAACGAGTGGATCGTCGCTGTTGGCCGATAGCGGCGCGTAATGACTGTGATAGGAGGCTCTCCGCTGCGACTCGCAAGGTCCCGACCTTGCACGGACAAGGGAACAGGCTGCCACCTCGAGGAATACCTCGAGGAATCGATCGTCCGTGAAAAGGATCCCCTTCGAGGGCCACGCGAACCGGCTCATTGCGTTCTCTGCCGACAAATGTCAGGCAAATCGCGGACCTGTTTGGGGACGCTCACTTCTCAACCCCTTGCAGACCTAAGTAGATCTTTTATTTCAACGCGTTTGTGTGTGCTGCCACGTCGTAGAATTAAATTATACTCGATAATTTTACCGCGCGAACTGATTTTACACAGAATTACAAAAACCCGAAACAGGATTTTTGCCCTGAGACCCCATTGATTGGCGGGCACCATGCGGCTCGGCGAGTTTCTCATGGCACTGGAGCCCCGACGAAGATGGCGCTGGTCTTTTATGAAAAATAGATTATCGAGAGGAGGATCGAGGGGAGAGAGGAGAGAGAGGACCAGTCGCGATCTTCGCGCTTGCATAGGCGACTTCGAAGTTCAAGTCGAAGTCGAGGGAGGTGGCGAAGAGGAAAAGAGAGAGGGGAGAGGCAGAGAAGAACAGGAAACACGAGAGAGGGAACGATAATCGGCGAACAAGGAGGGAAAGCTGCAGGCGAAGATGAAGGAAGGAGGAGAGTGGAGTACACGGCAGCCCGAAGGACGAAAGGTAGGAGCATCCTTTGGAACCGGTCCTTCCTCTCGATCGCCGTTCCCCGGCCACGGGGAAACAAGAACAGCGAGCCGAAGGCACGAGGACTTCGATCGAGAAGTCCGAGAAATTCGAAAACTTTCTGGAACTCGATTTCAAAGTCCTCGCAAAATTCGATCTTGAAATCTTGCTGGAGAGAGGCTGGATCGGACGTTCGTCGCAGTTTGCTCTGAGGATGCTAAACGTATGACTTTCTCCTGCGACGAAATACCGACGATCGGAATAAACAATTACCTTTCGTCCTTGGAAAAATTCTGTTCGGACTTGTATATCTTGTTTGCTGCAGAGGGAACGCGTCTATAAACCTGTAGCCTATGATAGCCATCTGCATTCTTTATATGCAGGAACCTAATATAAATTGCGTTTCTCGTAGAGGTTTCGAAGCTTTCGGGAAAGAGCTCGGCCTCCACAGCAGAATGGCAGCCAGCGGATTTTCCTGCGCATCCCGCGCAAAATAGCAAAGCCGGGGGTAGAGTCTCGGGCGGTTGGTTCCCGAAGAGAGACACTATTTCCAGCGGTCATATCGTCGGGGAATTTCGGAATCTTCCCAGTATGCGGCGTTGCGGTCGTCCTTCGCGCGGGGAGACCGGGTTCGCGCGCGTACCAGCGTGTTGCGCGTCGGAACGCTGTTCGCCGTCTCTCGATGGCCTTTTTCCCGTCCTCCTCTTGCCGACATCGGCTTGCTTGCTTGCTTTCTTGGCCGGCGGGGACGAAGAGGCTCGAACACAGGCGTCTAGCATCGGAAAGAGAGAGAGCGAATCGAAGGAGAAGCAGCCGCCGCCGCCGAGCCAGCGATATCCAGCCAGGCTGCGGCGCGCCGGAGCGTTTGGTTCTTTTGCTTCTTCTCACCGGTTCCTCTCCTCTCAATCTCCCCTCATCTCTCTCTTTCTCTTCTCTTCTTCGCGTCGTGTTCTCTGTTCCTTTTTCATCCCGCCAGCGTTTCATATCTATGCGCTTGTCTCTGTTCGTCCCTAGCCAGCTAGCATCCAACAACGAGCTCTGAAACTCGTCTCCGACGCACGAGAAGAGCTTGTCTTTCTTGCTCCCACGAGCAGCACCGGAGAACACGCCTCGGAGCCTTCTTTCTCATGGCCTGATGCCAGCACAGGCTGTCCTCGTCGCTCCAAACAACCGATGACCTCCCAACCTTGTCTCGTTATAAAGTCCGCCGTCCCTTCTCTTCCCCTCTTCATCGTGCGACGACGTTTTCCTCCCCCGCCACCAGGCTTCTTCTTCTTCTTCCTCCTTCTCCTTCTCCTCCTCCTTCTCCTCCTCGACGCCGATGATTGCGCGTTTTTCCTGCTCGTTGTTTTTTCCCTTCTTTTCTTTTCTCGCCGACTGCCTCCACCGTCTTCCGTCTCTTCTCTCCTTCAGCGTCCCCGTCTCTTCTTCGCCGATTGCAAAGAGCGTACGAACAGCGTTTCTTTCTCTTGTTTCGCGTGGTGCTGTCTTCCACTCCGGCTTCGTCCGAGCTACCTTCTCGCACGCCGTGTTTTTAAAGCGGCTAACTGTAAACTCGGTTTCGTGCGCGCGAGCTCGCGCGCGTGCACATACAGCCAGTGGCCGGGCATCACGTAGCCGCTTACTTATGTCTTTGCCCCTGACCATTGCACCGGCGACCTTAACGAGTACAAAGTGCGAGAGGGAAGAACGCGGCAACGACACCCAGGCGCTCAAGAGGAAGGGGAGAGAGCGTGCAGTTTCTCTCCCAGGGACGTCGGCAACGGCGACGCCGCGACGTCAAAGTCGCCGGTGGCTGCTGCTTCTCTGACCACCTGTGGAAATCCGACGGATCGCGGGGACACGCTATTCGTCTGGAAAGTTTCGCTATCGAGGACCTAGTTTTTCGGCGAACGGGGAATCAAGCTGCTCCACGCAGTCCTGTTGCACTGCTCGAGACTTGGAAGAGGGTAGCTCGGAGTTGCCGGACGATTAGAGATTGAAGGATTTCAGATTATTGATTGTTAGACGAACATTTAAGTACTCTCAATAGTTGCGTCGTAGATTGTCGAGGCCACGACAAACATCCACCAACCACAACAGCAAGCTCAAAATGGTTCCTCGATCAAAAATTCATCAAGAGTAGCGCAAGCTGCGTATCCAGTCGCCAAAGGATTTTAGTACTCTGAACAGTTGTGTCGTGGAGTGTTGATTCCACAACAAACATCCACCAACCGCAACAGCAAGCTCAAAATGATTTCTCGCTAAAAAAATTATCAAGAATAGCGCAAGCTGCGTATCCAGTCGCAAAAGGATTTTAGTACTCTGAACAGTTGCGTCGTGGAGTGTTCATTCCACAACAAACATCCACCAACGGCAACAGCAAGCTCAAAATGGTTCCTCGCTAAAAAAATCATCAAGAAAGCGCAAGTTGCGTGTCCAGTCGCAAAATAAACCAAAAGATAAGGGTTGAAAGAAATTCCTGGCAGAAAGCAGGGGGACGACGATAAGTGGAGGGGGTCAAGGGCGTACGGTTGCCCGAGTAATGTTCCTCCGTTCAGGATATAGGCGTACCCGGGGCCCTAAGGGTACACATGAAAAAAAGCTTTTCTTTCTGCGTCGCCCCCCTCTGTATTTTCCTCGTCTGGCGCGTGGCATCTCGTTTCTCTGGTTCGGCCAAGCAATTGCGCTCCGTTTCAATGGAGGCCCTGTCCTTCGCTCTTCTATCTTCCTCTCCTCTCTCTCCCTCTCGATCTTTCTCCGGTGTGTCTCGTTCGCCAACCGCTTAGCGAGAGACCATGTGCCTCTCGCTCTTCGCTGAAACATTGCAATCGCGCGTTCCTACGATTCTGTGAGTGCTCGAGCCTCTCTCGAGTGCATCACGCGTATTTACGCACGCATGCACACATTCTGCACGCATTCTGCCGCAAGCCAGTCGAGCGGGAAAACACCGAGATTCGAAAACAGTAGGCGTCCCCGCGGAGACGATCCAACGGAACCATTGTCGAAGATCCTCCCTCGTGCAACCTTTCCACGGATTTTCCCGGCAAACTCGGTCGTCGACATCCGTCGGCCAACAATTGCACGCTTTGTTTAAACCACAGGTCGACGTTCACCCCTCCTCGCTAGATTTATTAGCGTTTCTCTTGTTTGGTCGCAGCTGAAGAGATTCCTTATGTTGACAATTTTTCACAACAAATTTCTCTGGGAAGAAACCCCCCATAGTATCGCTACAGGGTTGATGAACGTTTCAATGGTTGAACTTTTATGTTCATCTTTAGTGAAAATTTGTGTATTTTATTTGAAAATTTGGGGAACATTTATTTGCATGGTTAGAATGTAAGGCACTGGGTGAATTCGTTATGGGGCCATCGATGAAGGGAAACAATGCCGGCGCAGTGGCCACGGGGGTTTTACAGGCAGTGAGAAAATTCGAATGGCAGAGAAATCGCGATGCACGAGAGTACGCGATACAACCGGAAACGGTTATAGCGTGCCCACCCATTTGCACTCCTAAATGTAATAACTTAATGCCATTGCATCCTGTTGTAATTCACATGGTTAGGTTGCGAGTTTATTGCGCGCCGGTCACGCCGAAACTTTTCACACGAGAGCTGCGAGTCGGTCGTGACCGACAAAGCGACCCCGTCGAATTCTGATTAATTGTTCGTCGGATTATTGTCGAAACGTTTGCGTAAACTTGTTTCGCGGTTCCAGCACGCCGCGTGACCGATCTTTCGGTTAATTGGTTCCGAAAGGTGCGGTTCATTACCGAGATTTCGAGGATTTTCGGTGGGACGAGTCTTCTTCTTCCTCTTCGCTTTCAATTTCGTACTTGATTAATTTTCAAACGGGAAACAGGCAATAAATAATTTAGTATAATTTCCAAACCTCTCTACATAATATTGTGATGAGTGAAAAATGTGATTTTGCATATGTAGTGATTTATTTTTTAACTAGATTGTAGGCAATTTTGCAGAGAATTTTCGAGATATGAAGTTTTTAATTAGCGTTAGGAATCGAGATATATTTCTAGTAAAGTATCTTGTGCTGCAATTTAGATTGAATTTAGTCAATTTCCCAAACACAAAATTTATGACATCGCCGGCAAAAGTAAATATTAGACCGAATGTTGGCTACACGAAACCCAATAAAACGAAAGCTTCGATCAACTGTAATCACGTTTTTAGCGAAATTCTATCTTCTCTGTTTGCCACATGTATCTCTGGATTATTTTACGGAAAATTCGAATTTGCGGGGCAGTCTGCACTTTAATAAGTACTCACATATTTATTTTACTTTGGTCGGGAATCGATAAATATTCAACAATTTACATTTCGCCCCGCGGCTGTTTTAATGAAGGGCGAAAGTGTTCGGGGGTGAAATATTCATCGAGCTTACAAAATGCAAACAATAACGTAAACATTGCCGCGGTTGCCGTATAATATTTTTAATGATTCCTGTTGCAAATGGAATTTTTCTAATTAAGCGACACTCGACACGAAAATGAGAACATAATTGTCTCTTTAATCACTAGCCTTTTCAAAACTTTCCAGGCGAATCGAAATTTATGCGTAGCAAATAATCACGGAGTAATGAACCGTGCAAAAAATAATGCAGCATTCTAGCATAGACTTGTGACAATCTTTATCAGAATTCTTTTATTCTTGCTCTTCTTCTACAATTCTTTAAACAATGCAAATCATCACGGAGTAATGAACCATGCAAAAAATAATGAGGTATTCTAGCATAGACTTGTGACAATCGTTTTAAGATTGCTTTTATTCTTGCTCTCCTATAATTCTTTAAACAATGCAAATATACATGAGTCTCGCTGAATAATTGATAAAAATAAGTTTATCAGTTATTTCACATCACATAATTTTAAATTATTGGGTTGGGAAGAGAAAGTAATTTGGGTATTTTAAGGCGCAATAAAACCCAATTTTTTTAGTTCGATGATCTTTTGCCATCTTTCTAAATACATATAACTATAAAACTTCTGATCTTTATCGGTCAAAAACTGATCCAAGTGCGATTTCAGGACATCATCATTAGCAAAAGTTTATTGCTTGGATAATCAAAAGTGGGTTTTTTATTTCAATTTAAAATACCGAAATGACTTTCTTGAAAACCCAATAAATGAATTCAATGTAATTTTTACGATATTGTGAAAAAATAAACCGATAGATGGCGCTTGTTATTTCAACACTATATGAAATTCATTTAATGTTAATATCCTCTTCCTTGAAATTTTGAAATATGTCGAAACAAGAAATATATGATGTCGGACCGCTTTCCTAATTATTATTATCATTCGCGACCAGAAATATTTTGATGGTGGTGAACATTGTTCCGTCAACTTTGATTTCCTAAATGGAAGCGAAAAATGATTGATTGGTTATTTGGCACCGTAGTAAGAGAGCGAGGTTCTCGAAGAAACTAATTGAACGTGCGTTCGAAAAATCCCGGCGATAAAATAGCGTGTCATCGGCCTAGGGGCAGTGAGTTTAAGGAAAGCCGGATCCAGCGATCCGCGAAACCGAAGCCGAAGGTACCGCGACCGTTCTCCGTTCACGCGAAAAATCTAACGGACCGATGGGACTAAAAGTTTCGCGTAACGGCGCGACTCGAAACAGTAAAACCGTGGATGAGAGTGTGGGCACCGCTCGGCAGCGCGGCGCCAACAGATAAATTTACCCTCCCCGTTTTCCCTTCCCTCGCTGCCCTCTCCTAGAACCCACCCCTCTTCTCTCTCTTCCTCTTTTCTAGCTGCTCCTTTTCTCCTCTCTCGTGTCGTTTTGTTCCCTGTTTCGCGACGGGAGAATCCGTATCTCTGTCTCTATCCTCGGCTCGTTCCCCCGTGTTTTCTTTTTCTTCGTCCGTTCCGTTCGGTCGCGCGACTGCTTCGCTCTTTCTCTCTCCCCCTTTTCTCTCCTCTTCTCAGTGTGCCTTTCTCTTTTACTCTTTCGGCCTCGCGGCCACGTCCTCGTCGTGCATTAGCCAAGGAAATATCTCTGAACTCTCCTTTCACATACCACCGAGCCGGCAGCCGAAGGCCTCCGCGTACTTACTCTTTGTGGGGCCGTCGCCGGCTGCCGGCGCTCGAACCCTCGCCGAGGCGGGAAAAGCACCGTGCGATGCTCTTTTCGAATCTTAGAACAGTGGGTTCACTGTAGTTCGTCCTAGGAGACCGCCAGATCTGAATTTTGACCGGGCGAATGGTATAGATCTCCGATTTCTCGAGTTTAAAAAAGTTAAATAACTTATTGTCTCTACAGTAGACAGCGAACAATTTTCCATTTATTAACATCGACGATAACGCTGCAGATATTCCCCTTTTTCAAGGCGCACAAGATTCTACCTATAATTTATGATACACGGTTAATTAATGCCACCAATAACGCAAATATTTCTCCTGTTCGAGGTATTGTGGCAGTTCAATGCAGAAGTCAGTATTCCCTGCACGTGTATAATAGGATGCAATGAACGAATGCTATGCCGTTCATTACGAACCAATGAAATCAATCTGCTATAAAATACAAAGCTACAATGTACAACGAAAATTCAATACATCTCCACTCCTCTTCATGTAATTTGAGCTTTTTCGAATAAATATTGAGTAAATCCTTGTTGAAATCCTTGGATAGAAGAATAAGTCTACCTTCTACAATAACCAGGTGATTTTGCATATTTAAATATTTACGTGTTTATTTATTTATCGGAAGACATAACAGATTCGAACGGCCTTGCTATCTTCTCAGATAAACACAGTTTCTTACTCGCCGCTAACACATAATTAATTCCGCGAACTATCTGAACGAAAATGACTCAGATCTTGTTAGCAGAGGTGTATAAAAAGAATTCTGCGTATCAGTCAGGCATAATGTAGAGAATTTTTCGCACGATTGCATAGGAGTTGCAGGAGTCAATGATTTTCTAAATAAATTTCTATCCGCTGCGCAAACTGGCAAAAATCCGCTATGTCTGCGGACAGCATTCGATTGTTAGCGGCAGATAACACTGTTCCTGTGCGAAAATCATCGCGGATAACTGTAATCGTCTTCGGCAACGCGAAAACACTGTACACTGTAGTCGTCATAGAACTGAGATTCATTTTTGCTCGAAATTATTAATTATTTCGCGATAACTGAATTTATCTGGAATAGATTAGACGATTTTGTTAAAATATGCACGGACGAAATTCGAAGCGTGCATGTTGATCGCAGATCGCACGGCCTTTACACGGCCAGCAAATAATTCTATTGTTTACAGCAATAAAATGTGTAACATACGCGACGCGTGCCTCCAATAATATATTTTGTTACGTTGTCACAACAAATCGACGCATCAGTAAACTCTGTGTAATTTAGCGGGAGCCGACTTCATGATCGATGAACCTTTTGTTTGGATTTATCATTCGAGCGAAATGCCAGTACGCGCTGCGCCAGATAGTTTATGTTATCAGACATATTCGATTATATTGATAAATAAAAAGCACCCGGTGATACAGCCGACTATCAAACTTTCATTCCATCGTTGCTCGTGGATTAAAACAGTAAAATATCAAAAAAAAGAAAAAATAAAGCCTGTCAAATTAAAGAGAAGCATCACCGTTGTAATACTCTGCTTTAATATTGTCAATCGATTTTCTTTATTTAACTTAAACACGCGCGGCTAAATTGTTCCCTCACCTGGCACCTTGCAAAACGACCTATTATGCGAACGCATTAAGTAATTCGCTAATTAATTTGATTGATATATTATCCAACTGAATACGTCTGACGCAACTTTCTCGAGAGCACGCCACCCACCGGTTTTGCGAATAATGCCCACACGAGATTCGCATTATATTCGCTGTCCATATAGTGGCTTTTAAATCAGCAGAGCGAAATAGCGGGTCTACTTTTATATAGAACCCCGGGTTAATATTTCACGACTGAATTGAAACCGCCAATTAAAGAACTTCTACGTAATTAGATTTTGTAGGCAGTCAGAACTGAAACTGTACGAGATATTTTTAAACACTCGAAAATTGTCTGTATTATTAAAAATCACTGTAGGAAGTCACATGTTCGTTCCCGTGCTTCGCAAATAAAAATTCAATGCAGAAGTTGTTACACGTTCATTTCTCTGTCGCGTTTTATTTTAAAACTCTGTCATAAAACGTTCGTGTTCATTAACGCTTGAAATGTTGCATACAATTTGGGCAAACAAATGCGCGAGCAAATTCGCGGACATTTCACCTTTGAGTGTTAAGAGCCGTTTTTAATTCAACAATTAAAAATTCCAGTGAATTATATAAATAGAGCGAACACTCACAATTTCTCGAGCTTCTCGATGCGTGTCCCAGCGGATTCGTTCCTGAAACAAGACAATATCGAAAAGTTAGACGGATTGCGTAAGAAACGATGTCTGCCACGCAACGGGATTATTTAAATGCGCACTGGGAACATCTAATCTGATAATACCCGACAAAATGCGCCGTGTAAGAAATATGATACATTGTCCTACGGCGCAATTAAATATTGTCTTCCAGCTGCTTGTAATCGGTCCGGTTCTGCTCGATTTCTTTTTCCTGAGCCCCGAGAACACCGGCCCCCTGGGAATGAGAAAACGCGCCACGGCGTTTTCCACTTTTTCCTAGTTAGCATAGTTTCACACAACACACGGTTGCGCGCGCGAGCGACCGAGCCAGCGAGCACACGCCGCCGCACCACTGGAATGCTATTTTTCGCGATTTCATCGAATTGTTCGACGCGCCATTGACGCCGCGAACAATGCGATTCCCTTCGCGCTCCAGGTTTTTATCGAAACGTAGAAACGCGTTTCGTGAACTAGATTCGCGTTAACAATCATCTTGGATCTCGGCTTTTCGAAGATCGAGTGGAAAATCGGCTTTGTGCGACAACCGCGACTTGTTTTTGCGGTATACGATTTTTGGGAACAAGCAAATAATTTATGGAATACAATTTTATTCCACTTTTTAGTTTGCTCATTTGGCCGGAGAGGTGTGTGTAACATTCTATGGCTTGTTAAAATCGACTACAACTTTTCAAAATGTGTATATAAGTTTTGCACTCGAAATTCTTGAATGAATCTTTTAATTATTCTGTATTTCAGTGCGTTCTGTATAGTGATATCCGTCTCTCGTTTTAATTCATGCACTGCTCTACTTTTAATAAATGTGCGCATGCAACAGACAATAATGAGTCAAAGAGAATGAGTCACATAAAGAGTCATAAATGAAAAGGTTCATGATCCATGTAGAATACTAACAATATTACTTCTACGTTTGTAAATACATAGAGTAGAGATTAAAAGTACACTCTGTGTGGGTAACGAAAGTATTCGAACGCCCTTTGAAACGAAATAACTTTTTTTTATATTTGTACCAAACGACCTGATTTTTTTATAATCAATTAGAAACATTGGTCTACGAAATGATGTGCAAGAAAGATATTCAAAAGATTATAATTTACAAGGTTACATTGCAAAAATGAGAAAGGCATTTTTTGAAACTTTTTTATTTGGGACCTTAATGAAAATTTAAAATATATCTTTTGCAGATTTATGTTAGTTATACACATGCTAGTTTCATCGAAATCGATTAATATACACACGAGCTACAATCGGTTAAAAATGGTGAAAATCGTAGTTTTATTAAATCCACAGAATCGTTCATCTTTCGATGCCTGTCGTTTTCTCCTGCGACAACCGATTTCGATGAAATTTTCAGCATGTGTATAACTAACATAGATCTACAAAACATATATTCTAAATTTTCACACACACACATTAAGGGCCCAAATAAAAAAGTTTTAAAAAATGCCTTTCTTTATTTTTGCATGTAACCATGTAAATCATAATGTTTGATTATAAAAAATCAGATCGTATGGTACAATTATAAAAAAGATATTCTGTTGTAAAGGGCGTTCGAATACAAAAAAGACAAATGATGAATGACGTTGTGTATGATACAACGCAAATCGGTTCTATCGATTATAAGAATATCTGCATACCAAAAAAGGAACAATGAAAAAGTAAAAATAAATGATAAAGGCTGCAGCACATAACACAAGATCATCAGAAATGATTCTATTGATCACAAAAATATCTCCACACAAAGAGAGAATAAATAAAGGGGTAAAAATAAATGACGGAGTACACGAACAGAGATTGTTCTATTCATTAGTAAAACGACTGCACGCGAAGACACAAGGAGTAAAAGAAAACAACGATAAAATGATAAAAAGAATGTATAATATATCATAAAGAAATAATAAAAGATAAAGGATGCACATGGTACGGAACATGAACGGAAATTGTTCTATTCATTGCAGAGACATCTGCATACAGGAAAAGGAATGATAAAGCAGTGGAACTGAGAATAAAGAATGGAAAAATATCTTCGTTATTTTTCATTATACTCGTTGATGATTTTCTCACACTCTGAACCGGAAGTTCGAGAGAATAAAGATCGAGCAGAAGCGTTTCAGAAAAAAAAGTAGTCTATGCACACACGTGTCTGACTGTATCGTTTCCATCGAAACGCGATGAAGTCAGGATTATTTTTATACGAATGCGAGAGGGAATCTCTGCGCCGGACACGCACCGGCCGCGGCCGGCAGCCCAACAGAAAAACGAATCATCGGCAAAGGTTACTCAGCATTCTCAGCAGAAGGCGTAGCAGCGAACGTTGAGAAACAGAATCTCTGACGCGTGGGCGTCAGATCTGCGTCACTAGGCGCGAATCAACGTCGTAACGCTACCTCATTACTCCAGACGGATAAACCGTACCGTTATATCCAATCAGGATAACGTTGGGGTCGCGAAGTTGGTGCAAACGGAAGTGAGATCGCGAGACAAGCCGCACGAAGTGAAATGCAGCCATTTTCATGGGATCCATTCTTTTTACTGCATTTTTAATATATTTTGTATATATATTGGTTTTTTATTTTTATATATATTTTATATAGTGGGGCCCATCCAGTTTAAATTTAATTAAAGAATTGGTTTCTCTCAGGAAATGTTCGTGTACAGAGAAATTTATTTACCTCAATATCATTCGCTTTTTCACAACCCTTTTTTTGTGAAGTATTGTTACACGTGCGTAAAATGATATTCTGATTACATGCAATTATTAAATGGCGAAATGAAACTGAATATACTGGACCGTTCATATTAAATGAATGAAAAATATTCCCCGCCCGTTTTGAAGTGAAATAACTTTATTTTCCTCCAACGAATTTTTTAATATTTATTATCGCTTCCAATATATATATATATAAGGTAGTAAGAGAACATGCATTAACCTTTAAGAGCAGCTTCACCCCGAAGAATCAATAAGTGGCGAGCCATCCACGAGCTTTCAAGAATGTTTAATAAATCATAATATTCGCGTTAGAGCTGTTTAATGTCGCTATTAAAAAAAAAAAATCAAGGAACAATCAACCATTAAAACGAAAAACAGTGTATCCGACATTTGAACAATCCGCTGGATACGACGCGGACCTCTAATGAAATTCAGTTGGAAAAACCGGCAGCAGAAAATAACACGAAAATCCGATATGACGAGGAAAAAGATAGTCGGAATACATTCGGCAATTTTTTCGTCAGTCAAAAGTTGGAAAAGTAATTAGAAAAACGAACTGTGCTTTAAATTGTATTATATCTCCGGTATTTTTTATGGATGCGTCAATTATTTCTGTTATCGTAAATTAAGGCAATTTGTTGCAGTTCACAAAGTCGTATGATATTGTTTCAATTGAAATTTTTAAAAATTCGGACCAAAGTATTATTCTCCGTCGCCTTCCATCGGTGAAAAAACACATGGTCAATCTTTTAGTAATGCTTTCCGCACAATTTATCTCATATTTCATCGGGAAATTAATTTTACTAACCACTTTCCTCTTACTCTTGTTTTTCATATGCTGGTAGTACTCATTTGAAAAATGCACAGTTACGAATAAAAATTAACTTTACTGGCCAATCTCTTTCGTCTTCTGTTAGCAAATTTGTAAGTTATTGTATAATACGTACAAGAATTTCAATAAGCATTTGTCACTCCCGAGAAATAATTAGCGAGTGGAACGATTAATATTTATCAGAGGTATAGAATATATGGAGGTGAATACAACGTGTGCTTGCATCGAATGCTCTGTCTACCGTGCCAGGTGAATGGCGGTGCAACGTTTGGCGAGAAAGTAACCTGGTGATTCCCTGGACCTTACGTAAGGAGTTCCATGGACTGCAAACTCCTGGCGAGCTTTTTCAAAAAGCTTGCGTAACGCTTCACCACCGAAGAAAACCGTTATCCAATCGCCAGGAATTCTCTCCTGCAATTGCACGACTCGAAACAACCACGTCATTTCCCTCGCACTGTTCCAGAGAAACAGGAGAAAGTTGATTTTTTTTCAATCTCTCAATTTTGAACTTAAATTTGCTACATAATAATCACCAAGGGAATTGTTCGTTTCTTTCAGAATACATATAGGCCGTATTAATGATATGGGATGCTCAACGAGTTCCATTTAACACACAATGGAACAACGTTGCGCATTTGCATTGGATTACGCAAGTGTGTATAATTGATGAATCTCAGCGTCTTATTTTCAGCCCATCCAGCAAAAAGGTGAATACGATCTAGAAAAGGATCAAGTGCGAAACTTGCGGGGTCTCTGTTCGAGGAGGAGCGAGCTTAAAGTTCGGCAAAAGAAAAAGTGTCCGTCGGACAGAGATATCGCTCGAAACAGGTCAGCTTTAAGTTCCGCCGAGCGAAATTACAATAAAAGCGAAAGGGAAGGAGTTGACGCGAGGTTAACCCAATAAAACCCGACCGAGGCAGATGTAAAGCACGGTTCGTTCGATCTGGCCAGCAAGGCGTATTGTCATCGCGTTTCGCTTTCTCGCCAAGAATCCGACGATCTTGTCGAGCGACGATAGTACACGTGTCCTGCGCACCTGTATCACCGTTGCTAGCCCATCGACTACCTATTTCACCACCTTCACCACCCCTCAACAAGTTACACGAGTAACGCGATCCGTGTTGCCGTAGGTCGGTGACAGACGAATCATCGCCTCACGATTGTTTACTTAGACGCCCATTAACGCGCTTCTACAGTGGCTGAAATTTCTATAAAGTCATCTTCTTTTTCATAGATATTTTAAAAATATCACCATTTTTGTTGATTTATCGTATCTGTTTACTATTTGTTTACTATTTACGTTTGTTTTAATTTTTTTCTGTATGGTGCAGGACGCAAGTGCGAAGTTTCTATAAAGTCACTTAGCGTTTCTCTGTATTCTGAGCAGAGAACTACGGAAAACTGCGAATATTCTAAAAGTATTAGTTTTAGAACTCACAGTAATCCTGTTTGTTATAATTTGATTCGCGTGTATGAGAATGCCGAGAGGAAAAGTACTAACAAGTGAAGAAAAAGCATCAATCGATGCTTATAAAGATACGGGCTGCTCTAATCGCGCGATTGCTAAGAAAACTAATCGGTCATATACTGTGATTAATAATTATATCAATTTATGTGAAAATTACGGAAAAATCATCTTAAAGCTAGTAATAAAAACTAGTCAAAGAGACAACATTCAATATTAATGAGGTCTGCAGCTAAGGAAAGGAAAAATGCAGCACAATTTCGAGCTGAATTGGAGCTCCCAGTAACAACAAGACGTGTGCAACAACTTTTAAATTCTTCTGGACAAAAATACAACGTAAACCAAAGAAGTACATAAACCGGCCCGTATTGATTTCGCACGGGCACAAAACACAGTGACTTTACAGAAATTTCGGCCACTGTATTTCGCGTAAAAATCCGCGGTCCATTTACAAGCCACACAATTAGAAGCGGTATACGTTCAAGAAGAAAAGACCGGCTGCGTGCCAGCACGGTAAAAGTGCAAGTGCAACGCGTTCATCGGAACGAAAGTAAAACAAACGTTCCAATAAATTTTTCAACCAGCCCGGTTCTGTCGCAGCGCCGCCGCGTGCGTTTGAAATTTCCATATAGAATGAAATCCGCGGATTATATCTGTAACATTTCCCCGCGCAGCCCGAAAACATCAAGTCGGCCATTGTGCGACCTTCAATGGCGTATTTACTAGCCGGCGCGGTTAATTCAGCGCACAATAGGCAGAGGGCTGGTATCGAGATTGTAGTACACAGCATCGTCGGACACGTGTTTGTGTACAAACGCGCATAAATATGAGCGCGGACACAGCTGTCCGCATAATGAGGTGTATCCCCGATTGTACCCCTGTGCCGAAAATCCTGGTTGGTCTAGCGAATCCGGAGACTGGATTTTTCGCTCGGTTTCTTTCCCCGTGTTCTCGGTCACTTTTTGATGGAAACCGGCGACAGGGTCGACGATCTGAATACGTGACCGCAGGCGATAACGCGCGGTCGCGAATGGAAAGGGCTGCGTAGGTTCGTTCTCTCGTTACGTACGGAACGTTGTCCGCGGTCAGGGTTGCAATCATTTTTTGGAAACAGATTTCGCCGGATAGGCCGGCCTGCGGTTTTCCCGATAACATGAGTTGTTTTCCTCGGGATCGCGTGCTACGATCCGAACGAGCCTCGCTTTTTGACACCGCCACCCCTCGACGCCGACCATTCTCGTGTCGTGGCTGCTGTTCGCACGTGGACGTTGCCAATTTCCGTAAAAATGTTCACGAAACCTTGTTAGTTATGCGTTATTCGTTGCACAGAGGACTAGCGCGCGAGGGTGCACTAGTCCGTCGAATTTGAGTGTTGTCTTTTTATCAGACTAGAGATTATCATCGGAAAACTGCCCTCGTAACAATTCTAAGGTTTTCATTGATCTTCCAGTGAGCACTTTTTTCGATGTCACAGAGAAAACAATTAGTTGCTCGTTTCTTTTGACATTTTTCTTCGGAAATGACAACGTTTCGCGAACATTCGCAAGAGTTCACCGGTTTGTTTGACGTGGAACTTGTCGGAAAGAACAGTCGATAGTTATCCGCGAGTATTGTGTCGTTGGTGACGCGAAAGTGAACTTTTAATTTAGCGACGAAACCATCGTAAAAGCGTGTGTCCGCTCTTAAACCAGTTCAATTTACCGCGACCACGCAATCCTCGGTGTGCACGCCTTTCTTCGCTGTCGTAACTCACAATTCGAGCGTCATCGGGTTATCTGGCTCCCTCCTACCGCGTTCAATTTGTCCAGATTTCCCGGGCCGATAAAAGGGAATGGCAATCGGAAGAGAAACAGAGAGAGGAGAGAGACCATTCTCGTCTGTCCTCGTTCCGAGCGGAATCGCTGAGCGGCGCACGTCGAGGTGCTCGTATTGTCGGATAACGTGCATATACTTTAGGCACGATTCGGTTCATTCACTTCGGCCGTTGTGTTCCTGGCCGTTCATTGACTAAGGTGCACAATCGGCCACGTGTCTAGCTTCCCCGCGATCCTGCGTGCAATTCCGATCCCCTCTTACCGAGGAGACGATGCAGTTCCCTCCGAATCGTCAGGTTCCGAAAAGAGACTGCTGCAAAACACTTCCGCGTAAATAATTTAACAATTCAGCGAACTTGTTATATCCTTGAACGATGCGTTATGTTTAGACCGCGGATCTTTATGCAAAATAAAAAAATGTTTGCATCGATTGCAAGAAAATAAAAATTTCTTTCTTCTTTTAATTATCTGATTAAGCTGATGCCAATACGCTGTGATGTCTTTAAATCTTTTGAATATGTCCACTGCTTTAAATTGTGCTTACTTATTTTTGTCATAAATGCACAAAATCCGCAGTCTAGTTACAGTAAGGTGCATAACTGATTACACACACTTTAAATCAGAACAGCTTTTTTATGAATGGACCAAACGACTTCAATTTCTCCGTAAGGCTAGAAGACTTAGTTTAGTGAATGATGTGTAAAAAATATGTTGACAAAATGTATTTGGACGGAATTGTCAAAAACAATAGTAAAAATTGCAATTTTTCAAGATTTTCGGCCTTTTTACCACTTTCGATCGTTTATAATTCGTAAACCAATTAACCAATTTCAATGAAATTTTCAGAGTGTGTATAATTTATATCAGTTGACAAAACACGTTTTTTGAATTTTCGTTATTGGGCCAGCTAACAAAAGTTGTAAAAATCCATTTTTAGTATTCAAACATTATAATTCTTCAAACATTATAATTCCGCAAAATGTTTGTAGATTTAACCTCCTTTATTTCAAATAAGTAACACAAAAGTAGTTTCACCAATTTCTTAAAAAATACTAGTCAGAGCCGTCAAAACGCGGCATGATCTGATCAACGGGATTACTCCAGAGGGTCCCCGGTGTAACCCCGTTGAGGCAAGATTCACAACTCGGGAACGCCGTATATCGCCTGGCAGTTTCATTCGCCATAATTTCGCATTTGCCACGCGGTCGTTCGCGTCCCTAATGCTCGACGTGGGTGTTACCGGAAATAAAAAAAAAAAGTGGAAGCCGAGTAAACTGGACCTCGTGGCGGCTGTCACTCGTTTACCATATCTAACGCCGCCACGCGCCGATTTTTCCACCCCCGCCGACCAATCTCTCATCACCAGGGACCGAGAGAGCGCGCGAGCCGATCTCTCGATCAATCAACGTGAAACAACTGGAGACGCGGTGAGTGTTTTTCGGTATACGTGCGGTGTTTTCCCTTTTGCTTTTTTTCTCTTTCTCGCTCTCTCTCTCTCTCTCTCTCTCTGCCTCTCTTCCGCTTTCTGCTCGCCGCACGTTTTAGGCAGCACGCGCGAAAGATCGTCTGCTTGCGTCACACTTGATTGATTCACCCACTTGTACGCGTCTGCAGCCGCCGCCGATATATTGGAACGGTTTGATAAATCGTATTCGAAACAAATTCGTTGTCTTCGTGTTCCCTGTGCGTTCGCGCTCGATGCTGACGAGCTGATATCGCGTCGCGGACAACGGGCCCCGGACGTTTTTATAATTCACGTCGCGACGCTCGACGAGCTCGAGAATCGGTTCTTCTCGTTGCTGATAATTTTTTATCGATATGTTAAATTTCAATCAATTTTTAACGGAGACCAGCATCGGATAAAACGTTTATTGCTTTCATAATTAGAAAAAACAATCGAAAATTTTCAAGGGTTCACCCCCTTAAAGTGAATTTGAGCAACCAAAAACTAGGTACGTAAGTACATACGTGGACTGTCCGGAAAGTATCCGAACTTTGCTTATATATCTTCGTTCCTCATTAACTGCTGCTCATAATTAACTGCTCCCCATTAACTGCTGAAATTTCGAAATGAAATACGGAATCAAAACTGTATGCATACTGAAAAAAAAAATGTAAACTGAGTTTTTGTTGAGATACATTTCTGTCAATTCTCCCTCTCCCTCGTTATTACAATTTATGGATAGACCGTGTGGCGATTAACTTCAACAATTGATTAAATCAGTCTCCGATTTTTCGATGATTTCTTTTTTTAATCAACGATTGACGATTAACTTGATCAATCAATTGAATCAATCGTTAATTCTTCCACGATTACCTTTTTCAATCGTACACATTAATCAATCAATCTTGGTTAAAATTTTTATTGATTAATGCCCAACTTTGCCAGGAATGAACGTCCACACGCTACAGTGCACAAGGTCGGATACTTTCCGGACAGACCACATGCATGCATACGTGTACACTGCAAAGCAGCGTGGATTTATAGGCAGTCTCGCGTCGCTAAAGAAAAAAAATCGCGACGTCACGGAACAACATAGAACAGAATTGTAAACAGCGGATGAACGATCGCATAAAGGGGCAAAGGCGTCGCAGCGACCAAGAACAATCGTGTCACGGAGCAACTAGTCATCGGCGGCGCGTTAACGTGTTCCCATCTAGTCGAATCGATTTCATTCACCGGCGACCTCGATAAAACGGCCGTCGATTGTCGTAATAATCGTTACGTAATCGGTGGCATGGAGAAGTGCAACAGCCGGCAACAGGTGAGGCGCGCACCGTGATCCCGTGGAGAGGAGGACGCTCGTCTTCTCCAACCTTCCGCGGTGGCAAGGAACGATTAAATAAACAACCATCAAGCCGACACGTTCCGCGAGCTTTTTACACCGCTCCGAGATACGTATAATGTCGTAGTCGGACTGCCTTCTTTTTTTTCGTTCTACCGCGGATAATGTCAGAGAGAAGAGAGACGCAGAGAAGAGAGAAAGCACGATCGATTCGCGGACGGGCTCGCTGTTGCAAAACGAAACTAAAAGTCGCGCGCGCGCTGGCAATTCCATCGGGAACGCGTCGATCACGTTCGTCCCCGCACGTGACTATCGACACGTGACTCGATCGATCTGCTCCAGCGATCAATGAACGCCGAGGCGCCCGTAGATCCGCGATCCCCATTCAGTTTGCTGGAAACGATCGAGATGCGCGCGGTCACCGAGCGAAACGATCGAAATTAGAACTATAGAATGGTCGCTATCAAACTTCAATACGAAATCCGTATATTTTCGAATTTTTTACAGGAAGAATTTGAGGAACGAAGGAATGAATTTTTATCGAATCTCTGTTTTTCACAATTGAAGGGGTGGATGGATAAAGGTGTCGTGCAACAAATTGTTTGTTTTCTGTAAGAGTTTTTAGCGAGGTATGTTGTCCTTTCTTGATGAATGAAGATAATAACACAAATCAATTACAAATATTATTGTTATGGTTAATCTCTAATACAGAAAAAGATAATAATTATTTTCATTCATCAAAAAAGGACAACATATTTTGTTAAAAACTCTTTTACAGAAACCAAACTTGACAGATGTCAATTGATGTAGAAAATTTCTATTTCGCGGAAAGAGCCGCTGTGTATGAATAAAATGAGAGATAAAAGCAACGCGTTGTGCGCGAGATACGGGCGATCTAATTACGGCCCTGGGAAAGAGATCGAGTAGCAGTACTAGTAAACCAATTTAAAATGGCAAACACGTCGGGAATCTCAATGAAACGATCGATGAAAATGTTTCCGGCAATACGATTCCGTGGTCACGAGATTTCCGAGACAGTCATTCAGTAACAACGCGGCGCGGCGGCGGCGGCGGCTATCATCAGGTATTCCGCAGACAACCGTGTCATTAATCCGATACGATTGATCGATACGGCGGAGAGTTGGTTGCACGTGCCTCGATAAATATGTTGATCGATTCACGTGAGAGAGTTCGTCACGATTTTACTTTTTCTTTAGCCGAAGCTGTGTGTTGTTGCCCACGAGAGACACCAGGCACGCGTGTAATGTCTACGATCGTCGGAGTCATTTGAATGATTGAGTAACTTCCTATTAAACTCCGTAACTGGCATCGATGGTATGCTAATGACACATCGTTAAAGAATCGAAACTGCTTGAAAATGGAAATCCTTGGATCGCTAAATCATTCTGAATACATTTTTCTGACGTTGTATGATACATGTGTGTTGTGTAAATATTGAACGAGCAGTTTGCAATTATTGATACAAGATAATCGAACGGCGCCTGTTTCAGAGACTAAACTGTTTGTGTTTATTTTTCAGTTGTATATCGTATCTATGTTTTATTATGTTCTTCGGGATCTTATTTTTTCGAACTTGCAGAATTTGTGTAAAATGAGCATCATTGATCACGGGAATATTTGATCTGTTTCTGGAAAATTTCGTTTTTGAACATTCCGGTAATTTGTTAGGAAAAAAAACACAGGAAAGACTGCGAGCAGCGGTAGCGATTGAGTCATTTACCATATTTACCGCGGCACGCGCCGTCCCTCCCTGCTATCTCGATCCGGATCGATCGATCTCAAACCGGATTAATAGTACACCTAACGGTAGGACGAGGAGAAACAATTGTATCATTCTGATTGACGGTTGGCGGAGATACTTAACTCTAAATAGACCAACCTGAATCATCGTCTCGCATAACCAATGATTTAACAAATCATACCTTCTCGCAAATATAATTCCTACACATCAATCTTGGAACCCCGATAAAGATATTCTGGACACCCTGCACGATGGACGTTCTAATATTCTTTTTAACTTAAAATTTGGTCAAGATGTCTCATACAAAAATAAAACAGAGTATTTAATTGAACAGATACAACTTTTAAAGTGTAAAAATAAATGAACAAAGTAAATTTCTTTGATAGTTTACTAAATCTAAAGTAATTTGATTTGTTTCTATCTTGATTCGTCCTCTGCTATGAGTTTCTATCTGAATAACCCGTTTCAGTGGAATCAATGAATCGACAGAAAAATATTCCGTTCTGGTAAAAGTGATCTTGATGAAGCTCTAACTGCTGCGGGAACGTTCCAGGCGACAGAGTCAGGTGAAGGCTGCCTGTATAAGGGACATCTTCCAGCTCGTAAACCTCGCATTCCCGAACTGGACAGCACTCGGAGTCTATAAGGTTACGCCCTTTTTGCGGCGATTTGCTCGCCTTGTTGGCACGCGAACACGCTTCTTGCTGACGGCTTAGGCGTGCCACCCGTGTTGCAAGATGCCAGATTAAACGGTCTGTCCTCTCCACCGACGATGAAGACCTCCTCCATCCTCGATCGTGGGACACGACGTTCGAAGTACTTATCTAGGAATGGTTCGGTCCCGGAGTAACTGGTCGGGAACTAACCGGGCAATCAGCACGAAGAATGGACTAGCTAGACAATGACTCGAACCTGTCTCCGCCCATCAACGTCATTTAACACCTTTTGGGACGCATTTCCCGTAAATACTGCCGACCCACTGTTACTAGAGATTCAAGGCATCTATCTTTTATAATAGACACTTATTGGCTTGAAGATTTCTTCAATAATTCCCATTATTTCCTTTTACCATTCTTGAGGTAACTTACCATTAGACGGCGGACTTTATGCATTTATGAACACATTAGAAGAAGTTAATCTTTGCCAGATCTTCTATAGTTGATATGAGTCTTCTATATGTGAACTTGATCTTTACCTACCTATAGGAATGTTCAAAAATCTTTGTTTGAATAAAAACGTTTACAATGTGCTGTGTACCTCTTTTACTTGAACTCCTATCTCATATCTCCTATCGAGAGCCTATCTCATTTATATATAATTGCAGTTTTCATTACTTCTTCTATATTTGGATAAAACATTTCTGGCAACACTATTAATAATACTATTACGTTAGTTTCAACCTATCAATCATATTAAGACTAAACCTACCACCACCGGTCAAAATGACCGGTTCCAGATTCATTATTTTACAATTATTGAAATAATAAAAACGATTTTATAAGAATCGATTCTGTGGATATCTTTAGCAGAGCACGTATTATAATAGGAGCCGCACAAAGTCTAAATAAAATCAATCTTGTCATTTCTATAAGTGAATAATAAATTTCTTTCCTCTCCAAATCGTTGCAATTCAGCTATAAAATGTTATTGACCCGTAAAAACTTTCTTATAAATACCATTCTAAAATTGAGAGAATTATTGAAAGATGAAGTAGATTCTTGTCCGACCCCGCCTGGCTAACTGTGACGTTACTGTGACGGTTCTGAGAGATTCAATATAAGACGTTCTAGCGTATGCAACGCGGAAATAGAATACGAAGGGGATCCAGAAAATTCGATTTTTTAAAATAAAAACTGGTACAAAAATACCGAAGCCAGCTACACCAATCAACCTGAATCTTTCCATCCGTCTAGGATCAACGTCCTCGAAGCAAAGAAATTCAATCGAGAAAATTCCGGAGCAGTCGCGGCTAATTATACAAAGGTGTGCGAAGGGGTTGGGGGTTTGCACACGTGTTCACACGGGCTGTACGAAATATGGGCGCAACGTGAAACTGATACAGCGGGTTTTCGTGACAAATTGCGGGTAATTACGGTCGTTTATGTAAACAGAACGTAAATCGCTTAAAATCGCCGCGCATTAAGGCGCGGAAACTTGGCGGCTGGAGGAAAGCGTGTTCGGAACGGTTTTCGGTGACGATGTGTAAGAAGAAGGGACATAGAAGATACAAAGAGAAAACGAGAGAGAGAGAGAAAGAGGGAGAGATCACGAACACAGTGGCCGGTAAACCGTGGGGCTTCTTCCCCTTTAATTGATGCGAGGCTGCTGCAGGACCGAGAGAGCCGGCTTGAAATTGAAACGCTGAACGAGCCGAGCTATAATTCACGGGGCCGGGTATAATAATGTTTGCCTGGTTCTTGGCTATCCTCGGGTGTGTATGCGTGTTTCCACGGTGGTGCACGCGTGTGTTTCGAGGCCGGTGTGCGGCGTTTTACACGCGCGCCAGGCGAAAAAGCCGGCCAAGCTTCGTTATCCATTCATAAATCCCATTAAAACCATTCAGAATGGCTCCGCCGACCTTCCCCCTGTTACTCGCTACCATTTCTCTCTCTCTCTCTCTCTCTCTCTTTCCTTCTTTTCACCCACACCACCCACCGTCGCGTTACCACCTACCTTCACCCCCCATTTAACACGCCCCCTTGTCGTCTCGGTGTGCTTAACACCTCGCGATCCACGGCAGGACATAATTAAGTCATTACACGTTCATTTTACACGGTTATGCCTCATTTTTCACGGGCATCGTGAACGAGATCGCCGATTTTATTCACCGTTGCATCGCACCGGCGCTCTTCTCTCTCTCTACTCTCTTTTCCTCTTCTATCTGCTTCCTCTCTGTCCCACCCGAACTCTCTCTCTCTCTCTCTCTCTGTCTCTCTCCCTCTCTTTTTTAACCTCTTTGTTTCGCCTGCTCTCCTTTATTACCTTTCGGTGCCCGCGAAACGAACCAGTCGCTTTTTTTCGCAGCGGGCTATTACACTTCCAGAGCGGAGCTTTGTTACATCATTATCGGCGGATGCGATGCGTTCTCGCGAAAGTGGATTGTCCCTGTTGATAGCAGCGCTAACTGTTGCCGAGGAATCTTCGTCTGATGTCGACGGGTTCAGGATCTTTCTGCAAGAGATCTCATTTTACGCGACGAATTACTAATTTCAATCATGGTATTCGCACACTGGGGATTTTTCCGCAAAATTGTCTTTTTCTAGCTGGATTAACGATTTCGCAACAGTGAACATCTCGTGATAATCTAATCGGTCAGCGATCTCCTTACGTATTCCGTCGAAATCGTGCAGCGTACCGTACACCTTGTGTCCCGTATTATCAATGAATTGGAAACTGTCGCAAAAAATACGGTTTATTCAACCGAGCTTAAATAAATAACAGAGAATGAAAAAAGAAGGAGAGAACGAGACAGGAAGGCAAAGAATGTCCGTGTTCCGGAGTCGATAACGAGCGACGTGATTTATCGTGTAAAGTCTACAGCACCGAGGCGTCGTCAAATATTTATATTTATTTATTACGCGATGGAAAACTATATAATCGAGCGTTTTACACATCGAGGCGCGCGCAGAACGTTTCGTCGAAGGTAGGGATGACTGAACCCATGGGAGGGGATGGGGTGGGAGGTTGCTGAGAAGATTATTAATCGGTCACGAGACACTTTAAATGCAGGTGAACAATGCCAGAGATCTCTTGCTCGAACGATTTTATCTGCACACCTGTGGCGGCCAGGTGTAATTAAGCTGTCGGATGGCTCGCTTTCCGCCACACCGGGATCCTCGATTTCTGACCGGTAAACTGGACTGCGTGTTCTCGGAAACGAAAGTAATATGCCATTTCACGTGTAATTTACGATCGCAGTCGAGTGTGGCTTGTAATGATCGGTAATGACGCGATACCGCCGCGTTCTTGCACGAAAACACACATTAGATCTACTTATTAGGAATTTGTTGAACTATTTTCTGAATTTATTCCTCTGAAAAAATATCTGTATAGATCGATTCAGTTGGAATCTCAATAAATGCGTTTCTCTAAACGGTGCAATTGTTCCAGCGTCAAATCTATTACTAGTTTGTTGAAAATATTCGAGTAACTGATTCGTTCCGTGACAGGAAAAGTCAGGTGGAGCAAAGTGCATGTATTGTACTAATTGATACGTAGCAAATAAATTGCAATAATACACGCATGATCGATCCTGTGCATCCGATACTCGCTGCCGTAAATTTTCAGGCAATTCGCTGGCTGTGGAATGCTGAATAATATCGACAATAATTGTGCAAAATCAAAAACTCCGTATCGGAAGGTACGATATTTTTCAAAGGAGCTTTTTAAACGTTTTTTAACAGAGAGGGGAAGAGTGCGTGTAAAAATCGATTGTTGAAACGATTGAGTTTAACAGTGTCCATTTTGAAAAAGTTCAAAGATGTCAGCCTTATTGTATTGCAAAATATGATTCATTAATTTGAATTGTAAAGCGCAATTTGTGATGAATTAGTAGCGTTCAGTGCATCTTTGTTTGAGGATGTTGCAAGCGTTTAAATTCGAAGCAATTGAGAGATATTATTCCTGGAAAAATTCATAGAGATCTGTTTCTATGGATGGTTTCTATGTCGAAGAATGTCAATCGAAATTCCCCAGTTGTAATAGTTCGGTTTAATAATAGAATAAACGTTCGGCAATCGAAAGATTCGTGCGCGAAACCACTAGGTACGCTCTCCCTCGACAAAGCTTCCAGTTTCGGTTATTACGTTCCATCATCCGAGTCAATCAATCAACGTGAAAGAATTCATCGAAAAACGGTCCGGGAAGAGATCGAAAGTCCGGGCACGACATTCTTCGATATCACAAACCACTCGTCCGGCCAGACCGCTGCACACGCGTTCGAAATTCGTGACGCAGGTCGTCCTTGTTCATCTATCGACCGTCTATCAATCGAGTTTTACATATTTCCATCGATGTACACCGAGGTGTGTGTTTTATATGCTCCGATCCGTATACTCGACATAGATACCTCGTCGTTCACATACAGAGTGGGCAAAAAGTTTCCCAAATCCGACCACAATTATCTTGTGCAATGACAATCAATTTTATAGATTATTTTATGTTCTAGAATGAGAGAACTCTCTTCTTTTGACAACCAGACATTTCTTCTAGTAAAAGTGAAATATTCATTTTTCTTCAGAAATTCATTTTAATGTAATTTCTTCGCGAAAAACAGTGTGAAGATTCAATTGTTATGGTCGCAAACAAATTCGTTAGAGTCTCCAAAAGCTCGGTTATTTTACAATAGCGAAACCCTAAAAGCTATCGCAGCTGAAATTTCATCTGGAATTTCATTATAACATTATTGAAAAACGAAGTTTCGGACTAAACAAGATTTTAGGCAGTTACTCAGCCTCCCTCTAATGGACGCTAACAGTTTTCCATTTTTGCAAACAAATTTTGAGAAGGTGGTTTCGAACAGAATCTTACTCGGACAATTTAGATAAAAAATGAAATACTACAGATATGTTATAAATACTTATTGTATATTTTTCTATAGAAACTTTCTCAACTTAGAAGGTTAACAATCATCCCTCCAGAGGATTCGCAAAAAAAACTTCCTCGCCCTTGAACTGCAGCATGAAGCGTAGCGAACGATTCGCAAAAACTTGAAAACTTCCCTCCCCACTCGAAGGGGGTTAATAATCCTCTCTTCCTCCGAAAAAGCTTTTTCGCCAACACCCAGTGCAGCAAAAAGGACGCGTGCGCGCGCGCGCTTACAATTGCTCTCAAGGACACGCGCGTACGTTCACCGACCGACACACACGTGCACAGAGGACATTTACCGTTGCGGGGGTGGTTATAGGGGGTTGAACCGTCGAACTGCAGGTGTGTCCTGGCGTTGACGTATTCGCAAAGCTCGTCGGTACACAAAAGTCGACCCATTTTCCGTCTTTCCCCCGGTCGATCGCTCTGTCCTTCTCTCTCCGCGCAGCTGATGCGCCATCCTTCTCTGTCCGCCATCCGTTCAACCCTCTAACCACGTTCCTTTTTTTTTTTTTGTTGGTTCATTCGCCTACCCACCGGTACGAGAGAGCCGTCACACTTGTTGCACGACAGAAAGGGAGAGTGAGGGGGGTGGGCGAGGGAAAACGGAGAAAGAGGGAGGACCAACGGCCCGGTGTGTAAGGCAGTGTATATAAACGACGAACCGCAAGGTCGCGATTGATATCGGACCGCCGAAATACGAGTACGTTCATCGATTATGCGCGCGCCAAACGCGGAACCGAACGGCAAACCACCACGTGGACTCTCCGTGTGCTAGATTCCATAGAAAAATCGTCCGAGCAGCGATCCAACTACCAATGGATACCAAACGTAGAACGTGACCGATCGCCTGGAACGAAATACGCTGACTCCCTTCAGCTTTGGTTCAAGCGAACCGTGCGGGAATTTATAGTGATGCTTCTGAGCCACACCGGCTATTCCGGAAACTTCGTAAATCGTTTATGTTTTATTGAAAAGCGCGAGCATTTATTTATTGGAACGTGGAACTTTGGATTACCAACCCTTCCGACCCGAAGGACGTACACGGTGTATAAAAAGTAATGGTCATCCGTCCTAGGGGTGAATCCACACCTCGTTCGGTGGACATTTGTGAGAGAAACTTGCCGCAAAATTGTTTATAACAAAGGAAATTGTTGGTAAATTTGCTGTTTTACGTCAACAGCTTCCACTCATTCAGAAGAGAAAAAGTTTGAAAGGAACCACATGTCGCAAATAAATAGTTATTGAGATATAAGCTGCTAGTTCTTGCAAAATTTGATTGTGTAGAATTATACATATAGACAAAAGCCTACTATGTATTACAGTCCACACAATCGCGTCGATGAGACAGAACATGATCTTGTGCGTGCCTCGAGACAAACGACATTTAGGGTAGGCGCACACTAGACCGCACCGCGACTGCACGTCGACCACCCGCTTCCGCTGTTTTGACTTTCGTATATGTGGTTCATAGTTCTATGTTTTACATCACGCATGGGCAAATTTTTGCTCGATCGAAGGTATTTTCAAGGATGCTGCAATACATTATTATGTATTGCATATCTTACTAAATCATTTTTTGATTTTCATCGATAAATCTTTATTTATTTATAAACATAAAGACATATGAAAGCAATCGTGTCTCGCATAGGTCTGTGGCTGATAGGTCAAAATGGCTGAATTTGAAATATGTTGTACCTTTTGGGTCACTGAACAAATGTATGTTATAAGCAAAGATATCACTTACGGATCAATGTGGTTACCATTATAAAAAAAAATTCATATTGTTCCCTTATAATGGTAACCGCATTGATCAGAAAGTGATATCTTTGCTCGTCTGACCTCAGGTTTTTGAAGGGTTGAAACAACGAAACTGTCCATGTTTTACATACATTTGTTCAGTGACCCTAAAGGTACAACATAGTTCAAATTCAGCCATTTTCGCCGAGGACCCATTTCACGTGGTTTAGTGCGGGGTCCTTTTTGAACCTGACAACCACAGATATGTAGACGTTGATGCTCGGGACCGAAATGTTTTCGCTGCAACGATCAGTTCACTCTTAGCAGAAAAGTCAGAATATGAAATCGAAAATGAATCCGACCTTAGTAGTGATACAAATAGTGATAGTGGCAATGACATAGATATTGAAAATCAAGCAATAGCCGATGACGTACCACAGTCTAAACAGGTGATTCTTCCGACAGCCATATTTGCGATTTACGGGCACATCTTCTGTCGGAAGGGTAGTAATCGCGTCGTTCCGATAAGGACGGAGAACGATCAATTATTCGTTGTGCACAATTAACGGAGTTCGGTGTGGAAAGAATGTGTTCCACGTCCGCGGCATTACGAGCAATAAAGCGTTTTAAGGGGTCGATAAAAGCGTCGCGTCGCGCTTGTGCCGCGATCACGAGGGTATCGTTCCCTGGCGCGGGTAATCGGTATCGTTTCACGGTCGCGAATAAATAAGTCACGGTGACGCCAGTCCATTACCTTCCTCAACGGGTCCGAATCGTTTCTTGCGTAGTAAAACCCCCCTTTCTCTCTCTTTCTTCCACTTTATTCCTCTCTCTCTCTCTGTCTCTCGCTCGGCATACATCCGGCACTCGGGTGTTTAGCGGGTATACGCGGGCCGGTACCCGGCGATTACACGATCGTTGAGTGATTTACGAGCTCGCCACAGCTCTCGGCAGTCCCTTAACCTGTATGTTTGCAGACCGCATTCCTGGGACGGTTCGTAATGCGGCGCGGTGAGCACGTGCTGCCGGGTCTCGTGCTGCTCGATTTGGCTGTCAAATGGGGGCCAGCAGAGGAGAGAGAAAGAGCAAAGCGAGCGAGCGAGAGGGACACGATTCTCCTCTTCGGTAAAGTAAGTATGCATTGCGCGTTTAAGCCGATGCTCCCTCGCTTTATCTCTTTCATCTTCTGGTCCCGTTCCGACGCCGCGCCGCGCCGCGCCGCTTCCCAAGGATTCTGTCGCTCCGACTCGCGTAAACGGGAACGCGGAATGTTATTCGCACTGGTCGAAATAATTAACGGGCCACGCAATCCTTGAACCGATCTCGCGAAATATTTCCTACTTCGTAGGATACTTTCAGAATTGCATATAGAGCTTCTGAATTTCTTCGGTCATCTTTGTAAGTTGAAAAACAAACGTATTGACATTCTCTAATACCATTAGATGATTGCATAAGTTCGTGCCCGATTTGAAAATAAGATTCAATGGTGAAGTTTTAAATAAGACAACTTTATTAATCAATTATATAGTCACCGTTCTTTTCTACAATTAGAAAAGAATGCAACTTATGCAATCATCCGATATATTATGTTCTCTAATATAATTCAATACATTCTTCTTTTCAAAATTCTTTTAATAGCTCGACTGTGTTTTAAAATGGACCGACTTGTTCTTCCTGTAAATGCATAAAATCTGGCGACGAGCGGACGTTTTTACTCCTTTTTTACCACAAGGAATTCTCTAGTTGATAAATTCAATTCGACATCTTGGTTTTCATAAAATGATAAAGATTTGCATAAAGATCCGAAGTCTAGAGACGAGTAGGTCATATTCTTCCGTAACTTCTTCGTCTCTCTGTTCAGCTTATTCTCCAGCTTTTTCATCCCTTTCGCTCGGAGTGTTCGGACCCGTCTAGCTTATCCAGCCGCGTTTCGTAAACATCTTCAGGTCGAGAGCTTTCTCTGAATCAGTGTATGTATGGAGAAGACGTTCGGATCTTTTCCGCGAACGGTGTTATTTCAGTGGATGCGAGCGAGTTCAGGTTCAAGGGCGGATCGAGACGGTCTCTCGCGAGAGATGGATGAGGGCTGTTGACGCTCGGCTAGTCGCTATACACCGCGCCGACTAGATTCGTTTTCACGGCGAACGACCCTGTTGGGTCTGCTAAACGGGCAAATATTTGGCTTGTCGGCATGGTAAATCTGTCGCCGCTGGTATTACGGAGATGTTGACTGCGGAAGTAAGGTTGTGTTTCGTTGCGACGCCGAAGCGGTTTTTAATCGATGCACTTCGAGATTTTTGGCTAGTGCTCCGCGGTAGCTAGATCACGGAGATTAGGTACAAGAATTTTGACTATTTCATAAAAGCTGTATCTGGATTCGTCAAATTTTCATTTTACCCATACAATATCAACCGTATGTGTTAGCACCGCACTTGAACATTTAGCAATGTGTTGAACGCGAAGACAAATGGTATAGAAATCGTAGAATTATAGTCTAGCAATTTCTAGTCGAGTACAAAGGGTTACCTGTTACGTATGGATATCAGTTCTGGTTTTCTTATAGGAAATTATGAACGATCGTCTTAAACACGCTAGCTGTAAAATGAGTCTGTGGGATCCAGTAGCAAGAATCGAGATCACTGGAGGATAAGGTAGAAGAAGCAAAGAAGAAGAATGTATTTAGAAGACGCTTTTGGGTTCGTAAGATATAGATATATACAGGGTGTGGCCAGACGGGTGGTACAACCGAGCAGGGGGTGATACTACATGTAAAAATAAGTCGAACAAAAGGAATAACATTTTTCGTTCGACGCTACGTTTTCGAGAAAATCGAGTTTAAATTCCACCAGATTAAGCCTTGTCCGAGAGCATTACGAAGATAAGTATCAGAGATCAATATCGAAATGACGAAAATCTCTTGGACCACCATAGACTTCCCCTTAACCTGCATCACGAGTCTACCCCCTTAACTCCCCCCCCTAATATATCTCCTAGTGTACGTTTAACTCTTTCATTACGGGCGTCCACTATAGTTGGCATCCACACCACGTCCTGTGTGTAAGTTTCTTCCATTTTTTCTAATCGATAGTGGAGTATTTGTACGGTACAAAACAGGAGCATAATATGCACCAGAACAAGGATTATAATAAACAATCTCTCTTGAACCGTTAGAAGAAATTGGAAAAGAGCGAGAAGAAACTACCGACGTGCAATGTGCACACTTTTCGGCGCGGTGCCCCGTTCAGTGGCGTTACTCCGGCGGAGCGGACTGCCGTAACGAAAGGGTTAATTGCGCACGGCAATCGCAGAGTGCCGTATAAATACGTCGCTATAACAAAGAAGAAGAAGAAGAAGAAGAAGAAAAAGAGAGATATCGAAGTAAGGAGTTGGAAAGATTCCGAATAGATGGGGAACATCTCGAGTTGAACAGAGAGAAGAAGCAGCAGAAGAAGACAGAGGAATCTGTGGGCTCCAGCAGCAAGTGTAGAGGCCGCGCGAGGCTAAGGTAGAAGGAGACAGGGAGATCGTGGAGAGCGAGGGGGTGGAGAGACGGCGAAAGGCGCAGTTAGACGCGGAACAGAACTGGAACGGAGCGGAGCGGAAATGTTATCATAAGCGTAGCGCGAACTTGACCCACTCGACGGAGTGGGCTCCTACAACCACGAACGCCGTTGCCACGACCACCACCACGATGATATGAAGTTACGGGCCGCTCGTGCGAACCCGTAACACGATAACAGCTGTTGCATACCTCTCGATCCGCGGGACAGCAAAAGTTTCGACGATCGCGTGCCTCGCGCGCACACATTCCACGCTTTTACTCTCCCTCTCGTCTCGTATGCTGTCTCTCTTGCTCTCTCTCTCTCTCTCATTCTCCGTCCAAGCTCTCCTCGGCCTCTCTCTCCACAGGTCCTTTTTTCCCCTAACACCGTCTGCCCCACCCTTCGGCCAACGCGCGTTTTCGCCACCCTTTTTTCACCTGCCGGCGCACACTGCACACCGGGCCGATATCTCGCGAGATCGCGTGCCCAGCATCATCCGCGTATTCCGTCCACGTCCGTCACACGAGCGATCGCACGTGCTACGAACGGCCATCGAGCACTGCCCGATGGGAAAAAGTTGTTCTTTGGAAACCCTGTATACTGGCCCGACACACCTACCGAACGACAGCGACAGCGACAGCTCGCAAAAACGACAGAGAGACGGTTTTATGGCTGCACCGCGCGAGAGGAGATGTAAGCTGTGTTACTCGCGCGCGCAGGCCATCGCAAAAAGTTTTGCATCGGATGCAACGGACGAGGAACGTTCACGTTATAGTTGTACCGTATGTGTTGGGAATGTTGTAATTGCGCTGGGACGTAACTATATGTTTCTGATAGGAGAAATTGCACGGGGCGTTGTTTTTCCGCTGTTTATCAGGCCGGTTGTTCTCGAGAGCTGTTTGCTTTTTTGCCGAGGCCTCCGCGGAGATGTAAATAAATTAGGCGACACCTCTTTTTCCAGCAGAAATTATGTGGGATGCAATCCCCACCCTAAGTTTGCCGTTGTATATTGATTTTAGAGTATATACATATTCGTGCTCAGACCAATAACCACAGTAATCGAAGCTATTCTCCGCAAAAAATATTTACGCAGAGATTTGTTTGTGCGGAATAGGCAAACAGAGCAGGACCGACACTGGAGAACGTGTCCACGCGTTTCTTCTTTACACTATCACGCTGTTTCGTAATGTGTAAATCGTTCCTTCATCTCAATTTTCAAAAATCTACGATCAAAATCGCTCCATCAAAAACCTTCAAACAACAAACATCGTCGAGCCCCTAATTACCCACTTTTACCCATTAAAATTACGAAACGCATCTCATCGTCCAAGAAACCAACTCTAAACCCACATAACATTGCCCTTAATTACCCCCAACATTGCCGCGAACATCAGCCTTAATTAATTATCGTGTAACACGCGCGGTAACCTCTCTAATTATCCCCCGAAGTACAATAATAAAAAAAAAAGAGATTGACACTCCCACGTAACATCCGCATGAAAACCATGGTGTCTGGTTCGTAAATCGACACGATTACGCTTCGACCTTCGATCGCTTTATCTCGTCCGCGGAGAGAAAAAAGCACTCGAGTATTCTGCATGGATCGCTCGATGGTTTTTCGCCGATCGAAAGCGGTGTTGGTCGGGCCGTGTCTGCGTGACTCTGTGCTCCCCGGAGGGAAACCGGCGGAATTGAGATCTTTCAGCTGGTAAAAAAGTAAAAGTGAAACGGTCCGATCCCTGGGAGGTCTGCGGAGAACATCCGAGGGGAACGAGGTAGGAGGGACGTCTGACCGTGCAAAAACGCGTGCACCGGGAGGAGAGGGACGAAGACCGATATCTCAATAAGACATCGATCGCTCATTAGTAACACAAGAACGGCCCTTCGCGCTCCTTTTACTCTCTATCGCACAGGAACGAGTGGCGCGCGCCGTCTCTTTATCGTGCAGCCACGCTTCATCGACTTGCATCTTCTCTTTCTCGGTGAGTCTGTTCAGCCCCCCCATCCGTCTTGTTCTTTCTACGCGACGCCGATAAACTTGACCCAGTGAAAAACGGAACGACCACGGGACCGAGCGTTTCTTTACCCACGCGACGAGACGCTGCGGTTCTTCCACGGCTTCGCGTGCCCGCGAACTAAATCACGTGCGTCCTTCGATGCATTCGCATCGACTGTCGACACACGTCGCGCGCACTGGGAAAAACTTGGGGAGACCTGCCGGAGGAGGTCGAACGCGGTTTGATACTGTCTGACGCTTTCAGAACATTTTCGAAGGACCCCGGTTTACACCCCGGTTTGATCCTTCGTGTTATTTCTTCGAATGTACAGGGTGATGGTATGAGAGATATGGTAAAAATATAATATACAGCCTGTCCCACAAGAGCGTGTCGGCGATGGGTCCCATGGAAACCACCGACATTTTGCCCGACACAGTTTTCACCGACAATATTTCACCGACTCCAGATTCGACCGACAACGCCTTCAACCGAAAACGATTTTGACCGACAACGAATTTGATTCACTATGACTTGAGACGACCACAGTATTATTATCATATGTCTTATTATATGTATTATCATACTGTGGTCGTCTCAAGTAGTTGTGGATTAAATTCGTTTTCGGTTAAAGGCGTTGTCGGTGAAAACCGTGTCGGTGCTTTCCATTGGACCCGTCGGCGATATCCTCGAAACCTGTCACCCATTGAGAGGGAGATAAGGATAATGTAAACAAACGCAGATGTCTTTAATACGCCTTGGCTGAATATTTGTTCCTGACAGTGAGAAGAACAGAGCTTTCCGAGATGAGTTGCAGCGTACGCGAAACCGACACTATGGTAGCAAATGGAAAGCGAAAAGGCCATCACCGTACTACCTTGGCCATCCCAATCCCCTGATGCGAACCCAATAAAAAATGTGTATCCATAATGAAGGGCAAGCTGAGAAACATATTACTAAAATAAGAACTCTTGTTCACCATACTCGGAAGATATGGAGAAATTAGTCGAAAATATGCCGAGACGGTGTCAAGCTATACTTGCTAATGGAGTAGATTGGACCCCTTGCTAAGAGCGTATTAATGTTTGATGTGTAGATTCGACTCTTACAAAGTTTTTTTTACAAATACATGAATATTTACAGAAATATCGTCGACACGCTCTTGTGGGACAGACTGCACAGAGGATTCTGCATAAAATTACAAGTCGAAATAGGTACACACAGAACCGCGGTAGAAGCAGCGCTATGAATAAAATAAAATTCGCAGAGGATCGATCCTCTATCAAAACGTCCCTAAATTCTTCGATCCAGTTCCTCTTGGACCGTCCCTCTTTAATCTTCTCCCTCGGCGTTCAAGCGGCAGCAGCAGCCGGCTCGAATGTAGGTGAACTTGCCAGGTTCGAGGTAAACTGCAGCCGAGCGACGCGACGCGACGCTCCGGCTCCGCGTATCGGTGTGTATGCTTTATGTGCACTTCCGTGCACGCGACAGCACGTCTGCTCTCTCACCCTTCGTTGCGTGGTTCGGTGTACTATCCCTCTCTCTCTCCCTCTCTCTCTCTCTCTCTGTCTGTCTCTGTTATATACGCACACCAGGATCCGGAGGAGAGAGAGAGCACGTGCACACACGCTGACACGTTTGCACGGTTCGTTAGCGGATACCTCGTGCTCCAGATTTGCGGCACGACACCCGCCGAGGAGACGGAAAGAGAAAGTTCTGACCGGGGACAACACGCGGACACATACGGCGAACCACCATCTACTCCGCCTGAGGAGATAAAAAGGGTGAAGGGCTTATCACGATGTCCCGGCGAACGAGGAATCCGGTCCGCTTATCGGTCGACCTGCTTGTAAACATCGACGAGATGTCGTCATTCTTTCCTGTCGAACCTCGCCTCGTTTCCTCCGCTTCCTGGAGGGAGCTGCATCCTTGTCGCACCAGGACGTACCATTTTTTTATTCTCTGTGTGCAGATCTTCTCTGGCTTGAAATGCACCGTTATAATTTCAATAATTGCAAAATAAAAAATCCGGAACCGGTCATGCTGATCGGCGATGTTTAATGCAAAACGAGAAGCTGTAGTTGCATTTTTATTTTGGAGTCCGGCAGACTGATACGAAATGTTTGTCCACGCCGATTTCGATGCAGCTTTGTAAAGGCAAGTCTCCATTTCGCAACAGGCTCTGAGAACCCGATTCGCGATTTTTCGTGACGATTTTATTGCGCGTTCAATGGAAAGTGTAGAGCGTATAAGAGAGAGAGAGAGAAAGGTTGCGCGAGATGAATGAGCACGACGATAGAGCGAGCGAGAGCGAATTCAGCGAGAGTAGGAGGACAAGAGGGGAATTTAAACCGGCGTTCGAAACTTTACAAACCCCTTATAGCGACCTCGCCTACCTGTTATCTCGATCGGGCATCGATCGGTGGTTACTAACGAAAGAACGACTTGGCCTTCTTCCGTTTCGCTTCGTCCTCTTTCATTCCGCATCATCCTCCGCCTCTTTATCCGACGTTCTGGCCGCTCTCAGGCCTCTCGGCCTCTTTCCGTCTTACCACCGGTTTGAACTTGACCCACTGAACCAACCGGAGAGCCCCGGAGAGGACGGCTGGAATATTTCAGTTCCCTCGCTCCGTCGAGTGCCACTGATCCCACCCCCGCCTGCCCTAAGTCCTACGATGATGCGCCTCCGACCTATCTTCTCTCCACTCTCTTGTTGTATTTACCATTTGTCGGAGATGCTCCGACGAGCGCCGACTGGAAAAATGTCTACAGGGTCGAGTAGCTCCCGGAACGATGTAAAGCGATGGCAAATGGTTTCTTCTTGAAATACTATGTGTACGCTCGAGTGTCTTGATCGAGGTTTGACGAGCGAGCGCCCTTTTCTAGGACCATTTTCTGCGGAATCAAGATGTCTGTCGTCCTTTTCACAGGTTTCAGCAGGCGTGCTAGTTCAGTGAAGTTAAATGTCAAGGATCATTGAAGCATTCTGTTTGGATTTTCGAATTTAGGGTCTGGGAATTGAAGAAAGCAGCGTTGAGAAAATTACTATAATTTTTGTGGTCGATACGAGCATCGAATAAAGTGGCCAAAAAAGTGCATCGAGGCGATTGCTATTATTCCAACATTGTATCCATCGCGAAACAGGAAGAAATAAATCTAAAAGACACAATAAAATTGTTTGAAATATGACGCGCTCGTGAAAGTCCATTTCGAAAGTCCGTCAGCTTCGCGCGCGTTACCATTTACCGGAAGTAGAAACGGCAAGTCATGATCAGACGCGTCAGCCAATTTCCATTCTACACAGCGCTCGTACTCGACGTATCTTCAAACTCAATTTTCTATTCTACATTTTGTACTATTCTACACTTCCGTTTCATTCTATTCCGTTCTGTATTTTCGATTTATTTTTCCACGTACCATCGCGCACCATCAAATCGTGGTTTCAGTCGACTTCGAGATTTTTTTGTCACGAAACTGTCGATCGTTTAATTCTTTTTATTTCGCGTACGCTTTTGTCGATGTTTCAACTGTGTCTACGGATTGTTTCGAGGGAGGAGAAGTCAAATTTGGTAACTCCCACGATTTTACAAACGAACAGTTCATGTATTGTTGGGGAATACGAATTCGTAGATCACTGAAACTCTCTCATTTTCATTAAGCAGAAGCGGCAGGTCGTATCAGCCACGCCAGTCCACTTCACGAATCTTCACCCTCAATTCTCCCGAACGCAAATCCTGAGGCACACGAAAACCCGGTTCCACGTTTTCACCACATTTCATCAGATCGGAGCCACCCGGTGCATCAGCGTACAGCGAGCACATCAGCCTAGACCAAAATTGAAGCGGACCACCAATCCGCCAGCTCATCAACATTTTCCATTTCCGGTGGAAGCTCTGGAGCAGAGGTCATAATTTTGTGGGGCACGAATCCTGTCAGTTTTCTCTTCCCGTTCATTCCTCCCGGTTGCACCCGTCCTTCTTCCAAGTTCGCCCGGTATCAACGATGTTTGCGGCCGTAAACAAAGGGAAACAGAGGGTCGCGATGCGCCGGAGAGAGACGGCGAAAAGTACCGCGGAGAATCGGAGGGATGGCACGTGGAGGTCGGTGAACGTTGGGATGAGGATGGAAGGTAGGAGAAGGTAGGGAAAAAGGGTACTCGTGTCGAGGGAGGTGGGGAGGGAGGGGGAGTGGAGAGAGAGAGAGAGAAGGGGATGTTGGGAAGCGACTCGAGATGCTCGGTGGATATCCGTGGTTCTTGGTGGTCGTGATTGCGCTGGTCGTAGTGGCATTACCGCAAGAGGACGTTAACAGAGAAAGATGCCCTCGGAATCTCCGGCCCACGAGATGGAAAGAGGAGAAGAGAAAGAGAGAGGAGAGGAGATCGGCCGCCATAACGGCGATGCGGTGGCTAGACCGAGAGCCAACGAGGAAGAGAGAAAATAAAGGCACGTCAATGGGCGAATACGAGAGAGGGTCCAACGTGAATGTGTGAATGAAGAAAGAGGAGGCGGAGATGAATGGGTGCATCTTAGGAGCGGCACCAGTCAGCTGATACCAGCCACCCTAACTTCCTCTCTCTCGCTCTCTCTCTCCCTCTCTCTTTTAGGGAATCCCGGACACGCTAGCCGAGAAGTCTTGAATTACAAATTAACTGCTCCCCGTTCGCTCCCGGTCTATATGTACGCGTGTCAGGGCGAATGTTGTGGTGCTAACGGGGATGCGATCACCGGGACACAATTCGTTCCGTTGCACCCCTAATTACCATTTCACTCGCACCTTCGGTGCAATGGGTCAGTGTTACGACCGGGGAGTAATGGAGTACTGATTGATGGCATTAGGCGCGGCGATCTTTCACGCGTTTGGCTGCTACTCGGATGAAATTGCATTATGGAGCGGGTCCATCGGTCATGTTTGTTAGGGTAGGATCTTCTAGTTTCAATTCGGCACTGATTAGGTCGGTGATATTGTTCTTCGATAGACTATATGCGGCTTTATACCTCAGTTCAATCTTTTTTTCACAAAGTCTTTTTGAAGTTTCAAGGCACTTGTAATGATGATATGATCCGAGTTGGCTACAGCAGACTCGAGATGATACATTCTCTTTCTTTCACTCATCTACAGTCGTTACAAACCCATTTATACCTCAGGATGAAACTAAAAAACTAGTTCTAGCAAACCCAAGATAAAATGGTTTCTTTCTTTTACTCATTTATAATCTTTACAAATCGTTCGGACGTAAGAAACTTCAAAAATCGAATATACAATGATGAAACGAGGTCTCGGTCTGCTGTAGCAAGCCTGAGACGAATGCTGTCTTTCTTTCACTCGTTTAAGTCGTTATAAGGCCATTTGCACCTGAGAATCTCAGAAATTCAAAGACATTGCTAGAAGTGGTATGATCTGGGTAAGCACTTGCAGACTCGACATCAAATGGACTCTTTCTTCCACAATCCTGACAATCCATTGGCTCCTAAGAAAATCAGACATCTGAACACACTGGTACACACAACACAACCAAAATATCTTTGTGCCCTACTTCCTCAAGGACTCCCATGGCTGTGAACAGCTAATTGGCATATCGAGTCAAAGTCTGAACCAATCCTCGCATAATCGGCCGCGCTCGATGCCGATCAAAGCATCTCTCAATCCCGAAGTTCTGTGACAGGCAAGGTACGAGATGTGTGTGCGAGTGAACACACACCGCTATCGACGGAGTATCCTCCGTAAAACGATCACGCCTCGTGACGTCGAGCGATCGTAGCGGCCGCCTTTAAACAAGGCCATTGACCCGGGCGTAGGACTACGCGCGGAAAGGTCGTAGTAGCAGGCAGACGATCCGTTCCATTCACGAACGCCGTAAGAGAGGCATTATCTCCCTACGACCCTGAAATTCCCGGTGCTCTCTCTCTCTCTTAGCTTCCTCTCCGTTCCGTGCACACAGATACACACGTATACATGCAACCCTCTAACAACCCCCTACCGTTTTACTCGGCGCCGGCTGCTACACCGTCTGCTATGCTCTCGCTACCTTACACTTTATTGCCTCTACCAGGCGCGTTTCTTTGCGCCGAAGCGTTAATAGCTCTCCCGCGAATCTGACCCGACCGACAAACCGCGTCGCAAAACACCACTACAAAGATACCAACAGCAACACATCGAACGCGCAACACACTCCCTCTACACGACGTCATTAATTGTAAGAGCTAACTGAGCTGACTGCCGGGACTTCATTAACGAGTTCAGCACTCGTGCAATTGCCGCTTGCGGTCTGGCCACGCTGCCGTATCGACAAGGGAGCCTGTCCTCTTCCTTTTTCTGATGCTCCGGGAATTAGCGTTCCGCTGGAAAGAGATGCCAGAGGGATTATAGCGAGCGTAACAGGTGCTGGGTGCTTTGGAATGGTGCGTGGTGATGTGGGGTGAGGGGAAGTCTGTGGTGGTCCAAGGAATTTTGATACTTATCAAGCAATGCTTTATTTTGCGAATGATTGCATTATCCGGCAGCATGTAGCTGTCGCAGCTTTATGAAAATAGCTATGTAAAAATAGGACTTTTGAGGGCGATCGCGGACTAGATTGATCTTTTATCTAGCACTTTTGACTATTTAAGAGCTCATCTTTGCATTATCGAGAAAGGAGAAGGCGCAACGAGGACCCTCTTGTCCTGGAAAAACGAGTCCACACCCTTAACGGTTCGGCTAATTTATAAACACATAGATTTTCAACGTTTGAAGCGCCCGAAATACCGCAAGTCCGTATGCCGAACTTCCCGTTTCGCTTGCTCGCGACGATACTCGAGGCTTTGACGGTGTTGTAGGAGTAACACCGACTATTTGAGATAAGTTCGACTCTTCGGAAGTTAACACACACTTTAATATATATTTAAAAACATAACAAGTTACAGTAAAAGGTGAGGTTCGAGGTAAAGGTGCAGTTGCTTTCGGTTCGAGCGATTTTCGTGATCTGCTTTTCGGTGTCGCGTCGTGTATAAGGTCGGCTCGACATCTTCCCTTATTTGTTATCTTAAAATGGATGGGGATGACAAAGTGATTTCTAATGGTGAGTGGGTGGTGCATTTTGGTCGTAGCAGTTAGGCTATTGAATAAATTGGGTGCGAATGATATGGGAAAACGATACGGACACTAAAGTATTTGCTTATACAAGAAGATTGCCCTGTCAATGGTTCGCTTACGAGACGGACTCGAAATGGTGTCCGGTGACACCTAAAATTCTGGGACCGTCGCGTCGCGTCGAGTGTTTCGAGCTATTGCAGCGGACCGTGTCTAAATAAATACATATATCTCACGTTCGGTCTGCTTGAGACCGAACAACGTGCTTCGATGATTTTAGGCACGACACCTTTCTTGTTGGAATATTAGGTGCAGAGATCCAAATGCATCATTAATTTGAACTGCATTTCAGTTCATTTCAGAACAATTATCGATCTCGGACATTTCATACGTAACAACCTAATAGCTCCAAGGTCAAAGTGTCGAATTCTCCGGCACAGAGGGGGCGGCAGTGAACGGTGTAGCTCGACGCCGGTTTTCCCCGGTCCGATCATAAAAATTGCACTCGGGGTCCGGTGCATACTGGCGGCGCGGCGGCTGCAGCTCTCTCGAGGAACAAAACAAGAGAACCGTAGCCGAGTGAATGAGCCTCCTCTCACCCGGAGCGTCGCGTCGGCTTTCTCGAGCCCGTCTAAATCCCTTCCTGAATGCGCGGCAACCCAGTTTATCGGCCGTAGGCGCCCGGCGCTTCTGTATGCCGGCGTGCGAACCGTGAATGGCTTCCGTGAACCTGAACCCGACCGACAAACCGCCATGCCACACCGCCGCCAATGTCAACGGGATACGCCGCCGTTAACCAGTGTCAACACGCGAGCGTCGTCACCCGGCATCGACGAATCCGCATAACCCGTCCTCGTCGTCGTCGTGCTCAATATGCCCAGACGTCCCTGGATTTGTTTAGCTTATACGGTCTCTCTCTCCCGAGCTCCCTTTCGCCCCCTACAACGCGGGCTTAGGGTGTGTCTACACTTGACTGTGTGACACCTGATTGCTGGTGGTTCAGGTAATACCGCGCAGCTGCGAGATCTTGCACCTGTTGGAAACCGATGGACCTGGGTGATCGCTGATGGTTCAAGTCTTTGTTGCGACTATGGTTGGAGGAATTGTGAGTTCTCGTTGGTGATGATTAGGCTGCGGATTTTCATGCAAAGTAAGGCCCGCTATACACATCCGTTTTTCTAACGTGCGACCATGATGCGGTACCGGAATTGCAGTCTGAAATACTATGGATTCAATTAGGCACTGCACATTTGTTTGAAACGTAATCATCGCATATCAGTCGATGTACACGTCCAAGCGCGAAGTACGGGCGTGGATTCGACCCGATCATTGAACCATGCGAGAAATGTGGAAAACGGGACTACATGGCTCAGCTTGATTGGGACAAAGTTAGTAGAGGGGCGTTTTATCAGCCGTCCCGGGAGAGGATTGATTGTTAGTGGGTAGTGGGGGAACTGACCACCTGTTCCCCTTAGTCCCACACTACCCCCTTCAGGGTGTGCATAAACGCATTTTTTTAAATTCTTTCGTAACAAAAAGAAAAATAATCGATGTACACGTCCGTATTCTGCCGCACGATCGACGCACGTTTGAAAAACGGATGTGTGTAGCGGGCCTTAAGAGGGTAGACTCGTTTCTAGCATTGTAAGGTTGCGGGATGCGCCTTCTCATTTTTCGATAATAGAATGATGGGGTTATTCAGTAGTCAAAAGTGCTAGATAAAAGATCAATCTATGTAGACCGCGCTAGCCCTCAAAAGTCTTATTTTTGCGTTCATTAGGCGTAATTTGCATTACTAGGCAGCGTGTAGCTGTCGCAGCTTTATGAAAATAGTTACATGCGCAGCTTTATGCTTCCGACTAATGCAAATTACCCCTCGTAAACGTAAAAATACTAAGAAACCCCATCATTGCATTACCGAGAAATGGAACGGCTCATCACGCACCCTTGCAATCCTGGAAAAACGAGTCTACCCGCTGAAAGTTGTCGGAAATTTTGATATTCTTGGTAAATAATTCTATCTCTGTTCCACAATAGCAACCGAAAGCGAGCATGTTCCAGATTTCAGTGTAAAAGAAACCCTGAGGTTGCGGTGATCGAGAGTCGCACTCGAGATGAAAACCCGTGAAAATGACGCGAACGTTCCCGTCAGCGGAATTATGGCATCGAGCGGATCCCTCCGGAGGCCCGGTTTAAAGTGTGCTCGCAACTTAATACATACTTGCACGCCGCTCCTACTCCGATAAAGTGGCTAAAGGCTTCTGTTTAATGCACGAGCGGTTGGGCGCGTGCCAGTTCTTTCTACGGGTGCGCGACAAAGAGGATCACCGAGTCAAGATGCGAAAGACGGCGATGCAACGGGGCGACAGAGAGAAAGAAAGGGAAAGAAAAGATTCCGAGAGGTAAAGAGAGGAAGAGGATAGGGCTCGAGACACGTATCTAACGACTAGACCTGTTTTCTTTGACGCGCAATCTGTCACGCTTGATTACGATCGTAAATCCTGTGCTCTCATTACAAGCCGCTCAGCTCGACGACGAGCATACACCGCAAGCATCATTGCGAAAGAATATCTTTCTGGCCAGGGCTCGCAGTCGTTCGCGACCGATATTTATTCTAAGATCCTCGGCTGACGCTCTGGCCAACCTGCTGATCGTTCCGGGATAGATGAATTTGACTAATCGGCAACGTCCGGTGAACTTTTCCTCGCTCACATTTGTTTTATTCTGTTCTGGCGCTTGTGCATCGAAGAACCGCCTGTACCAGATCAAAAATTGTTCCTTTCAATGATGATCAGGTAAATAATTTCATCAAGTACCACGAATCGTGACCAGTAGACATTACTCCGTTATTAGAAGTTCGATCGAAAATGTTTTTATCAGGTATAGCATGGTTTCAAGAGAGCTTCTCGTGGTTATAGCAAATTTTTCGTCAACTCTTCTTTTTCATGATTCTTCAAGGTCACCTTCAATTTTTTGCAAATACACCTATAATTTTTTTACGCGTATTTGTTAGAGGATTTCAACGCGAATTCGGTAAGTATCATAACATTAAAAAAATGCAAAATAATTGCTTCTTTTATTTTCCTTCTCAAAAAATTTGCTATAATCACGAGAAATATAACAAACATTTTCGATTTCACATTCAAGTTACATAATTTTTTGAACGAGCCGAGCCCACAAGAATCGCCTAGCGCACAGAGCTGACCCGTACCGCCTTAAAGCGGGCGCTACAGACTAGCCTCGGCTTCAAAGGGCCTATAAACATCAGCATCAATTACCACGGGTGCAAGGAAAGCTCGGGAGAAAGTGGTCGAGCGTGAAAGGTTTCAAAGGCGTCGTAAAAAGAGATCGAAAGAGAGAGAGAGAGAGAGAGAGAGAGAGAGAGAGAGAGAGAGAGAAGAAGAGAGCGCGCGTTTAAGTGAAAAAGAGTCGGCGAAACGGGATCTCATATTTACGTGGTATGCTCATCAGCAGCGAAAGACCACGTGTTAGCGCGGCACGCGCCGCAGTTAATAGCCCTGTTCCCGGTTCCGGGGTTGCCTGAGGTTAGTTGACGTTTACATAAATAGTCTGGGGCCGAGTTCTGTTGTAAAAGAGAAGTTCGGAGATGGCGAGGAACAGGCGGGATGAGAGAGCGAGCGAGAGAGTGCCACGCATACACAATCGCCCGGGAATCCCATTCGAGTAACAAAGAGAACTCGGCGAGTTGGTCGTTGAAGAGGGATGGAAAGAGGCTGGGTCGCAACCGTGGCGGCAGTTGGTGACAGGTTATTAGTCTGCCGTAAGTCTGCCTGCGGAGAATGAGAATAATAGCTTAGGTGTGACATTGCCCCAGTGCTAGAGACTCGTGCCAGGCATTCTCCGTCTTTGTCCGATCCTCTTTGCTGGCCGAGTCCGTCCGCCTCTGTCCCGTCTACTCTAGCTCTTCCGTGTCTCTGTCCTCCTCTTTTGCACATCGCGCCGTCTTCGTTCGTGTTCTGGTTAACGCCGGGAACCCGGCATTATTGTCGTAATCTAGGTCTAGGCAGCGACGCCTGCCCTCAGCAGGTGTCATGTGTCCATTGTTCCTCAATGAAATCTTGGACCCTCGGTCACGCCACCGATCCCGCACGCGGTTCTTCAACACAGGCGCCATCCCAACCGCAGGACTAAACCTTTACAGCGAGGATTCACAGAGAATTCTTCTTCCACTTGACTCATACAGTCTTTGTGGTACTGGTGTGGTTACGGTGCTCCGAATCCTGAACGCTTTCGTGAGACTGTCGCCACCAGTTTGGTTCCTTACTACATTTCGGTTCCAAAATAATCCGCGACATGTTCAACACGATCGCTAGCACCGTCACGTACGCGTGACGTTCGCGATCTCGCAATTTACTTAAAAATAGTCAGACTAATTTTATACACTTTGCTATTTAAAGTTTCGGTGCGCAGTATACTATTCGGACTCCGCGACTTCCTTGAAATGTTTTAATATCTCGACTCTCGCGTATACTGCTAATAAAACAAGAGAATTGATCGAAGTTTCCAAAGAGCTGCGAGAAAATTGAACGAAAAGATGAATAAAAATGGTCTTGAGCCGCCCGTCAACGACGAGGGTCGAAAAAGTCGAGACTAGGATAGCGTGTATGAAAGAACCAGGATCGATTCCGGTGTCGAGCAGTTAAACACAAATTTCGTAGAACAAAAGCTCGGCGCGGCGGTGACTTTGTAGAGAGAGAGAGAGAGAGAGAGAGAGAGAGAGAGAATGTGTGTGCGATCGGGGTGCTCCGGGGCTACGGATCGCAACAATAAATCAGAACTCGGATCATCGGACAGTAGCAGTGCCAGACAGACTGGTGCCGGCGGGAGCGAGCCCGTAATCTTGCTAGCGCCCATTCATCCATTCGGGCCATTCAGTCATCAATTCAGTCGGCAAGTTCACGCTCGAAATCCCTCTAACATATTACGCCGGCCAAAAAGAAGACAGGTGACGGTCGTGCGAGTTATAACGGCATCGGCCCGGTTAAAAGTGAACTGACCTCGGACAACCCTGAAGCGAGAACAAGCTATTAACGTGGCGTGTGCCATTCATTCTTGCCCGGGTCCCTCGGCAACCTCCCTTTTTGTCCCTCTCTGTCAGTCTGCTACCTCTCTCTCCTTTCCACGTTTGCCCTGTTACAGACACGCGCCTACACACACGTTTCTACAGGGTGAACAACATCGCTTGATCGCTTAAAATATCTCTCTTCGCTTCCCCGCCGAAAATTAGTTTAATCCTCATCCTGTTCCTCGTTCAGCTCCTCTCAAGGGGGTAGACTCAAGATCAATCTACGCCGCGATCGCCCTCAAAAGCCCTATTTCTAACGTTTACGAGGCGTAGTTTGCATTATTCTGTAGCTATTATTATTTTGTAGCTGTCGCAACTTCATGAGAATAGCTGCTGTGTAATGTGAATTGTGAATAATGCAAATTACGCGTCGTAAACGTAAAAATAGGACTTCTGAGGGCGATTGCGACCTTGATTAATCTTTTATCTAGCCTTTTGACTACTGACAAACCCCATCTTTGCATAATTGAGAATTGAGAAGACGCATCCCGCACCCTTACAATCCTGAAAACAAGGGTCTATCCTCTTAACCCTCGTGTCTAATGACCTGGTACCTGGGCACCCACTTTCAATTTCTTTTTCAAACTTCTTTAATTAAAGGAAGCTTCGAGCTTCAAATCTACAGTAGATTCGGTCTTGAACAAATTTTCCAACGTTTTTATAGACATTTTTATATCATGTGAAAACATCCAGCCAACAATTTTGCCAAATGGAATATTTAGTGTCCTAATGATTTTTGGAGCAACTGGAAATACTTTTGACTATATGAAAAATTTGCGAACACCAAAATTAATGATCCAAAAAAGCAAACAAAAGCATCCCGCGTAGAAATAAATATATTCTAGAAAATATATTATTAAATATAGTGAATATATTTCACTGGTGTTCCGCGGAAAACCGGTTAAGAACCAGTGATCTAGAGTCAGTAATTCTGTTCGGACAAGTATTCTCAAAGTATTTTCCGTGGACCAATTGCATGGGACACGCTGTAGAGCCGCGGGAACAGAGAAAACGAGGTGTATCGCGCGCGAGCGGTTGATGGCCTAATAGTACATAGTTGGAATCCATTCATAACCCGGGCAAATGGGAAGACCGAGGGGACGGGAGCCTTTTGTGAAAACGACCTCGACCTTGTGTGTGTGTGTATCGTCCGGGTGGTATGTTCGCCGATACGAGGGAATCGAGCCTCTGATAAGCGTCGAACGAGAGAGCCGGGGAAATGTGTAAAGAGAAAACGTCGAGCGCAAGAAAGGGAAAAAGTTGAATGAAACGAGAGAGCTCCCGCAAGAAAAAAGAGACGAGCGATCATGGGGGGGAGAGAAAGGGGAAGAGAGAAGGTAGACGAGAAGAGGAGGAGGAGAAAACGGGCTGTGTGTGTCCACATAGCGTGGGAGAATCTGTGTAATTCACCATGTGCTCGACCACCCCCGATTGAACCGGTGTCACGGCTGGCTGATCGTCTATAATACCTCGACAATCGCTTTGCACGCTCGTCCGGGTCCATATTTTTGCCGCGACGCGTGCTTACCTCGTGAGAGCCGCGAAAAAATGTTGCGAATCGTTTTTCACGAGTATTTCGCGTTTGCGGATCAAGCGCGACACTCTTGAGGCGGGATCGAGAGCATTCGCGAACATTCGAACGTGTTCGAAGGGACTGGAAAATTTGCTGTACTGACGTTTTGTATATTTTCATTGGACATCCGCTTTTGTAAGATCGTCGCACAAAATGAAAATAGTCGTACATGCAACGAGTGTTCTCCGTGGAACGTCGAACTTGTGAAGTTGAAATGGCTTCGAGAGTGCAGAGCCTTCAAATTATTAGAAAAATTAATAAAATCCACACTCTAGTCTTCCGCCTAAAAACTTCCAAGATGTGACCGTGAAAAGAAACAAAAAATGAAAATCCACTCTCAGATCCTCGACATCGCAAACCCGAGAGCAGCAACATTTGCACCGAAAAGGATCGGTAGAAAGTATGCTGCATGGTTCAGTGTGTCCGCGTGTAATCTCACGCACGTTACGCACGCTAATTGCACACGCGAGTGTTGGTTCCCGATCGCTGATGCCGATCGGTTTATGTCCGAGGCTCCTGCACGTGCTCGGTCCCTTTCTCGCTATCTTATCGTGGTACAACAATGTCGGTGTCGTGGTTGTTCAGCCTTCGTCCGTCTCTCTCTATGTTGGAGTTCTTTATCCCGGGGCCGCTTACGACGTTCAACCACTATCAAAGGGAAGAGGACGAGAAGAGGAAGGAGTAGCTGAGGGAGGAGGAGGAGGAGGAGGAGGAGGATGAGAAAGGAGGATGAGAAAGGAGGATGAGGATGAGGAGGAGGAGCAGAGCTGCGTACTACAGGCGTACTCTCGAATACGATGTGACTGGGCGCGAGGCCGTGTTCGTGCAAACCTCAACATCTACCAAAGTTCCGCACTCATGAATGAACTTCCTTGTGTGGAACCGTTTATGCTTTCCCTTCCTGGCGGCTGCTGCTACTGCTGCTACTGCTGCTGCCTCGTTGCATACGTGGTGTGCGTGCGTGTGACCATTCCCTCTGTGTGCACCTTCTCTCTCCTCTCTTTCTCTCTCTCTCTCTCGGGGGGGTTAAACGGCTTCCCAGCGTGGTCAATAGTTTCCCGATCCTCGCTCCTGTTACGCCCCCTCGAGTCCCCCCGCAGCCCACCCCCTCGTTTCGTTCGTTTCCCTTTAGCCGTGGGCCACATCTAGCGACGTTTCCGCTTTGAACGCTATAGTAAGTTGCGCGAGGAACAAAGGTGTCTGAAACGGGACTAGACGGACGCCGGAACCTTGATAGTTGCGGTGGAAATCTGTTCCCGGTTCTAAAGGGACGTCCAAAATCTTCTGAAGATCGTTGTACATTGTTTTGTTGCTGACGGTCGCCTTTCTATTAGAAACGCATTTTCATCGAGGATTGATTATTTTCTGTTTAACGTTTGAATCGATTTTTCAAACGTCTTGTTCGGTCTCAAGCAGACCGAACGTGAGATATGTGTATTTATTTAGACACGGTCCGCTGCAATAGCTCGAAACACTCGACGCGACGGTCCCAGAATTTTGGGTGTCATCGGACACCACTTCGAGACCGTCTCGTGAGCGAACCATTGACAGGACAATCTTCTTGTATAAGGATACTTTAGTTTCCGTATCGGTTTCCCATATCATTCGCACCCAATTATTCCACAGCCTAAACATAACTGCTACGACCAAAATGCACCACCCACTCACCAATAGAAATCACTTTGTCATACCCATCCATTTTTAAGATAACCAATAACGTAAGACGCCGAAAAGAAAATTGAAGTTGTCCAGAAATTTTAGTATACACCATTCGAATTAATCTTGGAGAATTTCGATGCATCTGCATGCACAAAGGTTCGTCTATCAAGGGTTTAGGGAAACACAAATAGCCTACCCAACACGCAGCCCTTTCTCTTCCGCCTACAAGATCTGCCCACTATTTTTCTCCTCCTTCTTACAGCAGCTCGTTCCTTCTGTCGTTTTCTGAACTTCCACCTGAAGATCCTCTTTCAAACCCCACCGTCTTCCTCCTCGTCCCTAATCCGAAGATTGATCTTCGAAGGTCCAACAGGCACGCGCCTCCTGTTTTTGCCGGCATCCTGATTCTTTTCCTTGTCCCGATGCTTTTGTTATCGCGTCAGGCTCGATTCGAGGGTCGACTTTTTGCTGGCAGCGTGTTTTGCTCGGGATTACACGATCTGCATGTTGACCCTCCGGCTCTGCGATTGGATTCCTTGGATTTTTTGGGGATTGTAGGGCTCGAGGCTCCTCGAGGATTCCTTTCAATCGTGAAATGCGTAATTGTTTTAGGAGTGAAGAGGCATCAACAAGGCAATTTCTCATTCACTCGTATGCTTCTTGAAAGTTCGGCTATTTTTGAACTCTCTGATTCGCGGATCAACTTTCCGTGTACATTTGAAAATGTGATTTACGAAAAAGGACTATGATTACGCTGTAATTGACGTGACCCAGTGATCGGTCTCGAGCAGCTGCAATCGCGGCTCGGAAACGATTGTCGCTGAATGGAGATGCGGCGTAAAGTACGATTACAATTGTCACCGAATCCGGTCGCTCTCTGTAGATAATACAATTTACATAATGCTCGGCACACAGGCTGAATTAATCGATCGATTTTCATTTACGGGCCGAGGGGCTCCGTCATTCAGTGAAATGTAAATGCCAACGCGACCAGAGAGTGAGAGAGACGTATATACATACATACTCCGGTTAACAAGATTACCTACACCCGATCGGCAGCACACGGACACGGGAACCGCAGTCGGGGGGACCTTGAAACTTTACTTAAGTTTATTCGTGTCGACAACGGATCAGCGCCGGGGAAAACATTCGCGGGGACAGGGAGACGAGAGAGCCGAGGAACGCATAGTTGGAAACTTGCCGATGTCTGCGAGCTCCGTTTATGCATTACCCAATGTTCCCACACCCCTCTTCGTCCGGGGGTTGAACTTCATAACCCCGTGTGTTATGTATCGATAACGCCGCGCGGCACGATAAGTCGCGCACCGACGCGACGCGACCCGACGTCTCTGACCCAGTTCCACGGGAATGAATGAAACTTTTTAAATCTGCCGGCCCCGACTGCCGACTCTAGTCGAACGAGATCGATGACAAGTTTTCGAAAAGGGAAAACTTTGCCAACGAGAGTGTCACGAGGAAACTTGTCCGATCTGCAACGCTCCGACCCCGCGGGACGGCTCGTTTCACGTTCGTTCCACGGTTTAGCGAACGGCTTTCGCCTCGGATTAATGCTCGACGCTTCTCCAGCCATTTTTTCTTTTCCGTAATCGATGGTTTTCTCTGGAATTCTTTTCTTGCCGGACATTTATATGTCGCCACTAAAAATTGCCGTACCGTTATTCAAAACATTGTTTACATTATTAAATATGTTGGTATCTAATCAATTACTAAACATTATAGTACTGTATGAGGCATTATATCCATTTTATATTCATTCAAAGAAGAAAATGTGTATACAGGGAGTCTCAGCTGAAGGTGGCCACCTAAATATCTCCTTTATTTTGAATGGCACAAGAAATATTTATGGCATAATTTAAATGGTATCGAACGAGGAATATCATAGAAGAACAATCTTTTTGTCCGGTTAAAAGTTATTTTTTGATTCCATCTTGTTAATGACTTAAGCATATTCAAATGTATTTTTTCAGCCGCTATAAGATGGAATAGTTAGTAATATGTTTCCGATAGAAAAATAACGATGACCTTGTAAAAAGTACGAAAAAATAACCGGACGGAAGAAATTGTTCTTCTATGATATTCCTCCTTCGATACCATTTAAATTATACCATAAATATTTCTTGTGCCATTAAAAATAAGGGAGATATTTAGGTGGCCTCCTTCAGCTGAGACACCCTGTAGAATGGAATTATTGTAGGTCGGACGAAATGTTTCATTTTCTATTTAAAGCAGCTCCGAGTGCGAAGGGTTAAAAAATGTGCACGTAGAAGAATTTTTGTAAACCCTGCAACAATACCATAAACCAGTAATACGATTAGAATAAAACAACTTGAAACTCAGTGCTGCTCAACATATTAACCGAGGTACTCACGACTAAGAATTAACCCTGAAGAGAATAATCATAAGAAGTGGCAGCTGAATTACTTCCTAGCCAGTTTCCCCGCGCCGAGATATCCCTAAACAGATCTTGCTCGCATCGTTCAAAAATCATAAAAGAATTATAAACAGTCTTAATAAAACGCGCCGGTGCAGTTTCGTTTTACGTTCAATTTACGAGCATCGTTGACGAGAGGCAAGCTCGCCGCCCCTCCTAAGTATTTATTTCTGAAAGTGTTTGCATAAATTTCCGCGGCCTAGTCGTTACAAGTTAACAGCCCCCCCGTTACACCGTGGAAAACACACAGTCGAACGCGTAAAACCCGTCGGGTTAACTTCCTCGATTAGTCCGAGGCAACGATCCCGCGGCGAGCCACTGTAAAAACAACGTTAAAAGAGGTCTCTCGTATACGTTTATACCGTCGTATAAACGGTTTCAAGGGCACGGTCTCCTTTTTAGGTGGCGCCGTAAACCACCGTAAACCACCGTAAACCACCGTAAACCTCCTTCGTAAGCCGTTCTCAACCGTTTTCAACCCCCGTTGGCCTCGACAGTGGCCTATCCGTGCTCCGGTTGCTATCAGAGTCACCTACTTAACATCCTATTACGATTCGTCGATTAGGGATAATTATGCCGTTACGGTGTTTCAATGGCTCAAAGCGTATATGTTTAGTATATGTATTGTATTGTATATATATACACGTATGTATCGATGTATGAATAAGCATGCATGTGTATATGAATGCATGTATATACACGCGTATGTATATCTTCTCGAGCCACTCTCTCCGCCACCCTTATCCATCCCTGGTTTCACTCTTGCTCTATCGTTAACCAACGCCACGGCACCAACGGGGCGTTGATTACTGGGCGGCACAGTGACGTCGGCTAATAGTCCCACTAACTACCCAGAGCCCTGATTGTTAGGTTACGATCACGGTCTTTGAAACTCGCCCCCACGCATAATAACTACCGGGTAGCGACGGCAACGAGCCGACCCAAGGTTTCGTTCGCACTACGAATCACCTGTGCGCAATCAGCGGCAACGAGATTTCATTCTGCACACGGATCCGTCATGCTCGTGTAAAACATGTACTGGCTTTCTTCGATGGTCCTGCCTTTGACCAATCTGCGTCGGATTTATACGGCATTTCCTCTGGACTGTGATATATACATGCTGGTCCAAAGAAAAAAACTAATCTTTACTCGTCGATAGCGTGTCTGCATTTGTACAATTTTATTCTCCGAGTTTTTTGTTGTGGAAAGACATTGGAACAGAACAACGTCTGTATACGTATACAATACAATAAAGCAATTCCAGTAGAACAAGACTGGAGTATATTAAAGACGTTTCGAGGGAACATCGTGTACGGACAGTTTAATAAAGAAAATGAAGAACAGTCTTGAACGCAGTACAATAATGAACAACGCTGGAGAACAATTTAATGAAGAACGACCTTCGATAAAGAACAACACCCGAACGCGTAATACAATATAATAGAAGAATTTTAGAAGAACGACTATCTATGCAATATAATAAAGAACATAGAATTAGAAATTCTTTAAATCGAAGACAAATCGAATGTGAATTTCCTTTAGCAAATGTAGTAGAGGGGAGGGGGTTGATTGGAAGTATCGGGCTCGAATATTTCGCTGACGAAAGAATCAACAGGGTTAATGCCCAGTTGATCACGGGTCAGTCAGCGCGAGAGTAATCCAGGATTGCCTTCGGAGCCGAGAGAGCCGGGGGTTTGTTTTGTTCTCGTGCTTACAAGCCGTTCGAGAGCCCTCGCTGGCCATTCAGAGAGAGTTTGTACCGAAGCGAACAACCGTTTAAACTCCGCTTGGATATCACTGACCTGCCCCCATATCGTAGCGACGTCACCTCGACAAACTGTTGGCCCACATGTACCACCAGCCGTTACGAGCCTCGTTCTCGCCCTTTCATCTCCGCAGGGTTATCGACGTTTTACGCGGCCGTTTCCTCGTTTATTTCGCACCCAACTCACCCCCTGCTCGCCCTTGCGAATACACAGAGAGCCCTACGGTTGTTTCGTTGCGGATCGCTGTGTCTGTCCTTCGCGGGACAAACGATCGACGGCTGTCTTTTATATCGGTGAAAATTGAATGACATTTTTCATGAGCTATCTACGGTCTATTCCGAGATAAACAACACCGATTTTCAGGCGTCGAGAAATCCTGATTGTTCTTGCCGGGATTTAACGGTGGAAGAGATTTCGAGGGACTGGTTGGAGAAACGATGAAGTTGTGGTAGCAGTTATTTTAGCTTTCATTTTCAACATGTTTTTTGTACGCAGTATACAGAAATTCGATTTCACCCCTCGAAATTTTGGTATGGTGGCGTGTGTACATACACGGATGATTCCGCGGATACGATTTTAATATAAATATTTGTGAAAGAGTGCACTGTGTATCGGTTTTTGTTGTTTCACGTAAAAACACAACGCAATCGTTACGCGAATATTACGCGCAACAATAACTGAAAAGGTAACTGCCATCCGGGATATCGGATATTAAAATATTTTCAACAATTAAATTCGCGGTTCTCGTTCGACGATTATATTTTGGAAGCACTGGGTAAACTAGAAGACAAAAGATATGCCAGTTCAAATACATACATCCGAATACGGTGAAAGCAACTTTATCGAGCTTTCATTTAGAGTGTGCAAAACATGATTCTAATAAATGATTCTAGCTGTGGCCTAATCCAGGCCAACAAGACAACGAAAGTGTTGATCGGTTTCCCGTATCGATGTATTTGATTCGCTAACGAAAATTAATTTTTACAAACGAGACACTGAAGAGCGGTGCTACAGATTTATTCTATATATATATACCATTCATTTTTTCATTTAGAGTGTACAAAACATGATTCCAGCTATGGCCTAACCCAGGCCAGCAAGACAACGAAAGTGTCGATCGGTTTCCCGTATTTGATTCGCTAACGAAAATTAATTTTTACAAACGAGACACTGAAGAGCGATGCTACAGATTTATTCTCGACGTCGACTATATACCATTCATTTTTTCCCCGCGTCGTGCGGGACCTGACAGGAATTCCAGCGAATCCGTTATTTCTCTCGGAAGTTTATGATTCAAGTTACGGCGATCCGTCGGGGAAGAAGAATGACTGGGCGAAGTTATGTGGCGGTCGAAACCGCGGCAGGGAACGGGGACAAGTTCAAGTGGCAAGGTCAAGCCCCTCGCCGACCAAACCACCCACACCAAGATTTATAGTTTCCATGCGGCGTCACACAATAACCCAGTTCGACAGAAAAAAAAAGGGAAGAGAATTCCCTATCGTGCCGAATACCATGAATCGCGATCCGACGATTGATCCCCGTCTGCGTACGTACCGAACACCCTCGAGCACCCATTCGATATAGCTTATCGGATTTTACGACCGCATAGCTCGACGTAACTGAGAATCTCAGGAATGTCCTCGAAATTGCAAATATAATTGTCCTATCACTTCCGAACTTCTTTCCGTTCCCGTTCCCTCACGCGAAAGCGAACTTTTTGCTTCTTGCAGGAAAATGTCTCGGACACTTTTTCATGTTTTACTATTTGTCTCCCTTGCCTCGTAGCCCCTCATACCAAGAGCCACCAGAATAAACAAGATTACAAACATCGTAACAACTATATTTAATAAGTAGCGACCTCCAAATACCATATCTAACCCCTATCTGTCAGCAGATATAGATTACTATCTCCATCCCCGAGGGAGTACATAACGTCACGTTCATAACTGTCCCACCACCAATAGTAGGGATAACTAATGACGTCACGACCCGTACCGTAGAACAATGATAGGATCCCCACCCTGAGCACGATCAACACTCCCACTCCTTTATCGACGAGATTCCATAAAAAATTCTCTGTGGAACAACAGACTCGTGTGACGTCACTCGGTCCTGACTATAACATTCGCCCTATTATTTTTCCGGAAATTCCCTCGATCCGGTAACGCCGATCTCGAGTCCCCGTTCGCAGATGGCAACGACCTTCCGTGCATTGTTTCTTTTCGCCGATGCGGTGGTGCGGTCTGCGGCTATTACGTCCGCATTCTAAGTGTTGTTACGTGCACAGGTGGCACGCGCCGCGCCGATTACGTAAAACACGCTCGCTCCCGCATCCATAATGTACGACCGTCGGGCTCTCCCGGCTAAAACAGAAGCAAGGAAGCCTACAAGCAAGCCAGCAAGTAAGCGAGCAAGCATGCAGGCAGTCAGGCTACCTTCGCGGATACGTTCGGCGGGCACAATCCTATCGTTTCGATCTCGGCGGCGATCATCGGTCTCGCTCTTGCTCGCTCGTCCGGCTCGGATAAGGCGCGAGCAACAACACGCGCCTCGCCTCTCGTCTCGCCACGCCACGCCACGAGTTGCCTCGCTCGCAACTCGTCGGTCTAAACTTGTCCGGCGATGAAAACTTGGCACGAAACATCCCAGTGACCCCATTGTCTGCCTCCGCGAGCAACACGCCGCTTCTCCCTCGACGCCCCCTCTGGTTGCATTAAGCCCGAATTAACAAAGGGTAGATATACTTACCTACGACCCCTGACCTGCGAGCCACCAACGCCACTTTCCAGACCTCCCATTCGACCTTCTCTACACCACCAACCTCCTACACACACCCCTCTCGCCACCTTCCTTTTAACTCGACGCGCGTTTTCTCTCTTGCTTCCTCTTTCTGTCTTTCGTCCTTGCTCTTTCGCTCTCCACCCCTCTCTTCCTCTCTCCCTTTCCTACTTTTAACCACGCCGTTTTATGACCCTCCGACCACCCTCGCGTCTCTCTTTCTCTCTCTCTCTCGCTCTCTTTCTCTGTGTGTACTAGGCCATTTGTTTCTAACTGCGAAACGAACACCAACATCTCTCGCCACCCTTCCTCCAGTCCTGCGACGAGACGGAGCAACAGGTCCTCGAGGATGCAATCACACGTTGGCCCGCGCCACCACTTCCGGCCACTTTCTATGCCACCGGTAAGGGATATAGAATGTCCCTTGGGCGTTGCTTCCTGTCTCAAAGACGGGGATAGACGGTCGGGAATTAGGTTAGGGGGCTTCCGGATCGATCCCAGCCCCGCACCGCGCGCATATTGTTCGAACGACCCTGAACGAACGCCGAGGATTCCGTTCGCTCGCCTCTGGCTGGTCCTGGAATTTCGTCGAAAAATTAGTCCTGTTCGTTGACAGTCTCTTTATCAACTTTCCTATCGCTGACAAAGGTTCATCCTGGAGAATCAGGTAAGTCTGGGTTGAACTTATTCGAATGAACATCCTCAAAACTCACAATGAAAACAAACAATGTTTAAAATTTAGGTGCATCCAGAATTTAATAGGATCTGGGTCGTTCAATGAGTACATTCATCAAGATGGTAAGTACGAGTTAAAATGAATTACACACAGTCTACCAAATGAGTATAATGAAAAATCTGCCGAAATCGAAACACCGTACACCATCGACTCTGTCTCGGCAAACAGGCTCCGACAAACGATTCTAGAGACAAATATAAAAATCTAACAAATATAGAGATCCAACCAATTACATCACCCGCAACCACGGCAGACGCGAACATCGATTCGCAAAACGTTGAAGAACAGCAACGGGATGATCAGAGGACGAGCTGCGGAGCGATCTTTCCGGCGCGGCGCCGAACCGTCGAGCCCTCGATTCCACAAGTAGTCGAACACAGCGTGGCTTTGATTCCGGGATCCCTCAAAAGGGAATGTAGCTGTCAGAACTCACGTCACGGACGATTCGTTCATACGGTTTGACTAGGAAATCCGGTGTAGGAAGAGCCGGAGGCGCGGCGGAGGGTGAGAGAGGGTGAGCCAGTAAACTGGAGCTCGACCTCGCTCCGCATCTATCCCGCATACATCGAACCGAATGGTGCATGGCTGTGCATACCGGGGTGCAATACATCGAATAGACCGAGAGAGAAAGAGCCACGCGACGGAGAAACCGTGAGAGAGAGAGAGGGAGAGAGAGAGCGTGAGAGGAGAGAGGGGTTGGAAGAGTAGGAAGAGGCCCTCCAACCCCGTTTTCACTTTCGTTCGGCCGCTCGCTCGCATGGCACATATTCACATATTCATCTCTACACCCCTACCTTCATCCCCTTGGTGAATACACAGGAAAACGTGCACGCCGTCGAGCTACCTGTGCCTGTCTGCGTCCGTCCGTGTGAGATGGAATACGTGTGCAACGCACACCGGGAAACGGCATGACGGTATTTCACGTGGATGCAAGAGGCTCAGCTGTTCTGTGACGTATGCTCGTCGTCGTGACCCGGCTGAAACTTATTCGGCCACGTGGTTTCCAAACTTCAAGCCGACGCGACGCCATGTGCGAGTACCAGTTCCCACGTGGTCCTGACGCCACAGAATCCCGTGAACCAGATCGCTGGATCGTTCACCCTCTGTCGCGTTCTGCACCCTGTCCCTTCATTTACATTTTCGGACGGTCGTCTTTGAACCGTCTACTTGGCCAACTTTCGCACAACTTCCCCGACGACGGTTTAGCGGGGAAGATTTGCTGAATAAGAGGTTTCATGGGATTGCGGATGACTGAAGGGTCACCAAAGGTGATGCGCGCAATCTTTTGGGATTCATCTTTTTGGACTCGGTCGTGTTCGTAGTCGGCACGTAACTCTTTTAGCCATGTTCATGTTTTTGGTGGATTCAATTCACTGAAGATTTTTCAAAGCACCTCTTCTAGAAGTTGTCTGCATATTTTGATGTGCGATACGCAGACTTAAAGTCCAACATTTCACAAAGGGAGAATAACTAGAGAGTCTGTAATCAGACTAAACAGAGCTGCCAATTTGTTAATCGCTAATTTGCGGACGGTCGTCTTTGAACTTTCTGCATGGCTACAGCAACTTTCGCACAAATTCCTCGACGACGGTTTAGCAGGGAAGACTTGATGAATCAAAGCGGTTTCATAGGATTGCGGATGACTAGAACGTCACCAGTGTAAAGGCGTTGCGTGGAATCTTTTGGGATTTCATCTTCTTGGACTCGGTCGTGTTCGCAGTCTTTTGGTGGTTTTAATCCACTGAAGATGAAGATTTTTCAAAAGACTTCTTCTAGAATTTGTCTGCATATTTTGACATCCAATATGCAGACTTAAAGTCCAACATTTCACAAAGGTAAAACAACCAAAAAACTCTGCAGTCAGACTAAACAGAGCTGGCAATTTGTTAATTTGCTAATTGTCGCGCAAAGCAATGGGCCAAACAGCGGGCACACAGCGTAAAGAACATAAAGGACGCGGCCCCAGGCAGTTAGCAGTTGAAGTTAGACAGAAAGAAAGAAAGACAGCACTCGACTCACCCTTACGCAGCAGCAGAGCCGACATCACCGGGTGATCGTGGGGGATGCAAAATAGTCGTTTCGCGAAAATCCCCGAAGCGTGTCATTCGAGCTTTAGGGAACCTGTTGCTCTCGGTTCTATGCGGATCCCACCCGCGCCACCCACTCCTGTCTTCGATTCCGTTCGCCGGGTAAGCGTGTACACACGTACACACCGTCGCACCAACCACTTTCGGAATACTCGATCCCAGACCTTAAACAGAGGAACAGACAAAGAGAGATGAAGACCGAGAGAGAGAGAGAGAGAGAGAGAGAGAGAGAGAGAGAGAGAGAGAGAGAGAAAGAGCGTGGGAAAGGGATAGGGCGAAAAGAGAGACGGAACGTGTGCTGTCTTATGCTAAACTTTGAGGGCCGCTGCTAGGGGGTGAGGCAGGGATTAAGCGACGGGGCGCCACTTGTCAGGTTGGCCATTCTTCCGCCCGAATCCTATCCACGGGACTCCTGTCTGCGGACACTGTGTTTATTCGGTTTGGTAGTTCTTGTTGTCTTCGTTCGCTGGCTCGTTGACACTGTTCAAATAACTCCCTCAACTGTCTATTCGGTTCTACGAGCACTTAAGTCTAGGAAATCGTAAGAGATTGTTGGGCTACTCATTTTCAACCTCTGGATTTTCTACTTATCTGATAATGAACCTCTCCCTTTTCAACAATTACTGAATAGCATAAAAATTTATGTATTAGAGTCTGCGAGATGGTTTCAAAACTCCTTTTTCTCCGCAAAGATTTATATTTGAAAAATAGACAATATATTATGAAATTCAAGTCACTGTATGATTTGTCAATGTATATTGCAAATATTGTGTCAGCGCATCATTTAGCGAGTAAATATAGCGTTCAGGATGCACCGAGGACGGGTCGCACTATAGAGCACGAAGATAATGAAGTCATAAATTGGGCAACGTAATAGACAGACACCTTCATTAAGTTTCTGACCCAGAAAGTTCTTAAAAACTGATCAACGGAAACCGATTTAGGACAGAGGTACTACACACAGCGAAGTCCTTGTCACCCTCGCGATTCTTCTTTTCTGTTACTCGACTCGACGATTAAAATGTCTTTTCTAAATTCGTTCGATCATTATTAAAACAACAAAACCGAAACGGTCAAGTTTAATTCGGAATCCTGGCTTACAAATGTATGACGATTAATGTGTTAATTGAATGTGCAAATTTCCTGGTCCTATTAACGAAAGCCAAAGAAATGTTCAGGATAAAGAATCTTCGATTATTTCAACTGCGAAGAGGGTTCAAAGAAGACAAGCTTGAAGAAGGTCTTGCAAAGATGAAGAGCTTGAAGAGGAAGAACAGCAGGACACTAAATCGCGAAGACAGGAAAGCGTCGGGACCTTTGCTCTGAAAAATTGGCGTGGAAAGGTCGTGTCGGCAGGAGGGATGAGCATGGGAATGAGACGGGCCTCTTCGAGTGACCTTGGAAGTATTCCCACGGACACGGGGAACGCATACTACGATCAAATCGGGGGACAAAACACACACACACAGAGAGAGAGAGAGAGGGAGGAGAGAGTGGGGAGACAGAGAGTCGTCACCGGTGTAACCTACATTTACCATCGGAGAGGAGAGCGATCCGCGTGTCTACATATACATGTACATAGGATACACACAGTGGATGGGCAACACAGCCTGAAGGCGGTCGAGGGACCACTGCTCCGGCATCCACTTCCACTGGTTATGAATGGAGAAACTTCTGCTCTCGTGGCTCGCGTAAACGTTAACACGGCGGCGTACACATAAGGGCCGCGGCCCGCTACGAAGAAAGGGATTCGGTGCGCCGTCTCTCTTCGACGTTCCAAGTTAAAAGAGGAGACGAGACCACGTCAGGCCAGAGTCATGAATGCGAGGCAACGGCTTAGCCCCGCAAGATCCGCGGGCTCCATTAAACGTGTGCTCGTGGTGCACACGAACGTATCGGGGTTCCACCCCTCGGCGGCCGTTTATCTGCACACATAAACGCTGCGTCCTTGTTCGCGAACCTCCTGGCCTAACCTGCCGTCTTCCTGCTCGCGGTCTTCTCGTACACCCCCTTTCAGAAGTCGCTGCGCTACTGGTTACTTCAACTCGTTCGCCAATGTACGAATTAGCTGGAAACTTTTCCGTGACAATTCCTCGCCGCGTTTAACAGAATATTGCAACTGAAATCGAAAAGTTTCATTCTCCACGTGACAATATTGTTCCCACCATTTTATGGATAACGAACACTGGTAGCTAACGCGTTAATACTCCGGTGCTTCAGCGAAAGAGTAGCCGGAATTATTGAGTGTGCACGTTTAAAGTGCAATGCCAGATACCAGATTTCGAGCATGTACAATTTGCTCGAAAGTGCAAACATCGGCGCCGGAGAGGAATAATATGATTCCAAAAAGAGCGGATTGATGCTCTCGCATCTGTTGAACCCCAGTTCGAGATTTGCCAACAGCTGAGGAGGTCAAGGGTGTTAGTTCGGCAGCGGGCGTGTAGCCGATGTAAATGCCCGCCGACTTATGGACGGGAGTGTATGTACACTGGCGAAAGAGAGAGGTGAACGTGCAGGCTCCTCCGCAAATATACTTTGTTTACGGTTGTGTTAGCAGATCAGGAGCCTGCGTCGGTGAGAGTGGCCGGTAGCTATACAGGGTGAATCTAGTAGCTGGGCCGGACTATAACTCTGCCGCTACTGCGGAAAACATTTGCATCGAACAATTGTACATTGTTTCAAAGTGCAATTGCACTTTCGAATAGAATGTTACAATTTTTAATAAGAACAGCTATACGTAAATGCAAAATACAAACTTCCTGCCGCTGAGGGAAAAATTATTGTCTTAACGAATCAACCTCGTAACACGGTTCCACAGTTTCCCTACCCTCTAACAACGGAAGGACCCCAAGTGTCCGACTTCGATTTTGATAATTTTTTGTGAGGTGATGGTATATGGATCCCTAATTATGTGTGCAAAATATTAGGTGTTGTTACTCAATAATTTTAAAGATATAAACAATTAAAGTTTCATACCTTGTTGATATACCATGATTTGCTGCTCAAGTTTTCGAAGTTTTCGAGTAACTACACCTAATATTTTGCATACATAATTAGGGATCCATATGCCATCATCTCACAAAAAATTGTCAAAATCGAAGTCGGACACTTGGGGTCCTTCCCTTGTAAGAGCCAAACTTCAACGTCGTGGTACGCAACGTGTCGACAACTTTTTAGTAAACAATGACAAGTGAGTACTCAGTAATGACCTCAACAAAGAGTTAAACAATTGTGAAGATCGAAGCAAGGCACCTTTCAGCAATTACCAAAAGCACTAGCATTAAAAAGGAGCACGATTACACTCCTGTATAAAATCGAACTGCCAGGCGACGAACACTCGACACTGGAAAATTGGAATATTTGTCCGCTCCAGATAGAAACCGAGTTGCAGCCCCGGCCCAGTTACTAGATTCGCCCTGTACACCGCAAGTAGTCTGGAGAAAAGAGGACGCGGAGAGAGATGAGGAGAAGCCGGGCACATAGGAGCCCGACCAACACCGAGAACAATGGAATAAGCAACAGGTACGTGTATGCACGTACAGAGAGATATGTGCTCACGCACGCGTGTCCCCTGGATCTGTATTCGTATGTATTAGGCTCACCCTATGTAGGTATCAAAGCTCGATGCACCGGCTCTTTTCCTCCAAGCCGATTCCTCGGCTTCTTTGTCTCTCCCTCTCTCTCTCCCGCTTTCTCCCTTCTCCCTCTCAACCGGTATATATACCACCACCGTTCATCCCTTTTATCACTGACTCTTCCCGCCTCGCTCTATCCGGCTCCGCTCCGCGTGGATGAATCGCAAATGCGGCGACGGTGGACGCGCGCTAAATTGACCGGAAGCGACCAGACCAAGGCCAAGGTTCTTCCGCGTTTCGCTCGCGAGGGAACTAGAAGAATGCGCAAGGTGAACGGAGATCGAGGGGGACACTATAGGGGGAGAGAGAGAGTAGCTGTGCTTGATCCTGCTACAGCTGACTTTGAACGGGCTCGAGCAAGCTGCAGCAAGCTGAGACAGGCTGGAACGGTTCAATGTGCTCTGCAACTTCTTGCAATGAGATTTTGATGAATGCCCTCGTGGAAGAAGTGTCGACAATGGGCGTTATGTGTCTCCTCTTTTCAAGTTTTATTTCGGTGAAGCACTTCGATTTAGAATGGGGTTTTTGAGACTACTCGGTTGGCAGTTGCCAATTGTTGTTGCATATTATGAGATTGTGGTATTATTGATGAATGTATTGTAAGTGAAAAATTGTATGAATGTATTGAAAATCAAAAGTTGTGTGCATGTATTGTAAATCAAAAGTTGTATGAATGTATTGTAAATCGAAAGGGTTAGAGGACGATATTTTCTAATCTTATAAATCGGATAATAAGAAAAACGTACTCCGCAGACGATGCATTAATGTGTGTTAATCTGCGAAGATGATGGGACCGGTCCAGTGAGTCTGTGGCCAAAGCTTCCGATGGTCTATTATGATCAGCTCGGAATTCTTTGGTAGCCGAGCCCCTCTTTGTTTCTGAAAGGGGATGCCACGGAGCCAGTTATGGCTAGCGTGACTATGCGAGCTGGTCTTCAACAGTCGATTGAGCTGAATTCGTTCCTCGTGATGGATATTGAATTGTTTTGGTCAGGCGGCTTCTGAAGGGGAAAAATCGCCGGTGGGAAAATGACTCTATACCTTGCAGATCTTCTTGCAAAAATCAGATAAGTCTCATTAATCCTTTAACACCAGAACTTCCGAATGGGTCAAAATGACTGGTTCCAGATTTGTTCTTTTAGAAATATTAAAATTATAAATATGTTTTTTTGGGAAATATTTTTAGTGAACTTCTCTATTGAAGCACATTTTTAAACATGACTCAATCGAAATCTAAATAAATGCAATTTTGTCATTAATATTAGGCAATTTATGCCAATTGTGTTTAGTGCTCGGTACATATTCTAGTGTTAAGGTCCACCTCCTTTTATGCAAAAATTAAAACTTGTTGCTTTGAATCCAAATATGATTTTAAAGATTCGAAGAATTTTTCTGTATGACAGCGATGGGTATTTTCGAAAAAAATGGAGGTTGTGGATTTTTATGAGTCAAACTAGTGAAATCAGTAAATTAGCAGAATTAATTAGAGGCACTCCTGAGCCTATTTAAGAATCGGCCTGTAGATGGGAGCCACCATTGTTGGGAATGTCTCCGGGATAAGGATCGCCGCACTCGTATGATTTAGCGTCAATTACCATGACACGCAAAGCCCCTGCTTTACCAGTGACAATGACGTAGCGCCTGCTAGAGAATAGTAACCGAGGTCAGGGGTTTCAAGCTTTCGGTCGAAGGGTATATCACGTTTATTAATTAGTGGTGGAAATCGATCGCCGATAGGATCGGTAACTAGATGAGGCTGATAAACGTGAAAAATATACTCGGTGTTTCGATAAATTCATCGATATGCTGAACGATATCTGAATTCCTTCGCTATCCTCTATTTCATTCAATATCTGAAAATGTGCACATTCGTTCTCTTTACAGTAATCATCAATTGTGGATTTTTATACGTTCACGAAATGTTCAAACTTTGCTTGTAGTGGGGACGGGATAAAAACATTCGTGTTGAAATAAATTTTTTAAAGTGCCAGGAATGCGATTTATGCGATTATGACTCTTGAAAATTTTCAAGAAATGCTAGGTTATAAAATATGACAGAATTAAGTACGATGCTAATTGATTTCAGAAAGGCTACTACCACGGAAAATAAGGTTTTATTCGATTCAAGTTTCTCTTAAAATTCGTCTAGAAAAATTGCAAATTGCATAAGGTGATGTGCCCAAATATGGTATAGTTGCCTATTATGGCACTACCTTATATCTTGTAAGGGGAAGTTGCACTCTAGTGAGAAAATCCTCAAACAATAGTTTACTATATTTATTCAACAGTGTGCAGTGCAATCACACCATTCTATAGATTTTAGTATCGATCCTCCGCAAGTTGTGTCTCCACGCGTTGAATATTTTTGTGGCTAGATTTTCGATTGTATGTTTTTCGAGGAAGGTAAGTGATTTTGAAATGTTTGAACACATCTGTAGTTTCAGTTTATTTATATTAATGTTTTCTAACTGTTGGTTTGGGCTGAAATTCATTTTCTCTTTGTCAGTAGCTAGTATTATCAGTCCACGTGGAGTTCCCAATATGGCACTACCAAGGGTTCCCTAATATGGGTATAGCTTGGTGTGGGTACCGAATATGGCACTAGGTGTCATATTAGGAACTCAAGGTGTACCATATTAAGAACCCCTTTCGCTAGAACCCGCAAATGACACACCACAAAAAAAATATTTTTCCCAAGCTGTATCAATTTTTTAACAAACTTGACCCCAGAATCTTATAGGGAGGAAATGCATCTACAACTGGTAATTTTTTGGTCGAAAAAGAGCATTCTAAAATAATCAAAAAATGACATCTACAAAAAGTGGTTCATATTTGGGCACTTTACCGTAAAGATCGGCAGTCCAGCGATCGGTATCCCGAAAAGTGAATTCGAGACGGAAAGAATTTTCGCAACATAATCACGGTGTATCGCCTATTGTGTAATGGTCGCCCCCGTTCGTTATCGTCATTTTATTTCCTCATAATTGCGCACACGCGTGCACGCCGGTTTCGTAATTAAACCAGGTATTATTTCCCAAACAGCGGAAAGTACATGTTCCATAAATTTCTGTGCATATGCCAGTAAAGGTGCGAGTTCGTCGCTCTCCCGTGATAATTAATCACGCCCACGCCCATGTATCTGGCCGCAGTAATTAACTTTTGTCGGGGGCCGCGAACGAAAGTCAGAATCTGGCAACGCTGATTACCAACTTCATTAATTCGATACGTACAGAGTAGTATAGCCCGGGAAACTCGCGTTACAATTCCGTTTACCAGTCGCGGGACGGAAAAGGTATACGCCCGATACACAACATTTTATTTGTGCTTACCGCGATTTAATGGAATTAATTACTCGAATGGCAAAACCCGGCCAATCCATAAACAATAACATTCCTGCACGAACTACATTGTCCCTGCCAAGAGTCCCTGTCCGTACCAACCGTTTGCTAATTCTGGAGGCGATTCACGACTGAAGTGGGGGACTACCATTGTTTCAACCTTCAATTACTTGAAAACTTACTAGTAGGGTACAGAACCGAAAAATAGTGAAAAGAAAAATTTGTACTCTTCTGTATGAATTATAGACAATTGTTTATAGGCTCGACATTATTTTCTCAAGACAATTTTACATCTGATGTTAATGCTACTGTCAGTACAACAATTTCAAGAATCCTTCTATGCTAGAAAAAAAAGTGGCGCCAGAAAGTGATCAATTATGGATCGAGCGGGTGCATTCGTCTGTCGAAGGATCGACGTGCAGTTCAGACGCGTCCCGCACATATAAATGACGTTCCTCAGCGGTCGTGTGTTTGCACTGGCAAGCAAACCGTACATTGTGTGTACTGTTATGCGTTGGCATGCGTGACGCAACAGGAAAGTGCGATACGGCCGAGACTTCCCCGTCTGCGCCGCCTTTGGAATTATTTGGAACAGTCTATCGTCCGTGTGCAACGTGTGCAACGTGTGCATCGACCAGTGAGATAAGAGGACGCATTTTAAAAGACACTTTCGCGTTCCTGCAGTCTCTAACCGCAGGTGGCGTTAATCTCCTCTATCGTGGGATCCATTTACGATGCCGCAGGTAGACGCAATTCGTGAATTATAATTCGATAACGTCCACTAAAAATGCAATTCGTATGCAAAACTGCATCGCGCCCTTTCCCTTCCATTCTACTTTTATTTTCATCGCTGTCGCGTTTAGTACTCGCCAATTTTCTCGAACACTTCATCTACAGAAAACCTAATAATAGGTTTAACGACTATACTGCGGATGTTGCGCATTTATGGGAAAAACAGGCACGTGCAATTTGAGAAAATATTTCAGGGAATTTTGAGAGACTTGCTTGATCTTCGATTTTGAAAAGGCTGGTAGAAAATTTCGGATAAGCGAGGCGTTAATTATTGATCAATTTGCAAGTGAGCAGATTAATCAATGATTAACGAGATTCATTATTGAGTGACCAAAAATTCATCGTATATTAATTGAACGTTGGTTGATTAATACGGTTAGCTGGCATCGATGTAGAAAATTGAATAGTAGTATGAAAATTTTCTGGGCATTACCGATTCAACAATTTAATTATCTAATAAATTCACAGGTTTTCGCAATGGACATTGTTCGGTGAAGTCTGTATATTGTGTTGCTTACTTGTATCGTTGGGAATGACAAGAAATTTGACAAGAAGAAATTAATCGAAGGTATGTTGGAAAGGAAGCGTTACAATTTCTCGGTTCGATGACACAGCAATGCAGCGAGCTCATTAACCTTGCAGAAATGACATAAAACCAGCCGGGAGATTATCAATCGGTTATGAATATTCCATAACCGGCGCGGTCAGTGCGTCTGTAACTTTCAGGAACGACGGATTTAATTGCGCGCGGCATTCTCATTTCGTATACTGCCTGTAAAGTTGATAATATCTAGCAACGCCTCATAAATAAACGACCCTCCATAAATTAAGATGCCTCTTTTCTTTGTTCTTGTCGCAATCTCCCTCGGAAATTCCATCGAGTTTCACACATCAACAACACTTACAAAGAACCCAAAGTATTTCGTTTAACAATCTTTCGAAATGTATAATGCTGGTCTGCAAATGAATTCGTCGTAACCCCCCGTGAATTTGATAATTGAATAATTAACATAGACACATCTCAATGTGTCTTAGATCGATGATCTTTATGCGAAATAACAATTATTGTGTCCGTCAATTCCAGCGAATACGAAGTTAGATACAAATAATTTAAAAACTATTTTAAATAATATTTAGGCAGTTTTTAAATGAACACAATCTACTTTATTAGTGAATTTTCAATATAGTGGTCGGAAGATACGAATTCAATATATATATATAAAGGTACAATTAATTAACTGCGAGAACCACGAATTAATTTGGACACCTGATGCATGTAAACGCCATAAATGCATACAGATCGTCTACTAGTTGCAGTTGATTCAATCATAAATAAAACGAAATTTATTGTTTTAACAGATATTTTCTCTATTCTGCTAATTAAATCAACTACAGACACTCCACACAAATAATTAAATAAAAGATCCTAAGCAGATATTTCGCTCATTTTCCACGGCGATTCGACGCGCATTAACGCTCTTACAATCTCGCATTTAAAAAATCAATTTAGCAGATGATTAAATAAATCAGACATCGCGCAGCATCTACGAACGGAGAACAAATGAATTTTCGTCCGGGGAACGTTATAAAACGACCGGAGCCGCAGACGGTAAGTCATAAAAGTGCAGAACGTGGAAGAACAATGCCAAAGCCTCCGTTGCATAATTCGTCTCTCTCTCTTTCGCGCGCGCGCAGCTATGGTGGCCGAGCGAGTCGACATAATTAGAAGAATAATCCGTTAATTAAAGTAAAACATCAAACAATAAAATTAATCGTTGCGTTATCTGTTTCGCGAGAGCTTGCGTAATTATATTAACGTAATTAACGAGGCCCCTCGCCGTTCCTCGAGCGAGACGCGTACTTATGCGTCGGGACGTCGGAGCGTCTCCGCTCGAATCCGCTTTGCTCGTCGAGCAGCTGCGAGCAACAGCCACCTGGACGAACGTGTAGCCAGGTAGAAGTGCGTTTAATGTCCATCCTCGACTTCATTTTTGCACGAGCGTTGTCTTTCGGACGCCGACAGAAAAGCTGCCGGAAACCCTTATGGATCAATCGATAAATTATGGAAGAGGTGGATCTGTAATTGGATAGCGAAGTTGCAATTTCGATTTTGCGATGGCCTCTGTGCATTCAGAAGGAAGGGAAAAATGCCATCATCATTTTTATTCTGCAAATTTTTCAGGAAAATGTACTGATTTGAATTTCTGTTATCTCGTAAGCGGTGCGTTTTTCCTAAAATTGGTGCAAACAATTTTTAGATTGCGCAAGATATATTTGAAAATATTTGTTTTACAGATTTTGTTCCAAGATTCGTCTAGGAGAAATTGTAAAAATTGTGGAGGAACTATGTACAATGGGTGTACAAAGTATTCGTACACCTTTTAAAAACTAATAACTTTTTTATAATTGTACCAAACGACCTGATTTTTTTTATAATCAATTAGAAGGATTGATTGACGAAATGACAAAACAATATGCAAAAAAGATTTTCCAAAAATTATAATCTACAAGGTTACATGCAAAAATAAAAATGGCATTTTTTAAAACTTTTTTATTTGGGCCCTCAATGAAAATTTAAAATATATGGTTTGTAGATCTATGTTAATTATACACATGCTGAAAATCAATTTCTGCTTAAAATCCACAGAATCGTACATCTTTCGATCCGTGTCGTTTTTCCTGCGTCAACCAAATTCGATAAAATTTTCAGCATGCGTATAACTAACATAGATCTACAAAACATATATTTTAAATTTTCATTAAGGGTCCAAATAAAAAAGTTTTAAAAAATGCCTTTTTTATTTTTGCGCATAACCTTTTAAATTATAATTTTTGGAAAATCTTTTTTGCATATCATTGCGTAAACCAATGCTTCTGATTTATTATAATAAAGCAGGTCGTTTGGTACAATTATAAAAAAGTTATTAATTTTCAAAAGGTGTACGAATATACTTTCGTTACCCACTGTATATTAATAATAGAGAATATTCGAGGGTATCCAGTGGTTGGCAGCCTTGCAAATCGGAGCAGCCACTCTAAGCTCGACGAAGGACGATCCCACCGGAAACAGCTATAGTGCTGCGGCATCCGCGCTATAGCCTCGCAGCCGAGGCGAATAACAGAGTGGGGCCTGATGTTCGAATGGGCCCACATGTGCTCGGAACAGCTGTCCTTACTTGCCTGCTCCAACTCGAAACCGGAGGTTCGACGGTCGATTTTTTCCAACCCGCATATCCTCAAAATAATATACATGCGACGCAACCCTTTTCCATCATTCCGTTTACTTGTAAACAAGTATTTGTCTGGATTTATTGCAGTACGAGATAAATAAACTATTATACCGGAGCTTTGATGCATTTATTGCACCTGCAAGTGCACAGAATAAATTTAGTTTTTTTAAGTTACTGTGGAACCGGTACCTGGGAATAAGCAGCTTTTTCCCGTAAAACAGCAGTTCGCCACACAGTTAGCGATATTATGGCGATACCCCGACGATATACGCGCGCTTAACTTTTAATTATTAAGATTAAGAGTGTTTACACGTTGACGAGTACACTTATTAAGATGCATCATTACTCCGCTATTAATTATACTTGCAAAATCGTAAGGGTTCCTGTTCGGGAACTATTTAAATGCATCGAAATTGTTAATGAATTTTAAAGCGTTGTTCACCGGTCATTACCTTGTTAACTTTCGGTATTTCTCGTAATCCAGGAGAATTTATACCCATCTACGCATCCACTATTAAAATTGAATAAACAGAAAAGAGAAAAATATAGATTCTGATTGCATTCGGGTTGGTTAATGAACAGTAAGTAATTGGTTTGCTTGATACTTTTTATTCCGATGATAAATCCAGGTGGAAACATACCCGGCAGAGAATCATTAATTGTCACGACATCAAATATTGAATTTCATAGAATGGAAATATATACGCGGGGATTGTGTATAATAACTGATACAATATTTTAATTGCTGTATATGTGCAAGCAAATAAACACTAGAATTAATAAGTTTAGTACTTAATTTATACAATTAAATTTACCTCATTGTACACACAGAGAGAGAGAGAGAGAGAGAAGGTCTAAATAATTGGATGTTCATTTTACGCGTGCGATTTTATTTATATTTGAAATTCCACTTGGTACGCTCGTATTAAATATTCAGCGATTCTACAGTATCAAATAAAAAGTCACGCAGCATTTCTTCTGCACGATGCATAATTCATTTTCCAGATAGCCGATCTTTTTATCTTTTTGAAGAATTACATTTCGTTGCGTTATTTGTCATAATGCTTCATCCTCTGCTAAATTATTTAACGTCTTTATCAAAATAATCGAAGAGCCCGGCCAGTATTAATTCGGCGAATTGAAATCATTTTTCCTCTTCGTCTTTCACAAGTAATTTTTTTCAATTAATCTTATTTTAAACATTATTAATTGATCGCACTCACAAAATTCTCCAGAATGCTACAAATAAGCACAACTTTTAAAAAATTAATTTCAAGAGGAATGATCGCACTAATTTTTAAATAAAAATCGATGGGTACGTTCGTTCACTGTACGAAGCGAGATTATATATATATATATTTTATTTATTATTTATTATAAAACAGAGATATATCTGCAATTTAAAAATATCCCGCGAACAGTCCCATATGTCGACGACCGTAGTGGTAGTACAGTATAGTACGAGAATAGATTAATAAAAAAATCATTGCTTTCGGTCGAGCACCAACTATGATAAAATATGTACACTGACTATAACACTGTGCACACATTTCTCCGAGTGAATTAATATTATCCAAGTGCAATGGCCAAGTTTATTACTATAACCAGCGTAAAAGTACTCGAATATCACTGTCGCGAGAGAGCAGATTTGTTTCAGCCGGTGCTAATTGCAATTTTAGTTTAAGTAATTATGCTAATGCGGATTATCTAAGATCTCCGCGGTAAAAAGAAGCCTCTTTCTTCTCTCATGCAATTCAAGCAGGCGCAGAAAAAAACTGATTTGCAAACAATCTCGTAAAACGAGCCTTAATATTACACACTCGAACCGTGCAACAAACTTTAATGAAAGTTTCCAGAGAAAGAAAGAGAGAGGGAGAGAGAGGGGGAAAAAAAGAGTCTGGCGTTCGCGGGATTCTCGGCGTCTAGCTCGGTTAGAGATCAAGGCGAAGTGAAAGAGACAACGGGGAGCGACAAGTTGTATGTGAAGCACATAACAGAAGTACAAAGGAATAAAAGAAAAGCGAAAAGGGAAGCGTGTGTATGAACACCGACGGGTTTCCATGTGCCCCGACGGCTAAAGGATATCCTTGTCACTTTCTTCGCGCTCTTATACTTTCTCCCTGCAAAATTCAACCGGAGTCTGTGCCCGGCTACACCGAATGACCCAAAAACGATCGGAAATTTTTTCGGCACGCTAGAACATCGGTAAGTTGGAATTCTTTCAACCCTCATGTGTGTTCATAATTATGAAAGTGGTTCAAATGATGTGTTTCTTGCAGAGGTGAGCATTATTTGGCGAAAAAAATAGTTGAAATACTATTTAATATCTTAGATTTCATTTTGCTTAAAGAAAATAGTATTTTATTTGAACAATCTGAACCTCGAAATAAAATATTTCTATTTGGACAATCTGAACCTCGAAATAAAATTTTTATTTCTATTTTAATAATCTGAAACACAAAGTAAAATATTTTTATTTTAATAATCTGAAACACAAAATGAGTATTTTATTTTTTGCATCGTTATACCTAATACTTTCAGAAATTGCATTACTTATTTAATATTTCTTATTTTAGCAATAATTTAAAGAAGAAATGGTACTTAATATAAGAAACTATATCATTTGCCACATTTTCGTTTTATTTTTTTGATTGATTGCTGCTATTACTGCGTATATCCACTTCAGTTCACAGCATGTGCCTACTGAGGATTATTGATAAACATACAGTATATCTTATCACCAGGAAACTATTTATACTCAGAAATCTATTGAATGCAAACCATTAGTTTGAGCAATAATATTTAGAATTGAAAGAATTAAATAATAAGATACCGATTTGATTAATTGGGAAAGCTCTATCCGAAATTAAATAATAGAAAAATCTCATTAAACGTGAATGAATTTTTTAATTGATTGAATCAGTGATGATCCGATTTACCATAAATGCATCGAATCCGTAGCCTAGTGATTATGTGTACACTCATCCCCCGATTTACGAGGTACGTTTTATTCGCGATCAGTAAGCGTATCTTTCTATGGTATTTATTGAAATTATCATACAGCAGCAGCAAATATATCGAACAACAAGGTTATTAACCTCGAATCAATTATATAGAAAGAATCAATCGGTTTAAAACACAATAATGACGACGATAATATCGTAAATAATATTATACGTTCCGAAGTTTAGAGTATGCAGTGAAATTTAAAGCTTCTCCGAACTTGTGCTAAAACGTTTATTGCTATTCAATGCAATTAATTACTGGACGATCAATTGTTTGTTTAATGTCTGCGTTGGAAATTATTTATTACTAGACTATGAATCTTTATGCTCGGTTTATGAAAATCTCAATAAATTATTAAAATACTGAAATGTGGGTGTCGCGTCTCTAAATTTCTGACCCTGTTTTTAATCGTTCTTTACAATGAGGTTATTGTTAGAACGGTTTGCAATGCTGGTGAACGCGAGGCAAAGTCCTTTCCGTGCGCCGCGCCGCGGATCGACGCATTCGTCTCACTATAAATAACGAGGTCGCGGTAAAAAGCACAAAACTAAAACGGGATCAGTGGAACACCGTGGAGAATAAACCGTGAAAAGTTCGACGCGAAGGTTAGAGAAACGATCGGTCAGGATCAACGAGATACAGGAAGCGAGAGGACGAGATCGTGAAAACTCGTTTCCATGATTTTTGTCGCAGCGTTCAAACAATCTTCAATCTAATCTGATCGAATCATCCTGGGGAAGAAATTAAAGGAAAGTTAAAAATAAAATTTTGTACAACTTTTGACGCGTAGTTAATAAAGTTATTTATTTTATTTCTGCCTTTTTGCAAGCACGGGGTCGTGGGATGGAGGCAGTCTTTTAGAGGACGAAGGTATAACTACATTTTCAATGTGTATTTTTTACCTATTTTTACGCGTTTGTGCAGCAAAATGCAATTTAGGTTGGCAATAACGTAATTTCGGTATTTTAAGGTGAAATAGAGCACAATGTTTTGATTCAAGTAGTTATCTTTGATGAATAAGATATTTCTCCTTTTGTTCGATGATCTTTTGCCAAAAAGTACAAACAAGAAAATATTTTATCCAGTAGATCGTCAAATTCAAACTTCAATTTCTAGAATCAGAATTGGGCACTCAGAAATAACCCATTCATTTTTGCTTGCCCAGTATATCAAGGATACAAATATGTACGAAATATTCTAAGAAAATGTACCGTGTTGCTAATTACCTTTGATGTCGAAGCAACATTAAAGAAATAAAAAAAATATATTTTATTGATGGAAGTTCATCGCTTGAATAAAGAAATTCGATTTTATTTCACCCTAAAATACCGAAATTACTTTCTTGCCAACCCAATAATTCAATAGAAGGTTGTATACAAGATTGACCAGAGCTTTTTTCGTGATACGATTGACTAGACTGGGGAACTTAATAAAAAATAAAAATTGTCTGCAAATATTGTAGAAGCTTTGTGACATTCTTAGATCCTTTTATAAGGGATTGAGTCCATTCGTCATAGTCATTTCTTTTTATTCTGAAAAGAGAGTTCTGAATATGTAGTAATAAACCAGATCGAATAAAATGCCATCTAAAATAATTATTCTTCTAAAGTTTGTGCGGGAAGGAGCGCCTTCAAATTGCAGTAATTAATAATTAAAGTTCACCATCGAACAAGCAGTCGTGGCCGAGTGGTTAAGGCGTCTGACTAGAAATCAGATTCCCTCTGGGAGCGTAGGTTCGAGTCCTACCGACTGCGGAGCGTTGAAACAAATATTTTGCTTGTGATAATCCACAATATCTGTTTTTTTACTGATAAATTATTGAACATCAGTACCGTGGCCTATTCGGTGAATTTTACTAAATAATTGCGAATTTTCAGTGGCTCCTTTCTGTTCTATAAAATGTTCGAATCTACTGAAATGTCATTAACCAAGTTTAATAGATGAATTTTTATTGCAGTGCAGTCGAGTAGACTAAATTAGATTAGAACGCGAAAGAGCTGTATAAGGGTTGAAGAAGTAACCAGTAAATACGACAAATTTCGTCTTTTTCCAGTTTCGGTTCCATTAGTTATATTCTGTTGATTTCGTGGAAGATTTTTAGAAATTTGTTGCAATACGTATACACGTAAACAATTTTTAGTTTCCATACGAAAAGCGTCTAACGATAAGAAGCCAAGAAAATGGTTGGAATATTACTCTTTAGAAGAATAATGGAAGGGTGTACGAAAATGTTGATCGGCACGGAACCATGGAAAACAGTTGCCAAATAAATAGGGAAATTTATCGAACAAGCGCGCCGCTACCAAATGCGGTAGCTACGGCAACGGCCGCGGCATATTGTCCGTTAAATGATACGAACGGGATAATTTGAAATTAGAATAGCCGAAGGATGGTGGGGGGTCAGCCGGGAACATTTTCCTATTGGGAAACATAATTAGCGTGTCACTGGCAAACGCGACGTGCCGTGCTCCACGCAGCGCACCGCCTCGCACTATTTTCGTATTCCCGTCTGCGTCGAGCCCAGGCGCCTTACGACGGTCCTCTTTGGGGAACTTTGCGCGTTCACCGAATCACGGTCGGTAACCAGTTCCCTTCGCGGTCGCATATACACGTGCTATGAGCCCAATTCCGCCAGAAACGATTGGTTCCCTCTTCGACATCCTGATGTATCGCCGATATTGCAGCTACCTTCTATTCCCGGCTTTTCTCCCCGACCGCGATTTCATTCGCGGTAGGGATGGGAACGACACCCTCGCGAATCGATTACCAGAAATATACCCCAGAATTTCCCCCAATCCTAACGAAACCACAGTAGAATAGATTCGATGCACCAGACACCAAGTGTTCCAACAATGTTCCTTATCCACAGGTCTCACTGCTTTTCAAATATTATTTGCGGATGTTTATGACAGTTTTCAATTTCTCCACGCAAGTTTTAAGAAAGTGGAATCGCGTGGAATTTTCAGCGGGAATAATCTTTGGAGATAATGGAATGGAGACAAGAAACAATAGAAAAATAGACACACTGAATCCATCAGAAAGTGTATTAGAAATGATTCCTAGAAGGGTAAAATTAGAAATTAAGTTATTGTACATTTCTATGGAGTGGAACTTTTGCAATAGTGATCGAATTAGTCCCAACACTCGTCTCCTATATACACGACCCGACCAGCAGCGGCCAACGAAGAACTAAAATACGAATTCACGCGACTCGTCTCCGTCTCATTCTCGCTCACTATAACTCCGCTGCCATGTATCGGAGCTTTCTCATTGCTCTACTATATCAGTCTACGTACTTCTATTTTACCTCTTTCTATTTTCACCTCTGTTTTATTCCTCCGCTGCACTCATCATACACCGTGTTCGCAGTATTGACTTGCGTGTGGCGTCGAAAAAGAATTAAATAACGAGCGTCTGCGATGTTACCTGGCTCGGATCGATTCGAGCTAAGAGCGCTACTTTTATAAACCATTCAAAAAGTATAGAAGTCAAAGAACCAGGGGCGAAACCAGAAAAATCGGTCGAAGAAAGGGGCGTAAACGTCTAGCGAATCGGGGCAGCTTATTTTCTCGACAATTTCGTAATCCACGAAAGGAAACGTTTTTAAACCGGCTGACTTCGGCGGGCAGAAATAAGAAGGTTGGATCGGAGTCTCGTATTGAGAGCGACGAGCAGAAGCTCGAAGCAGCTTGAAAATTTAATGCGCGAACAGTAATTATATTTAGCGTCAGCTTACATCGATTTCTAAGGGGAATGGTGAGATTCGAAGCTGCTTTTGCGATTGTTGGTATTCGAATGTTTCTTCGACTCGAGTCGCCTGTCACAATTTCAAGTAAATATATTAGTATTACTATGGTTACTAGTACGGAACATTTAGTAGGTCGAAATTTTGTAAAATTGAACGGCAAAAATCACTCTTTCGTATATATAAATTGATTCACGGCACAGAAGCAGACAATAGCGGAAGAATTGTCTAACAGAGGTCAGTCCCGAATAATACGGTATTCATACAACATGATTTCGCTCTAGCATGGTTAGAGGACTGAAAATCCTCTCGGTGTATCATGGCGCGTGATGGGGAGGTGCATTATTTAACGTTAGTTCGCGATACTCATTCGACTATCATTTTTAATGTTAATTTCTTAGCTTTCCAGAAGCAAAATAGGATTAACTTGTGGTTCCTAATTTCTTGTATAAGTTTCAAGTGTCGAGAAAAACGTTGAGTAGACTTCACACTTGCAATTGTCTCGTAACACAGTAGTGGAAATCAGTGTCAAGAAAATGTTCCTAGGATCACGAGAGATTCCAATGTAACCATTTTACCATTGTTATTCGTTCATAATATTTACTCGTCACACGGAGAAAAATAGCAAGCTTCTACAGCGAACGAAATACTTAAAATGAACCACTGCATTTTCCAGTTACAAAAGTTCCTAGTCATCCAACAGAGGAGAAACTTTCGATAAAAGACTTTTGTCGCTGCCCCAAGTAGAAATGCTTAATATTGAAGATGAAGAGCAAAGAATGTTTTAAAGAATTCCGTCTTCAGCGTAGTTATTTGATAATAATATTTATTCACCACGTTGAGAAGAGAGACGAGACTTTGCAACCACCTGCCCAATACAGAATTATCAGAATATGTTTAATTGATACGACTTTTAGTATTTTCTCTGCGTTCTGACAACTTTTTTCCACGTTGTGTAGCAAACCAATTGTTCTAATTTCTTAAAAGATTGAAATCGTATGGTCCAAGATCCAAGAAGTTATCGTCTTATTAAAAGTGTCCGAATATTAGTGGGAGTCACTGTATTAAGGACGAATAGTATTGTAGCTATATTAGAATAACATAATATTAACCCCTTGCTGTATTTTAACGACTTGCATTCGTGATGGAGATTTTAAACAAAGTCTTTTAAATGAAATAAAATTTGATTCGTTTGTAATCAATATTCAAGCATTGAAACAAATGTAGCCATACAAAAAGTATACATTTTCTTCTCTCTTCTACGAATTTTTGGGGATGAAGACGTTTTAATCACTGTAACTGTAGAGAAAATGATGCGGCAAGGGGTTGAGGACGAAAGTGGAGTACATTTTGAGGGCGCCCTTTTACGGGGACTTTCTAGCTCGCTTGGATCAACCATGAAGAAATAGTCGTGGTGAAATTGTGGGGCAGATCGAGTGGTCGTAGTACCGTAAATATAAAAGTTGCTTAATCGAACACGACCGAGCAGGGCCGAAATTTTCGGTCGTAGGCGTTCCGGTGGCCGGCATGTCGTCGGCTGTTACAAAACGGCGCGCCGAGCCGCGCCGGCCTTCGGCCGCTCCCACCATGCCGGGCACATCGGAGAGTCCAGAGTTCTCTCCTCGTGTGCCTCGGTTTCGTCATCGACGCAGACAACCAGGTTCTTCTCATTCTCTGGCCACGAAATTCGAAATCCCACGGTGTTTCTTGCGTTGCAAACAAAAGCAAAGCTCTCTCTCTCTCTCTCTCTGTTCGCTTTATTCGACTCGAATCCCTCGAATCTCTGCTTTATCGGCGGCTGATATGACGGACACCGTTACTTCGCCACTTACGCTCGCCTTTCCCGCGGTATTATTCCCCAGCTAAGAATAGAAACGCGTGCCGCGATTTCCCGCTTGAACTTTCGATACCGATGTACTCGCGCTGCGCAAGCCTAAATTCTCGCAACTTCACCGATCGGTTCCACGGCCGCGGAAGGCACACCGCCGTCGACCCGAAATTGCCTGACCTCAAACTTTTCGCTTTTTTATCAAAGCTGTAAATGTTACATCGACTTTATATTATTTTTATAGCATCTCCCTGGTTCGCCAATTTTATTTCTCGATGAGATAAACGAGGATTGTATCTGGAACGATTGTGTGTTCGTTATTTGCAATAAATTGTTGCCATTTATCGGGAAGCTCGAACATGTTGAGTCATTAGGATGACAAATGCATCGTTGCATGTGTTACGATAGAAGTCGTGCACTGTAAAACAACAACAACAAAGGAAACTTGTGAGTTCCGAGTCCTGCGAAAATGTTGCGGGTCCTTAAAAAATCAATAAAAATCAATGAAAATGGTGGAAGCAATTTTCGATAAACACGAAGCAGAGGAAAGTAATTGAAAGATCATTTTTAAACGCAAAAGTACGCGCGAAGCACGATACGAGTTCAGCGAGCGTGTCTGTGCATGACTTGCCGTTTCTACTTCTTATAAATACTAATGCGCGCGTATCAGATCTTCCGAAGTCATTTTGACTTACATTGAATGGTCTGCTTCTGTTCTTTACATTCTCTAATTCCTAAAAATTAGAACTATAAATGGGATGTACGAAAAGTTTGATATTTTCTCCAAGAACGAGAACATATATTTCAGTGTGGAAGTTGTAAGAGAGTTTCATGCGATCCCTGCACGACCGTGCAGTCTCATTTCGTCGTTTATCTAACGATTGCGTCGAGCAAGAGCTCTACACGCTATAATTATTTAAACAGTCATCTCGGGCAAGGTTATACAACTCGTCGTGCGATATATCATAACGTGGAACCTTTTAACCCTCCTGGAATGCTCCAGTGAAAATTCACCGGTCTTCTGTTTCGAGATATATTATGTAAGATTTGATATCCCCTTAATTAATCTTGTGAGAACGAATTAATAAAAACAGCCTGAATTGTTCGATGGTTTCTGATTTTTGAAGGCTCTTGACCCATCGCATGCGGTCAAGCCGTTCGACAACGAAGGCTACAATTCAGCAACCCCCGTACAATCAAAAAACAGGAAACAAGCGGGACCTCTCAGGGTCGCCGACCCTAATCCGCAATTCAAAGCTGCATTTCGCGGGCCAAACGGGCCAATTTCGAATCAATTTCGTGGGTACACCGGTGTTTTCGGCACGTGTCCCAGGAAAGTGTACTCGGTCGGCAAACGCGTCGCCGTCAGCGTATCTGCGACGCCGGCGGTCAAACGACTGCCGGCCTCGTATGGCTATTCACCATAGAGAATCGAGTTGCAAAACTCAGTTGTAAAAGGTCTGCGTCGATGTCGCCGGGTATCGTGTAACGGGCTTCGCGGAACAGCGCCGCCAGTACCCGGAATTTCAACCATGTTAGCTGAACAAAACCTACAATTGCAAAAACTACCACTGACGAAACGTCCCATCGAAACTATCCTACGCCATGAATTTCATCCAAAAATATTTATTCAGGGAATTTGATTATAGTCAGTGTAATATTATATTTTGTTTTAACATGGGAGGAGTCGTATTTACTTTATTCAGGTAAAGATCGAGAATTGCAATGGAAGACAAGCAAAGGTGAAGCCACCGAAACTATCTTCCGATGCGATCGATCTTTCCTGGAAATTGTTTGTTAATTCGGTATAGTAGAAAGAAGCATGTGTATGTATTTAAAAAGATTTCATTGGTCAGTGCGGTGTTGATTTTCGTGTTAAAGTGGAGGGAGTGAATTCTTTCGGGTTTAATATCGAGTCAAGAAACATGAAAATACAGTTTCGTCGAGGCAGCTCCTATCTCAGCGAGCACAGAGTGCGGTGCCATCGGGAGCGACAGCGCTGCCTTGCTACCCGGTGTTGAGTCACTGCTGCGTTGCCGATACACGCGTCGTCGGCGCTATTGCTGGTGGCACGGTCGTGTAGTGTTGCCACGTTTCGGGCTTCCCTCCCTTTATACCACGCCCCTCCGCCAACACGATAAGCGGCTATCCCCACTCCTGTGGCCCGGACGAGCGAGAGAGAGGGCGGCTGGGGCGAAATGGGACACAGACGAAGAGCGAGATAGGCGGAGACGGAGCGATGCGGAGCGCGTAGGTGGGAGTGACACAGAATGAAGAGCGGGCTAGTGGGGAAAACGGGGTGGCGGAGTGCGAGAGAGAGAGGGGGGAAACGGGAAGATAGAGGATCAAAAAGAGGAGGAGACAGAGAGACGGCTGGAGAGAGCGAGTGAGAGAGAGGGAGAAAGAGGAGAGACTATGACGGTGCAGCATTGCAGGAGAACGGGGCAGCCGAGTGAACCGGGGGAGAATGAGAGCGAGGGAGATCGCGAGAGGGGCATGAAACGAGAGAGACGAAGAGGAGAGAGGCGTCGCACCGCGCGTTCAAATTTCATTGCGTCAAGCTCACGGTACTCTCTCGTCTGCTTAGCGCGGAATTCAGAGAAAACGTCGGTAATGGAGTTTCGTGAGATAAACGGCAGCAGCGTCGCCACCGCGGCACTGTTGGCCTCCTGGTACCGGATAGGGTTACCAACGGGGCAACCGAAACACCTTCGGAACGGAACGCAACCCTCTTTCTCCTCCGCGGAGAGCGTTTTAAACAACGGGCTGTGCTGGCTCTCTCTCCCTTTCTCTCGCTCTCTTTCTCTTTGGTCGTTCCCAATGCGCGTTATGTAACGACAGCATGTAGATAAGTGGCCGCGAATCGTTCGATTTGTCCCCTGTTTTTCCAGAGAGAAAGGGAGAAAGCACGACTACGAACCCGGAGAGTCAACAATTCCCCGATCCTCGAAAGGCGCGAAAACAATCCATCCATCAGGAGTGTTTACGGCACACCAGCGTTGCTGCTCCCTTCAACTGGCAAGAGCTGCCAGACAGACTCCACCGAGTCCGCTTCGCGCTCTGATTGCTAACCCCGCGGTTCTTAAATCACCGCCGATACCCGATTCAACCTTCGACAGGTAGAATTGCTTTTCGGTCCACCGGAAGATAGAGGATCGCCCATGCTTACGTCGATCCACGTAGAATCGAATCGTTGGTACGCGGTCTTGCTATTATCACCGCTCTAGACACGATCTAGTGTATTTGCCTAAATATCCAGAAATTACTCTACGTTTTGGCAAATCGAAGTTAGTGCAACGTCTATGAATGGCAGCTGGTATCAGCTGAATGTTAAAGTCGAGAAGGTTAAAGTTGTGGGGAAGTTAATTTGGCGCCGCAATGAAAATTTAGTGGTCTAAGTGCAGCAACAAACGCGCCCTGCGATTCCTCACAACTTTTTAATGCGCTTGTCTGGCTCCTTTGCACCTCCACAGCAAAAATTTAGTGGAATAACTCGTCGTCAGAATGGGGAGCTGTGAAATTTGTATGAAATAAGGCACGAGGATAAGCGAGCATTCGTCGATAGAATTTGTTTACTTTCGTGTCTTGATTCACATCCTGAAACATGTTTAATTCATTGCGAGGCTCTTAAAAATTCCCGGCAACTGTAAAAAAAATAATTCATTCCGGCTTGTTGGTTCGTTCCATTCGTTCATCGATTCGTCGCTGTGTCTTTACTACAATATTTCGCTAGTGCATCAACTATAGATTCGTTTGCACTCTAAAATCAAATCCATCGAACAACAAATATTAGTAGATCGTCTCAAACATTTCTTTCGCATCGGCAAGAACAAACATTGACTGGACAGCCGTGCGTGCACACGTAAAATTTCATAGGCTGATTTATAAAAACGTGAAATAGTCGGGAATGTACTTTTGTTTTCATAAAACTTTTGTTGCCGCGAAAGTAAAATAGAAGTGTCGTGAAATTTTATATAGAATTTTCGTTTTACGGTGTTTCGCTTGTTGGTACGACCTATGAGCGCATAAAATTCATAGTCGCATAAACGGAATCCGGTGGATCATGAGCTTAATGAAAACGATAATCATTTCTGTATTTTTTGTGGCTCCATGATATATGTATAGTACACCGCCCCTGCTATCCTAGGATAGTTTTGCTAATGTCATAGCGCACATTTGCATTTTTATATTCAACAGTCTATCAGAGTAATGTGACGAGCAAGTAAGCGTTTTCATAAAATCTGTTAACGAAGGCTTCCATTCCAATTTTCACCTAATAAAATCATGAAAAAGAAACGAGCCAGCTCGTTTACTACCCGTTTCTATACAGTGCTGTAGAGACCAGGCGTTTCCGTGTGTATCAATTTTTCCAGAAAAAGGAGAATTGACTGTCGTTCAAAATCAACAGAATAAATATAACAAAATCTTAACAAGCAGATCACGCGGCTCAATCAAGACAGAGCCAATATTCTCAAAAGCAGGAAGCAAGTACTTGAAAACTCGGACCTGCACTCTGAATTTCTTAGTTTCCTCTATCCCAGTTGGTAGAATTGCAATTCAGCGAGTTCAGCAGCACGGAGGACACCATCACGAAACAGTAGCAGTAATCCGGGACTGCCGAAAGACCAGAAAAAGTATCGGTGACATGTCGCCGAAGCGTTACCGGGTAACCCGATCGGTACACAGCGTTCTTTCAAATTAAAAGCGGGCGTCGGTCGATTTGCCAAGCAAACGATCCATCGGATCGCGGCGCGGCGCGCGTTCGGGACCCGTGTATGGAAAAGAGGAGGCCGGCCATGGGAATAAAAAAGACGACAGCCAGAAAAGAGAGGAAACGAACCCGGGGAGGGTGGAGGACGAGCGAGAGAAACAGAGAAAAAGCGAGACGGAGCGAGACGGAGCGAGAGGGACAGAGATGGAAGGAGGGAAAATACGTGAGAGAGTTGTGAAACGGGAACGCCGTGCGCATCGCAATGCAAATGCAACTGACCCGATAAAGCTGCATTGGGTCATAGAAAGGGAAAATACAACCTACAAACGCGGGTCTCCCGCCAAAATACGATTTTTATAGCCCCTCGGCGCCACGCTGTTCTCTCCTGCTGCCACCCACAGTGACGTTCCGCCACCCCGACGTTCCTCTCAACCCCTTTTCCTCTCTCGAACCCCGCAGCCACCGTTTCCTCTTCGCTATCCACGTCCGTCTTCATTTTCTCGCTTTCTTGCCCGAGATCTCGACGCCCCTCGAACCAGAATGGGAACTCGTATATCCTTGAAAAGTTCACCCCCACACACCCGAGTCGCGAATGTTTTCCAACGAATTGAAAAAAAAAGAGGGAAACTCGAAAACCACCCGGACCAAGAGAGGCTCTGAACGATGGTCGGTCGGGATTCTTTGTTGCCTCCTTGCCGACGCTAATAGTATTGTTCTTCTGATGAGAGCACTCAGAATGTCAGTGTCAACCGCCCCTGACGTGTACGGGTTTTTCAAATGGCCCCGGAAACGGCAACTGTTGCGCTTTGCTGTCGAGCAACCATTTTTCTCACAAAGTTCAAAACGTCAACTTTTCTTTTGAATCCGGTAGGAACTGTTTCAAAGAAAAGGAACTTTTTGGTCCTGTAAAGGATAGCAGACTCGATGTTCATATTATTTTACAGCGATAACAATTTCAGAACTTCGTTAAACACCCCGTAACATTTACTTTTCGGATCGGTAGTGTCAGAGAATTTTCAAAGTGGGAAATAACTTCTACGTACGACCAGCACGATGTCTGACATTTAAGCATTATCTACTGTGCGAGGCGGGTCACGCTCGAATCGTGATCTACCGCCACGGATAGAGACAAAATTCACACAATTCACAATTTTCCTACGAGCAATTCTGAAAAATCAAAATTCAATACTGGTTCTGTGCGTTTATTGAACTGCTGTGCTGTGCGTCCATTCGACAAATCGCGAAACACGAGGTACCATTTCGAGCTGTATTCAAACGTTGACGATTACAAAAAGCTGATCTGACAATTTTCTAACGAACAATGTTGGAGCACGTATCTGGTAACGATTAATACACTTTATAAATGTGGCGCTCGTTATTATTAGCAAGTGAAGTTCCCAACTTTGTTAACCTTGTTTACCAACTGTGGATCGAAAGGCTTTAATTTTAGATTTTTTAGTAGAACGTTTTATCTTATATCCGGCAGGAGTCTTTTCTACGATTGTTTAAAATGCAAGTTTATGAATAAAACGTAATTGGTGGAATTTAAGTATAGCAGGACGAAAGTGGATGGAAATTGATGAAGAATCTTTGGTGGAACTATTTTCGAGGAGCACGGCGAGCAAACGAATTTTTCCGTTGTTCACAAAGAGCCCGATGGTTCGGTCGAGCATTTCGTTACAGCGAAAATGTGCAAAGTCGAAACAGATAATGGCAGCGCACCGCGATTCCACAACGGCAAGTGAAGCATAATAAATTTAGGTGTTGATCGAACGGACAAGAGCGCGATCGAGACCCGCTCTCCGAGTACTGTTCTACAGGAAAATAACAGGACCGCGTTTTCAAATTATGGACACTCTCGCGAAATTCACTTTTACGAGTTAGACATGATCGATAGTTACACAGAGACCGATGTGGGGGTGGAGGGTGTGCGAGGAGGGATGCGGCTCGACGAAAACGCTACCTCCCCCCTCCCTATTTGCGCGTCTATGCTTCCGCATAAACCTAATTAAATTTGAAACGAACTTCGGGGTTCGAATTGAACATCGGTTCTTGCGATCGACGCTGCTCGCACGGCCAACCCGGTACATTTTAATTAAAATTGTTCCGTTTAAAAACGGCGAATTAAATTGTAAAAAGGTGTGCCGATATATTCGTTTTAATGAAAGTGATGGACATCGATGGAGGCCGGTGACAAAAGTGGAAGCTTCAGGCGCAGGCACGCGGTCCGCGAAAGAAAAACGATTCGCTCGTCCTGCGAAATTATGCTGCACTTTTGGGGAAACTGCTGTATTGTCGACGTTCTGATTTATCGGTCGACAAATCAGCCGAAATATTCTTAAATTCATTTCATGTTTTGAAAAAAATTCTTTAGTGCTATATCTAATGGAAAATTCTGTCGTAGAAAAGTCATTTACCAGTTTATTACTATATGATTTTATACTCTTCGTTATCTACAATCCATTGTTACTTTGTAGCCTTCCGATGCAGTCTGTGCAAAACCCTTTGTATAAATCTCTGGTAATAGGATTCGCGGGAGGTCTTAGGGTACCATTACAGGATTGTAATATTTCGAAATAACATGATGTGGAATAACTGGTAAACTCATATTTTTCAATTTTTACTTAGACCACCCTCATAATTATGGGCACAATTTTCGCATATAAATCTGCTGGATCTCCGAAAAATCGGGCAACTTCGCAGAGCTGAGATTTTCGCGCGATAAATAGTTTTACGAGCAGTTCGGGGCCGTTAAGTTCGGCGAATCGCCGGGAAATGCATAAAGAAACAGTTTTCCATACGACGCGTGTCGTTTAATCCCGACACATTGTTTTCTTTCATTTCGCTGGGACACCGTAGCCGAGGTCTCCTCGTTCATAAAGGCGATAGGTGCCGAGCCGAGACATTTATAAGGCCGTTCGACCATTTACCGTTTTACGGGCGAGCATTGTTTTTGGCATGGAGACGCAACGCATTCGCAATTCACCACCCCCATAATTCTGACCGCCGGTCATTCGGCTAACCCGTTTCCCCATTCTAATGCCCGGCCAATGTCCACGCAACCACCCCCTGTTCCAACCCCCATTCAAACCCACCCCCGCGGGATATGCTCCTTGTAAGCACTTTTTGTCTCGGCCGAGAGCGACCACGTGTTCATGCGCGGATTTCGGTGCTCGGACGCTTTCGGTTACCAATTTCGATTCTTCCCCCCTCCCTCCCGCAACACCGTTGATTGAGATCGCCGCTTAAATTAAACACGAACGTTTGTGCCACGGATTCCCCATTGACTGCGCCCCCATAAGCGCTCTGCGCTACATTATAATGTAAATTCGACCGCTAGGTTTACTGGAAGGTGGTGGCTCGATTTTTTAGCCGATCGACTGATGTATAGACTGCGGACTTTTATGCAAAGGAAAATTGTCTGCATCAGCTCGCTAAAGTTCTTTTTTTTTTGTATTTTGCACAAAAATCGAACTTACGAACAAAACGAATGTTCCGAAAGAAATGTCTCGGTGTTGGGGTTGAATGTTATTTGAGATTTTTTAGATGATTGTCTATGAGAAGAGATTGGGACACTTGAAGTCGCATGAGGATCCCCAGGCCTACGATTAGGAAACTTTGCCGAGGCCGAGACTTTGCGGACTTTGGGGATGCAGGGGTTGGGGCGTGGCGCCACGTGGAAACCGTAAACACCGTTAGGCGTACACGAACCGGTGAAAATGGTGGTGTAAGTCGATCGAAACGATCCAGGTAATGCCACGGAGAAGGAGCATCGTCGTCGAGTCAGCTGCGACCTTCGACATTTCGAGGAACCCGCTCGAACCAACCACGTGGATCGATATATGCCGGCTCCGTTTCGACTTTCGCGTATTTTCGGCCGACTGAAACCCTCCTCGTATTTTCATTCTGTGCGGTCGCTCCTCTTGTATTTCAGCTTTATTAATTGTTCAACTGATATTGTACGTCTGATATTTTAATTCAGATAATTATTTTCAAGAAATCAAGATCTATTTCTTCTTGCTATCTTACACGAAGAAAAATTCTAAAATGTCCTCCGACGCGAACTATTACAGTTTTAAGGGTTGATTCCTGACATAAAGCTATTTTCCTGTTACTTTATGCAAACAATGGTTTTTCAAAGTGCGCAGATTAGATCGATACAGGATTCAGCATCGATAACGTTAGTCGGCGTCGAACGACTTTTGATTAATGGAACCCGACGACAGATATTTCCGTTGGTGGGAATTAATAATGTGCCCGAGACACAAGTTACGGGGTAGTGAAATTAATACCGTGTATTATTAGCCCTTCGACCCTTTTCTCTTACGTAACCTGACATTGGTGTTTCGTAGCCTGGTCAGACGATGACGCTATTAATATGCTATCGCTAACAACATTCGATCCTTCCGACATGCAATAAACATTGAACGTGAGATTATATTAATCTACTAGCAGTGATTCATTAGAAAGATTAAGTTCGTTGAATTAAAAGTTTGATCTTGCTAATCTACATCGGTCTCCAGTTAACTGCTCTCTAATTATTCATTAAAAAGTCGTGAATTTCTTATACGAACTTGTTGATCCTAATTATTTACAGACACGCGAACTACGGCTTAATTTTATTACCTCTGCAATTTGTAGATATTCTAAATTTTGACATAGACGGCTAATAACTTCGCTAATTTACCTGGGTAGACGTCCTCGTCGAAATGCAATCCACTGTAATTTCAAATTTCTGCTTGGGACATGTTAAATCAATTTTAAGATGTGTTTTACGCGTTTAATCAGCGACCTTGATTATTATCCTCGATATATAATTTGGCAAATAATTTTGCAAAATATTCACACGTAAAATTGGATCTTTGTACTAATTCATTCAATATTGGAATTTGTATTAATTACGAGTAGATCGGATTTGGTGTGTTCACAAGAAAATACAGATAATCACGATCAAAGAACATTACATTCAATAACTATGTCTGTCGGGGAACCGATTCGAAAATTTTTTCAAACTCATCGACGATGGTATTCCTAAATGCGCGCGCGAGTGCAAAGAAAACGTGTGCCAGTGTACATACGTGAACAGGAAGGGGGATGGGGAGGAAACGGGGGTGGTATACTCCGATGCATTTTAAATGAGTCTAAAAGCGATTCGGCCGCCCGCGCGCACGTTTCGTATATATCGATTACCGAAATGCGCGATTCGAGAAGCGCACCAACAAGACCCATTCATTATTATTTGTTTTCCGCGACTGCATAATCTGACAAGCCTCTCGTTAAACGAACGCAACTTTTTACCATCTGTTTCTAGAACTGTTTTTCCCATTTGGACAATTGGAAAACTTAATCAAATCGAAACGCAATTTACATTTGCGAAATTGCACGGGGACAATGGTATTCGAAAGAATCAGAGTGAAACGGTGATGCGATTGTTTATCAACTTAAAATTGGAAATAAAAATATATAAATATATACACGTGGAATCTGCGTAAATAGAATCTTAAAAATGCCACCAATGTTTCACACAAAAGAACGATTGGATCGAACAAGAGAAAAAATGAATCGCGTTGCAGACACACCTAGCTATTGCACACTCGTGTCTCCTCCTTTTTCGTCTCTCCTGCAGGACCTATCTCTCCTGTCCTCCCGTTAACCCTCTCCTCCCGGTTTTTCCTTCGGTTTTTCGTAGTACGTGCTCATCCCCGGATCGGATCGGCCGCGAGATTAGCAAAGGGTGGCGCGATTCGTTTGGCGTTGGATGGCTGCGGGGGTGGAAAAGGAGAGGATGATTTCGCGCGGTTTTCATGGGGTCCGCCGGACGACGCTCTTTTTATTTCGATATGGTGTGCCTGGCGAACGTGGCGTGCGATTCAATACAATCGTCCTGATGAGAGATAAATGTCGTCGCCGGACAGCAGCGTTTCTCTTTGTACAACCGGCGTTGGTTTACTTTGTACTCGAGGAATGATTTTATAGGGAGAGAGGCCGTCGAACGGTGGACTGGAACGGTGATCGATCATCAATGATCGCTCGGTCCGGCGACTTCGTTCGAGTCATGTGTTGGGGAAGATTGTTCCTCGAGGAGATAAGGAAACTAGGGCCGGGACGTCTCCAACAATTTTCGGAAAAATTAATAAGGAGACTGCTGATCTTTATGCAAAATAAAAATGGTCTGCAACGATATAATTCCTTCCCTTAATGATTTCAATTTTCAAAATGTTCCAACAACTTTGTACTTCTACTCAATTTTTTGCTGTAAATGCATAAAGATCCGCTGTCTACTAATAAATGTCTAAATTCTTTGGATCTTGTTAACGGTCGAAACTTCGCTCGCTCATTCTTGTCACAGAACGAATGTGTCGCAGAAGAAAGTCCTCTTCAAATCAGTACAGAGCTGCAAACTAAATCATACTACACAGGGTTAACACCTGCAGCGTCGATCCCTCAGGTTTCCAGAAACACCTCGCCCCTATTCATCGATACAAACTTGATCAACAGCCTCGCGGAGAAAGACTCGTACATGCGTTCGACCATCGCAGAAGTATTAATAACAATTCTCGCATCTGTCTGTTGAAACGTGCAAGCACACAGGTGTAGCAGGAGGTTGATCGTCGTGGGTGCGTGGCTATGAAACGTGCTCGTGGTCCCGGGGCCCTAAGCGTGTCCGAGACCAACGAACACAGAAGCAAAGAGAAAGAGAGAGAGGAGAAGCCGGGGTGGCGCGAAGGGGTGAAACGAGAAAAACACGCAGGGTTGCGCGTGATCGTCAAAGTTTTCCTGGTGGTCCGTGGAGACACGGCAGGGAGAGCGAGCGAGTCGAAAGAGAGTATAGTCGGAGAGGGCGAAAAAACGAAGGGAGAAGTGCATCGGCCAGCGTCGCATCCCCTTCTTTCTCTGTCGGGGCGCCCCGCGTACGTACATTTATTCGAAAGTTCACAAACACGCGGCCAACTTGCACTCTGCTAATAAGTCATCGGTGTTCGTTCGTTCGTTTGTTCGTTCGTTCGTCGTCAACCACCACCCCGTAGCGTGCCGCAGCCCCCACCAGCGCAACGCGTTCTGTTCAACCGAGCCACCCTCTATCTACCCTCTCAGTCCTCCTCTGTATTTCCCCGACGCTGTTTCTCTCTCGTTCAACCGAGCCACCCCCTATCCAGTCTCTCCGTCCGACTCGGTCTAGCTTCGTCTTTCCCTCTTGCTTTCTCGTTCATCCACCCTGCAGCCCCGCTTCTACCACCCCTGGTTCCCTGGCTCCTCGCTTTGCGCCTCTCGGTTCCCCTCGTTCCACTTTGGTTCTACGCCGTCCCCCTGTACAACGGTAGAACCGACGCGAATCCCACCCCCGTCGAATTCTAACCCTCTCGCACTCGCTCGTACTCGCTCGCACCCGCGCCGCGCGGACACACGGACGGTTCTCGAGCGTGTGCAGCCTCGTGTTCTCAGTCGGCGAGCCTGTGTGCCCGTAGCTCGCCGGCTACACTGTGAAATCCCATCCGAGCGTATATATCGAGCGCCAACACACGTACCCGCCTGCACCGACGGGTTTTTGCTAGCACACCGAAGCGAGAATGAACCTACACCGAGAAGAAGCGAGCCTGTACCGACGAAGAGAGCGCGCGGGCGCGATAAAGCTTCGCTGAAACGTATATGGAAGCGCGGTGAAGTTTCCCTACCAACACCAGCAGAGCCCGCTATATGAAAACATGCACACACGGACAGAGACACGGTCATGGTTCTCTGGTGGCTGTTCGTCCTCCTCTGAGCGCAACCTCTCCCTCGCTCTGACCGGGTTACGGCTTGCAACCGTTCTATCCTCTCTCTCTCTCTCTCTTTCTCTCTCGCACGAACGAACGAACGAGTTCCTCTTTCCTCTTTCCCGACACTCCTCTCTCATCCTGAAATTTCTATCTGTATACCCTCGCTCCTTCGAATCTCCTCCGGGTTTTTTGTCCTTCTCTGCCGAGGACAACTGCTCGCCAAAAACTGGAAAACCGTACGTGTGACGTGACGGGGAGAGAGGAAGAGAGAGAGAGAGAGGGGACACCTTTGCACACCGCGTGGGCTTCCTTCCGAACACGCTGCCACCAGTCACGTGATTAAAGCCACTCGATTTAGGTGTTCGACGAGACCGAAATTTATTCGAAGTTTGTTTTATGCGATCAGTTTCGTTCTGTTTAGAGGAGACGGCCGAAGAAGCGGAGAATTCGAGTTGTTTGCGGAGGAAGTTCGTGATTATGTTTCGGAGGAGTGATTAGAGATGTTGTGATGACTCGGGATGACGATTTGTGGGTATGTGGAGCAGCAAGAATTAGGGCCAAGCCTGATTGATTTGCTGATTTTTTCAAGCACTACCAGTTAGCAGATTAAATATCATCCTTTTGAATATATGTAAAACGTCCTGTAAGGTAAAATTTTGTATCTAGCTACCAATAGTCACCAAATAAAATAGCACATAGAAGAAACTGCGCTACGAAACAAAGTCCTTCTCTAATAAAAAATTGAATCAATCCCAGGGCGCAGGAAAGACAGCACTCAAGACAATTTCGAGCGCCTCGAAAGAGAGAGTCGTCCCCGGTGTGCCCGGTGCGGTGGCCGCGTATTAAAGCAGCAAGAAACGCCTGGTTCTCCCACGCGAGTCGAAGTGAAGGAAGGAAGGATCGAGCGGTCGGGCGCAGGGTGCACACGGCAACGAGAAACGAACGCGAGGGAGAAAAAAAGATGACCAGGTTCGTTTCTCGCGGCGTGCACACGTTGCGCTCCGCTCGGATCCGCGCAGCGCGGAGCGGCTCCTTTCGCGAGACGACTTTCGAAGCTGCACGGTGTGCGCGGGCCATCGTGTGTGCACAGGTACGTAACCAGGTACGTACCAGGCGTATCCCTCTCTTTTTTTCGCCTCTCCCTTCTTTCCCGGTGAAAGCGGACACACGGTGAAAGGTGATTGTAGCACATCCCGCGTGTCGTCACGACACGTGTCTCTCCCTGTGCCGGTTTTAATATCCGAATAGAAAACCGAACGCGTATCTCTGCTCTACGGGCTACATCCTGCTCCCCTCCGTCTATCGATCTAATATCCATTTTCCCCAAGTACGACCTCGATTATCCGAACCTCCGATATCCGAGGTCTCCAACTTCCCAACGCCTTATACGTGTGAACAGTTCGATTTAACTTACTGAGTAACAAATTTTTTAATTTATGCTTTGAATGGTTAGCATAGGAACTACAATCCGAGCTCCAGAATTTTTTTAGACTATTTGGAAGCCTAAAGCAGCATAAAATGAATCGTCAACACGACCCAGGTTGCCCACCAAAGATGCAAAAGACACATTTAGTAGATTCTGTTAAAACAGAATTGTAAAACAGCAAAATTCTGTTTGACCATACAAAACAACCGGGGGCGATGTCTACCACATGTACATCATCTACGTCATCGTCATCTGCCTTATCATCGGTGGTTGCACGTTGTTCAGAGTCCACTCTAGCCCTAACATCAGAGTAGAGAGCCGAGCGCGTATCTCGAGGCTGGCAGTTACATCCTGTTGCCCCTGTCTATCGATCAGGATCTATTTTCCCCAAGTAGATAGACATCCCAGCATCGAGGGAAGGAAGAAAACAACATTCCTAATTCTGCTCAACGGAACAAAATAACCCGGGGTAAAAGTCTTGCGGGTCTACGATCGTCTACGTCGTCTACGTCCTCGTCGTCGTCGACGGCGACGTCGGCGTCGGGGGTTGCACGTTGCCCAGAGTCCAGGCTAGCGTAATCCGGCCTGCATCATCTCTCTCTCTCTCTCTCTCTCTTTCTCTCGTCCTCTTTGTCCTCGTCCCACCTCGTCCACGATACCCTCCGTCTCGCTCCATAATTCAGTCCCGGCTCCGATTGGTCCGCTCGGCTCGCTGACGTCACGTGGAAACCAGCAGGATAACAAGTCGCGAGGGGAGGCACGGGGGCGGCAGCTAGCCAGCCAGAGAGCGGAGAGGAGATAGAGGGATGCGACGGGTGGAGAGATGGCGGAAGGGAGAGAGGTGGTGCGAAGGGGACGGGGGGAGAGGGTGTCCTGGAAAACGGGGGTAGTCAGGCTCCCACAAAAATACCCTGTCAGATAGAAACTGGCGCCCAAGCCCGGTGGACGTTGCACCAGAGGCGCTGCTACCGACACGCTGCCTACCTTCCAACGATACACCACCACGATACCGCCTTCATCTCTTCCACTTCCACGACTCTTCCGAACCGTCCGCCCCCGTATCTTTCTCTTGGACGATACCCCGGTGGTGTGTTTCCTATATTTCACTCTTTTTCTTGCGACCAGCCGGCTTCTTCGTAGTACCCCTTCCTCTACTTTCCAGCCTGGAGACCTTCGTATTCCGACATCCACACCCCCCTCCCCTTGCCTTTTTCACAATCTCCACCCCGGGATCATTGATGAAAATTTAAATGCAAACGACCCGGTAACGTTGGGAAACAGGTCTGAGGAAAGGCGACCCGACGACGGTGTTCCTCGAGAAGGAGAACTCCGTTGCTCGTCGTCGGGTCGAAGGATCGATTTTCAAGGAAGATGGCGTCCTGCTGTAGCCTCCACCCTAGGCTACCCTCTCCAAACCCGAGGCATCTCGCACACACGTACACGCGCAGAGACAGACGGAAACACACGCCGAGAACCGGTGTGTTCGACTACCCCCTTCGCCCTCTTCGAGCCCCACGGTCGATGAAGTGGAGTTCTCTCTCCCTCTCTCTCCTCTCCTCCTCTCTCCTCTTCTCGCTCGTCTTGCCTCCTCGCTCTTTCTAGCCGTCTACGACCCCTTGCTCGCCGCCCCCGCTACTCATTCTTCCTAGTCACTTACTCGGTGCTTTCGAAAAATAAAAGGAGATAAGAGACGCTCCGAGTGGAAAGCTAGAGAGAGAAAGAACACTTGAAGAACCCCGGGAGATAGGCGATGGAAGACGGGCCGGGGGTTCATTATACTTCTGGAATCGTAAACAAACAAACAACCGTGAGAGACCGCGTCAGGATCCTCTTCGCGCTCTCCGCGCGACCAGAGATCAAGAAGATCGCGGGCCCCGCAATCAGACTGAGTTAGGTCTGGGTTAGGTCTGCATCGTACCGAGCACACGTACCGAATTATACAAGCCTGAAATATATCCACCCCCGAGATGGAAAACAATCCGAGATGAAGTTGACCCGGAAATTTACTCAAATAGCAACTCGGTATCTTTAGTTTGAACAGCGCTCCGCGGAGCGGCCGCTTACAATACCCTGTGCCGGTGGATCTTCGGGCCAGCCTCACCAAAGATAGCCCAGCAATTAAACTCTTATACACACGCCCCAGCGTGCTCTAACACCCTGCAACCTAGCGAGGGAACCCATCCAACTATCCGATTTCAACGAAATTTGACTGCTGTTGTTCCTTGGAGCTTCCTGCACACTTCGTACAAAATTTTGTACATCTTGTTGTATGATGTTTCAGTAGTATGCCCTAAAAAATTGTGGTAGCTACCTTGCACTAGAAGGACGTGACAACCATTTTCCCAAAGCAATGTCTGCAAAGCCTCATCAACTCCAAAAGCAAGTAAAAGCTTTCCTAATTGTTATTTAAAATTTAAAATCAACAATCTTACGAATTTCCAAATGAAATTTTCGAAGAGTATTCTAGAAGGATGGTACCGTGTTAACCTACACGATTTTCGAAAAATCAGTTTTTTCCGAAATCGATCTATAAACGCAGAAAGGATCGAGAACGTCGGAGGGTAGTTTCAATGGAACGCGGGACGGGTATATCGCGGCGGGCCGAAGTTAATAACGATCGATCGATCGCATTTGTTTATTAACGGTCCGAGGCGGGCCGGTCGGATTGAATTATTACAGTTTACAGGATAGTTCTGGCGGCGGGTTCCGCGCGCGGGTCGCGCGTCGCGTCGGCTTGTTTCGTCGGGAATAAATTTGTGGGTCGGCGGTTACACGGGGGACATAACTTTTTCGTCGGCCATCCTGGGTGACCGGCGTCGGTGACCGTCAGCAGGCCGAGCCGGGCCGTGGGACGCGAAACGTGCTCCAGACAGGGTAAAACCCAAAGTAGTTCTTCACCGGCAGTGGTCAGCCGTGGGACAGTCGGACGGATAGCGGATAGCAGCATGGATAGCGTATAGGACAGCCTTGTGCATGCGCGAAAGGGGACACCACGGGTACTCTCGCACGGTGCGCGTCCCGAAACTTCGAACATCCAACGTCCGAACGTCCACGCCGAAATTGGAACATTATTACGAAGTTGAATTCGACCGCAGGAATAATTACGCGCGGCCGACGCCGCCGCACAGATTAATATTTCCATTCGATTTAGAGACGATTCGCGATATATTTCAATCCACGATTAATGACTGCCTCTCGCTCTATCCCTCTCTCCTCTCTCTCTCTCCCTCTCTCACTCTGTGTGCTCATCTCTCTGTCCGCGGAGTTTCGATCCTGCGTAATTCTACTCACTTTGAACGAGGCCCGCCCCGGGCTCGTTACACGGGACCCACGACTCTTTCAAAGAATAACACCGTAAAGCCGCCATGCTGGCCTGGTATCATCACTGTCAATATCAATCGCTCCAGATTCGCATTTGCTGGTAAACTATTTACTGCGCTCGCATGCGTTTCGGGAGGACGTTCCCGCGATTTTAACGGGGAGAATCATCGTCGTGGTTACCGCGGTGTTCTGCTTTTCAGCGACCCTTATGCTCAGCTTTTTACCTGGATCTTCCGCGGATGTGTTCTCCTTTTTTTTTTAATATCTGACTAGAGCGTCCTCCGCGCTGTACCTTTCAACCCTCATCCATCCTTTGTGACAATTTGACACGTTCCTTCTGTGCTTCTTGGAAAGCACCGTGTTTCTTCGTTCTGATATTTGCGAGCAATGCCGACGTTTCTATTTCAATGTTCTCTCGTCTTGCGTGAACATTTTCAATAAAGCTGTTCGCAATTTTTACCATTTATCTTTGCCTTGAATCAACTGAAAACCACCAGGCAAATTATGTTAAAGCACAGGTTGGTTAAAAGAGCACTCATCTGGCTCGTCCATCCTTTTTGAACTTCATGGAACAAAATTTCGAATTCTCGGAAAATAATTGCGCCAGAAATATTGTCAGAGCGCTCCTAGTGTTAGAGCGAATTCGCAAATTAAATTAATCATTCCGTAAATCGCGAACGCGCCCGGTAAACACTAACAGCGATTCCGAACAACAAGTACCGCTTCCCCCGCGACTCGATCGATCGCTCGCCGCGCAAAGAATAAAACGTGGTCGACCGGTAAAAAACAAAGATCGAAGTGTTTTCGAGCCCGGATGAAACATATTCTACTTCCGGAAATTATATTTCCGGGAAATGCGACAGGGGTGTAACTATTCACGTCGGTCAACGCAGCGACAAAATATTTGCTATTGCTGCAAGAGTGGGGACTACATCGGAAGGAAACGTTTCTGTGCAGAGAATCGATTTTTTCAAGGTTCTAGACCGGAAGACCCCGTCAAGGATAGTGTCGAGCATGGGAGAAAGACGGCGGCGCGGTATCGTTGCAATTAAATCATCGTTGACGAAAATAGAAAAAGAGAGAGGGGCGGGGGAGCGAGGGGGAGGAAAGAGAGAGAATACAGGTCGAAATATTGGGCGGAATATCGCGCAGCAAAATTCTGGCCGCAGCTAGGCAACCATTTTCATCGATCGTGACCGGGCGAGGGGGTCCGAAAAGGGGGTCGGCCATTTTGTTTACCGTGCGCTAATGTCGAATAACCGCTAAAAGTGAATAACAGTTGCTTTCTGCATTATACCAACCATTAAAGCGGCTGCCCCGCCGCGAAACGCTTCAAGACACGCTGCTCAAAAAGTGTACTGCTCCGACTCACGATCCCGTAACAACGATCAATAGAGATCTTTATGGAAAACTAAAATTTCAGCGTTAGCTGCGCTTAACCCCTCGCCGTATTTTAACGAGTCAGACTCGTCATGAAGATTTTAACGAAGTCTAACGAATATGAATGTTACGCGTTTCTTTTTAGATGTAAAAAATTTGACTCGTTTGTAATCAATATTTAAGCATTAAAACAAATGTAGCCATTCAAAAGATATCAATTTTTTTCCTTCTACGACATTTTCGGGGATAAACTGTAACTGTAAAGAAAATGGTACGGCGGCAAGGCGTTAAGCGATTGCAGCGGCTGTAAGTATTCAATGAAGAAATTCTCACGCGGAATGATCCGTCGATTTCTCTAGGAAAAAATTCGAGGGAAGGCCTAAAAAATGAGACTGTAGAACTGAGGAACAGTTAATTAGAAGTCGCGTCGGTTCTCTATGACGTAACGAACACCTCGGACGAGAGTTCCTTCTTGCAGCCTGTCCGCCTCGTGCTCTCCGCCACTCGGTTATTGGATATCGGCGCCTCCATATTGCTTGGATAGTAGATTGTTACAGGCGGTGCTCGATCAGACACCTGTTCTATCAGCAGTTCTACTGGACGTAACTCCGTCACGCCGAAAAATCTTAATTATCGAATTTGAAACTTCGAATTTGAACTTTGAGAGGTAACAAAAAATAGTAGAAAAAATATCCTAGGGCCGCTTCGAGGGGCCAGAAATGGCCGCAAAGATGAAGAGGCAAACACAGTATTAGTCCCCCGTGAGAAGGTCGGCACTGTCAGCCGCGCCGCGGTCACAGGATCAACATAACATGAAAATCGTTCACCGACAACGTGATAAGTGTTCCGCGAGGCTAACTCGTCGATGATCAATGCAGGGTACGTCGAGGGGCCAGCCGAAAGCGTTGCACACCCATTAATCACTGATTAAAGTTAACGAGGCGTACTTGGCTGCGTGGACACAGGAAGACCTGACGACTTATGATGATCAATATGCAACCTGGTCAATTACCGTCTGATGCTAACGTTGGGCGGGGACCAAGATCTATTCCAAATGTGACTCTGATTCATGCTATAGCGAGCGACCTTGCCGGAGACTTTCAAGGACACGCCAGAAACTAGAAAAGAACCGTTACTTGTAATTCATACAGACAGTATTCCTAATTACGTATGTAATACGCTGTTGACTTTAACAAAATGTTTTCACCGTGTTTTGCGATAAGGAGAGTACACAAATAGCCTAACGACCGTGACAAAACGCTTTAACCAGCGCGCATAAAGATATACTCTAAATACCACTTGCTGACAAATTAAAGTGTACAGCGATCGATATGAACCTAAAAAGATTAAGATAATTGCCACAGCCCTGATAGATCAACTACGAACGTCCACGCAAGTTAATAATTCTAATTGATTTAGTATGCACCTACTATATAATTTGCCGCTAACTATAACGAAGTATCGCGTTTCGCGGATCAGGGACTGCTCGAAACGCCCGAGACATCTGCCAATAAGAGGGTCTAACTGTCAGGCACCAGTTTCTATCAGCGCCGCCCTAAATACTCGTCTAAATACTCTGAACCCCGGAGTGTTCCTCGTCCCGTTGTCGACGACTTTGCCGTCGGCATAATGACCGTTAAATCGACGTAACGAATCTGCGAAGCGTTTCGGTGCGCAAAGGGAGAATGAATCGTGGATAATGATCAAATGACCGAGAGAGGGAGAGAGACAGAGTAGCATACCAGCATGGCAATAGCAAAGCGTCGAATGGCAAAAGTCCTTGAAAAGGAGCCTCGGATGCGAAGGTAACATTCGTGGTTGCCGAAGAGACGGGAGTGCATCGATGCTTCTCTTAATTAATGTTAATGCCGGCGACGCGACGCGCGTTTTCGGCGCGATGCCGAATGTACGTCGACGTTTTGGCCCCAGCCAACCAAACGGTCAGGAACGGGAGCGAAAGTAGAGTCCCGATTGTTAGTCCGTAGTTTCGAGAGCGGCGGGGCTGCGATTGGTCGGGTTTTTGCGCGGGAATCGATCCCACGTTTTAGAGGGATGCCCCGCCTGTGCAGCAATGGCGAGGAGACGCGCACTTCCGGCGCAGAAGCGTTCCCATTGGATGATACCGAGTAGCACTCGCGAACGATTGGCCCCGGCCCGAGCAGCGCCAGTTCGAATCTGACGAGGACCGAACCTATTCGTGACGCACGAAAACAGATCCGGGACGAAAATGATCCACATTGTGAGCTGCCAGCCGGCTCTGACAACGAACCCTGGTAACACGAGAAATTCATTCACCTTTCGCTGAACCGCTACGCCCTGGCATTCGTGTGCGATTTTTCTTGTTTGATCTTTTCGACCTTCCGCGTTGTCTACCGAGAATCATTAAACTGTTTCGCGTGTGATGACTAGGCTTTGATTCTGAGAAATTGAAAATTGAGCATCCTCGAACTCTTTTAATCTCATAAATCGATGAAATCTCCAGTCTAGTCAGAAATGCATAAAATTCATGAATTTATTTCTGAAACGATGATTAGCTATGATTAACTTTCCTTCGGTAGAGGTTTCAATCGTTAATCAAGAAGTTTCATCGAGTTTGATGGAACTTCCTTTTAAGTTTGTTATCCAAAAGACAACGATTAAGTGCGCTTGTGTGCGGGAGTTGGGGTTGCACTCGTGTGCGGATGCCAGAATTGCAGCTCGTCACTTCTTGATCTTCGTCAACGTCGTTCCTTCGTTGCCTTCTATTTTGATCACCTCCATTGTATCGTGTGTAATTATAATTAGTCTGTTTCTGTTCAATGACGACATATCGCCCCACTGTCATTAAATAATCTATTACAATTACAACTGATTACCTGACTTGCTGGCTTTATCATTTTGCTCAAGAGAATAATGAAAATGTTCTATTTCTGTTCAAGCACGTGTGCAACCAATTTCAAAGTTGATAACACTGTATCGATATTTGTACCTATACATTTAGTATAATCACTTTCCTTGAAGTGTACACAGTACATGTACAGCTGAAAAAAAATTGAAACGAAATACCTAATGAAATTCCCAAACATAGCACTAAAAACTTTTCATACGAGCAAAAATCCAACAAAAATACGTAACAATAATGCAATTTGGTAGAAAGCAGACACGTTAACAACAAGTACAATCAGTTTTTATAATGCACGGTTAGATAAACAAGAAATAGCGGAAAGCAAAATATTTTTCATTCATCGCTGCATAAAGAGTGCACGTAAACGCTGAGTCGAACAAAAAAACAGTTAAATTACACATTGCCGTTATAATTCCGCTGCACAAGATTGCAACCCTGCACATTCACACAGCAGAATAAAAACTGAAGGAAAAAGGTAAATTGATTAACGTCTGACCGTAGTGTAGTAAAGGACTTCGGATTTTACGCATTTATGACAAAATTAGGTACGTATAATTTAAAGCAGCGAACCATATTAAAAAGATTTAGGGACATCAGTGTACAAGTTTCGACTGTGTGTAAGATAATTAAAAGAAGAAAAAATGTTCTAGATGGCCCGTGTTTCTTGTAACTGATGTTTTTTATTTTGCATGAAAATTCGCCGTCTAGTAATGAATAAACCAGAGATGTTCTGCGTTTGTAATACGGATGGATCTATGAAATACAAATACAGTACAGATTTTCTCAGAATTTCAGAACGCTATTTATTTTCGATTTACGTAAAACCGCTTCTAAGGTAGCGGCTAGAGCAACCCTAAGGGGGAAGACTCCTTTTTCCAGTATTTCAAGGGTGCGGGATTCGCCTTCTCATTTCTCGATAATACAAACACGGAGTTTTTCAGTAGTCAAAAACGCTAGATAAAAGATCGATCTAGGGCACTTGTATCTCCCTCAAAAATCGTATTTTTCGTTTACGAGGCGTAATTTGCATTATTCGGAAGTATTCAACCGCCAAATAATGCAAATTACGCCTCACAAATGAAAAAATGGGACTTTTGAGGCAGATAGCGCCCTAGATCGATCTTTTATCTAGCGTTCTTGACTAGTGAAAAACCCCGTGTTGGTATTATCGAGAAATGAGAAGGCGAATCCCGCAGCCTTGCAATCCTGGAAACGAGTCTGCTCCCCTAAGCGCAACCTTTTTGACAATCGTCCGCGAAACATTTATTACGACAAGAACGATCGACCATTAACGTCACGCGAATCAATACGCCGAAAGACGGGTGGGAAAAGCGTGCAAAAACAAAGGGAGGAACGGAGATAAAAATCCCTTTCTTCGGATCGTTCCCGCGGCGTGTCGCCGACGTCACAAACAGAGATGACCCCGTTGCCACTTTAAATACCTGTCGCCTCCTTAGGAATCACCTGTTGACTGCACTTCCTGCTGCAAGGAAATTACAGACACAGCGATCGTGCGAGGCCACGAGCCACCAAACTCGGAAAAACTTTTTCAACGATCGTCGATCCGTTTACCTAGCTCCTGCCGGGCTACACAAGCCGCTTCTTAAACGCCCCCTTTTCCCTTTTCCTCGTCCCTTTTCCACGAGCACCGACCCTCCCGCTTCGCTTTTCATCCCTCCGCCCGCTTTTCTTGATTTCTCTTGTCCGACTGTTCGGCCGAGAAACTTCACGGCCCCGCGTAAATTCGCATAATTAACTTCCCGGTAGCGAGTTCTTAACTGCGAACCAGAAGTTCAAGGACTTGTATTTTGCTACCCGACGCGCGAAAATCCTCGCCCAGAGTGAGAGAGCGAGAGAGAACGCGGATGCAGCTTTGAGGGATGGCCAGTCGCAGACCGCGTCAACAACGGTGATTATATACGATAACGAGCCACGAGGAAGGGAGCTGTTTACCGAACAATGACGAGAACTTCCGCTTGTTGACCGAACGGTGATTTCAATTTTATGGACATTTTATTATGTGTACAGCGAGCCTGACGAATAGGTTTTCGGGAGAGCATTTTTGTCTAGCACTTGGCGTCGAATCTGTGTTCGTGCTGTAGTTATTCGTTTCGTTCGGACTGATCAATTTTTATTTATTTTTCGAGGGCGGTAACCGGTAGACGATAGATTAATTAGTTTGGCGCTGAACAAATTGTACTGGTGACATTGGCGTTGAACAGTGTAATCAACTGTTGCGTGCCACAGCGATGTAAATGAGGGGGTGTAAAAATTATACACGCCTGTATAGAAGTATTAAAGAATGTGATAAATGCTCGATATTTTATAAAAAATCGGATGGAGTCATTTACATAATTTTCCGACCGTGCATTCTATCCACGTATTTTATTTTCATGCGCGTCAAAAGGATTATACTTGATTTTATTCGGACGGTTCAGTAATTTTGTAATAACTTTGAAAGTTTATTTTTCACCACTTCGTAAGTGCTTTAATTCCGTTCTTTAGAAATTATATGTACACATCATCATTGCTTGCAAACCATTTTTCTGTCGCACGAAAATCCGCAGTCTAATTATAGCAAATTGAATTTCGCACATAAAGAATCGCTTTGTCGAGAGACATTGCAACACCGGAAGAAGAAGATCGCCTAAAAAGCGAATTCTTTCGCAGCTGTATCTCCGACAGGGATGATCAGTGCCGAATTGAATCCGCAGTTGTCCGTATAATACGATCCCGTATAAATTCGCCTTCTCCCGCGTCACGAGAGTCATCAAATACACCGATTGCATTGCATCACGGAGGGGCAAGGAGAATCGAAGATTAGAAAATCACGGAATCGGGTAGAACGGTTGCCTGCAGAGTCCACGTTTGTTTCGTAATCGAACCTCCTGCGAAGGCTGATCGAGTCCTCGATTTTTCGAGCCTAATCCTTCCGGAGGAAATGGGACGTGGTTGACGACCGGGCTTCAAACGGGATCAAGAGGGACACTTAATCCTCTTGTACCGGGAATAAAACGGGACAAAGTTTTATCCGCTGCTACACTGCGCTGCGCTGCTGCGAGGATGCGTCCTGCTGCTCCGGGGGGAAAGCGGTATTCCTCTGGAAACTGCCGCCGCGCCGAGCTCCGGTGCATCATCATAATTTACTCGCGTGATAATCAGGTTTGATGTTTTGCCGCAATCGACGGGACTTTTTACCAATTTCCGTAACTGATTCAGAGACGAATTTCTGCTCATCAGGAACAGGATACTTGTCGTACTAACCGGGCGCAAAAATTTTATTTGCAAGAGTTTACAGCAAACGAGGATGTTTTTGTTCGTTTAAAATTTTAGGTCTGTGTGACGGCACATGTTTTTACCACGCTTATGTTAACTTGCCGTGTTGTTGTATGCGTCAGATCTTGTAATCGAATTTTAAACCTCTTCCCATAATACAATCTTGCTGAAATTTTGTATACACTCTTGCTTCCGATGACAATCAAAGTAGAAAAGAAATTATATAAAAGACTTTTTTAAAAACCACGCTTTTATTAAAATGCACTAGAAAGGAGAAAATAATTTTTTTCCTGGTTCTCCATAAAATACCGAATCCAGTTAAATGATTCATATTTTTCCCCAAAATTTTAAGCAATTAGTTCAATATTTCTTCTGTGATACAATTAGTGTCGGAATAGATAGAAAAATTTAGTATAAATTTAAATAAAAGTGTGGAGCACCCACGAAGATTACGTCAATATAGTTTAGCGCTCCACGCTTTCATTTTTATAGTCACTAATGTCATGATTTTATTTAAATTTATATTAATTTTGTAATAGAAAAAATATTGAATTAATTACTTAAAATTTTGGGGATAAATATTAATAATCATTTCACTGGATTCAGTATTTTATGGAGATCCAGGAAAAAAATTATTTTCTCCTTTTTAGTGCATTTTAATATAAGCGTGGTTTTTAAACAGATTTTTAAAATATATTTTATTCTTTCTTCCCGAATATTAACATGAAGAAAAAAAACATGAAGAATAAAAAAAAATCTTGTAGAAAATATTATCTTCGTTCGCAAGGAAATGGGACAAAACATGAATCAAATTTTTGAATAATCTATCAGCCTAAACTGGCCAAGAGTCTCTTCTCGAGAGAGAACAAATTGCCAGATGCTTGTATCGAGGTCACTTATTGTGTCGAGAACTTCCAAGAAAATCGGAAGTTTCGGGTTATCGAAGTTCCCTTGTAAGCTGAGAAGCTTGAAACTTCAAAGTGGAATAAGGATACAGGACTTATGCAAAATATTTCTCCATGTTGATCCACATACATCTGAACTTTTTCACAGAATCTTGTAATACCGAACACAGTGCATATGAATGCATTCGATCCATTGTACTAAAATGCGTCGCAAAACTATATTCTTACAAAGCTTAAAATCTTTTCTGAGGTAACATCAACATCTTGCAACACGTTTACAAGTGTCGTCAGACAATCGATACAGCAAATTGCCGTCGAACGAGATCCGATTCTTTAAGATGGCGGTCCACCGTCGAAGGTCACCGTCGAAACGGACTCTGTGGGTCGTTATTTCCTCGGCACGGCGAAGGCGCGGCCACCACGCGGTCTCGTTCCATGTGTAATATCTAAAAATGAACCAACTCGTCCTGCAGCATTCTGAAATAGGCCGATTCCTAGAGAGCCGCCGCGCTCTCGCTGCCAGTGCGAGGACAAAAATGCAAAGGAGATAGAACCGGCGGAGAAAATAAACAAGACAAACGTCTCCAGCGAGGTTCGAGTAGGGGTAGGGTTCGTGAAAGAGCGTGAGGGTGAGGGAAAGGGGAATAGGACGACCGGAGGAAAGCCGGGGAACAGAAGAGGGGAAAAGAAGAGGAATGCACCGTTAGCCTCGAAGCGATGCACGAGCACGGTGGTCCGAGGATACGGAGCCACGAGGCGCGCACCGTGTTTTCGCGCGATTTAGAAACGCGGTCCCAGAACGCAGTTTTCGCGCGTGGACAAGCCCATGGTTACCGGCACGGCGTACACCATGCAACGATTCGATGGTTCCTTCGCGAAGGATGGTGGCTCCACTCCTTTCGCCGTGTTGACGATCCAGCGTCCTGTTACACCGGCGACCGGTTCTTCTTCGGTCAAGACGCGACAGAATAAAAAGGAAGATATGCGTTCTCGAGGAGATCAGCCAGCCATGCTACGGAGACAAATAGTCGCGAGAACGTCTGCGCACCTTCGAAGACGCTCGATTTGCGTGGCTACGATGCTCTACGAACAAGTCAACCCGAAAATTTCTAGAAAAATATTGCTACGTAAGAATTTGAATGGATCTGGAAGTCATTCGATAATTTCACCCAGGAAGAGACACTAGAAATCCAACAATTATAAAATGAGAAGTCTGACATAAGTCATTCGATCAGCAGCAATAGATGCAGTGTATCCAGCTAAGAATCGGAATTGCAAGCGCAAAGATCGGTATCGAATGGCCAAACGGCTGGATGAACATTGAAATGTAGAGCCAGGGCTTGGCTGGGGCAGGCAAAGTCCGATGGCAGAGGCGGAGAGGAGTCTCCGAGGGAAAACTGTGCAACTCGAACTCCGCTGCGAGTAGGCATGGCTTCCTGTTGGGTGCTGATGCGTGACGCCCACACGCCGGCCATCGAGCTTCTTTGCAGAAACGAGCATCGTGTAGGTACGTGTACAGAAACGACTCGTCTGGTCGGGTCGTACCCGCGGATCGGCCTGCTCCTCGTAAAATCCCTCTCGGAACGATCGGACGAAACGGGACGGGTCGCGAGCCATCCCCGAAGCGACTCGATTCAACCGCGCCGCGCGGCGATCGTGAAAATCGTTATCGGACACGTTAACGGTTCGCGTTTCCGTACAGCCGACTAGCCATTCTCTAGGGTGGGACCGTTTTACTGTTAGAGAGGCCGGCGCGGCGTCGTAATTATCAATCGTCTGTTTTTATTTTCCCTGGGCGTGACCGAGGCCGTTTCCTTGATACGCGACGAGCCACTAACCGACGTCACCGTGCCATTACCACCGGCCGATGTATGGACGAGATAATGTACTATTTGAATTTTTAATCCAACCTGGACTGTCCAACCCGGACGCTCTCTCTCTCCTTCCTTTGCTCTCTATCTTTCTCTTGAGGAAGCGAACCGCTGCGCTGCGGTGGCCGCTACAAGGAAATTCGAGGTATACAGTGGATACATAATTTCTTCCGCGAGAGAGGTTAATTGAAACGCCATTTTTTACCGCGTGCTTCGTCGATGCACGATCGATTTTTTCATGGCGATGACACGCTTGGGTATAACCAATTTTAATCAATTTCCTTTTAGTAGAGATTACCATTTATTTACCTATCATTCTTGTACGACAAATGCAGGATTATTCAAAAAATTTCTCTTTTGTCCTGAGACGTTCGAAGAAAATACGAAGATCGTTGGAAAAACATTAATTGGGACCCGCTAGAAATCGGGACACGTGTTTACCCGGTGGAAGACGGCAGATTTCGGTCGGAGATGCGCCGATTTACTTATTTAAATCATATTCGACGCCGCGCCGCGCCGGTACCGCATTCGGTAACGTGGTTTGAAAATCGGCCGGAAGTCAAGGCGCCCTACCACCTTCGAATACACACGCTCGGAAGAGTGTGCGCGCGTGAGGGGAGAAACACACCGTGGGAAAAGAGAACTCGAGCGATATGCGTTCCCGACCTTGAATCTCTGTATGCCACATATAACTTTCAAACCGAATCCACGGGTTTGCCGACGCAGACGAGAGCCAGCCAAACCGCCGCGTTTTCGGATATTGATTTTAATTTAATATTAACGGCCGCGTTTATTAAACTTCCGATAATACATGGCTTCATAAATTTCATGTGCCCGCGCGCGCGCGCGCGCGTGCTTCACGTCGAACGTGCGAGTGCACGCGTTACATTAATATTTAAAAAGTTATACATACAAATAACTTGGGACTTATTCAATTATGAATGGCCGAGTGTCTTTCTCGTACTGGCTTTTGTTCCGAGCGCTAGATAAAATGAGCACCCAGCCCAGACCTCTGTAGAATAATTTGTTTATAATCAAAGCATGTCGACTTGAGTGCACATCCTTCTACAAGCTAAAATATTGCAATGAAAAATGAAATGAACTTCTGTAAAATAAATTGTTCATGATTAAGTCGAATTAGGTACACATCTTGATACAAGGAGAAATGTTGTAATTATGCAGCTGTTTTATCACCGAGGGACTCCGTGTGTCAACAAATAATTATGTGAGTAATTGTAGTCGGAACTTTCTTTTCCGTGACGCCCACGAATTGCGTAACGGTAGTTAAAAACCTGCATTCATCGGCCGGCCGTGTGCGAAGACAGCAGTACCTCAAAGTGATTCCAAGTATCGCCATTATTGCAAAACAATGCTCTTTTATGCGAAGAGATTACCAGGTTTCGCGGCGCGGCGCTTGATGCCAACCGCATGGACAAAAGGGAGCCGTTGCATCGCCAAAATAACGCGAAACGGCCGAAGAAAAAAGTCTGCGGTTCTCCCCGGCAACTTTGTGCGTTCAACTTTGCGCGGATTTGGCAAGGAAAAGTGGACGGTAGACGTTCAAGGGGAATAAAGGTCCCAGCGTTCGTAAAAAGATGTCAAAGCGAGAAGGAGGAGGAGCAATCACAGATGAATCGAAGATTCTGATAACTTCGGTGACTTAAGAAATTTCGTGATCGCCCGATTATCGATGTCCACTTTTCACTTCGCTCTGGAAAAAACGAAGTTTCCTCCGTTCTTTTTGATGACTTTTTCCAAAAAAATCTGAAGGAAAGAGATCGTTTAAGGCAGTGTCGAGCATTTTATCGAAAATTCAGCTTGAACTTTGTAAAATAATTGAAATGAGATTGAACGGTTCGAAAGGTTATTCTGTTGTATTGCGAGTAAAAATGAGTAGGTGCAATGTAAAGCAGAAGATGTATTAAAAAGAAATCGGCGAGCGAAATCGTCGCTAAGAGTACGCGAGGGATCGGCAAAATAGTAAAAAGCGTGATCGCGAGCGGAAAAACCGTCGCGTCGATGGGGAACGCGGAATTAAAACAGTGCTGTTGTACGGGTTGTCAAAGAACAAGATACAAAAACCAAAGCGTGGACAAAAGGGGTGAATCTGCACTGTGGCGGGGGTGGAATCGCGATCATAATTCGCGCGTGGCTCCGAGGAAGAAAATCGCTCGCGTGCGGAACAGCGAGCGAGAGAAACGCGGATGAGGGGAGAGTGCAAAAAATAAAAGCATTCTTCGTACCCCTAATTATCTTAATTTGCATCGGATAATGAACGCTGCAATTAAAAATAAAAGAGCCTCCCTCGGGCCGGTGTGGCGCGTGCTCTCCTCACCTCTCCACTCCTCTCTCCTCTCCCGTGCAAAAGAGATTGTAAACACGGATGAACGAAGGCTCCGAGCGCGCGACAACGTGACAAGGGGGTGGCCAGAAGGGGAGAGAGAGAGAGAAAGGAGAAGGATCGAGAAAAAAGGATCGAGACGACGCGCGCGAAAATCGGGGTGACATCGAAAGCGGGTCCTGTACGCTAGGGTTAATGAGTCACCGGGTCAATTAGATGGTCCCGGTCCGACCGGCGTGAAAATAAAACTGCCGGGCATTCAACGCCCCCGCTCGTGCAAGATGTAAGTCATTTCACCTGTTAACTGGCTGATTTGTTGTCCCCTGTTACTCTCGCGACGTAATTAACACGTCGAGTCGTGTGCGGTACGATGGAGCCGCTCGATCCTTTCGTACACGGTCTGTGATCGTTAAACTGCGAGTCTTTATGCGAAATTAAAATTTTCAAGTTTGAAATTCTTTTTATCTTCGTAGAATCACTTGCAAGGGACGAGTGAACGTGGTCTTCTCCACGTAACTAATTAAAAATGGCCTGGCAACGAGAATATTCGAAAAATCCGTGTACACGGTTACTGAAATGATACGCCCCTAAAACTTTCACAACAAAAAGGGCTGTTCGAGTATGTAGGTTGATAAGGGCAAGGGTTGTCGAGGGAGACAAGGCTGTAGGGGTTGGGTAGAAGGGTTCTTCCGCAAAATATTTCCTGGAGCTTCGCTAACTTTTAAAATTTCAGTAGATAAAACAATACTCTAACAACATTACTACACAACACCATTCCCAAAATTAATATTCAAAAACAGCACTACGCAGCTCCATCCCTGAAATCAATACTTTCCATTTAAAAAATGATCTATTCCCAACGACGGAGTAATGAAATCAATTTTTACATAAAAGTAAATCAAATCGCTAAAATAAAATCCTAAAAACATCACTACGGGAAACCATCCCTAAAATCAATACTTTCCATTTAAAAAATAGCCTATTCCCAACGATAGGATCAAAAAATCAATTTCCAGATACAAGTCGATAAAGCCACCCTAGAATTTCAATATGAGGTTCGCCAGGCGAGCGATAATGGCGAAACGAAAAGACCGTTAATTCCATTGCTCTAATCCGGTGTTATCGATGAGAATAAAAACTTCCCCGAGCGAATTTCCCGTGGTGGTGGGGTAGAACCGTAGGAATCCCTTCGCGCCCAATATAATCATTTATTCTAAAACGCGGCGAGTCGAGTAGCTTCGGGAACGGTGCCGCTTTTTCGTATTCTATTAAGAATATTATTTTCTTCCGTAGAATCGTTCTCCAGCAGTGCCCGAGGACGCGAAAGACCAGAGAGGAAGAAGCATCCCCGATTCGACTCCTGTCTACCCCTCAGTTCCTCTCTCTCTCTTTCTCCTAAAATCCCTCTCTCCCACTCCCTCTCTCTCTCTCTCTCTCTCAAAGTCTCACTCCCTCTATCTCTAGGGTCTCTCCCCTCGATCTGTCTCTCTGCGTTCCTCCTCTTTGCTCACGGTGTTCTGGCTCGATCTTTTCCTTTTCTACCCCTGTCTCGCTCTCTCCCATCCCCTAGATCCTCTCTTCTGATTTTTCTCTCCCTCGTTCTCTTTGACTCGCCCCACCGGGGCCGGCTTCGGCACACGAAGGGGAAATTTCCTCTCCCCGTCTCTCTCTCTCCCTCTCTCACACACACATAGCCTCTGTCTTTCTCTCTCTCTCTCTTTCTCTCCTTCTCCTCGCTAAGCCCCGCTGATATTACTCGGCGAAGAAATTTCGCGATATTCCTCGGCGAGAGATTTATAGAAAAATTAATTATGCAACTCACCGGATCCACCCCTCGCCCACGCAGGCTCGCGTCAAAGGTTACGGGCCGGAAGGGTGATACCGGCGTGTGGCACAAGCACAGACGGACCAACGATCGCATTTGTATCGATTTTCGTGTGTTTCAGTCGTTGACCGGACCGAAGACGCGACAAAATGCTTCCGCGCCATGAACTTGTTCTCCGAGGTCGTGCAATAACATTTATCAATGAGGGGATGAGAACGCTGATGAATTGTACTGCGACAAGGTCGGGACTATCTGACAATGCTACTTTGATTTTTAATCGGATTTGGACAATGTAGTCCACCGTTGATGAACAAGCTCCGCAAAAGAATTGAAGAGTATGTCGATGTAGTTTTGAGTAAAAAGATGATTGTAATAGCGAAGAGTTCGCGAGTTGAAAGTGGTAATGGAATTTAAATCGAGCATATTTTCTCGGGATGTTTTGCTTGATAAAATAGGGTGATCTACTGTAGGCTAGGGAGATCCTCGAGCACCCTGGTACATAACACTGACCTATAAAGTTCTGCCTCCATATGGGAGCCTCCAAGGTTCGCGTAACGCGCTTGTAGAGAGCAATGAATAAGATATCGCGATCGATTCATTGGCTGACAACTTGCTCCTGTCTTGTTAACGGGGACGAAGAAGGACGGTGATGAGAACTGCGAAGTTTTGTGCAAATTGACTGACGTGATTTTACTTCCCGCAGCAGAAGTTTCAGCGCAATCAGAAAAACGTACAATGGAAACTAAGGTCATACACATGCTCAACCTGGCGATGAACCGGTGAAAGAAAAAATCTAGAACATCTTTAAACCAGCGATGAACACACGAAGGAAGAAGATGAGGGGGGGGAGTTATTAAAAGTTTACATTTATTTATTTCTCTCGGCGTTCTCCAATTAACACTTCTCGTAATTTCCAGAATAGATCTAGATCAAGCCAGACCGTCCGCAAATGGAGTCCTTAACTAATAGAGGACAACGATAGTAATAGAAGACAGAGGACTCAAAGATTCTTGCGTTGAACATAAGTGGCAGTTAACCCATTGGTGACCGTAAGCATACCAGAACGCTCTTCGCTGTCTAGCCACATGGTAAGTGTGCTGGCAGCCACATTAGATCAGTCCATGAAGACATCGCTGTACGCGAAATGCTCTTGCATCCAAAAATTCAATCAATTACATACTCGCTATCTATTCATTGTGCATCTTATTTTAATCTTCACTTTATTGTATAAATGTAATTTATTTAATAATCTTTTTAATGGTTGAAGGTTGAATTTTTTCTTTTAAATAATGATCCGAAAAGAAATTGTTAGCTGACGCGTTGCCGATGGTAAATTGTTGATTCACGATTGAAATTGCTACTGCCATTGAAAATTTTATGAACGCATTACGAACCGGGATTGACTTATTAATAGGTTTTTTAATGAATGTACCATGTCTAAAAGCTGCTTAATAATTTTCTCCTGCATACCAAAAAGAAATTAATAGACTACGTTATTGAGGATACGAATGAAATTATTAAACGAATAAAATTGCTGTCGTCATTGATGAATTTATTAAAAATCCCTCGATTGCCAAGCATCGATTTTTAAATGGACCATTAACTCGCCACTAATAAAACCGTGTTAAAAAATTGTCAACCACGAATTCTAGACATTCAAAAACTGAAGCAATCTCTGGTAGGCAAAACGCGTCACCGACGTAAGATCAGCCTAATAATATCTTGGTAACCGAGCGAATGGAAAATTGCCAACTATAGTCGACGAATTCGTTTCCTTTCGTCCCAGCGCGGCGCGGCGCGGCAACGATACAAAACGAATGCCACGGATTCCGGAAAGATAGTGACAAAGAGAGCCGACAATACCGAAAATGACAAGGGACCATGTATAACGAGAAAGGGAACAATGCTGCTAGGACAACCGCAATCGTTGGTTGTCCTTTTCCTGACAAGGTTGCCACGGTGATGTTGTAGCTCGGCGAAGATGCACCGATGCATAGATTACGCGCTCGTACGTGATAGAACGCAATTTCGAGGAAACGGGTTCATTCTAATACGACGTCTTTGCGCCTCACCAGACAAAATTAGTCCAGTTCCTCGCGAATATGTCGGCTCTGGGAATTTACTGGGGCTGGAAGGTCCCCTTCTTCCTTCTTCAACCTTCCTCCACCTCCGCTCTTACTCTTCTTGGATAATAAGGAACTTTATCCTTCTGGTATCGTTCACTGCGCACATTCTTATGTTACAATCTGTACACCTAACTCGACGAGGCTCGTGAGAATTCGTCGACCAAACGCGTTTCCCTTTGAACTCCTGCTCCTCAAGGTTTCCCTTTTTCTGGATATATTCTGGAATTTGTTCGTTCAACGAAATTGATTATAAAAATTACAACATTCGCGTTCTTGATTTTCAGCAAACGTTTTCAATGAAACCGACAATGGAAGTACATATTAATTACCGAGTGCGAAGCAAAAGGAAAATAATCCGGCGTCGGTGTGTTCGAATTCGCGTAATTTGAAATTTTAACCCGACGAAAGCGCGAAGCAGGCGGCTTGCGCAAGAAACTCGAAAGTTCATGGAAGGGAAAAATTAGTAACACAGATTAAAAGCGGAGACGCTGCTATCCTGCGACGCCGGGCGTCCTTAAAAAGCGCCCCCTCGGCGCCGCGCGAGAATACGGAGACGCGACAAAAAAAGCTCCCCTTCGGAGCTCTTCGGGATTCCAGCCACCCTAAAACCGACCTTCCTGAAAGGGGAGAGCCTCTCCTCTCTCTCACTCTCTCTCTCTCTCTCAGGCTCTTGTAATTTCCTAGCCGGCTCCGATGCTGCTTTACCGACGTGGGGGACGCGATCCAAAAACTTTCCGTGGCAAAACTACCCCATGACGTCACCCCATCCCCATAGAAAACCAACTCGTGTTTGCGAAAATCGTATAATTTAATTCGGGCATTCTCTATTCAGTTATTGCTCGAATCTATTGGGAACAAATGCAAATCTTCATGTAAATACGTGTATGGAGGAGTAATTTCTTCATCTAATGGGATTGATTTGCAGGAACAGAAATTCAACGAAAACATAATTTTTCTATTCAAACTACTAAAACTGAAACGGAATCTCCATTGTTATTTTATGAATGTTTTTCGGTACTGTGGTACAAAAGTGATCATATCAAAAACGGTTTTCGCGTCCGAAGAAACAATAACACTTGCTCCCTCGTCTCAAATTGCACGGTAGCGTAAAATCACTATATTCCCGGTCATATCGCAAATATTGACCCGCGCAGTGTAAAAAATTTAAAGCGCAGGAAAAGCGGACTTGTAATGATATCGATTAAAAATTTAAAGTATCTCTTGGATTGTAATTTAAAGGATATTTTTTCCACCGTGTATCGAAACGGGTGGCTCTATCCGTAATTAAGTTGACTTTTTGACTATAATTACCTGGCGCTTCGGGAGGGGAAGTTAGAAAAGAAAATGCCCGGAGCCAAGGGGAAGTATTCGTAAAAAATCGCCGCGGTTAAGTATGACGAAGAACCGCAATTTTTTTCGTCCAGATTAAAAGTAAATTTCAGATTTATGCGTTCCGACATCGGACCCCGCGCACACGGAATTATTTGATCCGAATATTACCGCGGCGGATTAATGCGAATTTACGATAACAAATCTGCTAGTAAAATCGATCGGTAAATCGAGATCATGGAAATTCGATTGTGGCGGCCGCGGAATTTGAAATTCTGTGATCTACCCTTGACCCTGGACGCAAATAATCCCGTTAAACGCAACTGTGTTTGCGCGCGGGAAAAAAATGCGCGGAACATAAATTCGCCAATCACGTAACGTGTTCGAAAGTCGAAGAACAGCATTGTTAACAAAACTGAACGCAACAAATCCGCGTAATCAGTTCCGAAAATGTTTGCCGAACGTGGAAAATCGACATTTTTCGAATTACAACAAAAAATTCGGCAAATATTTTCAACTCGGAAAACAGGAATTTAAACGAGCCATTTGTTTTAGTATTACGGTTTAAAACTGTAGATTTTTCTTACTGAACAGCGCATATTTCGCTGCTAATTACGATTGCTCATGTTTACGTCCGTTCTCTTTTTATGCTTTACTTAATTCTTGTAAAATAAAATGTGTGAGTACATGATGATTATTATTCTTTTTATGAAAAATTAGAGATATTGTTCAGCTGTTTATGAAATTTATATTTAACCTAAAACACGTGTCTTACGTCCCATTGTATGTATTTCAAAGCTAATGGTCCCTACAACAGAGGGGCTATCGATTTTTTAGACCTCATTCGGAAAATCTGGCTCGTTTGTTTACAAGTACGTAAAGTTTGTGCCATTAATTTGGAGGATATCCGGCGATAGGTATCCTTATGATAAAACCCGGCGAGTTGAAGTTTTTCTTTCGAACGAAAACACGTTTAATCAGTTATCCGGACACACGCGTGTGCCCGGGCGCATTCCGTATTCATGGCGTGAGTTGGAATGAGCATTAATGAAAAAAACTAATAATTCATCAAAACTGCCGGACAGGTTTTCGTGGTAACGACCCCGAGTCACGAATCGGGGATTCCTGCGTAATGAATCAAGACGGTGACAGAAAGTGGTGCGCACCCTACTGACCCTAATGCGTGCAGATCACACCAAGAACAAAACATACCCAAAACAAACTCACGCTACTGCCAAATCTACTTTCCCTTTTCCTTCGAACTTCCCTGCTGATTCGCGAATCGTCCATTCAAGCTTTAAACATTTTCATCAGTCTCAATTTTTTTAAATTGTTTTGGGAGGAATTTTATTGTGTGTGATTGTCCTATAGGTGTTCAATTCTGAAACATTTTTTTGAACGAATTTTATTAAATAAAAAAAAGAAGGAACGAGTTTTTCCCTAGTTTAATTGCCATGTCGAACGATTCGTTCTGGAGGAGTTTCTGACAAGCGTGAATTTCGAATAACGAAAAGAAAATATTAATTTGCGAAACGCTCGGGCACAATGTGTCTGTTTTTTCCAGAGACGTGTGTACGACGCTTCTTACAGAGACCGAGGACGTAACTGCGACAGCATATTACGTAAAGAACAGGTAGTCACTACGTAATACGGTGACACGCGTGATTTTTTCCCTATGAGTCCACACGTCCCAGTTGAAGTTTTACGTTCAAATGTTTGCGCAGTGATAAGCAATCAGGATTTCTCGCTGTGTTCGAACGTATTGTCTGCGATAACGTAATTGGACGATTTTCCTCCGGTTTTTATTTTGTACAAGTATTTCCATCCCTTATCTGTACGCACTTCGTCCCATTCAAATCCATATAATACACTAGTACAACATTTTCCCCACTATCATAGTATATTTAAAGATATAAAATTTAATAAATCCTAACTACATTAGGTACAATTGATTTAGTACAAATGAATACGCGAAATTTTGTATACCGTTTAAAAAATTAATTTTAGTTGATTAACTGAATTCTTTAACTCCCAAAAAAAGTCGTTTAATTTCATAAAACGAATCGGCGAATATTCCAACAGAGAAATTTGATTTGCTTCATTTTGAAATAAATCTCCTGATTAACAAGATTATATTTTTATTTGTATATCTAAATTTTTTCACGGTTATCGATTAGTATATTTCTTCAACCAAGTTTTAATTATAGATTCATCTGACCTATAAAGAACCAACCGCGCTGTATCAATAAAATATCAGAGGTAAATAAAATAATAAATAATCGAGCAGAATTAATGTTAATCTAATAATACATATTCTGAAATAATTGCAGACAGACCTTTCCAAACTGTATCAGTCGCGTATCTCTGAATCTATTCTAAAACTTACAATTAGTTTATTATTCGAAAAAATGAATAAACAGTTTAAGGACGTAAAATTCTTGAAGAAAAGCAAAGTTTTATTTTGCATACAGGTCCGCAGTCTAAAGATAATATTTGCTATCAGTGTTGAAACGAGAATTTAGGCGACCATCTTATGGCAAGCACGAGGATTTAAGAAGACCGGGCCACCCGTAAGACTATCGGTAAATTTGGTGAACCGAATTTCTGTGATGTCAGAGATTGCAAGAGGATTCTTTTCACTTCCGAGCCCGAGGGCGGGGAACCAAAAGGAGGGAAAGAGGCGAAGAAGACTTAAATATACTTCGGTATACACGTGAAATATCTTTTGGGTCGTAGCTTAGGGTCGGGGCTACGAGCAACCGGGGCTACGGGGACACAAAGTTTCGACTCTACCAATTCCACAGGCTAAAGGAATTTCCAAGGCCCCTTCGGGATAATGGGCCATGGGCCACGGACCGAAGGTTCAGACCTGTTTGAACTCGCCTCTGAACTTATATAGGCTACGACCGCCGACTAGACTGCCTCCCGAAGTAAACTCGACCCCTGTGCTTCAGGTAGATCGAAGACAATTTTCGGTGAGCTCGGGGCTCGTTCGACCACGAAATCGCGAGTCTCCTGTGGAAAAATTACCAGTGAACTTTCGTAGAGACTCTTCGTTAAATGTTACTATTACTCGCACGTTAATACAATCGATCGAATAATCTCGGACACTTTTCTAATAAAAAATATTAGAACCACGGAGCCAGGAGAAGAGTTTTCACGCGGTAATTAGTGTTCCGCTCATTATCGTGAAATATGTCAATAGGATAAATGAGTTTCCACGAGCGAAGCCTAGAAAATCGAAGAACAGTTTTTAACTTGTGGAAATATCGGTTTTACCAGGGTTCGCTTTTTGACCCCAAGAGCGAGGAATAATAAAAGAGGATACCGGATCTCCGACTCGGAAGACCGACCATTCTCTCATTTTCGAGTTCTTCGCTCCGCTGAAATGATAACGAAGTTCCCGCTTTCCTATTTTATTTCTTTAATGGAAAGGTGAAATTTTGGCGACTGTTTAACCGAAGATCAACGTCTGCGTCGAGAAAAGACGCGCTCTCCTTTTAAAGGGTCATGAGGTTATATTAAAGTTGACGTCGCGTTGCGAGCCCTTTTCGCCCTACCTGCACACGTACTTCTGGAAAGTAGACGACCAGAATGGAGGAAGATCGACCTGTACAACCCAGTACAGTTAATACGATAGCGGAGTTCTTTTGAAACTGCTGCTTCCATTCTGTGTCCACTAGACCAGTGATAAAAACTTCGGGGACAATAAAGTCAGTCAACATTTCCAAGACATTTAATAGAATTAATAAATAGAAAATGATTCTCTATAACTCTGGACGTTAATGAAATTATTCGCGGAAGCTGCAACCGACAAATGAATGCATACACTGCGAGCACACGAAAATAGAATTCGCAATGATTAGAAGTCAAGATTTGCCCGTCCATTTTCCATAGGTTTGCTACGTGTGTTTTACCTTTCATTTATGACTTCAGTTGTAACAGGTTCTAATTTTTTGAAGCACTGCAGCTATGTTTTGAAGTGTAACTTCGGATTAGTACTATTTGCCTGCACGACTATTGATCTATGTTGCTCACAGTCTGTTCGGTTCGCTTTCCGTGTTCAGCGAACATGTACCCACTCCATGCCCCCAAAATTTTATAATTTTTCGAGTTGCCGGCTTCCGGATCGTTCCTCGTAAGATACAGGATGCGCAGTCTGTGTTTACTCAGAATGACTGAAAAGTGAGTTAGGTTGTTTCCGGAATTGATTCCATGTTTGCGGAAAAACTGGGAAAGAACGTTCATCGGCGTTGGGGCGGGTGACAAATGATTATTACAAGTTCATAATTAATCGCGAATGGTTCGAGTCATTCCCGACCAATTTGCGTGCACTATTGATGACAAGTTGAATTCGCTGACTGCAAATTTAATTGGAATTTCGCGTTCCATTTCCGAGCTGGCGTCGCACCGGAAGGCGAAGAAGGAATTCCGTCCTATTCGTTTGTTCGACGAATACGAGAGTAACGAAGTTCTGCATGACGTTCAACGATGACTGTAACATCTGATTCCACGGTTCCCCATCGACGTTGGTGAACGTGAGGGTCCCACCAGCGAAAAGATTACGTCGAATCCGCCACTGATTTTATAATTACGTTAATGATCCCTCCCGCCCCCTCTCTTTCTCTCTCTGTCTCTCTCTCGCGCGCGCACGCGAATTCAATCTTAACGCGATGTTTGCGCGCAAGAGTGCTTCCCCGTGGCCGACAGAATTTCTGTAACGTCGAAAACGTGATTCGAGTTTATGTAAGAGAATTTCGACGAATCTACGACGGGATTTAATATTCACTTAATTAACTCAAAAGCTCGTATCTTGCGAACGCCCGCGCGCGCTCCGTGTCGCGAGGTTAATTGCTAATATGTCTCTTCCGGTAAAGTATTTTCTTCTTGGCGAAACGTCGGCAGATTCGATCTAAGGCTCAGTCAAAGAGGAACCTGAACTTCTATCCTGATTTATCGACTTTTAATTAGAAAGCTTAAGCGGCAGTTCTACTATTAATTCTCGGAGCTCCTATGTAATTCGAAAAGAATCCGTGGTGATCGTTGCTTTCGTCAAATGTCCTAAATGAATTCCTAAGTTCATATTTTTAAAACATTTGGATGTTCAATGCACTTATTTGTGTTTTATAAGTGCATAAAATGTGCAGTCTACTAATGACCAATTAGAATGAACATTAATATGTCACACGTGCATAACAACCGCGACTTTGCGTTTCAGGTGACGCATCGAGTCCTCGATCGCTAATCCTTTGTAAAGGACCAACAAGATGGAATTATAAAGGGTCAATTAATTTCCAGAGATAATGGAAGATCGGTTACGATCATGCGGTCTGTTTCTACGTTCCAGGGAACAGCATCTATTTGTAGAATAATCGTTTACCGAGCGACGTGCACCTCAGACGAAAGGAGAGGAGGAATGCGCGGTTGCAGCGAAAAACACTGCAAGGACGCACGCCGGATGCTCATCCGTACACGCTGGCCGACATTCAACAAGTGACTGACACTGATGTCGCGCGAACGACATCCTGCATCCTCTACCCTGCGAGTCTTGGGGGTTGGAGGGAGGCCGAGGGGGGTCAGGCCGATCGTTTTGTTCAAAGGTCAAGATCATGCGAAAAAAGTTGTATCTTGCTCGGGCCGTTTCGACGCGGCCAGACGAACGACGTAACGACCGCGGGCTGTAAAACGCAGCCGCTACCGAACCGCGTTTTATGTAATCACGACGTCTACGAACCAACTTTACCGCGTCCGTAAAACGTAACGGGCTGCTTCCTGGTTTTTCCCCAGACGTTTTTCCCCAAAAATCGCCACGTGCCAACGGTAAATATCTATCGCTCGATTTTAATCGGCAAAATTCGCTCCCAAATATTCTAAGCTAATAAAAATTCTCCAATGTATAAGCCATGAACTTTCAGAAATTATGAAATAATCGCCGGCAGACAATCGTCCTGCAACAAATTGGAGCCGCGGTAACATATTTCTCGGTGTTCCCGATCTATGCAGATGAATTCGATATTTTTTCAGCGGGTTACACGAGCCGTGCCTCTTAATTCGACGATACGGAATTACCAACGGAGAAAAAGCCGAGGGTAAAGAGAACGGAAAAAATCTGCAGCGTGGATATTTCAATAACAGAAGAGGAGGTAACGCGGGCGCAACAACGCGATGCGACGGGGTTTAATAATTTACCAATTGAAAGTGCAATTACTCACCGCGCTCGCCAATAATTTCAAGTGACTGAAGGGCCCGCGAGACACAGAGTATCTCAAGGGTTAATTCCGCCGGTAACGTTGCGGAGATTTCCAGCCGATCGATCATCGGCTGGTTACGCCAATGCAGCTACCTATAAAACCACCAAAAATTAACGTGAAGCGATAATTGCCGCACCTATTCCTCGAAATGCACACGACCATCCTCGCGCGAGTGCTTCTTGCGTTGCCAGCTCGCTAGAACGAGCTGGTTAAAGTGTACTAGCAACTGCGAAACGAGACGGCATCGTTATTTTGCCACTTGCGGGCTCGGGATCACTGATCGAAGTGCATTTATTGGGGTCTAACACGAGTAAACTTGATTCTATAAATAAATACACGGTTTAATGCCAACAATAGAAAAATCGCATGTTAATCGATATGAAAAGACAGTTTGCCAAAACGTGTAAGATCTCAATCATGTCATGAAACGTGTAAAACGTCATATTCTTTTTAATTGTAATTTGGTAACGCGAAGTACGACTCCGGTAATAAAGATTTATCGACATCTGATTCATCCACTTAGCAGCGAGCCATAATGGAAGAAACGAACAATGTCAGCACGTGCGTATTTTATTTCAAATTTGTGAACAACGGTATTGTTTTGCTGCGATCCATTTCCAATTAAAAGTTGGGGAACGTACCTGACGCGGTCTTACTCCCGGTTCATCGTTAATAATAAATCGGGTGTACTCCGAGTTAATTGTACGGGAGCGCGGTGGTTGCGAGGTTAAAACAGAGACGATTGTTACTAAACGCCGGAGTGGCTGTGCAAGCATTTTCTAAATTGCCCGATGGAAAATGTGGAATTGGGCTTTGGGAACGAATCTTACAACGTTCTAGCCTCGAATCACAGCCGTTCACTTGCGCGCGTGTTCCCCATTGCCGAACGATGGCGCTCTTTCCGCAAGGCAACAAGAAAGCTCTTGATGCCAGGCAGCAGCATCGACTTCAAGAATTGAATTTGCCTCGCGACACGATCATCATATGCAGCGAACTTGATAGGCACGGCTAAATGAAAAGAATCGCCTAATAATCATGTCACGGGAACGTTGAACAGCACGCCGTGGAACATGTTTCATATTATTGAGTATCGTCGTCTTCCGGAGGCTGGCATGATGGGGGCGCTTGTTGCACAAGGCCCATAGGCGCGTAAATATCAACGCGAATGAGCGTGGCAAGGCAAGGAGAGGATCGTACACGTCCTGAAGGCAGCGAGAGAGATGGAGGAAGAAACTAGTGACAAAGAACGAAAAAGAGAAAGAGAGAAGGCTAGCAAATAGGGAAAAGAGAGAAAGAAGCAAGGGGCCATCATAATTCCTTGAATTGAACGGCGGGTTATTCTCCACCAAGGTTAGCGACGTAGAGGATGAACGAAGCAGGCAGAAGCAGGCAGGCAGGCAGGCAGGCAGGCAGGCAGAGCCAAATAAGCGGGCTAGCAACCTAGCGGACAGACTAGCATGCAAGCAAGTAAGCAAACGAGCAAGGCAGGCAAGGCAGTCAGGCTGGCCAGGCAGCCAGGCAAGCAGACAGGCAAGCTGGCTGCCAGTGAGACGCGGAGAAGAGAGAAAAGCGTGAGAGGGGGTACATGACGAGTAGGACGAGAGAAGAGGTTGGGTACGAACGATACGGGGAAGGGTAAGGGAGGGGAATCGATAGAACGACAAGGACGGCGTGCTCGGGCGAGTATATACCGCAGCACGGCAGCATCAGGCGTCGTCGACGGTACATGGACTGCGGTGAGGCGAGAGGAAGGCAGGAGGGTGCAAAACGTTTCGAGGCGTCCCTGGCTGGCGGCGCCACCGTAGCGTCGCTGTAGAAACGTGGTACCGATATGCCCCGCGTCGTTGTGCGTGTGTATGTCTCTGTATGTGTGGGATAGCGCGGTAACGACGCGACGTAGAATAAGGCGACGTTGGTAGTGGTGGTGGTAGTAGGGGTGGTGGTGGTAGTAGTAGTAGTAGGAGAGAGCGAACACGATGGTGGGGGAAACGTCAGGCTGGCGAGCTTGTAGGAGAGAGAAGTGAACGGCGCGGCGGACGAGAGAGCTCATGGGGCGACAAGGAAGGGGATTGGTCGAACCGGCGATACGATTGGGGGGAGGAAGGAGGGCGACACGATCGGGTCGGTAGGCTGGTGAGAGAAGGAAGGATGGAGAGACAGAGAAGGGGGAGAAAGAGAGAGAGAGATAGAGGAAGAAACGTTGATGTCGAGCGGTGAGCTGAGCGAAACAGACTGACGAGGGGAGTGGACGGGTGGTGGGCCGACAGGATGGGAGAGGGACAGAGGAGTAAGGGGAGGCAGAGCCGACTTTATGCAGCTGCGGGACGATAACAACGATGGGCTACAGGACCGCCGCTATAGCTGGGGAAATGCCAAATGGGCTACAGGACTGTGCCGGCCTAGCTGTACGTTCGCTCGCTCGTAGTGGCATGGCGGACGGGCGGTAGAGAGAAGCAGGCAGGAAAGGCGGGAAGGAGAGAGGGATTTCAAGCGGTCGTCTCTTCTCGTCTGCCTCTGCCTCTGCCTCTGCGCTCTACCTATGTATACCTACCTACCCGTCCCGGGTGCACTCTCCGGGTACTCTTCTCTCTACTGCCTGGAACGCACCGTCCTGGCGGTACCTAACCTCTGCTGTTTTCAACGGCTAGCACTCTTACTGATGTTTCTCGGTATCGAAGCACGTAGTCGCTTACGCAGACTTCGATGTCATTCATCTTGAGCGAGGCCAATCATTGTCCTCTTTTCACGGGACCCGTCTACTTTACCAATATCATATTAACGCTACAACCACCGCCGCTCAAAATCACTTGCATCAATCCAATCTTACCATCGTTACCGACCAATGTATTATATCGGTCACAGTTTCTATTTCCAGACACTCGAGCGTCTTTAGTTTAGGGCTAGTAGTTAGTCATTTTCGACGTTGTTATTATTAATATTCTACACGAGGACACGAAGTTACACATTGGAAGCGACGAATTAGTAGATATGTATCTCTAATTTTTTAGCAAATTATACTTCGAACTGTGGTCATACGAATAAAATACAATTTCTTGATTCAGAGACTCAAGCATACTTTGCTGAACTAATATCCTAGGATCTTTTGTGTAATGTTTTTGAATATCGTAACGGAGTCAAGACAAGAACAAAAGGAAATATTAACAAATTGTCTACATTAACGTTTTCGAAAAACCTATAAATTCCATAGATGTTAAATGACAGTAGAATGTTACGTCCTATCCGTACGTGCAGAACCTCGCCATTAAAGTTATTTCAATTCGTCAGACATTCTATACCGCGTGATGAGTTACGTTCTCGGAAGGCGGGTAATCTTTTTGAACGGCTGCGTGCGGCTTTCCTGAATGAAATATCTAGACCACCGTTTAAAATATCCTTACGCGGTAAAGTATTGAAACTTCATAATTCCCCGTCGAGTTGAAAGGGCCAAGTTTCCTATTTATACGAAAGCAACGATATTCGCGAGTTATAATTAAATTCTCCTCGGTTGCGTTCACGCGAGAGTCCAGATACGTATAATTGAAGCTCTACCAATAAACAGCCGGGAAAATTGAGTCCGACGGCTTTTACAAAACGTATCGTGACCTTTTCTACGGCAAGACAGTTACCACGTGAGGAGCAGAAACGAAGGATACGTATATATGCGAAGAATATGCGGACCGTGAAAATCCGTATTTAAAACGTCAGAGCTTCGCTCTTCATGAGAGAGATTAATAATTCGTCGCTCTTCTTTCATTCGTCCTCGCGTCATATCCGGGGTTCCACCAAGAAAAATTTCAATATAATCTTCTGTAAACCACAAAGATCGATGAAAAGTTTCTGTTGAAGTTGGACGATTAGATTTTTGGGATCGTTGATCAAAGCAAATAGCGGCGCCCGATTAACGCGATCTGGAAAGAAAGCCAACTTTACCGTGTGTTTGAATTTGCCGCTGATTGCCATAGGTGGATATATAGGCGCGAGAACAGAATGCTTTCGACAATCGTCGACAAAACGTCGGTCCACGCAATGACGTCAGAGGTTGGTCCAATCCTGTCGTGTACGTTCATAGCCCGATCTCATCCTATCCAGAGGAAAGGAGAGGGAGAGAGACGGAGAGCGAGAGAGAACCGTATACACGTAACGTAAGTGGAACAAGGATGGAGGTATATACACGTGTATAGCGTACAAGAGAGACGAAGCAGAGAGGGATAGAGAGAGAGGGAGTCGCAGAGGGACGCAGAACCAGCAAATGAGAGGGCAGTCCGACAAATAGAAGGAGAAGACAGTTCGAGTTCCGCTCTCCTGCTCTTAGGAGACGTTGTGCACGCCGATTCGAGCCTTGCGATATTGTTACCAGGACTGTTCGCTACATTGTTCAGAATTTTCCCGACGGCGTGACCATCGGGATAAACCTCGACTTCAATCTCGAGTCGCACTTGCGTGCAAGTCTATGCATTTCTCTTGCTGAGAAATTGGTTTTCGAACAAAAGAATGAGTAAGGTTAGGGCAGTTATCGAGGACAAAAATGCCCGGCCTTATATGTATTTGCCTTTGTATTCAAATCTCCGAATTACGTAGAATCATAATTCTGTCAGGATCGATAACAATAGAAATAAATTCAGGATCGTTTACGAAACTGTATCTCGATTTGTCATGTTTTATATCTTTTAGATTTACTGATGTTCTTTACCTGGAATTACTGAGGTGTTTGATGTTTCCTAGAGGGCAGCATTTAAAATTTCAAGTAAAAATCCCGCCTTCTCGTAGTTGATTTGCATATTTATCGACCGGCGTGCGTAATGAATGGACTTATCAATCGGTTCTCTCTTTGAAATTGTTTACCGCCGGTGTGAATTGAAACATCCGATAATTGCAAGTCAAATCTGTGAACATTTCGAATAAATAAAACGTGAGGCGCGCAACAGACAAACGTATAAATTCATTACCCGGAACGTAATAGCAGAGGCCCGCGAAATTTAAAATCTCGCACAACACTGTACCCACGGCGATCGTACAGAGTAAAAAGGTTTGTTTAAACTAAATTTTTTAGTCGGTGTTTAATTTACCGAATTTAATTTAGCAAACAGTGATTCTGAAAACACGTTTCAGCATTACTACCACTTCGCTAATTAAAATTACCGTGCCGTTTAATTAATAAACTTCAGAAGTATTGAATTTTTTGAATACGAATATTAATTCAAGTATTAAATTATATTTCAGTGTGCATACATACTTCACTGTTAATGTCCCGATATTACATTTATAATTTTCATCGGTCATCAGCTCGTGTCGTACTTAGAAAATTAAACGTGGGTACTTTAATTCGGACTTGTGAATAAAATATTTCACGTCTCGATTATACGGTACTTTTATCTTTCGTAATTGTATCGTGAAAATATTTTTTCTCTTTAAAGAACAAGAGACGAAAAATCATGTTCAATTAATTATTATATTTTTACGTTTCCTTATATTTATACAGCACTTCCTTTTTATAAGCAGAAATCTTTGAAAACGTGTTAGAATGTTTTGTAAAATTTACTATAAACTAATTTCAAAGATGGAAATTATAAAATATTTACTCTCTTTACGTGTACCATAAAATATATTAGCTATTTGAATACCAAGTGTTACAATTACAACTAAATGTGTTAACGATACGAATGGAGGTACACAATCTTTAACATAAGAATTTAAATTTTAATTAGGAGCCTAGTTTGAATCTCAGTCGTAACTGAGCGCATGCGCACAACCAACAGTTTTTCGTCCCTCGAGTTCTTTGTGAGAAAAAACGAAGTATGAAATACGTTCGACACTATTAACCTATTGCATAATATTGCAATATAAGTAGTTTCGTTAAGATTAGAACAAACATTGCTGCAAAGTAAAATTATTTTTGCACGTTTAACAAATTTAGAATCGTCTTGATGTAATATTTACAATTATGAAAAACATAAGTACACAACTGCAAATATATAGATATACTTTCTCTTATCATATGTGAATACTTATGATTTATTATATTATGTAAAAGATATGCAAGAATTTCTACCTGCTGTCATTTATAAGAATTTATAGTGTCGCAAATCTGACAATTACTTTTTAAGTACTAATATAATTATGAGGACGATAGTAGATTGGGTCACATAGACCTAAATGAGTAGAACACTGTGAAGCATTCTACATATTATTGACTATGATCATTGCTACGTACCCTTGAATATTCCACACAATTACGAAATAATTAACACTATTAAACACACAATTTTAACATTTTAATCTTCATAAATTGAGCAATTAGAATTTCGTCAGCGCCAACTTTATTTCTGGCACTCACCGAAACAGTGCTAGCAACTCCGTCTATTGGCGGCAGCGCGAAGCTTTGAATTCACAATTGTACTCAGTCGATAAATGCGCCACCATAAAAATCGAATAAATCATTATTTTTAATCAGAAGGAATTTTCTTTCCTTACGTAGCTACTAATACGTATTTACTACAAATTTTGTATTAGTATTGTCCCTATAAAACCAAGAGATAAACGTTCCCTATAAAATATTGCAATCAACTCAACCCAAAGAAATAAAATGAAAGGCATAATCAAATTTCATCGTTACAGATGTAAGAAGATATGAATAATCTTTATTATCTTCTTTATAATTGTCTTTATTTTAAGTTAAAAATGGCAGCGATACGGCATACGATTAGAAGTATAATACATATATATATATGTAATAATGTAAACGTTGTTGTATGCACAAGTAGTTTATCTTTGGTATTAATTACTACAGAGTCCCAACAATTTAAAACACCATTAAGCATCAACGACTGCACACCATTTTATAAAAAAATATGAAAGAAAGTCACACTTTACCATGTATACACGGCCATGCTTGTGCGTGTTCTCAGAGAAGTCGTTTCGAAACCGAACCTGAGCTCCGTCGCAACTAAAACATATAATAAAGAAAGGGATGCATAAATGCACTTGCCTTGAGAACAGATAAAAATAAAAGGAAAAGCATTGCACGTTAATACCCCCATAAAACAGCGCGTGCAGTTCCATTCCACGTTTAGATTTTATATTAGCGATACGCGAACTATGTGGCGAACACGAAAATGGAAATCAACATAGAAGGGCACACTTAACCAAATAAATGCCCTGGGTATGCAGGGGGTGCAATGAGAAGTCGAAACATTCGCAATAGAGTGGAAGTAAGAATTATTTACACATCTACTCCCGGAGAGATATCATCTAGCTAACCCTAACAATGAAAAAGAAGAGAAGTTATATTGTTTGTAACGTAAAAAGAAATGAGCTTGCATACAGTGGTGGGCCGTGCACATAAACCTCTTTGTGCCGGTGAAAAACCTCAGACTTGCATCGCGTGCAGTAAAACCTTTCGAACTGAAGCGACTATGAAACAACACTTTTCTTTTTTTCTATATACGGACAGGCCTCCCCGTTCAGTAGGAGAAAGTTTAAATGCTTGCGGCCTTTAATTGTATACAGGGTGTTTCATGATCCGGGCCTACGCCGTTCGAAGCGAACGACGAGCAGAGACAAAAAACAATGAAAGAACTTCATATGACCACCGTGTGTGCCTTGTTTGACCTTGTTCTTGAGTTATAGTCGTTTTTGTATTCTGCCGGAGTACAGCTGCTTACCTTCATACGAAGTGCTCGAAACGGCCACCATCGCATCGAGGTGAATGCGAAACTACGGAGCTTATTCATGTACAGTTTCCTAACCTTCCAAAGCTTTTTTCAAAACAATTTGTCGAACTTTTCACTGGAATCAATTACACTTTGCAACTGACTTTGACAGAAACGTAGTTCTAACTCAAAAACAGGGTCAAACAGAAAGTTGTCCTTGCTGCAGTGTCCCCTATGTCTTAACCTGCTATTTAAGCAGGGAAGATGAGTCAATTCATTGTCTCCGCTGTCTCGCCGTAATCCTTTGTCCTGCTCACTATACATTACGGCGTTATTGTGTAGAATAATTATATTGTCAAAGTAAAAATGTAAACTGAGTGTTTCCTGGTCTTGTTTAAAGAAAATCTATTTAGACAATTGGTCTAATATAGAATTCATTATTTATTATTATCTTTATGGTACTATGCGGTACAATATCACCAGCGTTCCATTAATTAAATCCACCACATTGTTAAGATTATATTGACCAGAATACAGACAGTATCCTGTTGTTTGTTACACGATAAGGGACAAATCCCTTTTTAAAAAATTATAGGATGTCTGATACCTACTGCCTAGGCTGTTTCATGTACAATTGTCCTTGGACTTAATTAATCAAAGTATATTCATGACGTATAAAAGTACCATGCAGGCAATGCTTTCCGCTCTTCCTTTCAATGAGTAATACACAGATCGAATAAAGGACACATGGAAGAAGCAATTATACCGTACATTCGAACAATATGTATTTCAAGTACCAAATATTCGATACATCTTGTTCTTAACATTACGTCGAAAGAAAGAAAAGAAACGTTGATTTCCATCCGGTGTTCGTATTATTGCTTCAGAACGGAAATTGTCGTCCGAGAGATTTTCACATCTCGATCTAATGAATCGGCTGCTCGAGGAAAATTGATAGTGTTTCAGTGCGCGCAGTAGAATGACTAGCACTCAGGATCGATCGGGGCGAAAATGCAGTTGCACCTAATGTTATCGACTAGCTCGGGACAAGAGTATAGCGAAGAAACCAATTCGCAGAAACAATACGCCGGGGCAAATTCAAGTTTTTTTGAAATCACGTACATCGATACACATTACTTTTTTTTTTGTTCTTTAATCATTATTTATATTCGTTCCTTTAATTCTAGAGTTTACGGACGCTAATCGTTTCTTACTCTTCGTTTAATAATGCAAATACCACGATATATACACCTAAACAAAATCTTGGAGTACGTTTTCAATGACTGAATGACGGTGATTTCAATACTCTTTCTTTCTTCCTTTCTCTCTCTCTCCCTCGCACGCACACACACATTCACACACAGAAACGCGCGCACACACACTTTCTCTCTCATTTCGAACAAACGAGCATGTCGTATACGAACACGAGGAACGATTTAAGAAAGAAATGCTCAGGCTCTTCAGGTTCTAGTTGCAAAATCTGTTTATTTTGCTCTACGTATGCAGTCGAGAGTTCAGAGAGAACAGCGAATCATCGGATTCAGTCTGTACAGTGTACAATTATCTTTTCATTTCTCTTTTTTCGTTTGTTAGGAGGGGTTCAGTTTCTTTTTGCCCGATGGAACGTGTATTAAGGATCCCGTGGATCGCTGAACCGGTCGCGACCAACTGAAAATCACTGTTTTGTGCCTTCGACGTGAAACACAACTGCGCACGAACACATATCCACACACGCACGCACGCACACGTTTAGTCGTTTAGAGCACTGAAAAAACCGGCAGAATGGTACAACTACAATTGTTTCGTAACATAAAAGTGAAAAAGAAGAGAAAAGAATAAAATAGAACAGAAAGAAAGGAAGAGTGAAAATTGAGATAGGATAAACGTGCAAAGACACCTGAGGCTGAGAAAAAGAAAAATCGACGGAGGCTCGGGGATTCCCCTAATCGAATGACTGCTCCGTCGGAAGGTGATCGTTAAAAAGTAGTCAATTAAGTCCGTACATTCTCTCCTACGCTTATATTGACGTATTACATAAAATAGCCAATCAATTACAAATAAAACTCGCTAATCGTTACGAAGCTATTGTTTGTCGGTACTCCTATCCTCGGTACTTAAAAATGTCTTATTTACGGTATCTAATAGTTTGAAGAGGACAACGAGAGTCTTATACGCATACAACTTAGTACAGCTGTTTGATTCGTAAGCTTAGGCGATCGTCGAAAAATCATCGTATCGCCACGATTTCCGCTTACAAAGCACACAACTGCGTGTATTCGCGAGTTCGAGTGATTCGAAAGCAAGAACAAAGGTGGAAACAGGAAAAAAGAATGTGTCCGTGGGTTCGAGGAACTGGCGAAGCGCGCTTCTTCGTATTTCTTCTTCCTTTTCTTTTTTGTTGTTTTCCGAAAAAGAAAACGCAACACATTCGTGGCTGGTTGGAAGTTCCGGATCGGTCGATCTCCGTTCGATCGTGAAATAAATAACAAGGCAATTAATTTCGTCGCTAATAAATATACGTGGAACGAAAAGTTGCGTTAGTATACGTATATACAGGGTATCTCATAATTAACGGTACAAACAGCAGATTCCGTAGTAAAAATTGAAGAGACCGAATCGAGACCGCGGGAACTGTCTTTTGTACGGAGCTTCGTTATCGAGGAGACTCGTTCCGACGGTGTGCGAACAACAATGGGTTTAAAAAGAAATTCAGAGAAGTTCTTGGCAACTTCCTCTGTCCCTTACAAGAAAATAGTGTTTCTCGTTATAAATTATTATTAGTATACATTTTCGTATAACGAGCGCTTCTTCAAAATTCGTCCCCTCGAGTACGAGCTCCGCGAACGCAGACAGAGATTGACGGTCTCGATCCGATCCCCCTGGATCATCCGCTTCTCGATTGCACCCTCGTGAGACACTCTGTGCATCAGAGCTGCCGTATCACACACCGGGTATATTAAACGTTGTTCTGAATCTCAGAGGTGATTCGTGACGTTACGATCGGAACATTTCACTGTTTAACTTACAAACATCTTCAACCCTTCGCGGCTCGACGCTGAGATTCATCGATCCTCGTTCCGTCTCGCTGAATCGCGAGAAGCAGAAATATTCGAGACGCAATTTTTTAAAAGACACTTCCGATTTACGTAGGAACGCCGAGCCGCGAGATGCCGAACGCTCTCTAAACTTAGAACATTAACCACGCTATTATTAATAATTAAACGACCGCACATGTTCGAAAGAAAGCTACACAGGTTCGTTGACATTGAGCATCCGTGAAAGAAAACCGAGTAGACAGGAGTCGGCGACGCGCCGAGAGTCCGTCGATCCCCCGGCTATCGACGCAACAAGAGGAATGGATGATATGAGACGATGATTAGCGTGATGATGCCGTGAAAAAGTCAACCGGGAATGATCAGGCGAGCTCGCGCGCGCCCCGCCGTTTCCTGTCGGGTGGCGGCTTACGATTTCTTTTATTACAGCGATGGCAGTCGATTCACACATCTGTAAATGTACGCGAGGCGAGATAGACTTACGAAAATACAAGTTGTTATCAAAAAGAACGGTTTCGAAAAATTCATCGTTATGGCAATATGTCGGCAGTATTACGGTTTATCTAGACCTGGTGGTCTGTTGAACGGGTCGTGGCCATTACGCACAGGACAGGCTGCGTGTCTCCGTAAAGTCGCGTCTTCGCAGTTTTTGAGCAGCTCGAGAGACACATCTTCATTTTGTTTTTCGCGATTCAGAGAACTTTGTTAGATTCGCTCGTTCAGAATTGTTTCGCTCGAAACGAAACCTACTCGAATCGGTTACCGGTCTTATAACTATAATTCCCCCTTCGGGCTTTCGTGTCATTGACAAGTAATCACGAGAATTCGATTTCACTTCCGATTCCGGGACGTGAATACAATATACTGTGTTCCGTTTCACCCCTTTGCCATCTTTAGCAATAGTTGCGAAAGGGGTGGATTTTTGTGCAACGCCATAAACTGATCGAGCATTCGAAAAAATCGGTTTTTCCATCTCTTTTTGTTCTCTTGTTAGTCGCGGAGGACACTATATAAATAAATGCGAGGTTTGTCGAAGTGTCCTGTAAAATATGCGTTCGTTTCGAGTCTCACAATATAATCGTTAGTGACTATACATGTACTTATAGATAACGAGGTCTAAAACACTCTGATGTCGCACATCGTTTATCTCGTTTATGCTTCTCATTGCGGAACGTTGGATTTCCCTTTGCATTAAGCGTTGCCGACGAAATACGATCGAGTGCACGGGAATTAAGAAAATCGTGTAAACGTGTATATGTTAGAATGTATACTTGTATGTGTGTGAGTGTGTTCGCGTGTGTAAACTTTGATTCGCTCACAGTCTATTACTGTCTACAGTCTTCACAGTGACTTGAATCAGACAGGATGCGTATGAATTGGTTTTTGCCAGTAAAAAAATAATAACAATAATAATAGGCACGTTATAAATACAATGTAGCCTGCCAAAAAAAAAAGAGAAGATTAAAAACGAAAAGAAAATGCGCTACGCGTGAGTAATTAATGAGTCGTTTCAAGTTTCCCTATGTCTATTAATATCGTTAAATCACAGTCAATTTTGCAGGAATGGATAATAAATAAATAAACGAGTCCTTGTCAAATCTGGAGAATAATTTACGAATCCTTAAAAGAAACAATGATCACCACATTAACAGACCACATTAGATCGCAGGAATGAAAGTGAATCGAGTTCAAAAAGAAAATCAATGTTTCGTTATTACACATACATGCTAAAGAACGAAACGCATACTCGTGATGTACTGTGTTCTCATTAGTTGTTGCTTTTTTTCGTTTATGTTGCAAACAAACGCGCTGCCGCGATGCAGTCGATTCCAATCTTGTTCGAAAACGACTTAACATCGTCGATTCTTTTTTAATTACGATACAAAATATAAAAAGAAATAAAAAGGGGAAAAAACAAACAAGAAAACTGGAGAACAAAAATAAAGAATATGTGCTGCGTGTAGGCCAACGTAGTTGAATAGATATTACAAACTAAATTGTATACATTTTGATAAATAAATGTCGCAAAAATGAAAAAATAGGAATACGATGTATGAAACATCAAGTAAGTCACGTCTGTTGGCCGCTGGGACGCGAATAAGTAACATTTTCTTATGCAATCGAATTGAATTCAATAGAGGATCACAACTTATTCAGCATCGGACCTGTGATTCGAAGATCACTGTGTGTATGTTCGTTTCTCTCTTTTTCTTCATCCGTTTATAAAATTAAGTACACAAAGAGTATGCAAAAATTATATAGTGTATAGTCTAAAGCCAGCTACTTGTTCGAGGCAATATCAATTCAGTCTTAAAAATCATAATAGTCTCAGAAAAGTGTCTCCTGCCTTGCCGCAGGAAACTAAAAAATCATCGAGCAATAATCGTTCAACGCTGTACGCACGTGTATAACCGCATTAGAAAATCGGGGGAGAACATTACAAAACAGATGAATTCATTCATTTGGCACAGGGGTACATACATTCGGTATTTCGGCATACTCCGTCCGTGATGAGTTTCCTATCCTATGAGTTCTCATACTGTTAACATTCCGTTTAGGCAGTATCAAAAGAAAAGAAAACCTCGCGTTGTAAAATTGTAATAGAAATAAAAAGAAGAACAGAGAAGACAAAATGGAAAATACTTGTAGTAAAAAGACTTGGTACAGCGAATGACACGTTCGATTATCTTTAGACAATTCATCATAATATAAATGCATACTGTTAATCGTAAAAAAATTCATTCTCGCAATAGAAAACGAGTCGAGTAAAGGAAAATAAACGATACAGGCCGAATACACAATCAATGGAATAAGTTAAACTACTTAAAATATATACGAAAAAATAAAAAACCTTTTACGACCCTCTCTCTCTCTTCTCTCTCTCTCTCTTTTTCTTTTTCTCTGGGTGAGCACAATCAACAAGCATGACGCGTCCAAGTTACTTAGCCGTGAAAGATAATCGAATCTGAAACACGCTGCGGATGTCGTATCATCGTGTCCCTTCGCATAATTTTTTCGTAGCTTCTTTTCTGAAGAAATAGAAATCCTATGAACTTCATATCTTAAATTAAAACGTATTACCTTCTTTTAACGTCATACGACTTATGTAAGGTGTAGGGAGCCAACTTTTTCAGTTTATACCTGCGGATAAGTATTGTGGGTTGGGGGTTATGTATGAAGGACTTCTTAAAATGTATTAGAACAAGATTAAGACGTCGCAGCTACAACTACGGGGGGAACAACGTCAGGTTCGCCGGCACCGTCGGCTACCGTGGAATCAACGACCTTTTTGACTTTTATGGATTCGGCGTTCGCCTCGGAGGAACTCTCTGGCTCACCGTTCTGCGCAGATGTTGTGCTTTCGCTGGCAGCTGACGACTTAACCGTTTCAGACGATGACCCCTCGTTCAGTCCGTTTCTGTGCAATTTGTCATCCGACACTGGCACATCGGTGTCTCCGTTCTGCGTCGTACCGTTCAACTTCTTCTTCTCGGAATCCACTGTATTCGTGTCCTTCACTTCGTCTACCACAACGTCTTCTTTCACTGACTTCTCCTTCGTCTCCTGTTTTGCCGCGTCAGCGCTCGCTTCCTTCTCCTCGCTTTCTTTCGCGGGTACAGCCGCTGCCGCCGCCGCCGCTGCTGCCGCCGGCGCTTCTTCTGGTTCCTTTGTGTTAGCCACTTTATCGTTGACAGGCTCCGTTTCCATTTCCTGTTTAGTTTCCGTTTCTGTTGATTTTTTCGCCTCGGCGTCCGCGTCCGCTTTGCTACTGGTCGCCTCGGATTCCGTTATCGTTGGCGCGGTCACTTTTTCTACGTTGGTTAATGGGACGTCACCATTCTCAACTGGTTTCTCGTCTGCTTTCGCCGCTTCCTGTTTGGGTTTCACCGTGGTCTCCTCGCTGTCCGATTTCTGTGGCTCTACCGCCGTGCTGGGCTTGGCTACCACCTTCTCAGCGGGCTCCTCACTCGCCTCCTTCTCTGACTTAGGTTTAGGACATTCCTCAACTTTCTCTTCTACATTGTTACTACTGCTCTTCTCTTGCGACGCGCTCTCATTAGTTTTTACATCCGGCACCGTGCTCTCTTCAGACTTTGTTTCTTTCGCGACATTCGTGGTTTCTTCAGTCTTTTTCTCTGTAGCGGGAACTTCTTCAGACTTTGATTTAGGCTCGCTTGTTGCAACGTCCAAGGGTTCACTGGCAGTGGAAGTGGCAGTTACAGGCGTGGGTTCTGCAACCTTTTCTGTGTCCATTGGTTTACACGCATTCTCGGTCGGTGCGGCCTTATCCGCGTCGGTCTTCGATGATGTCGTCGACTCGGTGGTATTGCTCACGGAAGCTACGCTTTCGGAAACGTCTGCTTTTGTACTCACCTCTGACGGTTGGGCTTCTATTTTCTCTGTTACCGCGGGCTCAGCCACACTTTCGGTAACCGGCGCTTCCTTCGCGTCGGTAATCATCGGTTCGTCCACTTTCATTTCTGTGCTCGGCGTCTTTTTCGCACTTTCCTTTGTCTCCGCTGGAACAGGCTCCGCTTTCTTCGCCTCAACCTTCTCGTCCTTCTTCTCACTAACGTCAGACATCTCAACGTCTTCCGATGTATCCATAGGCTCGCTGATGTCTTTGTTGGCGGTTGCCTCCTTGGGTGTTGCTGCCTCTTGCGTATCTGCTGTCTCTAGCTTCTGTCTCTTCGTGGATGCTTGAAATGTTAAGTCCAAGAATGACTTGACCGATGTATAAGATACTTTGTCTTCGTCTGTTAGCGGAACATTACCCTCGCGTACTACCAGCATTGCCGATAAACCGGCTTCCTTAGCTGCTGCCGCTTCTATCGTGGAGAAAAGTCATTGTTATATCTATACATCACTGCGTGGTTTTGAAATATTCTTGAAGAATTACTAACCCTTGACTACGTCAGTGAGGAAAATTACGCTCGATGGTTCCGCTCCAATTTTATTTAATATATTCTTGTAACTACTTGACTCTTGCTTCGCACCTACTTCGGTATCAAAATAACCACTGAAATACTAAAGTAATGGCTCGTCATTATTCTGTGTCGCATAAAATGAGTCAACAAAAATTGTTTCGTCCGAATAACTCATTGCTTATTAATCTGATCGAAACAAGACGAAGGTGCATTCATCCGAACAGCTATCTTGGATAGTATTAGGTGAATGCAAAAGTTCGAGTCCGATTTCGTATTAAAATACAACAAGGAATCGGGCACGAACTTGTAACATTTTTTCATTAAATGAATGTATGTATAACGGATTATTTCGGATTCAAATTCTTGTTGACTCATTCTGAATATTGTTATGAAGATCGCTGTACATTTTTCACATGTAATTACACATTGTAAACCGTAATAATATACCTTGAGTAAATCTCCATGTGCAGTATGTCCGAAGAGAAGCTTTTGCGCTTCAACGCTACCGCTTGAATAGACATAGACCTTTTTACCGTCATTCGTCCATGCTTCTAGTGCTTTTGGAACGTCTTCGTAAACGCTGTATAAATAGTTAATTTATTACTATTATCATAAAAAATTCATTGCTCAATTGTTCATGTACTAATTCTGTATATTTGTAAAACTGAAGTGAGCCCTTACACAACATATTCACCTCGCAAACACGAGTCAATGATATCCATACATATCACGTATATATCATAGACTTGCATAATTATTTATTTTCAAACCATTGTTATGGCATACAATTCTGGTGTTAGTAAATATGTAGTATATAGTAATACAACGTGGGAATATGTTAGTATATAGCATACATTTGTAGCACACTTACAAATATATTATCAATACTGTTCAATTATTCTATAACATGTACAGTACAGCATACCTTAATTATAAATATACTTTGATAAACCAAACAGATAACTCACTGTGCTTTTACTGCTCCGGAATTGTAAGCCTCGCGCCACATATGTCCCTGTAATTGTTTCAGTGCACCGGTTTTGCGATCGCCATCCATTTGCCATAATATGTTTTTCACCAATGATTTCTTCTCTTCATCCGTGTTAGCACCAGCAATTGGCACAACACCATCAACTTTGTCTTCCTCATCTTTCTTCGCCTAAAATGAAGGTGTCAGTTTGCTTTCAATGAAAAATATTCCAAAGTATGGGGTAGACATATCTTTTTAAAATTAACTTTGTTAAAAATTTCGAACTCTAAAGGTAATCCAACTCTGCACGATTAACAGTGTGTCGGTTGAAGAATGACACAGGTGTAATCACCCAGCTTTTATTGCACTGTGGTTTATTTGTTGTTAATTTTGTTCTGCAATTGTTAATCCCTTTGGTAAAAGCTGTATATCGGAGCATCCTTAGTCTTATTTTGAAGACAATTTTTCATAATGGCTGATAGGTTTTTAAAAAATGTGAGACAGAGGGGGTAATATAGAGTAAAGGTATTTGAAAAATGATTTAGGGGTATAAATATTAGATGATTGGTTTAAAAAATGTATACAATTTTCTAAGAAATAATAGGATAAAATGTACACAATTGTACATTTAAAATGTACAACAATTGTTGAAGCAAAAGTTGAAATTAAAATGATTAGGGTGACATGGTGAACTCGTGTCTGTTGAATCTCATGTTTCATATGTACATGTGCAGGCTGGGGTAGAAACTTTTGGGACAAAGACTTTTCTCAGGTCAGTTTCTACCTCCTAACCACCAGCTGCCTCTTTTCTATTATACCATTGGTCACCTTCCAAAATTCATCACTAGAACCTACATAGCTTGATTTATTGTATTACATTATGTTTATCCGTGGAAAATATCCAAATTTGTCAAATGCTGTCTAAATTAAAATATAATATACAAGGTGCTTCAATAATTATGGCACAGCAACTTTCCGAGAAAAAACAAGACTGAAAAAATGTTTATTGTTTGTTTTTTTTTGTTTTTTTTCGCAAAAAATTACTCTACTTCTGGTTATGCCAGGATTATCGGGCCCCCCTGTATATAGGCTATAAACAATTAATACCACTCAAGTGAATAGCACGGAATTCTGTATGCTCCTTCCAGGAATCTTTCAATAATACCAAACAAAGAAATAGGGATTATTTATCAAGGTAGGTCAACGATGTTCCAGAAACATGTTTTTGCACTTGCAATATTTACCTGTTCTTTCAATTTTTCAAAGTCCTTCTTGAATTCCTCGTCCTCCCATTTGCTCTCGATATATTTGTTTAAATTTTCTCGTACGTACGGGAAAAGAACATCCTGCAAATGGAGACGAATGTAAATACATCCGCGAGTATAAAGTTCGTCGAAGAGCTAGGATGTTGGAAAATTTTGAAAAAATTCCAAAAAACTTGTTCAGAGAGCTTAAACGTTAGTTTAAACCCACAAAAATAAAGTACGAAAGGTCCGAACTCTTAAAACAACCTAATTTTCGAAATATGAAACTAGACTTTCTAGCTTCAAACTTTTTTCTAGACAATATTAAAAAAAATCGATTCTTTTGGATTTGGACTTGTCTGTTGCGACATTGTTCCGGCATGGACGATCGATTTGAAAGAATTCTTCGATGACTTTCTCAAAATCTAAATAACAAAACGCAATTCTGTGATTTAAAAAAAAAATAATTAAACAGCACGGTTAATACCTATAGAATAAAACATAGTTTACAATCCTCCTCAAAGATGTTCTTTGTGAAGCCGTGATTTGTCTAAGAATGACACACTCTTTTTAAATCTACCAAGCATTTGTTACTGCTCAGCTTCTAATTAAACAAACTACCGGAATCCTATATCCTACGCGTGTTTATTCGAATAATAATTTTCCTAGAAAAAAATCAGCCTGCGTTTTCGGCGTTCTACAGTATTCTAACCCCTTGATCGTGTAACGCGCCGTTACAGTATCCGTTATTTTGAAAAATCTCGCACGTTAAAGCGCTGCGAAACGATGATGGCCCGCGACCTGTATTTCGCTGGTGCGGACGATTATTTTTGCGAAACACGCTCGGTTTGTTTTGCTGGAACATCCTGCGGGGTAAGGATATACGGTATTATGGGGAAAAAGTCGAGCGAGCGAACGTAATATGAAATCCCGGTGTGAAAAATCGGATAGAACGAGTCGCGACCGTGTTTCTGTACGGGGAAACAGCGGCTGTTACCTTCCATGAAACTCGCTGTCTCACGGACAAGGAACCTGAAACTGAACTGGATTTCAGCCGGCATACTGCTCCGCGAGAGTCGCGTACAACACGCGCGAAACCATCGATCATGAATTTTCCTCGTTCGAGGAATAGGTACGGTATTGTTCAGCTATTTCTCCGCGAGAATCGTGACGCGGGATTGTTTCGAATCAACGGGTACTGTCAGAAAACGAGCCGAAAAACCGGTGAAATGCGAGAACTCGTAGGGCGCGTTCTATCATCACGGCCATGGTCTTTGTTACCTTGACGAAGCTCACGCTGGTCGTGGTGCCTTCGATATCAACCAAGATCACCGTTTCCGAGAGCAAAGTCTCCTCCTGATCCTGAGTACGCTTCTCCCCGGCCATTCTCACGATTGACTCGCCTTCGACCGTAGGATAAATAACAGATATATCACCTCGGTACGTTCAAGCACGGTGTATATGTCGACGCGTTCTTGTTGAGAGCCGGCGAGTAAATTCGCTGGCCTGCGCTGCGCCGGTGTGCGCGTGTGTGTGCGCGAACCTGCCTCTCCCTTCGTCACTACTTCCACCGAGTCGGCAGGATCGTAGTTATGTGAACCGGCGCTCGTTGCCAAAATTTCCACATGTCCTATTATTTTAGCGAATAAACCACCTCATTCATCCAATACCCACATCTCCCACACCTTACACAAACGACGAAAACCTCGAACATCATTCACGATGCCGTTTCTCCTCGTTTTCATTCCAGGATACCTACAGAATGCACTATTCCTTCTATGATAAATAATTAATAAACGAACGTCGATCTCCGCGATCCTAATACATCTAATGATAGAAAATTTCGTTAATACTAGGAATTATCTCGTTGCAGTAACAGCGACGGCCTTCTGTCAATGATTTTCGCAATAATCGCGAGCGTTTGACAACAATGGCTCTCAATATAGATCAGTTGTTCGTAAATAGCGATTATTATTGTGTAGAATTGTTCTTTAAAGAAGTAGAAGCATCTGGAAATGCTAATGTAAACGTATTAAATTGATGAAAATATGAAAAATTTTTGAACGATCCGGAGGGTTTTGCATTCGGTTGATACAACCCTGAAGTCTGGACGAAAATCGTGTAGCCGTATTGGTGAATACGTATTCGCAGAAAAGTGTGCGTTCACGTTCATGTGAATCGCTCGCTTCCTTCAGCCAATGAACGGGATTGGCTTGCGTCTGTGCGATCGCAGCACGACGTTATTCCTCCGCAAAAATTATTTCGTCGAACGATCATTCGTAAAAGTTAGACTTTTAAGAAATTTCTATGTAAGAGCCTTTCAAAATTCGCGTTCTTTCTTTTCGGTATACTTTTGGCGCAAACAAATTCATTGTTACAGCGGAAGAGCGGAATGAATATTGACTTGCTCGAACATATTCCGATATTACTCCGCGGGGAAGTAGTCCCCCCATGTGTTATTTTTGTTGATTTTTCGAACAATCGGAATGGTTTAAAAGATTTTGAAACGCGAGGAATCGCAGAATAAGCGATCCATGCATGATTTTCCGCAGCTACTTCTTCTTTAGCATATATAGCAGTTGGAAGTTGCGGTAAGCGTATCGCGAATACAAGGTAGCAATACACAGCTGGTAAGTGCGACCACCTGATTTTTGCGAGACAGCGCCGCGCGTCGCACGTTGAGGCGCACCATTTAAATTTTGACATTTGTCCCAACTGCACGTGCACGCTGATGATAGCTATATATAAAACCTCTGCGCACGCTACATTATTAATAATCGACATTAATATCTACGCCTTTGTTATGTTCTAACAATACGTCGGTAAATCAAAATAACTCGTTTACACTTTAAAATATTGTCTTCTTTCTTACTTAGAAACGAAGTACCTATTTCCGTCCCCTAAAGCATAGTAAACTAAATGATTATCGTCGCAATTTGTTAATGTTGAACAGGAAAGCAAAGGGAAAAATTACAATGCGGAATTAAAAAATATAAGCAATATTTTTTATTTATCATAAATTATTTTTAACAGTTTGTATATATAACAATGAGAATTAATTATTCTATTGTCTGTATATAGGTCAATAAAAACAATTACAATACTTTACATAATAAATTATACAATTGTCGATTATGCAATACAGGCAGTCTGATATTAAACAATACAAAATTACGAAAACAACGGCGCAAAACTTGAAAATGATATAAATTAAACGGAATTCAATGAATATCAGTCGGAACGCAAATTTTCACATCATTTTGTAGGTGCGAAAATATGATTAAATGAAGATTTTATCGTTGAGTATTGACAAATTTATGAGTACTATTCATTTATAGCGAGACTTCAATTATTCAATTATACAATTAAATATTGTACACGTTTGAAGCTATGTTTCTTCAATATTTATACATTGTAATTCTTTTAATTTTTCTCCAAGATGTTTATTCAAATGAATCCTAACTTCCTGCTGACTGCTACACTTTTCCCTACACTCGGGACATTCAGGATCTTCCCCGTGTTCGCGTTTTCGATGCTTAGATCTATTATTATAAGTAGAAAATGATTCCCCGCAATCAGGACACTGATAAGGTTGTTCACCAGTGTGCTTTCGACGATGATGATCCCTGGAATCTTTTCTCCTGAAACGCATGTTACAATACTCGCAAACGTACGGCTTCTTTCCAGTGTGTAACAGCACATGATTGTACAAAGATTTTGTATCGTTAAATCCTTTCTCGCATTGCGCACACTTGTAGCGTCTTTCGCCGTTATGTTTGCTCTTGATATGATTCACTAAGAGCTGCTTAACTCTGTAAGTGGCGTTACACATATCGCATCGATAAAGTGGGTCTACTCTGCCTTCGTGTACCCTCTCTTTGTGGGCTTTCAAAGACATTTGATGTTTAAATTTTTCGTCACATTCTCCGCATTCGTACCATGGTTTCTGCTTCGTAAGAATTGGGTCTTGGTTATTCAATTTATGAATTTCGACCATGTGATATTTCAACATGCGATACGTTGGGAAATTTTCTAAACAAATTGGACATCTAAATACTTGTGGTAACGACACGTTCTTATCGTTTTTCCAATGTTTCTCCAAATGCTCGTTCATATTCTGTTTTTTACTGAACGATTTATCGCACACGTTACAAGTATACCTGTTATTGGAGAAATGGATTTTTCTGTGGAGTTTCAAGGCGTTCGTGGTTCTGCATTTTTGACCGCAAACATCGCATTGATACGGTCTTTCGCCTGTATGAATTCGCTGATGTTCTTTCAATCTAGCTTTCAACTGAAACGATTTGCCACATAGTTCGCAGATGTGAGGCCTCGCGCCTTTGTGAACGAAAAGGTAATGCTCGTATAACGAATTCTCTGCTCTAAAATCCTTTCCACAGGTACTGCAAACAAATTCGTTCATGTTCTCGTTATGTCTCATTTCGTGGAACTCTAGTCTCTCTTTTCGTACAAAGTGTTTCGGGCACTGAGAGCAATGATATTGCCGAGGTGAGATTACTTTTGTTTCATTCCCGTCTACCATAAGGGAAAGAGTCGAGTCTTCGCAGTCAGCGCAAGTGACCAGATCATTGATAATAGCATCCCCATCAAAATCAGAGATTACTTTTCCACAAAGACTACAGTTTACGGAAAGCTTTTCTTGTTCGGTTACAGCTATAACTTTTTCTATAACGTCTTTATCAATATTATCACCGCTGGAGTTAACTTGAATCTGTTTTACTCCCTTATGGCTGTACATTTTCTGGTGGCCATTTAATCGAGACTTTTTCGCAAATAATTTCCCACATTCTGTACATATGTAACGTTGTAGACTTTTATGCGTGTGAAAGTAATGATCCCATAATAAGTTTTCGTTACTTGTCTCTTTGCTACAGAGCGTACACACGTACTTATACATTTTACCTAATTTGTGCCTCTCCATATGAAACTCATATTTCATATGCGAAAGATAACGTACTCCACAAAGTTTACAGACATACTTCAAGCAAGATTTATAAATATCATTTTTGTCTTGTGTCTTATCCTTTTCATGCATATATAATTCATCGATATGTGCATCTTTGATGCTTTTACAATCAGTTTCGCTGTCTACTTCGCACGCATTATCGCTTTCTGGTTCAATCTTTATTAGAGGGTTCCTGGAGTCATCGTTACAGTCCGCTAAATTTTCATTAGATTCATATATTTCATTAAATTTTAGTGCTTTCGACAGACTACTCGAATCATTGGAAAAATCAGATTCAACAAGTTTTGTGTTTGTTTTCTTCTGTGTTGTTATCTCTGAATCTTCTCTAACAGATAGTTTATCGAGACAATTCACATCTTCTTGTTGTAACACAGGTAACGTGAGACTCACTTGATTACATGAATTTTCAATGTCTTCTATGTCTGTTGTTTTACTCACATCTTTGAGATGTATATTGCTGTTCTTAATACTATTAAAATGTATTAAATTCTTATGTACTTGTATATTCTTTTCCCTTAAAATATGCTTCTTTCCTGAATGATTTACCATGGCTAATGCAATTTGAAAGGTGTAATCGTAGTCCGGCGAATTACTGACTAATAAAATGATTAAACCAGTGTTGCAATTGGGACACGTATACACAGCATCGCTGTGAATCTTTGAAAAGTCTGTTACTTCTCTAGATAAGTTAAAAAAAGATTTAATCTGTGCCCCGTTCTCTGATGTTTTAGAATATTCGATTACATCTCCAATGAATTTGTAGCAAAGAATAATTTTATCATAGCATGACGAACATATATGCTTTGAACCATTATCATCGATAGATATCTGGAACAATCATTTAAATATTAATTTAAAACCTACAAATTGTAGTTTTTGCAGATTTAGTTACATAAAACAGTAGAAAAATAAACCTATGCTATATTAACAATTTCAGTTCGTTGAACTCTTAAATTTTCGAAAATTAACGTACTGAAATTGGTAAAACTTCTGTTATTTTGTGTATTAAGTCAGTCGATTCCTCAAAGATAGCTTTGCATTTTCCCTCAATGAGATTTATACCACATAAACGACATATCAACACATCCATCATTGAATTTCTGTAAAGTTTATTGTTAAAAACAGTGTATACAGCAGAGATACATATTGTTATTGTTTTTTTTCTTTACATCGATACATTGTCAATTAATTAATTATATTTAGATCACGTTATACTGTACGATGGCATACTTACACACAATTATAATGATTTGTTTACGATTATTTTAATTTTATTATAGAAATACTACCAGTGTTAGGTTACCTACATGCAAATATAAATATGTAACCTGCTGGATTATTCTTGGTAAGCTTTGTAGAACATTTGTATCTAAAAAAACTTAAACCCTAATTACAAGCTTCACAACACTATTATTGAATGTTGTGAGATAAGATTGTACATGTATATTTTTATTCTGCAAATGACGTTTACTCATGTTTCGCTCCTTCCTGTTCCTTCCATACTGTTGCGCTAAAAAAATTTTGTAAGCCAATAAATTTGCATCCTCAAGTAACAACAGCTTACATGAAAAGCCGCCCAAATTTTTAAATACATATAGGGAGGAAAACGGAGTGCTGCACGTGTGCTGCACCAACTGGTATAGTGCTGCACCCAGCGGGGCCGTATTGTACCTCCGGTAATTACAAATTTTTGCCTTTTTCTTATGCGAGAAAATGCCGAAAATCCAAGTTTCAATCCTAGGAAATCGGTAGATTTACAGTGGCAAGGGCAAGAGTGACTTGAAATTCAGTGGAATTTGGAGAGCTCAACGTCAATGGTTCGAACACGTTCGAACAGCGAGCGTGCGCACTCTGATATCCTCTTTGGTTCGAATACGAATTTTCTCTCTATATAGTGCATGTCACGCGCATGTCAGAAGTGCACCAATTTCAAATAAGAAGTTGTGTCTTGTGTCACTGTGGTGCTCATTTCCTCCATTTAAAATTTGTGAATTTACGAGTAAATTGAAGACTTTTGGCGAGGCTACACCACGATTGCAAGATGTTGATTGTAAGTATCCGTTTGTAATGTTATTTGTGAAAAATAATGCCTGGTAAACTATAAATGGAGAAACGCAAGTTACCGCGCGTATATCATGTACATTTATGTATACATGTATGTATCATCTTCGTCGAAAATATTGTATGTCCGTTTTATTATTTTAATTAGTACTTAAGTATATATAGTTGTACATATATCATATAATTTTTTTAAATGAATAGGTTCACCAATCGAGGTATTTTTATCAGAACACTGTTTTATTACGACAAACATTTTACACAGGACGTCCGAATTTCATTTCGCAGAAAGCATTTGAAAAGATCAAATTAAAGCAAGCAAAGTTGCGGGTATACAAGCCTCTGATGTATAATTGAATTCAAAACTAAATGAGTATCGTCGGGTAGCTTGTAATTAATTAAATTTTATTTGTGTAAACAGTGTGAAGATGGACTCCCTGTATTTTTAAAATGTGGTTTTCGTGACAAAGTCTTATATTGGGCAACTATGGCGGCAACAATATTTGGTGCACTCAAAGGAGTTCACTCAGTTGTAAAAGTAGATAGAGAAATGTGACTTTCGTGTTACAACAGAAGATACATCACAACTAGAAAGAGTTTGAACTACAGGAATCTGTACAGATTTCAATAAAATTTTCAATTGAAATTTGGCACCATTCATTACGTGTTGCTTTAGCAATAATATAAGAATCGCTGTATGCAGGTTTTAATATTTAAACATCTTATCGCAAAATATTATTACACAGTATGTTACACGTATATATTCTTTGAATATGTTTTATAATATGTACATAGAACATTGGAAGAAATCTCAAGGCACTCGAATGCTCTGCAAATACCAATATGGAATTCAATACACTTCTTCCTCTATGTGATGAAGCATATTCCTTCTTTTTTTGTTTTTTGAACGAAAATAGAAATTATGAAATAATTTTGTGAGCAATATAGGAGATTCTGTTACAAAGACAAACAATAAAGTATGGAAGCAAATATGAAAAACATGAAAAGCAGAATTTAAATGCAGAAGTATTAAATAGGAAACGATAAAACTATCACTAAGAATTTTAAGAAATTTTTTAGCAGTCGAGGGGAAATATTAAAATTGCATACTTTTTTTTAAAAACATGCATTGATAAACATTACTTTTATATCAAACAATATATAATTAAATATTTCAGCATTTGAATATATAAAAAACAATTAAGACCATTTTAGAATACGTGAAATAATCGTTTACAAATTAATATTACATAACAGCATAAATACAGAGTCGTTTCTGGCACTTTTTCGGTACTATACGTTATGCTTCGTACAAATCTGAACATTTCGCTGAACTTGTTCCGTTCGTTGTTCGATTCGGCGTAATGTTCGGCGAAATGTTTAGGTCTGTACGAAGCTTTAGACAAATGCTTTTCTATTTGTTTTAAATAACATTCATTGGTATTTGAAGCAAGTAAAACAAGGGGAGTAATCTTGTTTTTTCCGCGTTGGTAATGCATGAGCATCAATTACGAAATATAATAGTTTCGTTATCACAGAATAACGTATTTACATGTTGCTATAACTACACAATTGCCCCATCAAAAAGCATAAAAACAGTCATTTAGTTTAGACATTTAATTATTCGTGTTATTCTCAATATTCTTTTGTTTCATCTCGTCATCCTCTTCTTTGGAAGGATAGTTCTTTCCTACGTTATTCGAGACGTTATCAACAAATATTTGAGCATTTAAAGGGACGTTTTCATCATTCGTATACATAGCAAAAGATTTCTCTTGGAGTGGTTTACTTGTGTCTGTACTTAAGTTGTCTTTTGTATCAACATTTTGATCGACAGTCTCCAATTTCTCAACATTTTCAATGTTCAAACTTTTTGCAGATTCTGTTAACACTTGAGCCTCTTTTACTGGTACTTTCGGCGGAGGCGGCGATTTCACGACATCATTTTTAATATCTTCGGCAACAGATTGTTTCTGCTGTTTTCTTCGACGTATTAAATTTTTTAAAGATTCACTAAATTTCATCAACGTCTCGGAAATTGATCTGTCCATGAAAGTCGCTTCAATTTCTTCGAGTTCGTTGTCTTCTTCAGAAATTAATTCGCTCTTAATCTGTTTGAACTGATTTATTATATCCCTCAAACTTTCTTTGGCATCTATGACGGTTTTAATATCTTCCTCTTTTGATTTATCTAAAACATTTACAGATTCTTGCGGCAGATTTGTACTTGCCTCTTTAGATTGCTTAGAAAATACCGTATCTTGCTTCATCGAATCTAAATCTTCGTGTCCAAAGTCTTTCTCAAATTCCCTAAATTGATTTATTATATTCCTAATGCTTTCCTTAACATTAACTACCCGATGCTTCTTAGTCTTCTCTTGTATGGTTGTAGGCATTTCTTTTGATTCTTGTTTTGCTGTAACTTTCAATTTTTGTTGCAATTCTTTTTTTGCTGGATCTACTTTTTTCACAGCAATTTTTTCTGGAACTTCTGGCGGCCTCCTTTGCTCCTCTACCTCTTTTTTCAGCTTAACTGCCTCCATTTTTCCCTGTATCAATTTTCTAACAGTTTCCTTTAACGTACTACCCTCTTGCTGAACCTTAGGTTTCTCTGTGACTACTTCTTTTTCAATTTTTTCACTTTTCGCGTTTACCTGTTTCTCATCAGTTGTGGAAACATTTATAATAGCATCTTGTACACTAATGTTACTTTCAATATTAAGACTGCTTTCTATTTTTGATACGTTCGGTACTTTTTCTTCTTGAACTGGAGCTTCGGAAGATAATAAATTGTCTTTGGTTAAGTTTACAGCTTTCTGTGGCACATTCAATGGTTCGGTATGTTCATCAGAATTATTTTGAGTTATATCTACTGCAGTTTTAATTTCCTGCGATTTTGTCTCTAACTCAGTTTCACCGCTAGTTTTTAATGGTTTCTCAAATTCTTCTAAAGATTCCATTATCTCGCCTAATATTGGTTCCATATTCTTTGCAGTCTTATTTATTACATCAATAATTTGTGGACGTGTTTCTGTATCACTCTCAGCTACCTGCTTCGCATGAACGTACGCTTTCTCTTTCTTTGGATCATAGTTTATATTGGCTTTCCTTTTCATAATAAATATAATAGGCCTGGTTTTAATCCTTATAGGCGGTAGCATATTGTAGTTAAGTGATACATGAGAGAAACCTTCTACGGAATCCAAAATATCATGAGTTTTAAGATAGGGTTTTATGTTTGGAGAGTATTTACTCTTCGCTTCCATTAAAAGGTGTGTAAATTGCAGTATTTTGGGATTATCAATACTTAAATTCTCTTGTTTCGAGTAACTGAAAGACAGTTTATATTAAACCAGTTCACTTGCAACTAGAAAAATTATATAAAATTAAGTACGTAACTTACATCCAAGAATCATTCCTTTGCGTAAATCTTGAAACTCCTGTCTGAGCAGTGAGAACATCGATGTGCACGTGCACTGGATCGACAGAGTCTTTTTCCAGCTTGTGCAATTTAGCAATAGCTAAACCACCAGGATAGTTAGAGCCAGCGACGCATAAAAGAAACATGGAGAATAATGCATTTAAAACTAGGTGGCCCGAAATGACCAGTGCCATGAATCCATTCCACGAATTTTTCGTTCTGTTCTCCCATCTATTTGTGAAAAGAATTACAAGTTTAACAACACAAGGAATTCAGAGGGACTTAAACCTGAGCTGTATTAATAAATAAAATACTTACATTCTGTGGCAAACAGCAGCCGCACTAACATTCAGCAGTGGAAATACATATATGATAAACCTCAGTTCTTTATGCGGTAGAAATGAGAATAGAAGAACAAATACAATACCAGGAACAGTTAATATTCGAACACGAGCATCCCAAAGCATACCCAGAGGTATTAGAAAATATGAAAATCCCAGCCCTCTTGGAAGTGCTGAATAAAAATACCATAAAAACGGCGATGTCTGTTGTTTGCGTTAAGTTCAGGAACAATATTTTCAATTTTATCCCTCGTGTGCTGTACGCATTGTACACTTAAAAGAACACCATCAGAAAAACGTATTGAATATATTTTGAGAAAGGATACACCCCAATCACTGCTCTTATTAAGGATAGTGTTGAAGTAAAGGACTTCTGCCTCAGGCCATAAGATATGTCTCCAAAATATGGAATCTATTGTAACCGTTAGTGTTAGAAAAAATATACCAGCTGGAACCGCAATTTTAAGTAGTCTAAAAATTATTACTGTTATGAAACGATCATTTCCATGAAAGACAAACGAATTTTAATGGATGAAACATTTCCCGTAGTAAAGTTAATTTTTTATTACTTTCCCTTTCTAGCTCGAATTAGAGTGAACTCAAAACTGAATGCAGTGTATTAAATGAGGGATTTACATTCGATCTGGTTATGTATATATATTTTTTCAAGAGAAAGAGAGAGAAGGGTTTCATTTGTATTAATAAGTTTTATAAGCAAACGAAGCTTACAAATCAGTGCAGTTTTGCAGAATGTCCCTTGATGATTCTAATCACTTCTGTTCGCAATGTTACAGCCATACTAGGAATCAATGGTCCGCGATATAATGTGTAAATACCTTGGTATGGTCAGTTTCTTGCTGGCTATATCGTATAAAAGGAATAACCCCAGTAGCATAGCTAGTTCTGCTCTGAATATTATTATTGCTGCTGCGGATGACCAAATAAATACGATGTGACTTTGTCTTAACCACCCAAATAAAGCCAGTAGTACTAAAATAAATCAACAATGCACATTCCACTTGTCTCTTAAGCGTAGAGTCTTCAAATCAAATCAAATATATAAAATTACCTAGTGGCATCGCCAAAATATTTGGCAAGGGACGGCTCAGATAGTACATAAAGTGATACTGTGTCACAGTGATCGCGACAAACCATTTTGTAAACTGTAAACCAAAGACACTTTGCAAAGCGTTTCTGTACAATTTCAATGTACTTATCACTAGCAAGCCCAATACAGCTCTCACTGGAAAATAACAATACAAAAATCATTTCAAGAATCTTTGTTGCATAGGTTCAGTCTTATGAACAATAGACCAAGCAGAAATAAAAATTATTCCAAGATATTATATGTACCGTAATACAGGACATAGGGAGTAATATAAATGCAGTTCGTTCGGAAGTCAACTTACCAACATATTGAGCAAAGAATTTATTAAGTTGCAAATAATTAATGGTTGCTATTAGCGGCGATGCCAAGCCTGATATTATAATTGGTCCTATGAACGATCGTGGCACAACTCCAGGAAATTCGTGGTGATCATACTATCACAGAATAAGAACATGTAGCATACGATTAACATAAAACCGTAATACTTTCTACAGATACATAACTGGACATGTTTAGTTTTACTATTGCATCAAATAAATTATACAAAAAAATTTTTTTAAATCTCTCGGTGCATGGTGTGGAGGATTCCATTCCAAAAATTGCATCCGAAAATTGGGATTAATGTGTTAATAAATAGTTAAGCGAACCATGACTGTATCAGCTGATCGAGAGTTTATAAATACATGCGTCTGTTTCTAAATATAATATTTCAGATTTTGCGTAATATCAGTTCGATTGTGTGTCATCTATTCTGTCAAAGATGTTATACATGTTCTCGTTGTCTATCTGCGTTAGTTGAATTCATGAAAGCTCGAGTTGGGGCGGCAGTTCGCCAAGAAATACTATAATAATTACCTCGGTCAGGTTAAAACCATGGTATAAGATGTCGTGTATAGCCTGCAGATTGAAACTTTCCTCCACTTTTGTGAATGGACAGTAGAGTAAATGTATCATGGAAACCAAGATTATTAAATGATCCATGTTTTGCCTCTATACATAGATCTGGCTCGGAATCATTGTACTATTTCATTGTTTAATGATAACAAGCTGACGAACAGAGACGACTTTTAAATACTCCTCACACCGGGAATACATACCACGTCGTCTGCTGTCTTGGATCGAGATCAAATCAGGAATGCCAATAATTTTCATAGCTAGAAAGTCCCTAGCATTATCAATTTTACACAATTTTACACCGCAATTTTTTATCAATATCGGAAACTGTCACTAAATATATTCATCAATTCATTAGGTGGCGTAATATTATTCCGACTCATTCACATCTTTGTCGTTCAATAGAAAGTTGTATGTTTCACGACCTGATAAAAACCTGATACTTCAGAATTGTACAATATTTTTGTCTCTAGTTTAATTTTTGCATAAGGGTAGAGGATGTTCAGAAATTCATCTTTAGCGTACACGTGGCGAGGCAGATTTTGTTTTTAAATAAAAAGTTAGTTTATTAGCTCCAAATATTTTATCATAACAATAACGTTACCACACTTTCGCTCATTAAGGATACTAAGCGCTATAAAAATGTACGTTTGTTCTCATGTGACAGACTACTTCGACGAAAAACTTACAAAATAAATCACAATACTCGTGGTTTTGATCAAGCACCATGTTTCAACGTTGGTCCTTCGATTCTAAGCAATTTGTCTTAATCGAATGCGGCTGTAATGTGAAGGCAATGCGTGTATTTCAGGATGAATGATTGCAAAGTTAATCCTCGTGTAATATTTTCTCTAAGGCTACAGTATAAAAAGATATAAATACGTATACAATGTAAGCGATCTGAAATCTGAACTGTCTTCTGCAGTTCGTTTGTAAAATATCACAAAAATTTCGAGTTTTACATACCCTTATTGATTCGTTTATTGTTGCTCAATTTATAAATCAAATTTCTTTTAATAGATTCAATTAGGAAGCACGCTATATTATTGCTTCCAGATAAATTCAATATTTCATATTCGCCCATATAATAATTTATAACATTCGAAAGAGAGAAAACATAATACATATTTCCTTTCACCGGAATATCATTCTCAAAAAGCATCGTATCAATTTATTGAATTTTTTTACGGTACATATGTACAATCCGCAGACAAGGTTCTGTTTAAACTGCAAAATATGCGTTTCTGTTTAAACTGCAATTACAATTCACGTGTCACTTTTACATTTGTATCACACACACATCTCGCTACGTTCAATGGGGTGTTCGGCGTGAAGTTTCGGTATAGAAAATCGCGTATAAAATTGTATAAGATGGTTCGCAACTGGCAAATTACCTTTGTATAAAAATGGCGTCGATCACGAACGGAAGAGGCACAACACTAGATCAAAAATCTCAGGGCAAATTTCCATTCATATACCTGTATGTTGTTCTATAAAAATTGAGGTAAGCTAAAACTTTCTTCTCTCGAGTAGCAGATTTCTTGTAGCCAAGAAAAAGATTAAAAATGTAATTATTATTATAGTTAATACACACGTTCCCTTGCATTTTGATGCGCCGTAATTGTATAAAGCTCCGCCGTACAATAATTATCGTTACGCGTCAAAGTTAATATCGTCTTTATTGATACGTTTTATTAGTGTTTTAGGAAAGTGATTCCTGTTCTGTTCGCGATCGATGAACATAGAAAAGTACGGTGATCCGCTAGCGGTAATTAGCGCCTCGGTTTCGGTGCTCGGGAGTGTATCGGTTTGTTGTGTAGCATGTTCTCGCATTTGGGAATGTGACGCTCGGCGGCCGGTTTGTTGAATTTTCTTCCGCAATGGGGACACTGAACGTAATCGCTGGTGTCGCTTGGAGGCGGTGGAGGCAGGTCGCTGAGCTTGCCTCCTGCGGCCAAGTGCGCTTGCACCTGTTTCGCTGAGCGGATCGCGTTAATGAAGTCCTCATGTTTGCGCCGCCAGTTCGTCTTTGGCTCCGCAGGTTTCTGAAACAGTCGAAAAGACAATCGCCTCGTCCCTCGGGAACCTGTCGTGCTCTGCTCGGGAAAATGACACTATCCAACGAACGTCTTTTACAATTCGTTAATTGCTAGACAATTTTTATAGATTTCCAATGCCTGCTGCAGGGATTTTGAAGCAGAAAGAATTCATAAAGTTAGAAATCTTTTACTTGGAAATGACATTTCATAAAAGGCCATCTACCGGACTATGAAAACACGAAGTCAGTGTTGGACAGTGCAATTAGCAGCATCGGAAAATATTCCACAATTGAGGCAGGTGCACATAAACTACATAGCTAGACTTGAGAAAAGTCTGACGATGCGTTTCTCTCGATGCAGGAAATCTTGAGGCTGAAAGAAATGTGACAAGCAGATTTTCCGTGACCATAACGCGAAGCAGGGAAATCAGCACATAGTGTTTGAATCGTTGTTGTTTTTTTAGATTGTTTGGTGGGTGAATTTGAAGACTGAAGCAGGTGATAGAGCCGACGTAGAGTGCGAACGATGATTTAATAAGGGATACTGACCTCGGGTTGCTTTTTGGCGCATCCTTTTCTCACAAATTTCTCTAGCTCGGTACCTTTTACTCGGGACATTACCGAATCGAATAACTTTCTCCTCTTTTGACCCGTTTTTGAGCAGATTTGTTCGTGGAGAGTCACGCGATCTTGGGCGAAAGAACGGCCGCATATTTTACAGGGAACCAGGAGGTCACTGTGAGAATGTTCATTTCAGATTACGGTTTGCAGAAGTGGTACCTAGATAGTTTAAGATAACTTAAAGAAGCTGAGCTTGCGATATGTTTGCTACTGTTATGACCCGTGCTGCAAATATTAGCACATTGAAGTGGCTACACTTTTAGTTACAATTCGATGACTAGCAGCTAGTGGAAAATGATGAAAAAAGAATAATTTTCTTGCAACACTACAAAATATTTTCTTATCCATTGTTGGATACAAAATTCAGACCTGAATGATTTCGTTCAATTTATAGACACCGAATTTAAGCTAATTTAGGAACTGTTATAAATTATACAATAAATATTGTTTTCTCGATGTTGTACGTTTTTCGTTGCGAATCGATTACAAGCAGCAAAGAGGAAAATTGCAAGGGAAATCATTTCCTCGGACGAAAGTGCGGATTTCTTTAATTTCAAATGATCTCGCAATAATTTTTTGGTGCTCATGGCTATAAAGCGTAACTGTGATTAGGACTACAGAATTGTTTGGTAAATCAGTGACTCCAGATTCTTACGGGGTACAATTTGATCCACTTTTGGAGGAAGCCGATGACCTGGACGAGGATGAGACATTGGTCGTCTTCGCCCTCAAAGTCATTTTAGACTTGGTATTGGAAGTGCTGGCCTGCATAGGGGTGGAGGGTGTCTGTTTCTGAACAAAATATTGATCAAGATTAATTGTAATGAATTTAGAAACTCGGTCAGTCCGATTAACGCTTAACAACGTCGGCGCAACTGGAGCTAGGAAATGAATACGAATTATCAGAATTCTATACCTTTTCAATTTAACAGCGATACACTCGGAATTTTTGCGCGGAGGAAGCTCGACCGTTTACGTGGTGAAAAAAGGATAATCCATGTGCAATTACACTTGGAATATCACGGGGAATCAATTCGTGAAAACAGGAGACATTTCATTTCGAAAACACCCGTCGATTCGAGTCGGTTTTCTACTTACTTCTCGCATTTTACTTCAAGCCGTTGCGAAATGCTCGCTCAAGCGATGCTCGATTGACATAATTACGAAATATTCACTCTATGTGACACAAGCGATAGAAACTCTTAGCACAATCTATGGAATAATGCGTTGTAATCTGATTCTATTGGTGCCCGAGATTATTTGCAAAATTTGTTTGACACGATTCGATTGCGATTAAAATTGGAAAAGTAAGGAGACCTGTGAAAATGAAATGTTTGCAGTAATAATAAGAGCAGGATGTTGTTATTCAATTGATTCCGGATGTATTCGTGTAATAATTTATCTTTGGAGATTAATGGTTACTCACTTCAATGGACGGTTTTTTTAGCAGCGGCTTCCTTGGGAGTGGACCATTGTTTTCCTTCGGCGGTTGCTCCTCGTAATCGATAACAAAAGTCTTCTTCGCTGTCTGCGGGTCGTTATCGTATTTCGTTTCGACAGTTTGGTCTTGTAAATGCAGACCATTCTCGAGAACAGTAGCACCGTCGACGGCATCCGTCGATTTCCTCGTGGTCGTCGTAGTCGTCGTTGTCTTCCTCTTTCCAATTGGCTCGGCATCTTTGGTAGGCGTTGTCCGTTTGGTCGATCTAGTGTCCGAAGCTTTCAATTCCGTGGAAGGACGCTGGAATAAAACGACACTTCTTTCAAAGTCGTTGAAAAATTGTTATCGGAGCCACCCAATTCGCAAACCGTACAAATAAAAATATCAAAAAATCCACTGTACATTTTTCCGGTGCAAAACGGTTCGAACATTTTTCAGAAACTTTGATAACGTATATTTTTCCCAAATCGATTTTCCAATTTCGTTGTTTCGTTCAAGTTATTTTGCCAAAGTTTAAAGAGTTCGCGAAATTACAGGCATGACAAATACTCGGCGAAATTTCCAATTCGTAAATTGGATCGGTCTCTTAATTAATCGTTTGAGTGCCGCTGTTCGTTGCAAAAACCCTGTCGAAAAGTGCGAATCGACGCGACCCGATCGCGCTTCCGTCAGTTTACATCGAAAATTGCCAACGCCATGGGACCGCGCTGTCTCGATTATTTATCGATGCTTTGGCGACTTTTGGCGATTTTAATTGCAACGGCCACTGGTAGAACAAAAGTTTATTTTAATTCTTTTGGCCATTACCAGTCAAGGTATCAGCAACGAGGTACGGTAGAATTCGAGCGCGTCGATAGTCGAAACTTCTGGGACCAACATCGAGTGGCAATTTGCAGTTCATAGATCAATGTGTATGGTGGGGATTTGAACTTTTGGGACCAATATGGCGGCAGTTTGAACCTCGCAGATTAATATGACAGTAGTATAAATGTTGTGGACTAGTATGGCGGCAGCTAGAACTTGACAGATCGATAGGGCAGCAATTTAAAGTTCATAGATCAATATAGTGGGAATTCAATATGATGGCAATTTAAACCTCAGGGACCAATCTTGCGGCAGTTTGAGTCTTACAGATCAATATAATAGGAGTCTAAATCTCATGAATTAATATAATAGCAGTTTAAACTTCATGGATGAATATGTTAGCAGTTTAAACCTCGTGCAGCAATATGGAAACAATTTGCACTTCACGGAACAATATGGTGGGAATTTGCACTTCGTAGACCAATATAGTGGCGATTTGCACCTCATGGATTAATATAATGATAATTTGAACCTCAAGGTGCAATGTGGGGGTTGTTTAAGCATTACGGACCAATATCAATGCAGCGCCCAAACGATTAAACGCTAAAAAACTTTCCTCAATGAAACATTCGGGTTGGTATTTGACCAAAACTGAACAAAATGTTGCTTACCCTCGTCACCATCATATCCGGGCTCTTCGACGGTGAAAGAACGCTCCTTCTGGTCCTGCTGTTCGTCTCGACGACCTTCGTCGAATCTAGACTCGGACTCTTCACCACCCTGGAGAAACGGGTCGCGGACTTAACAAATCGCTCCGAATCTCGCGAAGCGCCAACATTCTCTGATCGCTTCGCCAAGGACTCTTTTCCGATTCTATCGCATGCAACGCTACTGGATACACGCGGTTTCCCCGATCGAGCTCTCGAAGCATTACTCGCGATCGCTGATTTCGCCCTCGCCTCTTCGCGATCAGAACTTATGTCCCCGAAGGATCTCCGAATGTCCTCGATCGATCTCAGCTGTTTCACCGAGAGAGAAGGATCCGAGTCCAACGCACCTGTTGATGGTTTGTTCGCCTTTTTCGAGCCGCTTTTCGGACCGATTTTTCTCAAGCTTCTGGTTTCCAAATCATTATCCTGGAAGAGTCTACGTCTACAAGTTAGCGATCGAACTCTGCCGGTAATCTCCGACGGGTCTGTAATTTTAGTAATTTTTTTCCGCCGTCGATCCTCTTCCTTTTTCAAAGCTCTGGAAGCCACCGGAGTCCCGCTCGTTCTCTTCAAACGCGTTGCCGACGATTCTCTCTCGACCCCTGGGGAATCAGCATCCTGCTCGAGCGCCTTAAGAGAAATCGTACTGAAATCATCCGCGGAGCCTTCGGCCTTCGATTCTTCTGGCGTTTGTCTTTTCTCTGTTACCGATCCCTGCAAAGTGCCCTGAACGGACTCGACGCCAGCCTCCGTGTCAATAGAGTCGAATCGCCTAAGTGCCGACTCGACCGAGTCCGTTCTCTCATAATTCTTACTCGATGATCTTCCGTCGTTTACCGCGGCCGCTCCAGACACGGAAATACTTGGCCGCCTTTGTGTCCCTTCCTGTTCTTCAGCCTCCCGTGTTTTCAAAGTCTTATCGGGAGCTCTTGTTCCGCTCTTCATGACCTTCCGGACCAGCTCTATGGATCCCAAAGTTGGAGACTGCCTCGACAGGCTCGCTGTTTGCACCCCGGATCGCAAACTTTCGCTAGAATTCTCCACAGTTCTTCGTTTCTTCTCGCGAAAAACCGACTCGCTGCTATTGCAGGACATTGTCGTCTTTTCCGAGTAAGAATCGATCTCCTTTCTCGATTCTACCAATCTCTGATCCCTTTTAGATGAAGAGAAAATGGTCGAATCGAGTGGAGGTCTTTTATTTCTAGTCTGCTTAGTCAAGGAGCTCTGGAACGTGTCCAATCTTCTGGAGTTAGAAGACGTTTTTGATGATTTCGAGTAAGTGCCGCGAAGTTGAACTCGATCTGGCTTCGTGTACTGATCGGTCATGGTGATCTCATGGATTGCTGAATTCATTTCTGCAGAGGTTCCACGTTTCGGACTCGATTCACCCGGAAGCTTGCACCTCGAAGACGTTGTCGGCGTCGTTGCCCTATCAACGACGTTTCTATTCGACCCTATCTTCGATCGCTGCTTCAATTCAACGTCACCCACACTTGATGATACTCTCTCTTTTCTACCAGACACAGTGGTGTCCCTCCACGGAGCGCAATCACTCTCCCGATTTCTTTGATGCTTTATGATATCGCGAATCAATCTCGTCGATCGCAGAACATTGCCCGAACCTCTGCGTCCTCTCGAATCCTTAGTCGACTGCTCGGGGCTTTTAGATGATCTGCCTTTGGAGAGCGAGTACGCGAGGCCGGAGCTTTCCGGGGATTTCGAGCTGGCGCGCAAGCTGACCGTTGTGGCCGATTTTTCTGTCTCGTAGCAGAAGAAGTCTGGACTGCGCGAGCCTTTGTGTGGACTCGGTGACGCGTTGTGGCTTCTAGAGTTTGATTTAGTATCTTTGGGTAAATTGAAGATATTAGAATTTTTGGGCGATTTACCTTTGGAGTAGGTGCCCGTGAATGAACTTTTTGAATGCTTGCGTGGGAGGTCTTTCGGGGAATCAGGTTTGTCGGTTTTTGAAGAGAAATATTGTGATAACACAGGACTGCTGCTCCTGCTGGTATGAATATTTTTAATCGAGGTATCTGGGCTTTTTGATAATATGCTTTCAGACCGCAAAGGCTCGGGACTTCTTAAATAGTCTCTCGAGTCTTTAGAGGGCCTAGGCTTTAGGCTCACTGTCGTAGCCATCTTGTCTGTTTCGTAACAAAAAAATTCTGGACTCGCCGATGGAGTACTTCGTCTGCTAGGACTAATTGATTTTCTGTCTTTATCGATATTGAAGACATCAGATCTTTTTGATGACTTACCTTTAGACAAAGTGAATTTATTCGTTGGCAGAGGACTCTTAGAATGTCTCGAGCACTTAGGTTGCTCGCTCTTAGACGGAAATATATCCAAAATCCTCTTATCCTTATCCGTCATGTATCCTGTCCCCAAAGGACTGTTGCTCCTGCTGCTATCGTTAACATTCTTAATTGTAGCGTATGTATCAGAACTCTTTGATAATCTGCTCTCGGATCGAACAGGTTCAGGACTAGCTCCAGGTCTGGGCTTCAAGCTCACGGTCGTAGCCATTTTATCAGTTTCATAGCAAAAGAATTCCGGAGTTCCGCTTCTACTTCGAACCACGTTCGTTGCAATAAACTTCCCAGGCGCTTCGCGATAAAGTTTCGGACTTTTATGCACTGGACTGACTGCCTCCATGTGTTTCAACGATACTGGAGATGAAACACGGCACGCATCAGCATTTCTAGCACCCCGAGATTTTTGGACGCTGTTCCTAGCTCTGGCCTCCTCGTTTCTCGAAGCTTTCTCGCATTGCTCGAAGTATCGCGATACCGAGCTTCGTATTCTTTGCTTTGAACTTTCGTCAATGTTTTCAACAGATTCTCTCCTCCTCGAGTCGATCATTCTGTTCGTTACGTCGGCTTTGCTTATTGAGAGAGTGGGGCTTTGCGCTTTCTTTATCGGCTTCGAGTAGCCCGCTTTTGTTCTGGTTATTGTTTCTGGTGTTACGAACATGATCGTGGCGGATTTGTCAGAAGAGTATTGAGGACTCGCATTCGATTTTCTCAAAGTTTTTGCAAAATCTGGAGATTTTGAAGTAGTAGTGCGAGGATCACGAGTTTTTAGAATGTTGTAGATCCTGTCTGGCGATTTTGATATGAAATCGCGTATTTTAGTACTCGCGACTGAGATTGGAGATTTTCTAGACTCTCGATGTGAAAATTGTGGACTTGAACTTCGATCTCTTGTTAATCTCTCGAAAATATTGGGCGATCCTGTTCGAGATAACTTTGAATCGATTTTACCATCAATTTTTATATGACTCGTGTAATTTTTTAGATTTCCTGTTGGAGAAGGAGTTCTAACTTTATCAAGATCGTGATCTATGATATATCTGTCCACAGTATCATCTGTAGTCACAGGTGATTTGCGAGAGCTTTTGTTTATGAACTCGCTCTCCGGTTCTATTTTGACTGTAGAACGATTCTTTGAAAGATCCGGAGCCAATTTTTTCTTGCTCTTTGAATCAATCGCATAAGTGGTCGCTGATCTATCTGATTCTTTACAAAAGAATTTAGGGCTTCCACTCTGAGACCTTCTGTCTCTTGAAAAATCAGGTGATGATCTTTTGATAGCTTTTAAACCTGCTTTGGAATCGATCGCATAAGTTGTTGCCGATTTCTCTGATTCTTTGCAGAAGAATCGTGGGCTTCCACTTCGAGATCTGTCGCTCGAAAAATCAGAAAATCTTCGTGCGGATTTTGGATCGATTGCATACGTTGTTGCTGATTTCTCAGACTCCTTACAAAAGAATCTAGGGCTTCCACTTCGGGATCTGTCACTCGAAAAATCAGGTGACAATCTCCTAGTGTTCTTGGAACCTAGTCCTGTCTTTGCATCGATTGCATAAGTGGTAGCTGATTTTTCCGATTCCTTGCAAAAGAATCTAGGACTCCCACTTCGAGATCTCGCGTCTTTCGAAAAATCAGGCGATGATCTTGAAATCGCCTTTGAATCGATCCCGTAAGTCGTTGCTGACTTTCCTGATTCTTCGCCAAAGAATCTAGGGCTACCACTTCTAGATCGTCTATCCTTTAAATGATCAGGCGATGATCGTCCAATGGTCTTTGACCCTAGTCCTGATTTCGAATCAATTGCATAAGTAGTAGCTGATTTCTCAGACTCGTTGCAAAAGAATCGAGGGCTTCCACTTCGAGATCTGTCGCTCGAAAAATCAGGTGACAATCTTCTAGTAGCTTTCGCACTTACTCCCGTCTTTGAATCAATTGCATAAGTTGTTGCAGACTGTTCAGACTCCTTGCAGAAGAACTTAGGACTGCTACTCCTAAATCTGGCATTTCTAGAAGAATCAGACGACAATCTCGCGAACTGTCCTTTCTCTTCATAGCAATCCCTCCGTTTCACGGTTCTCTCCGAATCCGAAGACGACAGCATCTCCTCGAGCCGTTCAGAAGCGTTTCTAGTCTTGCCTTTGCTACGGAATCACAACCAAGATACTCAACATTCAGAACAACCATAAACACAACCAGCTGAAAACTCCGACTGGATTAATTCTTATGCTTCTTCGCTATCGCTAGTCCATTACTCGGTGTTAATTCTGTCTTGGTAGTGTAGTTAGAGCACGCGCACAGACATAGAAGTGAATTTCAGCGGAGAAACGATTCGATCGTTGCAGCGGGACAAAGGCATTGTTGCTCCTCGGTCTTCGTTTGTTTAGTCGATTCCTGGTCTTTTTTTTTTGGTTAAACGATTACGCAAAAAGGAGCGGAGAGAGAAAAAGCCACTTGTCACCGGACTCGGATAAATAATTTGGTGTTTACTGCCGCAGGTAATGACGATTAATGATTAATACCTCCGATAGGCAGCAAATCGATGAGGCTCACGGTTTGACCAAGAGAGCAGTTGTTAACGTTGATGGAATGTTTAATGTCCTTTGGCCGATTATTCCTTCCTCCGATAGCGATTAGGGCGGGAATTAGAGTGGGCATCTTCCTTCTCGTTTCCGAACCGGAAACGGTGCGCCGCTAACTTTGCCCGGAAACGCGTCGTTTAGTTTGCTTTCTCAAAGGCAGAGATCGGTTCCAGGGAGCGTGTGTATTGTTAGGCGATCTACGGTTGCGTGGGTTTAAACGAGTCGGGTCTAGTCAGCGATTGCAATTATGCGACGAGGAATTAATCGAGGGGCTAGGGGGTGAAAGCAGCGACGGATTGTTAGCACTGATTGCCAATTAGCGGCCAGAGAATTTGCGTTCGCCAAGGCTCGATGCAATAATCGGAACAGATAACCTACTTGCGTTTTTCAAACGCGTCCCGTTTCGTATCGGGCTGAGTAACGAGCTTTGCCGAACTTAGGCACATCCCCTAATGTTCTCTAGATTCTTTTCTGCATTCATCTCTATGCTAACGATCTTCAATATTGCGTGTGGAACAAGCGAAACAATCGGAAGAAGTTTTCAATGAACATTTATTATGATTGGTACATAGGTTAGTGTTTTAAACCACATCACAAACGAATAATTATCGTGATCTTTTAGTCCTCGAAATTGTGAACGCACTCGTTACTCAGCCTGACGTTTCGTACGCGCGTATCAATGTGTCTCTACTTTTGTCAAATAATTTTTACGAATTATCTCGAGGAGATCAGACAGGCTAATTTATCGAGTCTCTGAAAATGAGAATGAAGAAAGTCGAGAAAGCTGGAGAATCGAGGTATCTACATAATCATGTTGGATAGAGATCAAGTTGCTTAGCAGTGTAAATAATGTATGAAGTTGGGAAATGGTGTCAGAGGATTCAGTAGATTCAGGAACATGTAAAATCTATTTAACAAAACGGAGATTGACTTTCGCCATTTCAACTCTCAGATACTCGTGTATATGCTGCTCACCAGCTAGCAATATCTGTTCTACATTCTTACTAATTGATTTTCAGTTTCATTTAAATTCCACATACCTGGATGCAGCTTTTCCAGGCAAACCCGGCTCGGCGCGTTTCTTCGGGACCTGTGACGAACTCGTGTTTTTCGTGGCGTTGCTAATACGCTTCGCGTTAGCATTTCTGAAGCGCTCCAATCTCGCCTCCGCCTGCGATAGCTTTTTGGAGATACTTTGTTTCGGAAGCTTGTCGGGAACATCCACCATGAAATCCTCCGGGAATTCCTCGCTTTCGAGGTCGTTTTTAATGCGGTGCTTCAGCGTCTCGTCGTACTGCATCAAGTGGAGCTTCGCCATCATGCGGTTCCTCTCGATTGCGTCTTCGTCCAGCACTTCTTCTATTTGTATCTGCTCGAGGGACAATACGTACAGTCTACACAACTCGTTTCAATTACACGGCAACAAAAATTTCACATCGACGATTATTTCTCGAAGTTAAATTTCTCAGCGATACCGCGCCCGAGACGGAACTCGAACTCGAACGGATAAACTTCGAATTGATATTCAACTGAAATCATTGCCGCTCGGGGGTCGAGTTTAAAAGGAGCACGCGAACATAACCGAGGCGAATCAAGCGCACAGCATCGGCTTAGATTTACATGCGGCAGTTGATTTCTTAACCAGAAACAAATCTCGCCGGTAACGATGCTGTTACTCGAGCTACCCCAATTAAGAAGTTCGAGATCTTGCGGCTGAGCTCGCTCGCTCGCTCGCGTTGCTCGGTTCCCCGTTGTATCGAGGGGAGATCGCAACCGTTAATTAATTACCTCGTCTCGATGATTTCCATTTGCATACTGCGAGACGTGGTTCTCGTTCCCGAACTCGTCATCGTCTGACTGCCGACGACCGGACGACGGGCCGAACGATTCTCGAGTGATTTCCTCGTGGTAAGAGACGATCGGTTTGCCGGCGTTTAGGTTGCTGTTCACGTCTGCCCGGGCCACTCGTTTCACAGTGACCGAGTGCCGGTTCACCGACGAATTTCCGTTCTTCTGAACGTTTCCGTTCGTCTGTTTCCGCGGTTTGTTCTCCAGTGGTTCCAGAGGGTAGCTCCTGTCGATGCCTTTCACCGTTGTCTGCCGCCTCTCGTCGAACATTTGCCTCACCTAAACATCATTATTAATATTTTCTTTATATATCACAACCTTAAAATGTTCATGCCACGAAAAAGGTTAAAACTAGGTCTTTTCGTAAGTCGACAATTAAACTGGATGTACTCGAGCATGCACTAAAACATTTGAGCACTCGACGACTCCTCTATCTACAATCAAACGCGATCGAACGAACCGTCGGAAAGCAGCGTTGCGTTGTCTCCACTAAATCATTGTCGTCGCCCGAAATTCACGCCATAAAAGATGTTCGAAGTGTTTCCCCGGTAATTCAGGGAAACCTCCCGATACTCGCGCTGGTTCTAAACGTTTTCAATTACCATAAAGTGGTCAGTACGCTGATGAACGAAGCGGAACGCATTCGCGTGGAGAGCAAGCAGCAAACGAACGAACGAACGGGCGAGTGAACGAGCGAGCACCGTGTGTTCGGCCGGTGTGTTCGTGCAAGCAAGAGGAACGAGGAGTGCGAATGCAATCTGCCGTGATTCCCAACATCGAAACGCCGCCCATTACACCATTCAAGAAAGCGTGGCGTGAAACCGCATTACGACAACGCTGTGCTTCGAGTCGCGTCGCGTTTCCACGTGAAGAACCACTCACCTTTCCACCTTGCGAGGTCGAGGTTGTGTGGCTGTTGGTCGAGGTCTTTGTGATGGTGTGCTGGCTGACGGAGGAGCCATAACTCGAGCCGTTCGAGCCCGCGCTGCCACGTTGCACCACTTGATAAGCCCGTTGCTGTTGCTGGTCGTAAAGCTGCAACAACTTCTGCTCCTTCTCCTGGAGCTGCTTCTGCTGGAACCGGGCCTGCGACAGCCGTAGATTCCCCTTAGATTTTATCATACTCAGGACGGTCACCTCCTCCCCTGGAATCCCTTCAAACCTCTAATTGTTCGCTAAGTTTAGGTTCTGATGCTTTCTCAGAGTCGTCACTTTTAATTTGATGACCTCGCGGAATCACCAAGCGGAGGACACCGAATGATTCATTCACGAAGTGTGAAGAATCATAGTCGAAACCAAGAGCAAACTTCTACGGACACTACCTACAAAACTCCGTTCCCGTTTCACACGTCTTACAAGTATTTCTCTATTTCTTTGCTCAACCTTTGATCAAACTCTAGCGTGATTGAAACATCAAATTCCTCAAATGTCTTCACCGTTACCGAAGTTCTCTGTTTTTACACAAGCCCATCAGAAGTGAACCTGTTCGCGTGTATCCTCTAGACTGTTCAACTATCCACCATTGATTTTCCACCAAGTCTCTATTCTTGCAAAAGAGTGTCCCTTGGCCGGAGCACCCTCGAGGAACTCTAAGGACGATCGCTTCAAAGTTGCAACAATGTGTCTCGCTCGACTCTCGTCGTACTCTGGGCGACGCAATTAAGTCCTCTGTACACTGATTGTGAGCCAATTATCGTAGTCTCCTCTATACCTGACCTCCTTTTCTCCAAAATTCCTGCCGTTTACTCGATTAACTTAATAATAATTCACTCGCGAATTGCAAGGAATCACAGAGATAAGAGATAAGAAATCCGCCACCGATTAACCTAAATGCACTAAAACATTCGAAGACCGTCTACGATGAAACAGGATCCAATAAACGGAAACACTCGGTCGCGCAGAGCCAATTATCGCGGTCTCCACAGGATACAGCGATTCCTCTTTTTTCGAAAACTGTGCTCGATTAACGCCTAATCCGTTCGGGAGAACAAACCGGGAGAACCCGAAGAACGGTTGATTATCGACGACCGCGGATCAACTAATTGCACAGAGCCTTCGTACACGATCGGATCGATCGGTTGGGCGGCCGCTCGTCGAAATAATTAAACGAAGTCGTGATTCACAACCAGAGTTAACGCCGGCCGGCCTGCGACTCCTGGTTAACCGCGGCTGATGCGAACTATAGCTGCACCTCGGCGCGGTGCACTATACCCTGCACCCCCGGCACTGCAACCGATACATATGCGGCCCTAGGCGAACGTCGGCCGCTGTGCAATCTCATCGATTCCTTTTAACCTACATGCGAAGGGGTTAGTAAACTCGTTACAACCTCCCCCGCACCGACTAAAGTGGATCGTTCTCCTCTCCCTTAATTTGACACGCTGCGCGCCACGCCGCGCCGCGCCGATGCGATTACGCGCGATGCTTCAACCGGGCTCTTTCTACTACCGAGTGTCGAAACATCGAAATTCCCCTTGTTCCAGTCTCGGGAACCTTGTTATCGATCCCTCACACTTTATCGAGAGCTCCGCTGTTTACAAAACACTGCGATCGATGCAAACTTAATATCCATAACGCGTGCGCGTCTCGCCGTAATTTGATCAGTTGGTATTAGCGATTCTTCGTTTCGCTTCGCTTCTTCGATTGGAGGAGGTTTGCGTAACGGTAACCGAAAAGCAACCGTCTTCGCCGAAAGATCAGGCATTGTTTGATATAATCAAGAGGAAACTACTAATTGGGTACCGGTCGAATCGGTGAATCGGCAATCAGGCAGCTTGCTAATTGATTTATTCCTAATGAGCACGTACCGCCGGTCGCTTTGCTTTGTACACGTGTCCTGTATGCGTACGGATTCGAGACAAGACCAGTCGTGGGTGCGTAATTCGTAATGATAACGAGACGTTGATTGGGGACGCGTTAGCGTTCGAGGTTGTAACGGGGTCGTAAAACATTTTCACCGTCACAATTATCCGCGTGTTACTCGATTCACTTGTCTCGCGTTCCGCTGATTGATCGCACACGAGTTTGTTATAATCTCGAGGGATAAACAATCGTGCGAGCGTTCCACGAGAGGCGAGTTCTTTCGCGTCGAAGCTTGTGCTACGGACTGTTGCGAACGAGGTGTCTCGGTGTAATTTATTAACCTATCAACACTAGAACCGGAGGGGAACTTTGCTTCAGCTGCAAAGTTCAGATTTTCGTTCAGTTATAGAGGGTGTCCCGAAAATTTTGAAAATTCAGTGATGCTTCGAAAAGTGAAAACGATGCACGTCGAAGGATTCTCCAATGGTTTATTTCGAGTCTCGTGTGACTTGACCGACGATTCCGTGACTCCGTTAGCCCGCGATATCTGTTTCGCGTTCCGTAATTGTGAACCGTTTACAAATCGTTGGCTGTCTGCCTACGTAACGTTAACAATCGATCGAAATTAGAAGCACGCAACCTCTTCCTAGCGAGTTCATGGAAAGAAGTTCGAATTATTCCCGGCCTGCAGACTGGCCGAATAAACTATGCACATACAAAATTACAGTGAAACAATTCACCTATTCTGCAACTAATAATTTAAATTGACTTTCCCTTCGATTTGCAACGCCTCTTATCAGTTATTAAACAATGTTTGCCATGTGCTTTACCGCGACCGTGCAAGCCGTAAAATATGCCAGGGTCAAGCAGCAACTGAGCAAACTATAGAAAGAGTCGTCCAAGAAATTTGACCGAACAAGGTGTGTTAAAAAATCGTCATAAGCAGCCCCCACCACAGATAAATTAACCCTTGAATTACCTTTTCAAGCACATTACATCAAAATATTGACATTAAGTCAAGACAAAATATTAATCATTAACTTGGCGAATATCCCGTGCTCTAGCAACCTTTCCATCGCAAGGAAAAAGTTTCCGAAACATTGTTTCAGCCTGTTGATAGCAATGAGCTCTAGAACCACTAAAGTTCGATCAACACGTTTTTCTAGAGAAGTTGCTTCGAGAAGATAATACAGAGAGTCTGGGATTGAAGAACATCATAATGGTGGATTGTTGCGAACTTAACTCTCAGCATAAAATAATTCACTTTGCGTCTTTTCATCTACTTTTGACCGCACAATCTATAAAAGGCGTTGCAGTGCTGTTCGTTGAAGTTGAAGTGCCGTGTTTAGACCCGTTCGCCAAGGTTACTGAGCAGGACAATAAAATTGCGGTAAAACAAAGGCGTAGCAAGCTGGGGGAACGAAAACAGATGTCAGAAAATTTTTATGCCCGAAAATAGCGGGTCGGTGGAACGGTTTGTGCGTGGGTGTGACCGAGACTCGACGCGTAAGACGAGTACGTTCAACTTGCTCTTAAATAAGACCCTGGGTTACCACGAAGAAAGAGAAAGAGAGAGAGAGAGAGAGGGAGAGGGGAAGATGAAGAGAGTCAGTGCAGAGAGGAGAAGAGAGGAAAAAATTGACACGTTAAAGAAATAAGAAGCTGCGAAGGAAAGGAGGTCAACGCCGAATGTTGCGCAAGAAACCGTACGGCGCTCTCCAATTCGACTCTTATCGGGAATAATGTTCGATGAAAATCGAGAAAACAGTGCTCATGAACTGAGGAAAGTGGCGAGACGAGCTTTGGTGCTCGTTTAAAAGCTGCCTAACTTGTCGTAGCGACGAATAGTGTCATTTTCTTATATCTAATGATAGACAGAACTATCGTTTACACGTTTCAACCAGAAACAACCACAATCAACGTAAAACAAAAAGAGAAATATGAACCTTTAGGTCGACACCTCGGTTCGGCAACACAGGCGTTAAATGAAGGACATCAGGGGAATACGAATGAGCTGGCCTGTTGGTGTTGGAAAAAAAAGGTGAGACGAGAATCTTGGCCCGTTGTTTCGAAAACCGCCAAACACCGGTGTCACGAATATCGTAGAACGGAAAAGGAGAAGTTTACCGCGATGAGAGCCGTGCGAGTGACACGTGAACGACACTCGAACAGCATACTGGAGAGCAAAAGGAACACGGGAGAATGCGACTTCATCTATACATGGTCATGTGTGTCAGTACCGCAATGCTGTGGCGTCTTCTATCCCCGGATCAAGTGCGAGCCACGAACGATCAGCTGGTATCGCTCTTCCCACATCAAACAGAGAGAGAGAGAGAGAGAGTTCTGCGCGTGCACGGAATTTTAATGCTGCAGCCCGTTCCGGCGAACCTCAAACTTGCGTCGACACTGTTTTACCTTCACCGATGGCGACAGAAACACTGAGAATTTTCGGGATGAACTACCTCAATCGAGTCCATCTCTTTTAACCTTTTATTGCTCGCCTGAATTTGCTTCATTATATGTTTGTGCGATTGAGCCAGTTGATCAATATTACTAGGAACGTTTGTATCTGCAGCGAATAAATTTTGTTGCAATGTGAGAACGGACACGTGTCAACAGATCAATGCTTCCCCAATGGATGTACTTTCGACATTAGAAGGTCACAGCATTGAATTTGCTAACGTTGAACATCGTTGATAACATGCGATGGGTATTTGACTACAGGTCTTTCAAAGTTAGTGGCGATCAATGTTGTTGAATAATAGAGCCGGTCTTCTGGAAAATTTTCGCAGGGTTGAAACAGTAGATACACACAATTTCAACTCAAGTATAATTTAAATCCCCCATAATTTATGTGAAATGTTGTGTCGTTGGCAGATAATTGATCAAATAAATGTGCAATAATTTGGAAGGAAATAATGTTAGAAAAAAGGTACCATGTCGTCGAGATTAGAGTACTTGGTCGTCAATTCTTGAGCCGCCCAAGACGTCTGCATGTCCATATGAACGCCCCGGGCCTCCAATTCTTTCGTCTGAATGCGCGCCGCATTTTTGCTGGCTTTTTTCCGTTCTTTACGTTTCATCCTTAAACCAGCCGCACTATTGCGCCGATAAATAATACCAGTCGTGCCTTCCCGTAATGTCCGTACCTTTCTTCGCCGCAAGAAGAGAGCAGTACCTTATCTTCCCCATGTCTCGCTTTCGGGTTCCTTTCTTCGGCGACAAAATAAAAGATTCAGGACACTATCCTTTCATATCACAGTCCATTGTTCACCGGCGTAATAATAATAGACGGTGACAATTTTCACGCGCCCGCTCGCTGCGCATCAACACTTCTCGAATGGCGCGTTTACATTCGCGAGCTGATGAATTTATCGCGAAATGCAGTACGCCACGTTACATACAGCCGTTGAACATGGCCCCCGCGGATGTCAAGTTCATGCGAATGTTTTCCGCAGAAATTTCGGGGTTGATCAGTTTGCGCGTCGAGTGTCATTAGTGCTTTAAGGGTCCAAACAGAATTTTTTACCAAGAAAGATTCTAACAAATGATATATTCTTACTCTTAACTAGAAACTCGTTTATTACGAATGTATTGTATTTACGGGACGCGTTTTATTAAATCGTTATTAGAAAATGGTAATTATTAATGGAAATCACCAGCTACGCATGGATGCAATTCTAAATTATATTTAGAATAAATAATTCCGTTTGATGAAGTGTCTCACTGAAAAGAATATACTTTTCAAAAGAAGAAAATGATCTCTTTCGCAAAGGACTTGGTGAATTTCACGATTGAAACGCAATACAAATATTAAACTTGCCGATACACCTACAAGTAGACAAACTAGTGAAGTGTAATTTAAAAGAGAAACATTAAGAATGACATTTGATAATGCTAGATTATGCAGATAAGAATTCCGCAACTCTGAGGACGAAGCCAACGCGAGGAAAGATTCACGACTGGAAATTGCGAGTGACGTAGACATACAGCGAGCAAATGTGTAAAATATGAGAGAGATTAGTGTGAAAGAAGAATTGCAGCTGTTGTGTAGAATTTATTGTAATCCCGTAGCGAGAATTCTTCGACAGTGTGGGATTAAGGTTGAATGACAAACTCACTCAAGAAAGATAGAACAACGGCAGTGCGAGGGTTACCATCATAACTGCGTTGTTACCCACCCCGGTTTGCTTATGTCCTATCTACGCGCATGTGCGACTTTCCTACCCTTACATTGTTGATAGTCGTAGTTACTGCAAGTCGTGCCTATTGGGACTAGAAAGCAATTCGTTCGTAGGTTAGAAATCGTTGCAGCTGTAACTTTTCAGTTTGATGCAATATTATCTTTTTGAAGAAAGTAATGAAATGGGCTTTTAATGAAAATGGATATTGCTACATTTGCCTGAAATGTGAGGTTGTATTTTCCATTTTGTTATTTCAGTCACAACTGTGGTTTTTATGCTTTATATTGACATTCCGATTGAATCGTCCGCTTCAGGAAATATTCACCATTCGACGCGCTCCAATTTACAAACATAAATTCACCGGAGTGTAGTAATTGATTAGTATTCGCTGTCCATCGCACCAGGAAATGTTTTAATAAAATAAATGAGTTCTGATGCGTTGGGGGACACTGGAGTTCAAGGTCAGTGGGTCAAGGTTCTCCGGAAGTGACGGTAATTTCTATGAAAACGTGGCCCGTGTTGAAAATGTATTGGAATTCGAGAAATATTAATTATCGGAAAATTGCATACTAAAATCATTATTTAGCTCGCGACAAAATTTAAATATCCGAATAAACCTATTACCTGGAGAAATTGAAATGTTCTTCTTCTAACATCACTGTCTTTTACCATTTGCAGCAATGAAAAAATTCATTCAGTTAACTTCATTCAGACTCGCAAGATTAAATCAAGTTTGAAACATTACGACTTTTATTACTGCCGTACTTTTCATTCACTACTCGGAAATAGCCGCAACGTGTACGTACATAATTGTTTAAATTGCTGAAAGTTGATGCATATTTCCTAGAAAAACACGTGGCCGAATGCACGAGAAATTTCAAGGCAGACTCGCGTGTCTCGTTGATGCAAGCCGGATTATTTAGAATTTCCCTTCGAGCTGCATTGAAATTTAAAGTTCAAGGTTCCCGAGATGGGATTTGCATAAAACGTCCGCACAGTTCCCGTCCTTTGTTGAAATACTGCGAATTTCATTTAGACTACATTAATTGCAACCGTGAAACGATGCTCGCGGAAAAATTTTCCTCGCGATAGCGTTTCACGCTCGACGGATTCCGAGAGTCTTATAAAGTCGGATATTCAAAGGGTTTTTGGGAACTGCTGTTAAAATTACTTGGCGATATTTGCAGAAGACAAGTGTCGACGTAGAATTTTATGAATCGATGGACAATGCTGATCGGAAAATTGGAAAATGCCCTGAACGAATCGGAAGCATTTAGAAATTTATTGAAATGTATTCCCGGTTCCCCGTATCGATTTATTCAACTTGTTGACCGAGCGATTCAGAAAATAACTTTGATATTGGCAAGTGGTGTGTTCCCATTGTTCCTGTCCGCGAAAATGCAGAAATGCGCGCGCGCGCGCGCGCGCGTGTGTGTGGATATGTGTGTGCACACGTGGTAGCTCACGAGGAGGCAAGGCACCGCGGAGTCGTTACGATGGTCGACAGACCGAAAACCAATCATCTCGCACGACCGGCGATGCTCTCGAGGAACCTTGAACTCTGCACTCAACTAACAAAGTTGGAATTTCTACGTGCCAGGGACGAATGCCTCGAATTTCCTGTTCATCCCACGAATTGCAGTCCAGAGTAAAAAGGTACTCCTCCGATATCGAATGGAACATGATATAGACCGCGAAACCCGAAAGCGGTCGCCTCTTCTTACGTCTCATCGAAAATCATCCTAAATGCTCATCCATAAACCAGATCCTTCCATTTCATTCACTGCACTTCTTCTTATGAAAGGAGAACGTCACGCATTTTCTTATTCCTCCGTTTTTTAACACGGAAGACTCGAATCTTGCGATTTCAAAGAATCGATACCGAATACGATTGTTTAATTTTCTTTATTTTAATCTTTCACATCAGCATGGATAAATCACACAGCACTGTAGAGTCGCGTTTTAAAATTTTCTCTTCCTTCTTACCACGTTTGGAACTCTCTGTGAAAAAGTCAGCATTTTTGAAATTTATGAAGTAGTACCATAAATGCAAGGGTTTAATTTCCAAGCTAATATTTCCTTTGACCGTCATGATACGAAGAATTTCTGTGCAATTTAAAGAAGAATGTTTTTACTGCATTCAAGTCATCTAACAGATACGGAGAAGCTAAATTAAAAGTAGTTGAAAACCACAGTCTAGTTTAATTGTTCAGAAACTCATACTTATCTTGGTTAAAAATATTCTTTAGAACATATTCGCTTGGCACTATTTTTATCGCACATAAAATGTGTTTGTAGCTTCAGAAATGGAGTATGTATTATAGTTTCTAAATGAGGCACTTTGTTCCCATTTTCAGAAACGAAATTTGTTCATAAAGATATTGTATCGTAACGTTTCCAGTAATTAGCAAATCCAAGTTCGTGCATTAGAATCGAACGAGCCGAATCACTCGATTATTCGACGCAACTCGTGTTATACATATGTATGTTAATTAACGTTTTCGCGAAACCGAAATCCAGTGAATGCACGAAACTGTGTTAAATTCTCTCCTGACTTCGCTCATTGGCTTTCATCGGGCAATAAATTTCAAGCCAACACTTCCTCAAATCGATCGAGTGATTCCGAATCGAGATTAATTAATGTTCCGTTAACGTTGCGACGCGTGTACCGCGATTCATGATCACGAGCGCTGCACGCACGACACAGAAACCGAGCTCTGCATGAACCTCGATAAAAGTTCATTAAACTGTTCCCATAATGCAACTGTGTCGTGCTACTATAAACTTACAAGTTTGTTAGTTAGAGCATTCAAATTGATATATGTTTAATAATGTACAGTGTTGTATAAATAAGATTGGGGAGCTTTTGTTGGTTTCATTTTCTGCTTTTTAACATGTTAATTGCCATGTCGACCACACGTGACATCACAGGTGACATTAAATTTTACGTTAATCAGGATTCAGAGTAGTTTCGATTTCGTTAATTAAATTGCTGCAAGTTTTGGGGAATTTTGAGATTGGGACGTTCCTCTTGATGAACACTGTGCATTAGTACATAAGCCAGGGCGTTTAGTTTCGTGGCCGAATGTCTACGGATAAATAGTCCGGAACTAACACCGTTTCCAGGAAGAAGAGCAGGCTAGGCACTTTGATCAGGGACTTCAATCTCTCGAAGAACATTTAGATTTCACGCGCGCGGGGAAGCCTTCAACCGCAACCGAAAGCCGAAAGCGGGGCCTGAATAACCGTGGAAATTGTTACAACTGAAATCCATTCGAACGTCACGTTAAAAATCGCGTGGTTTCCACGGACTCGGTCCTGTCGCGACATTGTTTAATTACTCCGCCGTAATCAAGTTACGAGAACGCTGATTCCAAGGAATTCTTCAGCGTGATCGACTCGCTTCACGGAAATTCCGTTCTGCACCCTCTGCGACCACGAAAACAGATCTTAATTATATAAAACAGCAATTAGTCCAAGTTCTTCCGTGGCGGAAGCGTGGGGGAATTGTGTTGTAGAAGTGGAAGAGTAGAATAGGAGAGAGTCTTAACCTGGCGACTCTGAGCAGCGGACGTGTTAAACGATCTTCGAGTACATCAAAATTAGAAACGATACAATTCGAATTTCTCGAAAAATTTGCGCAGACATGTCCGCATGTCTCGTGGTTGTCACATTAAATTTTGATTGCAGCAATTAATTTTACGAATAAAAGATTTATGAAATAATTGATTGTCTACCATTTGAAAGTTGTACTATTTAATAATAACTATTACAAATTTGCTTCATCAATAACTGTTATAAGTGATCGAAATGAATTTCTCTCATTGATAACTGTTATGAGCGATCGAAATAAATTTATTTCATCGAATAACTGTTATGAGCGATCGAAATAAATTTATTTCATCGAATAACTGTTATGAGCGATCGAAATAAATTTCTTTTATCGAATAACTGTTATGAGCGATCGAAATAAATTTCTTTTATCGAATAACTGTTATGAACGACCGAAATAAATTTCTCTCATCGACAACTATTATGAGTGACCGAAATAAACTTCTCCGATTGATAACTATCATGAGCGATCGAAATGAATGTCTCTCATCGATAACTGTTTACGTGATCAAAATGAATTTCTCTCAACGATGATATTTACCAACAAGAGCACAAATTTTCGGTTACTTACAATCCTTATTCGTAACCAAAACGATTTTAGTCGATGGAATACTCGTTATTCTATGACCTTTTTTCTTTTTGATTATAACAGTTATGGTCCCTGGAAAATACATCAACAGAAGATACGCGAGCAAAGCAGCAGGGCCGTGAATGGAAATATCAATCTCGTGTTCTATTTACTCGATGACGTATTAAAGCTCACGACCCCACGGTTACATAGAGATTGCGCCTCGTGCGCCGCGCCGGCCTGGGTTTCGGTTTCAATGAAGAGTCGCGAAACTTTCTAAGAGCGAACCACTTTGCTCGCGTGCGCGATAAGCATAGTCGGCAAAATTACTTTGCATCGCTACACGCGCCATTACTGGCTCGCACACGATGCGATGCGATGGTGAACGTCAAGCTGAAAGCGTACCAGCAGAACACCTCCGTTAGGGACGTTCCTCCGATCATCGATCCCCTTATTTACGGTGACGCATTGTGAAACTGCACGTCTCTGACCACGTTGCGACACCTGGATTCTATGTTCTCCGAACCTGGACGACTGCCGATTCGCTTCGTAAACACGATGAACCGGCTACCGAGCCTTATAAACCCGTCGAAATTATGGTCTTGTTGCGACAGCGCCGGAGCATCGATTTTTATGAGATTGTTACATGAGCTATACAGTGCAAAAGTCGTGCACAATTATGGAAAATTTGAGGCTGCTGCTTTGCCAGTCAAAGTGAAATATTTTTTCTCCGAGACACTTGAAGTTTGGCACTTGTGGTTGAAGCTTGTGAAATTGTGTGTATTTCAGGGGTGTAAATATTTTAAACAGTTGTCGGAAGATAAATGCTCCAAGCTGAATCTAAATTCAATTGAACTTTGTAGGAATTTGAAGTAGCTTTACGGTACCGTTCTCCAGGAACAGTATTGTGGAGAACTTTCGGGAGACGAAGTGGTAGATGTACTTGAATCGTATTAAGCGATCGTAATTTCACACAGATGGGATTGAAAGGCCAGTTACGTGATCCATTACAAAGTGCCTGGCACACGTTGGTTTTTCGCTCCTGTCACGATCACGAGCAGGTGTTTCGTTTCTAGGAAGTCAGAATCCCATTCTCGCGTGGAACGGCGACGTTAACGCGCAGAATTGCTTGACCATAACCACGGTACGCTTACTTCTCGATGCCCACGCCTGACCTTGCCATACTGGAAGGTGTGAAACAACAAAAAAAACTGACTGCAGTCTGCTCATGTTGGTACTTGTAACGCGTGCAGTGCGTTGACAGCTTAATTTCCATCGAATGGCTATCAAACCAGTCGGTGTGAAGCGTTGCACAATCCTGCGTTTCTTGTGATATGGTTTGTCGGGACGCGTTGGAGAATTATTTAGTTTGAGAGCTATCTAGTCATCATTTTTGTGTTTTCTGATGGATAGTATTTTCAGCAGAATTGAAGTGGAAACAGGTGCGAAAGCACAACGCATCAGTCACATCAGAGTGAGCGAGTACTAAAATGCTGAAGAATTATGAACAGTGTTTACAGAAACATCGTGCATACATCCTTTACACTCCGTAGAACCAATTTGAATTGTAAAACCGCTATATTCTCCACTTTCAACAGGTGAACGAAAGAACAAAATATTTACATACAATCCTGCTCACCGAAACCATGATAGAATCCTCAGCCAAGATTTAGTCGACTTGAAAATGGCGGCCACAGATTGGCTACACCCATAGTCCCCAATTACCCGTGACTTATTAACTCTTCATTTAGTGTCGCAATGACCCATATACAGACCACCAATGGCGTCGATCTGGTTCAGAAGCCAGTCAAACACGTTTCTCGCCGTCAATAGTCGATCGGACGCATCACGCCTAATTCGAAGACGTTCTCCGGATCATCCCACCGGCGATGATTCACCTGATCCCACAGTGTCTCGCTTATATTTATGTTATACGGACAGAGAGGTGAGGAAAGAAAATGGCGTAGAGGCGCGAAATCTGTTTTATCCTCGGGTGAAACGCGGATAAATCTGAAATGTGGGTTTGGAGTAAGAAGGTCCTACGGTAACGGTGATCTCGTATAAATAATTGATGAGAAGCCACACGTATACGCCGGAGGCTGGTGCTCCGATTTGTAATTGTAATTTCGCGGGATACTTGCCCGGTTAAGCAACGTAATTACGACGTGGACTCGTTATCGAGCGGATTCTTGGCCAGAGAGGCGACGGCCGATCTCGAGCTTGTCCGTACGCAAAATGCGATCCTCTTTTTACGGGGAGGAGGGGACACGCGATGGGGACCGTGACATCGAATGGAAACCGTGACAACGATCCATCGCACCTGTCCGGTTCGAAAATTAGCTTTCCACGCCGATCTTTCTGCACGCTTCAATGATTTACCCGGAGGATGGAATGGAGCATTCTCTCGGCTTGTTCGATCCTGTGAGAACCATTCTGAGGACCGGCTACGTTCTCAAATGGAATTTTTGGACTCTACAGACTTCCATGAAAGTCACCAAGTACCATCAAAGTATTAAACAGAAACCGCGTTTAGAAAATCCTCGACTCGTTGATCTTTACTATTGGCTAATTGTGTGACGTCAGAACGAATGTCCATTCCAGATGTAATCTGTATATTTCCATCGACGACTGTAGCCAATAATAAGGCTGATTTCGAGGCAGAAAATGTGACAGAAGGTTGTAGACAAGGATCAAAGGATACAAGGAATGCGTCATGAAATTTAGGCCAACGTGGGTAGCTGAAAAACGGTAAGAAACGACCCACGCCGGCCTGTTCTCGATACGCAGACGTTTTACTCGTTATTTATATATCGAAAGAGCGGAGAAAATCCTTTCCTCGTTACACACCTACCAAACTCATTCCATAACATTTCTATGAAGCTATTCAGCCTTACTTGCGTCGTTGACTTGTGGCTGTAATGAAGAATATAGAGATAGACGTACATATCTATCACTGCCACTTTCATGAATGAAAATGTTTAAAACTCGCAATTAAGTGAGTAAGTCGTTTAAAGCAGTTCAACTTGATTAATTAACGAATTAGACACAGACGTGCCGTTGCTTAGTGACCTGATACTTCCGTTTCGTGCGTTGCTACTTATGCTTGTCATTTAACCGCGCGTTTCCTTTCGAGCGACGACCGAAAGGGTTCAGAACAAAGCGATGATGACTATCTGCGGCGTAGAAGAAGGTGCAGGGACCGTCCGACACGAATGACGCCCCGAAGACGAAGGAAGTGACGTCACATTATTATAGTTACCGGGGCTTACTAACCGGTCGCGGTTGACAAGCCAAGCGTCCACCGTGCTCTTTCGATCCCTTTTCGTATTCTTTTCTTGGCTGTACCGCAATGTCCGGCTCCGTTCTTTCCTTGAACCAAGGGCCCGCCCTTTAGTTCTGAGATTTTATGCTATTCTCGTAATTTCGCTTTATCTTTGTACAAGAATTAAACAAGAAGAATCGTCGAATAATTTTTAAACGGAATATAAAAATAGTACAACCGAAAATTGGAGATCTATACAGAAAAAAAAGATAGTAGAATTTGGTCAAAATGTAAAGGATAATTTGTAAATTGTTGCGTGACCGGTCTCGAATATTTTTCAAGCTAAGGATTATTTTTAAATGGCCCGTACTATACGGAACGCGAAGTTACCACTCTCGAGCAATTTCAAAAATTAACAAAGTAGCAAAAATAATATTCCATTATCGGAGCATGCTAACGAACACGTCACGCGCATGTTGGAAGAGTTTTTAAATTCCAAGCTCGCCACGGAAATCTGGCGAATGGTTTGAAAAAGTCGGCTGTATAGTATACTTTTCATTCAGAGGTATACCCGCATATTCCGATGGTGTTTACGTTTTTATAAATTCTTCAGGATTTTCGAATCGCATAAAAGCGAACGACGGATCCGGTACATGTAAAGTTTAAACACAGAGAGAATTTTTAACGAGATTTCGGTATAAAAAATTTCGCTTCGATGTAGGGAACACGTCGACGACAGTTTTTTTTTCCGTGTGACAGTTCGCAGTGCTGAATTTTCGCTACAATTTTGATGGATATTTGCTGAAACATTCACCGGGGAGTTAAACATTCCTGTTTTTAAACGAAATCGTATAGAACGTTCCTCTCGTCAGACGATAAAGTACTCGCGAATCAAACAATTTTTTCAAAAAATCATTGCTCGGTTTACGCTCAATTGATTCTTCAATGAAAAACCACACATTAATATTTGCACTCGAAACACTTAGCATTCAAACATCTCGTATTCTTGTACGGGACTGTATTAAAATTTAAACCAACTCTAAAAGAGAATATTTAAATACAACAAATCGACAAAGTTTGTAGAGAAATGTTTTTGACGATGCACTGTGCAGAAGATGTACAGTGAACAATATCGACTAAGCCTTGCTTAGCTGTGTTCCAAAGTCTAGTAAGACGTTGTCTTCGAAACAGTGCCGAAACAATGGCGCAGTTAGGCGATTATCGAGCGTCATGTCAAGTTCGGAGGGTCTCCTAAACCGCGTGCAACGTCTGACAAATCACCTGTGCGAGAGGTCGAAGACAAGCATGCCTACTCGCGAACATATGGGCCGTGCTCGTCGATTTTGGGTACATCTGTACGTGGGTCGTTAGCTACGTGTACACGAGCCAAGAACAAGATGCCATATATGCGTCCAGTCAGCGTGCTCGCAGATACGTGGGCCAAAGAAGAACGCGATACAACCGAGCCTTAACCAGCTCGGGCATTTCAAGATTACGGGACTGGCAAGGACTCTTGCGACCGTAAACGCAGTTAGGTAATCGAAACTAGTGGCCATGCATCGACTCCTCTGTCCGCAGATTTTCCAAGACTTTCCCCTTTCCTTTTACACGCCCCGAAAAAATATGCTTCGTTCGAAAGATACAAACTAAAAAAAACTTTTTAAAAAAAAAGATTAAACCGACTTCGAAAAAACGCACTAAAAAGAATGAAATAATTTCCATTTAATTTATGTGAATACACACAAACTTAAATACAATACAATCTTTTCGGAGGCGGCGCAAAATTGAAAATTTTCGACACTGGAAATTACGAAAATCCTGAAATTCTTCTAAATACTAATATATTTATATTTAAATAATATATTTGCGCCGCCTCCGAAAAGATTGTATTGTATTTAAGTTTGTGTGTATTCACATAAATTAAATGGAAATTATTTCATTCTTTTTAGTGCGTTTTTTCGAAGTCGGTTTAATTTAAAAAAAAAAATTTTTTTTTTATTTCACACTTTTTTATCTCTGTCAGCCGTCACATTCCAAATCGTAACTTATAAATATCTGAAAGCGGCAATCGATAACGGTAACGACGTCGCGTCGTTATTGTTCCTAATGTCTAACATTCAGCGGAGTTCACGACGGTATCACCACCCTACATTTTCGCAAATAAAATCGTAATTAATAAAGAAATGTAACATTTTTTTTGCACGGGACCATCCCGGGAACATACTCTACAAGATGCAAAAGGTTTCGTTCCGATTGGTCCATGCATCTCGACGTAATCGGTGAACATACATAGCAAAAAAAGCGAAAAAAAAAGAAAGGCACATACAGATCGAATTGAGTAACCTCCTCCTTTTTCGAAGTCGGTTAAAAAGCATTTCGTAGAGAACTTATAGAAAATACAAATGAAAATGCATACCTGCAACAACTCGAGACGAGAGGAGGCCTGTGGTGCTGCCATAATTGATTAAACGATCGTACTGCGACCACTCGACGGGCGATGCTTCGTATTTCTGAAACAAATTCGTAGACAGGACTCGTTAGAAATGTACAATTTTCCTGGGGATTTTTTAACACTGATATTTCAGCTTGCTTTTTCAAATTTGCATGTTCCTGTTTTGATGCAGTCTTACAAGAAACCGGCGACTTGTTTTATACAGAATTTCCGACATGTTCGCCAAAGTACCGGTAGCTGAGGGTTATTACTTTGGATACAGTCTGGTGCGTCCCCGGTGCACGCAAATCCGGATGCAGAACAGTCTGCACCTAAACGTGCGAACGTTTCGACGATCTTCTTCGTGAAAATATTTTAGAAGAATATTCGCCGTTTTATCTACGTCCTTCTCGTATCTAGAACGTCGATTTTTATGCGTTCATGGCTCTCGTAAAAGCTTTTAAGAGAGCGTGAAATAATTTTGGAATACGACACTCTTGCCATGTTGTTTCAAACTAGAAAACTATGAAGACATTAGAAAAAGTCATATTTCACCGATTCAAATTTTATCGACAGAGGAAACACACTTTTGAACATCCCGCATATCCAGATCAACTTTCTGATTTTACGAAGCTGAAGCTACCCAATATATAAGTTGCAGTATTTTCACAATTTTTAAGTGTCTATCTTTGGGTTCAGGTGTCCGAATGACCGCAGACGAAAAAGAGTAGGAAAACGATCGGCACAAGGAAACGTAATTGCGTCAAAGTTGAACGCGCCCACGCGCGACTTCTATCCACCCACCACTGAAAACATTCGATCTTTATCCGGAATAAACGATCGAAAGAGAAACAACGGTTCGATTCCTGCGATCCTTCCGCCCACGTGGTATCCTTTCTACGGCCGCTGCATTCGTCAATTATAATATTTGGCAGCTGCTAGACGCGCCGGAACTATACACCGTCAAATATAATCGGAGAGTCGCCTACTCGAACCACTTTTTTTACGATGTCCGTTCAACATTTCATTGGACAGAGACAATGGCACAAATGGCACAGCGATATGTCAGACAGAATCCACTATTTTCAATTAAAATCGCATCCTTCGATAAAATATTGCATCCCGCAAACGTAAATTTCTTAATCAATTTATACGATGCTTGGAAGATTGTTTTTAGCTACAGAAAATATGAAAACAGATTTTTCACAGAAGATCGATCTTTCATTAATAAATTCTGTAAACGTAACATCGTACTCGATTTATACGAAGTATTATGGGATCATGAAGAAGCCGACAAGGAGTGAATGATGCAGATTAGACAGTGCGGTTTTGATTGATGCGTCTTTGATCGAGAAATAATATCATTTAAATTCGGATGGCCGCTGAAATCGTCCTTGACGATGCTCCTTGCAGGAAATTATTAACTGGCATCGTTAGTCGTCGCAATAGAGTTTTTAGGCCATCAGCTATCCGTGAGTCACGTTCCATGACGTAATCGCAAGCAGTCGTTTATGGTTAAGAACCGAGCGACACGACTTCTTTGCGGCCGCTTTTCAATATTCCCGCCGAAGCTGGAATTAGAGCTCCTCGAGTTAATTAAAGTGATAATAGCTGCTTATGCAACGCGAAAACTTAATGTCCGAGTACCAAATAAAGGAAATATTGATTGTTACTATTATACTCTAAACAACAGACTTTAACGATTGATCTGGGATAACTTTGATTGAAGGTAACGTGTAAAGTTTGTCTAGATGTTGAACGCAGTAGACAATTAAGCACGAAGATATTTACGTTGAATAGGACCATCGCTTTTGGATCTAGCCGACTAAACCAGAACGTCTGCTGACCCAGGTATTCGGCAGTGTTCGTGTCTTTTCATTGCCGAGATTATTTATAGTTTTACTAAAACTTCACTAGGATTACCATACGCTACTCCCATGAGTTTGGCCACCTCAGGTACACGGCTTCATCTCTATAATTAAACGTGGAATACGCGGTCATTTCCGATGGAATTCGACGCCTTTTCGACGAGCACCATTTTCTCAGGTGTGCTCAGAATATTAATTCATTACATAACAACCATCATCTTTTATCGAACCTTTAAATGGAATTCCAATTCGAAGTTCATTAAAAATTTATTTGCGCTGCCGAACGAATATTTGGACTGTTTGAAATGTTCAAGTGTAATTACGGATTAAATAGCAAGTACAGAATTTTGTTGAACTCGCCGCGAATTTCCAAGCGTCAGCTAAAATATAGTCCGAGGGTCGAACGTCTACGAATTGCATGCAGATTCGAGCGCCGTCTACCGAAAGCATGCACATGTAAACAACGTAAACGCTTGTGCATCACGTGTGCAATTAACCACGCGTTCGCATGTGGTGCCCACGTGTTTGCCCAAAACGAGCAGAAAACGACACCGCCGACGCGCTACCGGAGTTATAATCCCATTTTCTCATTGTCAATTAATACATCAGTCCCATCAGGTTCTAATCTTCTCTAATTACTCCGACTTAATTCCATTAAGCCCCTCTCGGCTCCCTCGTAAATAATGAGCCACGAACACTCCAAAAATTAACACGTATCTCCCTAAACAAGATACACCGTCCACCGTTCAGTCAAATGTAATTTTATGCAGCGAAATTCGCTTGCGAAATATTCTAAAAAATATATTCAAATTTTTTAGCAAAATTCTTTGGTAAATAAAACTACACATATTTCCGAATTCACTGAATAAATTAAAGGGGTCATCGAGAGCAGCGAAATGCCACGACGGACATTAAAGTTGGATAACCTTAATCGCTCCAAAAATCAGTAGGCAGTTATTACTCGTTCTGGCTGCGTTTTTGCAAAATCGTCAAGGTGAAAAAATTCCCTCAGATTGCCATGTTCAGCAGTCACTGGTCCAATGATTTAACGGCCCGTTCTTATTCGCGTAACGGTGCAATTAGGTAGCTGCATCTCGCGATCGGCCGGTCATTCGGGAGCCAGGCTGTGGCCTATCTTTCATCTCGGCTCGCATAAGCCAGACATGTGGCAGACGCGATTCTCCTCGGTCCTTCGCGTTTCTCATTGTGAAGAATTCGCGAACCGTAGTCCCGGTTCCCGCAAGCGTTTTATGCTGTCCCCCATTTGTCCGTCTTCACGGAAAGAAAAATTTCTTCCTCGAACGCAAAGATTTCTTATTGACAAAGGTCAAGTAAAAATGCTGTTAGTTGCATTTAAAAGTGTAGTTCATACCAAGACCGCATAAGATCGTAGCATAATCTAACAACTGCACATCAGCATTATCGATTACTGTTCTCAGATTTTCCAATGACTAATTGTAAGCGAGAAGGTAAGTGCATTGCACCGAATGAATGGTCGCGGAATGCAGGTTGCGAAGTGCATTGTACCGGGGACATGATTATACGATGTTGGAAATCGAACGTGTTTTGTAACGAGCCATTTTGAGACTAAATCGCGACTCTAAGAAAAATTGCAACGAGAATACAAATGCTCTAATAAAAATAACAGGAAGCTTTTTAAATATTTAGGTGTTTGTGGGATTCCGAAATGATTAGTTGAGGATTTTAGCGTAGGTCGCTGTCCGGACTATCGGCTTCGGCAATTAATCGAACTCGCGGACGTCCATGATATGATATATAGCGTGTTTACAGGTATTCTCAAGAGGCATACGCGTGCAAACGATGCACTCGAGTACGTCCTCGTGGGCGCATATCTGCGCGATCGCATTTACGATGTGCGTTCGAGAGGATCGGACCAACTCGACCGTAGAACCCGATGCGATTTGCGCCTCGCGCTGCAAGTTGAATTCATTTGACTCTGGCAACAGAAATCGAGGAGGTGTTAATCTCGTATTATAATGAAACTTTGCGTCTGCGAAACCAAACCGCAGCAGATATCGATTTTGCCAATCTGTTCTGCTGGGTACACTTTTACAAAAGGAAATTGTAAAGTGCTTCCGCAGACTCTGCATCCAAGAGTAAAATTATCAATATCTGACGAGATGTACCTATTTGTACTCTTGGTAACATTTTCGCAAAAGAAAGTTAGCTCTGAAAAGTAAGCTAGATCATTACAAAATACAGCCAACTTCGTTCCGATTAAATTCTCCATTGATTAACGAAACACGTCTCAAGTTTAATAGGTCGAAGCATCCTTCATTCTTTAAAAAGTTCTGTGCGCAGAATTTTAACCAAATATTTCGAATTCTTGCATTCGGTAGAACTTCAGGAATTTTTCTTCGGCGTGTTTCATTCTCACTAAAGCAAGTACAGTTTGTGGAAGTTTATCGAAGGATCAAAAAGCGTGGATATACTTGTTTCTTTTTAAATTGCGAAGCCCGCATCTATAAACCATACCGATATTCATGTTCGCCAAAAGAACGTTTCTTTAAAAATTAATTCATACTATTCCAGTATAATATAAAGTAATTTTCAATTGGGAATTACCAAAAGTAATTCTTAACTCTACTCCTCCCATTAATTCATAGAACACAAAACCATGAAAACGCACGCAGTAAACAACCGCGCGAGATTCAAATATCGACGTGCATCTCACCGCGAAATTTTCTCAGGTTTCCGCGTTATCGGGGTATGTTTTAACGAGAAAATCGTCTGGGTTTCCTGTCGAGCTGTCAGTACGGTAAACAGACGGTCTGTTGACGAGCGGACAGCACACGTTGCCACGTCGCGTCGCTTCGAAGGGTTATCGTTCGGAACCGGGCAGCGGACTATTAATCGTATGATAAGGCTTGAACGGTACTCGCTCACCTCGGTCAGAAAAGGTGTCCCGGCGATAAGTGATACGCAGGTGATCCCTCGTGGCTCGTCCTTACGTGAAGAGAACCGATGTAGCACTGACAGTTCCACCATCCCTCTCTCCTCGATCGCGCGAAATCCCACTCTGCTTAACCCTACAGCTCCCTCTCTCCGTCCTACTCCCACCAATTTGCCGTGGGTCGCTAGACAAGGATCGACAGCACTGCTAAGGCTGTCTATCACCAGTCAAAACAGATCGACAATGCCGGGGAATCGTGAAAAGCCGCGGGGTAAAATCTACCCTTGAACCGAATTACATCAAAGTATACACTCATCAACTCGTAAAGAAGAAAATTCTGCTTTAAAGTAGCTGTTATGAACATTTTCTTTTTTTTATTGAGAAAATCTCAGAAATGAGATTTATTACAACGTTAGGTGTAAACATAAATGGAGTATACAGAACAAGAATCTTGTACAAAACTAAACATGAGGGTGTACGACCATTTTGGTATGAACCGTTTTGTTCGTGTCGAGAGTTCATGGGTGCAGGTGGTTTTAAGTTGTTTTAATCGTTTCTCAATCGCAGCATAGTGATATTAATTGTAGTTACCCGAATGATGTATCTGCAGTTATCAGAGGATGTTAGATGGTGGGGTCTCGATTGCGGCTTTAGGCTCCACCAGGATTTACGACATAAGTCACACTTCTATCCATATAAGGCTTCGTCTACGAACTCAGGTGGAACAGACGGACAGGTTGCTCGTCGAAATGATCGATTGCGAAGCTGCGAAGGATCGCTGGTGTAATGAGCTCATATACAAGCTGTCTTCTTCCGATTTATAAGTGGTCGCGCTTGTGTGTACGTTTTATTTTTTCCCTGAATTCTACCCTGGATCAGGGATGATTAAACGACTGCTCGAACTGACCTATCATCGTCTTCCGACGGTTCTTTAAACGTGTCTAAATGAAATGTGCAGCTGCGCTAACACATTATTTTTGCAACTATAAGATAATATTAAAAAGTACACGAACAAAATAGATCAGACACAGAATCGACGGTCACGATAATAATTAGGATAGGAAGCGATTCCAGGAAAAGAAGGCTTGCGACAAACAATGGCTACGACGACTCTCCGCGTTAATATTCAATTTTAACGTATTCATCGGGTGATTAAGCGCGGCGAGTCATCGAGCAGTTTCCAATACTAATTCGCTATACAAACACCCACCTCCGCAACGTCTGAGAGTCTCAATGCCGCAGACAATCGGTGCTTTTAGTTGTTAATTATACGCGCACTGCCAGTTGAGAGATTCGTTATACACGCATCCACGTTTCGTCACGTCCAACAATTCTGACAAACGACAAACAAAATTTGCGAAGATCCGCGCACTTTCTTAAAGATCCTGTATCCGAGAATTTTGCGCAGTGGACAGTAACAAACGGTGTCGCATCAATTGACGGCGGGGCCGAAATTTTCGCCGTTATTCGCCGGGGGAATATTTCCGTACAGCTGGAAATTTCCCAGCAACGTCCCGTGGAGCGTTATGAAATTATTACACGACAGTAACAGATACCTTTGGCGGATTAAAGTAACCGTAATCCATTCACCGGCGTGGGTGGACAGGCGCGAGGAAAGTGGCTTATTTTACCGAAAGGAGAGGGGAAGATAATCTTGAGCACGTCCTGGGCAGAAACCTCCGGTTTCCTGATTCATAGGCTGCCTCGTGTTACAGGCTCCTCCCGGGCGCTATACCTCGAGAGAGCATTTTACGGCCCCGCTAATTAAAATTACGCCCGACTGAACGCGTCGCATCCATGGCTATCGCGATGACTCCGAAGCCTACCAAAGGAAATCGTAATTGGTTCCTGTTATATCAACAAATTAACAGCAACGCTTCGCCTATTAGTATTAAATCAATAGACTATATTAATTGGCTCTACCGTGCACATTGTTTCACACGAACTTGGATTCCAGCATTCCAGCACTGGATCCTGCGTCCCTACCAGCACAAATATAGATCTAGATCGTAATTCTCCTGGTAGGATCTAACAGTCGGTGGAAGTTAGCAGTTTTCCATAAGTTTCGCAGTATATTGTCCACGAGTCGGCAAACCAGTCGTCCGCGGCGAAAACCCATAAGGTGTTAGATCTATTCTTACACCATCTCTGCGGCTTCGCGCTTTCGGGCCGGCAAATGATCCTGAGAATTCAGCAAACGCCACATTGTCTCCGCGTGAATTTCAACGCTGTGGCGTCACAGTGCTCGAGACTGTCGTCGAGAAGACGATTCCACTGATTAATGTCGCGCATTATTTCACCGCGAATGCGTGCACACGTCGAAGTAACCTGCGGCGCTGCGAGTGTATGGTAGAATCTCCATTCGCCTGAGTAGAGGCTTCTAGCACCGTAAGCTCTTACCGAGGCAGCGTTAATTCGATCCCCTTTAATTAACGGCCTTCTGCTGTCTGAGCTTAAAGCCTTTTCTTCCCTGCCACCGGATGTTCCCCGGCTCGAAACACTATATCCGACAGTAGACAGTTTGGTTTCAGTCGAACTGTTCTTTCCTTTGCCCGAGAGAAAGGTGAAGTTGGATCAAAGAAGAGGAAGCTTCCTTCAGACGATGTTGCTTCGCGACGTCTTCGATGTTCGGCGGATGTGTTGTTTAATTAAAAATTTTATCTTGGGCGTGGCGAGAGGTTCTAGAATTTTCTATGATTCTTTTATCATGCATTTACGGCAAGAACTAGTAGGTGTATAATTGAAAACAGTAAAAAGATTCAAAGAACTTAAAGATTAGTCTAAAATTAGTAATGAGGAAAATATTATTTTCTTAGGAAGAGATGAGACAATACAGACCTTGAAAATTAACAACAGAGTAGAGGAGTAAACAACTCCTTATCCTTATTCTCGATTTTCTGTCATCCAGCCTGTTCCTCATAAAATTCTAATTTGTCGAATTCGTGGGTGGCAGGAAACATGACTAACGACTCGATTCTGCGTCTTACAGAATTGTTATCGTTTTATGTAATCGGCTCTGCGCAGATTCGATTTTATTCGAAAGCCCCGCGGTGTTTTTCAGCTCATTATATCCTGAAACGATTCCCATGCGACTGTAGCCTCGACAGCGAGCCGATAAAAAGTTCGATTTTATTTCATTCTCGCACTGCTGTGTCTATGTATGTATATCGACGATGTCACGTCTCGTACTCGAAATTGTATGCAAACACGCCGGTTAATTGGACGCTCTTGCCGTCATATTGCAGCCGCCACGGTTTTCATGCTTGTTTGCCGGACTTCACTAATTAGCGACAAATTGACCGTTAAAGAATCAGTCTGCGTGGCGAGGTACAATATTCACGGTGCATTGCTTTCGAAGTAAATCGTATAATGACGTATAATATCATACATCATTAGACTGCGGATTTAACGTATTTATGATAAAAACGAGTAAGTACAATTTAAAGCAGTGGACAGTGAAAAACCTATTTACAGTTCCCGCAAATTTTTTGCATAATCTCTGTCCTCTTGACCACATGTACGTATCCTTCCCCGATTCTCATTGATATTTCCTTATGTGCGTGTCCTTATTTCCATCCTGTCTTATATTACAATCGCGGAGGCTGAGGTTCAAGCACCAATCGCGCGAACGTTTCTGTCGCAGGCGAAACGGGCCGACTTTATTTTCAATCGTTCCCGTAGCACCGCGAGGAAAACTACGGGTGAGGGTAATATCATCGGGGATCCCATTCGAGCACGTCATATCGCTTCCCGGGCGAGGTTTATTTGAATTCACGCACGCCCCGACGGTTTATTCGCACGAATGACGCCCGCTTATCCCTATTTCTGCAGTTTTCATCTCGCGAAAATGCAATCTTCGGAGTCACGTCGCACGTTATTCGATCCCCGGGACCGAAAACGAAGTCGAGGCACGAAGACGCGGGCCGAGCCGAGCCGAGCAGAGCAGAGCGGTGCCGAACCGAGCCGAGCCTTTGTGGATAGCGGAGCGTGTGCTGCCTCGAATCAGCTTTACCGAGTGCCGACGATCGAAATCGTGGAAACTGGGCCATCTCTGATCTTCCGTGAATAGCCCCGGATACATTGTTCCGAAATTTTTTCCGAACTTACGAAAATGTTACCCGATATCGCCGAGCGAAACCGGCATGCCGGAAAACCTGCCGCACACGGTTCGATACCTTGCGATCACATTTTTTGAAATATGCGGCTCGCGTTGCCGCAGACCAGATCACTATGGAGAGATGATAGCGGTTTCTATGGGCCTCTGTAGATCAGGCTTAACTGCTTTTGTCAGGAGCTGCATCCTTATACTTGGACTGTGCATTTATGATAGAAATTGAGCAGGTGTTATTTAACAGAATATAATAGAAAGATTGAAAGAATTTAAAGAGTTTCTCTTGAGTAGCTAATTAAAAGTGTTCCCAGCTAACTTGGCCACTTTAAATATCTCGCTTAGTTTTATTAATAGAAAAAAAAAACGTTGTAGGACAATATTAAAAAAAATTGATGAACTTGATATCTAGAAAGAAATCAGCTTGAAAAAAGTTTTTTCCCAATCATTCTATTGCTCCTTCGGTTAGGTTAATATTGTCCTATAACGTTTTTTTTTTGTTAAGTTAGCTGGGACACCCTGTATTATAATCAGGTTACGAATCCCTATCGAAAACTTCAAACATACAAAGTTAATTGAAATTTCGCACAGCTTGATATTATATTTCACTCACCGCGGCCATCGGTGAAAGTAATTTTTTACTGAAAGTTATGCGATGATAAAAAGCAAGCTATATGTCAAGATTTATTTCAGTAAGTAGTTAGCGTTTCTCTTTTTTGAGAAAATAAAAATCGGGAAAATGTTCTTGCGAATAATTTTTTTTTGTTTGGCTAGTCGATAGAACAGAAGAAGCACGCCGTGATCTCATAAGCGGCCTTAATAGTTCTTCTCTCAGTCCTCAGATGGCGGCAAGCGACGATGCCTCTTGCTGCTCGGCCTTGTTCTACTTCTGTCGGCCTATACGTTTACCCGTACTCCTTATCGCGTAAAAATTCCGTAGTACTCGCATTTTTCTTATCAGCCGCACTTTCGCTTCTGCAGAAATCTGTGAGCAGTATTGGAAAATCATTTGAAAATGCTATCTGAAATATTTAATCTCGCGAACGTGCATAAACGGTTTGCAAACTTGACGCTTCTTGCATACATTAACGTCTATAAATCAAACTCTCGTCTGAAACGATCAACGTTGCAGTTGATACGAACGCGGCAAGATTTATGTTGGAGAACAGCTAATTTCTAATTTTATTGAACCATCGTTCACTATCTTCGACGCTCAATTGCAAAATCGTCGATCGACCGACCGGAACTGTTATAGAAAATAATGTTCTACACGTTAGTGTTGTGAAATTTTTATGGAAAGCTTCTTTGTGATGCTCAAGGCCAGAAATCGGTGTCGGACCGCACCACAGTCATTCCGAGCGATATTGCCCGAAAGTTTTCTACTTTGGCGAGCCAGTTCAAGATCCCTCGAGCAGGCTTGAATTCCATCACTATGTACGGTAGTCGGAATGCGGTCGTTTCGCGTTTCAAGGTCCTTAGCTCGGCATACGCAGCCGTGGATTTGCGACCAAGGACATACACTCGCAGCTTTTGCATCGTTCCGACGAAAATTCCCGCGATTTCCTCTCCGTCGCGCCGCGCCAGTCTCCGGGGATCTCATGGCCTACTGAATACAAAGCAGGACACGCGAAGCTTTTTAATTTATCCGTCCTCCCCCTACTCGTATCGTTCCCATTTTTTCCCTTTTTTTTTTCTTTTTTGAAAGCTTCTTCGTCCGGGGCTAAAGGGAACACGTTTATCGATGGCCACGTTTTTTACGATCTCGGCTGCATTTACGGTTTGTGGGCCATCGTGGGAGCTCGAGACATCGAGTGATATTAAGAAGTTATCAAATGCTACCCTTCCTTTATGGCCTTTCTCATTTTTCACGCGCTGCAAACGTTAATAACGCATTTTTAGGATGCAGCTCAGTTTGGCTGGCGCATTTTGTTGATTCAGCGCAGGCGATCTTCTATGGTAATGCTTCTTCTTCTTCTTCTTTATTCGTTGGTTGTATCGATGAGTAAATTAAACTTCCTAGATAATAAAGTGAAATGAAGTATTGAAGGCATTGTAGGAGATATGTTTCTCGCGAAGGAAATGTTTAAGCAGAATCGTCTACAAGCACCGGACAAAATCTGCGGTAAAATGTACTTCAACGTGTCAGAAAAATGCACGTTTAATTCTGATTGATTATAAGATATTGTACCATGGAAGACGTTTCAAGGAATCGCGTTCGAAGGACCATCGATCATTCCATCTGATAGACGTGTCTCCAAGTTCTGCTAACGTTCCAAGGCCGATTTGAAGAACAGGTCGAAGGAAATGGAACAATTTATGTCGAACGAAGAGCATCTACAGACATTTTTCAAATTAAAAATGATGAATCATTCAATAGCCGGTCATAGAATAAAACGGTTTAAACGTACGTCACATTTTTCATTAAACAGAAACGTTAAAGTATTCATATTTCGCATTATTTCCATTAAATCGATTCTCTAAATTATGCGGAACGACTTCTGGCTCCTCGAAAAAATTCAAATCCGTTTGTTCCATTCTGAAAAAAGTTGCTCGGATTGAAAGATAGCCGGAATACAAATGAAAGTCACTGGATTCAGTTCATCAGGACTCGATATTAATTTCATCTGCGCTATTTAATTTCCACAAGAACGTTTCATCGTTCCACGCGACGAGATACAGTCGGCATTGTTTCGAATAATCGTCGCCGGTATTACACTCTTCGTTAGCTTGTTCCCGAACTTCCTGGTAAAATTCTCACGATTTAATTGAAAAGTGAGCCCCTTCTACGCTTCGTCAATTTTAATAGAACCCCAGCCCCGGTCCCGTGACAAATTGCGTAACTGCAAGTTTTACGATCGGCTGTTGTAGAATCGAGGCGATTAATAAACGAAACGACGCCAGTTCCTGTCGACGGGGCTGAGAACTGAAAGTGAAAAGTTGGGAACAAGTTTCCTCCTCCCTCTTCCTCCTCATCCTCTACCTCCTCTTCCACCTCTTCCTCCTCTTGCTCCGCCATTCGTACCCTCCCTCGAATCCTTTTCTCATTGTTACTCCGGTTGCTTTTATCAATTTCCTTCCCTCGTCACGCTATTTCCCCAAATTGCTCGAATTCATCCCTCTAACAACTTAACTTCGATTTCACTTTATCAATCCCGTTTGTTCTATTTCGCTGTGCCCGGTTATTGGTAATCTTTCTGGACCTACCCGGCTGACTATTATTCGCAGAAACGTTCACATTTTCCGGAATATTCGAAGCATTCTTCGAGTAACGTGGTTAATTCGTTTCGAGAACAATTTGCAGGTTATTCTTGGCGAATTAGTCGAGTTGAAAATTTTAGGCAGATGTCTAAAATATTTCTACTTAAAATTGAAGTAGGTTGCCCATTGTCCTGCGACACTAATGAATTGAACGTTACGCGAAGCGAACGAAGTTCTACTTTGCTCTTAATCAACCCTTCAGACAGCCGCAAAGAGACCGGTTAAAAGTCGGTGTCGAACAAAAAGTCCACAGTTAAAGTGACTCGAAAAAAAGATGTCGCTGAACGGAACGCAACACACGCGAGAAGAAAATTCAAAGAATCCTCTCCCGGTTTTCTTGGTACAGCGCGCTCTTTTAATATCTTGTTCTCGCCTGCCATTATCACGGATAATTTCACCGGCTCCATTTTCTCCCGCAAAATTTTCCTTCTCTGACCGTTTTATCGCGTTCTTCGTTTTGCCACCTTTGTGTACCGCTTCCGGTTTTTATCCACCCCTATGGCCGTCCCTTTGCAAGCTTCCTTTTTCCTCGCCGAGTTTCCTTTTCCCTTCTGTAGGCATTTTTTCCCCGTTCAGAAAAAAGAAAACGAATTCAGGGAAGTGGCAGAGCCCACGGGCGTCTTAATCAGATCTCAGTCAGTCGCGAAGGGAAAATAATTAATGCGAATAAGATTACCAGACGGGATTTCTCCTCAGATAAACTTTCTAATTATCCGGCGACGTTTCGGGCCAGACTTTACCGTCCCTTTAGTTCTTTCCCGAGATGCTTATCGTCTTTAGATTTCGCTGGTGTTAGGGAGTTAGGTTCCGTGCGCCCGAGAAATCATTTGTCCACGAGGAAATTACGATAGGGAACTGTATCGATTTTTTCCGATTCCTTCGAGCCATTCTCCGGGGACTCTCGAACCGTTCTCGAATCCACGATAAATCTCGCAGATTTTTATCGATTCCGGACTAAGTCACATATTTCTATCAGGTGTGCAAATAAGTAAGAACTTTTTCCAAATTTAAGATTTTATTACATAAATCAGGTGCAAGATCACGTCTCGAAGTGATCACCCTCATTCTCTACATATAACCTTTTCCCACCTAGGGAAAATATAGAGCGCCACTCTTTCAGGTGGCGCCACAATCGGGAAGTAATTCGAATTCAGTCAGAAGCTCGATTGTAGAAAACAAAGGGGAAGGACTTATTTGCACACCTAATATATTAGGTACTCGAATCAGTTCTCCCCGTTCTTTCTGTAAATATTCAATCGTAAACACCGTGTCGAAATCTGTGAATGACATAAAACAAGGCAGTACAATTTCATGTGGAATCATTGCGAACAGATAACGCGTGCTCACAGAGGCTTTACCGTGCAAATTCTCTGTAACTTCGCAAACATCAAACGATTGAACAAAGAAACAAATCCGTCCACCTGCGAAACAACGTATGTTTATTGCGTGAGAACGTTTTGTAATGCTCCGAGCTTTTTCCCGCCTGTTTCGGAACGGTGGAGGAGTAGATGAACATTCGCAAAAAATAACATCGAAGCTTCTGGGGGTTTTTGCATAGCTTTTAATGGCGCGCTGTGGAAATATCAGGTTCCCACGAGAAGTGTATTTTCGCGAAATCTTCTTTGTTCGAGAGTTTCGATGGTTTTCGGCGTGTTTCTTTGAGCTTTGATTCGCGCGGAAAAGTGCGGTGATCGAGTCTGTGCGGATATTTCTGCAAAACATGTACTCAGGGTAATACGTAGTCATTTTTATAATAAATGTATAAGATTCGTAGTCCATCGATTTGATTGAAAGATTGATTTTTCTGTTAACTCTCGCTTTCGAGTGATTTGGTATTGGTTCGATTTTGTTTAGCGTGCGTGTACAGTTTTCTAAATAACGTTTATTAAACGTTCTTGATGGACTGCAATGGTTGCAATAAATCGAAGACTGTACAAGAAGAGTGATATATTTGACGGCGGATCATCGTAATAATTAAGCGTGTTTGTAATATATATCCCGTGCTCCGGCGAAGTATACTCGAACAATGTTCCGAATTCATGAACTTCCATGATTCAAGGAGAAAACGGATCAACCCGGCACGATTCCGAAACACGCGTGCCGTTCCATCGATCTTCGTCGTGAATAACAATAGCAGACGCGAACAAATATGCGCAAACAAATGTGTCCGAGCTAAATATAAAGCGAATAGACTGGATATATTAGCTCGTTTCATAAGTCTTCGTCGTTTCCGACAGGTGTAAAATTTATATAATGCACTGCCAGTTAGTCAAGTATTCATACTCCCCGGTTTTTGGATACTTTATCAACTTCAAGCGATTCATGCATTCTTAACCGATATGTAAAATTTTTATCAATTGCAATGGACGTAGCGCGAACTGGACTTTCGATAAAATCATTATTACGAGATTAACGTTCCAGAAATGTGCTCGTACCTATAACAGAAATCGGCACAATGAATTCCCGAGAAAGATGCTAAAAAATAAATTAGCATTCTCCGCCGTGTTTATAGGAGATTGTTTCGAGCAGGAGTGTTCCGCGAAAGAGATGATCCTCGAAGGAAACGGCTATTGAAAATCGCGGAACTTCGAAGCCCGCTTTAAATAACAATTAGCAAGAGGAAGAAAGCAGTTGTCGGCGTTCCATTGTATTCGAGTAGGTAGCGGGGGGAATGGAAGAAAGTTTTTACACGAAACAGCAGTTCACAGCTGGCGCACAACCACTAATTAAAAATGTTTGTTCGACGTACCGGCGCGGCGCGCGGCGTTCAAACGCGTTGTTCGCGTATTTTGCGGCCGCTGCGAGCGAATAAAAAAATAAACGAGCAGAATGGAAAATAATTGGTACCGTGGGCGACGTGCAAGTGTGACAGACGCGCGAGCGCAGAAATTTCGTCGCGTTAAATCTCCCGCCGTTAATGAACGATACTAATGAAAAATATATTTAATTGGAACCGGTGAAATGAAAAGCTCAGCGACTGTCGCTCCAGCATGGCAGAGTTGAAGTTCGCTAGCGTTGTCTGTATAATATCGATATACCATTAAGCCGTGCCATAAATTTTTCAACGATTTTTCGTTAGGAAGCTAAATTGATCAAATAATTCGGAAATTTAATTCTTAGAGTTATATGCGACTTTGGCAGCGTTATAAAAGCGGTTCGATATCAGGAGTTTACGTATCGGCCACAGTCCGAGGAGCCCCGTGGAATATTCTAAACGCGGCCGAACGTCCAAGTGCTTCCATTGTGCGATATTTGTTGCTTTCGCTTTTCCAGCTGGGAAAACTCTCGCCGCGTCGTCGCCGTGCAGCTGTTTGCGCGATGCTCGCTCGCGTGTTTTGCAAATGCGTTTCTCGCTCGATGACTGCCGTCTCGCCAACAATACATGTCTGACTTTTTAAATTTCCTCCGGCCCCGACCCGGTATCACGTTATCGCGAAACCCGCACGTTGTTGCGTCCTTCCCAGCCTGCTTGTTGTTACATTGAACCGCGAATTCTCGCAAAAAGGAACGCCACGATTAGGGCCGCTTGGCCCTGACAATATTTACTCGAACTTTCTTGTTAAAGAAAACGACAAGCTACTATTTCTCCCAAGAACTTCATGATATGTGCCTAGCCTTTAACTGATTCAGTATTTATTTCACCCGTTGAGGGCGAATAAAACAGACAGACAGCAAGACTAAAAATCTGTTTACGCGCGTGGATTCTCTGAATATGAACAATATTCATCAAATGTTGTACTACGCCAGATTAAAATCGGATTTGAACACAAACACAACATTTTCAAGCATCCTGAATATTATTTATCAGCGAGATGAATTTTGTCCTTGTGTTCTGCTCTTTCTAAAGCAGTCTAAACGAGAAATTCCAAGGAGATTGTCTTAGTAATTAGATGGAATAATAAAGAAGCTGGGCGCGATCGAATCGTGAACAGTGACGAAAATTGTTTCGGCAAACGAAGCATCGGGACGCACGCAAGGAAATGCAAGTTCCCAGGTCCGGGTTAGGTTCGCTCCTCCGGAAGGCAACGGTGTGCGCGATAGCTCGCCGAATTACTAAATCGACGCCAAGCTAAGACCCTAGCCGTACGCTACGATACTGCCGTGACTCCACTCATCCGCGGAACGATCGGTATTATTCCGCCAGATAAATTCACGTTTATCGACGATATGTTCGCGAGCTGGGTAAACACTGTTCACCGGAGCACGTGTTTTCTTTTAGTCTGCTGCGCGCGTTGGAAAATCTACGGGATCCCCGTGCGCTGCCATATTTCCCGCAGGGGGCTTCCTCCTCTTTTAATTTCACCGTAAATATGGATCGCTTCGGCTACGATACCAAAATTTATGCTCGGTTCACTATATTCGCACTGGAATTGTATTTGTAAGCTTGCCGGGAGAAGTTGTAATAACTTCATAACTAGACAGCGGATCTATATGCAAAATAAAAATTTTATATCTGAATTGCATCAAACTAAAGTGAGGTAGAAATTTATTTTCTTCGTTAATACATTTAATAGGTGGAAAATAATATAACATTACACCTTCTCATGTTTTACATTACACCTTCTCATTTTTGTCATAAGTGTATAAAATCCGCTGTCCATATTAATAGACAATAAATTGGTGCAATTTAAAACAATGAAGAAATTGAAAGAGGAGAAGAAATTTTAATATCTTCTGCTTCCGTGCAATTGATCCAAACAATTTTTGCATGAAAGTTAAACTTGTGCGAACTGGTTCAAACATCGCATAACAAATACCGATGCTATTCGCGAATGCGGACTCGGCTCTAATGATGTTTGTATGTCCCCCCGCTATTCCAGTTGGTAAAATGAAGTAATTTAGGGGTGAGAGCAGAGCGTTCGTTAAATTATTTCATCCGCGTACATCAAGTATCAGGAGTTAACGGGCGGTATAAATTGCTAGCATCGTTATCGCTACACCTCGTATAAAGTAGAGGGACAGGGGGGTGACGAGGCCCAGAAACTTCCCCCAGCCTTTCCCCGTTTCTGCTCAAAGTGGATCGCGGAAATTGGATTAACGAAGCGGTTAGCCGCACACCGGGATCGTCCGATTATTTCGAATGACAAATGACCCGCAGAGGCCCGTCCGTGTGGAAACGCAGGTGGGGACATTTGCCGTTGATGGGGCGACCGCCGCGCTGCGCCGCGCGCCGCACTGTTCTTGGATGCTGGAAACGCCTAACGCCGTCATGGATAAAGCCGACAGTCCGCAGACACGTTGCTCTTCCTCCGTTGCAAATCCCTTTGCAAGAAAATTCGCTGCTGTACTTATTCGATACAATGTTGATGCATTCTTTTGGATCAGCGAGGTCTATTTTCGTGAAATTCGAGAATTTTTCCGTGAAAGCAGTGGCACTATTCGCAGCATATTGCAAAAAAGTGTGGGACGTATACAATATTAATAATCTATATGGAAGGGCGAAGACACACGGTAGCACACACGAGGTCGCGAGTGGTCGGTCACTATTTTGACGACGACACACGGTGAATATTGCGGATTATATAGGCTGCAATACTCAGCGTATCTGTTCGCTTTGAAAGTAGCACACTCGCAACACGCACACACGGCCACGCTCACCCCAGCGTTATTTATTTCACTGAAACACGTGTGTATACGTATAATCGTGGGCGTACACGTTTGCGTCCGCAATATTACGCCCCCGTCTTTCGGAGGCCGCGCTCGAAGGGGCTCTTTCAGCGTTATCTTCCCTTTCTTCGAGTTTTCAGTGGCCGACCTCGCGATAGTGTTGCCATTATTTTGAACAAAAGCGGTGTAATGCGATTTACACGGTCATTACGTCGTTAAACGACACTTCGGTTGGTCTTCGAAGCTTTAATTATGCTGACAGCATCTTTTTGACAGCGATAAGCGTAACAATTCCAGTTTCGAGATGCACACGATAGTAAATACCGTCACACGACTATAACTTGGCCAACTTTCGAAATAGATAAATGCAATTTTATGTACCCATTTCCAAAACCCTATTCCCCGAGCAGCCCCCCAAAAAGAAATCAGTTTTCCAAGCAGTCGCACCAGAATACCGGCCGACCCCCATTATCTCCAAGCGGTCCACATATTTCAGATCGTGCAGAGTCCCAGGCATCGCATCGGTAGTAATAGTGATCGATTCGCTCCTAACCGAACCGGGCCACGGCGAAGTTCGAAAGGTAACGGTCGCTTAAAACGCCCCGCACGTTCTAAATGCATCAAGATAAGGACGTTTCAATAGGACGCTCGTCAGTTGTCGAACGCGCTCTCGCATCATCGGACGAGACACGGTTCTGACGCAATCGGTCGCGATTGATTCGTGGACTCGCGAAAGCCGACTGTGACGTGACACTTAGGCGCTTTCGGGGGTGGGTGGATGGATCGGAAATTTTGCGTCACCCAGTTTTCAGAAACGCTGGCGGAAACTTAAATGGATCAGATATTTCAGGCGCGTGGGACACAGACTCTTCTGCCGGGGGATCCGGATCAATTTTGCATTCCCCTCTTTCTCTCTGGCTCTCTATCTTTCTCTGGCTCGCGATCCAGAACGATCCAGCGATCCACGGAGCTCTCTGATCCGCCTATCGTTTCCGGCGAGTTACGAACTTTCGAGTGCGCCGACTACGACATCGCCATACCTACCGGCACGGCGCGGCTGGGCAGCACGAATTATTTATCCGTTTGAAATATTCAAAACTCAGATGATCCGTAATCTCAGTTGTCTCGGCCGGTCTCCGCTTGTCCTCCGAAGGGATTGCCGATCGCGACTCGATACGCCAAGGACGATTACGTCTCGGCCGTCTTATGTTCCTGTCAGTCCAACGAAGGATTAAATGCTCCGCTTGAACGTCTGCCGTATTTATGCGGTGCCGGCCTCCGACGAGAAACGATCTCCTTTCGACGATTTTCAGATGGAAAACCTCTTCGATAGTTACTTCTTATAAATCTCTATTAAGCTACAGATTTTTATCTCTTGAAGATTCTCCTGTAATAATGTAACAAGGTCAATAAAAAAGGATAAAAAAGTTCTGGAGGTCTCTTCAAGAATAATAAAATATATTTAAAAGACTTCTTAAGAACTACGCTTATATTACAATGCACTAAAATGGAGAAAATATTTTTTTCCTGGTTCTCCATAAAATACCGAATCCTGTTAAATGATTAACAATATTTTTCCCCAAAATTTTAAGCAATTGGTTTAAAATTTCTTCTGTTATAAAATCAGTGTCGGAATAGATAAGAAAACTTAAATATAAATTTAAATAAAATCATGATAAAATAAAAGCATGGAGCGCTAAACTATATCGACGTAATCTTCGTTTTATTTAAATTTATATTAATTTTGTAACGGAAGAAATTTTGAACTAATCCCTTAAAATTTTGGGGAAAAATATTATCAAACATTTAACTAGATTCGGTATTTTATGGAGAACCAGGAAAAAAATAATTTTCTCCTTTTTAGTGCATTTTAATATGAGCGTGGTTTTTAAAAAGTTTTTTTTATATATTTTATTTTATTTTCTACTTTGATTGTCATCGGAAGCAAGTGTGTATACAAAATTTCAGCGAGATTGGACGATGGGAGGAGGTTTAAAATTCGATTACAAGATTTTACGTATACAACAACAACACGGCAAGTTAATATAACTGTTGTAAGAATGAGAGAATATAGTATATAGTATATAGAATATAGAATACAGTTGAGCGAAACGTTTTTGAGTGGCTAAATTAGATCGTGCTGATCCACATCTGGCGCCGAGGTCATCGGAACGTCCAGCTCCCATAAACTTTAGTCCATTCGATTCTTCCGGTTCTCTGGGCTCGGTCGAGCATACGACGGACTCGGACGTGCCGCGTCGTGGGCTGAAATTAAACGAGAATATATTCTGTGTCGTTCCTTTGTAGCCGCGGAGAACTGGGTCAAGATTCGTAGCTCGATTCGAGAAAAGAAGCCGCGACTGCGGCCTCGTGGCTACGAACTCGTTATCGCGTGTACCCTGCGGAATAAGAATATGCGGGAAGAAATAGCTGCGGAATGCAAAATCCTGTGCAGCCGCCAAGTTATATCCTGTGAGAAGTACTGATTCAATTTCGCGGCACTGGATTCGAATTGATTAGCGGTGGAAACGAAATTTAACTTTTCGAAAAAAGCCTCGATCGTGTTGGCTTTATTAAGACATCCTTCGTCTCTGCTTGATCTAATTTCGTGATTCGTCGAACGATCGAACACGAGGACGAGCGAAAATATTGAAGCGTGTGCTCCATCTTGATACTCCTGAAACGTCTGTATTTACACATGAAATTTTTTGAAAGAGTTACATCAACTAAAGCAAGAGTGTATCAACTAATTGCTATATGGTTCATTTTGATGTCTTGAATAGTAATCGAGAAAAACACTCGTCAAGCTGCTGGTTGCTATTCTTCAAAGTAGAAATGCGCGATATTGGTCAGACACGTGTCAACTAGGTTACATCACTCTATTTTTAAGTACTTTTCGGATGAAAAAAATGGTTTCTCGTTCGTGCCACGATTTCTGCGAGATCCCTTCGGAATGCTCGATGCGAGGGCCGTTTCGAGAAGAAAACAACGAAAGTCAATTAAAGCCGGCTCCATCAAATGGAAAGAAGACCATTCCGCGGAAATAGGGCGAACGTGTTGGCGACATCAATTTCACGGCAGCGGAATACGAATATTTTTATTGATAAAGCCTGTAATGGCGCTCGGTCAGAGTATCGCTTCCTTAAGTTTTTCATTTCTCGGGAAAGGTAGAAAGGGGAATGAAGCGTGCCGACTCATTTCGCAGTTCGACAGACCGAGGAATTTCTTAGGCTGCATTTCTCAGATGCACGATCGGCCGCAATATTATTATGGCTCCCATTCGCTTCTCTTTCCACACCCCCAACCACTTTCTTTCCGTTGACATTATTGAAAACTAATAAATACAACGTCGATCGTACCCTAGCAACTTTTCCGATGCATTTCCAGTTTCACCGCCGCCGCGCGCCGAGTCGCGATGATTGAATTTTTCGGAAATCACGTTTCCCGCTTCGTCAAAATTCTCTTCCCTTCGTAAATGAAGCGATAAAACATGTCAGCTGATATCAAACGTGCCCTCGTGTTTTTTCAAGTAATATATTGTTCTCGTTGAACGAAAGATGAAAACACACAAAAACAGAAACGAACGATTTATCTCAGTTTCGTACATCGCGATATAATTAATAATTCTTTTTGCGCGATATCATATGGTAGAAAATCGTCCGCAGAACCCGCGGAAATCAATATCGAAAAATTCGTAGTATTACGAGCGGCCATTAACAGAATTAATATGAATCGATGTGCGGTGCCCACAACACAACCCTGCGACCGCGATAGGCGGCCTACGCCACGTCATCGGTATTAATTAAATCGAATCCGCGAATCATGTCCACCGGAATGACAAGCAACTTTACGATATTTCATATAACATGTAATTACTTTCAGTTGATCCGTATAGTGCACCGAATGTGTCCGTGTTTTTCAAATTTAATGAAGTAAAAAGCTCTGCTTTATGTCATCTGATATCAATTTTAATTTGCTGCGTAGCGTGTCAATTATATCCTGAAAATAATGAAGTCTTCAGGCCACTGGTTATCGGAGCCGTCACAACTCTATTTGTCTGACCATTAGAGGTTCGTTCCACTTGTCCGACTGTATCCCATTTTATTTCTCTAATCATTAGATATCTCGCACTGTTAATTGTTTCACTTGGAATCTTCTCGTTTTCCTTGTCCAATATGTGATTTGTTACACTTGACATGAGAAATTAACAAGAACGCACGCGATGCGAAGTGAAATTTAAAACGAAAGTAAATAGCCGGTGAATCGCGAACGTAACAAACTAGCGAAACACGGATTAGGAAGCCCAGCATTATTCGCAATCATCGATTCCCCTCACGGTCCAGGGAAAATGAGAGACTGAAAGGATGGGTTAATGATATGCGTTCCTGTCGCATGGTTTCGACAGGAACTATTTTCCAGTTCCACCTTCCTCCATTCACGTCCCGCCTCATCTGCATCAGGGGTTGATCATCGTGCCGTTCGACTTCCATTTATTTCTCGATATTTGAATGTCCTGCCGTGTCATATTACCATGGGCCAAGCGGACTCTGGCTGGAATTAGAGACAATTTTCAGAAAATTAAGATCGAAGGGTGTAGGCCACGGAATTCAATCATCGTCAGGGCAAGTCGTTCGTAATCGCTGTTCACTGGGACACTGGCTCGTTTCTATTCTAGCCGATACTTTCTGCTGATAGAGTATGCCGCTATAGACGTCCTGCGCCTTTAATCTGAGTGCCGAAGGCTCTGAGAATCTCCGGAAAATTGTCAAACACAAGGTTCGATCTTTTAAGACTGACGATTTTTTTAAATATTGATAATAGCTTTCTCAGAGAAACTAACTAGGTCTTGCACGATGAATTATTTTACGGTTGCAGTAATTAGAGCATCCAATTTATTGTGTGTCACAACGAGTCGTCGAGGTGGGTCCAAGAGGGAGTAGCCGACGACCGCAGGTGACAGGACAATGAGCGTAAAATCAAAACGAAATTAATTAATTAAAGCGGTGAAACGGCGTCGTCGATACTCGTGACGTTTCTTTAGTCACGGACAGTGTTCCGTTGCGGCAATAATTATAAAGTCCGGCCGGGGCTCCAGGCGGCCGTGTAATTAACCTACAACCGACGACAACGACGACGACGACGACTACGATGGCGTTTCCTTGAAATGGAAGAAATTTAAATACCAATAACCGAGCCCGGAGGGTGTCTTAGCGAGCGGGTCGAGAGCCGCGCATTTCCAGAACCCCGGAGCAATCTAACGAGAGAACCAGATGCTCCGGAAAGCTTTATCAAGCCACGCTCCGCGACGATGATACCAGAAAACGAACATTTTATTTTCTTTATTATACTTGTCCTGCCCCCAGGTGGGTCTCGCTAGAAATTCTCGTTCGTTCGCGGGTTTACTGGTTCGGGAGCGCTCTGCCTCCTATTGTTCGCTCATTGAAAATATAGATGCGCAGATAAACAGGCGACACAGATAATCACGTTATTAAAATATTTTGCGGGACGTTGTACACAGCGTCGTTTCATTGATAAAATGCGAGATGCAAGCAGGAAATAAGATCTACGCATCGTTTAAATAGGAATAGGGACTAAATAATTCAGTCTTCAATGATACAGCACGATTCATTAAGGGACACCGGATCTTTATGCCAAATGAACCATTTTTAAGACAATTGCAAGAAGTAGAAACGGCCTAAAAATGAATTGTATGTTTTAATAATGATTTTTTAGGTTCAAGTGCATAACGTATGATCTTTATGCAAAATGAACAATTTCCAAGACAATTGCAAGAAGTAGAAACGGCCTAAAAATGAATTGTATGTTTTAACAATGATTTTTTCGATTCAAGTGCATACCGTACTGAACGTATGATACAATAAAAATTGATGGTACTTTTATCTTATCTTTGCGTCCATGAATGTTGTCACCTTGATGTTTGTGGAAGGAAGAAATTTCCATAGAGATCAAAGAATGTGATCGGGCTATCAACTGACTTCTCGAGGTGACAGTATATCGAGTTAAGTTTAGTCGATCCCCGAGATATCCTTGAACAATCTCAGAAGCTGAATGTGGAAAACGGATTAATTCAATAAGATTGAAGAGCATTTTCCGTTTTTCCCTCTCACTTTCTCCATTGTTCGACGTCGGCGACTCTTCTCTCCCTTCGGGTGGTCCTTTGTCAAGTTCCATCCCCAAGGGATTACATCTCCTTCGTTCCATCTTGTCGTTTGATGCTGTGTAACGTTATTTTCTTACATACACTCGAGACACTCGATGGCCAGATCTTTTTCATCGGATATGTTTGCTAAAGAAGACGTCCGCTTCGAGAACTGGTACATCATTTATAGAAAGATGTTTGTTATCGGTTTTTGAGTCGACTTCTCACTGAAAATTTTCGGGACATATCCCTTCAAAAGCATTCGAACGCATAATCACTAGACTGCGGATTTTATCGTAGCATCCCTTTTCACCGATCCTCAAAATCAAGCTGAAAATCCCCTCGAATGTCAGCGACAAACCCCATAAACCGTCCAGAGGTGGTCACCGAACTTTTTCATCTCCCCTCGGAGTCCCGGAGAAATTGGTTATCCATCGATAAGCCAGTTCGACGAAGCAGGACGAGTCCGTTCGGTTCGATTAATTAGCGCTCGCGTCGATCTCTCCTAATTGACGCTCGATCCTTGACGACCAGTGACAACGATGTCTCGGCAAATAGTCTTTACTCAACACTCCGATCCTCTTCCCCAGGGTTGAAGCCACTACTACTCGGCCATAAAAGACTGAAGAGTGAACAGAAGGGTGCGGCGAAGGAGAGGTGGTTTGGTAAGGGTGGATAGAAATAGGTTCGAGGGAGAAGACGAAGGGAAGAAGGAGGCAGGAACGACGTTAGCCATCTTGGCCGTTCGTGTTGTATCGTTCTTGCGGATCGGTGCTTTTCACGGGCTTCTGCCATGCTTTCTCAGCAGTGTCCGGCGCTGGTGGTAGTGCAGTTGCTTTCCACCTTCCAGCAGACACCTACCATCCTTCTAGCCGGTGTTCGGCCACCATCCCGGGAACCACCTTTGTACGGTACTTCTGCGGTTCTCCTCTGCCTCTGTCTAGCCACTCTTATTCGAACGTTTTGGCCCGTGTTACTCTCCACCATCTTTTCCCTCTTCCGCCTGCCACCTTTTTCCCCCCCTCGACGCTTCACGCCGCTACTTTACCACCTCGTGTCTAACCCGTATATTTCGGCCGACCCGATTCTACTCCTCGATCGAGGATTTCCAACCATCCCCTCGTCAGTCGGCCAGTTTTCGGCCACCGGATTGCCATAAGCCCGACCATAACTACGCCGTTCCTATTAACGCGTGGACTCCTTCCCCTGCTAATGAAAACCTCCATGCTTCGGTGTATTTTGTTAACAGTAAATTGTCAGGATAAACGGTGCTCTTTTCGACAATATTAAAGTTTCTAAAATATCGTCGCCACTGTATAAAGAACATAAAGAAGATATGAAAGATATAAAAATGGATGGAATTGAGAGCCTCGAATTCCAAGTTGTTTAAACGATAAAGAGACACGCGGAGAGAGTATTTGCAGAGTTTCGAGTATATCGGACGATTGGTTTCCCGAGATAGTGTGCATGTACGTCGTTCGGGGAAGAATGCGTTTAAAATGTCACGTCGCAGTCTCGCGTATCGATAACGTTTTTATTGTGGGTGATCTTTCTCCTCCAGGAGAGTTTGAAGGACCTTCGAGGCAAAACCCAGAATTTACGTTACGATAGTTCCCGCGACAGAGATCAGAATACGAGGTATTCTGAGCTCGATATCGGCACAGAAGAATTTAAGGCACGCTCGGCATCGACGCATCAGAACTCTCTTCCTCTCTTTCTCCCCTCGGATACACTCGAGAAGTCGATACAGCGGAACAACGGCCGCGCAATAAATTTTAAACATACTTCGAGCTGCATTAGTGGTGTACTTAGAATTTTTAGCTCTTTGTACCATTGATCGGCGCTCTGCGGATAGAAACATTGACGAAGTTTCCCCTAAAGTGAACACCTTATGATTCTATTTAGCGTATTCCGATCCGACGACGTACAATGAACAGTATCTCTAGAATTAATCTCGACTTCTAAAAAGTTTACCTGGTCCATCCGAATAATATATTTTTCCAGCAATATTTCGGCGCGATGCCCACGCGGTTCGCGTGCACCCTTGGCGAGTTCCTCTCGTTCAATCTCGCGAGCGTCGACCAGTTCGCATTCTATCTCTACTCGCGGGTACCGCGACTGCATTTCTCTAGCGAAAGCAAGACAGAGAGAACAGAGAGGGAGAGAGATGGTCGGGTTATCTAGTCGGCGCTGTTCCCTCCGAATCGTTCGACTATCAACGTTCCTGTTCCCTCTTCGGTATCCGCGGCGCGGCGGTGTTCGTTCTCGTCGAAGTATACCGAGGATAGCGCTTGCGCTTGGAAACGGCGCGAGGCGTCGGCGTCGGCGTCGGCGTCGTGCCGGGGGCGTCGCACGAACGTTGTCGGCCAGCGGACCGACCGTCTCGACCGAGCGTTCTCCTCTGGCCAGGCCAGTATCAAGCCGGGAGCCGTCGAGAGGGTTGATCCACCTCTGGAATCGGTTAACAGACACACGCTGCTACGTTTCCCAGGACGTAGCCAGAGAGACAGTCTCCTGCATAACCGGTGGGGGTTGGTAGAAGTCGGTGCGTGTCCACCGGGGAAAGAATCCGATCATCATCCTCGTCGTCGTCGGCAAGCAGCAGCAGCAGCAGCAGCTAGCCTGACGGAGTCGCGCGCGGGTGTTGACGCGGGTGGCTGCTGCTCGACAGTTCAGGTGCAGTGGAACTCGACAGAGAGTCGGTTGAAAAAATGGGGCGTACGCCGAGCCTAGAGAGGCGGATCGATCGCGAAATAAACGTACGCTGGATGGACGACGCGGAGTAACCTCTTTCGGTGGTGTTCAGAGGTTTACGCGAACCGTAGGAGACGTGTGACGTTCGACGAAATTCGTCGACGACGTCCTCCAACACCGGGCTGGGTTCTCGTGTCGTGTGCACGCGCCATAACGGTCGAACGTCGTCTGTCTGTTCGAACGTGTACAACTTGTGCACCAGCTCTCTTCCTCTCGAAAGAGGACAGCCCGGAGAGAGCTTCCCTCCGTCGCGGCAGCCAGGCGTCTTCTTCGGTGGTGTCGTGGTGCGAGGGTTCGCGTGCTCGAAACACCGTTTGGCCTCGTTCCTCTCTCCCACGCATACTCCTCTCTGAAACAGAGAGACGCACACACACACACACGAGCGCGCGCGCACACACGCAAGGAACACGTACACGCGCCACCCTCTGTCAGTGTATACAACAGCGATCGGGGAAGGGAAGAAACGCGAGTCGATCGCGTACCGTGCGTGGTGAAAGTGCTCCCCGTGTCACCGTGTATTAGGAGGTCGAGGTCGTGCCGCTCGCCGGAGCTGCTCTCCATCCAGCGAGACAACTCGCCGATGATCCCTACGACGAATTTATGAGGGACCAGACGAGGCCGCGAGTACAGCCTCTATCGCCGGGGCTGCTGGCGACCCTGACGGGATCCAGCTAACCCGCAATCGGAGAGTGAGCTCTTCACGGATCGCTGCGGGGGATCGAGGATCAGGGGACGAGGAACAGAGAAAGAGAGAGAGAGAGAGAAAGAGAGAGGGGGAGCTTCGAGGAGACACTCGAGGAGACGACGACATCGCCGGAACAGACGAAGAAAGTGTGTCACCGACGTGGTACGAGGCACCTCGAGGTGCCTCAGGTTAGGTTGCCGCTAGAGTCCCTCGCCGGAACGTGACGGTAGCACAACAAACGCATTGCTCGCTTTTCCAACCCTTCAACAATTTGAAATCGGTATTCCAATCTGGACACTAGAAAAATCAGAAACGTGTTAAACACAGGTTCGAAGAAACCGCAGAAATTCTAAAATCGAGCATCGATGTCTTTTGCTACCCTTGAACACCTTGGAAGATCGATCATAAATAAAAAATCATAAATTAGTATTTCAAGCTTGAAAAGAATATCGGAAATCGTGAAATCGATCATCGGTGTCTACCCTCGAACATCTTGGAAAGATCAGAAAAATCGTGTTACTCAGTCGATCATCGGTGTCCCCAGCTGCTATTAGACCAGCCATCTATTAGTTTGAGTGAGTTCGTCGACCGAGCAGTGCGAAGAGGATCGAGTCCGCGTGTACCGTGCTTGTGCAGTGATACTCTAGGTCTACGGGTCCGAGCGCATTAGGGCAACGGTGTGCGAGGTGTGTCACGTGTTGTCCAGCCACCTCGTCGAGGAAGCTTGTTGTCGATCGATTTCTTATCATCAAGTTCAGCCACGGTTCTTTCGATCGGGATAGGTGTTTCCGATTGTTAGAGGGGAGGGGGACGAAAGCCGATTTCCCGGAGAAGTTGTGAGAGTAGAGTCACTCTCTCTTTCCATAGCCGTCGCCTACGCAAGCAGCGGAGACGTTGCGCGCGTGCGTGCTCACGTGCGAGCGTAGCCGGCGCAACGTGGCTAGCTAGATAGTAGAGCGGGGTACGCAACGGGGAGCTAGGTCGGGTAGGCTCTAGCTCGAAGACTAGGAGGCAGATGATCGAGACGGTCCAGTGATTCCCGGGGATTAACGGGTGTGATGTGACGGAAGAGGAGAACCTGGACAACACCACCCCAGTCGAGAGTAGAGTGCTCTGCCGGTGTTGATCGCGCGTCGTTGGACAATCTGATGCACAGGATATAGCAGCGATCCGGACCAAGCGAACCATGCATTCCCCGATCCTGCCTCTGCTGGTGGTGTTGCTCGGTCAGGTGGCCCTGTCCTTCGTTCTTGAAGGATCGGCGACCAGCTACGCGCAGTTCCGCAAGTGGAACGCCGGTTTGAATGGTACCCTTGAGTTTGAGTTTAAAACCGAGCAGGGCAACGGGCTCCTGCTCTACACGGACGATGGAGGAACGTACGACTTCTTCGAGGTGAAACTGGTCGAAAGCGCGCTCAGGCTCAGGTACAACCTTGGCGGTGGTGCGCAGATCGTCACCGTCGGCCATGACCTAGGCGACGGACATTGGCACAAGGTGCAGATCACCAGGTGTAATGAGAACACCACGCTCACTGTTGACGGTGTCAGCGCGGTGTCCACGTCCAGGGGAAAAGAGTTCGAGTTCGGGAAGTTGAATGGGAACTCGGACGTGTATGTGGGCGGCATGCCCAGCTGGTATAACAGCAAGCTAACGTTGCTCGCGCTGCCCAGCGTGATCTTCGAGCCCAGGTTCAACGGGTTCATCAGGAATCTTGTGTACGCCGATGGGGAGAGCTCGGTGCCCAAGAGGCAGGAGATGAAGAGCCGGGATGCCAAGGTAGGTGGTTGATCGAGCTGGATTTTCGGGGTCAAATAAAATTTGTAAATGCTGCTCGAGAGTGAAGAACTGTACAAGGATAACATAAAACGGAAATAAGAATTGAACGTGACGTGTTGGATGTCTGGGTCATTTTATCTATTGAAGTAAGGGATCGTAAATCGAGAGTATTGTTGTCCGGCGGGCTCGTTCGACGAACAAATTTGTACGTCGAACAACACACCACGAAACCGTGGGAAATAGCCAATCGATGGAAAACGATAAAGTGGTGTTGTAGCGTCACCCACGGATTGTCGGTTTATTTTTAGCGTTCTGTACGTGTACGTGATTTTCGGAAGGGAGAAGCCTCGTTTTTATGGCGCTCGATCGTACACGCAATTCACGGATCCCCGGAAACAGTTTCTTGGGGGGGGGGGGTGGATTATCTTCCTGACTCACTCAGCTATCGCAGGCTGGGTGCAACAGGGTGACAGACTCGTCCACTTTATACTCGCCCCGGGCGAAATGAATATGCGCGTCCTTTTGAATATATTAAACCGCGTGCCCTTTTTCGCGTTGGCAATATTAACAGCGTTGATTCGGAACCTACGAGCTGTGGGGAAAAGTTGAATTTTTTTTAGGGCTGTTTATTGAACACTCCATTGAGAACCTCTCTTTGTGACGTTCGCGCAATATTCAGTGCAATTTGGTAAAAAAATCTTCGTTCCTTCTGTTACAGAAAAGTATGAATTTGTTTAATATGATTGCAAGCGTGTAGACTGCAATTCAGTAAATTCACAACTAGACTGTGATAAATAAAATATCGAGTAGCGAGGACATCAGAATATTCTTCTTCAATTTTACATTCGTGATATTTTTCACACGTTTCAGTGGAACCAGTAAAACTTCAAAACAATGGCGAAAGCGTCAAAACAGCCTTCAAAACTGGCTCGCGAATTCAAGCCCGAGATACAGCACTAGCGTAAGCGTGACAGCGTTAACTATTAGATTAATTTGGGCAGTTTACGAGGGGGGTGAAATAAGAATGAAGAATGGTCTTGGAAAACGCGGCGTTTTCACTTTCTCGGCCCGTAAAAAGGTCTTGCTCGTAAACGAATTAAGCCGTCTCCGGCTCGCACTTTTACAAGCAATAAACTGCAGCGCAGAGGACTAAATTTGCCAAGAACGCGTGTTCGCACGCGGATGTACGTGTGCTGGGAACTTGAGGGAAGAATTTCATAACAAGCACAGGGATATTCAGCCCCGGAATTTCTTGGTTTCGCGTGAATCTGGGCCAGCCATCGCGGGGACGTATTGTTACGCACGGTGCCTGACACCATTTCGGCATTTTATAATGCGGGGGAACGTATCAAAAAGCGTTTTGTTCCCTTCCGCGTTGAAAATTCCACTTCTCCGGCTCTCGCCCCCTTTGTACACCGAGTTTTGTTTAACAATAGATCCGAGCGACGTTGCGGATATTACTACCGCCACTCCCTTTGCCCGGCTCACAGTCAAACGCCGGGGATTGTTTCTCGCGTTATTCTTTCGGATCCACCCGGCCGTGGAAATTAACGTCGAATTTCTATCGCGGGACAAACGCTGTTTGACATTTAAATGAATCGGCCGGGAATTCGCCCGTCCCATAGTATATTTTCGCCGGTTCCCATCCATTCTTCGCGCATTTCGTACTTAATCATCGTCTGAACCAATTTCATCCCGCCATTATCGTGCGCGTTTATTAACCTGCCGAGAATGTCTTGTTGCCTGTTTCGACATTTAAATAGAGGTTCCAGCTCACTGCATTATCACTAGACCGCGGATCTTTACGCAAAATGCAAATAGCAACTGGCAGAAACGAAGTAGGAAATTGTTCCTACTCTTAATCAGCCCTCCATACAGTGAAAATAACAGCGTTAACATTTATCTATTAAGTGCATAAAGCAGTCCAATTATAAACAATTGCATAAATAGTCGATTCGGTAGTTCGTCTACGCAAATAAAAATACAATTTCGTATTATAACGCTAATGATTTGATCAGCACACGGAAATAACGAGTAACGCGTGTAACCAATTTGGTATGAATTAATAATAACAGAGTTCGTGTATATTAATCAGGTTACAGATAAGTTGCTTCTCATAATTGGATGCTGATTTCGATGCAATTTAATTCGTAAAATAATGTCGTAGTCATTTTCTGAACGGCGGACGATGACACAAATTCGAAATAGAGAATACTCTCGTTATACAATACGCCTAAAACAGAAAACAAATATTTTTCGTACCGTTAACAGAATTTTTATGAAAGCGTTTTATAACGTTCGTTCTTGTTGCCGACGAATGAATACGATCGATTAAAATAATGCTTGATTGAACGTTAAATCAAATGAAGCATTGTTTCGAGATTTATTTCGAAACAATGGCGCATTCATCGATAGAACAGACGTTATAATAATGAGGAAAATCACGGCGGGGGGTTAATTGAAAAATAAGCAGACATCTGCCGCAAAGCATTGTTTCCTGTTACGCATGGAAATACAATATGTATTACATTAATTGAAAGAAACTCACGGAAAATGAAATTCACGTTTCAACGATTCGTTGGCAGCGTACAGAGACTGACTCTTTGACGAGACAGTGATTCCTGGGCTGTCCTCGTATCTAATCGTCCGCAGATACGTCTGTTATGCTTCGCGAGTGGCAAACGAGCGGCGTTCTTACAATTTGAATGGTTCAGCGTAATAACGAACAAACGCGGATGCATTTTTGGCATCCGGCCATCCCCCCGAAATATAGAGTTGGCAGGGACAATGGCCGATTTCCTTTCACGGAACTCCTTTTTGCGCTTTCGTTATCCGGTTTCGCCGTAATACACTTCTGCCACGCCGCGTACCCTGAATTATACAATACTCTGACCAGGTTATTACAGTCGGTAGTATTACGCTCGCGGCAAAGAATTATTCGAGCTACGGTGCACCCGAACCCATGCATCGATGGTCTTCGCCCTACAAAACTTGATGCAAAATGAACTCCGACTTGAACATCGAATGCGCCATTTTTCGCAGAGGTTTACTCGACCGAAATTCAAACCAGGATTCCCTCAGAATTCAGAAGAAAATGCTGCAACACTTTTAAAAAATACCCAACGATCATTTTTCTCTTAGAATTAGTATTCTTTCTTATTGGACTAAGAATTTTATGTGTTTATAGCGAAATGTGGGTAGGTGCAATTCAAAGCAGTAGGCAGATTTAAAATATTTAAAAGAATTACTTTGTTGTTTAAGCTTGTCTCTATTTCCTTTGTTGAAGTAGTCACAAGTAATTCACAAACCTCCACTCGGAGTTGGGCATCAATCGATTAAAACTTTAATCAAGATTGATTGATTAATGTGTACGATTAAAAAAGTAATCATTGAAGAATCGGCGATTGATTCAATCGATTGATGAAGATAATCGTCAATCGTTGATTAAAAGAAGAAATCATCGAAAAATCGGCGATTGATTCAATCGATTGATGAAGTTAATCGTGAATCGTTGATTAAAAGATGAAATCATCGAAAACTCGGAAACTGTCTATCGGAGACTTCCGTATTTCATTTCGAAGTTTCAGCAGTTAACCATTAATCAATTATCCGATTGACGATTACAATTGAAAGGAATGTAATCGTTGATCGCAATTAACGACTAAAGTAGAAATTTAACCGTAATTCCCAATTAACGATGAATAAGTATTTGATCGTTAACCGCAATTTTAACGACAAAACTAGGAGATTAATTGTTAATTGCGATTAACGATTGAAGTAGAAATTCGTTCGTCAAATCGTTGATTAAGTTCTTGCTCAACTCTGCCTCCACTACACAGCACTACAAATTGTTTTGTATGAAACTAACTAAGTATAATGTACGGGATACTCGATGAGCTCAAATTAGATGGACCAACGAGCACACACGTGAACCGATAATCGCGTAGCATGCGTGTGAGTGAACGTTACGGGGGTATCAGGAGCAGCGTGATTCTATGTCTCGTATAAATGCCCGCCGCGGAAAGAGCCATTGCACGTAGCTGGCTCCTATTTCGCAGCCATTGCACCTTTAATGCGAACTGTATCGCGCTTAAACGACCACGTAAGGATACGTTCGTTTAAATAGATCGGGTAAATAGATAGGCAGAATAGCAGTGAATATAAATAGGTTCGTTAAATGAATTCGAGAAACATCGCGACTGCGTAAACGATTTCTTCACAATGGTCCGATACACTCACAGGGCCGAACAATGACTCGAAACTGACGCCGACACGGCGACCAACGACGTCGTCGAATACGCTCCCGGTGATTTATTCATTTTCTAGATGGTCTCGTAAGCCCGTTGACTCTCTCTCTCTCTCTCTCTCTCTCTCTCTCTCTCTCTCTCTCTCTCTCTCTCTCTCTCTCCTTCCCTGTGAACTGCTTTTGCCTTTAAACCGGCCCCATTTATTTACTTCCCGAAGTGCTTTATTTTTGGATCGCTCGAATATTGATCGGTTGATTACTATTTCAACCCTCTTGCACCTCGCCATACCTAATTTAGTGTGTAGAACCTGGAGGGTCAACATGTGTCAGCGTAGTGAGGAAAAATTGTGTCTGATCACGAGAAAATCTGTGTAACGCTAAACCTACCGCACAATCTACATTTTTAAAATCATGAATGACATAAAATCAAGAATAATAGAATATTTCAAAGTATTATTCTGTCTTGCGTTTGATCACCCAATTTTCGTCATAAACGCAAAAAAGCCCCGCGGCCCGCTAACAACATTTTGCCGAGGATAGCGAGATATCCGGTGACTTATGGTAGTCGGCGATTAACAGAAGCTAAAACGTCGGGTTAATTGCAGGCGGCTCGAATAATTTTGTGTACACGAGGAAACGTAGCGTTTTTCGATCGGTATCGCGGGTGAATTTATTATTTTGCGTAATGATCGTTTATTATGTAGCGGGATAGGCGGCGATAAGCCGTGCGCTGTAGATAAGTTAATGCATACAGCGTGCGCACAGGCTGCAACGGCCTATCAATTATGTATGTTTTCTCGAGTTTCAATCCGCCGTTATTGAGCGGGGTGTGTTTCATTTCTCCCTCTCTCTCCCTCTCTCTCTCTCGCTGTTTCTCTCCTGCTCCTGTATCGGGAAGAAAAAGAAAACGACGACGATAAGCGTGATTAATAGACGAGGAAAGGATATCGTTGCTCGAAAAGATAAGTATTCGCTTCGACGTTGATTGATCGTGGCCCGGTTAATCGCGACCAATACTCGCGAAACTTATTTCATTTTTCGATGCAGCAATTAGCGACCGGCCGATGTAATTATTAAGCGAGCTCGCGAGAGCGCGCGTTGCCGGCCGCGGCTTTGATTAATTTCGCCGATCCGCCGACGCAATTAATGCTCGGTCACAAGCATCCAGGCTGCTCTTTTGTGGCCGACGGATTCGGTGATCTACAGGATCAATTGATTCTACAGAGATCCCATTGAGGGGCACGTTTCCTGAATGCCGCTCGATGGATTTTCAGCTTTTTACCCTTTTGCCTGTTCTACATCATCGCGAACCAACTCTACAGATTACTTATTTTTCGAGCCAATTGAATCGCTCGTTTTTCTGCCAATTAATCGTGCGAGCAGGTCGATAGTAATCCCATCGGACAAATAATGGTAGACAATTATAAAGAACAGTTCTACTCTAAAGTGTTCCTTCAGCATTCTATTACTTCGCCTATTTTACCATTGCAGTGTAAACGTTGTATTTTCTATTAAATGTTGTATTTATAATGTTCCGGATTGAGGTCCTTATGTTATTTTTGGATCTCGGTTTTACCTCTTTTTGGCCATGGAGGATGAATGCATTATTAACGAAATTAATTATTCTGCCGAGCTGATGAATATGTCCCGCATTAAAAGTTCAGGTGGTAATTGATTCGTACGATTACTGTCACTTCAACGGGTAGCGCGTCCACGATCTATCAACGAGTAGACCATGATGGATGGATTTGTAGATTATGTGTCGATCAATAGCGCGCGCGCACAGGCCCCTCTATCGAGGAATGCGCAAAATTTAGCTTTGAAGCGATTGATAAATGTGTTTGCGTTTCTTCTACTCTACGGATTTTGGACAGTTATGCGTGGAACATCCACTACGCGCAATTCATGGCATAAAATGATTCGCGCGCCGATGATATTGAGTTGCATCAACTGGCTGTGGAATAATTTTATGCATGAATTACTAAAGCTTACCGATAAATAATTCCGAAATAACATTGTCGGATGCGGGTCCGACACCGGTTTAATTTAAAACGACAATTATTGGGCGGAATGCTGTTCTTTTTTGACGAGGCTATCATAGTTCGCTTCGTTTTCTATTTAGCCAATTCACTTGTTCTATTGTTCACTTTTTGACCAACTTCCAATTGGGAAATTTACACATTAACAACCTTCAATTTTTCTTCGCTTCTGTTCAGAGTGATCTCAATGCCGAGCTTTGTACTTTATTGAATAATGGACTGGATATCGTGAAAGAGTCATGATTTAACGTTCGCAAAAGCGAGGATTCGAGTTTCTGCGAGTCTGTAGTCCTTTGTTCTAAAAAATTGTCGTCGAGAAGCCGCAAATATGTGTCAATTGAGAGAAGGGAGCTGCTGCCTTTTTTCTTCCTTGCATTAATCGTTCCAGTTCAAGCGCATTTAAAAGCTTTCGCTCAAGTGAACGAAAATGGGATGTAAGTAGATGAAGCATTAGCAAAGATGGAGCTGGGAACTATACGACGTGCATTGCGTGCACCATTCGTGTGTGAAATTCAACGAGAAGCTCGATCATTTCCCGATATAATACTATAATACATAGATGGAAGCCTCTGTTGTACAAACTATTGTTAACCGAATTAATTAACTGTTAAATTTTGCAGGCTGGTTGTAGCTATCCTATTCCCATGTTACTCGGACGTTCTATTATAGCAATTAATTTATATGCTTGAATGCGTTTCTGCATAAAACATACAATATACATATTTCAATATGTATAACAGACATAATCTTCATAAGAATGCATTTTAATTTTCCACTCATTTTTGCACTTGAGAATGAAATTTCGGAGAATTCCAAGGTTTTGGAATGTATTTTGCTAATGGATATTTAAATGTGTTAATTGTATTGGAGTGGGATTCATCATGATTTGAAGTGTTTAATGGCAAATTTCTTCTTGGGCTGTGATTTTGTTATCGAGTTGAAATAGAAGTACAGTTCTTATATTCCGGTTACTTTATTATCGGCGACGCGCTTACCTACTCGATAAAATCTATTTCCCTCGCGATTTTCTTCGAACCGCGGCTATTACATATATCACCGATGCATATTTCACGTACCGCGGCATTGTTTCCAGCAAGATAGCGGTGTGCAGTTCCGCGAAATCACTGTAACTTTACGACTTCAAGTATTCCACCGTTTGTCAAATGCCGAGGCCGTACAATAGACCTCAATAATTAATTCCCCTGTTATTGTTGGTATTTCATCAATGAACTTCTACAAAGTTCATCCTATTGTCTCTGGACACGAACACTTTTTGCTTCGATCTATCCTATCATCGGGACACTTTTGTCAACGATGATTCTCGTTGACAATGGGAGACGTCTATCCGACATAAATCCCAATTTATGAACAAGATTTCCATTTGAGAAGAAAGTTCAATTTATTGACTAACATGAATTCTCATTTAATTAATGTAAAATGTCCATTCGAGAATAAAATTGGATTCATTGAAGTATATTAATTTCTCGTTGATTATAATATCATTGAATATGCGCATTTGTTCTTTCAATCAAGATAATAGGGTATAATAATCTCGCACCGTCAATGGCACGACGTACGGAGTTAATAATATTATCAATGCGTCTCAAACGCCCACGTGGAAACGTCGTAAATTATTAATAATATCTAGTGCACCCCGATTGTTATTTATAAGGCCTACGATAACAAACTGGTTCAGTTACTTTTGCGTAGGCTTTCTATTCATCGAACACTTTTTTTTACACCTGTGGTGTTTCCATTCAGAATTTCTCGAAGATTAACGTTCCATAAAGAAAACTTTCACTTCTGTTTATTACTAACTACGTGCAGAGCTAATTTTTATTTTAGTTCCGTCGGACAATGCAATACATTTTCCGTTTCTCTAACAGTAATGAATAGAACTATGACGCACCATGATTATTCGTGCCAGATTGCTATCATAACTAGACAGCGGATCTATAAGCATTTATGGCAAAAATTAGTAGGCGTAATTTAAAACGGTAAACATGTTATAAAAATTTACTATTACATTTCTTCAACCTATTGAACATATTAAGAAAGGAAATTAATTTAATTAGTCCACATAAAAAGTTTTTATCTTGCATAATGATCCGCTGTCTAATCATAAGGAACAAGAGAGTTCCGTCGCAGAATAATCGTTCGAGTTAACGAAATACACAGAGAGAGAGAGAGATAGAGAGAAAGAGAGAGAGGAGGATGCACAGTAAAGTTAAATATGTTCGTATTATTCCGAAATACTCTGCGCCCGAGTGGAACCATCTTAAATGCAAGGGTTAATTAAATTCATCACCGGAAGAAACCCGCGCGCCAGTCAATGAGAGCGGTGTCTCCAGCGAGCATCTTATTTCAGTGCACTCTCCTGCGAAAGTTTCAACGCGACGCGGTGCGACGCGACGCGGCACGGCTGGGGACGCCCGACGGTTTGTCATTATGAAAAGCCATTTCGTGCCAATGCAATTACAAGCCGGGCATCGCAGTTGCACCGGTTGCGGGACCGCGTATTTGCGTTTTAATGCGTGCGTTGGCCCCGCCACTGCGAACTGTCCCCGATTTGCATCGGCCTGTCTGAGTGGCGATTCAGGCCAGGCGGAATCCTGGAATACCAATGCGCTTCTTAATCGATTATGCTCCCAGTCGGTCCACAATCGACTTGCAACGACATCGCGACGCGAAAAAAAAAATGATCAGGTAATTATCAGTCGATTCCCTCTTGGTCACTCTTAACTAGACTGCGGATCTTTATGCAACATAAAAATGTTCTGCATTGATTGTGGGAATGCAGGAATAACATAAAAATTGATTTCATCCCTTAATGACTTTGTTACATTAAAAACAACGTTACGATATTCTTAAATTTTGCTGATTCATTACTGTTTTATATTTAACCCTCATCCGCTCCTCAAGAATAGTTGTATAAAAGAGACTAGGATAATAATTCACCCATGTTTGCTCTCCACATGAAATCAACAAATTCATCTCACAACATAGACATAAAGGGATCAATGATTTTAAAGTATGTGAAAATAGTAAATGGGTGAATTTTTACCCTGAGGATCGCATAAGGGTTAACTCAACCGATATCTTCGCAAATGCATAAAGATCCGCAGTCTACTAATACAATTAGAAAAGCAATTTTCAATTTTTACGTGACAGCTTTGCCGTGGCTGGTATAGATCTTGTAGATCTGCAGGGGATAATTGACGCAGCAAAATCGGTTTGAAAGTAGTCTCAAGATCTATTACCCGACCCCGTGGATCGGAAAAGAGCAGGAACTTGAAACAGCCGGATACACAGGTCCATAGCCAGACGAATTACGAGCATGGAGGAACGATGCTCGGTTTTGTCGGCGGTTCCCCGAACAGACCAGGCCGCGGTTGCGACGCGGAAGAGTGGGAATGCTTTCCGATTCCGGCGAAATTCCAGCCATATTCCCAGAGCGCGCCACTTCCGGCTCTCTGTCACTACCCCAACCCGACTGTCACTCCACTACTTCTTTTCTTTTCCCTTCGAGAAACGATCCCTGAACTATCTCGCTCCACGGACTTTGTCACTTTTACGAGAATTGGGTAGGGGAGAACGGGGTAATGGCGTACAGTGGTCGAGTTTTCGAAAAACTGGGACAGAAATCAGTATGGCTTGAACATTTCATTTATTCTTCATTTCTTCATTCTAAAAAAAAAATTGAACCGACTTCGAAAAAACGCACTGAAAAGTATAAAATAATTTCTATTTAATTGATGTGAATACACACGAACTTAAATACAATACAATCTTTACGGAGGCGGCGCAAAATTGAAAATTTTCGACACTGGAAATTACGAAAATCGTTAAATTCTTCTCCATGCTTTCACATATTAATGTATCTTCTCTTCCCACCTACTGCCCACCATATTCCAATGAAATCGAAATCAGCAACATCTGTCATTTGGAAAATTTTTAATTTTTGCGCCGCCTCCGAAAAGATTGTATTGTATCTAAGTTCGTGTGTATTCACATAAATTAAATGGAATTTATTTTATACTTTTTGTTGCGTTTTTTCGAAGTCGGTTTAATTTTTTTTTCTAATGAAATTTTTTTTATTTCACACTTTTTATCTCTGTCAGCCGTCACATTCCAAATCGTAATTTATAAATATCTGAAAGCGGAGTTCACAACGGCATCACCACCCTACATTTTCGCAAATAAAATCGTAATTAATTAAAAAATATAAAATTTTTTTTGCACGGGACCATCCCGGGAACATACTCTACAAGATGCAAAAGGTTTCGTTCCGATTGGTCCATCCATCTCGGCGTAATCGGTGAACATACATAGAAAAAAAAGCGAAAAAAAGGCACATACAGATCGAATTGAGTAACCTCCTCCTTTTTCGAAGTCGGTTAATAATATGCCAATATGTTTAATTTTTTTACTGTTTTGTCAGTCTTTTACTATAGTCCTTTCAGGCCCCGTTTGCATACTACAAAGAACTCTATCACTAAAGAACATTGTTTCTCACAAATTGCCATTCGCAGCACGATCGAAGCGCCGTCGCTACGACCGCCTAAACGAAATTCTACGGGCGCCATTGAAAATGACTTGAATCTATAAAGACGGATGTAATTCAACGGCGAAAAAAAAACGTATTAAAATACATAGTTGGTGGAAAACGAATTATACTCGTGGAAAAAAGGGTTCCATGTCGACGGTTGCGGGTCGAAGCAATCGGCTGTTTCCTCAGCGCGAAACTGAAATGTTTTTCACGACATTCTCGCCTCGTGCTTGGGATAGCAATTTTATGGGTGAAATGCAGTCGGCGTACGGAGGGAAAACATTTTGTCATCGTCAAAACGGTCGACAAATGTTTGCGTTGAAATATACAGGAGAAACGACGGTGTACGGTTGCGGTTGCGGATGCGCTTTGGATATCGATTCCACCAGTCGGAATTGTTGCGACCCGTAAAGAGAAACGCTTTTTCTCGCCCCGAAGCCCTGCTACATTTACCTTACGTTTTCTCGAACATCTACCTCTTGACCCTCGATGCAAATATCCAGAAAGCCTGGAACATTCGGTTTACGACAGCCAAAACCAGTGTCGCCAAATCAGGACTTTTGTCTCCCACTCTACCCTTCCCCTTCTACGAAGTTCTACGCGTCACGTGACGCGTTCCATCTCTGTCGTGGATACGTCAGAATGTCACGTGATTGATAAAGTACTGGCAGAGAGGGGGTATCCTAGAATATACCGTCTGAGATGGGCCGCTTATAATCGTCTTTGCTGAAAGTTTGGCGGAATATGCAATATAATTACGAAACTTACGGTGCAGCATCGAGATTCTAGCGGAGATAATAAATCTGTAAAAAGAGGAGAGAGGTTTACGTGGATAGCAAACTACCGCGCAAGAATAACATCGGCCCAGGAACTTGTCTCGGTCGAACTTTCTGAAGTCGATCCCGGAAAAAGCTCGTTCTCGAACAGAAATGTCGGCACCATGACGATAACGATGACGCGCGTCTATCAATGTTTGAACTGGTGTTCTCGCAGTCGATAAAAATTTGCCCCGACCTCGACCGGTTCCGCGACTATAAATATTCAAAAAGCTGCGCGACGCGAAAGCTGCGCGTTCTTCGACTCTTCATCCCCGTCGGCACGGTGCGGCTCACGACCAAGCTTCTTTAACAGTTTTACTCTTCTTCGGACTTCGACGCGAGTTCGATTAGAGTGGATAGTCCCCGTAAACAATGCTGAATTATTCATGGATCCAGCTTGGACGATTCATAAAAGAACAGCCGCCGTGCTAGCTGTGAATGGTTCCTTTCGTTTAGCAGGAAGCGAGAGTGGCTCTCTTCACGAGCGAAGAAAGTGTTTTTCGTGAAAATTCTCGTTACAGTGCATAAAGTACGCTCGTAGTTTGTGTTGCCACACAGCTCGTAAAATAAATATCTGATAGAATTAGCTCCGGGGTTGTAAACGTTAATAGCAGTATCAAAGCGGTACGATCAGAAAAGTCAAAGATCTTTTAAACAGGTATCCTGTGAAGTTGACTTAGCTGAAGTATTACGAACACTTATGAAGTGTTTATATCGGAAATTTGATAAAAAAAATTCATAATCACCTAATCGCGATAAGCTAAGTGAGTTTTAACTCGATAGAGAAACGACACAGAACACATTCGCGTCGCGTCGCGTCGGGGGGAAAAAAGGTAGCTCGTAAGGCAGCCACCTGACCGCGGTAACGCACACCGAAACAGCTAAATTTCAAGGTGCACGTAACCGGTTTACGATTGTATCGACTAATAACCGGAAGTCGAGGCAATTTCGCTTTGAAATGGAACTTAAAAGCCGCGAAATAAGAAGTCAAAGAATAACTAGCTTTGTCGCAATCAGTCATAAGCCTCGTGCTACAAAACCCCAGCCGTCAGCTAACAAATTTCTTGCCTGGCATAAATCATTCCACCGCACGACATTCAGAAATAAACTTTAATAATAAATCCGATCCCGCCAATAATTATAATGGCACACGACGCGAAACTTTCGATCCGAACAAAAGTCTTGCTGCAAAATCACGAGAATGGGCATTCAAATTATGAATTCAGTATGGAAAATCCAGATGACAATGATCAGATTGCAACCAGGTTACAATTCGTCAAGATCTTTATGAAACACTGGATCCAACAATGACGAATGTCAAATCACACGGTTACCAGATCAAATTTCGGATCGATCGGTGCTGGGTCGAGGAGAGTGGACCAGCAAAGAGTCGGCATTCTTTTCAGAGGGAAAAGAAAAGCCGGAAGCGAAGCTATGAGACGAGTCGTAGACCAGCGTGTATGAAGGAGGTCGAAGAAACCGTCGAGAAGTGGGAGTCGACTGCCATCGAGTTTCCTTTCAGACGATACCTTATACCCCTAGCTCGGGGGCCTTTCGTTTCTTGCGCCCTTAACTTGCGAGTCTCCAGCTTCTTCTTGCCTCTGGCCAACCTGCCTTCCACTCAGCACCGATATAATAGGAATTTAATACCGCGGCTTCGAGGTCCTAAAATGGACGGGGCTAGGTTATACGTCGGAGCGGTCTCGACACCGTCAACGCCAATATTATTTATAAACCATTGATTTCTACGGCTTCGGATGCTTTATATGCGATGTTCCACAATTCGACTGATCGAGTCTGACTAATGCATGCTCTCCGGTGGAGGTCACTGCAAAACTCGAGGAACGTGTCTGAGAAACGCTCCATCAGATATACAGTCAGCTTCATAATTGATGATACATGCTGTAAACAGAAATAACAGTTTTAGAAATGGATCGAACGACTTCAATTTGTCTACCAAGCTAAATGGATTAGTTTGCCAGATGATACGCAGGGTGGTCCACTCTATTCGGTAACGCAAATTATGTGACTGACTATATTAAATATTTAGACCTTCCATTGACTCTGCACAGGTATTTTTTACCACGCTTATATTAGCTTGCCGAGTTGTCGTTGTTGTATGCGTCAAATCTTGTAATCGAATTTTAAATCACTTCCCGATGAGCTAAAGACTTGAAACTTTAAACATAATTCAGAACTGGATGACAATACAATATTAAAAAACAAATTTTTAAAAAAACTGTGCGTTCAGGAGAAAAAAATTTTAATATTAACCGTGACACCTCGTCGCGCGACGATCGGTAGTACGTGATCGCGTTCAGCGATCCCCACTCCGCGCGGCAGCGCTCCCTACTCCACTACGTGTTCCCACTACGACTGTGGTCGTGGTCCGTTCGTTCAGTTTCATCTCGGACAATTTCGGACTCCATCAAGAGACGTCGTCTCTCGGAATCATCCCTTCATTCTATTTCGCGTATTTTCTTACTATTTCATACCAGTATTACTATATCTTGATTTCTATTTAAAAAAGACTAAAAAGTAGAAAATAAAAAAATATAAAAAAAAACTTTTTAAAACCACGCTTATATTAAAATGCACTGAAAAGGAGAAAATAATTTTTTTAGACATTACTGACTATAAACAAACGCGTGGAGCGCCTACGAAGATTACGTCAATATAGTTTAGCGTTCCACGCTTTTATGTATAGTGACTAATGTCTAAAAAAATTATTTTCTCCTTTTTAGTGCATTGTAATATAAGCGTGGTCTTTCAAAAAGTTTTTTTTATATTTTTTTATTATGTTTGAAGCTGCTAATAGCTGCTAGGGGGGAAATGATGGAATCAATCAAAGCACAGCAAAGCTTCCAAATGTCAAAATTCTCGATTCCCAAAAATTGTCAACCCTGCAAACCTCTCCACTTTTACCCTGGGAGAAATTGAAGAATTCTACAGTAGATCTTCAAGAGTCACCGAGGAAGTCGCCCGCCTCCCTCATTTTTAAGAGGACGTCGTCGCTCCCACGCCGCTAAGCTTTTATGTGTTTCACTTATACCCTAAGTTTTCGACCGTCGGAGGATGTTCGGACGTCGCGTCGCGTCGCGTCGTGCTGCGCCGATGTTACAGCAGCCGTCGAGAATCTCGAGCGTCGAAGCAGCTCTAGCAGCCGGGTCCCAGGAGAAATTCGATAAATTCGGTGCCCGGAGCTCTCTCCCTCTTTCTCTCCTCTCTCATCTCTCACCTCTCTCTTCTTTCTCCAGCCACGTTGCTGCTCGATATCGCGTAATTCGACACAAGAAACGCGACGGAGCTGGAAAAATGAGGAGCGATGCTGATATCGACATTCCCGGCGCCGCCGCCGCGCCGTGGATATGTATAAAGGCGAGCGCGTGCACTATTATGGCCATAAATTCCGAAATACCCGTTGTTACCTCGCTGCTAGCGAACGCTAAGGCAACCCTGAGGCATCTTATGGTCGCGTGAAGTATTCGCTAACGCCGCTGCGTGAGCCACGCAGTTTACGAGAACGATACGTTTTACCTGACGACTGTTCATTAACTTCTGATACCTCTGCTACACCTTAAACGCGCCCATTTTTACACTTGATGCGAACCTGCACTTCAGCTGCAATGCTTGTGGATGGGAGCTCGTGGGATCTGTTCGATGGCGTAATCGTTCATGCGATTATCATACTATAGTTAGAAACTTATTTCCTTTTTTTGATTTTCATGATAGTTGTGGTTAGATACTATTTCTTCTTATATGGAGGAGGTTCTTCTTTTTGGACACAATATAAATGGCTAGCGATGTGAACTGGCTAGTAGACAATTTTTAACTGGTAATTATTCTTATGAATCTTTCGTCAACGTGTTCGTGAAATTTCTCTGATTCAAATCAGTCCAAACACGACAGAATTATGATTACATTTACTTGTTTAATCCACGAATTGTGCATGAAGTGTAGAGCAAAATAATCCCGATCGACGAACAGCTGCGGGAGCCCGCAAACCCTATTTACCCGCTACAGTCCCTACTTCCCGAAATCAGATTGCAATCGGTAGGAATGTCGCTCGTTAACGATACGCCATCCGACAGGAAATCGACGTTTACCGGAACATCCTGCCGCGGAATGGCTGATTTGTCTCCAGCCGTCCAACAAAAATTCTTTAGGAGGCGTCTATAGAGTCTGCCTGTTAGCCTCGTTTCTTTTTTGCGGAAGATTCACGATCATTAGGCGGTGCGCCAGTTCTTTATTCTTTCGTTGGATCGTAGCAAGAGGCGGACTGCGGAGGGTGGGGGGAGGAGGAAACAGGGGACGAAGGGTGGAGGAAGGCTTGCCCATCGATGATTAAGTCGTCCCCGGAGTTTTATCCTCCCGAAGGGTAGAAGACGATGTTCTGCCTTGGTAGAAGGGAAGCCTTCAACCTATTCCCCACCCATGATTTCATCCTTCTTCTCGGCCACGACGGTTGAACGGGGGGTTAGCAAAAGGAGGGGGTGGTAGCAGCGTGGCTTTATCTTCGATCGTACTTTCGCGCCACTGCGGTCTCGTTTGCGCAAAGTCGAGGGAGATAATCGATACGTCTTCGTCTACTCTCGCCACCTAGACCAGTCGAGATGCTACTTCTTTCCTTCGGCTTGTCCTTTACACCCTGTCCTCTTTTAACGGCCAACCCCCGCCCCTACCGAGGTAACTCGGTCCCTTGTCTGCCCGCTGATTGCACGTCGCGATGCACTGTGGGGATCTTTGGCCATTTTTGGGACAAAAGCTTTCGACCTTTCGGTTGGCTGTTTAACCCTCCGTCTGTAACTTTGGTCGTTTATGTCCGGAGCGAAATTTCACTCTTCAATTTTTCTTACCCTCCAATGTCCATTTTTTCCAATTAATGCTTTAAACATTTCACTTTAACACGTATTCTGCAATTCTTTTAGACTTCGTTTTAAAACCAAGAACGGTAAACAGATCAATTTTGGCCAGGTTCCAAGATTACTAATCAGTGCGAAAATTAGTTTATCAGTTTTCAGTTGCTTTAAACTGTCTTCAGCAATTCTCAGAAAAAATTAGGAGATTCTACCACGGTCGCCACAAACCTTCCGTCTAGATTGGCGACTCGGTGGTGTTCCCTCGACCAAGTAAATTCGCCGGAAGTCGTAAAAAACAACCCCCACCCGCGCAATCCGTCGCGAGGTGTCGTTTTTCAATTCGCCGTGGCTCGCTAGGAAGATTCGAATGCAAATTGAGAAAAGTTCGTAGAGACCGACGGGGCTTCAAGTTCGAAAAAATTGTTACTCCGCGAGGGAGGGACGTCGAGAAAACGCGGCAAGTTCGATATTTAATTAGCCCCGTGGAATATTCATCAATGGGGGCGCATTTTTCAATGCGCGCGTTTTCTGAACGGACGTTACCTCATCGCCGACAACAAACCATAAATATTAAGCACCCGCATGAGCCATAAATTCCTGCGAACACGATGCAGTCTTCGAGATATTCATGATTCCAGAAGAACACGCTTCTTCCCGGGTAGCACAGTTTCCTCCCGTGATGCTCTCGAAGTCGGCTACGTGTTTCAGGTAATTTTATGCGGAACATTTTCGTAAACTGGCACGCCGTACTACAACCGGTGTGTATAATTCAGCAAACGATGTAAAAGGCCAAGTTTTACCATGGTGCTGGTTGTAGATCATTCTGGGAACACCATCTTTTCGATCCTATCGATGCTTGAGACTAGGGATCGGATGAAGTTCAATATACATATGTATACTCACGAATCCGAGTCAATTTCAATAACCAAGTTTCATTTCATGGGTTTCGATTACTACTTGAAAGCAATAATGTTTCAATGATTATACTTGAAAAATATTCATTTTATACAACCTGATATCGAACCTCGGAACGAGTACTTACAAGTTTCGAAAAGATACTTATACAGCAAGGAGCATAACTGATTCCACACATTTTAAATCAGAATAACTTTTATATGAATGGACCAAACGACTTCAATTTCTCTGTAAGGCTAGAAGAATTAGTTTAGTAAATGACGTCTAATAAATTAGTTGAATAAAATAAATTTGGTCGGAATTGTGAAAAACAATACTGAAAATTGATTTTTACAACTTTTTTAGCTGGCCCAATAACGAAAATTTTTTCAACATTCTTTCAACATATTTTTTACACATCATTTACTAAATTAATTCTTCTAGCCTTACAGAGAAATTGAAGTCGTTTGGTCCATTCATAAAAAAGTTATTCCGATTTAAAGTCTGTGGAATCAGTTATGCTCTTTATCTTTCGCAAGTAGTACCCGAATCTTGGAAATCAGAACTGCATAGTGGGTTTTAAGCACTTTATTTATTAAATTCGTAACTATTTAAGAATAGTATCTCATTTACAATACTTGGTTGTTAGTCTATTTCTTTCTTTATCCATGATATATTTCCTGCTTTTGAAAATACTCTTTCTGAAGATGCAATAGTAGCCATTATGCAAAGACATTCGTGCAATTTTTGGTAAAATGGGATACTTCACTGAATTTTCATTCCAAAATAATAACGGGTGAGTTTAGATAGTTTTCCACTTCTAACACAGCAGTCGATGAGCTAGGTATCGTATTATTCGTAATTGCTACTTCATTGTCAAAGGATGACCAAATTGATAATTCGCTATTTTGTCTGTGAACTATCGCATGTTGTACATGAAATAAATACATAGATAGATTATGAAGTTACAGTTATACATGTTGAATGAAATTATGCATTAAAGGACAGTAGAATCGATTTAAAAAAATCAGAGAATTTCTGATACGATATTCATAAAAGTTTCGAATCTGTTCGACCAAGGTTCGAATATACTTACAAGTATTATTTCCGTTTACCAAAGTATTTGTAAAAGGTTCGAAACTGTCTGGCATAGGTTCGAGTACACTTAGGAGTACTAATTCTGTTTTTCGAAGTACTTATAGAGAGTTTGAATTCAATCAATAAAAGCTCGAACCTGTTTGCGAGATACTTGATCCTATCCCTACTTGAGACTAAATTAAGCTAATTTCTAATCAATTGTCCGTCTGCTTACATTTTTATCAATTTTGTCTTTAAAGAAGCTATGTTTGTACCTTCTGTCGTCGATATTTGTAGAAATTTTATTCAAATCGACGGGAAATCCGGACCCGTAAAAGAGGAATCGCAGGCGGGCCAATTTTACGGCGCTGCTAAATTGCTCGAATAAAGATGAAAGTTTTTTGATAACTTCGCGACTTCGAATAATCTCGCCTCGACGCGTTGGGAACTTGAGAATTATGTCTCCGCGAGGATTACATTATTTCGAATCTTGTTACGCGCTACCCGTACCCATCGTTCCTGCAACATTCTTCTATTCCTGATCCGGGAACGCCGCCACCGAACCTTTTCAACATACATACCTACAGGTACATAAATACGATTTTATGCCGTAAAAATGCGCTATAGAATTTTTCATACGCTGTGCTCGCCACGCGAGGTTTACAACGGCTATTGTAAGCGGTGCTTGTATAATGCACGATCGTCGGCCGGCTTTTATATCGTAACATTATATTACCTAACTACTTTCCCCGGTAAAAAACGATTCCGCCGGAATGTAGTTGCATCGACGAACGCGCACTGAAATTTCATGCGTTTTTGTATGCACCGGCGCGGGGTGGCCCGGCACGGTTCATCGTTCTGTGGATCACAGTTTTTGAAGGGACGACGTGAAATTACCCGGATTTTATGTTATTATATAATATGCGATGAAAGAAATTTATAAACGACCTTTGTCGTCCACGGAGGGTTAATTGTCCCAAAAAAACACAAACTATTCGAATTTTCCGAGCAGCCCACGAGGGTTGAGAGTGTACAAAATTTATTCCCGTCATTGGAATAATTTCGAGCACATGGTGCGCGCAACAATGGCCGGTCCGGCATTCGCGAGAACGAGGGTAAAAATATTTCAGCGGCGATCGTATCGTCGGAATAAAATGGCGTCCAATTAAAAGTCAACAACGCCGCGTACGAATCGTAGAATTAAATGCAATAGACGCGGATAACGTTACGAAAGTAATAACAGAGTCGAGCCGAAAACAACTTGCGCGACGGCCCGGACAAGCTTTTTTTCGATCTGGACCAACGACCTTATCTACTTCGGGACAGCGGATGTGTCAGTGTTTACACGATTCGTGACTCTCGCTCTCGCTCTCACACATCCCCGCAGGCTGCAACTACCTTTTGTTTATCGCCGTACTCGCCTCTGTTCGATGTTCCAGCCTCGTCCCTTACCTTTTCAACCACGTCCGTGACTTTTTGCTCTAATTAACTGTCGGCCCGGCCGCCGCCTCTCGACGTTTCCCAGAACTTCGCTCGGCGCTGTTTCGCTTTTTCCGCAGGACGTTTCCCCCCCTGTTTCGGCCCACCGACAACGCAAACAAATTATTTCGCCCTGATTTCGCCGCCAAAACAGTCATTTTTTTAGCCTCGGAATTGTACCGTAGACACGTGCACCGTCTACGCCAGATACACTGTCACTTTAACAACAATTTCCTTTGTTATAAACAATTTTGCGGCAAGTTTCTCTTACAAATGTCCGCCGATCCAGAGCTACAGTTTCACCCCTACGACGGATGACCATTACTTTTTATACATCACAGAGCACTACAATTCTCAATTTGAAGTTATTGTTTAAACGTAAATGGAGAATTGTAATAAGTAATGGAAAGTGTAATCTTGCCGGGGAAGATTTTAGAGTTCTGCGAACGATGGGCTTATTAATTAGCGAAGTTGTCGGACAGATGGCCGTGTAATAACATTTTTACGACACGATGATTCAGCCTGGAGGAGCGTAACGTTATCGCGCCGCAAAATATGACATGGCGAGCACGTATAAGACGATAACACGGAAGAACGAAAATATCACGGTGAAAAAGGATTCACCGAAATCGCGTTGTAAGCTCTTTGACGATATCCCTCTTTCTCACACGAGACACCGCTCAAGATCGTCCAACAATTTTTCATAGGAACGTAAATATTTGTCGAGCAACTGCCGTAGCAAATTATAAATTCCCAACATTTCTGTAAGCACGTACTAATTACTGGAAACCGACGCGAGGATCGATGTAAAAAGGGTGAAAGAGTTTAGTTTCGTTTTGATATGAAAATTGAGTTTTAATTACGTAATTCGGGCATAATTTAGAGCTATGCGAGCGAATGCACGGCAGCCTGATTGTACGGTTATAATTAACTTTATGGTTATTGGTTATTTTAATTAATTCACAGAAATTGTAAAATACGATATTTTACTGTTTCAGTGCGGTGGATTTCCATGTGTGGAGAACGTCAAACGCAAATCGCCAAGGGTAAGTCTCGATTGTGTCGAAAGTAGCCTTTGTTTTGGACAAATGGAATTGTATAATGTATAATATTTCCCCCTTCAATTACGATCCATCAACTTCTTTATCATCGAGTGACCGGATAACATTGGACAGGATTTGCTACTCTTTGTCAGGTGACAAAAGAGAAAAGCAGTAATTAGTTAATTATCGATTTCACGTGTTCGATGCAATCAGCGTGACACGGTGAAAGGAAATCTACGCTAAAATTACATCGAGCTCGGCCTTAATTAATTAAACAGAATCCGGGGTTGATATTTTTCGACAAAAATTTCTGTATCGACAGATTGGCAGGTTGTTGCAAATACTGATGCACGGGGGTGGGTTCAAATAGTTACGAACAACAAGTTCGGCGATAATTGTCGATGGTTTCCCGAAGACCATTCATTTTGGCGTAGACAAACGGCGATTGAACAGTTCCAGGAACAACCAAGAACCATGACAGGTACCGAAGACGAGGTTGAGGACGATCGGTGGGTGCATTCCCGGCCGTTGTGTGCAACCACGTTACATTCGATCCAGTACGCCCCGAATTGCTATTCGCAAACAGCGAGCGGCCTCCGCATACATGCATCGAACGCGCGGTTAATTACGATCGTGTGTGTTCGGCTCGCGACCAAATGAAGTCGAGGAGAGAAAGCAGCTTTACGAGACTTGCGCGACGAGACGCACCTCCGTTTCACCGCGCTATCGAGATTCTATTAATTGGATCCGGAGTAATTTGATTACAGAAGAAAGTCGCCTGGAATACCCACAAATTCGTCTTGCAAAGCTTCTTTCGCGACCCTCGCAGACGGGAGACGACACAGCAGAATAGAAACAGAACCGGAGACGGCTATCAGATTGCCAACCGCTCTCTCGCTTCTATAAGAACACTGCTGAAAACTGTTGCCAATGCTCGCAACTGTCAACAGCAAGTTTACTAGTACTGTGCTACAAGTATAGAGAATTTATTGAGCTTGGACGTTTAGATACTGTCGAGTCTGCTTTATTTGATTTAAATTGGGAGTTTGGGTTTGTTTAAATATATTCTGTTCTTATACGATTTAATCCCCAGGTAATTTTTGTAGCTACTTACACGTTCATCTAATTAAATTTCTCAATACATATCTACTTAGCCACAGCTAATCAAAATACAATTCGAAACACTTAAATAATTTTGTTATAACGTTCGCGCAGTGCTGGTTAATTTTTGCTTAGAACGTCTCTGGGAATTTTGCATCCAGCAGGGGCTATTAAATGGCACGGTATAGCTTGTTCGAGGAAATTAGGGGACAGCCATAAAGGATGAATGGGGTAATAGCGTAGGGTATGGAACGAAAATGAGCGAGCACTAAATTCCGGCGTGGATAACGGAAAACATCGGCGGGGAATGGTAAAGAACTGGAAAGTCTGCAAACAATGTTCCGCTCGTACGTGCACGCGGTGCATACGACTGCATTGCGTCAGATGCATCGTATGCCTGGTGCATTAGGTGTGGAATAACGATACGTCGTTTCGTCGCCTGGCGTGGCACTGTGATTTGCTCCGGAGCAATAATATTACACGCTCCGCAGTCTATTTTGCGCCTGACACCAGATTGCTAGCAACCCTCGAAATGATTTTAGTCGGTGTCGGTGCTGTGCAACTAGTTGAGGAAAAGCAAATTTTCAAGTTCTAGTAGTGTCACTCAATTGTTTGTTTGCATCTTAGCGCATCTACAGTCTGTCTTTTATGTGTTTGATCATTTATATTTACGCGTGACTCCTAAATGTATTCATTTTTTGATTTGTATTACTTTTAAATTCGGGTAGCAGCTTTCTGCGAACAAATCAGCGTGAGATACCGCAATTAAAAATTAGCTGTGCCAGCACACTTTGATTAACTCTATTGAACAGCAGATCGAATTATATAAAAAACAAACGTTCCTCCGAAATGGCGGCTTTCAATCGCCCGTGCTATAAACTTCGCATTCAGACATCCTAACAATAGCTATAATAGCAACCTCACCTGGTAGCTAATTGCCCATTGTGCTCCGGTCTATCAATGGAGTCGTGGAAATCTGTTAGGTAGCGGAACAAATGACCATTTTCTTTTCTGTTTTTTTTTTCATTCAGCGTGATTTCTTAAGCAAACATATTTTCCTCGAAAAAAATTCTTCTAAAATTCTTCTGAAAGAAAACATTGTTAATTGTGACACAAGAACATTGAACACAAAAGGTAACTGTAGCTCTTGCAGATCGATTAGGGAATCGTATAAATTGCAGTGGAAATGATTTGAATTCATAAATGCAAATTATATCGTGCCAAACAGGAAAATACTTTATCATAAATACATTATTTCGGATAATTACTAAACGGAGAAAGTCTGTGGAAAATATAAATTTCATATCTCGTTTACAACAAACAGGAGTAAAATAACGATTTACTTCGTTAATAGGCTGAGTAGATCAACATTCTTCTGATTCTTTTACTGTGTTTTATATTCTATCTACCTACTCATTTTTATCACGGAAGTATTCGCAATAACTGCCTTCTTTGATGAATTATTTTGGCTTCGAAACTGTCAAGCTTCGTTCGCAAGCGCACAAGGATTTTTTATTCGCAAAGGGCCAACTCTTACGGTCCCACGTGTGTTTAGTTAAAAATAGAAACTACTTCCTGCTTCACATCCTGCCTTTGCGCTAAAGTATTTGCACGGGACCCCTGACCGTGCTGCGAGGAAGCTAGGAAAGTGGATTTTAGTCCTTGGAGCTCTACGGACTTCATCAAAATTTGTTCTAAGGAGGAAATATGAGTTCCGTCAGGTCTCTCGATCTGATATACGGACCTGGAAAACTGTTGAAGCCCTCACAGGTCTGGATATATCGCAGATTAATCCATTACCCTTCTAATTCTGCAGTAGTGTGCCCAATTTTGTTTAAACGCATGTCCTAATTATTCCGCTTAATTTCCTACTACGTTTCAGAACCACTCGACTACGGAAACTCCTGGTGAGACAAAATTACAAAAGCAAACCCTTTGCGTCACTGACACATTTGTAACATGCACGAAGTCGTTATCAAACATTCTTGTCATCCATTGACAAATATATGCGGGATCCTTGGTACATTATGAACACGGGCAAAGGAAGATGCATCTCTTCCTAAAATTTTCATAAACTCATCTACGAGAATGTATATTTGAATGAATATCCACGAAGTATGTGCCACAATCAAATTATGGGGAAGCTTTTCAACCCAAATTGAACGTCTGCGTTGACCTAATTTAATTCACGAAATTTTAATATACCAATCTCCCGAACCCGAGTATTATTAAATGTTTCCAATTTTCAAGGATGTCAAAATTCTATAGAATCGAGGAAACTTTTGTGACAAACTAGAATCAGGCTTGACAGATTTCATCCCGGAAACACATTGGGCATTCCTCATCCTATTGTCTTCACCTGTATTCTCATTTTGCGAATATATATACATATTTTGTATAATTGAAATATATCTAAAATATATATCCAGTATTTTCTTTGCAATTTCGACCAAATGCAACTACTTTTAAAATATCTTTCTCACATCCTCTAGTGAACTAATTGTTCTAACACCTGAGAGACACGCAACTCGTTTGCTGTCCTCCTAAAAAGGATATTCTCCTTTGAAGAGTGTACGAATACGAGCCACCGTGCAAGTCGACAGAAATATTCGCGTACGATACGAGCGGTGGCAGTGAAACGGTTGAAAGCAACCGAAATAATTGACGTCGCGGCATCACGCGTGCCCGTGCATTTGCATGTGGCGAGCGTAAAAAGGAATTCAGCACCGGCGAATTTAGAATCTTAACAGTGGAAAGGTTAAAAGCGTACTTAACCGGCAGGAGAGAGACGGAGAGAGAGAGAGACATAAAATTGTGACTGTGGCAGCATCGACGTACGGAACTGTGACCCGGGCTGTTTGCAAGGCATCGTCCGATACGCTGATACTTGTTTACAATGCATCGGTTTTATGATCGGCAGGGTAACGGGTGCGAGGGCGGGCTGCATTACCGCGGCGAACCATTTCCCTTAATGAACGCCGTCGCACTTTTATCATACGCCATTTGTCAAATCACGCTGTTGCCCCGCAGCTTCGACTTTCTTCCTCTCTCTTTTTCTCAGTTGGCTTCTATCTGTTTTGCTCTCTTTCTCTCTTTCTCTCTCGGAAACCGCCCACCCAAAGGCAATTTGTTTTCATTTCTACTAACGATTCCCTCGGCCGCCAACCCCCGCAACCCACTTTCCATGCCCGGTGTGTACGAATCCTTCGAAAGAGTGCCCCGCCGCAATCCTTTCTAACCGATCGATCTTGCTAACGTTGCGTCTTCCTCCGGAGGTCGTTTAGCCGCAACATTTCGCGCAGGATTTATGACACGTTCCTGTATAACTTGCTCGCGATTTTTAATGGGCCCGCCCTTTAACCGGTTATTGTTCAACGGACCGGTGCCGTAATGATTCCTCAGCATTTCTCCCCGTTTCGTATTCCTGAGATTTCAGGGATAGGAGATAAAAGAAAGTGGTTTGAGAATGAGAAGAACAATTTCTAATTAAAGCGAAGAGTACGAGGACGATGGGGCGAACAAGTGAAACTGATTTCCGAATCTGGGGATACAGAGCAACCGAAAAGTCGTGCTTACGATATCAGTAAATTCGATCTGGATCCAGTTAAGTGCAAAGATTGAGTCACTCGATATTTGATACTGCTTTAACGTGCTCGACGACATAATCTCCTCTCGACTGCGTCGAGAACAGTTAGCGAAACTGGAGAAAAGAATCTTGACAATTCGAGGCTTCTTCAACTCTTACCCTAGAATTCCAAGTGGGCTCCGATACGCGTATCGAGATCTTACCTCGTCTAAAGAGATCGAAACAAGAACGAACCGTGCTGCTGCTGCTGCTGGTACTGCTGCGCCCCGTTTCCTTTACTCGGCGAAAGTCTGGGATTACAGTGATCCTCTTAGGAAAAGGGACACATGCAGTGAATGACTACCATTTCGGCAGAATGTTTTCCTTTGAAGTCCTACAGTCGGCTGGCCTCGAGGTTTAACAATCTTTGTGCTCGATATTCTTCGGATAAATTAAATTACATTATCTCTGCTCGCTTTTCCGTGGAGTTGATCATGTAAATTGCACCGAATTTTCAGTCAGATATTCGCAAATCCACTGCGAATGTAATTTCTCTTCATCTTTATTAACACTGGTTTATAGAAACCAGCGCGCAATTTACTTCATTTGGTGTTTTATCGCAATGAGAATTCAAACTTTACAAAAGTTAATTTAAAATGTCTCTGACTTGTTACATTTTTCATTTCATCCTTGAAGTTATGAGCGAAGCATTTAAAAATTAAATAAATGTGCAGGAGAGGAAATAAAATATGTGTTAAAGAAATTTCCTTTGCAGTCACTTCAGCTTTAAAGTTAGTTAAATTTTGTTAGTTCTTTCTAAACGAAGAGACGGAGTTTATAAAACTATTACTACACCAAAAGAGAATATGCTAAATTTACCAAAGTAAATTTTAATAGCGATGACGCGATGCACGGAGGAAATAATCTCAGGGTGAAATCTTTTGTCTAAGTATGTTCGCTGTAACCAACAGAATCGGAATATTATTTTACCTCCGTTCGCGGGGAATACAGGGCAACGACGGATTAAGGTCCAGCTATACTTATGTACATAATCGCCTTATAACATGATGCAGGAGTAGCAATTAACAGTACCAGAAATACAGAGAAACAGATTGTACCCTGTTCCATAACGCGAACCACTTATCTCTCAAGGAACCATATTAAAGTTCGTCATTTCCATAAACGACACAGTTTCAGACGGCCAAGTAATTACAAAATTAAGCTATAACCATTTCTCGATATTCGTGTCATATTGCCATTTAAATAATCCAACATCCTTCTATAATTTTTTCAATTACTTTTACTTGTAAGTCCTCCACATATTAATTGTTCTAAAAGTGGTTACATCTCGTAGATTATTCATAAAAATATGATATATTCGTGCAATACGAAGTAGCTTAAAGAATATATAATAAAAATTGTTATATAGGACTTACATTGTCAAAAGGATTTTCATCACTCGATTGCCTTTTAATGAACAATAGACGTTTGAAGAACAGTACTTCCTTAAGTCAAGTATAACAAGTCCAAGAGATAATTTAGCCTGTCAAGCAGAATGTCTAAAGTTCCGCAAGTTATGTGCTCAGCGTCCTAATGTAAATTACAAGATCAGAAGCAACAAGCAACTTTCTTTTATGTACTCGCTGTAATCATGCTCGAGACAATTGGAAAGGTTATATTCGAATGTTTTATCTAGACAAATTTTATAGCATCTCTCTGCAGGCACAATAAGCACAAGCAGGTCACTTGGTCATGCTGCGTATTCTTTGTCAAAGATGCTGAGGCGCTTCGTCTGACCTCGTTCCGTTGCCTTTACCCTTTCGAGTGGAAACGCGACGACTCTTCGGGGCGAGTAACAAAAAATTCGCAAATTTTAAGAACGTCAAAATAGCTCGAACATACAACACTTTGCTTTTAAAAGGTCTCAGTGTGCTCGCAAATAGAAATGGGGGCTACAAAAATATTCCGAGCAAAATGTGGATATTAAATTGCACAAAGCGACCTCGTCCACAAACATTTTCCCTGTATATTCTCTTCAATCCAATTTTATTTATCAAATCTAAATATTAACTCCAAATAAAAATATTAATTCAAAAATTTCATTCAGCTTGCGTTTAATATGGATAACATAGTCCCATGTTTATTGGACACATAAAACGAAGTGACTCGCAATATGTGGAAAAATATTAACGAAACAGTAGATGCTATATAATATAAAATTCACAAATATTGCGTTTCATGCACCGACAAACCTAAGTATTTTTCTATTAACTGCTTGGCTACCACGGACGAGAAATACGCGAAATAGAATGAGGGGATGACTCCGAGAGACGACGTCTCTTGATGGAGTCCGAAATTGTCCAAAATGGAACTGAATGAACGGAACACCACACTGAGCTGCTTCAGTGCGACGTGGATCAGTGGAGTGGGGATGACTCGGAGTGGGAACGCGTAGTGGAGTAGGGAGCGCTGACGCGCGGAGTGGGGATCGCTGAACGCGATCACGTACTACGTTTTTTTCCTCTAGACGCACAGTTTTTTTTAAAATTTGTTTTTTTAATATTGCATTGTCATCCAGTTCTGAGCTATGTTTAAAGTTTCAAGTGATTTAAAATTGGATTACAAGATTTGACGCATACAACAACAACGACAACATCGACAACTCGGCAAGCTAATTTAAGCGTGGTAAAAATAAACGTCATCTGCCCAGTTACATTATGCGTCCAACACTTCCGGGACCCGATCGAATATAGTTTCCACGCCAGGTACGGCAACAGCAGCAGCAACAATTGCAGGAGCAGTTAAGGGTTAAAAAGGAAAAGCAACGTAATTTACGGGCAGAGGGTAATACTATTACGTTACGCTAGCCCGTTTCGTTTTTCAGCGCTCTCGCCGCGCCGCGCGCCGTGGGAAAAAATCGCAATTACGGAACGACGTTACGGGAGAGGCATGTCCTCTTTAGATATTCTTTTCTTTGGGATGAAAACATATCCGGCTGTTTCTTGGGCGATGCAACTGCAGTATTGGACGTCGCAAGAATCGACGCTGTTAGTTAACCCGAGAGCAAGCAGCAACGGCCGAACGACTTTGAGATTCAATTTGCAGGCTCGCGAATTTTAAAACGGAGCTCACCGTGCACTAAAGTGGACACGTAATTTCCGTCGGATCGATTAACAGTACACAGGATTTTCAATGGGGGTGGTTGGGGGTGAGTGGAATTCGTGCATCGACCTATCGAAAGCGCGATATCGATCGCGCAGCACACGCAGAAAGACCACCGCGGCTGGCTTTTGTGTCACGCGGCTGTCGGGCATCTTTATGAAGACAGTGTGTACAATAGCGTTTTAATCAGCGGGATATTAACGACCCCGACGGAAAAAGGAACGGACAGCACTACGGAATTATGATACAGCATGAATTCTCGGCGATATTGTAAAGTACTCGGACAAAGGAACAAGTTTATGAGCTTAATCTGAAAGTACTATTAAAATGCCTGGATGCGAGCTCTTATGAATTTGTCTAACTAGATTTGGAGTGAATCGATGAATGTGGGCAGCAGGAGTTTTGTAAGAAATTAATCTAATTCAATTTGAGGCTGTCTTCATGTTCATAATAAAGCTGGAATCAGTTATAACAAATCTGCCAATTATGATAATAGTTTTCATGTCGTTTGGGGCTTATGAATTAAATTTGTAACTAGAGTATTAAGACCTTTTGAGGTGTTTATTTCAAACCGCTTAGCTTGAAGGCTTAAGTGATAACTAAAATAATGAAAGTTGAACGACGGATGACGATGGATATTGTTCGTAAAGGTACGAAAATTTCCGGGCATTTGCCAAAAATCGTTTAAATAGCGGATACATGCAATATGCCCGCAGTGAAATGATTTTCCCAGTGAAAGGAGATTCATTTAACGGACGGAATAGGGGCTTATGGGTGGCTTGAAAATTTAACGCATCAGATCGGAATCTATCTCAAAGGACCTCGTTCTATTTTTACTTCGCTTTTGTACAAGTAGCTTTTAATCTCTTTTTAATGGAACTATACTTTCCCCGAAGCGATGAATAATGAAACAAGGATTGAATCCATATCGCCGTAAAATTCATTTCCTCGTCACTTATGCTCGACCCCCTTTTCGACAAAATTGTAATTCGTTCGGTTGCCTCTTAATACCTTCCTGGACGAATTTTATCGGTTGTTTATGATGTCTGGATATCGATATTTTTTGAGAAACTTTATCGGGGTATTTTGGTATACGAGAGGTATCCAACGTTGTTGCAAGCAAATAAAGAAGTAGAATGGTCACGCTTCATTTCAATGGCAAATAAAAGGTTTCAAGTTACACTATTTCATGGAGATCCGCGTCGCGGCGGTGCTGGTTTCGTTCCTGTTGGCGACATAATGTAGCGCCGCCAAATCCGCGGCGCCACTTCCGACTTTCGGACCTTTTTATTTTTTTTCTCCTTCTCTCTCTTTCTCTCTCGTTTACACGACGTGTTCTTTTGAATGAAAGTGTCGCGGGCGCAACGACAAAAAACCACGCAAACAGAAGAAAAATGCGGAGGAAAGGAAAAAACGAACCCCCTGGCTGCTACGGAACGCCCATTGTCCGGCGAGGTTTCATTCCGCGGAAATTCAGAGAGGTAAGCCGCCTTTTTTAGCGCGCTCGAAGGCGCCTCCTTCCGACCAATTAATTTGCATCCAACAATGTTTTTAAGTCCGTGCCATTGCGAAAAAGTGCCGGCGCTCTTTTGTACGGTCCCGTGTTTTCCTGAAACGAATTTGTTGAATTAATCCGCCATGCGAGAAACCGCTGTCTTCATTCACAAACCGTACGTAGTATCGGATAATAGATATCAGATTAATATTGTTCTCAATAAAACAAATCAAAAATTTTACGCGACAACAATTAGAGTGTATCTCTCAGTACATAGGCTGGCATATTACAATTGAGTTATACAATGTTTCAGCTAGTTCTGAAATAAAAGAGAGTGTTCGCGAGGAACAAAAGCGAGTTCGTTTTAACTCGTTAACGGTGGACGAGTTCGCGTTCGATTGTAAAAGGAGTTAGGAGGAGCACGATTATGTAACGTGCACCTGTTTAGAACGTTAATTTTAGTAAAAGCACTTTCACAGTATTAACAATAGAAACAAAAACCGCACAGGTAATTTGATAAGCGGTTGTTTGAATTAAAGCGATGCGATTCGCGCAGAGTTGCGAAAGAGGAATCTCCTCGTGGCCGTTCGAATGACGCGCAAAAGAGTGAGAAATTCCGGTGTATCGCGTTGACTGAAGAACTATGTCTCAGAGGCATGATAACGTAACATGCTCGATCGCTGTTGAAGGTGAAAACGAAGAGGGTAAAAAGACATTCGGTTGCCCTATTTATTGGTTGATCGGTAACAAACAGCAGGCGCTTTCCTGTTTAGCGTATAGATCCTTCTAGAAGGGATCTAGAAGCCCGATCAATCAATAACTCGGTCGGATGTCTTCTTAACGTGGCGTTCCGATTGGCTAGGAAGGTCAACGAATTTATACGCACGTCTAACATTTACACGTACATAATTAAGTCTCTGTGCGATACGTGTTGCCAGAAGAAAACGGACTTCCTCCGACGTGTCTGCCGCGTGTACATTTCTCAAGAAACCGGCCGAATAATATAGAGACGGGCGCCGATGTCTGCCCTCCATTTTCCATAAGAGCTAAGACAACCGTAGACGGGCTTACGAGGCACATTATGCGGAGATTCGGTGATTTGCATAAAGCTGATTTGTGCTGTTGGTTCGCCGAGAGTGAGGAAGGGATCAAGAGAAGGTTCGCTGATCACAAGGATGAATGAGGAAAGAGAATCCGTGAAACAGGGAGAGCCTAGAGCACGCAGGGCTCCGAAGAGGGCACAGATCGCTGAAATTTCGCGCGATGGATCTTATCTGTGAGGGCCGAATGCATAATTCCCGGGTGTAATGTGGGTCTTATCGACGACTATTGCCAACCCGCCAACCCCAAGGAAAGTACCCGTTGATGGGGATGTCTGATTGCTCCCCGATTGCCTACCGCGGAATTTAACCGCGTCAGGAATTGATTCAAACATAAATTCCTGCCTGACTGCTTGCCTTTCATGCGCGGAGTTGCCGAGCCACGATAATGGAGCCGAAAGGCTCGAGGTGAACGCTGCAGGCTTCGTTGTCAGTCTGAAGACCTGGTCCTGGGATGATGGGGGCCCTGAGTTTGATGGTAGCTCTTGGTACGAGCGAGCAGTTCGTGCGCCAGTTGTAGAAATCGTGGATTTTTGCTTGCTCGTGGTAGTTGACAGTTCGGAAAGTGTCAGAGAATCTACGTGTTCATGAGTACCGATAGTAGTTGACAGTTCTCGAACGTTTGGGTTGTTAATTTAAAGTTGTTTAAGCAATAGATCGATTTATCTAGACATTTTTCTAATTTCTGTGTAATTCTGACCGTTCGACACGTCTAGTGTTAATTGCAACGTGTGCAGGAATAACCACTGACCGTCACGCTCAACTATGCCGAAGCAAAACCTTTGTGAACAAACGCAATAACAATAATTGCGTATAATTAGTGCGTAATCCGTTACGCACCAGAGGTTCATTTGCGCAATAATAGACTACAAACACCATTAACTTCCGATTATAATATGAAGTAAAATCCGGGGAAAGATTAATTGGTTAATTGGTATTGCAAAATAGAAGTACTTCTTTAATTTTGTTATTTAGATAATAAATTGCCACTATATTAATTTTGCATCGATATTTCAAGAAAAATCAATTATTAATTGAAGCAGAAAGCAAGAATTCGATTTAATTATCGCTCATTGAAAATTCAACACTTTAACTGGGTGAAACCGCCGGCACAGTGTGCATTTACAAACCCAGTATACCTGAACTTTGTTTCATAATGATTAAAACTTTTAATTAGGGAATGGTACCAAATACGGGCTTGCCAGTATTAATTTCGCAAAATCCCCTGAATATTTCTAACCACTTGCGAGTTCATAAATTTACTCGCCAACATTTAAGAGATCTCCGCGATCCTGATTCATTATAAATATCCACTATCAACAATCAGGTGTCGAGTTGACTTCACTGAATCACGAAAATCAGTAAATCCGAGCGATAATGTAGTAATCTCAAACAGTACTTTCCTTTATTGTAAATCCACGATTCTTCAAGATTGATTCCATCAAATTCCCAATCACTCATAAATTCATTTTACTGTCAGTGACAATAATCATAATTCGCCAGATGTCGGATCGACTTAATTCAGCCACAAAGATCAATAAATGGAAGTTAGAATACTTGGACAGTGATTTCTTTTATTAGAGATTCCGAATTCGGTCGTCGAGAAGTTAAACGAGCCGATCCTAATGCAAAAACTTGGTTCGTTCGGTGTCAGAGCCGTTCTATCGATGATTTCAGTTCGACGTGACCTTCCTCTCTACGTGTTTTCCTTGGCCGGTCCGAGGGACTTTTCCCTCTGGAAATGTCGGAGGTGCTTCCGAAACTCGAACGTTTCGCTAATGACGTTTAAATCCATCTTCGGATGACCCTGTAGATTCGAGATACTCGAGAACTGATTACATTACGGAACGAACTTGAAGTATCATCGCTATTTCGACGCGCGCCGCAACGCTGCGGAATGTTCTTCGAACGAAATCTCCTTTCAATGAACGCGCACACCGGTGCCTATCGATCTGCTCGAACTATCGCGAACAACCCGAGTAGCTGAACAATTGGTTGACAGTTCTATTGTCACGTAGCCCGCCTCCTTAGATCTCCGTTTCACTGTCCTTAACCTACCGAGTGGAATGGCCACTCAATTTTCTCTCTCTCTCTCTCTCTCTCTCTCTCGTGCACACTCTCTCGTTGCACGTTCTCTCACCGATCTCGTAATTCTGTCTCTCTGTACTTTTGGAGAATCCTCTGGCCTCCTTTAAGGGAGACTGGGATTGGACGGAAGTTTGCCGCGTTGGATTATACTTGCAGACCCCCCTCGTCAGATGCTCCAACGTAGAATTCGATCGAGACCAGGTTAATTGAAGGTGCGACGGGAAAAAGCTCCCAAGCCCCGAGCAGAGGAGATTAAAAAGAAGATGCGAAACATCTTTGATGGGGGAACCCAAGGTTAATGTTGCGCCGAGAGAAGTCGATATCCAAGACTTCGCTAGCTCGTGAAACCATTCGATCACTTATATTTCCATCGTATGAAATCTATCGGTATCGCTGCTATATCTTCGGTAGGCAAACTGATTTTATCCGCCACGCGGAATAATCGTAAATGTAAAAGTTACGCGACTTCTCTTTCGGATTTTTGTACCTTACAGCTTGAAACTTGGTACGAAACAAAACTTGCTCGTACTAAATATTCCACAAAGTTCCCGTTGAAATGCCCCAAAGAATAGAAAACGTCGCAGGCATGCCCTGTATTTTGTTACGATTTATTAAAGTTCGCGACGCAGCGAGGTGAATGTTAAACTTGAAACTTTAAACGATTTCAGCTGGCATTCAATTTATTTCCAGCTGTAACAACCGACCGCATCTCGTGCTGAAACACAAATCGAGAGCAGTCCCATCAGAATTTGTTCATTAACGTAGCTCCCTTAATTACTGGCAACAATATCGTAAAAGCTGTCTCGGGTCAGCTGCTGTTACAAATAATAACGGTAGATCCCAATGTTCCGCGTCTTTACAACAAAGTTATTCCTTCACATCTTTATACACGAAATCTTACAAGTATCGAACCACTATAGTTTCTAGAACTACCGAGTTCGTATCAGACTCAGGATCCTACAATTGGACTATTAATTTCCAGAGCATCCTTAAGAAAAAGATGAGATTAAAAGACAGTGCAAATAAGGGAGGTTGCAACGAATAGAGATTAGTGCCGATTATACATACATATAGATTCAAGGGACGTCTGCGTAATTATTAAACTGCGGATCTCTATGCAAAATAAAAATTGTCTGCATCGTAAAGTGTAATATCTTCCCTTAATGATTATAATAGAGGAGAAGTCATATATTGACAACATCAATTTTTAAAATTTTCCAACAATTTCGAATTTCATCTACTCAATTTTCCTATAAATGCATAAAGATCCGCAGTCTAATAGTTATCTACGAGAGATGCAGACTATAACTAAAACTAAGGAAATTTTCTCACTATTCTCTCTAAAAATCTTTCTAAAACTGTAATCATTGAAACTGTGAAACAAGGAGCAGCAAAACCTCATATTAGGGGGTTAATCGGATAATTTCGCGAATCGCGAGCAGTTTCGGGCCTCGAGGGGGAACGGTTGGCGAATATGGAAAGGATCCGGAGCGTTATCCATTATTTCGCAGATACGTGGCAACGGCAGCGGTGAAGTAAATCGCGCGAGTTTCATCGAGGATGTCGAAGGGTGGGCGATTCCTTCCTCCTCTTCCACCCCCGGCAGCCCCTGTCGTCATCCTTTCCTGTCGAGACGGTGGCAATCTTCTCCGTCTTCGACGATCTGAAGATTTCCTCTCGATCTCACGCCAAGATAGAAATGCTGTCTCCCTCTTCCCCACCACTCCCCTCTTCGTTGGCCCACCCTCGCCAACTGGAACACCCCCCGCAACCTCCCCCTCGGCCGAACCGGCAAAGGTTTCAGACCTTCGTCGTTTCCACTTCTTCTCTTTTGCCCTCCGTCGTCGTTCGACTCATCCTCGATTTCCTCTATATGCCAGAGCACGCCGAATGCTTCGATTTCGACGGAAAGAGCCCCGAGTCTAGGCACACGGATGAATATCCATCCCTCTTCCCCTCGTCCCTCGCTCTCCCGCACTCTCCCGCAACGGGGAATTCATAACGTTCATTTATACACGGGTCAGGTAACTCATAACCTTCGACAACGGGGCTTAGCGTGCTTTCTGTCTGACAACGGGAGTGCACGGGTCTTCGGGTCACCAATTTAGTTGAGACTTTGCACACTGTTGTGGCGTCGCGTCACCGACGCGACCTGGTGAAAATGATTGTATGCAACGCGTGCTCACACGATACATTAATATCATGCGAGCTGGTTTCCATCGTTTGCGATCCATTCGATTCTTTTATATCACATTTCTTTTCTGAGATATCAAGATGTATCGAGTATCATCAAGCTCGACTCAAGGTCATAATATTGTATCGTTTGAGATTTTTCCTCTGGAAACCACACGACCAATTCGTTTAAAATTTGCAGTGTTTTATACGACCATCGAACTAACGGATACCAATTCTTTTTATCAAACAGAAATATTTGTGTTGCAGGAATAAAAATAAAATTTGATTGGCGCGTTTCTGTGCGACGTGGGCTCGTTTGTATTGTTTTGGAACTGGAAAATCAAAATGCTATTGTTCCTTTTTTCATTACAGTGTATATATTGGAACACAGTTTTCAGCAGGAAATAGTACACACAGTTTTGGCAAATATTGTACTATTTACGAGACTGAAGAAATTCAATCAAAGAATTTAAGGATTTAATCTAATCTACGTCCATAAAATTGCAGAATTTTCATTTTCTCAAAATGTCTGAAATTCAGAGGGCCAGATAAGACAGTAATAAGACTATAATATTTTGATCTGGAATCTGACGACGAGCGGGTCATGGAAAGCGGAAACATAGGACGGAGACGGTGGTAATATAGCAAGTGTATGGGACGCAGCGTGTTCCGGAGACCTTCTGCCACCTTTCCTGATGCTAACTTGAAGACAATGGCAAGTCGAGGCTGCTGGGAACAGTAGACGAGTCGGATGATATAAAGCAAACCGTGGCAACCATCAGGATTCGTTCCCTTGCGAGAATGTGCCTCGAGTTTTTCCCTTCAGTCTTCTACCTGCTGCTTCTTATACTCGTTGGACTACTTTTAAACTCACCTCGTGTCACTGTATCATGTTCTCATATGCTTTCCTTCGCGTTTTGCTATTAACTGTGTTCCAGTTTGTCACGAACTTGCGGCGTTGCCCCTTGCTCAAGATTTTTACGAAATATCTTCTGCAGTGTTCCCGATATTATCTTAAAAATTATTTAACTCAGAGGTACATACATATATTTCGTTCTTTTTATCAAATAAGGCTTTCCGAATTTCATTGAAGCACGAACATGCCTGAAGTATTTTATACTTGTCTGAAAATTAATTAAAAGGCCTTTGTTCCCAATATTATTTTAAAAATTATTTAATTCAGGAGTACATTCAATTAGATATATTTCGTTCTTTTTATCAAATAAGACTTTCCGAATTTCATTGAAGCACGAACATGCCTGAAGTATTTTGTATTTGTCTGAAAATTAATTAAAAGGTCTTCGTAGTAGTTTGAGAATTATGTCATATTATTATAAAACTAATTTAATTTGAATTTTACGTTAAGCAGGAATATTTTGAGAATTATGTCATATTATTTTAAAACTAATTTAATTTGAATTTTACGTCAAGCAGGAATATTTGCATTAGATAAAGAATGTGTGTGTACACATTTCCCATAAATTTCTACATCGTCGGAAAAATGCTGGGGACAAGTATCGAGGAATTTTGTAAAGTAAAGTACGAACTTCAAACATAAATGTTCCTTTCTCGTATCTAGCTCGAGTAAGAGTTAGGAATGAATGTTTTAAACGAGTCTGCGCTATTTCAAAGTGATGCGCAAGTTTGAAACAGCCGAGTATTCCTTTTTGCGTGAATGTGTGCGCCTTGTTGAGTCAAAAGTTCGAGATCGCTTCATGAATTAAGCGGAATAACGACCTTCCCCGTAAAAGCAACCAAAGTTACGTACCTGAAAATAGGCGTATTCGTTAAAAAGATTTGAAAGTTAAGAGACCGGGCGAACGTCGTTGGAAGCATTAGCTCGAAATCCGCGAGAAATTTGTCGTGCTTATAATTTTAATGAACACCGATAAATGATTTGAAACTTTCGGCCGGCAGGCATGTACGCATTAAAACTTCTAACAGCTAATAGTCAATTTCATTTAGACCGAAACTTCTTAAACACGTTGTATACGTTTCGAGTCTAACTTTAATAATGTCGAAAATTTGCTTAGCGTAGCACTCTAGTCTGCCAATTAACGCACGTTCCGTCAGGAATAACGAATTTCTATAAAGGAAACGATCTCATCAAGAACTTCTCTATTCTTTCTCACAATGAATCGTGTATTCTGTTTAATTTAGTGTATCACGGGATTTGCGTTTCGTACATTAACTAATGTAAAATACGGGAGAAAATAAATTTCAGCAACGCGTGACGGAACTTTTATCGTAATATTAACTGAATGATATTTATAACGGAAGGAACGCTCGCTTTTGCAAACTGCTACCTGAAAACGTTCATTTCCATAAATATCCGCAATGCAGTTACACGTAATAGTAGAATTTATTCTCAGTTACAGAATTTACATACACGTATCATACATATATTTGGTTCCACTTCATCCAGGATAGAGAAAAACCTGCAGATCCACCACTTGGGTTCTGACGATGTTCTAGACGATTGTTGTAAATTTCGAGCAGAAATTTTCTTTTGAAATATCGCTTCTGAGTGTATGTTTTTTCAGAAATAATTGGAACGGTCAACCGGAAAGTTTGGTAACCTTATCAATTTCACGACAGCTACATCTCTGATTTTGTTATTTTAAAAAGGCCGACGAAAAACAACATTTCGAGATTCGAGATCGAGATATGGCTAAACGTTGCTCGTGTTTCTATTTCCCGTGAAGAAAGCCGGAAGCAGCGAGCGTTACCGCGTACCGACGCTCGGATAATTTCAAAGAATCTTAACGACAAGATCTTAGCTCGGCAACATCGTTAAGAACGGTTGGATTGATAGTGGTGTGCTGCCTGTGACTATCCTGTCAAGTTGCCTGTGGAACTTTGAAGCGGCAAGAAAACGCGCCGCCCCGTGAAAGAGGCACGTGCGCGCTTCTTCCAAGGGATGCACTTTTATCGAAAAATTTGTCTTGCTCGGGCTTTCACCCACACGTAATCCCCTATCGATTAAAGGACGGAGAGGTTGAAAGGTGCGAGCCAGGTTCAAAGTAAACAATGTCGCAAGTATGGATTTTATAACGTTATCGTCGCATTACACCGAGAGAACTGCAAAACTGAAAAAGTGCGACAATTAGGATAGGTGAATGTACAGCAAAAAATTATACAGTGGGTGTAAAAAGTATTCGTACTTTTAAAAAGTAGAATAACTTTTTTATAATTGTACCAATCGTCCTGATTTTTTGTAATCAATTAGAAGCATTGGTTTACGAAATGATATGCAAAAAAGATTTTCCAACAATTATAATTTACATGGACACATGCAAAAATAAAGAAGGCTTTTTAAAAGCAATGCTTCTAATTGATTATAAAAAATCAGATCGTTCGGTACAATTATAAAAAAGTTTTTAAAGGGTGTACGAATATTTTGTACACTCACTGTATACAGGGTGTCCCAAAATTCGTGAAAATCCCGAAAGGGGGTGGTTCCTGAGACCATTCTAAGAGACATTTTCCTTTGCACCAATGTCAACTGCGGCTTTGTTTAGGAGTTATTAACGAAAAACACGGACCAATCAGAGCGCGCCCTGGCCCGGCGCGCCACGCCGCGCCGGCAAGCGAGTGTCGGTGGTACGCCGCGACATCGCAACGAACAAGAGTTTCTCGATAATGTGAACCCTCTCCGATTTCGATGCGCTTTGGATACGTTGTCAAGACCATGATTCTGAACAACATTTCTCTTTAGACTTTTTGGCAATCGGCTTTAGTTTACGAGATAATCGTAAAAAAAGAGAAGAAGCAGAAACTGATTGAATTAAAAACTCACGTATTCAGCCGTAAATCCATTTGCTGCTTCGAAATGTGTGTCACTGGGTCACTCGGTGACGAACTGCACAGATGTCTTCAGGTACACGGCAGTACCGAAAGCCAAGGGACATACGGCCAGGTCGACGAGCTGCACAGCCGGTGGTAGAAGGCCTAAGGGATGCGCGGTCAAGTCGACGATCCAGAATTTAACTTTCACTTTCGAATCGATAAATAATTCGTATGTTTATTTTACACAGATGCCTTGAAATTTTTCCACTCTCACAATCACTGTTCACATTTGTCAACACATAGTTATGCACTAATAATAATTGCCATATCTCTTGTACTGCTGCACAAATCACAACAATCAGGTAATGCAATCACTAGACTGCGGATTTCATGCATTTGTAGCAAATATGAGTAGGTGCATTTTAATACAGTAGAGAGATTAAAATAATTTCAAAGCACCATAGTATTATTTTCAACTTCTCAAAATGATCACAGTAAGAATCAAATATCTGTCTGGCTCCCCTGTCCCTTGTAATAGCGGCAGCCAACATTCATTTTGCATAAAGATTCGCAGTCTAGTGATTAGTTTAAATATCACTATCAAAAACACAGCTAATAGCAACCGTTAGCTTTGAATTGACAAGTCTTTGGAGATGTTCTCTCTACCGCGGCTCGAACGACACTGATTTTCCTCAAGATTTTTCTAAAGAATTTAGGAAGGGCATTTAGAGTGTCGAAATTCGAAATGCACGCTGTAGCACGAGAACGACGGGACGGTTAGACGAAAAACAGAATGCGAGAAGGACCGCTGTAAGCTTTGTGGCAAACACATGTTTAGTTTTTCCTGCAGGTTGGTACGTAGAGTCGATGGGTAACTGTTCGAAAACGTCATCCGTCCTTTTACCCAGCAAGGGGTAAAAATGTCAGGTCAGCGTAGCATCCCTATTGTCCTATACCTTCCTTAAGAAACTTTCTAAAAGAAGGACAGACGACGTTTTCGAACGGTTACCCATCGACTCTGCGTACCAATCTACAGGAAAACCTAAACATGTGTTTGCCACAAAGCTTACAGCGGTCCTTCTCGTATCCTGTTTTTCGTCCAACCGTCCCGTCGTTCTCGTGCTACAGCGTGCATTTCGAATTTCGACACTCTAAATGCCCTTCCTAAATTCTTTAGAAAAATCTTGCGGAAAATCAGTGTCGTTCGAGCCGCGGTAGAGAGAACATCTCCAAAGACTTGTAAATTCAAAGCTAACGGTTGCGATGTATTAGCTGTTTTTTTTTACTGTGATATTTAAACTAATCACTAGACTGCGAATCTTTATGCAAAATGAATGTTGGCTGCCGCTATTACAAGGGAGAGGAGCCAGACAGATATTTGATTCTTGTGATCATTTTAAGAATTTGAAAATAATACATTGGTGTTTTGAAATTATTTTAATCTCTCTACTGTATTAAAATGCACCTACTCATGTTTGCTACAAATGCATGAAATCCGCAGTCTAGTGATTGCATTACCTGATTGTTGTGATTTGTGCAGCAGTACAAGGGATATGGCAATTATTATTAGTGTATAACTATGTGTTGACAAATGTGAACAGTGATTGTGAGTGTGGAAAAATTTCAAGGCATCTGTGTAAAATAAACATACGAATTATTTATCGATTCGAAAGTGAAAGTTAAATTCTGGATCGTCGACTTGACCGCGCATCCCTTAGGCCTTCTACCACCGGCTGTGCAGTTCGTCGACCTGGCCGTACGTCCCTTGGCTTTCGGTACTGCCGTGTACCTGAAGACATCTGTGCAGTTCGTCACCGAGTGACCCAGTGACACACATTTCGAAGCAGCAAATGGATTTACGGCTGAATACGTGAGTTTTTAATTCAATCAGTTTCTGCTTCTTCTCTTTTTTTACGATTATCTCGCAAACTAAAGCCGATCGCCAAAAAGTCTAAAGAGAAATGTTGTTCAGAATCATGGTCTGGACAACGTATCTAAAGCTCATCGAAATCGGAGAGGATTCACATTATCGAGAAACTCTTGTTCGTTGCGATGTCGCGGCGTACCACCGACACTCGCTTGCCGGCGCGGCGCGGCGCGGCGGGCCAGGACGCGCTCTGATTGGTCCGTGTTTTACGTTAATAACTCCTAAACAAAGCCGCAGTTGACATTGGTGCAAAGGAAAATGTCTCTTAGAATGGTCTCAGGGACCACCCCCTTTCGGGATTTTCACGAATTTTGGGACACCCTGTATAATTATTAGACTTCAGATAATTCAATAAAAATTAATTTCACCCCTTAATAGTATTTTTACGGTGAGAACAACGTAACAATATTCTTGGATTTCTCATATTCTTCACTGTATTATATTTCATCCAGTTAATTTCTTCATAAATGCATAAAGATCTGCAGTCTAATAATTATACATATAATACTGTTACGTCTGTAGTTACAGTAAGATAATCATTGGCTATTTCATAATTTCTCGACGTCTAAGATGTAAGTTATAAATAAATAGACCCAGCAGGTTTCTAAAGCGAGTTCCACGAAGGTGTTGAGAGATCTTCGACGCAAGGTACTCACCTTATCTGAACCTTAGCCGACCTCATCGAGAGCAGGTTGCAAAAAACTTCGTTCGCAACCAGTTATCCCCTTTTTACGCGGCGATTACAAAGAAGACAGTAATTATACCGCGTTGAAGAGTTTTCTTTGACGAGACTCATCCCACCGTGTTGTTAACCACAGCATGTTACGGGGATATCGATGCATTTCTGTATCGTTCTACTCTACGTTTGATGTATTATCGCCCCGGTCCTGTGACCGCTTAATCAAGGCGAATGACCTAACTACCTTTGATACGGTCTTTGAAGTAACTACAGTGGCAACGATGGTTTAACGTCGCTCGACGTCCACTGTCAGACTCTCAACTATTCTTATTGCCGTCTTACTGGTCCCTGGCACATCCACAATGCTTTTGGGATCTGTTCGGAACATTGCGTGGAGCATACACATTGTATTAGGTCGAAGAAGTACATTAGCATAGAGAAAAGATTTTTATCAAATTTTCATTTCCCGATGAAACTGTCCAGGAGCTTCAGCCATTGATTTGAAAAAGGAAAACCTTCATTAAAAAACTACAAATTCGCAAAAAATACCGCATTCGAGTAATTTCTATCGGCAAAGCAAACTCGCGCAGATTATTTTCCCGATGCAAACGGCGAACCTACCGAGCCACAGTATATCCGGTACTGCACGCCGAACGCTCTCTTAAATAAATTCCCTAATTCCGCAAAAAGTAGCCCGAGGGATTAGCGAAACAGCTACCGAAAAGTAGCAGTTAAATCCAATTCAAGCCCGAGTACGAGGGATCGGCACGGGAGAGGGAGAGAGCCACTTATTCTCTTGAAGAAAAGAATTTTTTAACGCGTTTTTCCTCTCTCGTTTTGCCGAGTGTTTTTCGTACTTTCTAAAGAGCGCACGGTGTACCCTATTTCGACCATAAAAGGGCTTCGTTTTGCTCGTTCCGGAGCTAAGAGAGCATCCAACGGTTTTCCCGAAGCGAGTATGGTTGCATTCAGCACGGGCACAACCGCACCTTTCGTCTTCGGGTTACGCCGCGGCGGGTGTATTTCGTCAAGTTCGTCGAAGAAACGGAGAACTGAAGACGAACAATGCGACATACGCCATTGCGAACGCGTGTGTCTGCCGGTCGGTCTAGCAACGGTTACGCCCAGCTAGCGTGTCGGTGTATCTCGATAGCTTTCTGCCGCGAACTGAACCTTTTAAGCTCCTATTCCCGAAGGATCAAGCCCATCTGATTACCGGCAACCGACTTCTGTTTTAACCCCCGAGCCTCTTCCATTTCAACTTCTCCGCGTGTTCCTCCGATACTCTCGTTGCTCCAGCTACACGCATTCGTGCTGCATTCTTATGTATTTTCAGCTGCGACACTTCCAATTATTGCGATTTATTTTATGAGGGATTCTTGAGGGTTGATCTCAACGATACGGTGTTTCCCCGGTTTCGCCTACGAATGAGAATGATCCCTTATTTTAAATGATTGCAAATAATGTTTGCTCGAAAGTAATGCTCGTCTGAAAAACAGCATTTGTCGAAAAGTGAATCTGTAAGATCAGCATGCGAATTAGATCCGCGAATGTAATGCGTTCGCGCGAGGATCGGTGAAAAATGCAGCTCGTTGGCATTGCTTGGTGACCGCGAAATTGGGTTGCTCTCGATAGAAAAATCGGTGGATGGACGGCGCGGCGCAAGGAGGAAAAGAACGAACGTTTTCGCGCGCGTGTCCTATAGGCTGTAGGAGTGGAAACGCGAAGGGGTTGAGGGGAGGGATGGAAAAGGACAGGCTGTCCGGAGTGTTCGCATTAATTTATACGGGAGAAAGTTTGACGTGAACAAACGGGCTCTCCGATCGTGTAACCGTGCGAGCTCCGCGTACTCTCGGCCCGGGGTGTCGATGAAATTAATTAAAAACTTGTTTATTTATTGGCGGTTTGGCGAGAGCGCCGCGACTTCGAAGCGACCTGGAAGTTTTTAGCGAACGTCGGCGAATCGTCGACACGAGATCCGAAGATAATTGGGAATAGGATTTGGAGCACGAAAATAATTGGTTTCCGACGGTCGTCGATGCGCGGTATATGCAGTTATGTCGTTTAACCTAGACCCACTCGCTTAGGCGAATTCGTCGGCGATTATGTGTCCCTGCAAAAGCGACATCGATTTAGATTAGACAAATCAATCGATTTTTTGGTTTTACAGCCCGATCTGGATTTCTTAACAGATTTTTAGACAAATGTGGACAAATATAATTACGTTTCACGTTTATGCGTAGACGCGACAATCAAAGTGTTAATCAACCCACGCCGGCGGATCCATAGCGATATTTATCAGTCACACGTCGATCGTTATCAATACAGTCCGAAGATAGGTAGTTGAATTAAACTGGTCGAATAACGCCATTGGTCACGGTAGTTCCGCAGCTCGCACCGCCACCTCCGGATTAAATCATCCCATAATTCGAGCGGCGCCGTTCAAATCTTCCGCCGCTGTCGTTACATTATATTCCGGAATCGTAGCTGGAAATTTCCATTTGCCTCATGTGTCATGGACAGCCGAGGGACACGTAAGGGTATTGACGTTTTCCAATCGGGAATCCCTGGAGTGAACTCGAAAATGAATTTATTTCACGCCGCAATTGTTTCCATCCGTGCGCCCTTCCCTTTCGGAATTTTAGCGTCCATAATTTTCCTGGACACTTGCCCTGCCATGCAAAATTCTGAGAAACTTATTTCCCGTTGTTTAATATGTATTGTTTCATTTCTAGAACATGAACGCGCTTTTAAAAAGTTATTCAAACGTTTTCAGAAGGCAAATATTGTGTCTCGATTTATAATAGACAGCATTAAATTAGTTTTTTTTTTTAATTTTTCGTGACAGCGAAATTGTCTGTCGCACGAAGGCCCTAATTACAACATCGGCAAAAATCTACGAGCGAGATAAGCAAATTACTAACGCGAATATATTTTCGCTGAAGTTTGTTTACCGTGAGCATGAACGTTGTGCTGCGCGGTGGTGGTTGTACACACGAAATTAGCGTTACACGAATTTACAATACACATCGGGCCATATTTCCATTTTCAATTTTCTATGTGATATCGCAGAACGGCGTTACCGCGACTGCGCCGGTTTAATGAAACTTCGGTCCCCCATTGAAGTTGAAGTTAATTTCGCGTATATTTCGGAAATTCCAATTTCTCGTCCGCGATGAATAATGTCCGCGGGGCGGCGGAACGTAGTTATTTGTTTGAAGTCGTCGAACAAAGTCGGCCAGTTAATTTGCATCGAATACCTCGAACGTGTCCCCTCTTCTTATTCTTTCCTCTCTTCCGGGGGAAGATCGAGCGAGTCGATGAAAAATTTCGAATTCCCATCGGCAGCGCGATATTAAACTTCAATTATTTACTTTACATTAATTCTCAATTGGCCGATTTCCTTTTATACAAGAACCGCGGGGGCGAACCTCCGTCGATTCAATTTCCAATATCCTGTCGCACAATCCGCAAACGAGACCGCTAGCCGAGGACTTTTTTATCTCGATTCCTCGTCCAATCCACCCACGAAAGTCGAACTTCAACCGCCCCCCTAGCAACTCGTCGTTTCTCCACCGACTTTGACTGCGGCAAGTCCGCGAAGGATTTGCAAGTTTCAAGTGGCGAAAGATACAAACCGAACGCGCGAGCGCAATTGCTCACACGCTCGGAGCGATTGCGGATTCAAGCACTGACAGAAATCGATCGAAAACTTCTATACGTTCATTTCTATCTGAAAATTGTCGAAACTTTGCGTGGAAATTTTCCTTCTTCCGTATTTATTTATTATGTGAGAAAGAGAAATGGTTTTTAGAAACGTAGTTATTAATTTCCGGGAAGTGGTCCGTGCGGCTAGGTTGAAAATTACTGTGAGACCTGTAAATGTAGTAAAAAAGAAAATTTTTCTTATGTACACGTTCCACGTTTTTTTGCACACCCTGTGCATTGCCAGCAGCATGCAATATCGATATTGTCCAGCGCATAGAGTATCGGGGATATTGGTATTCGTCGAATCAAAGCTGTTCGCCTATATTAACCATGGCGCATACAACGCCGACTTCTTCCGGTCTCTCCCGGTCCTCCCACTACCATCATGCAGTTTTAACTTTTTATTCAGCAATAAGAAAGTTTTGACAAGAATCTTTATGGAATAAGTTTCGCGGAGAAATCGTGGAAGTTGGTTGTACCCGGGCTCGGCCTTTTCCGTGTACTTTCGCATTCTATGTCTCTGTCCTTTTTTTCTCCTTTTTCCACTGCATCTCTCCTCTCACTCTCTTGATTCAAGTTCTCTCTGTCCGTGTTGATTTTCAATACTAATCCCGAGTAAATTTAAAAGTCAGTAAACTTAGATTGCGGCCCGCGATCCTTTCTCGCCGAGGAAAAGGGCCCAGCGAACCTGTGAATCTTGTTATCTTGATTCCCCGACGTCGGGCACAGTCTAATTATTATTTAAATTGCAAAATATTTCTCCACGGTGGATGTCATGTGGAGTTGTGGCACGCTTTCTCAATTTATTATTGCGAGAACCAAGAAGAGGCTCATTATACTTAAGAACGTTCGTTCAATCGATATCTGAGTTTATTGATTTTACAGCTTTCACAGATTCTTTCAAATCGAAAGTATTTGAAGACTGTGCAATACTAGGAAAAGTGACATTTCTGCAGTAATTCGTTAGTTATTGCTTATTAGTAGACTGCAGATTTTTATGCATCTAAGAAATTGAATAGATGAAATACAAAATTGTCGGAGAATGAAAAAAATTGAGCATGTCAATATATGATTTCTCCCGTACGAAAATCATTAAGTGAAGAAATAACAACATTCAATTTAGATCTTTATGCAAAATAAAAATTGTCTGCATTGATTGCAAGAAATAGAAACCAAATTGAATGTTATTTCTTCCATTAATGATTTTAACAGAGAAGAAATCATATATTGAAGTCTTCAATTCTTAAAATTTTCCAACAACCTCGGATATCATCTACTCAATTTTGCTATAAATGCATAAAGATCCGCAGTCTAGTCATTACGCTCAAATACTTATGTAGTCATTACTCATTAGTCACGCTCAAGTATAGACTTAGTCATTAATTATTAGTAGACTGCGGATTTTATGCATTTATGACAAAAATGGGTACGTACAATTTAAAACAGTGAAGAAATTAAAAAGATTTAAGGCCACCAGTGCATGAGTTTCACCTTAATAAGATAATTAAAAGGAGAATGAAATTTTTATTTGGCCCCTGTATCCTGCAATCAATGCAAACATTTATTATTTTGCATAAGGATCCGCAATCTAATTATTAGTCACTTTTATAGAGCTTATGAAGTTATTACTCAATAATCATAATTGTGACTAGAGTTTGCCCAACTCTGATTCAGAGTATATGAGAATGCGCAGAATCTAGACGTTTATTTCCTTCCGAATTCAATCCCCGGGCGTGGGATTCGCCGTGTTTCTAAGAATCATTGAATCCCCCACGGTAATGTGAAATAAATTCAATTTGCCCTTCAGCCTTAGAGCCCTTCAGCCCTCGTAGACGCATGAATGTATCATGCGTTTGTTCCGGCATTTACGTGCCATTTTGCGGCCGTGTACAGCTGTCTATGAGCCGCAACATGAGAGGGGAACAGAAGCAGGCGCGAAGGAAACTGGGCGTGAAACAGACTTTGATGTAAAAAGGAAGGATTTTGTGGTTGAGGTGGATGGAGCGTAAATAATCGCCACCCCTCGCTGTGGCCACACGGCAGGAAGGAAGCTACCGGCTAGATGGGGCTGGATATTACAAGGAGAGCTTGTCTCTGCGTGTAGATACGTCCACCATTTTCCGACTAACATCATCTAATCTTCGTCGTTATCAACGCAAACATTTATTTCATATTGCAAGGAGAGCTTGTCTCTGTGTGTAGATACGTCCACCATATTCCGACTAACATCATCTAATCTTCGTCGTTATTTCATCTTCCACAAAATTACATATTTAGACATTTTACTAATACATTTCTACCCTTGCAGTATCCAAGTGAATATTATATTTTCCCCAAAATAACGAACTTAATCGACATTTAAATCTAATATCATTTATTCGCGATAAATACAAGTGTGTATTATCGTTCATTCCATAAAATGATTTATCATGTACCAAAACCAGCCGCGCATCAGTTACTGGTTAAAAAATTTATTTCTCGCCCCTCTGAAACCTCCCCGACATCGAGGGATCGTTTCGTCGCTGAATTTCGTTCCCATGTCCGCGTTCGAGCGATTTGTTAATTTCGAAAGCTCGACAGCGCCAGGTCGGCTGTCTCCGAAGAATTCCGTGAGATTGATGTCCCCGGCCAGCTGAAATAAAAAGATGAACGAGCATCGTTCGTCGGTCGAGGCAAGAGGGAATCCTCGACGGGATTTTTCACTCGGCTGGCAACCTCTTACCGGGTTTCTCCTAAGGACGAAAAGAGTGACCCCAGGTGTGGGTGTGCACGTGTGTCTGGCGGTCGTACTTCCTGGTAGTGGCGCATACTCGAAATGTTTGTACTACCTGTAAAGAAACGGTCGGAAACCTTCCACCACGGAGTCGTGGCACTACACGTAACGAGGACACAGCTCGGTGAAGCATCCCCGTTCCTACTTTCCCACCCGCACCCCCTCTTCATCCCCCGTTTCGTCTCAACCATCCCCGCGCAATCTAGACAGCGACTCTGTACTCCCACAGTCGGAGGCACTCTCCGCCAATCCTGCCTACCTGTGTCAAGCACTCGACACTTTCGCGTAGTCTAAATAACTGTAGGCTAGGCCACCACCGCTTTCTCGAGGTCACTGTCCCGCCGCGCCGTGTCATTATTAGACTGCGGAAGTTTAGGCGAATCTACTCTTTTATACGCGGGCTCTGGAAGATATTTTCTTCCCTCTTTTCGACGCTTTCGGGAGGTTGAAGATGCAACGGAGCTGCGGAAAATTGTAGTATCGGCATTGCAACATCTTCTGTCAATGAATTACAAGCTCCTTGACTGTATTACGGTAGCAATTGAATTGTCTGGTCGCTGACGTTCGTCATTTCTATGACTGCCTGTCTCTATTATAGTTGAGAAATAGTGCGTTCATTTAGCGTCACATTCTGATTGTACATTGCATCATTTTAATCATAATTTTAACGCAACAAACTCGAGCTGGATATAAATTTGATCGCGAAGACGTACGTGCATACAGGGTGCATACGGGGTGCATACCTGAATGTCCACAGTCCCGTTGAACAGAGTCACGCACTTTGCGGCAGGAAATAAATAAACGCGCACACGACCGAGATTTTCCAGTGGTTCAAGAGTACACTCGGAACGGCGAATACATATAATGTAGTACGGTCGGCGTTCCACCACGGCGAGGTTGTCGACAGTTAGGGCAACACGTAGCTGCATAATCGTATGCAGATGCACGGCTGGCCGTACACTCATCCGCCAAACTCCATTCGTACTCCACATGCAAATCGTGCACTTGCCGCGGACCCGCCGGCAGTAGTTAGTACTGTATGATCGAACGACTGGCCCCGGATCCTCTATTGATGTACCCAGCCGTGTCTCGTGCATTAATGCAACCTACAATTCCAGGTCTTCGTGGGCTCCTTTGTTCAAATCCTGAATGAAACACGCCGCCGCGCGCGGAACCGGCGCGGCGCGGCGCGTTCTATTAATTAAACGTGATTATGTCCTGTTAGGATATTTGGATAATCATCTGATACCCACACATCTGTTCTTCCCGTTTTTCGCCAAGTACCTATATACAGTTACTCGAATTAATATTCGGACGTTCTAAAAAAGACGATAACTTTTTTAGCACTAGATCTACCAAGGGGATCAAAATTACCTGATTTGTTTTTTTTTAGACATATGGAAATTACAAATATGTTTTTCTGAGAAATTGTTTCTGAACTTCTCTATTTAAGTACATATTTAAAGAAAATTGGTGCGAAATCTAAATAAATGCAACTCTGTCACTACGAATGGTACACTTATTTTTTGCAAAAGTGCATTCTAATGTTAAGAATTTACTATTTCATTATTAGTAGACACACTATTATATTTTTCGGATCGAATGTTTCTGGATTTCGCACATCTCTGGAATCGTACACTTATTTTTTGCAAAAGTGCATTCTAATTTTAAGAATTTATTATTTCGTTATTAGTAGACACACTATTATATTTTTCGGACATGTTCATCTCGTCACGTTCATAATTCACTAGATAACCATGCTGTCACATTTATTGCATTTATCGCATAACAATACTAATTGAAATTTAATCCGATGTCATTTTACTCTTCGTTCACTCTAAAACTCATTTACGAACCGAATAAAATTATAATTGCTATACCGGAGTACCTAAAATTAAGAATTTGCATTTGTCTCCATTATAAAATAAACTAGCGAGGCAAAATTTTGTTTCAACGGAAACCAAGCAATGCGATTCTGTATTGCGTTCGCCAAACAATAATGTCGATTTTCAATCGTGCTAAAACAAGATTATTTCTCATTAAACGTTAATGAAGAAAAAAGTCGAACAATGAAATAGAATTATAGAAAACATTGGTCACTGTACAACTGTTAATTGATGAAATTATTTTTCCATCATCCCAATATATTGACGACAATACAGCGATTCAAATATCCCATATTCCACGTGCACAGCATACTCCGAAACAGATTTAAAATTATAATTATATCGGAGTCGCGAATGAAACATTCATTAACCCTTACAATTAGTCGCGAAACACAAATTCCGAGAAACAAATAAATAAAATTGCTTTTAGAAGAACGTTTCAGCGAAAATTAAAATGCGCAAGCTATAATCAATTCTGAGGAAGATGTTCTGCAAATATTCTGAACGGAACGAACTATTTCGAGGTGAAAGCATGCACCATAATCAACGACAATTTCATCAACCATATTTATTGTTAGCCAACGACTTGAGGTCACAGGACACTCTACAGAGGTCTTGGCATATTCACCGTGGGACCCGTGATTAATCTTGACCGTCAGAAACTTCTCTATTAGTATCATAATCATATTTCGTGCATCAGTATGTTCGGGGGGGCAGAAACAGTTTGGCTCTAAAAGCATTGGAGCGAAGCAGCGCGGCGGTTCGTGATTCAACGTCAAAATCAACTGCGGGGGCTACGTTAAAAGCTAATAGCACAATCGAACACTCGATATCGCCGGCAATCGAGAGTCCCAGAAAGCTTTCGCAGTAAGTGAAAAACTATGTTTCCTTTCGTTATTGAATATTCGGTTTTATGCGGCCGCTCTTCGCAATGCAGATGATAGTATATTCGCGATCGTCGCGGAGTACACTTTATCGAATAACGGAATGCTGCGGTGATTGTAACGTGAAATCATCGAGAAGATGAAAGAACAGATCAAAGGGCACGCGTTTCAAGACGCGGCCAATTTATCCTGGCTGCGATTAATATTCGTCGCTGCTCGAAATTCTCCTGTTGCAGAAAAATGTGCATATAAATTCCAACACCGTGTGTTGGGAACATGCGTATGGATTTTAGCCACTTTATTATTGTTTATTTTAGTCCGTATATATTGCGTTGCATTTTTATACACATATATATTAAATAAACTGAAAAATTGTTCGGGATTTCAGTATTTCGATCGTTTTTCTGGTTATTGGCTTTTGCACAGAGTAGATTTTATTTTGTTACGTTTTTATAGTTAGGTACATCCGTACTGAATAAACAGAAATATTTTTTAAATAACCGTAGATATTTCGATACTGTTTTAATTAATATTTGCCTTTTTTTCGACAATGAAATAAACTTTATTCAACGGTAAAGTTAGATATTAATATAAAAACTGAAGATCAGCTTTTTTCCTTAAAATGATGTGTAATAAACACCTGGCCTATAATATTTTAAATCGCTGTATAAAAATTGCATGTAAAATGAGACAGTTCGTAAGGCATTTTGCTTCCTTCCTTTGTGGAAACTCTAAGACCGGCTCTTCTAATTGGTTTTTGCGTAAGATTAGGTATCGTTTGAAGTGTTCTTTCCGAGTGTCGTTCGTTTAGGGCAAATAAGAGATGAAGGGGGCCGAATCGCAGAGCGTAACAGCGCGTTACTGCAAACACACATCATTCACGGTCAAACTGTCGCCGGCAAAAGACCGCTCTCTGTCCGATTGTGTGTCTGTGTGTTTGTGCTCTTGAACGGCGTGTTTGCCCGATTGTGCACGCTGAAAGAGAAAGAAACACCGGTGTTGAAGTGCGCCCGGGAGTTAAAAAGGAGGAACAAAGCAGGGAAAGCAAACTAGAGGGGAGTTCTCTGATGCCGTTAAACGTCCCGGCGCGACCGATAAATTCCTTTAATTAAAACTTCATCCCGCGCATCTCCATAAAGAGGCGAGAGAACCTTCTACAACCTAGACTGACGTGCTCATTCATATTTACGTTCCGCTGGCTGGGACGCAGTGCGTCGTACAATCGTGCGTTCCATTCGAATATTCATTAACGCTCGCGTAGCTATTTTGGCCAATTTGCTGAAGAAATTTCCTAAAGTTCGTACTTTTGTGAAAAATGTACACTTCGATTGTGATTGTAAGATCTTATCGATAGGTTTAGCCTTTAATATTTTTGTTCGGCTGTTCGAGGGTCGCTTCATCGTTGCAAAAACAAGACAGACATCTGTATCGAAGACAAAACCAGTAACAGGTGAGGTAATACAGTTGCCAGTGTAACTTTGGCGGAATTCCAGCTGCTTTTTACATTGAATGCGCCACACTGCCAAAAATGATTACACGGCTAGACGACAAGTCTGCCAAGAAATTGTTGCCTTCCGACGCCGAGGATCTTTGACCTGTAATATTCTGCTCGAGTCGCGTTCGTTCGTCGATTCATGCTTTACCCGTTCATTAACATATTTCTCGATGAATGGTTCAAACGTACGAACGTACGCAGAAACAAAATAAACAAGATTCATCTTATCTATTGGCTATTTGCAACTCCAATCCATTCGATTTCCAACATTTCATTATTAGTGCAAACCAGGGTAAAAAAACAGCTGAATTCGCCGACACTCACGGCGAATCGATTTCGAGCAATTTCGCGCAGTCGGTTATCTCACTTTATCATTCCCGGGACAAACTCCACGGTGCGCGACACAGCGTTTATATTCCACGTTCGTACCCACGATTTTGAAAAATGCCCGGCGCCCAGCGAAATCTGCATAAAGTTCCGCAGTTTATTTATCAGACGGAATCGATGAACAATGGCCGTATTCGTTGAATGAGAAATTCATTGGCTGGGAGCTGCGAGCAAGAGAAAGAAAACGAGAACGTAGAAAAATCGAGCTGCCATTTCTACAAATGATCGAATTTCTTAAAAATTCCCCGCTACATTTTAGATAACGCCTTCTAGCTTGAGAATAAAATTGTTCATTTCATACGGTTTAATTTTGGTCGGCAATGGCGGCCATCCATCGATGTGCCGATAAAAATTTTTGAGAAAAATGGAGAATTTTTCACTTATAATTATGCTTAGGGTAAAGTGCCCAAATATGGTATAGTCGCCTATTATTGCACTACCTTATGTATCTTGTAAAGGAGAAGTCGCACTCTAGTGAGAAAATCCTCAAACAATAGTTTACCATGTTTACTTAACAGTGTGCAGTGCAATCGCACCATTTTATAGATTTTAGTATCGATCCTCCGCCAGTTGTGTCTCCACGTGTCGAATATTTTTGTGGTTATATTTTCGATTGTATCTTTCCCGAGGAAGGTAAGTGATTTTCAAATGTTTGAACATATCTGTAGTTTCAGTTTATTTATATTAATGTTTGGCAACTGTTGGTTTGGGCTGAAATTCATTTTCTCTTGTCAGTAACTAGTATTATAAGTCCACGTGGCGTTCCCAATATGGCACTACGAAGGGTTCCCTAATATGGGTATAGCTATCGACATTGTTGGTGTGGGTTCCGAATATGGCACTAGGTGCCATATTAGGGACTCAAGGTGTACCATATTAAGAACCGCTTTCGCTGGTACCTGCAAATGACACACCACAACAAAAATATTTTTCCCAAGCTGTATTAATTTTTGAACAACCCACACAATCTTATAGAGAGGAAAAGCATCTACAATTGGTAATTTTTTGGACAAAACAGAGCATTCTAAAATAGTCAAACAATGCCATCAACAAAAAGTGGTTCATGTTTGGGCACTTTGCCCTATGAAAAATGTAGATAGCGAATGCAGACCCACTGTTTCAGAATGCATTTTAAGATGACGTGGAAAAATAGGAAAAGTATGAACGATCGGTTACCAAATGGGATTGCTGGTTGACGAGACGAGGTGGAAGAAGCATGGATACGGGTTTGGTTGATAAGAGGGCGATGCGGGGTTAATCGTCGCGTTCACACTCGCCCGGTATCAAAGCCGCCCCCGCCGCGGCGCTGCATCGGAGGGACGCGGTGCACTTTGAAGCTATCCATGCACGGAGGGTAATCTGGAAAAGCCAGGGAGGGTGTCGTTAAAGGATAGCTTCGGTGAAAGCAACACCGGGCTAGGTGCACCACCGTCGACACGGAATTATAAGCTCATGGATGGGATTACGGTGCCCACGCCAGTTTAGGCGTTCCGACAAACGCGCCCGAATAAATACTTAAACTTTTACCCACGGTCAGATTAACATTTTACGGGCTCGCGCCCGCGGACCATATCGTCCACAGCATCCTGCAAAATGGCAGTGTCCTGAGCCAACATTCTCTGGCAATGGATCTTTCCCATGGCATTTGTTTTCTTAGGAATTTTAAACAGGCGAAAATAATACAATTGAATTTTTAAATGTCTTGTCTATTTTCCATTTGCTCTACTCATTTTTATTATAAATGTATAATCATTTGAAATGGGGGGGGGGGGAATTATCCAGACAGTTTTGGATCGGATAATGTACTAAACGAAATTCGTACAATTTTGGAAGTAGCCGTGACGCAGCTGATCAATTTAATTAAGTGAACGCAGGAATTTCGCATGGAGTTAATTTTGTGCCGCACAGCACTAGCAGTGTCTAGCATAGTCACTGAAAACATTCTATTTACACAGTTGGCCAGTTCACTAAGAAACTGCAGCCACGAATGGTCATCACCGCTGAACGATCGATACCCGAGACTCTGTCCACGAGAAACTAATCGGCATAGTTGGAAAGCCGGCGGTTATCCTGGGAATCCTACAGGATCGGTTGTCCCCCGTGCTGCTGCGGTTACATCTAACGATCTTACCCAACCCCCGATGTCATCTCCAGAACAATTCTATGGTTTAATGTTCTGTATTACTTAGCTGCTTGATTTATAGCCTACCGGCTACCGAGAAACCATGCGAGGGACAGTCGGTATCAAAATTCTCTTAACCATTTATTCCAAAAAATCTACTGTATACCGCTTCTATAATATTCCTGGATGAAATCATGCATTATTCACATCGCGTTGAAATACAATAGAGACTCTCATTTTTATTAACATCAAAGCAATTCTATCGCGAATGCGCGATTCTGTTTTCGGTCACTTTAATCTGCATACATTATTTAACTCTTCTTTTTCTCGTGTGGTATTTTATAGAAACATCTGACGCATCATCAAAATTAATTTTAATAGACGATCAACATTTTCTTTCGCCATTTCAAAACATTACAGTGTTATAATTCAAGCAAATACGCTCTATTGAAAGCAACCAAATTGAACGATGAACATTGACCACCAAAGTCGCTCGTTATTTTGGAACAGGCTCGGCAAAAGTGTCGAATGGAACAATAGCAGAGGTTAGACAGAGCGTAGCGATTTTTTAAAGCCAGCCGCTATTTTGAGTCGGACAGCGGCCAGGGGAAAAAATGTTCGAAAGCTTAACGAGGCATTGAGGTGCATTCAGAGGGACGTCCGCGATTTTTATTGAAAAATTTGGCGCATCAAGTTGTTCGATCCTCCATCGGAACGCAATCAGAATTACATTCCGCGGTGAAAAGGGGGGCGGCCATTTTGTGGCAGATTCGTTGATGCCGTATTGTGGAAGGATCGTGCTACGTTATCGGCCGACTCCTTTCGCACGCGACAAAATGACGCTTCCAATGGAGTTTTCAAATGGGCTCGTTTTTTTTCGCGAAATCGAGTTCGGCGCGCGCCCGCGAAAATGCGAAAATGCGAAAACTCCTCGCGAGAGTTGTGCGAAAACAATTTTCAAAGAGACCCCGAGGCCACCTCGTTCACCGATCCCTCGTTTTCCCTCGGATTCGATGGAAATCAGCCGATGCACACAAAGCTGATAAGATTCATTTGTATCGCATTTTAATTGGACGATAATGAAAACCCCTCGGATTTACTTCGCAGAGAACACAGAGCGAAATATCGGAATGTTTGAAAGCGGGCCGCTTGAAATGCAAATCGCGTCTGAAACGGTGAAATATTGAATCGTTTATTATACAATATGAAAATTTACATTGTGCATATTTCAATGTGCATTGCTAGGCAATGCTATTCTATTCTATTCTTACTCGGACAGATATTTCGCCGGATGAGACCCTCGATTGCATAGGTAGTTAAACAAGAGACACCGCCTTTGAAATGTTCAAACAGGCGTCTTCGGTTTTCTATGCTGCGAAGGGATAAATGAAAATGATTTGCGATTGTTATGGGTGCATCGATGCTTTAGGAGATGTTGTTCGATAAATTTTAATAATAATAATAATTGTGATTAATCGGCGTGCTCGTAATTTCTCTAATTTTATTAATTTCGCCCTGCGGGACGTGGAGCGAACGTGCGATGTATCTGTGCTTTAATGCAAATGGACCATCATCTCGTAAAATATTGCGAATTCGCGAAAAATTCTACGGCGTTTGTGTGATGTAGCGAATTTTTCACACAGGCGATTTTTTATGCACGTTTCCGACATGTAATATTATGGCAGATTCAAATTAATATTTTTTTTTATCTGATTTAAAAAACAGAGGATAAAGAACTCGCAAAATATTTTGTTGATTACATTATTGGACGTTTTTACCGAATTTGAACACCAACAATGGTGATTTCTCTTCTACGCGTGAAATTTTATGACAGACGTGAAATAACATTTTCGCAATTTCATTTTTCCGGAATTTGATTCAAAAATCGGAGATTCGAGCTGAATAAATACTTTTCTTTTACACGTACAATTCTATGATATAAATGAAATAATACTTTCTACAGGATTTATCCTGAATTCGAGTTTCGAGGGATCGTAAAATGTTTTTCTTTGCGAGTCATCGTTCGTTAGCGGCGAAGAATAATAACGGAGGTAGTTGCAAAAATGAAAGAGTGGTAATTTAAATTTTCTTTCGCGTTGGCTTTTTCTGGGCCGTTGTCCCATTATGCGGCATGACCCACCGATGGGTCAATGCTGGGTGCTCCAGTCTGACTACGTCACTCATGGTTACGTTGGCTCACTGCAGGGGCAAAATGTTCGTAATAATAAATTCACATTAAAAGCATCGTAAGCTGGATTTTCTGTGACTGTATTTTTATTTAAATGCGCGCGTAACACAATTCATAATCCTATAAGAGACGCACACATTGAACGAGTGTACAAACCCAGAATACATAAGCATTACACTGCTGATTTTATGCACGCATGTATAACAAAGTAGTCGAAGTTTGAAACAGTGGAAAAATCAAAAGACTTGGAACGTGAATAAGTATTACTTTCGATCTAACTAATATATGTATAATTAAGAAAAGAACGCAATTTCAAAGTGGCTCTCCTCTTTTAATAAAAAAGTGAATAAAATGGCACAGTGCCCGAACAAAATAGACTATTTTACCACGTTTTTATTAACTCGCTCTCTTGTCTGCCTGTTTGTCTGATCGGTACAAATTTTGCAATTGATTTTAAACTAAGTTCTCGATGAACTAGAGACTTGAAACTTTAAACATAGAACTGGATGACAATGCAATATTAACTCAACGTTTAAAATCGATTGAAAAAGTACACACACACAAGACTAAAAAGCAGAAAATAATTATTTAAATAAAAAGAAATTTTTTAATATACCACGTTTTTAAGACGGACTAAAAAGTATAAAATAATTTTTCCTAGCCCCATACAAATAGTCCTGAAAATTTGTGATTGTGAATTTTGAATAGCTATGAAAATACTTGTAAGATTTAAAACGAAAAACGTGGGGCGCAAGATAATAGTAAGGAGTCGTTGAGAAAACTCATGCAACAGTTCATATCATTTGCAGTGCAATAAAATTGTTAGTGATCATTCATTAATTATCTACTTCATGCGCCCCACGCTTTTCGTTTTAAATCTTACAAGTATTTGCATAGCTATTCAAAATTCACAATCACAAATTTTCAGGACTACATATCTGAATGGGGCTAGGAAAAATTATTTTACACGTTTTAGTCCGTCCAAAAACGTGGTGTATTAAAAATTTCTTTTTATTTAAACAAATTTTAAGAAGAAAGGCAGAAGTATACATCAGGGAATGAAGCAGCATAAGGAATTCGGTTCGAGTAGCAGCGATCCGATCCGGAAGAGATCAGCGAGTGCAAAAGGTGGAAATTCGAGCAGAAAAATTTCGAGACGCTGCGCTGTGGTGCCGCTTAAGTTTTCTCGGTTGTATTTCCGTCCTCGTCGATTATCGTCTGACCTTCCTCGGTTGTATTCAGTCCTGCGCCGCTTTATCGTCGCTTTTCTCCACAACAAAGGAAACCCGGTCGGTTCGAAGGTTGCCCCGCTCGCGGAATATGGGTCGATTTTAAGGTTCTAACCTACATTTACATCGTACAAACGGACCCACGGCCTGCCAATCCCACGAGAAACAGAGACAGAAGCGGGAGACGGGTGGAACCGGTTCGCGGGAGTATGCGGCAAAGGTAAAGGTCATGCGAACTGCTTTTGTGGAAGCACCGCTTCGATCCCAATCAACCGAACATCGTGATTAGTATATTTGAAGACCGGGATCACATGATGCGGGCGATTCGGAAGCCCTTTTGTTTGAAGGATCTCCGGCCGAGCCTTACTGTTCCGATACAGAGTACACATTCTCTGTAACACACTCTCCATCGACCATACAAAATTTTCATCGCAAAGGATTAATTTATTTCATGTAAGCTTAATCGGAAAATATAAACAAATGTTTTCTTAATTCGATCAATTTTTAACGCGTTTTCCAGGATTAGAAAATAGTCTGCAAATTCACGGACCGATTTTACAGTTGAGGCTCCTCGAGGATTAACTGGTAATATAATATATTTTTAAAGAAGCCTCTGATAAAATCCAATTTTCTCCGCGAACGGTTCCGGGCGCGTAAAATCAAACCGAAGAACTTAATTTGATTAATTCCTCGGTTTTTATGGGTCGTAATCGAAAGTTTGATAATTCGCGAATCACTTGGAGTGTGAAATTCTAGTTCGAATGCTCGTTCCAATTTTCGAGCTGGGTTTATATGATTATTTTCATACAGGTCTGTGCAACCGCGTTACGTTGTCGAGCGTTTGCAGGATATTTACGACACCGCGAAATACGAATTTCCAATTGGTGTGTGTGTGTGTGTGTGGGAAGTAACAAGCACTTTCATCGGTTCCATTCGATACGTTTCGTGTTCACGTGTGTGCACCGGCTTCCCTCTTTTCCGTATTGTCTGGCTCGCCTGTCTGTTTTATCGAACCCGTAAACGACGCCGACTATCAGGGGCGTTGATTGCCGTGAGATTGCACTGCGAGACGCTTTCTCACTGGTTCACAGCTCCTGTTTTTCCTATTGGACCGTTTGTTTTTTGGTTTCTTAAATACAACGTGTTCCGCTCGAATTTTCTCCGGCCTGCAATCTCTCCGATGCTCATATGTTATATTTCGCATCATTTAAAATTTATACAGATCTTCCCGTAAACGCTTTCGTTCGTGAGAAGATTCGTTTCGGTAGACAATAAAAATTCTGACTTCGATGCATTTAAAAAAATATACGAACTTTTTTGCAGAACTTCCGCTTTGTTAAATTAATTTCGGAAGCCGATGAAATATTCAACTTTGTCTGAAGCATTTAAAAATATTTACTGGTTATTATGTAATATTTACAAGCATACTTCTATCGGACATTCCGACTCAGGATATCGGCAATACTACTTTTTTCACTGTCGATGAGTGCATCCCCATTCTTCCCCGCCGCTTATTTATTCCTGAAAAACTAGAAGTTTCAACGACGAAAGAAGACGAACACCAAACGAAGGAAAATCCGTCGCCAGAGTTTGATAATTCAATCGGCATTTCTCCGTAATTTTTCATCTTAAAAGTCTCATCACGGTGAATGGAATCCTTGATATCCTTCGTCCCGAGGAAATAATCCTTCGCCTCTGAGTGAAAAGAAGCTCGTTAATGAAAGAAGATGCGTCAAAGGGGGCCGAGGTCTTTCTACTGATCCCGCGGATAATTACGCGAATTGTCTGTGGATCGGTAATAAATCATCGAACTGCGATTTGCCTATTTTCTGTATGTGTCACTTGGTTAGCGAAAAATTCGATTCGTCGACGCGTGATTGATACGAATGAATATCGATGATTCGCAATCGGCGAATCTCCAGCAATCTTTATCAATTTTGCATGACAACGTATAATCAGGTTTTCGGGCGTAATAGGATACAGAGTTTGTGATTCATATCTGGCGACATTACGCGGTGAAATTTCGAATTTATTTGCGGAAATACCACGGGGTGAACGTCGTCAATTACCCAAGACGCGATGTATCCGCACCTTCACCGGTGACCTTTAGGTATCTGAAACACTTGCTGCATCGATCGCGGTATCCCATGGCCGTGCGAATAAAAGGACTACGTCCGAGAAAGATAGCGATCAACTGTGTCGGGGTGGAAACGTTTTTCAAATGCCTTCGCCGAAACAATTACGCCCGCCCGATTCCTGATAAACAATTAACGCCGCTGTTTACGTGGCGAACCGAGCTACCCTTCCGCTATTTTCGCAGACCTAATTACAGTAAGTGAAAGATTGATGTAAATTGCACGTAGTCGGACACGTGCACTCAAGTTTTAAAAATACCTGTATCCCCTATTGATAAGAAAAATGTTAATGTCGAGCTAAGAATGATTTTCCAAATTTAGAAAATACTTCAGTTCGCGAAGCAAGGCATGCACGAAAGTGTTGTATAAGTCTCTCCTGTCGCACGTGAACCTAATCCACCCAAAGCTATTTTAAATTACATTAAAGAACACCAATAACAGGAGAACACTCTACGGAGAAACGAACACTTATTTATTGCAGCGCACGACAGTCGCAAAAGGTAATTGGTAGCCAATATTGAATTGCTAATAATGCACGAGGTAAAACAAGTCCATGCTGTAAAATATTCAGTATTGTTGCTTTAAATGTGAATGAATAATCAAGGACTCTCCTCCGGAGGCCGTCTGATCAATAACAGACATTTCTACTTGAAAACTTGAGTCACGATAGAAACGTGCCTTCGGGGAATTTATACTTGATACACTCGCTACGCTATAATTATCATTCTGCTATCGTTAATTATATTTCTGGATTGTAAATACCGATCGAAGTTCGTGAAAAAGAGTGGGAATAAATAATATCGGTGTTTTATTAAGCTACGAGTGGAAATACTTGATGATGATCGATCAATAATTAGGCATCAATTCGTATTGAATTGCAACGATCTTTCCTCGACTTTTGAAACAAATTTCTTCATAAATAAGAACTTCTACAGAATTATCTAGGTACACGGTAGGGCTAAATTATTCAAACTTGGCCGTTACTTTTTAAACCAATGGCCATAAAAGGTGTTGGGTAGCGGCCAAGTTTGAATAATTTAGTCCTCCATGTAACTCTTTTAAACTAATTTTGACAAACGCTTTTTTCAGTATTGCAAGCGGTATTTCTAAACTTGACCGTATTTTGTTTGATCTCACAACTTTTTACGGCCATAGGAACTCGGCTCCTGTTTACAGGATGTTTTTGTTGGGATTTGAATATATCCTAGATATCAAGTAATAATTAATAATCTCCCTTATATCAAGTACCAATCTGTATCGGTATGTTTCGCCCACCCTGTGTATTCCGTCAAGAAAACTGCATCTCGCACGGAGATGAGCAGTGAAATAATCTCGCATTAATTCAAGTAGGCCGATTTGGCGTCGCGCGGTCCTTTTGAGCGTGAAACAAACGACGATGCCTGAAGTTGAAAACCTAAACCGCGTTTGGTGGCAATAAAGACAGAGAAGGAAAGATGGTAGTGAAAGGGCGGAGGAGGATAAGGAGAAGAGTACGGGGGCGTCCGTGAACAGGGACAAAAGAGGGAAGAAAAGGTAGACGGCGGCGCGGCGGCCAGATAAAAAGGAATAGGGAAAGGAGTTTAAGTCGATAGGGTGCCACGGCTCGAAAACAAAGGAGACCCCTTTCCAGCAGCTAAGAAAGGAACCGAACAATTTAATCAGCCGATCTCTGTCTTCGATCGCGCTCTAGGTTTCAGGAGAACCGAACCGAACGAGAAAAGAAACGAAATATTCTCGACTCCCTTCGATCCCGCTCGATCTCGCCCGAACTCGTTTTTAATCCTCCGGTTCGTTCGCTCGTTCGTTCCCTTTTCTTCCTTTTTTTCCTTTCCTTTTTTGTTCGGCAAGGTTCGTGACAGGAAAACTGCGTGACACGGTCCACGATAAAAAGGGAACAAGCCTTCGCATCAAGAAAATGGCTGCTCACCAAGCCGCGATCGACCGTGAGATGTCGTTTTATTGTTGGGACGGGCTTGCCTGAACGCGGATACCGATTACTTCACTTTTAACTTGTTTCTTCGTCTGGTGTCCCTGAAATAATTTCAGAAATAACTTGCGTTGGGGTAAGATGGCGAGAAGAGACTTTTGATTTGACAATTACATTGTATAAATGTGCATATAAATATTGTAAATGCAAAGTGCAACTTAACCCACAAAGAACAGGTCGGAGAAGTTTCGTTTAATTAAGTTAGCCGGACGGCCGCAGCACGTCTCCAAATGAAAACGTCTGCGGAGAGAAAACATTGTGTACAGAAATTTAATTATTGTTTGCCGGTGGAAAAGAGCGATGATTTGTCATCGGTAAGCGAAGGCGGCAACGTTGAATTATTTGCCAAAGTTTGTAGTATGCAGGACGACACGGAGTACCGAAATTATTCGGTGACCCCAAAAGCAAGAACGCCGCACAGGCGGGAGGGAAAAGGAAAGGTTTCCTTTTTAACTCGGCGTTACGTTCCGTCTTACTGAAATTTCCGGGCCACGGAGCTTTTTCTGCGAAACTCGTGGGTCGACCTTTTGAGTGGCGGTCACGCGACAAGCAGACACACCCGAATAGCTATAAGGAAGCACCGGATGTGTCCTTTGAAAAATCGCCGCACCGGCTCGCTCGTCCCCGCGTTCATTCCCAAGTAATTCCTCTGACGAATGTACTAAACCGGCTTCAACAATGCCTGCTCGCAGAGCTGCGGGTGCCAGTTACGTGCACGTTCATCCGCATTGCGAGAGGCCTCCACCCAAAACCCGATACTCGTGCTTTTCACCCGAAAAAGTCATATACTCCTAACACCGCGAAAGCTTCTCCCCTTTCCCGAACAATTCATTGCGTTTCAATCACACGTATCTTAATGAAACATTTGAAAATGTGTGTTGGCTAAAATTCTGATTCGACCTGTTCACCTGTGAAATTGTTTCGCCAATGTTTTAAAATAGGTAGGTATAACAAACGTTTTGTTGGCGTTATTAATGGATCTGTGAACGGACGCAACAAAAAGGCTCTCCTACTCTCTTGTGTGGTTTGCTACAGCGCAAAGTTGTAAGCTGAATAGTATCATTCAGAATATAATAACGGCAGCTTCTTTCTGACGTGACACGGGTTCGTTGTCGTATACAAGTGATTAATTGCACGCGGCCGAAGTTTCGAGGTGCATTTTTCCAGCTGTTTCTGTTTAATCCGTATGCACGACATGATTTATATCTCCATTTACCAGTGACCCACTTTGCTCGGCCCACATCATTAGCCATTTATTTTGAAGCATTACACGCTTCCCTGTTTAATTAAAGCGCCCTGTGTTCTACCGAATTTTTCGTTCGGCGAGTCTCGCAGGCGCGAACGTTTTCTTGCGACTTTTCGTCACTCGCTTCAAAACATCAAATATTTATAGTTGCACATATTTTTATTTGGCAATTATCTCATAATTATTTCTTCTTACAATTAACAGTTTCTATGAAACTGCAAAACTTCAAAAACTACCTCCACGTCAGACTCGAAAAAAACCCATGTACCATACTTTCTCGAGTTCCGTATAACACGCGAGTTCCATCAGAATCTCAGCTCACCTCACGGTCTTCGCAAGAAAAATCTAATTTCAACAACGACAAACGACTACCATTTCACTGTCCATCCGCAGGAAGCGTAAATTCGGAGATGATCGAAACGATCTCGCATCGCTATCGAAACGTATCGAGCACTATGTTCTCATTCCACAGTAATTATCTCTGAACCAAAAGTTGTAATATCGCGGCAATATTAGCGTGCGCTTCGAGCAACACGGAATTTCAATTTTGATTCGCTCCTCGCGTTGCCAGGACATAAAAATGGACGCTCGCGAGAATCTCTTACAAAGCCGAGTTGCATACGCGAAGTATTCCTGTGCTCGACGTTCGTAATGGCAGTGTTTTAAAGCAGGCGACCCCCACCACTGTCCCTACCAGCTGCCTGTATTTTTCATAAAATCATGAACAGCGAAGCCCATTGGCTACGATCCACCCGGATGCAATGTTTCGTTCGTTGGTTTCATTGTGAGCTCGGAAGTCGTAAAAGCTCCTCGCTGCTTTCTGTGGCGCCCTGTCTGAAGTCCTCGTGGAACTTCAGTATCCTGGTAGCCCTTTAGGTTACATTTTTCTTGGGACACGGCCTCAGGAGTGCTTCTTACACTATTATAGGCACTCGCGCATTCGTACGATTTTTTTCCTACTCCCAAAAGCATTTTATATTTCCCTTTAAAAACACTGTCTCCCGAAAAGCTCCTAGCAGCTGTCCACTATGACAGAATTAGCTCGGAAAAGTGTTGGTACACTCACATGCAACCAGTTTAATATTCAATTGATTTTATAATAAAATTGTCTCTGGTACTGTTTCTCCTATAGTTACAGTAAAATGTTTAGATAATAACCTCTGTTCCAAAAATAACCGGAATGGCTATACAGAATCAAAAGTAGTTAAAAAATCCTGAGAAAAATCATTTTATTTATTCGAAATATTCTCCGTTAGCAGAAATACAGCGATTCGCACGTTCAAGAAGTGCATCAAATGACTTTTTCATATCGCTGAACGGAATGGTGTTGAGATTACTCGTCGTTGACCGTTGAATGTCTTCAATTGATGCATAACGATTTCCTTTCATTGCCAAATGCAGCTTCGGGAATAGAAAATAGTCGCAGGGAGCCGAATCGGGTGAATACGGTGGATGTTGAAGCAGAAAAATGTGATGTTTGGTCAAAAAATCAGTGACAATTAATGCCCAAGCCGGTTCAATTTTTGGTCATCCGTCAATCGATGTGGAACGAACTTTGAATTTTGCTTCCGAAGACCAAGTTTTTCGGTTAAAATTCAATGAATTACCGTCTTGCGTATTCCAAGTTCCATTTTTATGAGTCTCACTGAAGATTTTTTTGTAATTTTTACGAAATCACGCACTGTTTCGATGTTCTCTGCGGTCATCGTCTCAATTGGTCTCTGCCCTCTCTAAATCATCGATGCCATTCAGAAATTTGTGTTTGTGATAAACAATTATCTCCATAAGCGATTTTAAGCATCCGAAGCGTTTTCGTAGCACGTTCTTAACACAGAACTTAATGGAGTTTCTTTGTTCCTTATTCATTTTTCGACCGATGTACACAAACTACTATCATCAAATGCGTCGTATCTTGGCTTCTACTGAACGAAATGTTACGAAAGTTTTACAGATTAGTAAAAAACGCTCACGATTCATAAATCAATTTCCGACTAACAGATGGCACCACTACTTTCGCTAAACTAGAGTCATTCCGGTTATTTTTGGGACAGAGGGTGTAGAATTATATTATTCTCTGCAATAAAAATTCTGTCTTCTCTATGTTAACGTACTACACGAGTGCTTTGGATTCTGCGGATTTTTCTAGAGAAATGAAATTAGAGAGGATTGTAGTGACCTTCCCGAGTGCAGTGTCTACTGTAATAAACCCTGACGTTCAGCAGCATTTTTCAATTACCAGACAGTCGTTCAACATTACAGCTAACAAAACCTGTTTGCTCGCGCAAACCAGATGTTTGTCAAAGAAGTTAGAAGCGCGTACCAGTTAGGCGAATATGAAATTCTTCGCCACGTCACGCAGCAGTCGACCCGTGAAACTGGAGCACGCCGGGCTATCAAAACTATTTGCACTATGAAAAAAAAACTCGTATCAGATCAAATTGAATAGCTTCAGATGTCCTGGATGTTACTGTCAAACTACGAATTCATTAAGGCACACGTCGCGCAACAGATCACGCGATAAAAGCACGCATTATAAGATCTCCGTTTCAATCACGATGGATAACACTATATCGAGGTTTTTAACGAACGCGGATATACATATAGAAATTTACAGGGCGAATCGGTTTTTCGAGCGTGCGACGTGTGTGGATCGAGATTTAATAAAATTTTTTATTGCACACGAAAGAGTGTTACATTTTATTCCGAAAAATCCTTTTGTTTCGTAGCCGCCTCTCGCCCAGCCGTTCGCGTTCTTTTGATACAGTTTTTGCGACAGGAAGTGAATTCATGCGACGAAAGATGAAAGCGATCTTGCTGAAATTACAATGTGTTAGGACGCTACAGTAGGCACTGAAAATTATGAAATGATCAAACGTTGTTTCGTTTAATGAGGACCGTTCAAATTTTTAGCGAGGAAGTGTTCGTTGTTTATATTGAAGTGATGTTGGCTCTTAATTGCAGATTTCAGAACTTGAAAAAGAGTACCACACATTGGTCCAATTGAACAGAAAATGTTTGGCAAAACTACTGAACATTTTTGGGTTCAATGGAAACTTATTGGTATTACTAAATAGCATCCTCACCTTTAGCGAAGAGATTAACAGGCTAATGTCTGCGATAAGTTCTAATGTTTCTAATTTTTTAAAAATACTACACTGTTAATGGACGGTGACAATTCCGCAGTCGGGATTAAATGAACTATGAAACGAACGATAAATTCCGGAACGGGGCAGTATAGAAGCGCAGGGAACTGTTTAAAAGGGCCAGCCGCTCCGAGCATGATTAAAGAAGAAGAAAGGCGATTAATTAAAGAGCTCGAAAAGTTTAATACATATTAGGCCCTCGCGGAGTGAAAAGTTTAATATCTGACAGTAAAACTATGGAAAGACTCTTGTAAGCTTTAATGAGCGTAAAAGTTGATAAAGCGATTATGGCAGGATGTACGTTGTAGAATGGGCTCGACAAAGTAAAAATTCTCTTTTGAAACGTATAAAGGGATGGAACGAAAGGGAGGGAGAAACTGGAACGTGCCGCGACTAATAGGACAGAAGATTACAAAGGACGAAAAAGATTGTTTCATTGCGTCTAAGCACGAGACCCCTTTGCGTTCTGCGAAACTTCATTTGCGTTAGGTGTCCCGTAAAATATTATACGTTTACCGACGCGGAACGATTCAATAGAAGAATAAAATCTAAGGTCTGTAGAATGGAACACTGTTACATATAGAATCCATTCCATGACGGGAAAATTTAACGATTCTTCATCATTTTTATGTGGGCTACAGCTCGCATTTATTAATTATTGCATTCACAACATTTTCTGTCAAAAACGAACAAATATTTTGAAATTGCAAATGTTAAACAGTGAAGATACATTTTTTCTGAATAAAGGGAGTTGGAATTGTAAAATTGTACTGCTTCATTCGAACGTGATTTATTTTCGGAAGTTGTAGGAATTGCTGCAAACTCGTCGAGCGAAAGAATACGAAAATTATCGTGTGACATAATTATCAACCGGGACGAACGAGAGAAATAATACAAGTCGGCTTAATAGGGGTGCAAATTGGGGGGGGAAGAAAAATGGTGTACGTGCTTTGCATTTCAAGTGGGAACAGCAGGGAACAGATTCAAGGTGATTAATTGTAAAGCAAAGTTTAACCGCGTTAAGGTCGCGTAAATCATGCCGTTTGAACTTTGACCTTGGCATTCTGGAACGAGGTGCTCAACCATTACTGAAATTCGTGCTAACCGGATTCTTCCAGAATACATGGACCTTGCGTGGAACCTGTTTAACGACACTTCATCCACGACGGACGCTAACATAGAAATATATACAACTTTATTTCGTTACTCCCTGATACAAAAAATACAATCAATTGTATAGCGCCCATTGTCTTCGATGATTCTCTTCCATTGTATAAGAACAAACCAACCATTTTCAGTTATAATACGTCTACACATTGTTCCAGAAAAATTGATTTTCCAATCAATCAATTTCCTAGCAACATCACGCTCTGAATCCACAAAATCCACAGTCGAATCATAACGATTCCTCAAAACTCTCAAAGTCTACAGATTGTCCCATAAAAATTTCGCTTCTAATCGCATCCAACGGAAAAATGAATCGCGATAAAATAACTCTGGGGAACAGGGTGAAAGAACCCAACCTCCCCAAAAAATCCGTGCATTAGCCGTGTCGTGGGGAAAAAATGCTTCCGCGAATTTCATCATAAACTCGACGGAACAAAGCGTCGCGGTCCACAGGGGGGTTGGACGAATAATAAATTCCGAAGTAACGCGTGCGATTTATCCACCATCGCACCGTCGGGATTGGTAGGGGGAGGGGGTTGGTTTCGGTGGATAGTAGAGGGGTGGTTGAAAAAGTTCCAGTGAAGGAGATGGTCCCTCAAAGGCGTTGGGGAAAAAGCGGCCACGAAAAGACGCGGCAACGTCGCCGTGCCGGCTGTACGGCGACGCTGGGCGTCGCGGGGCGTCGTTGGGGGTTGGTTTCCGACGGTGGTGGGGATGGCCGATCAATATGGCGGCAGGGGAGGGTGTGGCAGAGGTACGAAGGGTAGTTTTCGGTGAGGCGGAGGCGGGGGTAATCCATGGTATGAGGCGTAGGTATGCTTTGTCCACCACACCGATTCTATCGCTCTTCTCCTGTGACCTTGAGCCTTTTTTTCTCAACCCCCAAGAAAACGATCCGACTCGATCATTTTCTTCCCTTTTCGATCATTTCCACCCCGCACGATTAGGGGTAGTGTCGAGTTTAATACACGGTGGTTTAGTACGAAATTGTTACAGTTAATTTTCTTGCAATTCTTTGGTATTTGTTTTTGTGGGAGGATTATCCTGTAGGGGAAATTTTTACGTAGGGTCTTAGGTAGGGTTTTACGTAGTTCGATGTTTCAGAGAGATGTGAGAAGGGTTGTTTGGTTTGCCCGAGTCAGTATTTTTGTAGTTCTTTCTGCGAGACACTGTGAGTAGGGGCTTTATGGAGAAAATTGTTAGGGTTACCTTGATTTTGTGATTGAAGGGTTGAGCGTTTCGGAGGGGTGTAAAGGATGCGCGATGGTACCGAAGTATCCCGCTTAGTGATACCGATATTTGGTATCGATAACGATAAGTATCAAACGAGGTATTGGTTAGGCGGTTGCATTGTCTACGGGTTCGAGTGCAGCTGCAGTACCGGGCGCACTCGACCAAACAATGCGGAATCGTCCCGGCAACAAATCCTACTTTGCACGCTCTCATCTCCGGCACTCAAGCTAATCAGAATGGTACATTTCTTAATGAAACAACTGCCTCGCCCCCGTGTACATAGTTTTCTGACGCGGAATTCTGATGGAATTACCTCGAACCTCGTGTTTCGGCTCGGAATACTAAATAAACGAGAGCCTGTATCCCTATCAGGACTACGATTGTTCAATCACTGCTGCCTCCCGTTCCAATCCCCTCAGAAACGTCAGATTTTACGGGCATATTCTGCGGACCAATTAACACATTCAAATTACACCGCCCGGAATCCCTTTCGTTACAAAATAATTTCAATATAATGCATTATACTAAGAAGAACAGCAGAATACTGAATTACATTGTACGGAACAGTAAAATACTGAATTACATGGTACAGAACAGTAAAATACCGAATTACATTGTACAGAACAGTAAAATACTGAATTACATTTTATGGAATAGTAAAATCGTGAATTCAAAAATCAGGAAAATCGAAGCCAAAGTCAGTTAATTGTCACGGAACCCAGCGAACACGATCGACTGACTCTTAATTCGTAACTGTTCGGTAGCTTGCAGATTTTTGTGCATTTATACCGAATACACTTCAACAAAATTAAATTCGGTAAAGGTTTTTTATGAACACAGATTTAAAAGCCTTTTTCAATTAGTGAAAGCGCTCGTTCAATTGCTAATCGTTCATGCTTAAAAAATGTGAATTTGCTAAACCACATTTGCAGCTTTATAATAAGATCATTTTACCATTTTTAGTAATCAAGAGGTTTTCATACGACTATATTTCTACTAGAAATTCTACTGAAACTTGTTCCCGTTATTAAAAGCTAAAGGAAGTTACGAATAAAAAATATTTTAACATTTTGTTCGTTCATATTTGTAATAAATGTAGGATAGCAATGATTGATTAACACTTCCTTTATTCTGGAAATAGTACAACATAATCGATGCGCCCTATCGTTCCTCGAGCGAGATAAAATGGTTTAACATTTTGATTCAGAGTTTGTACGAACGAGAAAAATTATAATTAAAACATAACGAGCCTTTATGAAGATAATTGCTAAAGTTCATACAAATTTTAATTCGCGTTGAATAACCGTAATGAGGGGAATCAACTTTTGTATTCATTTTCTTCCGCTTCGCATTGTCTTCGTGAACATTTCCTGAATACCTCGGAGTTTAATAAATGATGTTTATATTATTTATTTACTCACCTACGCAGAATTGTTATTTTTATCATGAGATACCGCATCTTTATGAAAATTCTGAAATCGAAGCTGAAAAACGTCTCTGGAAACATTGAAAAATTTTTCTACCTGATCTCTCATTTCCCCTAAAAAACTACACGCGACACGCGTATAGTGCAATAGTAGAATTCTAGAAAAATGATTCCTTCCGAGTTGTCCGGGGCCGACATCGCTTGATAAGAGAGGAATAGTATCTACCGGAAGTAGGAAGATTACCAACAGCGCGTATCGTTCGCGACTCACCAGGTTCGTCGACGGCCTGTATTCGCGAAATTCACAGTTTCTCTCCCGTGATTTTTTTTTTTATTCTTTCCACAGGCCGATGCGATGCGATGCGATGCGACCTATTTCGTGGAACCGACACGAGAAAGATTTTTTTTCGCGAACCTATAGCCGGGCCACGTTTTATCAAACCACCTTATCGACTGGCTTCGACCTCGTCTCCTCTCGTAGCTGACGTATCTCCATCCTTTTCTCTTATTTCTGCTTACTCTGGCTGCATCTTTTTCTCTCTGATACTAGCTTTCTCTCTCGCTCTCGATGTTTCTCTTTCGGGGTTTCCCTTTCTCGCTCCATCTCGAGGAGAATACGATATTCCTGGCCCTTCGCGTTTACATTCGCTCGATCGACCGTGAATATCCTTCTTTCGCTCGCCGACCCTCGAATACGAGAGCCATTTCGAGAAGCGAAAATTCGAGGGATCGTATGTTATTGACGTTTCCGAATTTCCACTTCACTCTTTCTGCAACAGTCCGGCGCGAGACGCGTGTTGATGCGCGCCGCGCCGGAAGTGATCGAGGGCCAGAAGGATCTCGAGAGAAATGATTTCGATGAGGTTTCTCGGGACACGTTGACGCTAAAGGGCCCGTGGACGTGTTAAACATAATTGTCCGTATTTAGAATAATTGCGGGGACGGTGTAGAACGATATTAGACATTTTTCTTAGACTTCATGCCATCTATATATTTTTGTGATTTAAAACAATTTTTCCCTTGAACTATTTCGCTTATTACACACATTTAATGCGAATGCATTTCAGGCTCGACTTTCAGAGAGGCAGAGGCCATAATCTTCCTCGTTCTGTGTTTGGGATCCATGAAAAATTTAGGGTGTATAAAAAAATTATTTAGCGAGATATAATAGCGAGGCTGGAAGCGAGGGTGGTAGGTCAAACATAAAAATGCCTAGGGCCGGAGAGAACACCAAGTTTGCTGCCCTGCTCTCAGGAATAGCATACTTTTTTTTTTTATCTATGCATTCGACCCAGTTGCGTTGTCAGCCATTATTTGGGCGCACCAATTGTAGAACGTCAATGAGTGACAGCTCTGTTTGTATCATTGTCACGTGGCATTGTCATTTTCACCTCTAATAGCTCGCTGGTGTATGTATTATACATGCCAAGCGATGTGACATCCTAATATTGAAATAGTATTACAATAAACATCGTCACAGTGTGTTGTAGCAAGCTGTTATCATTTCTTTTATTAGTATTTCTCACCATCTTCATCTAAAGCTAGAACTAATGGTACAAATAGAAATTAGCAGAATTAGAAATGTTTATTTGCTTCGACTAGAGCTTACAAAAAAAGAAAGACATAATCTCGATTAGGGCTATTAGAACTGTCATTTTATTGGAAAACTAATTTTACTTCGACCTCTCGCCATTCCTCGAGTCCAGCAGTTGCAAAATGTAAAATGTAATATCGTGTTTGGCTTCTGGAACTGTTGTTTTATCGGAAAACTGTTCTACTTCGGCCAGTAAATTATCGGCTACGAATAATCTAGTTTAATCCGAGGCTAATAAGTCACTATTAGCCTCTCCTCGGATTAATGCAACAAACATCCGAGATCTCCTGCAACAAGAAAGAAATCATTTCTCCGATAAACGTGCATATGTATGTGTGTCCTCGGAAATTCTGCCACATGAATTTCAATTTGCATAAGTATCTCCTGTCCGATTATTATGTGTCCTACAGTATAATTGACTCTTGTGTGCTCGCGAGATAATGGTGGGAGAGAGGGTGGTTATTCAGGTTACACATTTTAGTACACAGTATCATTAAACAGATTGACGGAATTATCGGGTTTCGTCGACGATCGGACATCGAGATTGAACATTGAAACGGCTTATCTTAGATACGTCGTTTCGGTGACGAGAATGCGCGCCGTTTGTTTATTGAGTAGCTGCATTATGCATTCGCCAATAATGCGATTCATCTCAATTTCAATTCCCCAAGAATTCGAACGGCTGATCGATAATTCATGATTGCAAATAACCCCCCGCATTTTCATACGTAATCTCCGAATTTTGTAAATCTGATTGCCGATATTTATGCGGGCCCGCATCTTCATGGATCCCGACGTGCTCAGAAATCCGAAATCAAACTAAAATTTTATTCCCGGCGAAGCACTCGACGGACTAAATAATCAACTTCATTCTTTATCTCCAGTAATCTCTTTCTGCTCTCGAATTCTCGTATTCGATGTACTCCATGTATACACCACATATGTAGGTTATATTAGGTGTGCAAATAAGTTCCTTTCCCTTTTTTTCTACGATCACAACTTTTGATCGAATTCGAATAACTCCCGATTTTGGTGTCATCTGCAAGAGCGTTCTTTTAGTTTTATGAAGGGTCATGATGAGCGCTCTAAGAGTTTCAAGTCCTATGCAACAATTTCAAGCAATATGGCGTGCGAGGAGCATCATTTGCGTCACTGCTTTGCATTCCAGCTTAGGAAATCAGTCGTTGAAGCTACTGAAATGGTTTGTGCGGCACTGGGAGAGAACGCTGTATCTCACAGAACATGCATAAAGTGGTAGCAAAGATTTAAAGCCGGAAATTTTAATTTGGAAGACGACGATCATTCAGGTGCACCGAGAAAGTTTGATGACGGTCAGTTAGAGGAATTGCTCAACGAAAATCCGACCCAGACGCGAGAAGAATTGACAGAAAGATTGGGAAAATCTTGAATTTGGAGAGAAATGGGAAAGAACTTATTTGCACATCTAATATTTTATAGCGATTTTACACTCACCTCGCAATTGAACAAATAAATGGCATTACGGTTCACAAATCGATAAGACCCGTAGCTTTTCTGGGAACTCTTGCCGTTAAGAATGCAGTTTATGAACGGGAATACAGAATTATGAGAAGGGCTTCCTTCATCTATCCGACAAAGGCAGTACGTAGTAAAGAGATCAAGAACTCGGTGTTCGACTTTCCTCTGCTGACACGGGGATCTAGATTTCGATGAAGAATAGCAGAAGGAAACGAGGGGGAAGAGAGGATGAAAGCACTCGAGGAACTTTCTTCTTTAAAATCCTGGACGGGCAAATGTATCAAATCTCCTTTCTCCTCGGATAGCCAGCCATTTTTGCATCCGTATTTTTAATCTCTGCGCTGGCTCACCGGTTGCATAATTTCCTGTAAAAACGACGACTGGAGCGTTGTATAATAAATTTATCTAAAACCTACCTCGTGTATAGCTATATTTAAAGACCCTTTAAAGGTTCAATGGTAACTCGGTCTTCGAGAATATATTTTTATACAATAACCCCGGGACGGTGTAAAATCAACAAACAGCGAACATAGAAAAATGGACAAGTTCGAGTACGGAGCAAAGTTTAATCGATTCATTAGCGTCGTCGGTAGGCAGAACGATAGGCCGATGGCTGCACAATGAGAGCACCCCCATTTTCCGGGGATCCTCTTTCGATCGACCGAACGAATGAATCGCTCGAACGATCCTGGCATAAAACTGCTGATGAGGAGACGGGGAATAGATATCCGTGGAGAAAACGTCCGCCCTTCCGACAATTAATAATTGAAGATCACCGGGAAGAAAATATAAAGGTTTTGAAAAGATAAAGGAGGATATTGGAGAAGAATGGCCTCGGAATCGATGGGAAGGAGCATCAGCTTGCTGATCAAAGGAACCGAAGCCGGTCGGTGATCGAAGGGATTCGTTTCCTAAGGTCCAGGAACGAGCCACTATCATTTCCACGGGTCTGGGGAATCCCGAAGAAACGTCAAAGCGCGTGAGGAAGCCAAGTGGCGAAGCTGAAGAAGGATGGCCCGATGCGGGGGCGCGCGGCGAGATCGAAAGCTCCGGTGAAAACGGAAGACTCAGCCGGCCAGGATTCCCGACGCATATTTCATCCTGAACATCCCTCCGCTTTTTCCTACCCCTTTTTCTCCATTTTCTTCTTTCGCCGGCCGCGCGATTTACCTCGAAAATTCCCCGGCCACCACGAAACTAACTAAATTGCCGAATAAGTTGCTCGAACCTCCAATAATATTTTCGACTCCATTCCATTTTGTGCCTCCATCGTGTTTGAAACGTTGTTCATTGTTCCATTCGGGGACGCGATCTTAGCATCGAATGAAAAGCACAGAAACCAGAATTTTACATTGATCTTCATCGTTGCGCATTCAAGAGTTAAACTATGCAGCTTTATAAAAGTTTCAATCAGTATTGTTTTACCGCAGAATGCAGTTTTATCGTAACGAATATATATCGTCGATTTTGAATAGATCTCCATCGTTTTTATCCCGGAAAATGATGGCGAACGTTTAATAGAACGGTTCGGTTGTTATAGTTTCTTCGACCAAGGCTTGGTACCGGTGAGTGGCTATAGAGCGTTATAGAAGTGATTCTGCGATTGTTCGAACGGCTGCGATGTCACGTTTCCCTCGTCTCCTTTAATTTTTCCTCGCTTCTCTTGTTATCGTAAGGATGCAGTGTTTATGCAATTCTATTGTGAATTGATTGTTTCGCCGCGCCGAGTCGGTTGTATGCACAGTGCTGCAGAAAGAAATCAGCACAGTTTATTTTGCTCTGCTGAAATATGGATGAATATGGATTCGTAGCGTTCGTTGATATAAACTAAATCCCCATTGTGAATCCCATTGAATTTTCTATTTAGAGGCATAAGAATGTTTGGCTGCAGCACCTGTAATTTTATCAATTTCTTAAATGAGAACAAATACTTTTTTTTTAAAGAAGTATATAATAATCTTTTGATAACAAATTTTTCCAGCCGAGTATAAAATTGTCAATGTACACCCGTCTTTTCTGTCTTCCTCGCCTTCAAGTTGTCATTATGAATACAATCAAATCGAGGGGAACTGTACTAATTAATTACATGAACAATAAGATCACGTACAATAGGAGACTTTCCCGATACTTTTACCATTCAGGCGATCTTAGCCGAAATTTCACCGCCACGAGCAACAGATAAGCACAGTCACAAGATTTTCTCCGCTCGAGGGAAACAAGAAAATAACCTTAAGAGGATGCGAAAATAATCCGTCGCCCTTTGTCGACGGGCACCAAGAGACAATGAGATAACGGGCTGGTACGTCCGCAGAGATGCGCCTTGCACCCTCTTACCCCCCGTTACGTTGTCGTGAACGTGAAAGACGCTTCGTGAAAGCGCGTTCCTGTACACTCAGACAGGAGAGAGAGAGAGAGAGAGAGAGGAGACGTCGCGAGAAAAGCTTGTCGCGGACAAACGAGAGACGTTATCTCGCGCGAGAATCGTCCACGGCCCCGCAGGATTTTCCCGAAGCCCTTGTATTTTTCAAAGAGCCCCGGGAACACCGCGAAACAGCTTTTGACGTACGACGTTCCTATCGCGACCTCCGTTATTGTGTACGAATCTCGGGCAATTTGCTGACGCGACGGGCTTAATGATTCTTGAAATTGCTCCCATCAGTCAACAATATTCCGAGATCTTTCGGCCCGACCCGTTTAGACGCTATTCTCTTCATCTCCAGTGACACACGGACGCTCTCCGCAAGATATCGACCATCTTGAAACTCTTTAAATCTTTTTTACCGTTTGCCCATCAGTGCCATGTGAGATTTTGTCCTGTGCTTTTTGTCTTCAAGCTTTATTCCGATAAATTTTCTCTTATGAAGAGTTATTATTACACTGCGGATTTTATGCATTTACGATAAAAATGAGTACGTACAATTTAAAAGAGTGGAGGTATGAAAAAGATTTAAGGCCACCAGTGTTGTATTAGTTTCACCATAACGAGATAATCAAAAGAAGAATGAAATTTTTATTTGGCTCCTGTGTCTTGCAATCAATTCAAACATTTTTTATTTTGCATAAAGATCCGCTGTCTACTCTTATTATTATGAAGAACTACCACACATTTGATCTGGCGTTAAAATATAGGATGATTCGTCCCTCGAAATTCGCGTAGCCATAGCAGAACCGAAAATGTCACCAGATCTAATATATCCACTTCCGCGTTGATATATTCACGACTCAAGGATAATCCACGTCCTTGGATCCTCAATTAGGCCCGCTACACGCGGTTGGATTACAGGTGCGGTAACACGACTTCAATTACCCGAAATTCATCGATCAAGCGATTACTTCTCCAGGATAATATGCAAATCCAATTTCAGATTAAATTCCATTGGCGTAGTGTCTATCAACGGCCACGTTCTAATTCGTCTGACTCCTAGGGTCGAGAGATATTTAAGCGGGCTCGGAGGTTCCCGCCAATTAAGAAGTTCAACCGAACTGCGTCTCCCGGAAAGAAACGAATTAACCGGATGTGTCAATTAGTGTATTACGCTCTTGCCGACGGCTCGAAAGAATTTAACGAACAAATATTTACTGTCGCGTTAATTATGCCGACCTTGACCAACAACGGCGTCGACGCGACACGAAATTTCTCGTTTCCGCGCCCATTAATCCGCAGTCTGTGATTGAATGCATTTTCGGGACGTAATTAATTGCGAATCAGGTTCGAAAGGTGTAACATCATTTTTCACGTGAAAATCGATATTTCTGCTTGAAAAAAATCACAGGCATTCCTGAAGTACTTCTCCAGAAGTCCACCAAGTTTGAGATCGATTGACCGAGTAGTTTTCTCTGAAAAAATTCTCGAATAGCTCCATCGCGGATATAGCGTAGCTCCCGCGAGTTGTTATTTGCCAGCCAGTGGACGAACTCGATTATCTGTGCTTAGATAGTCGTTCGGAGAGGGCCTTTAAGCGGCATAAAATGGTATTACTTTCCTGGAAATCTGTGCTGGAGGGGGGATGCAGACGAAATGAAGTAGAAAGAGAGAGGGTGCAGCGTTTGGGGGTGCGTTCGGCATCTCGACGACGAACGAACGCTGAGGAAGAAGAAGAGGGAAAGAGATGGAGGACAGGATGGAAGTAATTTCCGGGCTGAAAGAAGCCGACTTCACGGTAAAAACATAATCAGAGGGATGGTTCTAAGTTTCTCGTTGCGACAACGAGCGTAGTGGAGGGAGACAGAAGAATGATGAAGAAGGACGGTGCTGCCGGCGCAAACGCGGAGGGAAAGAGGAAAGAATGAGGACAGCTTATCGGCTCGAGAGTTTTATCGAAGCATGAGAAGATCTGCTCGGCATCCGGATTTACAGAGTACGAAAAGTTTAAGTCGCCCCGGCGTGTTACGCCGCGCCGCCGGTATCCTCAAACAGAATTGCTCCGTGTCTGCCCGTGAAGTTATAAAATCCTTTTACGCCGTTGCTTGTTTCTTTCGTTTAACTAAATTGGATTTGATTCGCCGGAGCCGCCATTTTCTTGTCGCGTTTACATCCGCACCACCCTCCCCCGCCCCGTATCCTCTTGAACTTGCTAAGCCAACTTAATAAAAGCCCGGAGTTTATGTCTTGTTACAAAAAGGAGAAAAAGAAGCAAACGAAAAATCGTGCGTTCCTTTGACGGAGCACTGGACCAACGGACCTTCCGCGAAAAGATCCAACGTTTTGCCAGTTTTGAATATTTCATAAGCATTCGAACCGGTTGATGTTGCGTCGCGTCGGCTTGAATGAGTATTAATTAACTTGGACGGTTTTAGCGCTTTGAGAAAAAAATTGTCAACCTGATTTTATAAATAGCGAAACGAGCGGGGAGCGTCGAGTTTGCTTGGTTGGTCGGTGAAAGTTGCAGAAATTTCACGAATCGTGGAAAGTCAAAATTTATCGGTCAGTTTCTGCCAATGTAAATTAAAAAATTGCGAATAGCTAACTTGTCTGATCGACTTGGCTGATCAGTATTCGAAAGTGAGGAATAAATAGAATAAAAATCGTCGATTCTCCAGTGTCGAGAGCACAGCGACATGCCAGCTCCCACAATTCCTAGCTCCGTCCATCTTGATTTCATTACAGCGGCCGACATGTTCCCTCCAGCAAGCAGAGATCAATCGTGCGGAGAGTGCACTAACTGGAGGACTGAAACACAGCTTCAGGGATTAAACAGATCGAAGACTTATCGCGCGTGCTTTCGAGAGATCTCGAGAGCGGACTCGCTACTCTGGAAAGTAGTTTATATCTGAGTGCATCCACGGAAAGTGTTTCCATTCAACGAAAAAGAATCTCCAACATTAAACGTTGCACTTATTGTACTTCCTTCTTGTATCTTACTTTTTCATCCGTGTGCGGTAGGATTTTATTAAAATGTTCCCTGATACTCACGACTTTCAGTGGTTTTAATCCAGTCTTTGTAGACGCTAAAATATTTCCATAGTCCAAACAAATTCCGAATTAAGGAAACAGTCCTGACAATGCCAGGATAACAGTTCCAAGGAATAAGCAGAATGTCTAGGAACCGAAAACATCAATTAGATAATGTGTTTTTCGGTATAGAGGGACTGCGGGAAAACGTCGTTAGCACGGCAGTAGAACAATTCCGAGGGTTTGGCAAAGAACAAACAGTAGTTCGAGAACGAGTGAACGTCTCTGAAGACAAGGGATCGGCAGGCCGATGATTTATGGTTGCAAATGGGCCGGAGTCGGCGACGCGTCGTATTCATACCGGCAGCGATACTCAGCAATGCAAATGGCCGTTACCACCGGTGCACTATCGATGCACCAGACCGATGCAATCGGGAGAGGATGCGCCGCAGTTTGACAACCAGAAGCGGTCTAGTTGACTCGGAACGTGACACCGACCGTTTTCATTTCGTTATCTGTTATATGCTTAATTAAACGGCGAACTTGTTTAACAGTGAATTCAACGAATGCTCGAACGAGAATTAATAATCTTGGAGTTTAGGGGATGATGAAGGAGCAATCATGTCAGGGAACGTCCGCGGACAGTTCGATCTGTATCTACGTGATGTATGTACCATCCATTCGGACAAATGATAGTGTATTATGCGTATTGATTCACACTGTACTCGAGAATTAGTATAGTTCTGAGTAATTAGAAGCGGCGGACACTATTTGGGGAATTGTAGGCTACAATGTAATACAGATAATGTATCACTGACCGTGAAGGAATAATTGATTATATTTGGTTATTGCGCACGAAATGGCGGTTTTATAGATTGGCGTGCTTGGTGGCGTTTGCACCGTTGGGAACTACTAATTAACCTGTCATGAATTATTAATTACGCATTGAAGTCTAACTATTGAGAGTGAAATATTACCGGGCCAGTCCATAAGGTGGGAAACCGCGAATCTCTCGTGTTTTACACACCGATATCTTCCATTCCATGACAACAAATGTTTATACTACGCAAACGCAGTTGTTCATTAACGATCGCTGCAATTTGCTTTTCATTCTATAGACATTAGTTTAATATTAGCTGCACTTCTTAATTTTATTGCAAACGGCTATGCTGTAATGTTCTGTTCTTTTTCTGTTGCAGGTGAGTTTGGATTTATACGCATTCTAATTGTCGAGCATTCTCATCGTTACAGGTAAAGTAATTAAGTTAATGAAAGTATCTCAAGGGGTACAATCTAAAAATCGTTTATGAAACTTTTCTTAGATATTTACTACTGAACTAGGAACCTAATATTTTTCTAGTACGAATTTATTCTACGAAATAGACCGGACAATTTCAGGAAAATACTCGGTAAAAGGATTCGCGAGAAAGTGTGCAACGAACGTGCAGAATAGCGAAAATTACGAAGCGTGTTCACGATTGCACACACCGTTCCGCTCGCACCGTGCACCCGGCTGAAACTCCGATTTCTAATTAAATGTAGGGCTCGCCTTACTTGAAACGTGACAAATTCATTCCGTCATTTCCGCGGTTTGACCGGGCCACGAAAATTGTGCCAACAGCTGTTCCATGTCGCTGGTAATGCAATTAAATCGTCAGAGTTTAATCGATATGTAACATCATACACTGCGCCGCGCGAAATTTATTACCGGCCGCCTATCCCTAGACAATGTTTAATAACACTGTGCCGGGGGCTGCGGCCGTGGCGCGCGCGTTTTGCACAGAGCGATATCAGTTCTACTGTAAACGTGACCTACTCGAAGGCATTCGTTATAATTAGCGTCACGAGAACGCTCTGTCGTCCGCAAACCGCAGAATGGAATTATCCGAATGTCTCAACCAGAATTACACGCGCGCGATCTCGTTCCCGGTGATCGATGGATCACTTTCATCGCGCGCACCGCTTTCTTTTTTTCGCTCGCCCGGAATCATTAACACGTTGACGGATCACCCCCGCTCGGCGAACGCAAAAGTTTGATAATATCTAAACAAGTTCGTTCGTAAAATGAAAACGGAGAATTGAGATTTATGATTAGGATTCTATACGTTTGTGACGAGAGTTGCTGTAATTTAAAACAGCAGAAAGATTACTGAAATATATTAGAATTCACGTATACAAATTCGCTGTCTAATTTTTCTGGCGTTCATATCAGCGTCATTTTAAGAATGACTGAAATTTTTCAATGAAAGTTACAGGGTGTACGTACAAAAGTAAATCATTTCGTACGTGAATTTGTAAACGTGCTCAAATGAAATTTCATATGTTTGTACATATTGTGAGCATTGTGAAATCCATATGTGAAACAGTGAGCTTCTGCTATTTCTCTTGGAAGACGATTTCGAAATGGAAACTTGTCCGCGATTTTTCTTTTATTCTCGGCGCAGGACGAATTGGGAAAATATGGCTGACGATGCGATACGCGGTCGACTCGAAATATCGACAGAATATCGCGTCGCTTCGAATTGTCGTCGCACGCGGTCCATGCGTTTCTTCGAGGTTTTCTACGATTTTATGAGAAATCGATGCATCGATCGAGCTCAAGCATGTGTACGCGAGTGTATGTACATGGACGCCGCGCTGTGATATTTGGGTGTTGCTCTTTTCCTCGACGCGAAACGTCCTATCTGCCGGGGAAATACAACTTCACGATTTTATCTTGTTAGGGGAAGCTTGTTTTGAAGGCAGCTCGCGGATGCTTGCACCTGCTCGCACGATGATTCAAAAGTGAAATTTATATTTCGCGGAAATCCAAAGCCGCGAACAATCGCGGACAATTGAAGACCCGCGCTGTCTCGCGTTTACGACTTCGTGATTCGATCATCGTGTTTACTGCCGTGTCAGCCGTGCCTCAGTCATGCGACTGTTTATAGGTACTCGAAAATTAATTTTTGTATTTGCTAAATGTCTACGAAAATAGAAAACAAGTTTAATCGCTGTGATAAGTCTTTTGAGTTCTCATTTTATTATTGCCACGCTTATATTAACTTGCCGTGTTGTTGTATGCGTAGAATCTTGTAATCGACGATTTGTAATATTATTATAAACGAAATGTAATTTTAAACTTCTTCCCATAGTCCAATCTTGCCAAATCTCGTCCAATCTTGTCGAATCTTGTAATCGACGATTTGCAATTTTATTATAAACAAAATGTAATTTTAAACCTCTTCCCATAGTCCAATCTTGCTGAAATTTTGTACACACACTTGCTTCCGATGACAGTAAAAGTAGAAAATAAAATATATATAACAAACTTCTTAAAAACCACGCTTACATTAAAATGCACTAAAAAGGAGAAAATCATTCTTTCCCTGGTCCTCCATAAAATACCGAATCCAGTTAAATGATTAATAATATTTTTCCCCAAAATTTTAAGCGATCAGTTCAAAATTTCTTCTGTTACAAAATTAATATAAATTTAAATAAAACCATGACAAAATAAAAGCGTGGAGCGCCCACGAAGATTACGTCTATGTCCATATGTATAGTTTAGCGCTCCACGCTTTTATTATTATAGTCACTAATGTCATGATTTTATTTAAATTTATACTAAATTTTTCTATCTATTCCGACTCTAATTTTATAACAGAAGACATTTTGAACTTGCTTACAATTTTGTGGAAAATAGTAATCATTTAACTGGATTCGGTATTCTATGGAGGACCAGGAAAAAATGATTTTCTCCTGTTAGTGCATTTTAATGTAAGCGTGGTTTTTAAAAAGTTTTTTTAATATATTTTTTATGGAATAAATTGCTTTAAATTTGCAAAACTTTTGTGCCATTAATCAAGTAAAGTATATAACATATGGTTACGGTTATTCAAAATTGTACAGGTATCGTCATTGTTTTAACTTTCACGTATGTTGATGGTTGATTAAACAAACCGCTTCGGTTTTGTGGAATTTTTATGGAACTGGTAAAATCACGTTGTTACATAGCATTGTGGTTATTAAAAGTTCTACAGAGTGAATTATTACTTTATACTGCATTTTTTTCCCGTACCTATTTTAGTAAGTAAATTTCTTTAATTATGGAGAATTTCTATATGAATTATGAATTATGAATTACGAAATTTATATATCACGGTTAATTGCTAATTAGTCTTACTTTTCCAGTTTAGATTGTATGCGATTTTCTAAATTTTACACACAAGTTATTAGGGGCGATTTAGCGTTAATTATATCGTGAAAAGAAAATCTCAAGACCGATCCACTAGTTCTACGACGAAAACCGTGAAAACGGTACTGCACTTGATACCAGACGCACGAGGGCCATCGCAATATTCGGAATTGTTGCCGTATTTTCTCGTTCTTGAAACTCATGTTTGCACGAGCTTCGAAGTTTTATGACCGATCGATACGGCCGGCTTATAGTCAACGAGCTACAGGGACCATTCCTTTTTCTCGAGATATGAGATGATCTACTTTACATTATGACTCTCGTTTTACATTTCGGAGAAGGCAGAAATAGAACAGATCGAGAAATCGAGGAGATACGGCCGCCATTTTGCTTCTTAATCGCTTAATACCTTGTATACGATATACGTTGCATCCGGCTGTAGCCTGTCAGTGAATCTTCGCGTTCGTAGATGTTTCTTTGGCAAGCTGCGATTTTTTATGCAGAAGAAAATTCTAAAACGAAATCATAATTGTAGATCTTACACTATGAATGACCATTTCGAACGAACGAGCCAATTAAAAATAATACAACAATAAAAATCGCTATTTAAAGAGATCTTTGAAAATTCTGTCCCTATAAACACATCGCTGAACATCAGAAAAATAATTCTCGAAACTTAAGAATTATACGTGACATTAGGTTCGTTCAATTGGTTGAGTTTCTCGAGCCATACAAGCAGTTCTCGGTTTAAGCGGATGCGGACGCGGCGCACGATTAAATAGGTATGCGCCTAATTTATGATCTAATTCGAGAACAACTAGTTGTCAGCGCTAACCCAGATCCAGTTTACATGAAATCTGTGTATAACCCGGACTGGGTCGAAAGGCGCTTATCCTCGGGAAGGTCGGCCATGTCCGGCCTTAAGGGTTTTCCCCGGGGTCGAGATTTTTAAAAGCGTCTCCTCTCGCAATTAAATCGTCCGTGTTTAATTGATCATTCGGCTGTTCGGTTTTATCGACGACGGCCGAACGACTGCATTTATGGCGATGGCGGAGGGGAGGCTTCGGAAACTTTCTTCTCGATTCACTTAAAATTTCGCGCCGGATTATCTGCGGCTTGTTCGTCGCCGGCGGATCGGAAAAACGCGGCAAGTAATTAAGAAAGTAGCACGAACCACTCCGGAAACACAGCTAAATTACTCGGAAAAATTTAATTCTCTGATAATATCGGTCACGTGCATCGTTCCGCGGGACTCGAAACTTCCGACGTTCCCACTCATCGACTTTCTTTTCGGTTAATTCCATTGCTAATGATACTCCAACCCCCTTCTTGAGTACTTATTTTGTAAATGGCCGGCCCGGAAGTTTAATGAAAATATTTATTGATTCGCGGTGCACCGCTGATGGGATTCCGCTGCTTTTCTCGTAGCAGGATGGAGATTATAGGTTCGTTATATTTAATTGTGGGGAAACAGGTACAATGGCAGCCTTTTTATTTGTTTTTCTATGTAGCACAGCTGCATGGTTCCAATTTATTAAATTTCCAGTATGCAGACCTTGTAAAATGTCTCGCTTATAATTTCGTGTCTAAATCAGCATTAAAAGTTCAAAGAGATGAAACGATGAAATTTAGGCCACCAGACGAAATTGAAATCGCAATTTGTGATCTGCCAGGTGTCTAATTTGGAAATGACTTCAGAAATTCGCGAAGCTCATAGCAGCGAAGCAGGGATCGCTAGTACGTCGAGTGAGATAACTTCATAATTGCATTGACAGACAGGGGAGAACATATTAATTTGGCAAGGTCCATGAACACCCCCTTGCGGGTTATTACACGGCATGCCGAAGACGCGGAACAGCCCTGTCTATTTTCCACGTGAACTCCACTTTTACCCAGACTGTTTCTCTAACTCATCCTTGTCACATAACTGGACCATTTTCTCTGGGAACGCCACGGCAATCGGCTTACTGTCAATTAGATCGGTGCTTAACTCGTCTCGTTTCTATTCTGCGAAAACCTGCCTGGTCGTGTCCCGACGAAAACATTACTGCCAATCTCCGCCGACACGTAAATCATTTTTAATATTCTGCTGGCACGTGTCATCTTCAGCTTGCGACATTTATGCGACAACTTTGATAAATGATGCACGGGATGTGGGGCAAGTATGTTTGTCTCTTGTTGATTTGTGTCGAAAGAATTTTCAAGAGAATGCCGTAGAAAATATTACAAATTAGAATCAGCAAATATTATTAGATCGTTGCATATGAAATGTCCGATTTTGAACAGTAACGTTAAACAACCGCAACTATATTTCTTATTGATCAGAGAATCACACGTTTCTTGATTGTATTATGGTAGACATTGAATTTTTCGGTCACTCACGTGCTTCATTTACAAGATTGTCATCTCTATTTTGTAGTTCTTTTTACTATCAACAAATAGTGCGCTGTTAATCGCAAGTGGCTGGAGTCACATAAATAGTTTATTTTTACTTTAATCATGTTTTAAATTGCACCCACTCATTTTTGCCATAAAAGCATAAAATCCGCAGTCTATAAAACAGCACGGGACAATCGCACTGTTTCATGCTGAAATCAAATCTATTTAAATAGAAAATATGCGTAAATTAAAATTGCAGATAAGATCGTAAGCTTTGTATCTCCAAGTGAAAGTATTTCTTGATCAAAACGCATTGCACATTTGCATTCTAAAATCGGACATTTCATATGCAACAACCTAATAGATGATTGCATAAGCTCGTGCCCGATTTGAAAATAAAATTCGAAGGTTAAATTTTAAAGAATACAACTTAATTAATCAATTATACATATAGTCGCCATTCTCTCCTAATTGTCAAAAAAATTTAACCATCTTTTAACCATTCGATTTTACTTTCAAATCGGGCACGAACTTATGCAATCATCTAATAATAATAAAATAGCTGCGAATGATGATGCAGCCGATTTTAATTTCAAAAACTTGGTAATTATGGCGCGGAAATTGTTGTCGCAACGGCGACCATAAATTTCCGTAATAATCCAGGGGTCCAGCTGGATCTCTAATAATCCTCGACGCACATGGAGCATCGGACAGGACGGTTTTCGCGGGAATTAAAATGTCCGTCACACCGTTGCGTTTGCCACGAAGAGAGACCGTCGGCTGGCACCCCGTCATGAATTTGTACTCCGATGACTGCAATAACTGAAATTTTCGGGGAGCCGAGCACGGTGGCGCGATATTTGATGAAGTAGCGCCGCCGCTTGAATATTTCAGTTAGATATTTCGGCGTGCCCGTAACACCGTATAACGCGCTGCGGCTTGTGGTTTCCGACTGATTTATACAATTGCACCTGGCCGTACGCATTCGCTCATAGAAGTCAAGAAGCGCAGCCAGTCATACGAATTTTCTACTGTTTTAGAGATTGCTAAATCATGCGAGCCAGATCCACGCTGATCGAAATATTTTCTGCGAAAAACCCACCAGCTTCGCCGCATTGAAACGCGCTCTTCGCCAATTCGTCGGTAAATATTATCCGTCGGGATACGGGAAAATTATTTCTTTGTTAATATCTAAAATTAAAAATGGTGCTGCCATTTAAACGTTCGTAATACATCAGCTACAATTGCGATATATATTTCTTTCGCAATTATTTACCAGCAATCTGTACTGTTTGTAAGCCATTTCGCTTTGTTGGCGGTAGTAAATGTTTCCAGATTAAAAGCGCAACCATTGCTGATACAGTGAATTGCGTATAATATTTATTCGAGAATCTAGTTCCACGTTGAAATTCATTTTGCATGAGGGTAAAAGCGTTCGAGTTAGCGTGTTGAAACAATAAGGGGTAGGTACATTAAAAGAGCACCGTGTTTACGCTTGTTCCTCTAATTCCGTCACGTCCTCGCTGCACCGAAGCAATTTCCTTGGCATTGAAGTCCTGCGTGACTTTGTTTGTACGGTAGTTTCCCGCGCGTGGGAGAAGCAAAGTGGAACGAAACAAATGAAAAAGGTTGGAAGCGGCATTGCCTGGTTTCGAGGGAAGATAGGAGAGCTGTTCCTCGTGGGAGTCGTGCATCAGCAACGAAGAAAGTCAGCCAGGTGATCGGAATGACGTATCCCTTTGGATCCGGTCTCTCGTCAGAGATACCGTGGCGCCGCGCGCCGCGGTCGCAGAGCTATAAATGCAGAGGGAATTCTGTGGTGCGGTCGAACGATCACGTTCTGCGGTCGAGCCGCGTGTTATGTATGGCAATCTACCACGTTCGTATATACGTACCGAATTTCTCCTTACCCACCAGCATTTGTTTCGAGCAACTGTTCGCAGCACGCGAAAGTTCATAATAACGTGCCGGGGGCGCAATTTTGTACCGAGTGCCGCATGCGGTACTCGCGACAAATTGTGAGACCCATCTACCCCGCGTTGAATTCCAACCCTGGCTTTCGCGAATTCTCCCAGATCCGCCGCGCCCCGTGATCGCTTTATGAAAATACTGTCGTTTTTCTCGTTCCCATTGATCCCATTAATCGATTTCTCCACGTCTCGCGGAATTTTTCTTTAACCCTTGAATAGTCATTCCGGTACCCGAGTACCCGTTTACTGTATTTCTTTCAACAGTTTGTTGACGTTCCTCTAAAAAATATTACAAAATTTCTCTGAAGTCCATTCTTTACTCGCTAATATACAAATTTCTGCAAACATGTCAAATCTAGAAAGGTTTTAAATAATCTATACATTTTGGGTGACTACACAGTGGAACTTTAGTGGAAATGTTCGAGAATCACGGATCTATTGAAACTATTTTCGAAAGCATTAGAGGCACTGATAGTTTTAGAACGAATTTTAAATTTTAGAACCGGCTATAATGACAGTTTCAGAACAATGTCTAGAACCAGCAGAAAACGTGGCGTTATCACAGTTGTTAATCGGCCGGAAATGATCACGAGTTAGCATAGACAATGTATATCAAGAGTCGCAGAACAGAGAACGCGGAGAAAGTAATTAGCGATATTGAAATGAACACGTATCTCGTGTATACAGCTAGCGCGGCGCGAAGAATCCCCAGAATATTCATACTCTCTTTTTCCAGATGAATATCGAAATGAAAGTCCGGTACAGTATGAACGGAGAACCCGAGATGGGTTGGAGAGTTTTCTTTTTCATGCGCGGTGCAGTTTCAATGGTTCGCAGGGGAAATCTACGAAGTGGTTATTAAAATTCAATCCGGATCGTGATCACGCAACAAGGAAAATAATCTCGGAGAGACAGATTTCCCATATTTTTCTTGACTACAGCTGTCTCCGGAAATTGCAACTTCGTTCGGCAAGACAGCCTCGCCATTTTCTTTTAAAAAAATTCTTTTTTCAATATATGAAAACATCTCTGTCACTTTTTAAAAATCTGGAACACTGCTGTGTCTGAGTACTCGATTTGATTTTTCGACGAAGATATTGTGCATAATAATTTACTAAAATATTAACCGTCTGGAACGAGAAGCTAGATGAAGGGTTGCCTAATGGAATTACTAATGAAATATTGCGTGGGCGTTGTAATCAAGAGAAACGCAATGCAGAAACGTATTCGTATATCAGCAGCATTAAGTCCCACTGTTGCAAATGAACAATGATTACGCGAAATAGTCCATTTGTGGAATACGTGTTAAAAATGAGGAAATTGTACATTTTACCGTTGTTAAGGTGATGAAATCATAAAATATCCCTCTGTCTATTATTATTGAAGATAAAGAATCACTGAAATTGCAATATGCATGTTTACATCAATAACATAATGGAACCATTGAAATCATAAAATATCTCTCTGTCTATCCTTATTGAAGTTATAAAATCACTGAAATTGCAAAATGCGTGCTCCCTTTAGGTCAATAACATCCATGCTTCGCCTAAAAAACTGAAAACAAGCCAGCGGTAATTTCTACAAATAAAGATTCTCCACCCAATCTCAACAAGTAGAGACTCAAATATTCAATCAAATTTAAAAGAAGTAAATCCCGCCAACTTTCCCAAACCCAAAAACGCAACAAGCGCTCAGTCGAAGTCAACAAACGACCATTGGAGTCCGGTATTTACAACAAAACAACATCCACCATCGCTCCAACGACTTCCAAACGTGCGAACACTCCAACATAGACGCACACACACAAATTTTTCCCTTTTACCCGGGACAAAGTCAACAAACAGTGGCCGGCCGCGCGATACTAAAAAAAGATAAACTCCGAAAGTTCCGCCGTTTAGTCCCGGAACAGTTTTCTTCTTCGTTCGCGACCCGAAAAAAAGAACCCGGTTGAAAAGAGAAGAGAACAAAATGCAGGGGAGAAAGAAGTAGGCGGGCGCATTAGGGATGCACCTAGTGGACTCATTAGCCAAATGAAGTACCGATGACGGGAACGAGACGGCGGCGCACGCAGCGCCCGGCCATGTCGTAATTCCCGTGCAAGCGAAATTGGTAATGCCGGAAGGACAACGAAGACCGTGCGAATTTCTGCGGCGGTGATACGCGTGACCCAGTTCGCTGATATACATATATATTTCTCTCTCTCTCTCTCCCTCCGATTCGCGGATCCCTTCGCCCTTTTCCCTCCCTGCACGACCGATACGCGGAACGGTAATGAGTCTGGAACTTGCGGCTGCGGCTGCGATATCGCCGCGCCGTATCAGACCCCTCTTACGGGACCGCCGGATGCTTTAATTATCGTAATACGCTGATTATCGAGCAAAGAATCGGACCAGCGACCGACACGAATTCTCTACCTAATATCCGAACACCGTCGCGTCGGCCAGATAACTGTTAAACGTCACGAATGGACTGTCACAGCCATTAATACGGCCGACTCTTTCCTTTACACGGTAGATATGTTTTTTTTTTCTATTGAGAGCTTAATTGAAACTCCCCATAGGGGGTTATAAAGCTATATAATTAGTATTATACATCTTGTAGTTAAACATTAGTAATGTAGGTACAACAGAACACATTAAGTACATAACCTTAAATCTTTAAATTATTATACATTGCTTGAAAAAATTGAAAAGAAGATACCATGCCTGAATATTCGGTTCATAAAGTAACAATCTGATATTTAAGGGTGGGAAGAAATTGAGCTTCCTTAATTTTTCATGAGATCAACTGTTTGTGATTCCAACAAGGTACATTGCCGAATGATATGGTTAAGATCTTGAACCTCATTGCCGCAGTTGCATTTGGAATCATTTATTATATGTAGTCGTGAAAAAGATGCTGCAAGATGATAATGATCTGCTCTACAACGATTGAATGTTAGAATAAATTGTCATGATAAACCTCTGCCCGAGAACCATGGTGCAACCCCGTCTTTAATATAATACTGAAAGTATTCCTTGCCTTTAAACTGACCCTGCTGCATTGTGAAATCGCTAGTACTTTGTCTACATTTGTGTTTAAAAGATTCCCGAACATCAGAGAAGGGAATGACAATACGCTTATTAGCTTGTTCTAGCGTCGCCAAATTAGCTAAGGCGTCAGCCTCATCACTTCCAACAATGCCTGAATGGGTCGGAATCCAAACAAATTCTATACTGCTGTTGTTCGATGTGGTTCTCTTGAACTTAAAGTATTTTTCCTTAATTTCGTAAATGTAGAAGTTAGTCGTTGGTAGACATGTTCTTCTATAAATCGTGCAAAGAGAAAATGAAAACTTAACTGTATCTACAAGTTCTGAGATGTGTACAGAAAGTCCAAAAAGTACCAGCTTGTTGCATATGAAATGATCGATTCTAGAATGAAAATTTTATGAAGCGCTTTTTATTTCGTTGACTTTCATTTACTTATGTCTAAAGACAAATCCGAAATCGTGTAGAACAATAAATTTCTATCGACAGCTCGGAGCAAAATGTTTCTACTGAAAAAGCTCATGTTCCGCGCAAACCTGCGTCGTCCTCCCTGCAGCCAATTAACTGTCGCGATCTTTATTTAGTTGACAAAAGCGACACAGTCGATTTCGAAGTTCCCCGCGGGAAACGAGGAAACGTAATCCTCCATTGTTCTTTATCAGAGCACACGGACCGATGGTTACAAGGGGGTAGCTCATCTGTTCTAACCATCTGAAAGCGATGGGGGGGGGGGGGGAATGCTGTCAAGAGAAGTGACAGGAGGAAAGGTGTCGATAAAAGAAAATGGCGGGAAAAAGTGTCTCGCGAGTAGGTTAGAGAACAAGCAGAAGGAAAGACGAAGGAGGGAAGATGAAGCTTGGCTGAAGAAAGGGGGAAGAAGACTCGAAGAGGTGTCGGAAGGAAGACGATGCCTCGTTCCAGGCAATAGCACGATCGGACCGGGGGATGAAAAACAGGAACGGAGGGGAATACCTGCAGATAATTACCGGGATCATCCATCAAAGCTACCCCCTCTGTCCCCTATATCTTAATCTTCTTCGTCGCCTCGCGTTTTTGCTTTTCTGCTTCATCTTCGCTAAGAACTACCGACTACAGACAGACGCTGCAGCGAATGGAGACAGAAATAGTGAAAAAAATCGTAAAAGATTTCCTTGTTTCCCGGGATCGATTCTGCAACGATCTGTAGGCTGAGCTTTGTGGAGGTTCGTTGTCGAATTTCATTCACGTGATCATTTTTTTTGTTTTTCTTGTGATAACTTTGCCATTTTTTAATATTTCGTTCTGAGAAAAATTCAGGATAACGTTCATAGTCAGGTTAATATCACTGTAAAAAATTAAATTCTTCACTCATGAAGTGTCCGTACAAAAAATTCTGGAAAACAGCATATTTTTAGATAGTTGAGGTGGTCTGTTCCCATTTCGACAGGGGCTGATGAAAGTTAGCGAATTGCAGCGCATGCGATAATGCACTTGTCGCAGTAAAGTTCATCCAGTACACGGTGCAGCATCTATCGAGCAAAGTAGCAGGGAAACCGAGCCCGATATAACACCGGCGCGGCGCGGCGGATTGAAATATTTACGAGGCCATGTGTTTATCGATCCGGTCGGCCTTGTATATCGCCGAACGATTCGAGAATACGTGGAATACCATTGTCAATAAAATATTAGGCGGACAATGTACGCTCGTCTCCTTCGAATCAATTGCTGCTGGCTACATCTATCCCCGCGACATCCGGTCCCCGGTATCCTTCCGTCGTTGAAATACTGCGGTTTCTATATCACGCCGGATAAAAGGAGCCTTTGTATTTCCATATTATTGAAATACAAGAGCAACCGCGGAATGAAAGAACACACGGGGAAACCGTAGCGTTATTCGCGACACGGAAACCGGTCTCCTACACGAAGAAATGGCAAAACGTACATCCTTCCCGTGCGTCTTTGCACTGTTTCACGCACGGTTTGTGATTCTGCGGATTTCCGTTAGCGTCGCATTTAACATTTCGCGGAATGTGTTCCGGAGAACTCGGTTATCTTGTTCTACCTTTATCGATTGCTGCTGGAACCAGGTTAATGCTTGTTATCACGGAGTATGCTCTAGCATTGTTTTTGAAATTTGCTGTTCTTCGTTTTCTATCGAGATAGTGTTTATTTTCTAACCGAGTAAACTGGGTTAATAATGCTTTTATCGATTTTAACAAGAAATTATTCTTCTCCCGCTTTTCTGCACTTGCTTCTCCACATTGTGTTCTTACAAAACAATTGACAGTCCAATTATTATTATATCGGTGGTTGCGATTTCTCGTTTTCCACTACGCGAATTCTGTTTTTATCACTAAGATTTTACAAGTTAGAGGTTTGCATGATGTATATGTCAGATGTTTTGATTTTTTAATCTTTTGGATTTTCGAATTTCAGTGCAAAGTTCGAATGGTATATTTAAACAAAATAATTTAATAGCAACTGTGAACCCGAATCCCAACCTAGAAATTAATTTTCACGGAACTGGTCGTGCTGCAGTAATTCCCTTTATCGGCTTTGTAACCGATGGTTATCGGATTTGAAGTTTAAGATAATTAGTGCTGATTACGTTTCCTCACGGAAAGCTACGGCGCCACGTTCGTGAAATCTTGTTGCGTCTCCAAGGACGGTGTACGATGTAAATGCTGCTTAAATGGACTTTGTGCCACTGTACCGTCAAACAAACATAATTTACACATTCTGTCTCGTTGCTGGGGAAAACTAGGTCGTTATTATTTCAATCAACCCTGCCGCTATCTCGACGTAAACACATCGTTAATTTCACCTTATCTCGAGCCACAATATCTTTTTTATAGTTTGCCACGTTCTCGAGAACTTCTGATTTCAGTGTTCATAATCGAATTGCAAATTTCAAACGTTTTTAAAACAATGCGAGCTGCTGGACATACTTTATCGAATACTAAAAACTAGAGAAGAAACTTTAACCTACTGATAAAAGCATTTTATCGAATGATAATAATCCTCTTTACTAAAATCGAAGCTTCCAAACCAAAAAATTCGAACGATACAATTGATAGAGATTTTGTGAAATGTATTTATGATATAAATCAGCCAAGACCGGAGTCTCGCCGTGTAAAATAACCACCGTGTAAAATAATTCAGTAGTCTATTAGACTGCGAAACGATGGTCGCAGAATCTTCCCCAGATATTTTCATCGCGAGGACAATAATTCCATCCGCGTCTTCTGGGCTGCAGCACTGCTGGCAAGACTTAATTAAGGGATTGTGTTTCAGTCTCCACCCATCTTTCCCCTCTTCTTCAGTCCCGAGCCATGTTCGAGCAGCCCCTTGTCCGACAGACTGCGGTGCTCGATACCGACGTTATCTTATTTTCAATTAACTTCTTCTGCCACCACGATTGCCACCGGCTGGTAACATGCCGGGGAACCAAGAGACCGGAACTGGTTGCCAGTAGAGGAAACCACCCGTCCTCGATGCACACCCGCACTCGGTTCGAAATAATCCGCTCGATTAAAAGCGGCTTACCCCACCGAAACACGCGAAAAAAAATTCACATACTCGTCCGTGGAGAAACCCGAGTGTCTCAAGAAAATTGCTTCCAACAATTCAAATATTGCGCTTATTTGTCCTCATCATATTTGTATTGGCCATTTTCTGGTCTGTTCAACTGTCATACATCTTCAAGAAATATTACTATGCTATAAAAGTTCCACTTTTAACCAGTATTACGAGTTATTCCTCTTAATTGTAGAATTGAAGTGAGTCTACCTCGTCGGGTGACTTTGCCCGATAAATTGGCAGTTTCCCTGTCTTTCGGGGCCCAGTGAAAAAAAAAACAGCAAGACTGTCAAGCGAGACAGTTGGTAGTGAAAAGCACAGTGACAAAACACGAGCAGCGCCCTTTGGAAAAAAGAGGCTTTAGGTGTCAGCGCGAAGCACGAAACGTATGGCTCTCTCGAACTGCCCTATTGCATTCTCCAATAAATCGAATGTATTTACCAGCACATGGACGGACGTTTAACGTGTACGTGTAGACGCACACCGCCGGCTGTGCACACACGGCAGGCTATGAATGCCGGAAGCCCACAATGGATCGCGTTTACTCGTCAAACAACCACGGATATACCCACTTTTATCCGTGGCTTTTACGCGGTCACACGGTCCCACGCACACACGGGGGCCAACGCCAGAAACACGTATACACCGAGTGGAGACTCGACTTGATATGTTTCCTCCCTCTCTCTCTCTCACCCTCTCTTCTTTTTCTCGTCTACCTCTACCCCGTTATTCACTCGATATTAAAGTTTTTAATATCGGCAAGCGAATTGGTAGCAAGTCAATGCCTGGCTTCGGTTTACCTCTCGTTGCTTCGGATTTTGGGGCTAGATCATTCCATGGCGGCCATATTTTCGCGGAAAGAGATTGCTATATGTTGCCAAACATTTCGTATCGATTACCAATTCCTCGTTCTTATGGGAAAACCTTGACGAATCGAATAGTCGGGGGAAAAAGCTTCGATCACGCACAGCTTGTGTGATGCTAGTAACTAGACTGCGAGTCTTTATGCAAAATATACATTTTCCGAGTCGGTTGTAAGGAACAGAATTTATATGAAACGATACTTCTATCTTTAATAATGTGATTAAGTCGGAAATAGTGGAACAATATTCCTAAATTCATGTAGTGTCTTCATTGTACAGTAAAGTCGCGTTTACTGTCCAATAGCCTGTGTTCTGCAGGGACAGTGATCGCATACCGACATTATCTTTTTATGACTGCATCTACCGCGCCGATCGCGCCGAGAGTTTAAAAGAAAGTTGAACGTAGAGAAGGACAACATGAAATACGGATTGCGTAGCCGAAGCGTGTCGGTGTGAACCACTACTAATAGTACTATATAATCGAATGTACAAAAACTTCTTTATTTTTCGTTATCTTTTTATGGGACTACCGCCAACTTATTTCCGACATTTTTCGGATTAAAACAACACCAAACACGATATAATTCCAACTGTATTTAGTGGTTTAATCGACGATGAAAGTTTTGGGCGCAATTAAATTATATCGTGTTTGGTCTTGCTTTAATCAGAAAAATGCCAGAAATAAATTGGTGCAAGTCCCATAAGAAAATAATGAAAATGAAGAAGTTTTGTACATTCGATTAATGGTGTCAATGTAGTGGTGTTCACACTGTGGCCAGTGATCGCGTACCCGATCGCGGACAGTAAAAGCGACTTTACTGTATCACATTTCACAATTGTCTAGTTTACTTTACTATTCTATGGATTCTTTGTGCCCAGGAAGAAATGTTATTTTCTTCCGTACGATTTTTGTTCCGCATCGTGTAGGAATTCTTTTGCAACAAACGTCGATCGAGCATTTCTCCTGCTCTAACTCGTTTCTCAAATTCCTGGATATTTCTTTGAGCTGGCGTCCGCGTTTAGAACTCACTGCGAATTTTTCTATTTCGAAACGTTGCAATCAGCTGTGTGCCACGGTTCAGGTGACGCTCTTGGTCCAGAAGCAATCGATCGACAGAGATAACAAGAGAAAAGGGAGAGCTCTGCTTCGTCGGCGAAATGAAACTTGCCCCCATCCGACGAATTCCGAGTGATGGAAGCGGAAACGTAAGATGTCGGATTCGTTTTGACGGAGTGGCTTTTGCTGTTCAATGTATTCGATGATATTCTCCCGCTTCTGATTGATATGCAATAGCATTAACATTGAAGGTACAGTAACGCGTAGCGTCAGCCAGAATTACATCTGAAACATTGAAAACAGAAAAAGATGTACTGTCCATTTTTTCACATTTATGCTGATCGCAGTGCATTTTTTCTCGCGTAATGCAGTCATTCAGGGCGATTTACCTAAAAGTCCCAATGTACAGTGTAAATGTTTTTTCGTGTATTCTGTTCCGTTGTTTTTTCTTTGACGTACTTTAGCAGCATTTAACAGGCTGACAGAAAATATCCGACGTACAATTAATTCTGGATCGTTGAAGGGGATTAGCATTGCACTCATTTAGACAGGAAACATTCGGTCCCCTCCATCCTTTTTTTATTCCCCTGTCAGTTAGAATTGGTTTATTGCGACCTGGGAACTTTGTGAAACTGGTAACCGTGTTTTCGTTGCGGAGTTTTCAGTTCATTTCGAGCAAGATAAATTCGAGAGCGTTTAAAGAGAGGTACTATAAAACTTTCTGGATAGTTGTTCGTACTGTTGCTATACCGTGTAACCCTTCACTGTATTACCGACAATTTACATTCGATTAATTGCAGCGATGGTTAGAATGAATCCTGAAAGATTCGAACAATCTTTTAACGAATTGAAACAGTTCTTTCGTTCAATTACTCGTACATGCGGGAAAATACGTGAAAGCTTTTACAACTTGTATGAAAAATTTCACATTTCCACACTCGTCAGTTAGATTTTATTTAATTTCCTAATATATTATTTTGTATAATCGACACAGAGAGTTTTCATTTTGCAAATTGATTCGCAGTCTAGTCACGAGAATATCTATGATAACAAAAACCGTTTTCAAGTATTCGGAAAACGCAGGATTTACGTAAACGTGCAATAGAATTTCGGTGAATTCACAATTAAATTCTCCAAGTTCGTTTACTCGACACATCTGTATTTGTTCCACGCGTATATAACTTTGCGCATTTATTACTTACACACACACATTCCCAGCATCGTAGAATGCAAATTTGGAAGCAACTTAGTAATTACATTCTCCTTTAAATGAAATTTTAGAACGTATTCCTGACAAAATGATTAACTTGATAAGATGTAACGTCTCTATTAAATCTAAGTGAGTGCAGTTACAGTGCAATTCAAAGAAGGTATATTGTTCTTCAGAAATAGCAATTCGTCCCCAAGCAACTAATCATACTAATTATTCTGAACAGAAACAATTCGAAATTCAATCTCTATATTCTTCCAAGCATTACACAATTGCAGGTTCCCCACAGAAACCTTGGAAAAAATCAATTTCAAGTTCTCCCATTCAAAGGTCTCCAGCGAAACTAATTATTCCCGCAATCATCGTCGAGCAATTAATAATTCCAAAGAGCGCATTTTACCGCGCAGATCATAAATCACCGAGGATTTATCGTCGCGTTGGTAAGTGGAGCAGAAATCTGTCCATCTGGTAAGCAACATCGTAAAACCATTTCGCAGCTTATCGTACAGATCGCGCGGCTCGTTCCTCAGGTGTTGGCCACGAGTGGACAAGGAAATGAAATGTTTTCGAGCCAACCGGGACTCATTGATCAGAGAACGGTGTACCGCGCCGGGGAAATCGTTATTCGCTGTTACAGCACCGCGAACAGTGTTTTTAAATATTTCATTAACGCGATAAGGATCGCGGGGTTGGGTTTGTTCCTCCGGGCGGCTGATTCGTGGCAACAACGGGAATAAAATTGTCCCCGTAGGCAGAGAGAAATGAACAACAACCGCTCGTAACTTTTCCTCCGCCGACAAATGGACGCGTTTCGAACGTCGATAACAATCAGCCCGGATTGCGGAACAAAATACGGAACGGTACACGATAATATTTGAGCGAGCGATGGTGAACTTGGTTTTATTTTAACCGTAAATTTCGACGATCCACTAAAAAAGAGATTAATATACGACTATCTGCCGGATATCTTCATAAGTCTCTCTCTTTCTCTCTCTCTTACGTTTATGCATATTGCATCCGCGAAGGGTTCGATCGTAAATCCGTGGCACCCTCGCCTCGGCGAGCTTGTAATATCTCCCGTAGGGTGCAGAGACTCCGCAATTGTCTCATTGTACTTCTCTAATGGATATTTATTGCCGTGGAAGCGTATAGCGCACTCGCCTCGACAGGTTCATCTAGTATTCCCATTATGGTGGCACGTTGTCCTTTGTATCTCGTTTATTACCGTGAAAATTAAAAGGGAGCAGATTCACGAAGGCTCTTGCAAGAGGTGCGTAGATCCCCTACACGCGCTGCGCTTAACCCTCACCCGTCGCTCGTGTCAATTTGACACAGTTTTCCCGAAATAAGTTATACTGTTCTGTTATTTGTAGGTAAATTTGCCCGAAACTTCGTGACTTTAATTTGTTTAATGCGAAACACATTAACTCATCAATTTGAATAAAAAGACATCGAAAGATAACTGTCTACCTTGTTATATTATCCATCTTCTACCACTGTGTCAATTTGACACCGAGGAACAGATTCAGTTCGTGAAATGAGGGACGGATGAGGGTTAAGATAAAATAAAATAAAAGATTCAGACAATGGTTCAAGTCCCACAAAAATATTCCAAAACAAAGGTGTTTAAACAGCAGAGTACATACTACTTAAAAAATCGAACAACTCTGTCGTTTCCAACATGTCCTCAGTGCTCCCAATTAGTAGTTAATCATTTCACGGAATTCGCAGCAAGAAAACGTAGGAACCACCTACGTGTCCACGCAACGCGAGCAATTTCAGTCGAATATACATACGAATCACAGTGTTCCCAAAGTAAATGTTTAAAGAGGCTACTTTCACTAGTCTCGAACGAGTTCGGTCGTCGCGTGTCTCTCCTTCACCTGGTACTACCTGCTGATGTATACAATAACAGAGGTCTGCTCCCCTTCGTTTACCTTCCTTCTCTTTCTTTCTTTCTTTCTTTACCGGCATATCGGTAAGCACAGAATTACAGTTATCCGTGAAAATAACTGTCCGAGTGCTTCATGTTTGTTCGACTCCGTCTTTAATTTCACGGGGAACCATCCAGAGTCAGTCGGAATAGAGTTCTCTCGTGTTATTCCGGCATCCTATAAAGTTACGATCCCGTGTATGTATGCATATCTCTGTACCCGCGACCGGGATAAAGTATGTACCGAGCGAATTTGCATATCTGAGAGTTCAACGTAAGCGTCAAATCTTTGGTAATCAGCCCGCTGCTCCGTGGATCTTTATGACTTATTAAAACCGTGATGTATATAAGGCTGCTGCTTCACTTCAATTTATTTTTCATCATTCTATCTTCCACGGAGAACGGGTCTTTTATTCAAAATATTTTTCGACGGTAAATACCGAAAATACTGTTTTAATTCGCCCCGGTGATCTATGAATTTAAATTGCTATCATAGTATAATTTGGTATACCTGCCGTTGAATAAATAAGGCAAGTCGAGATGAAATAGCCTGTATAATAAATGAAGTTTTTGATGAAGAAAGTATTTAAAGAAATATAATTAAATGCTCAACAAGAGATTAACAATTTTCCGTAAAAAATGCTGCAAATTCAGACGTCTTGCACAACATTAAAATATTTTTCCAGTGTCAACGATTCCTTAAAAATGTATGTACCATTTTTCTTCGAAGTTTCCGAAAGGGCCAATATCGTCGGGACGATAATTTGCAGAGCGTTTAGCTATTTTCAAATTTAATCCAGCGCGTTAACCTTAAAAATTGAAATCTGAGAAATAGAATTAATGTTTGACATTTTAAAATTTCCAGTGTCAACGATTCCTTAAAAATTGATGTACAATTTTTCTTCGAAGTTTCCGAGAGGACCAATATCGTCGGCATGATAATTTGCAGAGCGTTTAGCTATTTTCAAATTTAATTCAACGCATTAACCTTAAAAATTGAAATCTGAGAAATAGAATTAATGTTTGACATTTTAAAATTTCCAGTGTCAACGATTCCTTAAAAATTGATGTACAATTTTTCTTCAAAGTTTTCGAGAGGACCAATATCGTCGGCATGATAAATTGCAGAGCGTTTAGCTATTTTCAAATTTAATTCAACGCATTAACCTTATAAATTGAAATCTGGAAAATGGGATTAATGTTTGACATTTTAAAATTTCGTACAGCACACTGACGCATTTCAGAGGCACCGCTGTACTTTCCAAGCTTCAATTAAATTTTCACTCTGCCAAAAGGACCAATATCGTCGGAATGATAATTCGCGGAGCATTTCGCCGAAATCCCGACGAAATTTGCCTCATACATAAACAGGTATTTCCATCGGTGATCCACGGTTTCGTGTGCCTCAATCGAATCATCCTGCACATGCACATGGCAAGACTGTTTTTCAGTTTCGCCCCGGAATTCCATCGCTCCTGTGTTCCGTTACAAAGATAAAAAGAGAGAGAGAGAGAGAAAGAGAGAGAGAGAGGAGGCCCTGAAAAGCGTCCTTTGATTTTCATCGCGGGCCAGGATGCATCATGGGCCGTCGAACCAGGGCGAAAGTATTTCCATCGTTCTTTCTTTTCGGAGGTTTTTTCAGCGGATTTGCGCCGGTTTCCGCCCGCATGTCTGCTAGCAACGCGAACGAAAAATAGAGAAAGAAAGAGGGGAACAGAAAGGGGAAAAAAACGAGGAAAAGAGGGACGAAATAAAAGCAAGAGGGGCCTCGTAATCCGCGTTGCCTCATTATCCGCGGGAGAACGCCGCGAATTTTCGTTAGCATACACTTGTTCACCTGTGTGTTTATACGTGTGCGTACACTCTGCGGGGGTGTGGGGGTTCGCTGGAGGGGAAACTGTGCTTCGGTTCTTCAAACCATGATTATTTTTGGCAAAACATACTCTTGTTCCTCCGTGATACAGTCAAACCTGTTTTTGTGCGGTCTTTCTTTACGCGATTTTTTTATGCGGTACGTGAATATCGAGATCCTAATCGCCATATGTTGTTATCTTAAAATAGATAACAATTCTGAAAGAAGTTTGAAATTCCAAAAGGAGCTTCGATCGTGTATATCTGGCTGTCGCGACGTTTACAAGCAGCTGATCAAAAGACCGCCGTCGCAAAAACTTATCATCGGCTACACGGTAACAAAAAATAAATCAACTCTAATATATTAAAGTGACGAAAGCGATTTCGAACCAGTTCATCACAAGAATATGCGCGTTTTGGACTACGACGAGTGCTATTGAGTTGTGTACATTTTGAAAATTTCTCCATGTTCAAAATGAGAAATTAAAATTTTTTAAAATGTTTCCATGTGTAATTTAATTATTTATTTTATTTGGAAAGCACTTTCTTTTCATTTTTCTAAGTGAGACTTTTTTATGCGATCCCTCTCTTCCGCATAAAATAAAATTTTCTTTAATATGTTGTGAAAAATTATTTGTTATAGCTATTTATGAAGTTTATGAATATCTTTTTGTGCGTTTTTTTCTGCGGTTCCTATCCACCGCACAAAAACAGGTTTGACTGTACGTGTACAGAACAATGTGGTTCCTGTGTAAATCTTTCCAGTAGAACGAATCAATAATAAGACCAACTTCGATCACGATACTCGATTCTAATCTTGTTTGTTCTATTCTTTTAGGACTGAACCTAAGCCATTTAATTTCAGTTCTGTTTTCCGAAGTTAAATTCTGTCCACTGCGAGAAACACAGTAATTGCTCAGCATCCAATAAAGATTTTCGATTAAGGGAAAGCCGGCTGTTTTTCTCGCGCAGGTTCGAATTCGTGAGTGAATCGTGGAATTGCCATGGACGAGGCCCACGTAACACAATAGCAATCGTCACCCCGTTACACACCGGGGTGTTGTATTATTATTTCGAGAACGTCACGTAGAGAGAACCGGTGGTCTCCCGAAATAGAACCCTTTCAGAAGTCTCTCGGTGGCCCACGAGAAACTCGGTCGCCGACGTTACAGCATTACATAACAAATCCATGTAACCTAGATTACTTTTCTTGCTTCTCAAACGACCGGAGGCTGTTTCTGGAAAGGCGGACGGCAGCCTGATACTTTCTGCGACCTCGTGGTCCTGCTGAACTCGGAGCAAAGGAGCTGCAGAAGTGGCTTTCCTGTCATGAATTCTGGTCACATAATCGTTTGCTACTTAAATCGATGTTTCCTTTTGTTGCATCTAATTTAGAAGGAATTCATTGTGGAACCTTCGCTTGAAATTTTACTACTCCCCGCAGATGAGAAATTGTAACAATTATAAAATATAAATATAAAAATATGGAACATTGATAACCCTAGAGCTCTAAGCGAGGGAAACTTTACGGCCCCGAAGTTAACGCTACAATGTCCCGCGAGAAAAGCGGATCCACCATCGAAAAGTGTTCGAGGGTGTTGCCACTCAGCTCAAAGTAGCATTATATGGTTCAGTAAATATTAATGAACTGAAGCTGCTGAATACTTTATGGGTTGCTATTTTTGTTAACGATCTCCTCCAACGTCTACAATGTCTTCATTTTTTTTTTGGCAGAAGCATGAAATTGTTGAGTGAACCGTTCTAGGAAAGATATTCTTCTGTAACGGGATTTCTTCACTGCAGCACAGGCTTCCGTAATTTTTAGGAGCAAGTCTCGGAAGAAAGATAGTTCTACTTTTAAAGCCGGCTTACCACTCATTACGTTTTTAGGTCAGAGCCCGGTGTGCCTTCGTCGGGGATCGTTAATTTGCATCTCATAAACACAGATTTCCGAACGCGATCGTGTACAGAACAATTTACAGCTGTTGTTAATTTCAGAGTCCGTGTAGGCACGTTAATATTGGCATTATACCTGCGAATGCTAATTGATTACCATTTAGTCAACTACCGTGAACGGGGCCTTGTTGATCCTGTTAATTATGTTCTTGTCTATTGTGTCCTTATGTATCTCCGAATCTGTTTTGCACAATTTTGCGTGCAGAGACCACCTAACATTTTTGTTCGACGTTTCTTCGAAACATAAATACATGTGGTTCGTTAATTTAATTCTGATAATGCGGTATAATATTAATGAAACGATGATACACAAAGGATCATTTACATTACAGAAATGAAAATTGTTAATGGTTCACATAAAATGCGTATGAACAATCTCACAGTGCGTTGAAGCCACTAGAATCGTGCTCGCATTATGTACGCCCATAACGTCATTATAATAATGACTCCTGCACTATTGTACTTCTGAGTCTGTGAGAAAAGGAAAGAAAATCTGAATAAGACTCGTTAGCGAACTCAAAACAATATGGTCGCCTTCCTCCCTAGACGACAATACAATGATTAAATTCAAATTACTTCGTAATTAATTTTAATTTCTCATCCGTTATTGTTAAGTTCATTTTGTCGACATCGTCGCCGAGTGCTAAGAAATATAAAACTGAATATTAATAAATCAAAATAAATCTAGACAAACTAGTATATTTCAGTACATAAAATTTAAACATTAATATATTTCGCTATATACAGTTTCGAATACATAAATCATAAAGAATAAATTCGAATATTAACAGATTCGAATATATGAATCTTTGAACAGGTGATTCAAAATATATAAATTTACATACCAATGAATTTGAATACTTGAATATGTAAACAGATGGATATTTAACAGTAAACCCACCGACACCGGTCGAAATGACCAGTTCCAGATTTTTTACTTTACAATTATTGAAATAATAACAATGATTTCATAAGAAATCATTGTATAGATATCTTTAGTACAGATCTTTAGTACAAATAAAATCAATCTTGTCATTTTTATAAGGGAATATGTGTTAAAAGTAAATTTAAATATTAAAAAACTATAAATGAAACTACCGTTTCAACGTCAATTAATTTTTCACATTTATCGCTCAAGAACAAGGGACGTTTCAGTCCGTCATTTCACCAGGTAAAAACAGTCATAAGATGATTCACTGGCAAGGAGGGCTTCGTTTCTCTTCGACGCATTATCTTAACGACGAAAAACACCGCGTGGCAGACGCGTTTTAATTAACTGTTATCTCGCGGCCGCGACCGTCTCTTTCCCTCTTCACCGATTTTCCATTTTCGCGTTTTCCCTCGGACCAATTACGCGGCGCGGCGATGAGTGTACAGCTTTAAAACGCTGGAATAGGTCCTTCGTTAACGATTCCGTTCGCCGGGAATAAGATAAGACGAACGTTAACGGCCCTCGAAAACGGGGGCTGCCTTATTTTCATGCTCCCGCGAGTACACAGGGTTGCCTTTCCATTTGGAATTCAATGAACCGCTGAACTGATCCATCACAGGTGAAAGCCGCGGCTCGTTCTTTAAGTAATTTCACCGGTGCGGCGCGGCACGCGGCTTTCACCGGAATTCAGAGTGCGCGAGCCGTAATAAATTGCGACGAATTTGTTGCGTCACCGCTATGAGACTTTTTAATGGCCGGGAGACGTTTTACAGATTGAAGCCACCGTGAAGCCCGCGAGATGGATCGGTCGAACTCATACGACCGTGAAATATTAGATCGCTTCGCGTTTTTCAACGTCGCTGATGAATTTTATTCGGACGAACGTGGACGCGTTACGCAAATATTAGGAATCCCGCTGATCGGACGTTTTTCAGCTTTCTTTTTCGATTCAATGCAGCTTTGTCATTTTTTAGTATGTTCTTCACAAAGGATTTAGGACGTTTGTAAAAATGGTTTTATTAAAGTAATATCGTGGCACGAAAAAAAACCCTGCATGTTCTCGAAATACGTCAGGCGAAGTGGGGTAAGTGCGCACTAGTTTTTGTAAAGTTGGACTTTAAACTTAACGCTCTTGGTATGAAACTCTTGCCACAGTTATTACTGATGAATTAGTATTACGTAGGATTTTAATTTTGCTTGAAAATTATCATTTTGATAGGATATTGCACGAAGTGTTAACTACTATGCACTTGTGCCCCGAAAATGGTCCGTGTTTTTCGTCAATAACTCCTTAACAAAGCCGCGTACGCTATTTTTGCAAAGGGAAATGTTGCTTCAAATGATCTGAGGAACCTCCTATTTCCGGTTGTTGAAGGAATTTTGAGACACCCTGTATAATATTAATAACTTGTAAACTATTGCACGTTCAGGATAACGTCAAAGTTGTACGTGTACCTCTCACGTGACTGTTCGGCATAGACTGATTTAAACGAGGAAAACACCTTTATTCTTGAGCTACATCTATGTCGAATAGTTCATACTACCTTATACTACATTAATAAATACAAGCTAGAGAAATTTCGTTTACATTATAATAAAAATAACCAAGTTCATGCACTTGCCTCGTTTACGCACTTACCCCACTCCACCTTATTAACAAAGCGAGAAAATTAATGTAATCGTTCCCTCCAGAAAAATTCGGAAAAGTGGCCCGTTCCAACGCGCCCCTCAAGGGACGAAAGAAGGCGCTTTAAAGCGTCTTAACGACCCGAGGGGTTAATAAAATTAATCTGCAGTTGGCCTAATTTCGCGGAAGCGTGTCGGAAGGGTGGCCGAAGGTATACACAGAGTGTCCTCGAGGAGCGTGGCAAGCGTATCAGTTGACGGGGATCGTGCGTGATTACAGTTCGAACGATAAAGCGTCAGCTTTCTTGGCTGGCTGCTTTTATTTTCCCCGAAGGCAGTTGCGCGCGTACGTATGCGAAGAAGAAGCAGCTTTCACTCCCGTGGGGGGTAAAGTGCCGCCTTTACGCGGGGGTGGACGATTTTCCCATTGTTCTTCGCGCCCTCGAAGCTTTCCCCCATGCCCCTCATTCCCCGTGGAACCCCTAGTTTTGTCAGGGGCGCGCAAGGTTTCTCTTCTGTTCTATTCGCGGCGCGTTACGGGATCAAGCAGATTCGCCGGCAGTTTTACAGCGGTCTGGCAAATGGTGATTCGGTTGATCCTTCGCGAAAAGAGCAGCCAACCGGCCGGGAAAACGGATAGTAACTTCCGGCGCGGCGGTTGCTGCTTTTGTACGTGGACCGCATTTCGCCCGGTTACGACGCTCCGCTGACGACACTTTACGCAGTTGTTTTGTCAAACCCTCGGACGACCCGCGAGAAACGCTGCTACAACGGAACAGGATTAAAATTTACAAGTCTGTTTACTCGAACGGAGTACGTGGACACATTATTCCACGGGAACAATGGCGGCTTGTTGAAGACGGAAATCATGGGACACCGTCCATACGGAATTTGGGTTTATTAACGCACGTTTTGGACAGATGATTTATTTTGTGGAAAAATACTGACTCTGTTCGAAGTTATAGTCGTTTTGTTAACACTTTTTTGAGGCACATATTTGCCGTGTGTTTAAGTAGAGAATGGAAAAATATATTTTCAATTTTTTAATCTTTTTACCTTAGAACATCCACTTCTTTAAAATATTAAATTATAAATGAAACAGAATTTGTCGGTTCAAGGTGGAAAGTAGAAATATGCGCAATCTTGTTCTAGGATCTCTCGCGCAGCTATACATATATGCTAAATAAATTAACGCAGAGATAGAATTTCCACGCAACGCTCGCACCGCACGGAATAATTTATGTAACGTTTTGAGGTAGAACGAATTCCGAAATTAGCCGATGTGGATATTGTGCGCAGACAATAACACCGGGTGCAACAATAAAGCCTACGATCATCGATTACGTAAGGGAAGTAATGAAACAGTACATGCGAGCAGAAGGTAATACAGAACGGGGGGCGTTATGGAAGCGATTCTTCATATTGAGAGGAAGCCGAGAAAAATCTCTTTCGAAGTAGAGATGGAAACGGAAAGAAGTTGTATCGCGTACCAGAATCGAAATGGAAATGGAAAAGTGGAGAAGAAGTATCATTTCGCAAGTTGAACGGATCGGAACCGTGCCACGCGCGACAAACAGTTTCGCATATATTAGAACATGGATCTATCTATTCGCTTCGCTTTCCTTCTTACATCAGAAAATGTAGACAACATTTTCTAATCGTTCAGACAACTTTCAATATTCCAAGATACTTGTTTCTATCGCTTCTAGAACTTTTGCTGGACTTGTAGCGACTTAAAATTTTAGGGGGTCATCTTTCAACCTAAAACTATTGTTTTCCACACAATGTCAATAAAAATTGTGGGTGGGGCCGCTAGACCAGAATTTCTGAAACTGAAACTGAAACAGACACGAGTAAAACCTGCATCAGACATGTAAGACCCACTTTTACTGTTTGAGGGTGCCGTTTACAGTCTGGTTAACCGGAGGAGCTCCGAAGTGAACTGACAGTGCGAGAGGAAATACAGGGTGACAAGAAATAACGGAGTTTATCATTTCTTATTATAATTCTGTCAAATTGACGAGTTTTGAAAAACCAAACAATAACAACCATAACATGGACCTTTAGTATTCTTAAATATATGAATGCTAAAGGTCTACGTTATGGTTGTTATCATTTGGTTTTTCAAAATTCGTCGATTTGACAGAATTATAATAAGAAATGTTTAACTCCGTTATTTCTTGTCACCCTGTAAATGGTGTTTTCAAGTGGATTCGTAAAAATAATTGTTGCGGTTCGATCGCAACAGGTGTTCAAGCTTGCCGAATCTTGGATAACGTCGGGACGATGGAGCAGAAGGTAGCCAGTTTGAAAAAAATTATACGGGCCGAAGCAGCAGGAATTTATACGCTCGATGGAATCGCTAATGTCCGCTGGGGGAATGTAGGTCGTACTGCTGGCCAGATTAAATGTTGTTACCGGAGACGCTCGTAAGGATGGCGTACCGGCGCGGCGTATTTCATTTCTTATCGGCCAGGAATACGCGATAAATCGAACGGTCTGCCCCGTGGAATCGTGGAACACGCTCCCCACGCTACTGTATCGGGAGAACTATCCGCTAAAGGCTCGCAAAGAGGAAGAACCGAATGGTTTTCGGTTGCTCGTGAACGTCTCGCGATAAGACCTCAAATTGAATCCACAAACGAGTAAGAAGGCTAATACTCTCTCTGGCATCGTATTTCGTACTCTGTTACGCTCGTTCGTCTACCCACTCGAGAATTTATTCATAAATTCCTCCACTTTATTCGTAATCTATTTATTAATTTATTCATTCATACGTTTCTCCTCGTTTCATTCGTCAATGGCGAGACTCTGCTCGAATTAGAGTCTGCTTAACGAGGAAATTGTTGCCCATTGTTTTAAGCCCTTCAAATATTTTCTTTTAATTCTCGCTGAAATGTTTTCACGTCTTGAAGCACATTTTTTCCACTGGCGTTTATTCAAAGGTTTTTGCATGTTCGAAAAATTGTGTGAATATCGTGCTTTCGGATTAGTATTGTGGCGCTGCGAGTGTCGGTGAAACGAGAGCGCTCTTCTTGAAGTAATTAGAGAGAACTGTGTGAACGGGGAAATCGTTGCTCGTTGTTTTAAGTTCTGCACATACTTCCTTTGGAATTTTTGTTTGAACGTTTTAACTTCGTGAAACGCGTTTCTCTTGACTTTTGTTCTCGAGCTTTTGCTGCTGTTGAAGTCTACATGGAAATTGGAAACAGATCAAGCTGATCGATATTCCTTTGTCTTTTGACAGTGATAAGCAGACTGTGGCCTTTATGCAAAATAAAAAATGTTTGCATTGATTGCAGGACACAGGAGCCAAATAAAAATTGTATTCTTCTTTTCGTTGTCCTATTAAGCTGAAACTAACACATTGATGTGCTTAAATACTTTTTACATGTTCACTGCTTTAAATTGTACTTACTCATTTTTGTCATAAATGCATAAAATCAGCAGTCTAGTAATAAGAAATACAATTTAAGAGACTTCGCAAAGTTGGATATCAACGTTCCAACAGTGCCAAACAACGTTCAGACGAAATTCTTCTTTCCGAAACGACGATACAAGCAGACTTCCAAAGCCGTCGACGTCGACGTAACAACGGAGAAGGTGAAAATCCGTATATCAAAAGTGTGATCGGTTTACAGCGTCCCGGCGACGACTGTTTGAAATCTGCTTCACCGGATCCCAGATCGTGTAAATCAGACTGTAAATCCTTGGTGTGTGCACGTGTCGCAATCGGCGGATCGGAAAAACCAAGAATCTTTCCTTGCTCTCGGTTTTATAGCTTCCAATCTGCGGGAAACTGCGGACGCAGCAGAGATTCCAATGGAGCAGAGAAAGTATTGCGGGTGTTATGGGCATCTAAAAAATATTTTTTTCGGTGACCGTGAAGCTTGATCGAAGCACTCAAAATACAGCTAAAGTGTACCCAGTTGAACTTCATATTGGATTCCATTGTATTTCATTTTCTGTCCAACTGGTCCTCCCACGGAATTTTTTCCTGGGACTTTATTCAAGAGACAATTTTCACAAAATTTACGAAGTAGAGGAAATACTTTTTAGATGTGTTCTGATTCGCTCAAATATCTCGAATGGTAATCGAGAAATAAACTTACGAAGGTAAACTTATGCAAATAAACTTACGATAAAAATGTTAATAAACAGTTCGTAACTATTTGCGTCCATAAAATCTCTTTTCGCAACAATTTGCATGTCTCGCCTCTCGTAACATTGCCCATGAACCACAAAAAAAAATCCGTCTTATCAATTAATCCGGATACAGTTCACCGTACCCAACCCTCCTCGGCATTTTATATCCACGAATGTTATCGCAACAGGAGTCGAAGTCACCGGGACTTCGAGATAAAACCGAAAAAAAAATTTTATCCCGGCGAATGTACTCGAACGATAGCAAATATTAATTCCGGCGTGGGTGCAGGGGTTGCTGGGTATCTCGGCAATAAAACGCGTTTTATCATGATGACGCCGGCACCTCTGCAAGAGCATAACACCCGGGGAGTTCTTATTGTCAGACCGGTGGCTAAATAAAATATGTAATAAAACTGAAAAAATTGAGGGGAAGTTTGCCTTGCTTCTCTCTCAGCCGCTCTTTCAGATATTTTTTAAATATAATATTTCAGATATGCATTGAATAATTTTCTGAGCAAATATTCATTGAACGTGTGTTCGTTAAAGATCGAACAATATTTCGCAATTGCAAGTATAATAGAATGGACTTTCACAGGAGACTGTATCTTAGTGCCCAGCGTGTAATAAAACTGAAACTCACCACCGTAACTTTGAATGAAGACGAAGGGACAGTTTGCCTGTCCTCTGGTCCGCGTTTGCCAGTTAGCGTCGGCTGCTGTCTCTTTCGCGGTACCTCGTCAGCCAGACGGATTACGACGACGGAAACTCGTTCGTGGAATTCCGCAGACCTTCTAGTTACATCCAGCCAGCAAACCCTTGAGGAAATTATTACCGGGCCCGGACCCGGTAACGCTTCCACGATCACCGACGCCAACGTCGTCGTCGACGTCGCCGTCGACGTCGTCTAGTTTCACACCCGCAAGCTTTGCATATCGTTATCGCTGATCACTGCGGCCAATTTCGGCGAACTTTCCGAATATTTCAGGAACGAACCAAAACCGCGGCCCGCCGCGCCGCGCCGCTCTCAGAAAACGACCTAACCGCTGAACTCCGCGGCAGTTTGCAAAGTCGACCGACCCGCAAATAACAACGATAATTCGCTAACAAAAGTTTCCAACGATATCCCCACTCCTCACATTTCTCTCAGGATAATTTTCTCCTGACCTGGGAAAGGAAATGTCGCCGAAGTTAAAATTCTGCTAAATGATCTGGTAATCCGTTTTATTGGTATATTTTCGGGTTCAATAGCCTTAAATCGACTTCTTTTCGGTGATTTATATGCGGAGCTCTTATCTCAATTTTGGGTCACTTAAGTTTCAACTTCTTCATCTTTGTTTGTCTGTGGAGGTTACGTTAGAGAGAGGTTACGTTTCTTCCTGTTACTATTATAGAACAGAAATTAATTACAAGTTCAGCAAACCATGTTGCTAATTAATTTTCTACATCGCGGTAATTGAACACTACACAAATAGTTCAATATTTTTCAAACGGGCAGGCACGCGCGTTATTTATACAGTCTCCGAAAGAGCACACAATATTCCATAAAAATGCGCCATCCGTAATTGCGATATTTAATTAGCGATAAACGGGTCAGTTTTTCAACAAATAGGGTAAATAAATCGAACGTCCCTGCAAAATTGCGTACGTATAAGCTTCCTGAAATAAAAAAACCAGGCAAGCGGATTTTAATCAACAGTTCCAGAAGCGAAATAAAAATAAATAGAATTTACGACGTTGACAAATATTTTGATTCGTCGACAATGAATTTCTAAGCGGTCGTAACAAGTTGTAAGTTCAAAGCGGCATTTTATGGCGCGAGTTTCACACCGTGTACTCTGGGGAGCCATCAATCATTATTTATCTTCGAGCCGAATACAGTGTAAATTAGACCGTTAACCAGATATTTCCGCGAAATTCGAGCAGCCGAGCGTTAACTAGCTCGATCCCGGTTAAATAGGATTTTTAATGATCTCGGTATAATTAGAAGAGTCACCATTTATTGCGCCTCTGTCGTTGGGTGTGTCTGCGAATGTTCATACGTGTCCAGAAAATCTCCTTGAGTTTCTGAAACTGTGGGAACGAGTAGTATGATATTTTTAATGTGCATTTTAAGCCACGACGAAGTCGACTGAACTAGTTAGAAGGCAAGAAAACCACATGACAGCCGACAATGTCAGCCAAAGTCCTTTCCACACAGGATTGTCAGTCACTATAGAGGATAATGAGGCAATGAGTAATCTCCATGCGGATTTTTCGACCACTGAGCTTACTCGCCACTCCGAAACATTCTCCCTACCGCGGATTAATTTGTTGCACTGCCTATCTTCTTCGCGAATAGTCCTTTTAATGAATAAATTACTCTTCAAGCTCCCACTATTTCGGAAAGATAATTCTAAACGCACACTTACATGTTCTTGTTAGTTATATCCTGTAATTCATTCAGACAATTTTTATTTCGCATGAAAAGCCCACATTCATTATCGTCAGACTTGTAGAATATTTGTGGCGTGATTCTATCGAATTGCGGACTGTAGGGTTCCGTGATTGGGCGAATAAGAATGATTATTTAATTGAGCATATCTTGTCGGGCATTCTGGAGGCTAATGGAACAAGTAGAAGAATTTGTGTACAGGAAGTGTCTCCAGAGATAGTCGGGGATGACTTCGGAGTGGATCTATTGTTCCCTTTTCTAATGGGTGACCGTCTCAAGAGTCAAGCACTTGCAAGACACGCTTCCGAGTTACGTTTCAACAATAGCGAAAGAAGACAATGGACCGTTCGACAACTCTATCTTCTGACTCACCGTAATACGTTCCCTTAGAATTAATTCGAATGCAATAACATTCTTCAATTTTTCTAAAATTTGTAATATTTTGGATTTCACTAATTTTCGTCATGAAACCATAAAAGTCGAACACGCAATAATAAAAAAAAATATCTTTCTCATGAATCATCTAAAATCAACAGCTCCGAGTGGAAGTAAAAATGACTTTTGATCAAACAAGAAGAAATAGCATAAAACGCAATCGCCCGAGTAATAAGGGTGCGTTTACACCAAGTTGCCCGCGGGCTTTTGTCATAAATTTCGAGCGGGTGCCCCCCGCTGTGCGTGGCACATAAAAAGGTCTCCATGGGCTCCACGGTACCACGGTTCGTTTAGGTAAACTACCGATAGCTTTCCTTTAAGGCGGTAGGATATCTTCGGATTGTAAGTAGCGAAAATGTGACAAAAGCCCGCGTGCTCAAGCCGGTGGGAAACTTGGTGTAAACGCACCCTTAGGGTAATGGTTCCGGACTCGGACCGCGACTTACGTTAGTTTCTGTTGGCAACAGCAATTCGCAGGTGTGAAACGTTGGTCGCGTCTCTTCCGCGGCATAATTGCGGTGGAGCTGAGTGACGTGTAATAAACTGCAGCTGTCGATTCCTTAAATCGGCGTCAATTCCATATTCAGCTGTATTGGCCTGGCTGACAGGCGGATCGAAAGCGTTCTGCTCTATTTCGACAGGCTAAACGAACATGTTAACGTAGCATCCAGCTTGGTAGCAACACTAGCAGCAATCTCTCAGAGTGTCCGGTGTCCTCCTTCCTTTCTTTTTTGTCCGAGTCCAGGCTTCTAATTACAACCGTCGCGTCGCGTCGCCCTTACCGAATCGTCGCGTCGCATCGTTATTCAACGGGGCTGCGACAGGTACGTTCAACTTCGGCCTACGCGCGATTCGGCCGTATTACCGGCGTGATTACGAAAGTTGTCAACTTGATTAAACGTTCTGCTTCGACAGAAGTTGGCTCAAAGGGGTAATCGTGCGAGGTGTCCGCCCGGAGGTATGCCCGAAACTTTCTTAAACTGAGCCTCGCCCGCGCAGGCAGATCGGAAGAGTCGTCTTCGTTTACTTTCGTTGGTGTGCAACGTTAAAGTGGGAAGTATTTTTTTTATCTTGGATTCTTTGAAGTTCCCTGAGCTTTTAGTGACGGGGTTTGGTTGAATTAAGGCCGATTTACTAGTTAATTTAGTTTAATTTAGTAAACACCTACATTCACATACATAAATAGTATAAATCGATCTTCAGTAAAGTAGAGAATTATTGAATGAATCCTTCGCACACATAATGTTTCCAAATTACCTGACAAACCAGTCCTGGCACAGCCGAAAACGACCGGAGTCGTTTATTACTCATTACTAAAAAATTCAGTGCCTTCAGCGAGTCAGCAAAATATCCGGAGAGATAATCCTTGCACAGAGAAATTAGATAGCAATTAAGCTGTACTGGATCAGGCAGAGAGTACCTAATGGTAGAAGTCGAGTCGATCTTTGTGTTAAGCCATTACAGAACAGTTAATAGTTTCGTGGATAAAGACCTACACCTTCCCCTTCCCTCTCTCTATCTTATTGTGTTATTCAGTTATAAATATCATAAAACGTGACGCTGCACTTGTAACCCGTTTAATTCGAAATGGATATTTAATTGGCGCAACTTTGGTCCTGCTTTGCTGAAACTCTCTCCTCTCTCTCACCCTCTTTTACGTCCGTGTCACACGGCTCGTTAAATTAGTCGTAACCTCGTTCTGATTCTTGAGCAGATCAGTGGTATAAACGTCCGTGCGGAGGTAATCGGAACTCGATATCGGGATCGAACCAACCCCGGGATATCTTTCTCTTGTCTTATTATTAGTTGACAAAGTGCATTCAATTTAGCCTCCGTTCTGGCCTGGCTCTTCAAGAAATGTTTATTCGAGAAAGTACACGCGACTCTCTTTGTGGCGAGCTAATCGGAATGGACAAATGTGTTGAATAATTTCTCATAAGTGCCTGAGTAGAATTTCAATAATCGTCTCAATTTGAAGACTTGTTAGGGGACTTCGTTGAGGAACCGTGGGATCGATAGTACTATGAATGTCCGTCAATATCGAAGCCAGGCCAGTGAGTTCCCGGACAAGGTCCGCCGTTAATCGATGCTTCTCCGCGAAGAAAAAATTGCAAGCTTAATGGCCGGGCCTCGGTAAATCCGCAGCTTCCAAGCACTCGGGATTTACACGGCCGGAAATGAAATCTGAAAATGAGCCCGTAACGATTCCAACGAGCACGGCGACCAGCTCCGGTTTCCGGAGGGGCTGGAGGGTGGTTTAGACGACGTCGACGTCGACGTCGAGAGTGGTTATTAAATAGCGTGGCTATAAATTGCCGTGCAATTCACTCCCTGCCCGTACACCATCCCCCTACCACCGAAACTTAGTCAATTTCCAAGGGTGTAAACGTTTACATGCGCCCGGCGACAGGTAGTATTTACCTACGTACGTGCGAATCCTGTCGAATATTATCTGTCTACCTAATACATATCGAGTCGCACTTTAATTTTGCGAGTGCGGATTCGACCGAATTTGGCTTTTCCGGTTTTTCTTTTCTGGCTCGACGGACCACTTGATCTTAGCTTCGAGTGCAAAGTAAAAAGTAACAATTCTGAATATATAGAAACGTCGTATATACACTGCTGCGCAAAAGAAAGAAGCACCCGGCCATATAATATTAAACGTTTCTCTTAAATTCCATAATAAATTTACTAATTTATATAATAATTTAAAATTTCCCCACAATTTTAAATTTTTTAATAGAAAAGCGTAATAACTCAAATAAGAACAGTTCTGAGAATATGTGTTATTGCGGATTATCTAATACTTTAAATGCAATAAATCCATCAATATTTTTACATAAAAATATTGTTCGTCATTATATCTCATAATTAGACTGCGGAAGTTTATACAGATTTTATATGTCAAAGTATGCAAAATATATGCAAATTTAATGCATAAATTATGTAAAATATATGCAAAAAATATGTGAAATGGTCGCCCTGAATAATTGCATTAGTAACGAATGAAACAGTCGAATATAGTATAATATGATATACATATGTAGAGTAGTTGTATAATATCTATTACTGCTTGTAATTAGCATTACAATATGTGATGATAATCTTTCTATATTTTCAACAGTCAATTCGTGCCTTTTATCAGATAAAATTTATTTATATGCCGAAGATGTCCTTTTAATATCACAAGATGTGATGGGGACATATTTATACTTTTTCCAGTATCGCGTGCTTTTATTTCCTTCGTACCGTCAATATTTGAATCATTCAAACTATTATTAAGTTTAGACAATACTTCAAATCCTAGATTCTTCACATTTTCTCCACAGCCAAAAGGTACATTACCTAGATTTTGAGCAAAATCTCTAACTAATTTAATTGAATCTTTTAATGCTTACGTTTCGATTCTAAAGAAGAACAAGAAACATGCACTCCTAATTATGACATTTTCTGTCCAGGTCCCATTTGTCTACCCATTTTCCATAAAAATAATTGTAGGGGAAGAGGTTGGGTTATGAGACGGGTTTCGTTTTTGGTCTGTAACTTTTTGCTTGATGACGATATCAAAGAGTTTTATATACCGTTGGAAAGGTGAAGAAAATACGCAAATTTTATGTGTAAAAAGTTTCGTGATTTGATCAACAAGTAAAATTTTATGGCCAATTTTCCGAGGACATGTTTTTTGGCTTCCTGAAGAAACTAAAAGTGGTAAAATATAAAGTAAAACCCATGTAACTTTATGCAAAAATGAATTTTTATTTATTTTAAAGACATTAAGTGACCAAAGGAGTTAAAAAGAACGGCAAAAAATTGAAAAGAAGCAAAGAATGGCGAAGAAAAGTAAAAAAAAATATAATGAATGGAAGGATTCAATAATGATCTTCCTCTTCGTCATCCAAGTCGCTGTCACAATGTTTGCATGTGGAAAACGAACGTCTGCTAGCACAAAAACTAGCAGACGTCAAAACAAAAATTTGACAGCAGACGGATTGGAATTATCGCGATTGCGCGATGGATAAAAACGACTGTCTCACAACCCAACCTCTTCCCCTACATGCTGGGTGCTTCTTTCTTTTGCACAGTAGCGTAATTTCCGTTGTTGCTAGAGCACGAACGAGCAATGTTTTAATAGCAACGATAGAAAGTACACTAATCAGAGGGTCACAATGGGTTAAGCCAAGCCGGTTTCGTTCATAAAATTCTCCCCGGGAAAATTCTGTAAGCCCTAGACCCAACAAGAAGCTCGACAATGCTGAACGTATCGACATTTTCCGATTCATTCGGACAGCATTTTCAATCTCGGAGCCGTCCGAAAGCACTCGATTTTCCCGTATACACCGAGCTTGACCCCCTTTCACCTGTATAGACGGTACACACGAAGGTGGTCGGCTCAACGACAGCAATATCGGCGTCGCCGATAAATTTCATCAACCATGTATTATCATATGCAACCTCGACCGTACCTCAGACAACCGACGATAAAAAAGTTAATACCCAATCGCGAGACCAGTGCGCATAAAATGTCGTTACCATCCTGAAGATCGATGGCCCGGAATAGTCGAGCAGCTGGCTGGCTTGTGTATGGGCGCGGGATATTTCAAAAATTACGGGCGCAACGTGGACGACCTACGATTTATGGAAATTACGATCCTCGAGGAGAAGGATCGAGGAGTTTGCGTTATGAGAATCGGCCGGATTGTATGTATAAACCGGTCGAAAAATTTCAAACATCGAAATCCGGACTTCTATTCGACAAGTGTTCCGCCATTTTGCGAGCTGAAGTCTCGTATTTCGAACGATTGTAATATTTTATCGTAGTTCCTTGGTTGATTAAAGCTTGATTCTCTACCACAACGCTTCTCGAGACATTTTTACGCTCCATAATCCTCGAATATCATATTCGCAGATTTTTACCGTCTTCTACATAAAAGCGTCGATACATTTACCCTTCGCGAGAGAATACAGTCATAAACGCGGTTGCTATAAAATTGTACGATCGCGTGTTGACAAGGCACCGGCTGTAAATTTTAATTTAATTCTTCTAACGATTCTCGCGGTAATACGTGAAACGTGGGGGCGATGGCGTTCCGTTGTTACCATGGTTGAAGTTATGCGAATGTAAAATTCATTCTTCTACTAAATATTTTATAAGGCTCGTTCCCGGCGAATGTGCGGAATTTTTACCTTGCTGAACACCGTCGATCGAATAATTTTATATACTGACAGATAGTACAAAATGCCTAATCAGCAAATAAAATCGCTTGTTGTTATACCGGGTGTTCAATTGTTGTACGAGGAGTGTTTCAGTCGTGAAAATAACTTCTTCGAAAGCAGGCTACACAGGTAGAAATTTCCATTCGGATATTACGGTCTACTTTTAGCAAAACTGGAGCATCCCGCCAAATTTAGCCAAAGCAGACCTGGTTTTCTCCAAAACCCATTTAGTCTGAACGAACGTACACGACACACGTAACAAGTATCATCATCCCCAACATATCTAAAGATTCCACCGGTCCTTAAGAATTCATTATACCGTCAAAAGACTATGTTGAATGATTAAAAGCGAGCAACGAGGAAGAGCAATTTGTCCTCGTGGGGACCCGGATTAGCAGGCGATTTGCGAAAAAAATTGTGTATCGATGCTACGGGCAGCGGTACACCGGACCGATAACTGAAGCCCAGCAATTTCGTAATGCTGCTTAGCTTCTGCATTTTTTACACTTAAATTGGCGAGCGGCGCGTGCAGCACGGCGGGCTAGGCTCCGCAATTTTAAAGCCTCGTTAACCTGCATATTTCATCGTGCAGCTCACCCCATCGGGCGTGTTTGATTTTTCAAACATAGAGGGCTATCGATCGTGGGTCGGGCCGGACCCGGACCCGGTCGCGTGCTCGTTCCTCGTGAAATTACCGGCCGATTAACCCGCGGGAAAAATTTCACATCCGCCCGGTTCCTGTAAGAAGACAGTCACCAAAAAAAGCGGTCGTTCCGTAGAATTTCTAGCAGTCAGTTGAACTAACTACTCTCGGACATGGTGCTAAACAATATATTAGGTTGGCAATTAAGTTCGCGACCTGCACATTTTCTCAAACAGTCATTTATACAGGGTGTCTCAGCTGAAGGAGGCCACCTAAATATCTCCTTTATTTTTAATGACACAAACAAAATATTTATGGCATAATTTAAATGGTGTCGAAGGAGAATATCATAGAAGAACAATTTTTTTGTTCGGTTATTTTTTCATAGTTTTTTCAAGGTCATCGTTATTTTTTTTATCGGGAGAACTAATTTTTTTATTCCATCTTATAGCGGCTGAAACAATACGTTTGAATATGCTTGAGTCATTAACAAGATGGAGTAAAAAAAAAGTTTCCCGTAACAAAAAAATAATGATGACCTTGAAAATATAACCGGACAATCCTTCGATACCATTTAAATTACGCCATAAATATTCTTTTTGTGCCATTAAAAATAAAGGAGATATTTGGGTGGCCTCCTTCAGCTGAGACGCCCTGTATATATTTTTTAAGCACGAGCATTTTATATCAAATTAATCGCAAAATTCAGAGCTTTCCAATGATATTCAGTTCAAAAGGAATGGTCATTGAATGAGGTTACAATGAAATGAAAGGTCGCGAGTTCAGTTGCCAACCTAACACAATAAATTAGCTCCGGCATTTTATAGTTTCAATTCGGCTATTTTATTCGATAGTTACTCACGCCAATCGGTTTATCCGTAACAAATTCGTAAAAAGTATGATTTATTTTAGTGCGATAAATTCCACCTATAAAAGGGATTTAAGCGAGGGTGAATTTTTCGGGGGACGTTGAGGATGTCTACTAAGGAGACATCATTCCGGCCACTGGATAGTCGAGGGAGGTCCGCAGGAACTCGGTTATCGTTCGCGCTTAATCTGTCCAAGGGTGGTGAACGAGTTTCGTCGCGTTTCGCGTGCAGGCTTTGGGAAAATGATTCGTTGCCTTTGATACAAGTTATTTGCGCAGCGTTTGGTTTAAGCCGCGCGCAACTGGCCAGGACTATCTACAGTATCCAGCGAATCCGAGTTCAACAGGGGTTCCCAAAGCCAAACAGCAGGTGAGCTGCTCCAAAGCAGCTTCGTGGTGTCCTGAAAGTGCTTCACTGACTCGCGAACGAAATTACCCTGGCTGCGATGGCGAATTCTGTGGTTGCGAATACAGCTCCGTGAAAATAGAGGAACGCGACCAATTGCACGCCCAATATGGAATAACGTTATCAGCCTATACCGCAGATTTTTATTCGATCACGACGATACTTGAACCGATTTCCACGAGTGATATTTTACATTGGTCGAGAAAGAAATGATACTAATGAAATGATGACTTTACCCAAAAAATCGGTGCTCTTAAAATTCAAGCATCGTCTTTTTAATTGTCTTCATCCAGCGATTCTAAAATTGCAGCTAAATTGCAGCTCTGCTTGAGCTCGTCATGATCTTCGGACGAGTCTCGAATGGTTTTCCGAACACAGTAATCCCGGGCAGGATGTTTCGTATGCATCGCGAGGCGCTCGGAGCCAAGGTTTGCCGTTTATGTTCAAGATAATGGATAGCCCGTCAAATTATCTAATTTCTGGAGAACCGCTTGATTCACAATTCAACGCACAATTATCCTTTGTCTCACGAATATTAGGTCTGCGGTGCAGTTTCAATTATTCTCTGGAATGAGACGATGAGGCTGAACCGCGATTTCCCAAGGAACGCGTGCGCCCGGTTGCGACTACAAAGTGAAAGTGGAACAATTTTGCTCTAAGTATGCGTTAAGGGGTTTTCATTAAGCGTCCTCGTTAGCAACGGGCAAAGGGGAATTTTAAATGTATTCAGTTTATTCGCCTGTCCGGGGCCTAGGTCTCTCTCTCTCTATCTCTCTCTATTCCTTTGTCCGGACGGGTTGTTTGAACTTCTTCACGTCTGCGAACGATGTTGACGCTTTGATTGTGACGGCAAATGGGCTTTTCGGACATCCCCTTCTCCTCCTCCCGCAAAGTACTCCGTCACACACAGTCGTAGGTTCGTGGAAAATAATTTCCTTAATGCATGGAAATCCGGCTAAGTGGAACGCTAAACAATTAGCGCCGCTGACGGATGATTATCTTCGCGATGAACGCAATTGGAGAATTATTTCTGTTTGTGCGGACCACTTGATTAAATAGGACAGGGAATGATTTGTTCATAATAGGAAGTGGTGCTTGACATTATTGGGATTAGACGTTTATGGAAAATGACTTTTGTAATCTGTGTAACTTGACACGATTTGTTCTGGACGGAATATATAATCTTTGTAATAAGCACGATTAATATGTTTCCATTGAGTGCACGACTTGATCTATATTGTATAGAGGTAACAACATGGCGCCAGCCGGTTCCCCCTCGTATTCGCTGAATTTTCAAACTGGATATTCGATTCCCAAGCAAACCTACACCAAGTCTTGCACAATCGAGAAAGTCAGGGGTGCACACCTAACGGAATCATCCCTTTCGGGATTCTACCGCGAGTTACACGACACCTGGCGTACACGGGGGTTGCACTGCATTACAAAGCGAGTCTGTCCAGGTAGTCTCGCATAGGGGCAACTGTTATTTCAGAAAACAGTTGGCGGACGGGGTAGACTTATTTTACAAAGAAGCGGAATGCAATGCAAATGTCCATCGGCGTGGGACGCGACGGATCGGGTCCCGGATATTTGCCTTCCAATTTCCGTCCGCTCCGCTGCGGACGTTAAAATTACAAGAGGGTGGAGAGGGGGAAGGTTGCACAGGGAACGAGACGTGGGAGAGGGGGTAAGGGTAGAGAAGAGAAGAGAGAAGGTTGTTGAACGTCGTGGGAGGACGGATAATTTGAGAAATCGTCGGCCGGCGACGGGAATCGCGTGCAATTCGATTCTGTCGCGAAAGGACATTCGAGACTCGTGACTGTCAGCTGAATTTCGTTACAGGGACAGCCGGCGATCATGGTGTGTCGAGGAACCTAACCGTGTCCCCGTGTCCCGTGGAAACGAGCACGGTATATACAGAAATTGGATGGAAACTACCCGCGAAGAGACGGGAATATATATTGTAAACTCCGGTGACAAGTCCCGAAATCGGTTAGCAGTCTACAAACTTTCGTCATATCCCGTATGCGAACGGCCACCGGGGTTGAGGATTTACGGAGACGGAAGCCCTTGCTACGTGACGATAAGAAACGACGAACCGGGAACCATCAATTCGCTAATACCTATCTCTTTCCTTCAAACAAACTGTCCCGACACGACTTGTTTTAGTTTATACGTCGCTGTCTTCGATTTTGAGGTTGTGGACTTGCGTTTCCAGGCAAAAATCGGGTTTCTCAGTTGTCAAAAGCGCTAGATAAAACATCAATCTAGGCTGCGATCTCCCTCAAAAGTCCTATTTTTACGGTTACGAGGTGTAATTTGCAGTATTCGGCAGCATACAGCTGCGCATGTAGCGATTTTCATAAACCTGCGACAGCTACATGCTGCTGAATAATGCAAATTATTAATGGAACGAGTCTACACCCTTAAGAGGGTGCTCTGATTTTCGAGGCAGCGTGTGATCTTAGTCAACTAAAAATAATGAAAATTGCATGAGTTGTTCGGTACAAATTTAATAATACCGAGTATAGCCGGATAAGATGGCCATATACAGGGTGTCCCAAAATTCGTGAAAATCCCGAAACGGGGTGGTTCCTGAGACCATTTCAAGCGACATTTCGCCCACAGTTGTCACAGTCGCCCAATTGACAGTTGGCGCGCCATGACTACTGTGCCAACTCGCGTCTAGGTCGCGCTCTGATTGGTCCGTGTTTTTCGTTAATAACTCCTAAACAAAGCCGCGGATAACATTTTTGCAAAGGAAAATGTTGCTTGAAATGGTCTCAGGAACCACCCCCTTTCGGGATTTTCACGAATTTTGGGACACCCTGTATACGTGCCCCTACACCGAATTGATTTTTCTTCATACTATTCGATAGAACCCCAAATAAAATCCTTTTTAATTGATTTTGCTTCGATGTTTCTTTGCTTTGTTGTAGGTATTATATTCAGAAAAGTGCCAAAGACACCAAGCAAAACAGTCCTCGACTAAATGTATTAAATCCGCGGTGGTAATTATGCTGCAGTTCTTAGCCACCGGAAACAAATGTAATTTGGTACACAATAACCAGCAGAGCTGAAATGCGATCACGTTCCGAAGCGATTCGTTTTCGGGTGATAAAGCAAAAGTTTGTACCGAATTTATTAGCAGACACATCACGTAAACTGCATACGTTAAATTCGTGGTCATGATCCTCTCTCCACGAGGGATATGCTGGAAACTTTACTGTCTTGTACGTTTGGCGAAATTGTTAGCAAGAGTTTCAGACATGTGTATCCGAACTCCAAAGCGAGCCTCCTCGTGCGTTTCGCCATCTTACTTAGTTCCCAATTTATTCTTGCGTCAAACTTGCGAGCCGCGGTACGTATAACCAACACTCATCAATATTTTGGAACTAACATTCTATATATTCTACGTTTCACATTCCACCGTCTACACATTCGTGGTATTAATATTCCGTAAGTTGACAATTTGACTAACAACAATTGGAAAAGACTACAACTCTTGCATACACCTGATATCATATGTTGAGATAAATAAAACGTCTGCAGACTATGCGTAGTTCTTGAGCAAATTTCTATTGGAATTCGCAAGAAAAACAGAAATTCTTGTAAATTGGTATAAAGCATCGGTAAAGTGTCACAGAAATTCCCCAGCGACACAATGATTAAAACTCGAGGGCTGTGAATCCGAGGGACGAGAACGGGCGCAGAGGGCAAGAAAGCTGATGTTCACAGGGGAGTTTTTTCCCGCGGGTGCTTCAGTTTGAGCGATGTTGAGCAAAAGGAGAACGTAGGCAGACGAGAGGGGCGGGTGGAAGAACTAAACGGAACCCGTGGAACGCGACATCAAGCTCATTCTCCGTTTTAAAAAGGTAGACCCATTAAACGTACAGTCCTTCACCCTGAAATCTCGACGCAGTTGTTTCGTGTCAGTACGCTCGACGGTTCACGCACACACGCATACAAGTACACACAGAGAGAGAGAGAGAGAGAGAGAGAGCCCAGCCCCCGTTCCTCGTCCAAACTCTTGGTCGACGTTCCCAGCCCTCGGCCGTAACGGGGTAAGTCAAGCACGAAGGTTAAACAGCGGAGGGAAATCGCGAATAATTTCATCCAACCTGTTCACGAGACCGTCTATTCCTTGTTTCAAGACGATACCGCTGCGATTCGGAAGGGAATTCTGAATTTTACGTGTCTACCACCTCCGTTCTCCTCTTTTCGTTCGCTGGAAACTGGAAAATAAACAAAACTGCACGCGGAAACGTTCGAAAAGCGCCGAGAGCTCACAATTTTCATTGGTGTACTGTCGGAAGCAAATTTCAGCGTGCTGCTGCATTTTTTCGAGAAAATTATAATTTATTTACAGCGACTAGCAGCAATAGACAGACACTCTTCAAGCCATTTACCCATTTAGTTAATACTAATCATGTTGGCTGCAGTGTTAAGCACTTTTAGCCCGCAATTAACACACTCCGTAGAATCGTCGGACTTTTAAAATCGGCGATCCTTTCGCTGCAGGCGCGAAAATCACGGAATCACTGAAAATTCGTTAACAATGCATTTACCTTTTTCCATTGCCGCGAATGCCAGTTTACCGGTACTGGCGCGGCCAACAAATCATTTTAACGAGTCACGGTGATTTCGGCCCCGTGCTTAATAGTGCTTCAACTGTGGCGACGCGCAATTGGAGTGGCCCGAAAAGTTGAACGCGTACGATGCGCCCGCTCCCGCGTTCGCGCCCGTCGCGTCGGACTGCGCGTCACAATGAAACATTCGTCGGATACCTATTCTCGAAGCGAACACCTTGTTACGTTTAGTGTGGTTAACGCCTTAGACCGAATTGTCTTTCACTATGGTAGCATAACATTTATTTGAGAAACTTTAAATTTCTTATGAGAAACCTGAATGGTGTAGAGCTAATCGATTTTATGCAATGTATTCGAGCACGTTTCAGTGTTATAGATGAATTTTATTATGCGCCTTAATGCTAAATAGTTTAATACGTTCAAATTTTGAAACGGTCCCGCCCGCGTTGCACCCGACGGCATACTTATGCAACTATGCGGCGCATACTTGGCAAAAGGAGGGCACTTTCTGTTTATCGGAATTTCTTGGTATGTAATCAAGTTACGGTAATTCCTTGCATAGTTTGTGCATGCTTATTAATAATTACACGCGTAACACGTAGCCGCGTGATCGTTCGAGAACATCCTAATCTGTGTTATTGAGGGAATTCCTGGGAGCCGAAATGCGTTAAACTACACTTTCGGTTGAGTATCCACAATGAATTAATTGTAACCCATCTAGAAATAACAAAATGTTATTTTGTATATTTGCAGATTTTACATAAAGTATGTTCTGACATTAATCCGAAAAGGATAAAGAGATCCTTTAATTTTAATCATTAATTTCGTTAAGAGGTACGTGAACACTCAATAGAAATCAAACATCGAATTCCTAATGTCGATTAATTGCCACCAGCCAGTTATTCATACAAAATAATTATATAAAACTAGTCAGTTTTACAATCTCTGACGCTCAATCACAATTTCGTAAAAAAAAAAACTGAATCCACAGTTTTAATTTGATCGATAAAAATAAATTTTCAGAAATTGAAATTCGCAAAGTAAATTTAATATGATTGTAGATATTTAATCGAAATCGAATCAACTGTAATTATAGGAGGTTATTTAAAGACTTGCAAGTTATTTAAGGTTCGAATGCAAATGTCGCAAGTATTCCTGCACGCAACAAGTTAACGAGAACTGATCACCTAATAGACGGCGACTGAAGTGCTGTCATGAATTTCAAAGGTTCTCGAATAGTATCGCATACACAAGAAACTGCGGGATAATGACTCCACGCCTACCTAGTTCCAGTTCCTAATGAGTTCACTGTCGACACATTAATCATACTTTCATGTTGATAGGGATACTCCTCTGTGAAACTAATCGCCGACTAAATAAGTCACGAAGCGTTACGCTTAATTACGATATAATTGCGACAGAATGATAAATTTTTAGAAGGCGATCGATACCACCGGAGTCTCTCTCCTTACCTACGCTTTGAACAGGCAAGATAGTCTGTGGTCTACCGATAAGCTCGCACTGAATCATTAATCGTCAGTGGTTCTTTAACCTGGCAAATTGTTATCTTGAATCGAAAGTTTTTAAACGAAGCATGATTGGATTCTTCGAAGTTTCTTATTCATAGTAATTTTCAGGGGATTCTGTCCCAGAACTGGGCGAGGAAACATTAATAAAGAAAGTGCTGCTCGCTTTTAATCAACTCTTTGACTTACTTTCGAATAAGATAAGAAAAAAGAGAGCGTGAAATCTGTTCTTCGTAACATGGTTTATAACTTGTACTGAATATTGGAACTGGCAAAGTATAAAATAAATTAGTGAATTATCAAATCGAGTACTAACACAATCGAAATATACTGTGAAGAGAATGGTTCAATTCAATTATGAAGTTAGCAAAAGCTGCAGACATTGATTATATAAAACCGTCAACTTTCGAAACTGGTTTTTAGATATTCACGAATTTGTACTGAAACGTCGTCAAATAAGGATTTCATTTATTCAGCATTTGTGTGTGATATAATTGATTTATTCTATTTTCGATAGGTTAAGAAAACATAATTATCAATTTTCTTATTGATTAGTTCGTAAAGAGACAGCCATACATCAATTTCCATAAAAATATTTCTAATCGTCTGTCAGGATTCTACTGATCTTTAATATTGATAAAAATATACAATATCTCATCTAATATACGAGGGTGGGTCAATAAGTGCCCGTGTTAGAAATGAAAACGCTAGTTTTTTCATAAATTCTTTTTCTTTTTCAGCATAATCTTCTTTTAGGAGGAAACACTTTTGCCAACGTCCCTGCTATCTTCTTTAAACCATCTAAAAAGTACGCTTTGTCAAACTCTGCAAAATATGCTTCTGTCTCGACGATGACCTCCTCGTTTGAGCCGAATTTTTTCCCCGCGAGCCACGTTTTCATGTTGGGGAATAGAAAGAAGTCGCAGGGACCAGGTCGGGCGAGTATGGAGGATGCGGCAGCAATTCGAAGCGATTCGAGATGAGTGGGATGGTGCGTTGTCGTGATTGCATCGAAAAACGTCAAATACGTTTAATACAAATGGCTGTCAAATCAAAACTAACCTATCAATCAGTATGAACGTATAATTAATTGTTACAAAAAATTTACTTGCTAGAAATGGCACATACCATAGCTCAAAATATGTAACGAACCAAAAATTCCAGTGCATCTGAAGCTTGAGAGCAAGTAAAAATGAAAGATAAGAATGGCAGTAAGTTTCTTGGTGTAATCATTTCGAAAATTGTGAGCCGGCGGTGTCGTTCGTAGTCTAATCGCGACGCGAGTTTCTACGGCGCTTCCCTCTCGCCTCGGTGTATGAATAAACAGGAACCGCGTTATTTGTATCCGTCAGTGCACGACGTAGACGATTGCACACGACCGTCACACACGTTAGAACACTTCTCCGGGTGCACGTGAATACACATTTCTATGGAACAGTTGCTATTGATTGTCCTGACGTGAGAAGAATCCGGGTATCCGCATACGGAGCATCTGCCACCCCTTTCCCCTTGTTCCTTTCTTACGCCGCATAGTACTGTTTCGCGTAGCGTCGTGCTCCGAATACGGGACGCCGGGAACCTGATACTGCGTCACCAGATAATGTTTCTCCCCGAATCGCTGGAAAAACTCACGCGAAACAATCCTGTCCCCTGGCGAAACGGGCAAGTGAATCATCCCATGGACAAATTTTTGCTCGACCCCCGTAGCAAGTATAATTTGACGCAACGCGGCTCTCCGTCCATTAAAATCGCGATTGTATAAATTTGTGGGATGATACGATTTTTAAACGATCTAACGATTCTTCTTCCTTTGTTGTAGTCGCACTATTTTGTTGCTGGGAAACAACGAACGACATAGAAATTCGAATCACTGTAACCGTAAAATGAATCGTAACACGGGGGGTTAATAGTCACCTCAATGTTTAAACGATTCATTATACTGTGGCTTGGTTGCAGGTAATAGTCGTATCAACCCTTAAACGATTTATTACACAGTGGCCCAATTATAGTTAATAGTCGCATCAACCCTTACGATTTATTACACAGTGCTTGTAAAGTGTAAGTGAACACTAGATCTTTTAAAGATACTATAACTCTACCATCGTCCATTTTGTTCTAAAATTCTCTTGCATGAAATTGTAGACGAAATATTGGAAATTTGAATGTCTGTAGAAACATTAAAAAATTTTGTTCGTGACTGAAACTACCATGGATTTCAGGATTGAAACTTCCCCTTTATTTACTTGGTAATCAATTTATGTGTGGTAAATGGAATAATTTATAGGATAGGAGTAAATAAAGCTGCAGATGAAGAAATCACGCGACTTCGAGAAGAAGGAACCGACAATTTACATAAGCAAATTGCAAGGGGAGAGTGTTGTTGCAACGTGTTATCACGCAAGAATTAATTGTCTCCCAGGCGAGTTTAATGTTTGGGCAAGAGACATCCTGCGCGCGATGCAATTCAAATATTAGTAGACTATGTTAATTAGGAATGATCACACTTTATAATAGATTCTGGTAAACGTGTACTAATTACGGGGACCAACAGAGTGATGATTATGCCTCGATGCCTTCAATTTCGCTGGATTATCCCTTTAGTCAAACACAGGATTGAATCAAATGTTCGAAGAAAACACTGATTTTATGATGTTAAAAAGATAAGAGTATCTTAATGAAAATATGAAAACGAGATGCAAATTGTGACAAATTAGTCCGAAAAGTACATTCAACCTGTTTGTAACCCGTACAACAAGAAATTTCCATACTCTGGAGTGAATTTCCCTGAGGAAATGACAATTTATGTTGTATGTATATCGACCAATTTACATCCTGCTTTAAATATACACGCAAATTATCAATCTTTCTGTATGATACTAAATGTTCAGCATCCTGCAACATATCTTTCAGCTCACTGTATATTATTGCTTTTCTATAACACCTTTGAATATCTGTTTAAATTGTGCTATGCACATTTAGCTCGAACAAATTCAAAATAAAGAAATGAACACTATAAAGAAAACGTATAAAATCAAGATAAACAAAACGAACAGTGCCTTGTAACAATGTACATTTCACACAAGCATTATCCTCATTCATTTGAAATAAAATCATTAATATCTCTTCGCATTCGAAGCGCCATTCCATGCAAAATCTATTTAAATTCGAACCTTATAAATTCCAACAATAATCAAATCGGAATAAACAAACGAGCTCGATGAAAACGTATAAGAGAATAAGCATTAAATTGCCATAAAATGCCATATTCGCGTGAACTCACTTTCGTCGTTGATTCCGCACGAAACGGTTAACCCCCCGTATAAATGCAAAGCTTGTGAATTTCGCATAAACCAGAAAAAAAAGAAAGTTTCGACGGAGAAACGAAGGTGGATTAAAAGAGACAGATTATTCGAAATTCGAACAGCGCGTCGTTGTAACGTAACACGGGGGTGCAATCGTGCTTTCGCGGGACGATTCTTTCATTAAGAAGATTTAGATCGGCGCTCGTCCGAGAGACAACCGATAAAAACTGAATTGCGCACGGGGGCCGATTACAACTAAGTGCCGCAACAACCATTATAGAGCGGACAGTGAAATTTGATTTCGTGTCCCCGGTATCGTTTTTCGCCGCACGACGCTGTGTCCCGCGGCCTGAATCCGCAATTCTCCGGGAACACTGGCTACGCTGCGCCGCGCCGTCAGCTGATACAAGTGGCTGTACGTGATCCGGTAACGGAATGCCGCAGGAAAAGTATAATTGAATTAATAAACTACCACGAAATCTGGCGGGTAGCTTATTTACCACGGCACTGCTGCGCCGAGCACTGCGGGAGAACGTTTTACGTAAGCTGCAGCTATTCCGCTGCATTCACCGGTATTTTGACACCTCGCTTAATTACACGACCGATGAAACGTTCATTAACGCTCTTGTCTGTAACAGAACACCTTTCTTTTACCCTTCGTTCCACATCTTTCCTGATTTTAGGATCTTCTGCGAGCTATCATCCACTGGCTAGCTAATTTCCAAACACACTTTACGTTCCGAGCTCTACTCCGAAAATTAAAAAAATGTATTTTTACTATTGTTTACTCTTCCGCAACCATTTGCCACTGTGCAGGTTCATTGAAATCGTTTAATTAAAATCCGAAAATTCCTCGTCGGCATCCGATCGATAAACTCAAACAGCTTAAAATCGCGCGATACAGGTATTTGTTTTTCGAAAATAGTTTAAATAACGAATTTTCAATTACAGCGTTGATTAACGTTATCGGGCAACGATTGACATGACGTCGCTCGCTCGTATTTAATCACGTTGACACTCTTTTCACTGAAAAATGCGGACGCTGGGTATGGTTCCCTGCACGATAATCCTTCTAATTAAGCCGAATTTCGGCTACAGAGTTCCAGAGGTTTACACGGCTCGCTCTTAAGACGGCTGTTTCTCGGCCGTGGTCGCGGCAGGCTTGTACATTCCGGGCTTTTATCCGCGGAAATTGTTGAGCCGCGAGCTGCCGCGGTTAACCCGCTCGTTTCGCGCGCTGAACAAACGGGCAAGAATCTGCGGACGTCCGTGAGAAATTGGGGGGAACATTTTTGACCCAGAGAGCTCTGCAGTTTACGAGGTGAAGCCACCCTCGGTGTGTTAGATTCGTAGCAATCTTTCGCAATTCTTTTTCTTAAATGAATTTTATGTATTATACAAATTCGGGTACGGCCCTTTCTCTACAAATTTTAAGGAATAATAAATACAGTGAGTGTAAAAAGTATTCGTACGCTCTTTAAAACAGAATAACTTCTTTATAATTGTACCAAATGACCCGATTTTTCATCATCAATTAGAAGCATTGGTTTACGAAATACTATGCAAACAAATTTTCCAACAATTATGATTTACAAGGTTACATGCAAAAATAAAAAAATCTTTTTTTAACTTTTTTATTTGGGCCCTTAATATGTTTTGTAGATCTATGTTAGTTATACACATACTGAAAATTTCATCGAAAGATGTACGATTCTGTGGATTTGATAAAACTACGATTTTCACAATTTTTAACCGCTTGTAACTCGTGTGTATGTTAATCGATTTCGATGAAATTTTCAGCATGTGTGTAACTACTATAGATCTACAAAACATATATTCTAAATTTTCTCTTTAAGGGCCCAAATAAAGAGTGCCTCTTTTATTTTTGCATGTAACCTTGTAAATTATAAGTGATTATAAAAAATCAGGTCGTTTGGTACAATTACAAAAAAGTTATTCTATTTTGAAGGGCGTACGAATACATTTTACACTCACTGTATGTTCTTTTTACAAATCGGCTAGACTGGAATCCTTTTAACGCGTTGAAATAACATTTACAAGTTTACTGAAAACATAAATTCATACTTCTACTTGACGTGGATTCGATAAAGAAAATATCGTATTTTTAATAGAAATGATATCCGTAAAAGGAGTAGCATTTTCATCAAAAACGATTCGATCAAAAGCGACCACTTCGAATTTGCATAGTTCTCGCCCGAAGCATTTTTAATCTATCCGATCATGGGATTCCAGAGAAGGTCGAAACACCGTCCGCGTAAATTCCTCAAAATGGCTGGGTGCCAACGATAGAGAGATCGGCAGTTCGGTAGAATAATGAAGTCGAGTGACACGGTTGACCCGGTGACCCAATACGTGCATCCGGGGATACTGTCCCGACACGACGCGACGACGAACAAGTTAAAAACTCTGTTTCCGGATTCGGAAAAGGTCTGAGAAACCGCAACGTCTCTAGACCTTGTTGCACGAGAAACCAGCCTTTGAAAAATTCTTCTCCGAGGCGCCTCGAGAAAATGGCCACACGAGAGAATAAAGAGTAACAGCTCCCGCTACGTCCGTGAAAACCGGATTTACTATTTACTTTGAAAAATTGAAGCTATTGGCAATTTTCTACTGCTTAAACTTAAAACATTGACAAACTAAATTCACGTTTCGCGCACATGGTAACGTTCCTCGCTGGCCAGGCAAACATTAGTACAGTCGAACGCGAAACGATCGAGGCTTTCAGTGCATATTTCTATCATTCTTCCGCGTGACGAGCCCCGATATCGATTTCTCATCACTTTTCGCGATGCGCGGCGCGGTATCCGCCGCTCTCGCGCTTTGATATCCGCAGATGCGATAACGTTACTTTCCATTATCTGTTCCAGAGTTTACGCAACATGATGACAGCGAACGCGACCGACGCCTGTGAAACGCGTAATCCCTGCCAGCACGACGGAATCTGCATTTCCACCGATAACGGGCCCATCTGCGAGTGCCGGTCCGGCGATTATGAGGGCGCCTATTGTGAAAAAGGTGGGTTGTTTTTCGGATCTAGATATCATTGTTGACCGGCTCATTGTTTGCAGCCGTGTGCATCGGAAGCGCCGGGCACACGTACCGGCGCGCGACGCGCAGCGTTTGTAATTTCGATCTCGAATGTCGCTCAAGCTTTCATGCGAATATTCTTACGCCGATTTTCCGGGGACGGTGCTCTGTTATTTTTATAGCGAAAGAAGATTTATAGTGGATAAAATGTGTGTTTTATCCGAGACTCTGCGAACTAATGCAATACGTGTTCTTCGAGCTATAAAAATGAGGATCACGGGAGACATAGCGCCTTTTAATATCCGAACGCGTCCATAACGGCGGCCGATCGAGTTTTAATGATACTGTTTCGAGTTACCAGCGAAAAGAATGATTTATCGTCGTCGCGGCGGCGTCCAATATTTTACTAATATTTCACACGGGCCCTATGTACAATCCAATTAATCGCGACACCGACACGACCTCCTTTCGCAATCAGCTTTTTGCACCACTACGCTTTCCGCACTGTTAATCCGTTAATCTCGCGCCACCTGAAACTTTTTTCCTAAAACCGATATTGATCATCGTGACGCGCACGCATCTACGCGCACACGCTATCGTCAATATCGATGATGAATTTTAATCGTTTCTACGCGATCGAATCCGATCCGCTTTTCGTTTACGACTTTATGAATACTTTATGAACATTTTCGCGAGATAAACAGAGCAGAGTCGAACGCGCGCGTCTCTCTACCTAATCTAATTCAATATTCGCTCCGGTTCGCGAGATCTCCTCGACGTTCAATTATACGATCCCGTGGATCATTTTGAACTCTTTTTCATCGGAACGGCGCGGCGCATCGCGGTGCAACGGCCCGGCGAAGAATGCGAGATCACGCCCCGGCAGATTTAAAAGGCCGCACGGAACGGTTCTGAGCGAAATTCCATGTTTCTCCCTGGATAAGCAGCGGCCGAGATTTACTTTAATTGCGATTTACTATGCGAGATAAAACTCCGAGGCTCAGGATGCACTCACGGGCGCGCGTGCTAATGCCGTCCCCGGCTTGCATCCCTTCGCCTTCCAGTTTGTTTTTCGGAAGAAGGGCCGTTCCTGTACCATTAAACCCTCTTCCATCGATTACTGCACATTTTAATCAGTCTGAAATTTTTCTTACTGTACGTCCACAAATTGTATAGCATTGAATTCGACATTTTTTTAAGGATGTTTATGCAATTTTTGATTTTTATAATCGAATTTTAAGAAAGTAGAATCAAATAAAGTCCTGTTTTTAGTGGGATCGGGCTTTGTAAATCGAAAGAAAATAAAAATTGTACTAAATTCTATCGATTTTTATATTCTAGCATTTTTTGACTGAAATGCATAAAGATCCGCAATCTACTTATGACATGATTAAGCTGCTGTAGGAACTTTTACAAAATTCAGTCAACTATTTGTAGTTTCTTGACTTTGATCGATTGCACGTTTTTTTTTAGTTTCATTGTCGGATGGTGGAGCTAAGCTATTTTTTATTCGTAAAATTACAATTCATGAGAAGGTATTTTTGCTTTCATTACATTCTCACTAAATCTTCATTACGAACTCACGAGGCGTTATTTTGATCGATTCTGTTGCTTCAGGAACAATTCTCTGAATATAATCGAGAAAGAGGTTTTAAAATGTACGATTTAGAGAATTTTAGATGAAGTGATCAAATTCGACGATCGGGACAGTGACTGCACGTACATTGGAATTTTTCGTCGACAGCGTGCATACACAGAAATTACAAACTGACTTGGAACTCTGAGAAATCGAACGTCACAAGCAGGCAGTGCGTTTTCACATCGAAGAAACTCCATTTCACCGTCCGGTGACAGTTCATTTTGGTGCCAGTCAGTCATGAAAATTTTTCCTCATGTAAATTCTCCGCTCGGATCTACAATGGTACAAGCACTCGCGTCGTTTATTTTACGAATAATCCTTGCAGTTTATCAATGCTGGAAACACCGCAACAAAAATTTCAAAATTCTCGCTCCGGGAACATTGAATCGTAATAGCGCGTAATTATTCCTGCACTGTAGACATTGTGCATTTTACGACAAAATTACATAGGCGAAGTCTAAGCAATAAAATCATTCGAAGAACTTTGGAATTTCGTAATATGCCAAAGAGAATAAATGAACGAAAAGTCAGTTTCGAAGAGGCGAATGAAATTTGAAATTAAATTCCTAAATTGACTTCTACAAAGATCCAGCGGCGCGATGAATTCGAATTAATAATTGATAACAGTAATTACAGTAAAAGTGAAGTTGCCGAACAATGATTTTCAATAATTAACCGCTGCGTAGTACACGAACTACTAATTACATCGATTCTGGTGCCGTCAGGTCAGAACAATATTAAATCAACGAAGATAAATTGTGAATTAATAATTATGCTGCATTTAGTGAGAAATTTCCGTAACGCGGGAAATTATTGAAAATCCTACGCCGAGTAGAACGAACAGCGTGCAGTAAACGTAGAAACGCAGTCAACGAACCATGCAGAATGAAAATATAGAAAGTGAAGGAAACGTGGCAGAAATTCTATTTGCTCGTTCAGCTTTTTCAAAAATCTTTTTTTCAAACAAATGGTTACACTCGAGCACGAAATTTCTTGCCAATCTCGCCGAGTAATTTCATTATTTCGCAGTGCTTTCAGGCATCATTTCGTGACTGCTGCACAGATATGCGTGAATTAAGAATGATTTACAGGGGCCACGTGTATTGCGTCCTGGTAATCACGCTATAAATTCGCGGCACGAGCGCCGTCGTATTTCATGCAACAATGAGCTCCGCGAAGGGACGGGATTAATTTAAGGCATTGACACGTCTTTGAATAACAAGCGAGAGACGGAACGATGAAATTAAACCGGAGAAACCTGGAAAAAGCCAGTCGACCAGAGAGTCATCAAAAAACCATTTTGATTAGCAGGAAACTGTGTGAATTCAACCATTTTTCTGACTATCTAATCCTTTAATGTTTGATACATCGATATTTTTCCTTGTTTATATGAAAGTTCAGGAATATTCCTGTGATTCTTTGCTTGTAAGGATTCTTAAAAGTAAAGTGTTCAAAAAATTCTTAATATTGTCGATATAGTCGAGCGATTCAAGAAAATTAAATTCCTTATTCGTGTTGCATCTCTGGAATTTAATCTGACGAATTTTTGAAACATTCAACGAAATAAGTTGAACTCTGTTGTCTTTTACTCCGTGAACATCCGTTTGCAAAGAAAATTTTAATTCGCCGGAAAAACAAGGAAAATTCTGTGGAAACGATAGAACTGTTATCGTTCAGGGAAACTGTAATTAGAAAATGCAGTCGATGATGCGAGAGGTAGATCCGAGGTACAGAAAATTTTCCTGACGATTTTTCCGACGATTCCGCGTTAGTTTAAATGGCTCGTCAAATCTTGTCGCGTAGAAAATGGCGACACAGTCGCAGTCTTTTTTCCAGACATTACTTCGCCATCCCTTCCGCGATTCTCGAAAGAGGAGCCCGTCAGTTCACCGTGGTATTTGTAAGAGATCCCAACGGACTGATTATTCTGACCATAATAAATCCTCTACTTCGTTTTTCTTCGCCGTGGCCTCCACCAACGCGCGGCTCGGGCGTCGCTATTTCATCGTCCGTTGCTCGTTTTCTCCGTGAAAGTCTGACACGGAGCTTCAACATGGTTATTAAACCAGCGAAATTACGTTATATCGCGTATAACGGTCGTTTCTGTCCGCCAGGGGGGACCGAGAGAGAAAGAGGGAGAGACAATCGCGACCAAGGAAAAAGCTGTTAACGGGAACGTTGAAAAATTAAAATGAAATTCCAGGTGGCTTAGCCTTTGTTGTCGTCGCCTGTCGCTAATGAGCCAGCACTGTTAACTTACGCCAGTAGAAAACACCTACTCTACAAATGATACTAATCAGTTGCGTGCCGAGACCTTGCGTTCAATCAAAGAAAAATTAAGGAAATTCTACATCCTTATTAGAACAGTTTAATCATTTTTCAACCAACTAACACCAACTGATACACAAGTAAAAAATATCGGCAGCTGACAAAGAATTTGACATTGCTTTCTATTCGTCTCATACTGATTGGAATTATTAGGTATTATTGAAGTATATATGAGAACAACGGGAATACTTGTTGCATATTTTCGAAGCGAGTGGCGAAATCGACTTTCGCAGCCGTTATTGGCAAAGTTAAACGGATGAGTCATTTAAAAGTAGTTATTTCGGTATCGCTTTTAACATTACTGGTTTTTGATTCCCGGCATTATTAATACCTTGCAAGCCGGAAATTAAATGTGTCAGCTACCCCCGTTGAACAGGAATTCCTCCTTTGATCGCCGCATTCTCCGCTGGAAAATTCTATTCCACTTGAATTTTACGTTTCGCATAATTTAATTAAAAGATATTAAATATTTCTGCTTCGGCGAGTGGTACGGAATAAGAAATCGTAAATTAAAAGGTCGTTGAAGGTATGAAAATATAGAAAACGAAGCGATTTTATAATTACTGAGAAGCGTTCAATTGCGTCGGCTACCGCACCAAAGTTTAATTAAAATTTTTTAATGGAAACAGTGTAACTAAAAATCGAGAGTTTCGTTCCCCAATTTCAATTTCGCAAAACGTATCGCTTTCGGGAAAAATTGCTGTTGATCATATTTTCTGATGCGAATTTATTAATGGAATCCTTTTCAAGAAGCTGCACCGTTACACCTGTTTTTTGAGCTTTTGTGTTGAAGTCAGCCTAATCGGAGGCTGGCTGGTGTCGAAACCGATCACTGGCGATTATTGACGTATTGCCAGCCTAATGCGATCAAGATTAAATCGTTCCGGGCATATGGAGGTGTGTATCGTGCTGCCTAAGGCGAACTAGGTCGACAATCAACAGTCTTGAGGAAGGGGATGTTCCACCCCCTCAATAACGAAGCCGACGCTCGAATTCCTCGCTCACCTTGTACGCCGTTTATCGTTGACATCCCGCTCGTACCATTTCCATTCCACTCTGCAAGACAATCGATCAACACCCAAGATTCATTGACCGATTCCGTTCTCCAATACACTGGGTGTTCCTAAATTCCCTACACTAATGTAAGACAATCGCGTTTAGTACTCCTTAAACCTAGCGTTGACAGTAGATCTATGAAAGACTGAAAGTGACTACATTATATTTCTTCCAAAAATGGCCAGAATTTCTTTCTCTAGATTTTTCGAAATTTTCAACTATTTTAAATTCTATTTTAAACTTCACACGCTGGAAATCCAATATATAAACTAGCAGCTTAATTATTAGAAATGATTCCATTCATAGCTACTCCAAATGTATGAAAACCGATTTTTTTGAAAATCTCGTGATAGAATTGAAATAAAAATATTGTCAATTTTCACACATATACGTACGTTCTAATTTTTTTGCTAGAAATCGCTGGAAATCTAATATATAAACCAGCGCAGCTTAATTATTAGAAATGATTTCATTCATAGCTACTCCAAATGTATGAAAACCAATTTTTTTGAAAATCTCGTGATAGAATTGAAATAAAAATATTGTCAATTTTCTCACATATACGTTTCTAATATTATTGCACTATTTTGACGCACTATAACTTCATAAAAATCCACTGTCCAATTATTGGAAGCTATTCCATTCTCCGATGTTCTATATCGGAACGCTGAGTTGAGATACGACTTTCTGGAAAGTGGAATTTGTTACCAAAAAATCTGGAAACAATTCTATAGTATGCGCCATGGTAGTTGCAGTGTCAGATTTTTCAGAATTTCGTATTCAGTACCGCGACAAAAATACAACTGAAACTAACAAGCGAATTTTCCCTCTCAATTCAGAGAGTGGAAGCTCAATCCATTTCAGCTGGTTGAAAGTGAGCCAGAGTAACTCTAGATGACCGCTGGTAATACAATGATCAGTCAATTAAAAACCAACACAAATACATCGTCTGAATTAGAACTAATTTTGAATAATCTATGGTACATGCCTAAACACTTTTTAATAGAACCTTCAATGGCAACAGCAATTTTCATTGGGAACTAACAAGTTCATTCCCTCAATCACGTCATCTAATAATTTCATTTAAGATTGCAATTTAAAATAAAATTTCTATGCTTTCTTTTGGTACAGCACAATTATTGAAAATCCTATTAATAGGCTTCCGGTCGGTAAAGTGTTTTCATGATAATCAATATGGTTCCGTTTCGTACTCCAGCCACAATACAGAGTTGGGCATTAATCAATTAAAATGTTAATCAAGATTGATTGATTGATGTGCACGATTAGAAAAGGTAATCATCGAAAAATCGACGATTGATTCAATCGATTGATGAAGTTAATCGTCAATCGTCGATTAAAAATAGAAATCATCGAAAAATCGGAGACTAATTTAATCAAGTGTTGAAGCTAATCGCCACACGGTTTATCCATAAATTGTAATAAGCGGAGATGGAGAATTGACAGAAATATTTATATCTAAAAAGAAACTCGGTTTATATTTTTTTCGGTGTGCATACAGTTTTTATTCCGTATTTCATTTCGAAATCTCAGCAGTTAATCATTAATCAATCATCCGATTGACGATTACAATTGACAAGAATGTGATCGTTAACCGCAATTAACGACTAAAGTAGGAGTTCAATTGTTAATTGCAATTAACTATTGCAGTAGACATTTATTCGTCAATCGTTGATTCAATTTTTGCCCAACTCTGACACAATATATCTTAGAGACCGTAAGAAAACACCGAATTATTCGAGAGACGTGATCTCCCGCAAGGCTGGCAGTCTTTGACGGTATCTCGTCGGTGCTATAAGCACCGCAAGCCTCAAATGATTTATGTTTCAGTAGAAGAACGTCAAAATTGCTCTGCGGTTCCCGCAAAATGCAGAGAAGCAGACGTCCCGCCGCGTAGATATTTTTTCGCCAATGAAAGCTTCGCGATTCCTGAAAAACAGCGAGAGCCCGTTTAAAGCACGTGTAATCGAAACGGATCAAAACAGCGGAAAATTGAATTCACAGTTTGACGAAGGACGGTTGTTAGCTCTCGCGCGATATGAATCGTGGCATTCTTGCCCGCCGCGGCGGATGAAAAACGAAAATGAATCGTTAGAAAATTGTTGAATATATCCGAAACAATATTGCCGGATAACACGAGCTACGATAAGTCCGTGACGTTTTATAATTCCCGTGCTGAAATTTCCGTATCGTCGTGTCGCGCTTGGGAAAAAAATCAAATGAACGGAACCAGCTTCTGGCGACAATATTTATGTAAAAATGAAATACGCCGGGGAATTTTTTGCGATATCCCGTGGAGTTTACGTGACAGAATCAAATGACGGATGAATATTATTCTTTTGTTGAACGAAGGGTACCGTAGAATTCCGAATAACAAACAACCGCCGCGGCGCTGTTTATTTTGTCGAGTGTAACGCGAATTCCGTAACGGCGCGGCACGGCGCAAGTACACGGCGAAGTTATACAGTGAATTAACAAAACATTTGTCAGCATAATGAAATCGTTAAATGAGATACACGAATTAGTGGATGCTGGTAAATGAGAAACGCGAACATCGGGCTCGCTAAATTGCGGAGGTAGTATTTCCTCTTCGGAAGACTGTTGATTGTTGGCCCAATTCTCCGCTCAAGATACAAGCCCAGACGTGGGTCTTAATTGATGGGAGAACACGCTGCTTCATTTTTACCGACTAATTTATTCCTGGTAATTATGACTGGATTCTGCACCTTTGTGAGCTCATTCTACTGTCTAGCGTACTGGTTCTTAACCGGTGTTCCGCGAAATAATATTAAATATATTTAATTTTGTTTGTTTTTTGAATCATTAATTTTGGTGTTCCGAAAATTTTTCATATAATTGAAAGTGTTCCCTGACTTCAAAAAAGCTTAAGAACCACTGGTCTAGCGTGTTCTTCGTGTTTTTGTTGAGCTGCAATGTTTGCAGCTAAAATTATGTGTAAACTTTACTTTACCGGACTCAAAATTAGTACCTTTTTTAAGAAACTGGAAATATGCACAACTTTAAGCGACCATAACTCCTCAACTATTGATCCTAGAGGTTCGAAACTTCGATCTGCATCCGCGCCGCGTACAAATCTACTGGATTACATACCAAAAAGGCACAAATTTTGAGTCCGTTAAAGTAAAGAGCAGCCAAAATTATTATTCCAACTTCACGAAACAAAACAACGAACTTTCGTACAGGTAACTTATCGTGTAGAGTACGATCGATAGCAGAAACAATACTTTCGGTCTGATTTGTAAAATGTATAATGGAAATGTTAATTGAGTTAATAGACTGCTAATTATTATTGGCTTACAACTCAATGAGGTCGGACAATAGTGAACCGCACTCGAACAACATTGAATGGGGATCGTCGGGGTGAATCACTGAAAGGGGAGAAATGTAAAATGGCTCGATGACTGGTGGTGAATAGGGAATAGAATCATTAATTCCATTGGTATAGACAGTGGCAGCTGGTTTCCGGTCCCCCGAGACACTCGATTGTTGACCCACTTTTCTTGATGCCGGGACGTGCGTACGGTTGCACCGGAAATGCATCTGTCAACTTACGCTGACCACGAACACGTGCTCGGTCACGTATCCTTTCTGAGTTACATATCTGGTTTGTGTATCGTGAATTCTAATCACTCGGAGTGCCGCTCGGGACAGTGTAAACTCCATCCGAATAATTCGCAGATGGAACAATTTTTTCAAATCGAGAAATTCTCTCCGAGAGACAAAACCATTGAAAATGAAAACAAAGCTTGCAACAGAAAAAACACTCACTAAAATCAATGTATCCAGTCTTCATTTGTTTCATAATAATTTTGAGAAAGTCGCGCGGAATGAGACTTTTAAATAGACTTTGGTGTGTGTTACACAAATAAAATACTAAAATCATTTTTTTAAAGTGAACGTATACACAGTCTCTGTTTTACGATAATTTTCAGGATAGTCGGAATGAGAATTTTTCCCACAAATAAAATTGACCGAATTTTAAAAAATGTGCAAACGTTTCATTAAGATCAATGTGTGCGGTTTACGGTTATTTTAGGCGAAACGTGTCACGATATCTTTGAACGTGACAGTGGTGCGGAATATTAAATATGAACGGATAGGTGGAGGTAAAATTTCGCGGGGCAGGTTTTGGAACATAAATTAGTTGGTATCAGTTAGTCACGGTCGGTCTGTTGAACCATGATCTGATTGTAATTCCTGATACACGTACACGCTCAGCTAATTCAGGCAAATAGTCACGTCTCGTTGACAGATTTTACTGACAGCTCCACGTGGCATTCAATTTTCAATTCGCCGCTGTTTTCTGCGCCTGCATTTATCCAGCCAGAAGATATCGAATTAATCGGAATCGATCTGTCACACAATGCGGCCACTTCGCAAAAGAAGCAGCGGACTTGCACAAATACTGATAAAATAGTTCTACCTAAACATGGTTCTAAATTTTTAGAATAGTTATACGTCAGAAATGCATGAAATCCACAGTTTAGCGACGACTTACGCGACAGACAAACAATTATCAGCCTCGCAGCGAGTAAAGCGCGAGAACTGGAACATTATTTTCGCAGATCGTGTTGGTTGTGGGTGTAGCGTAAATTTGTAGGGTTATATTGGCAGCGTTACGGGGCTAAGGATAATTTTATTACCAGTTTCTCTGTATCGCAGGCGGCCCGGTAAATTTCGAACGCAACACGCGTTTCAATTCCACCCTCCACATATTACAGCGCCGTTAACGTTCCCCACAGATCGAAAGCGAAAACATTTCCGTGGAATACCACCCTCGAGGGGCGTAGTAACGCGTACGTGAAATCAGTCGAGGGTGGTATATCATCGATTCGAGGGGAGTGGATCGTGTATGACCGAGGGAACGGATTATGGTTTTTACGAGGCACGGAAACGCGATAACTTGTCCCCCGCAGAAGACCGAACCGGAAAATATATTTTCTGTTCTATCTCGCGCTCTCTCTCTCTCTCTCTCTCTCTCTCTTCCTCTTTCTCTCTCGCTCTCTGTATACACGGGTATCGAGCCACTGAATTGTTTGTAAAAACGTGTTATACGGCGAGCACGAACTTTTATTCGAAACAACGTTTCGTATCGTTTATTATTTGGCCGCCGGATATTTACGAAAATTCCTATTTCCCTGGATTATCTTGTCCAGCTCGAATTTGCGCAAAATACACACTCCCAGTGGAAAGAATTTACCGAATTAAACGCCGGTGATAATTGTTTTCGCGTTAAATGTTTCTACTGCCGGATCTATTTCGGAATTTTTATTTCGTGCTGCAGGAACGTGTTTCTGGTTTTGAAAATTATAAGCTTCGCGTGTAATTACCTGTGGATTTTATACGTTTGTAATGGAAACACAGTTCAGAGATGAAAAGAAGTTGAAAATGTCGATATGTACAAAGACGTTTGTATTCAGCTACAGTGTGGATATTAAAAGAATTTAATAATTTCAATGTACAATTCGCGATTTATTAAAACAATTAAAAGAGGGAAGACACGTGTGTTTGGCTCCTGTTTCTTGCAATTCAAGCAGAAAGGTTTGATTTTGCATAAAGATCTGCATTCAGTGAGCGTGGTAATAGACAACGGAGCAGTCATTACAGGAAAGTGCGTCCTTATCAGCGAGGTCGCGTAAAAATCACGTAGCCAGAAGAACGTCAACGGGAACGTTAAATAAAGGCCGATGGAGGAGAGTCCAGAGGCGAGCCGTATTTCACAACAGAAAGATATGGACAATTAAAGTTGTCTCTGGGGAGGGTTGCACCGTAAAACGTCCATGCGGAATGCACGGAGCCTCGGTTTTACGGTTCTGCTCTACGGGGTGCCAGGGGTTTGATACTGTTCGACCGACGAAAGAGATTATTGTTTTCACACGGAACGCACCGGACGATAACTTGGCTTTTTTGTCGGCGCCTGGAAACGAAGAGACAACGTTCAAAAAACGATTATTCACTGACTGGTGAATACTCGCGCGAACACTCCTACGTTGCCTGCAACGCAAAAACGACCTTCCGGTGTGCTGGCTTCCCCAAATTGCGTCTGTGTTGCAGCATTTTTATTGAAAAAGGATTTTGCTCTGCCCTGTCCTCGGTCGGTTCAAATGACGGTTTCAAACCCTGGTGAAATTGCAGTGATTATTCAACTGCGGTGCTTTATGTAAAATAAAAATGGACTGGATCAATTTCAAGAAACAGGAGACATTAACACTTCATCTTGTCTCTTCAAGGCTTTAATAGATTGAATATAACATATTGATGTTCTTGAATTCTATCAATTCCTCTATTGTTAAAATTACGCCAACTCATTGTCATAAATTCGCAAAATCCACAATGAATCATAAACTTTCAGCACTCAAATCGTTGTAACTTGAGTGAATTTTTCAAGTATGTTTCATTTATGGTAACCTCTTCGTGCATTCACAATAATTTTTCTTTGGAAGACTCTGCGTAACTGTATTTTGTTCATTTCTGGTTTGTTGGAAAAGTAATCGTCGTCCATAATGAATTAATTATACAATGTATACATTAATTCTCTGAATTAATAAGTTATCGTATAATAAAATGTTTGAAATCCACACTTTTCCAGCAATCCGAGCTTCAAGCGAAAAAATTGCATTTCAGGAAAATTCTGAGCTGAACAACGTTAAAGCGTCTTTAGAATTTATCGTTTAACAATTTTTGCGATAACGTCCGTCAAATGGACGGGGCTTTTTCCAATTAATTTGCTTCGTGAACATGCATGGTTCAGTTCTTTACTTTCTTTTATTCGTTCTTTTCTGTCCACGCATAGAAGCATGGAGCACGGTGCTGCCTACGGCGGGTGCTGGTGATTACTGGGCATGGGATTACTGTGAGTCACGCTAATTACTAAGTTGAAGGGTCCATGGTAATGTGGCCGGTACAGGTAGACCTATACCTATTATATCGACCGGTAGATCGTAGATTCTCGTCAATGCATTCCATCCCCACAATGTCTTCCCTCTGTGCACCTCGAACCAAGTATCATTCCCTTATCGATCTCTGCATTATGCTCCATAATTTAAGAGAGTGAGGCCTAGCGACGCTATTATACATACGTATACTTCTTCTTACATTTTTATCAGAATTATTGTAGAACACGAGGTAGAACAAATTCGTTGTAGATAGAAAACTGAACAAGTAATTTATAAATGAACGATATACAATTCTAATCCTTTTTAATTGCATAATTTTTAATTAATACTTCCTGTTGGTTGGCAACGTTTTAATAATTTAATTATGAGAACACTTGGTTAGTGAATCGGTCGGTAGATAATTTCTTCCGTGGTAATAATAATGTGTATACTTGATGCACACAGTGTTGGACAATAAATAAATTTATTTAAATAACAAGTTATTTGTTATATTGGATATTTAAATAAAAAGCAAAAATAATAATTTATTATTTGAGCAAGTCTAAATGAATTATTTAAAATAATACATTTAATTGTTATTTACAAATACAATTTCAATTATTATTTGTATTGACAAAAAACGCGCACGTGTTCATTGTATAAAACAAATGCAAGAAATAAGAGAAGACCAAGAACTATTTATTTGATTTCCACCTCAATCCAATAATAAATAATCTTTTATTTGCAAATAAGAAATAATAATATATTTCAATAAAAAGTTTATTTATTATTTGCAATTAAAATCACACGTTTATTTATTATTTAAAATAAAATTTGCCCAACACTGACTCGATGTTTATTGTATGTTTTTCATTTTCAAGTCGATTACGAGATAGAAAGTACGATTTCGATTTCAGTACAATGGCCCAAGTACGATATTTGGCGTATAAAAGATTCAACAAAGTTTTATCAACAGATTAATCAACGAGCTCCTTGCATTCGTTCTAATCATATAATTAGTAACCATGAAGTACAGCGTAGAGTAAGATAAATCTCACCTTGTTAGCTTGATTAATTGATCTTCACCGTAGAGTACACAGACCCTTCTCGATAAAGATTATGGCTAATTCTACTCAATTTATCGTACCTCCTTCAGCATTCCATCACTATTCTATGATGGAGAACGTACGAAAGCTTTTATCCACCGTAAATTAACTTCATTTGATAAATACAGCTCCCGTATGATACAGTGAATTCTTACACTCGCCTTTGTAAGTTTATAATTTAATTTGGCAAGATAATAATCCCTGAAATGTGGTAATAAAAATTTGTAAAACGTCCATTCAATTTTATGCATTTACAGCATGCAAGATTGTTTGGAGCACATAACAAGTACGAACTTGAATGTTACTTATGTTACACATATAATGTGCACATATTGTCATTCGATTCTTTATCAATATTAATCTATATAAATTGTTTTATTTATATAAGTGTCTACCATATAGAAATAATATCAATAATGTAGGAGAGGCAAGCGGTAAGTAGAAGTTGTTAAAACAAAAGCCGAATGTGATGGCGCAATTGTAATAAAAAAAATGAAAAATGAGTCAGTAAGACAACTAGGTACTTCTGACATAAACACTAGTAGGTAGCACTGAGAAGAAATGATCGGAAAAGTCTTAAAAAAATGATTTGTTGTCGATGAAGACGCAAAACGTAGTAAAATGTTCACTGCTCAGAAGTTTGCTCTCAGCGCGGCAATTATGCTCGTAGTTAATTCAACGTCCGTTTAACACACGCGGCGGTCGTGAGCATAATTTTTAGAAGGCCTTCGTACCACAACATTTTTCGGATTCCATATATATTTCCAACAAATTTACTCCATAAACTATGCGTGTAACGAGCTGGCGAACGAGAGCAATGGAATTATTAACGAATAATTGTGCGGGGTAATGGATGAAAAACAACTGCGAGTGTGGAATACGAATTCTCGGTTTTTTGGACCACCTCGCCGCCGCACCGGGGAACAATTAATTATGCATACTTTTGTGCGGAGGGGAACCAATTATTAGGTCTTCCGTGCTGTCCATTTTACCACGTTTTTATTATTTTAAAATCGGGTTTCCGAAGTTAGAGCTGCGGAGAGTGCTTACGAAATGATTATTATATTTATTTCGAAAGATTTTAATATGAATTCTTCAATTTATTTTGTGAAAAATATAAATCTGCTGATTTGGTGCTAATTTACACGTAATTAAATTTATTACTCTCACCCATGAATTTAAAATTTTTTAAAAATTCTGTGCACTCTCAGAGCATTCTTCAGTTTCAACAGTTGGATGTTAAAAGGCAGAAAATCCCTCATAATTTTCCTGAATTAATCCACAGATTTCATAATTATGGTAACCCGATATATAACAGTATAAAGTTTCAGAACTATAATAGGGGTTGTATCATTAATACTGTCCACACTTAATTCGAGTTATGTCCACACGATTCTGATCAAATGAAAATTCATTGCGATAAAGTACAGACAAATTAAAATTGCTTGAAAAAATTCTACAAAATCTCCAAACATCATTCTAACAATTGAGGATGAAATTACAGAAAATGTCTCACGAGAGCACAATACTATATCATTCAAATTGTCTAGATAAAATTTATTCAATCTCCACCAATTTCCTAAAACTAAAAATTCATTTACACCGAATCACATCGCGAAGTAAATCCTCCAAAAAATCCCACTCATTCGAAAGACTTTATCTCGGCAATCTACGGTCCCGAAGCGCATCGTCCTTTATTCCCACGGTAACGGTGCATCTTCATAAGAACACGATTTTAATTATCTGCAGTTAACATCGGCGGGGGTGGTCGTTTTATCTGCTGATACAGTTGCTGGTGGAAACAAGCGGGGCGGTTTTCCTCGATTTTTCATCGAGCCGCGCCACTGGAATCCCGGCCAGCTATCCAGCCAGTCAGCCAGCCGGGTAGCCGGCCATTCCCGCGAATTTCTGCGTGAAAAACTTAATTAGTGACCGTCCCGGCTCGACCGTCCCCCGCAAGACACCCCCTATACTCCCTTCGCGTCAGACATCTGCTAACAACGCAACAAAACGACCGTTTATAATCTACGAGCAACCCTGCCGGTGTAGTCGAGAGCACCACCTATCCCTCTCCGCCCCCGCATTTCCCCCACCCCTGCAACCAAGCCCAGTTGCCGCATAAATCCCGAGCGGAGAGAATATTACGTTCTAGAACTTCCACCCCCACAACCCCTTTTCCACCAGAGGAACTAGCTTAGCCGCGTTTTGAACTATTTCCAAAAGTCCATCCTTATTCCACCGCCATTTCTGTTTCTACCCCATTCTTCGCATGCCCTAGTGTATGCTACAATGTTTTTTTTTGGATCCCTCAGTTTTTATTCTGTAAACTGTTATTCCCACCTTCTATAATTGTTGGATAATTAAGTTGGAAGGAGAAAGGGTTTCTTTGTGGTTATAAATGTCGTTTTGTGTGTTAATCGTGGTGTTGAAAGGGTGAATTTTGCTTAATATTGTTATTCGATTGATTATATCCTCTTTAAACTTTTGCTTCTGCTTTTCGAAAGAATTTCAAAAATATTTGCAGAATCTGACACGTCATGAGCATCCTTTACAATTACATATAACAATAAATAACAATTATAATTGGGGCAAAAAAGTATTGGATGTTGATAAAGTAGTAAGAAAAACACTGTGTGCCCATTAAAGCACAAATTATCATGGAAGTTGGAAGCATACACGAGGGAGGGAAATGTTTGCAGACTTTAGAGTATAAAAACTTGAGAGACGCCTATCGAAAGCCAAATATGTGTTGAACAGTGTTGTCGCGACTGCGAAAAACGCGCAAACTTCGCCAATCCCCTCCCCAGTTCTCGTTTTTTTCTTTCTTTGCGCGCGGGAAAACAGGGTAGGGGAGAGAGGAGATCAAAGTGTGCTTTAAGCGGCGAGAGCTTATAGTTTGCGGAAGAGGCGCTTCTTTCTTCGTTCTTTGTCGTGGAGCTTCTCTTCTTTTTTTCCAATGCCACTTTTTCGCGCGTGTTCGCGATGAAGTGCCGGGTTATGTAATAAGTGTTTAATAAGATTAATACTTCTCTCTCTCTCTCTCTCTCTCTCTCTCAGATTTTCGCTAGAACCCTTCCCGGTCTTATCTCAAGCCTGACCCAACATTAATTAGATTTTTTATTATTATCAGATAAGATGAAGATGAAAATAATAAATAAATAAAATAAAAAGATAAAAAATTAGATAGATTATTAGGTAATTTTGTGATATATAGGGCGTCCCAAAAATGTTGTCCTTTTAAAATCATTTAAAATGACTTTTAACTATAGGCGCGCTCTGTTCTGAAATAAAACAAAGAGAACACTTTGGACCGCAACGGGTTACCGATTGTTGATGATTGAGATGGAAACACTACCGGAATAAGGACAGAGTAACATCTGCAATCGCATCGACCCCTCTCCAGCGGACATTCTGTTGATTTTCAAAGGCCTCTAGATAACTCTGAAGGACCAAATGGCCGAGGTATGAATCTCTGGAGATGCACAACGGGACAAACTAGGAGCGGACTTTGTACGCTCCGGCCGATCGATATGAATCCGCGAAATCTCGATTGTGCCGAATGAATACGAATCACGGAGTTCCATCGAGCAAGTTTTCCGACAGGGGAACGAAGGACCCGAGGATCGAGAATCGGTGGGTCTTTGGTCAGAATTCGCCTCGAAAGTCCTCGGGGTTCTGTTTCGGTGCATCGCTTCTGCGCGGATGCACTTCCCATTCATTTGGCCGGTAATTGTGCCGAACAGTCCAAGTCTGTCCCCCACCAAGACTCATCCAATATCTTGGGGGATACATCAATTTCGGAGATGCGAGAACAAAGGGACTCTTCCGGAAAATTCTCGTGGGCACTCGAGCTCCTATAATACATTGACGGCCCTTCAAATCCTCCAAAGTTGTTTCCATTCCATTTTCTTCGGCTATTGTTCCTAATCGAATACACATCATTCTTCGTTTAACGCTAGAAGGGCGAGTCAAAACGACTTGTTTCTGAATTTGTCTCTCAAAACCGTTGAAATTGTAGACATGTTCTCCTGAGAAGTTCTTTTAACCCTTAGCACTCGAATGGTGACTCTGAGGCGCCACTAAAAATTGTTGCACCATTATTCAAAATATTGTTTACATAATTAAATATTTCGGTAACTAATCAATTACTAAACATGTAGGAATTGTATGAGGTGTTATACCAATTTCATATCCTAAAAATTACAAAATTTAGAGAATGGAAAGGTCGGGGAAATATTTAATTTTCAAGTTAAAATTGCTTCGAGTGCAAAGCTGCTCTTTACTTTACCGGACTCAAAATTTGTGCCTTTCTCCTATAAATTATGATGTATTTGGTATGTAATCCAGTAGACTTGTACCCGCGGCGGCTGCAGATCGAAGTTTCGATCCTGTAGGATCAATGGTTCAGAAGGTATACTTACTTAAAGTTGTGCATTTTTCAGTGTTTTGATAGGTAAGGGCGCCGCCATATTGGTTTGCAGTGTCGCGCGCCGCTTACCGAGCAGAGCCGCTGGGTGGTAATTGGTGGGCGGCAAGGTAAGGTGCTCGCGATCGTCACTACAAACCAATATGGCGGCGTCCTCTGTCAGAAACGCTGCAGATTGCTCAACTTTAAGCAAGCATAACTTCTGAACCATTCATCCTACAGGATCGAAACTTCGATCTGCATCCGCCCCGGGTACAAATCTGCTGGATTACATATCAAATACATCATAATTTATAGGAGAAAGGCACAAATTTTGCGTCCTTCCGGTAAAGTAAAGTTTACCCCAAAGCGTTAATAACCTCCTTTATTCGAGCACACCGTACAGAAAACCGTGGTCTCTTTCCTGACAAACTTTTGAAAGAACTATTAACGTTTTTTCGCTTCTAAGGGACGATCTGTCGTGTAGCTCGGGTAGCAGGGCCAAGGAGCATCCCTCAAGGTCACAATTCGCGTAAGAACAGGGATAAGCACCGGTTCGAACAAAGAAACTCGGTTTTCAGTTGGAACAAGTCCGAGTCGGTGCCGAGAATGTACTGCTGGCCGTGACAGGGCATGGGGATAGTAAAACACATAGTAGAGTCTCGTGCTCTATCCCGGTCCAGCAGCCGCAGTTTCCGGTGAGAGATGCCCTCACGTGTCGTGTCGACGTGACGCAATATACATGCTAATACGGCAGCTTTGGCTGCTCTACGAGCCGCAGGACGTCAGGAAGTGTCCTTTGAAATGGTTTAGAAGCATCATGGGAGATAGTTCTCCTTTGAAGTTAACGTCGCGCACCGCCAACGCACTGCGCCGAGCCGAACCGAGCCGAGCCGAGTCGCGTCGCGCGCCGACGGTTCCTCTTCTCTTTACTTTTCAAACCTCCATTACTACTACTTTGATGATTATTCCGCATAATTTGTAATTTACTTCTTGCTCTCCTTCCTTCCTTCCGTCTTGCTGATTAATCTCCATCCCGCGACAGGCTTTCCATGGGTTTGCATCTGCTCTAGAAACACTGTGTGCTGGGAACTGTGTTCAGCCTTCCTGAACCTTTTCGACCTAATGTGTCCGTTTTTAATGGTACGTGTTGCAAATGTTTGCGACGTTGAGTTCGTGGGAAACTGATGGACTAGAATTAATTCGTCCTATATTGTAAAATGGTGATTTTATTCATTTTCGCTGCATTTTTCTGCCCTGTATGTATTCAGTGTTGGCAAACAAAGCGGGTCATGCGAATTTTCAATGGTTCATCTTTACTTTTCATGGTTAGTAATTTAACAATCATTAATTGGAAATAGATTTTCATTCTCCGTGAGTTACGAAATTACGAAAATAGAGTAACGAATGCGGTTAATTATTAATGTTAATTAAAATTGGGTCTTTAATATTCATTCTTACTTTCGCGTCGTTACGTAAATTGCTAATTAGCGAATACTTGGAAGCCGAGAGGAAAATTACGATAATGATTTTTATATCTTTATATGCATCGGATTTGTTTACGTAATTTCAAGAGCCGTTGGATAAAGAAGAGAACGACATGTTCTGCCAAGAATTATGGTTAAATGGCGTGTCTACGACGAATTAATGGAAACGAACGTGTAGTTAGACGTAACTGTTCTCAGCTATTTTGTTTACCGATACGAAGGCTTCTCATATTTTCATGGCTATAATTATAGCAAGTTGTGCCGCTACTTTTTTGCATGCATAATAGGAAAATCTATACGACGCGCGGTGACAGAGTGTCTAAAAATAATTTCTACCGCGGTGGTTTGACTCGTCCATTACCTTGTCAAATACTTGTCAGAGCTATAACATTAATTTCATTTGGTTTAAAACAATTATTGTAGTTATGTAGACACGTAAACTCGTTACCACTCTTCTAAAAATACTACCTTTCAGTTGACAGTAGGTCAAACAACATCTACATGCAGGTGTACAAGCTAAAACCAGATTGGAATTCGTGATATCGCATAAACTACAAGGACAGGCATCCTATCAATCATCACCGAAGCAATTTCACAGAGTGTCCTAGTCAACGTATGCCACAAGCAGTATTTTCCACGAAATAAAATCAAAAAATTTCGAGTAACATGATAAAAGCATAACGAAAACATACACAAACTTTCACAGCGTGATTAATTTAGCGTTTAAAAAATTGTAAGGGCCACTTGAAAAATTGGGTTACTCGGCTAAGAGGTTAGAATAGCTGTTGGGGAACTTCCTCTATCTTTTTGCAAAAACCTGCGAAAAAATCGCAATCTTCAGGACCGGTAGAACGAAATTCTATCCATTAACTCGACCAGGCGGCTGTTCCTCTGCGAGTCCGATCGAGTCGACGGGTAGAGTTGGTCTGACAGTAGGCGTAGCACTATCAGTCACTCAGGGCCATCCGTGAACCACGAAGCCGACGACAGAACGATCGTCGTGGCTCCTCCTGTTGGTTGCTAGGAGCTATTGTCGGCTACCAATGTCCTCTCACCCCTCCCAAACCCCCATCCAATCGTGTGCATGTCTTTTCGCGGAAATTACGCACGCGGTCTGCCACGCGAAACGAAGGGGACGCGATAAGTAAATGGTTAATCTCGCGTGCAGATACGCGCAGAAACCAACCCCCTCGCGAAAATGTCCAGCCCCCCATGGTCCGCTGAATTTATGATGCCCCCGGTCCCCTTGGTTTTAACAAAGGACTTGTTAAAATGTATGAATTACTTCATTCCGCGTCACGGCCGCTGCTTTCCGCCCGGTTTGCCGCGTGATTTATGCGCGACGCTTTCGACGCTTTTCGTCTAGTCGCTGGGGAATCGTTTTGCAGAACGTTCCGCGAGCGAATTTGCTTGCAGTTTCCACCGGAGGAGGTTTTCAGCTGAACTCGATTAGATTCCCATTGATTCTTTTGCTCCGGAGTGTTTGTACAATTATACGCGTACCATTAAACGTTGTACAATCCGATTTTCACGAGAATACTATTATGTAGGAGGTTTCCATTGGTCTTTTTGCTTTAGTCCTCTTCATCTTTTGTTCCTTAACTTTTAGCAATTTCGTTCAGCAAAATGTTTACTGGTATTTGAAGTTTACGAGTGATTTGTTAAAAGTAATAACAATCAAAATTATTGCCACGACTCTTGTGTTTCTATCGATCAGAAACAAAGAAAATAAAGCTGCTTGTAGCAGAATTTTAAAAACTTGTAGTCTGGTAACAGCACGACGAGTAACAGTAATAAATTCTAAGCTGCGAACCGCTATGAACCTTCGCGAATCATTAAATACCAATTTACGGAAAATAATTTCGATCGACCTCTACCGACCCTCGTCTCCCAACCCCCCGCGCGTCCTAATAGCATTACACTAGAAAAGCAATTAGCTATAGCTTTGATCAATTAAACAGAGATTATCGCATTTATCATTTTCTAATTGGTCACGTGTAATCCTAGAGAACGGATGTTTTTACTTGACGGCGGAATTATTCCATTAGGGAATGCGGAGTCACGTATCGAGGCTAATGGCGACCGCGTGCCGTAATTACAGTTACTTACTAAATGACTGTAATTACCTTATATCGATTAATATCTTGAATCGATGCACAAGTAACGCGATGGAAGCAAATTATCATAAATAACCTCGTTACTTATGCATTACTGTAACAGCCTGCCAAGTTGTAACACCGCTGAAAAAATAAGGTGATCGTGTTACCGAGGGGTCAGCTTTAATGAATGCAATTTTAGATAAAGCTGGAAACATGAAAATGTAATCGTCACCCTTTTTCCCTCGATCGCTCACTTGCACTTCTTCAACACCTAGCTTAAAACATATGTTACAAGTACAAACGCATTATTATATTTATTAAAAATACTAAACAACGTAATCGCAAGGAACGTACAGGAAAAATAAATTTTCGAATGTCGAAATGAGAAAATCAACGCTCTTGCATGCTCGTCCCGCGTTATCGAGCGGCGGCGTTTTGATTCGCGAAAATTCCGCCTTCGCAGAAATCCGTCGGGGTAGTTTTCGTTCCACTGGTCGTATCGTTCCCACGTTACCCCCAGGGGGTGGCAGCGATCTCCGAACAACCCCCTCGCCGCCTTTTTCAAGGTTCGTTTCCTCGAAACGACGCGCGACATTAACCGCGCGCAGAAATACCATTCGTTTCGCCGGAATATCTACAGTCGTTGTACAAAGTATTCGTACACATTAAAAAAACGAATTGCTTTTTCAAAATTGGACCCAGCAGCTTGAGTTTCTTTTCAGACGTTAGAAGGATTAGTTTACTAGCTAATGTGCAAATAATTTTTTTTTTTAATTGTTACTGGGGTCGCAATTGCGAAGGAAATAGTAAAGGTTACGATTTTTTAATTTTTTATCTGTATCTGTAATGAAAATTTAGAAGGCGCCGTTGGTAGGTCTAAGTAAGTTATATACTTGTACAAAGTTTCATCGAAATCGTTCAACGATGTGTTACGAAATATATAATTGATTGAAAATAGCAAAAATCGTAAGAATCTTCGATTTAAATGAATTGCAAACCGTAAATGTTCATATATATAACTTACTTAGATTTACAAAATACACGTTTTAAATTTTCATTACGGTTACAGATAAAAAATTTAAAAATCGTGGTCTTCGCTGTTCCCTTCGTAATTACGACCAATAAGAATTACAAAAAAAATTATTTACACATTAGCTAGTAAACTAACCCTTCTAACGTCACAAAAATACTCAAGCTGCTGAGTAAAATTTTGACAAATTTATTAACGAATAAAAGGTGTACGAATACTTTGTACACCGACTGTATGCGCCGAAGGACATTCCGAGGTGAAAGCAGATGCCGGAGTCACGGACTCGACAAATACACGCCGTTCGAGAAACATTTATGCTCCTAAGATCCTTACAAATCGAAATGTCCTTCATTCCTTGTAACCTCGTTTCAAATAGTTTTCTCCATTTTCATCAATCTTATAAGGAAGTATTAAAAATACAGTCTATGATTTTTGAAGTTATGAAGAAATATTAAAAATTGCTTGACACATTAATTACTGTCAAGTAAGTATATAGCCAGTAATTGGATCCTCGAAAATTTAACGTCCTCTAAAGAGACAGATGAGTGGGCAAGAGTCCGAAATCTTTCGTGCGCGGCGCTAAAGAGGAATCGAACTTTTAATGACGAGGGCGCGGAGTATCCTTACAGAGAGGCGAAACTTTCGGTCGGAACTTTTGATGTCGGTGTCCCCAAATTGGGGGACCTTGAGATACTACTTAGAGAGCCCAGGGTTGCTGGTTTTTTAGTGGGCTACGTATCTCTGCTTTTCCATCGGCTGAAAGAGAAAGAAGAAACTGTGTACGAAGTATTCAGACCGTTTTGAAAGACCGTTGAAAGCGCCGCGATATTCAACGGAGTTCGCATTATAACCACACTGCGGAAATGTTTATGCAATTTCCAGTTTTTCAGCAGGGATTTGAGAATCCTGACGTCAAATAGAAAATCAGCCACTTCGTTCTGAATCTATATTATATGTACAAACATCCACAAATTCATGAATACATGGTCTCCTATCTGGCAATTTTTCTTTCTCTTTCAATTTCTGGCAAAAAACGTTTATGCAATTTCCAGTTTTTCAGCAGGGATTTAAGAATCCTGACGTCAAATAGAAAATCAGCCACTTCATTCTGAATCTGTATAAATGTACAAACATCCACAAATTCATGAATACAAGTCTCCTATCTGGCAATTTTTCTTTCTCTTTCAATTTCTGGCAAAATTCTACTTGAAATATACAATGCAGAGAATTTCAACGTACGTTAACCATTGCAGTAAACTGTATAAACGCGTAGCAAAGAAGTAAATAATTCAGTTAACGCTATTTCCATTTTCCTTACATCGATCAGGTGTCCGATCGCCGCAGTGTATTTTTATCGCGTTCGATGTTTTCTTGTTGTTATATTCGGAGGAAGTAACTTCGATAGTCCGGTGCACACTGGGAATCAATTTTCCAGAAAGTCCATTCGGGAATCGCTGGGGCTTCCTTCGTTTCTGTTGTCGAAGGACACGCGGATTAGCTCGATAATCCTTCGGATGTATGGGCGATTCAACAAGGAGGTAGGTAGAAAATAAATCGAACGACGACTTTAGTACACTTTTATCCTCGTGAGCCATCGAGATTTATTAAACGGGGTACATCGGTCTCTATATAGTTCCGTTTTCGCGACGAGAGCCCGCCTTAAGCTACGAGATAATTTATTTTATTCGAACATGCCGCCGCGCCGCCGGGCAAGGTGTGTGTGTGTATGTGTGCGTTGCGTTGTCGAGTGAAATAAAATGAAGACGAGCCGCCCGACTCTGATATTTATTCCGTTCAACTAGCTTGATTATCGGCACCTGTACAATTTCCGCTTTTAGAGAGATCTCGATCGGCTCCCCGGGCGAGGAGAATCTATTATATCTTCGGGCGAATTTTATCGAATTATCTACAGTCTACGGGAACTCGATTATCAACGCTTCTTTTCTCGTCGAATCTCGATAACAATCACGAACAAACAGCATTTGCCTCGTACAAAAATGTGAATAAAATAATAACAGTGTTGTCTATATTAAGAAAACACGAACAGTTTTGTACATAGGATTGTCTGTAAATGAAACGAGTCTTATCAGAAGCACCAGAAGCCTAATAAAAACAGATTTGCGACCCGAACGCGACAAAGTATACTTGCTCTAAAACCCATAATGTACGCGTTCCTTCGTACCGAGAATGATATATCTGAAGCTGCCAACAGATTAACAGCCGAGAGCGTAAAATAATACCTTCCGAAGATTGATACTGTGTACGGACTACTTAGAAAAGTTTTAGGTTTCCCTTAAAGTTCTGTACGACTACATATTTTTCAAGCTTATGAATTCTCGCGGACTGTATGCAATATTCCGGTTCGTGTGGAATCGGCTTTGTTGCGAAAAGCGTGCTGCAGTGTCATGCAAAAGGCGTTTGATGTGAAAAGAGGAAAAAGTTTACTTTGTTATGTTGTTGGATTCGAAAATGCCAGCAAACTGCGATGAAACTATTGAATATCTCGCGAACGAACGTTTACAAAAATATTCAGATCTTGAATGGCATATTGTCACTGTTAAAATTTTAACTGTTGTAGCAGAATGATTCTATAAAAGAAAGAGTCGAGAAATCTTTCGACTTGCTCGACAGCGTATCAGATAATTCTAAAGTGCAAAAGTAGGTCTGGCCCCCCCAACAAAAAAGCGAGAACTCCGATAAATCGATGACATCTGTTCCATACTATCATTAGGTAAGCTCCGAAAAAATTGCAAATTCAATCGGACGTGTTCTCCATTTTCCTGATTGAAATACGCGTCAACGTCAGAAGTCCTGACGCGACGCGGCGGATATAGGTCTGGCATCGATACATCGCGCAGAAATAATTAAAAAAACATAATCTCGGATGCTTCGTTGAGGTCCGTTTAATATATCGGATCTCCGTAAGTTCGGTCGCAGCGGTGGTGCTCCTCGCCGCTCCGAAAATAATGAAAGTTTTCTAAAGTGGCCTAAATATTTATCGAACATCGACCGGTTGTTCGCGCTTCGAGTTTACCAGGGGGTGGATTCGAAGGGACGAAGAAGGGGGTTTCGAGAAGCTTGAGCATTTAACCGGTCGAAGCCCGGCCGGTGTCAGAGTTCCATTAAGGAATGCTTTTTCTCTTTCCCGTATTCGTTCGTCTTCACGGAAAACCGAGCAGCAACTTCGTATTTAAAAGGAAGGAGAGTTTATTCCGGGCAGAAACTTTTTTGCGCGTGCTGCTCCTCGAGAGCAGAGAGGCCGGCGAATGAGAGGCTACAAGAGATAGGAGAGATAGGAGAGAGAGAGAGAGAGAGGAGAGAATGAAGAGGCGGGTGAAAGAAACGCGGCGAGCACGACTCCTTCCAAGATGAGAAAAGATCTTCGTTTCTCCCGGGATCTCGTTACTCCCATCCTCGAGGCTCTTCGAGAGATTACTCGGCTAATCCCGTATGGACGACAACGAGGGGAACGAGGACGTCGCCAGATGAGATCGAACGACACAGTTAACGCCGTTTTGATCGCCACCCGAAGCTCTGGTTGGAATTTATTAAAATCTCGCCCCCAACGCACCGCCGCGCCGCGAGAGTTTTTATTCGATGGGTTATTTCGCGGCGACCTTGTTATCGTGGTTAATGCAATTCCATAATATCAGCGCGAGCAATGTGGTTAGCGATGCCTCTCGAATCCCTGAAACCGCGTCTTTAAAATCTCTTATGATAATGCCGATTCTCTCTGTCCCGGAGACGTTATCGCTCAAAGCGGAGCATAATTTTGAATATTTTAGAACGCCTTTCTTCCTCGTACAATCGACACCCTCGGCCCATTCCTTTCATCGGGGAATCCGCCGGCTTGGCACTTGCGGGATGAGTAGTGGACGCTGAGCCAGCATTTCCTTTTTACTATTACTAGTCACGACGGCGTGCGTATCTACGGGAGAAAGATAGGTCACGGCTCCCCGAGATCTTTCACTCGCTGTATGTACAGCGGCTTGCATGTATGCCTTGCACCTCTGCTTTGAAACCTGTAACCTCAATTCGGAGACCGAGGACGGTCAAAGTCGATTCAAATCTGTTTTATTCACTTTCCATTCCCGATCAAATCTCGCCTGTGAGAATACGAACCGCTTAATGTGTCTTTCGATACTAGTCTGACCATATAGTGTCTCATACTACTTATTTAGTCAGAGTCTGTTCATCGCGAACTGTTCTATGATCTTCAATCCTAAATTAAATTTCTCTCGTTTTAAACAGCTGTCTTAGCAAACTGTCTAACACAACACGATATATTTTATCAAACGCTCATAAACAATAAGAAAAACGTTCGTCCAACTTCACAGTAACTGTCAATTCAAAAATAATTATCACTTCCAGAAGAGACACAACTCAGATTTTTTTCATTGCGAACAGTTCTATGATCTTCAATCATAAATTATATTTCTCTCGTTTTAAACAGCTGTCTTAGCAAACTGTCTAACACAACACGATATATTTTATCAAACGCTCATAAACAATAAGAAAAAAGTTCGTCCGACTTTAGTGAGTTTGAATCCAAAAATAATTATCACTTCCAGAAGAGACACAATTCAGATTTTTTTCATTGCGAACAGTTCTATGATCTTCAATCATAAATTATATTTCTCTCGTTTTAAACAGCTGTCTTAGCAAACTGTCTAACACAACACGATATATTTTATCAAACGCTCATAAACAATAAGAAAAAAGTTCGTCCGACTTTAGTGAGTTTGAATCCAAGAATACTTATCACTTCCAGAAGAGACACAATTCAGATTTTTTTCATTGCGAACAGTTCTATGATCTTCAATCATAAATTATATTTCTCTCGTTTTAAACAGCTGTCTTAGCAAACTGTCTAACACAACACGATATATTTTATCAAACGCTTATACAGAATAAGAAAAACGTTCGTCCAACTTCAGTGAGTTTGAATCCATAAATCCAGGAGGGAAACAATTCTATCTCATTAATAACGTACACACTAAAAACATCACTACCTTTGAACTCCCTTAAACAATCCTCTTAACAATCCTCACTGCAGCCACTCGCTTTGAACAATCTACAACACACCAATACGGTATCCCCAGCATACACACGCACACGAGCATAATCCCTTTGCCTTCCTCCTATAGTTCCATCCATCGATTACTGTGCATTTGTTTGAACGTGAACGAAAGTACAAAAGATGACACGAGAGGTCGATATATCAAATCGAATAAATAAAAGCCGTAAGAGAAGAAAAGAGAAGAATAGAGAACAAGGTGTAGAAATATGTTTGTGTATGGATGTGGTCTGTAACGATGGGGTTCGTGTATTTTTATTAATCGTCCACCGAAAAGCATATACGCGGCGGTTCGTTATGGTTCGAGCTTACTTGGTCATTGTCTTCCAGTGGCGCGTACCGGGAATTTAGCCGAGAGATTTAGTGTAAAACGGTGTGTGCGCGGGGGTGGGGAGAGAGGCGATTGATCGTGAGAGCGCGCCAGGTGCGGAACTACGTTGGCGCAAGCAGCCCCTCTCCACACAGAAGGGCTACCCATCGCTGACTTCCTAATGAATGGTCGGCGATTAATACGGATTAGAAATGGTGTGTATCGTTCGCTCCTCTGCATAAAGGGATTCGCGTCTTTGGGTCGTCCATACGGATTTGTCCGGTAAGATGTAACTCGTGATCACGATAAAGTAACCGTGGTGCGAGAGCTACTCCGCGTACCATCCAGAAAACCGTACCGTGAATTAACGGATTAGATTCTTTCATTACTTTACGATCCTCTAAACTTTTACCGACCGGCTAGGTTGCATTTGCTTCGACAGATTTACCGTGGAATTGCCAACGGGCTCCTCGAACGTATTACGCGAACTTCCTGTCAACAACCAGTTCAACCTGCTCGTCAAACCTTTTGTTTGCCCAACAGGAGAAGGATCAAATTCACTATGAAAAAAACCGATCAGCTTGACGTTATTTTTGACTGTATCCCACCGTTCCGATGATCACGAAAATTCATATTGGATCGACGTAAACAAAGTTTTATTAAAAGTTTCATTAATTTATTCACGAAGAGCGTACTTCCGGCGCGGGCGTGCGGATCCGTTTTAATTAATATCACATATTTTTCGACGACCCACGCGCAAAAGTATCGGGAAACGTGAATTACAAAATTGCGAATATAACAGAGAAGTTGTTCGGCTCTTTTAATATCGCCCTGTTCGAAGCCTCAGCGATTTTTCGTCGAAAAAAACGGCGATTCGCGAAAAATCCGCGGTCGGAAACAATCGCCGGTTTGATTTCCTGGTAATTTACGATAAAACATCGCGAGCGGTCTTGCGCTTATCGCAGACGCCATAATTGCACGATATCCGACGGATTGGTGTGCTGTAGTCGATTTTGCTCCATTGGGGGTTATTTACCACGGCATCTCGCACCTCCCTAAATCGACCATTCGATTTGATACTAATTTCCAACGCTGAACGTAAGTATCGCGTAATTAACGCGCCTCGTTCCGCTGTAATTAAGCCGCTTTCGCGCGAATTGAATAACCCGCCGCATACATATACGTGTATATGTGTATGTATATGTATACACCGTGCGCCAGTACACAATGCGCTCGCGCGCGGCTTGTTTAATTAATGCCGCAACTTTTCGCCAAAGTCACGAACATCCGGCAAAGTTGCGTAATTGTTTAACAATCGAACCGTCGTCGAACCGACATCGACGTTTCCATCGCGTTTTGCTCGCAAAACCGCTTTGGGTCGACACGAATCTTGGTAACCGACTTAAATTTCCTTGAATAGGCTAGATCGCAGTTTACCGAGCTTTTCTAACACCCAGCTTTCAAAGTTCTATTTATTTCATCCTTCCTTCGGACCTATTCTATCACTAAAATTGCGAAGTCTGTAATTTTTAGATCTTAAACATATTGGCTAGAGAGAATTTTTGATTTGTACGTCTTGTAGACAACAATGGAAACTCTTTTAGAGTAATTTAACCCTTCGTAACCTTTCGCAATTCAATCATATACAGTGGGTGCAGATAGTATTCGTACACCCTTTAAAACAGAATAACGTTTTTATAATTGTACTAAACGGCCTGATTTTTTTATAATCAATTAGAAGGTTTACGAAATGATATGCAAAAAAGATTTCACAAAAATTGTAATTTACAAGGTTACATGCAAAAATGAAAAAGGCATTTTTTAAAAACTTTTTTGTTTGGGCATTTCGTAAAACAATACTTCTAATTGATTATAAAAAATCAGGTCGTTTGGTACAATTATAAAATAGTTATTAGTTTTTAAAAGGTGTACGAATACTTTGTACACAGCCACTGTGTATGTTATTCTTAAAATATTTTATTCCGTAAGATTAACATCGAATAAAATTTTCAGTAATAAAAGCTGTAACAATTATAATATACTGCTTTCTATAATTGTGATGCTCATTGATTACAGATACGTACTGTGCAAAATGATGAACAGAGGAATAGACTGTTTGAAAACATTCCGAACGCAAAACAATTGCGAATATTTTATACGAGATTCCTGCATTCGGAACGACAATAAGATACGATGTCATAAACACGTTCCCATGCCAAACACAGTAAATCCGTGAAAGTATTCAACCGTTTTGCAACTCACAATTTCCCAAACATTCATCTCTTTAGCATCAGAAAATTTTATCTCGCAGCTTCAAATGAAACGTAGCGCAGAGAAAGTTCCCGTGAAAAAGTTTGTACGGTGCACGAGGCCGCCTATCGAAATTCCTACCTCGAGCTACGCATTTGCATTCCATTCCGAGTTTCAAAATTCATATCTCCCGAAATCTGTTTCAACTTTCCGTCCAACGTCCTATGATTTTGAGTTTCGATGTATGGATCCATCTTCCTGGGAGTTTACGTAGAAGCGCAGGCGAAGTCGTAGCAGAACCAGTTTTTCGATGAAAAATGAAATATGCAAGAACATTGAATATTGGACAGTTATTGTGTAAGATCAGCGTTAGTTGCGTATTGTACAGTTATCTGAGAATGTGCAAGTCGTAGGCTGTCCTATTCTACCTGCCTGTCTATAAACTGTCCTGTTCTACTTCTCACAATATAGACCGTGCAATTATATGGTTGGACATCTATTTAAATGGCATTGTGACACCTGTCTGGTCACAGACTTTCCAATTCTACTTGCTTGATCATGAATTCTGAATTGGGTGGGTATAATTTACCCTTTTCTACGTTTCTGACCATAGACAAATCGTATTCTATCGGCTATAGTTCCTAATTGCTTGATTACGGGTTGACTCTGTTCCCCCTATAAATTAAAAGGTCCTCTATTTTACCACGCTTATATTAGCTTGCCGTTGTCGTTGTATGCGTCAAATCGTGTAATCGAATTTTAAATCACGTCCCGATGAGCTAGAGACTTGAAACTTTAAACATAGCTCAGAGCTGGATGACAATGCAATATTTAAAAAAACTGTGCGTCTAGGAGAAAAAATTTTTAATATTAACCATCACACCTCGCTGCGCGACGCTCGGTAGTACATCATCACGTTCAGCCATCCCCACTCCGCGCGCCAGAGCTCCCTACTCCACCACGTGTTCCCACTCCACTGACCCACTTCGCACCGAAGGAGCTCAATGTGGTTTTCCGTTCATTCAGTTCCATGTCGGACAATTTCGGACTCCATCAAGAGACGTCGTCTCTCGGACTCATCCCCTCATTCTTTCTCGCGTATTTCTATATACCTTGCGTTTCTATATCTTACTATTTCATACCAGTATTACTATATCTTGCGTCCCATTTAAAAAAGACTAAAAAGTAGAAAATAAAAAAATATTATATATAAAAAAAAACTTTTTAAAAACCACGCTTATATTAAAATGTACTAAAAAGGAGAAAATAATTTTTTGAGGCATTAGTGACTATAAATAAAAGCGCGGAGCGCCCACGAAGATTACGTCAATATAGCTTAGCGGTCCACGCGTTTATTTATAGTCACTAATGCCTAAAAAAATTATTTTCTCCTTTTTAGTGCATTTTAATATAAGCGTGGTTTTTTTAAGAAGTTTTTTTTTTACAAACGTTATGATGATTAGACTGCGAATCTTTATGCAAAATAGAAATTGTCTGCATCGATTGCAAAAAATAGAAACTACATTGAACGTTGTTTCTTCCCGTAATGATTTTAATAGAGGAGAAATCATATATTGACGTCTTCAATTTAAAAAATTTTCCAACAATTTCGATTTTCATCTAGTCAATTTTCCCATAAATGCATAAAAATGCGCAGTCTAGTTATGATCATTAATAAATTTATGAAATAGGAGATGTTCTGCTTGGTCTAACTGACGGATGACACAGTTCGGCGAACGAGAGGTGTGGTAAAATGGCATCCGAGCGAGCGACGCGCAAATAAACACGGGGTTTCAAATGGCGCGCGGTGGCCCCGCAGTTTGCCGAGGAGCCAATTAATTTTCGGATCGTGGGAATCATTCTTGATCGAGTTACCGGCTCGTAAGCAGCTCGAAAATCGTTACCGGGCTCGAGGCAGAGGCTCGTCGCGCCCTCTTCCCCCCCGCGCGCGGATTGCTGGATGATTTGCGGTGGTAATGAACATTTCAATCGACGACTCGGTGCATTCAACCTCGAAGCGGCGCGATTTGGCCCCGCTCCAAAGCCATTAAACCTCGTCTTATGGCCTTTTTGCCTGGCCTTGCCTCCGCGCGCACTTTTGTTTGGTCGCATGATAACAATGGGACGATGGAAAATAATGAGAGAGGTCTCGCCTGGCGAGCCTGCGAACCACCCACGCGAGCATCAGACGTCTACCCTCCCTTCAACCACCCCCGAATTGAAAAACCTTGAGTGTATTTACGAAAACAGCAGGGAGAAAACGAAGAACAAAGAGAGAGAGAGAAAGAGAGAGAGAGAGAGAGAGAGAGAGAGAGAGAGAGCGTTGGTTTTAATTAAGTTGAATGTTAAAGCCATGGCGCATCTTTGCCGAGACTTTATTAATTTCGACGGAGATGTTTCAGTCGTGGGGACGTTTCCATTTAGACTTCCGTCGACGACGGACGTTCGAAAGGGAGCTTTCTGCCCCACAGACTGAACTTCGTTAAATTATTAAAGCCGCTGTTTATGCTATTCACGGTAAAAATTTCTGTAAACCCGGCATCTCAAGTGCCGGGCTGTTTTCAGAATTATCGGACACGGTTTCGACGACTTTTATCAGGATTAATTAATTCGTTTTGTGGTAGGGTAGTAACGATATGTTAGCGGGACCACGCAGATTAGTATGAAATACTTCAAGGGACGCCATTCGGAAATATAAAATCAAGAAAAAGTAAAATAGCGATCAGCAGAAATACACGGTCCTGATCCTTGTACAATATTTCCGTAAATCGTATAAAATTGTGAGACAGTATTAATTATTATTTGTCTCCAACTTGGCTTGGCTGGTTTTGAAACACTTTTAGAATTTGCTTGCAAATGCTGCTATCACTGTTTGATTACAAATTGATCTATCCAGACCGTTTCAACTTATCTAAACTAAATTCTAATTAATTGTATATTATGAAATGTATTATAAGTATGAAAATGTTTCTTTGTTGCAGATAAAGCACCTTCCGAGGCCTCTTTCAGGGGGTTAGAGTACATAACGATAAACTTTACGAAAGGAGAACGAATTCAGAGCACGCAGGAATCCATTGGCTTGCAATTTAGGACGAGACAGCCGAATGGACTTTTATTTTATTCTGGTAAGTTGATTAACAATATCCTATCTTTCTATTTCGCCGACGCTGACATAATACCTAAATGTTCAGTAATTTATTAAATGCAAAAAAGTAAACAATACGTTCAGTAATACTGTAGCAATTTTTAGTGGCGCCCCAGAGTTAATTTTTGTCGTTGCAAAGATGGAATGTTGCTTCGTACGTTTACCTCGTAAATTGAATTCGAAGAGAGCCGCGTCTTATCGATCGGACGTTCGCGAGTAAATTTTTCCAAGTGGGAAAAATAAAACCCCATTATGCGCTCGTCTATGTTTCTACGATACGCTGTAACCCATGAATTCCGTTCGCTGCACGCCGAAAACGTTCCGCGACTTTCGTATAAATTAAATATACATAGGACTAGCGAAATACTCGCGACGGGACGCGACGGTCGCATTGCAGCTGCAGCTTCTTACATCGTTTCTCCGTTCCGTAACCGTAACAGAACCCGCCTCCAGGAAAAGAAGACTGCGTGCAAGTGGACCGTGAATTGATAAAGTATGGACACAGCTTCCTAGCTGCCAGCCAAATCGTACCATGGAACCAGAGATTAATCTTTAATGACAACTTCTCTTGAAAAGTTATTCACCGCGATTCTAACGTCGTCGTCGCGAATCGTTAGACCCAACATACGAAACGTCAAGTAAAACAATTTTTCAATGCGCATACCAACATTTGCACCTTAATTCTTTGTTGATAGGGATTCGGGTGCACTTAGTCAACCTTTCGCAATTTATTTTGATGTCTTTAATCTAAATTTGGATGATTGCATACGTTCGTGCCCGATTTGAAAATTAAATTCAATGGTTAAATTTTAAATATTGGTTAAATTAAAATTAAAAAATGGTCAAACTTTCTACAATTAGAAAAGAATGGTGACTATATGTATAGTTGATTAGTAAAGTTGTATTCTTTAAAATTTCACCATTGAATTTTATTTTGAAATATTTTGACTAATGAATTGAAAAGATTGGACAACCTTTTCTTCTAGAATTTTATACAATCATCGTGACTGTGAGAACTGGTTCCTTTTAATACGTTTTATTATTTATAGATCCGGACCGTTTCGATAAGATCCTCTTTGTCAGATATTTTTAATATCCTTTCGATCTTTCGTTTCATCAATTTGGACGGACTCAATATATTTGTCCTGATCAGATAAAATTAATATGGTCGACATTTCGAACGCTGAACCGTTCTGGTTGTCTATGCGATTCCAACTGCGCAAGGAATCCCCTTTAATCCGAGGGTATTGTTAGGAAGGACCATTGTCTACTTGTGTCCCCTCAAAAGGTGGAACTCATGATTTACTCCCTGAAATCAAAGTCCTCCTCGGAAGAGAAACTCCCCGAGTAGTTAAATCCTTCAGGAACTATGCCTTTGTTCTCTTGCTTGCGGTAGCTGCTAATCGGTAATAGTGTCCTTATGTTTATTTGATTCGCTGTTCCTAGGGCGACCTCTATCGAAAAGTATTCAATGAAACTTGCCGATCGTCAAAGATATTTCCATTGAAACGACCCTCAAGAATTACATCGATATATCCACATAATTGAAACATTTTTCATCAGCTGTGGAACTATCCGACACAGTGTTGCCATCCATTAATTACAAACTGAAGCAACAAATTTGCTTTTTGCAAAAATATAAATTTATTTTCTAAGAAAGTCCGATTTTCGAAAGCCTAGAACAGTAAAAGATTGACTCAGATGGAGGGTTAATTAAAACAAAAGAAAAACGACATTCTCGATAGAATTTCCCATTGAAGAACCGATCGTACACCATGGAAAAATCATAAAAAAATCAGCGGCTCGGCTTTTCAGAGAGCCTCGTCATCCAAGTGGAAGCAGCCGTGTGTTGCATATGGCAAAACGATCGCGGGTCGGTGTGCAAACAAGTGGGGCCTCGCCTAACAGCGGGGCAGCCCTAAAAATTTCGCGGCGCGCTCGAAACAATTTCGGCGCGGGCATATTTAACGATCACGGAACAATGCGCGGCGAGTAGCCGTGACGGGGTCACGAGCTTAAACTGCGAAACTGCCGGAAACGTAGCAGCCGGATGAGAAATGCAAGTAGGACAGGCTAGAGGAGAGAGAGGATGGGGTAAAAAGGACGGGGGAGGAGGAGGAGGAGGATAGTAGAAGGCAGGAACGAATGGGCACCGCTTCGGGTACACGCGGGTACTCGCGAACCGAGCCGAGAAAAACCGTGCTGTTCATTACGCAGAGAATTTATACGAGCCGATGGAGCGGTTCGTTTCTATTTCTCGGGCGTACCGTGGCTGCAGCTCCGCCAGGATCATTGAAATTCCTTGCTCGCCACCGAGGCCGGACGCGGTGTCTTAACTGGCCTTGTTTACAAAATAGTCAGCCCTGGAAATAATTATTCGTTGCCTGCGGAACTGCCATGTACTGCTGCTTTTTCTGCAGAAAATTCACCCCAGACTTTGCGATCGAACAATCTACCACGAAAGTAAAGGATCTTCCAATAAGAGCGATGCATCTTTCAATCGTCACATGTTATTTGTACCCAGTAATGCTCGGCATGTCATCATTAGACTGCGGATTTTATGCGTTTATGACAAAAAATGGGCACGTACAATTTAGAGCAGTGGACATGTTAAAAATACTTAAGGACACCAATGTATTAGTTTCAGCTTAATAGGACAATTGAAAGAAGAAATTTGCATAAAGATCCGTTGTCTAGTCATTATGAATAGACACTCAGTTGCTCATCGCGTTGGAATTATTAAAATTTATCGCTTTATTGAAATCGAAATTCAACGTTATGATTACATCGAGAAATACGACTTGAGGGGCCATGTTAAGTCTCTTGTTCATTCCAATAAACCACAAACTGTTAATGATCTTAAAGCAAACATAATTCGCGTTATCGGTGAGATACGACCTGATTTATGTGCCGGAGTCATCGAAAATTTGGTTTGTCGTGTTCACTCCACCAAACGCAATCGTGGTGGTCATTTATATGATATTGTATTTCATGTATAATGCCATCGAATGTATTCGAAAATAAAGCAGTGAGTACTAGATTACCTTCCGTATTTTTCGTTTCAATTCAAAGTTCTATCGCTCTTATTGAAATAGCCTGTATAAAGATCAAACGCTCGATAAAACAAAATCATTACAGTCACTCGAAAGTGTCATTCGTTCCCACTTAATTAACCAATAGATGTTTTCTGGAGGAACAGGATTGGAATTCTCTTAGATAATAATGGATCCAAAAAAATGGAGGATGTAGGTTAATCGTAGATAATAATTCAGAATCCACCGAACGGAGCTCGATGGGACGATAAAACAATCGCTGCCAAGGTTTAAAAGTTATCTTTTGTACGTGTTTCCGCGCTGGTCCAGCGGAACAAAAATCCGGACCGCGGAACATGGGGCCGACAGCGTTGTTCCGCGTGCCGGGCAAAAATGTGCATAATTTAAATGGGTGACCATAGGTATAGCTTATCAGGAGAACAAATGAGCGACCAGGGGCTAGTACTGCGGCGCAAGCAGATATGCGATGTACCAAAGTAGAACGTGAACTATGTGAGCGTGTGTGTATTACAGCATTGCGGATCGCGGCCCCGATGCGTGTAAAGGTTTCCAGTCCACGGTGCTTCCTCTCTGCAGCCTCTTCCTTCTCTTCCTTCTCTTCCTTCTATCCTTCTCTCCTCCTTTGCCTAGACTTTGGCCTCGCCATGCGGATGTGCAGGATATTTTCTTTCTTTTCTCGCGACACTTATCGTTCGATCCCACGCTTTATTATCTTCTGCGTTTACGGACGTGATACTTTTAGACTCTGGGCTGTTCTTAGCCTCGCCTCATACCTGATATAAATATCAGCATAAATGCAAGAATTTGTGTCAGTAAATTCATTCATAATGCTACCTTGTTACAATTAATTGTTAATTAAAATGTGCATTCTCCTTTCGAACTAGTCGACAACTTATTGAATAATATATTACGCATATTCTCGAAATTAAAAAGAAGTATGTGAAATTCTGCCAGGACAACTCACAGAGGAGTGTATGGAAATGAAGATGCGGACTCCCTTGCAAAAGCTGCCACATCTTCTAACTCAGCGGACATTTCTCAAGTTCCTTTCACCGATTTTACTTGTCACCTCAGACTAACAGGCATTCTCAACACTCGATCTTCAATTACTGGGCAAGGCACCATCAAGGGTGAACATTTTTCCAAAAATTCTACAACTCAAATCAAACTCCCTGGTTTGCTCAAAATTTTGATGACTACATTAAAAGGGGTTTTATATCCACAGTAAACCGTATCAGGGCCAATCATTATAATCTCGCTGCCTCTCTGTATCGAGTAAATATTGTTAGTGATCCTAGTTGTAAGTGTAATTATAGCTCCGAGGATTTAGATCATGTTCTATGGCAGTGTCGTCTTTATGATTCCCAAAGAAGTAAATTAGTAAATAAGTTGCGCAAAATTAAGTTTTTTCTATCCATTAAAAGCGGACATTTTCTTTGGCTAAACCTAATGTTAAAGTCTGCGAATATATCTTCCGGTTTTTAAACGACTGCAATCTACATCTCTAGCGATTATTAAGGATGTTCTGGAGGTATGTAAAAACGCAACAAAATTTTTGAAAATTTGACAAGATATAATTCTTACTAAATTAATGCAATTACCAAAGTTTGGGTTCGATTCACTTCGTTTAAAAATTATAGCAACTTAAAGTTTGCACAATTTAACACGTCTTCTTATGGAGAATTCATAAAATTGCACTTCAAACCCTATTTAAACCTTGACAAAACGCAACTAGAAACTCCAAAAATACAAAAATACACTCAAAAACAAAAATATACTCGTGAATGGCTTTCATTGCCAATATATTGATGGATTTCGAATTTCTTGTACTTTTGTCTCCCATTGTACCTCCAGAACATCCTTAAGTCTGTCATTGTACACTAACTGTAAGCCTACTGTATAATTGTTAAAGCTGAAATCAATAAAAAATATATATATATTACGCATAGTGTCCTCCTACATAATTCAGTATGCAATTTAATGTTACGTCGATATTTATGCAATAACGATGTAACCGCACCTGATAATTTTATGGTTTGGTTCATTTGGCGTACGGAAGAGTAAAATGTGGCGTATGTTTATATATTTGTTATGTGTCTTTATAGCTAAACATGATTAATGCATAAACGGTCGTTCCGATTGTAATACGTATTTTCAGTAGATTCGATAACGAATTTAGGGAATGAGGTACAAACATTCGTATTAATTTCGAACATTCACATTTTCATCGAGTGTATCTCTAACAAACTATAAAATTAGTACATTATTATATGAATTGTTTTCATAAGACTGTGCAAATTCACACACGAGTAAAATACTGAAATTGAAGGGATGAAACCACCCTCTAAACGCTTATACCCTCGACACGCTACCGAAAGATAAAACAAAAAGTGTAAAAATATGATAAAGTTTATTTTCCACGAGATTAAAAAACGTAAAAACTGGAAGGTATAGCTACCCTAATTTCAAATATCTTTCAAGCTATTTTATATTTCCGAAGTCCCAGTTTCCAGGGAGGAAATTTCATCCCTTAAACTTCAGTTTCAGCGTTTCGGCCAATATCAAAAAATATGCGTACCTCATTCTTGGCTCTTTCGCAAAGCCACAAAGTCTCATCAAAATGGTGAAGTAGGGGACACCGTAAATTCACAGTAAAATTTCGTAGATCATTTTCCAAAAGGGTTCACACATCCGACCATAGAACACAGTTCCCGTGAACAAACAGGTGTCGATTCTAATCCCACGTAGCAACGATTGCTGCAGCAAGATGCGACCCGGGTCTCCTCGGGTGCACATCGAACCGTATCTTCGTAGTTCTTGCACGGTACTTTTTCCCCATTCTATTTGACCCTTGCATTTGAACGCCCGGTGCGCGTCAAGGATTACCATAAATGAATAAACGCTGAATTTTAACCGAAGCGCACCACCAATCGTCTCGTCGACGTGCCAGCTTTCGTTGTTCCGCGATAAAGCTTTACATCTCCCTCGAATTTCAATTCTAGTCACTTTACATCGCGGCCGTTATTCCGCGACGGGGAACCGATGGAAATCGAAAATAAGATATCGCGAATTCTTCCCGAGCAATGCACCCGGGGAAAAAATCGATCGCTAATCATTCGCGTTCGATAACAATCGAGAATGCAATAAACTCTGGGAATTTGGAATATTTATGCACTGGCCACGCGAACAAGCCAATATGAAAAATACCTTTCTCAAGATTTTTCTCGACGATTGGAGTCGCGCGATTTTTAATAATCTCCGAAGCATTTTCTGAACCATTTTGATTTCTACAGTCGCACGTCATTGGTCAAAGGTCCTGCAGTAAAATTTTCGAACTGAGAAATCAATTCTAGAGAGGCGAACAAGTGTTTTATATTCTAAATAAAATCATTTTCCGAATGCACCAATCGTTGTTACGGTTCATTTGATTGAGGCTTACAGTAAGGAGCATAACTGATTCCACACACTTTAAATCAGATCAACTTTTTTATGAATGGACCAAACGACTTCCGTTTCACTGTAAGGCTAGAAGAATTAGTTCAGTAAATGATGTGTAAAGAATATGTTTTGAAAAAATTCATTTGGACGGAATTGTGAAAAACAATAGTAAAAATTGATTTTTACAACTTCTTACCTGGGCCCCAGTAACGAAAATTCAAATAAATTATATACGCTCTGAAAATTTCATTGAAATTAGTTAATTGCTTTGCGAATTATAAACGATCAAAAGTGGTAATTTGTAGTGTACGATAAAGTGGCAAGTTTTACCACTTTCGATCGTTTATAATTCGTAAACCAATTAACCAATTTCAATGAAATTTTCGGAGCGTATATAATTTATACCAGTTGACAAAACACATTTTTTGAATTTTCGTTATTGGGCCAGCTAAAAAGGTTGAAAAAATCAATTTTTAGTATTGTTTTTCACAATTCCGACCAAATGCATTTTTTTAACTTATTTATTAGACGTCATTTACTAAACTAATTCTTCTAGCCTTACAGAGAAATTGAAGTCGTTTGCTCCATTCATATAAAAGTTATTCTGATTTAAAGTGTGTGAAATCAGTTATGCTCCTTACTGTACGTATTGTATAAAATTCATTTCTGGTGAACAGGTTCCAAAATTAGTAGCTGCCACTTTTTAATTTCATTGAACAGCGGGTTCTAAAAATGGGCAAAAAAGTCAGAATCAATGTTTCAATACCAATGTTGGTATCGCGTCACTCAGTGCAAGCGTTAAAATATATTCGGTGCTTAAATAACAGCTGGAAGTGGTTCCTTTATGGTGTAATCCATCTTCCGTGATGCCGATGACACAGTTACGGTCCACTTTGACGCGTCCAAGTCGAAAGGCCGTTGTCGAGTGTTTTTTCACTTCTCCGCCTATCGATTTCAGGGTGGATTAAATCTTGAAACGACGTGTATAAATCGTTTGTGCCCGCTTACCATTAGTTTCGGTGCTTTTCGTTTCGAGAGCGGCTCGGAGAGCCCCGCTAAAGCGACTGAGCTCGTCGTTAATAATTATCGTGCCGACCGAACTGAAAAGCCCGTAGATTATGGCCGTATATCGGCCAGCCTCGAAACGATCCGAGGGATTAAGACGTGGCGAACGATATTTTATCTCTGTATTTTTTTTTTGTTGTTTTTCGCGCAGGACTGACCGCCACGCCGGTCTTTGTGTTTAGTATAATTACGGTCGCCTAACCGGCGCGGCGTCAGCGCCAAATCCTCGTTGATTATCTCTTACACTTGTACTAGATTAACCCCGCAATCCCTTCGTGTGCTGCGGGCACTACGAGCCACCGTTTTCATGATAACTAGACAGCGGATCTTTATGCAAAATAAAAATGTTCTATCCGATTTGCAACAAACTGGAGCGCGAAATAGAAATTTATTTTCTTTCTTAATATGTTTAATAGGTCGAAAACAATACAACATTATTTTAAAATTCTTCTAATGTTTTCACTGTTTCGAATTACACCTACTCATTTTTTGTGATAAATGCATAAAATCTCTTGCTGTCTAATGATAACGATACTACGAATCAAATTTTATTTAGTTTAACAGCTACTGCCCCAAATTACCAGAAAGCCACCTGATTTTTTGGTGAAATCTTATAATTATGTCATAGTAATGAGAAGCTGATGCACGATAGCATTTTAGGATTAATAAATGAAACCATTTACATGATTACATTCATAGATATATTATTTATTTACAGAAAAACGTAGTTATATAGTTTAAAACGAACTGCGAAATTTCCATAAAGCCACACGTTTTTTAAGTAGATAACCACAAGATTATCGAAAATTTCTTCTATATTTACAAATTAATACTTACAATATAATTGCCATTTCTTCGAGTAACGTCGAAAATTCGATTAGGCATTGACGAAATCAAAGTACGAAGAGTTTCTGCTTCGATGGATGTCCACGCTTCGTTCACCGCGATCCCTAACTCAGAAACAGAATTGTACTGTTTACAATTGCCATATACTTCTCTTGCAAGTATTCTCCAAAGATTCTCAATTGGGTTTAAAATATGGCGAACAAGCTGGCCATGTCAAAATCCTCATATTTTTGTTGTCTAACCACTCCTTTGAAAGACTCCACTGAAAAATGAAATTGTCAGTCTCAATTTCTTCTGTAAGTTGTATTAAGACCATCTCTTAATACGTATATTCGTCATTATATTGCATCGAATGAAAAAAATTCTGTTTCTAAATTTCAATTAGTTCGGTGTTTATCGCACGGTACTCGGTAACTTAAACACAGCGTAATTATGCAAAGAGACGTGGCTCTTGTTCGACTCTATTTATATGACACGGGAGTAATTTCGAAATGGCAAGTATTTACGGAGGATCCGTTTTTTTTGTTTCAGGAAAGGAAGATGATTATCTGATCATATCCCTGAAAGACGGTGGAGTCGCAGTGAGCATGACGTTGACTAAAGGTAGATTAGATCTCCACATAAAACCACCCCGGCTCCGATTCGACGATAATCAGTGGCACAAGATCGTCGTGCAGAGGCAGGTCCAAGAGGTAACGAGATTCATTTATTTCGTTTCACTGGTGATTCATCCAGAGTAATTAACCCGCGCGCATTCCCAATCCTCATTCGCGGGGAACATTATCCCACCAATAGAGAAATATTATTCGTCCCGAATTACTTTCATCCGTGAAAACATTCCTGGATTTCTTGTGAACGTTTCTATCGGTCATTCGAATCGATTGAAATTATAATTAGCTTCGAACATTCATCATCGGGGATAAACGAGTTCGAGATGAAGAGGATTCTCAATGGAGATTGTTGTTCGCGCATATTTTAATCCTGAAATGTTATGACAACTCTCAAACTCTTTTTGTTTCAATCGAAAAGTATATTTTTGTTTTAAAGAAACACTGCGTCCATATGTTCAGATTATACAATTGACACGATATGGTGTGGATACAAAGTTTATTGGATTAATGTGTACAGACAATATGAAATTAAATGTGTCTTGACCATCGAACTTTATTGGTACTATGGTTGTTCTTTCGATAAAGAACAGATTTTGTGAGAAGGTGACTCCTCTCAATGAAATAAATGAGAAAAGTTAACAGTGGAATATCCCGCATGGATGATAAATGACAAAAATGGCGTGGTGTCGATTGTCTCTATCCTCGAAGATCAAAGAATTCGAGAAACTTGTTCCCGTTGCTACACAGCAGCGAAAACGCGAGCGAATATGTCCGGTTCCAGTTGTACAATCTATTGTAAAACGAAATAGATTTTCCAATATCTGTTTCACGTCTTACTCGTAGTTTTGTGTCCACTGGGTAATCGAAAACACGTCAATAGTCAATACTTATCGGCACAACGAGCGGGCTCGTTAAATTTTATTGTAAAATACGATCATATCTAAACCGGAACTTCATCTATGTCGGCCCAGGTATTCGATTATCGAACGCAATCACAGGGAGTAGTTACACGTCTGTCCACGATTATTCGTTTTAGATTGAACGTGGAATCCTTTTAACTTAATACGAGCCACTGACAGTCCTAAGTATTAACAATCTGGGCGAAGTGTTGACTCATTACTAAAGCAAATACAAAAACTTGGTGTTCCAGATATTGATTTCTTCTTCTAACAATTATAATAATTTCGGGGGAATATTAATCAAGGAAGTTTCAATATACTTCATATTTCATGCACTCGATTTTCCCATAAGTAGACAGAATCTGCAGTTCCACTACCCAAAAAATCCGAAAATTTCAATTTCAGACATTCCAAAGCCTACAGTGAGCCACAAAAGTATTTGAACGCCCTTTAAAACAGAATAAGATTTTTTATAATCAATTAGAAGCATCGGTTTACGAAATGATATGCAAAAATGTTTTCCAAAAATTATAATTTACAAGGTTATATGAAAAATAAGTCATTTTTTAAAACTTTTTTTATTTGGGCCATTAATGAAAATTTAAAATATATTTTCTGTAGATCTATATAGTTATACACACGTTGAAAATTTCATCGAAATCGATTAACATACACACGAGTTAGAAGCGGTTAAAAATGGTGAAAATCGTAGTTTTATTAAATCCACAGAATCGTACATCTTTCGATGCGTGTCGTTTTCTCCCGTGTCAACCGATTTCGATGAAATTTTCAGCATGAGTGTAACTAACACAGATCTACAGAACATATATTTTAAATTTTCATTAATGGGGCCCAAATGAAAAAGTTTTAAAAAATGCCTTCATCATTTTTGCATGTAACTTTTCTGCATATAATCATATGCAAAATTTACATAACATGATCGTAAACCAATACTTCTAATCGATTATAAAAAATCAAGTCGTTTGGTACAATTATAAAAAAGTTAATAGTTTTTAAAAGGTGTACGAATACTTTGTACACCCACTGTTTTTTAAATTTTCATTAAGGGTCCAAATAAAAAAGTTTTAAAAAATGCCTACATCATTTTTGCATGTAACCATGTAAATTGTAATTATTGGAGAATCTTTTTTCATATCATTTCATAAACCAATGCTTCTAGTTGATTCTAAAAAATCGGCTCGTTTGGTACAATTATAAAAGAGTTATTCTGTTTTAAAGGGCGTTCGAATACCTTCGTGTGGCTCACTGTACATAAATTCTTATTTAGCACCACATTTCCCACCACCGCGCACCGTTCAGGATCGCATAAAGCTCTCGCAAACAGTGTGTCGTTCATCCCGAGTGTGTGGGGTGTGCAAGAAATCAAATTTTTTCCGGATGAACGTTTAAAATGGCTAATCCCTCTCCGCATTAACTCGGTTAAAATCGGTAACACACGGGATAGTTGGGTCGGTTCCGTTGTCCGGCGTCCCCTGTCCCGAGGCAAATAGATCGGCGAACGGACGTGAGGGCAATATCGTTAGTGTGTCCTGGGTATACAGCGGCATTCATCGCGTATTACGCGCCGTAGGATAGGTAATGCAATTATTTACGCGTTCCCGTCAACCGGTAGAGGGAGCCCGGTACACCAACACCATATACAGAGTTTATCGATTTAACTCCGGCTACGCGTTCACGATCCATGGGCGATCGGATCGATAGCGATCCCTCGCGATCGCTAGTCGATTGTTTTCGCGATACGTCCCCCTGCAGACTCGTAATTTCTGCTGTTTAAATTCCGATCGGGCGCCTTTGTACGTGTCGCGCCGCGTTCACCAAGAATTCCAATTGGCTACGGGCATGCACCTCTACACGTGGAACCGTGAAAGAAGCCGAGGAGATTTTTCTCAGCTCGTCTGAGCTATTTGCGTTCGGCGTACTCTTTCATTAAACGACTCCCGCTCTCGTAGAACGAGACTCGCGATTCTTGAATCAAGGGGTACTCTTTTGAACTTTCGAATTGTTTTCAGAACTAAACGTATTCGTTGATATTCGAAATACATGTGCGATTTTTTTCAAGACAATATAATCGAAATTACACGAGTTATATTAGGTGTGCAGATAAGGTCCTTCCCCTTTTTTCTACGATCATAACTTCTGAATGAATTGGAATTACTTCCGGATTTTGGTGTCGTCTGAAAGAGGGTTCTTCTAGTTTTAAGACGAGTCGTGATGAGCGCTCTAGGAGTTTCCAGTCCTATGCAACAATTTCAACTGCTCACTCTTTGCATTCCAGTTTAGGAAATCAGCTGTTGAAGCTATTGAAATGGTTTGTGCGGCATTGGGAGAGAACGTTGTATCTTATAGAACCCAAAGATTCAAATAGAATACCAAAGATTGGAAGACGGAAATTTTAATTTGGAAGACGACGATCGTTCAGGTGCACCGAGAAAGTTTGATGACGGTCAGTTAGAGGAATTGCTCAACGAAAATCCGAGTCAGACGCAAGGAGAATTAGCAGAAGGTTGAGAGTCACCAGACAAGATTTTATTACATTTTATGTACGTAGAATGTAATAAAATCTTGAATTTGGAAAAGATGGGGAAAGAACTAATATATTATTTTATGGGACATGTTTTGGGAAACAAGCTGGTTAGATAAACGATTCTCGTTCCAAGAAGATTTGGTTCAACAATGATTTAATGTCTCTAGTAACAAGAGAAACCAAACATTGACAGTTCCGGACACAAGTAAGGTGACAAGCCTCGAGGCTTGGGCTTGCCGGAGCGAGGTGTCGCAAAACGCTACCGAAATAATCAACAACTCTTTTTACAGCTGGATTACAGATATGATTCATGTGCCCCTCGGACAGGATTGATGATGGTTGGAATAGCGACGGCTGGGATATTGGGGGGTGTTGATTATTAAATGTGGCCGGCTCAGCGGATGGGGATGCAAATTCTGTGGTTTTGTCTGATGGGGATGTTAAATGAGAACGACTTGTTGATCACGGGATATAAAAAGCCTGGAGATTTGCTTGGACTAATGGATTCTGGGTGTATAGAGTGAAATGGGCTCTCGCGCGTACAGTATCGAACACCGCAATATAAGCGCGTATTTTACAGACTGTATCGCGTGCGTCACTGCGATATGCCACGGTCGCACGATCGACGCAGACTACCTGTTCGCTTAATTTAACGATCACTTAATAATTTCCCACGAAATGCGGGATTCACTGTTCGTTCTTTTACGAAAGCATCCAATTTTGTTCATAGCGGTTGAAAAAATGAAAATCTCATAACTAGACTGCGGATCTTTATGCAAAATAAGAATGTTCTGCATTGATTGTGGGCAGCAGGAGTAATATAAAAATTGATTTCATCCCTCAATGATTTTGTTGCATTAAAAACAACGTTGCAACATTCTTAAATTTTTCTAATCTGTTATTGTTTTATATTTCACTCAGCCAATTAAATGAATTAACATCCGCAGTCTACTCGTGAGTGTCCTTATTCCAAAAATTTTACCAGAAAACCTGAAAGTTATTTGTACTATTCGAACAATTAGAAAATAAACGCTTGAAAAGCGACTCTACAATTGAAATCGCTATAAAACGGAGTTCCTCGGCCACACGTTCCGCTCGATCCAGTGATATTGGTGAGTAGAGAGCAGTTGTGCGGAATCTGCTGGGAAGCTGCAGTTCTGGAAAAGCCGCAAGGCACGCGTCCTCGCAGCAGCTCGAAAGCCGCACGTCGAAAGCCAAGGCGGTGCGGACGCGGCTTTAGAAGAGGCACCGGGGCGGCTATCTATTTCTGGCCGACTATCCGTTATCTTGTATCGTAGATAGCCGCGCGGGGAATGCATCGCGGCGTGGTGCACGCTAACGATTTAAGGGCTGCGGATGTGCAAGGAGGTATCCCGCGCATGAATTAGGTCGCCAGTGCCATGCAGACCGGCTAATGTGCGCAGTAACGGCACTTCGGTTAATTTCCCCGAGCGCACGATGCTCGATCGTCCTGCCCGGTACGCCGCGCCGAGCTGCGCCGTAATCGCGCGATCGATTCACCGCTAAGTATCCTCCTAATGTTTAGCGCAAAAGATTGCACCTGCCGTCGTTTGTCTCGTAAACAGCATCTCATTATTTTTCGGGAATCTCGTTCGAAGCTTCAGTGACTACAGTCTTTTCGTTGCATTTTCTCCGCGATTGTTGGTGCCGGTTGTCTTTCGAAGGGCCAACCTGCTTTGAAAGTGGGTTTCGTCCGAGCCACACTTCGGTTTTATGAGATCGCCGATTAATATTGTCGCGTTCGCCGCAGTTTATCTCGCAAGAAGTGATACCATGCATTTCTCTGCAGTTATCTGTTACCGGTGATAGCGTGGAGAATGCAGCCGGTGCCACAGTGTACAGTCACGATTTAAGGATGCCGGATCCACCCCCATCCACAACTGCGTAACGTAATCCATTTCGTGAATCGACTTCGCCCGCGCTATTCGGACCGAAATTAATCGACCGATTTTTCACCTTTCATTCGCGAAAGAACTAACGGGACTTCCATCGAATTTCCCGGTGCTCTAGGTAACGATATTGTGTTCCAAATCGTGGAACTTTGCGCAACAGAAAATTTTCTGCCGGAATTCCAAGACACGCGAATCAGCCTTACTGAAAAGGCTACTCAGCTGTCGGGTCTCGCAATGAATTTCGACACAGGCTGCACTTAGCGTGAGAAGTGTCAACGCGAGCGTCTACTTTGAAAAATCGGCTCTCGCCACACCGCAGAATACCTGTCGGACAGGCCAGCGTGCTTGCGAGTCATGTTAAGAAATTTGAAACTTATCGGCGAAAGTTTGACAGTTTCAATCTAACCGGTCAGCCTGCGAATGTACGCAAGTTCACCGGTTCCTTCCTTGATAACTAGTTCACCACTTCCCTGCTCGTCGACGTCCGCCGTCGTCTTTTCCATTAGAAGCCTGCGAAAACTGTGTATCGCGAACTTCGGCTTTGCTTTAACCCTTACGGGACGCTGCTATTTTTACTTTCACCATAAATCATCTCTCCGAGGAACCCCTATTACATTTTAAATATGCAGAACGTTTATATTCGGACAGATTCTTGAAAAGGTATCAACTTCTCGAGGAGAAAAATTGGTCGCTGTTTCGGTGAATTATGGGTGAATAGTCTATAACTTCGGAATTAATTGTAGCACCACCTAAATGCGAAAAACGAAGACCGATCACCGTGAAATTAATTCCACTGGTCGGAGTAATTCTCTTTCATTCGATTCCCACGACAATGAGTTGGTCGGCCATTAGTACACGGTAATTCCTCCGAAAAGGGAAACGGTCAAAGTCGACTACGTAGGTTCTATATTCGTATGTGGTGCGCGTACCTACATTTTTCATCGTAACTATTCACCCCTGTCCCGTCGAATACCTTATTTCCTGTGGTAGGAATACGCGGCCGATGAAATAGTGGAATACTCCGCGTTCTCGTCGATTGGGAGTCAAGCTTTCGATCAAAGAGACGTGCATACCTCTCGCTCGAGTATGTCAATAATCGATCCGACGTCTTTTGCAGCGCGCAGTCGATCCTTCATGATTGATGAACCAACCACCGTGACGTCAACCGTTTATATTGGAAGTAACGCGACGCGTAGACGCCCGACGATCACCGCTAACAGAAACGGAATGTTTTTCAAACCCGGTAGAACAGTGTTTGACACTATGATTGTCTCGGCTGACAGCGAGTATCCTGTCTCTAGAGTCAGTTTATTATCGGCGGGAGCATCTGTCGCTAACAGTAACGAATAGACTCCGACCTCCTTCTTTTGCCCTCCATCATCCCACGATATTGTATATTTAATTTATTCTATCCTAATCCTTTACAAAGTATTTGATCATTTTCTACGATAAACAATATGATAAAATTAGGGAAGCTTTCAGACGAACGTCAATGAAATATGTACATGAAGTATTTTACAAATTTCATCACTAAAAAATTGAATAAAGATCGTAAAGCTGTTCGTGTTATTCAAAGATCAATTAAACCCTTAAATGCATGTATAGAAATATATCGCACACGCTTTAATCAGAATGACTTTTTTATGAATGAAGACTAGAAGAATTAGTTTAGTAAATGACGTCTAAAAAATATGTTGAAAAAATTCATTTGGTCGGAATTGTGAGAAACAATAGTAAAAACTGATTTTTACGACTTCTTTAGCTGGGCCAATAACGAAAATTTAAAACATGTGTTCGGTCAGCTTGTATAAACTGTATTCGCTCCGAAAATTTCATTGAAATTGGTTAATTGGTTTACGAGTTATAAACGATCAAAAGTGCTACAAAGGCCGAAAATCTTGAAAAGGTGAAATTTTTACCACTTTCGATCGTTTATAACTCGTAAACCAATTAACCAATTTAAATGAAATTTTCGGAGCGTATATAGTTTATGCAAGCTGACTAAAAAAAAGTCGTAGAAACCAATTTTTTCTATTGCTTTTCACAATTCTGGCCAAATGCATTTTTTCAACATACTTTTTAGACGTCATTTACTAAACTAATTCTTCTAGCCTTACAGAGAAATTGAAGTCGTTTGGTCTATTCATAAAAAAGTTATTCTGATATAAACTGTGTGTGATCAGTTATGCTCCTAACCGTAGAAATCATTTCGTAAAGATTAATATTCGCCTAAGAATCTACAGTACTTACCGAGGTTTGATTGGAAATGAATCCCTTCCTGAGTAAAAATGATTATTGATTGATGTGGAATGGCATTAGTCGAGGAGGCCAAGTAAATCGGCAAATAATTTTCTTCTTAGCCCCTTCGCGGCACAAGGCGGCGGTTCTTGGACCTCGTTTCGACGGTTGCTTTCCGTTGAAAGCATCCGTTGCCGGGGGTTACTTCCAATATCCCAAACGAGGCTTTTACCAGACGATACTGCGTTTCGCCTTTTAATCGTTCGCCGCCCATACTCGCCTCCTTTAATCGTTTTTTCCCCGGCCATTCATCGGGCTTGAAACGTGTCTCGGCTGGCTGGAAAGGACGCGGAAGCAGCTGAAAAGGCGAGCGACTAGGAAATACCCACTCGAGTTCTCATTTAATCGTCTGCCTGACGGCTACGACGAGCTACGTCTAGAATTCTTTCGACGGATCAAGCGAACCGAGCGAGAGAGAGACTCAAAGACCGGCCAACAAGAGAAAGACGCGTTCCCAAGCGAATCGCAATTAACCGATGCGTTGTTCTGTCGTACTTGGTTCTACTACTGAAACAATTCCTCGAAATCGCTCCGATTCTACAAAATACCGATTACCACAGACTTTTTTTATGTATTTATTTATTAAGGTCGCGTCAAAGGGCTGATACAATTTATGGCAGTGTACTACGTATACAGTTACTGGAAATAATATTCGGACGCTCTAAAAAAGACGATAACTCTTTTAATATTGTACTGTACGATTTGAACGTTTTTGGGAAGCTAGAGCAATTAGTTTACTACAGGGTGTGAGAAGAAATTTTTTCAAAAATTGCGACTAATCGGAATTGTAGAAAAAATACTAAAAGTTGCAGTTTACAATATTTTTACGTGGGCTTATATTGAAAATTTAAAAAGCACGATTTGTAGATCTGTGTCAAATTAAACATATTCTGAAAATTTATTGAAGATGCTAAAAATTGCAGATTTTCACGATTTTCGGCCTATATCTAAGAATTCTTACATCTTTCAATGCCTGTCGTTTTTTCCCGCATCAACCGATTTCGATGAAACTTTCACAATGCATATAATTCACACAGACCTACAAAACGTACTTTTTAAATTTTCAATATAGGCCCGCATAAAAAAGTTGTAAAATGCAACTTTTAGTATCTTTTCTACAATTCCGATGAATTGCTATTTTTGAAAAAATTTCTGTTCGAATCGTACAGTACAATATTAAAAAAGTTATCGTCTTTTTTAGAGCGTCCGAATATTAATTCGAGTAACTGCATATGTATAGTATAGTGTGAAAAAGGCTTAATTTTCCTATTTATCGGTTGACATGTGTGGTAGCAAGGTTAGATTTTGTTACATAAATCAGTAGCTTTTAAGAACTTAAGAACATTGACAACGTTTTTTCCGAATTAAGGCATTCTCTTAGACTACTAGGTAAGTTGAAGGTTGATCGATGTGTTTGAAAGGTTGAATAATAGAACATTGCAAGATTCACAAGCTGTTGGAGGTTCTTTTAAAATTTTATAAACGTGTGTAAGATTCCCACATACTTGTTAATGGTTTAACCAGTGGCCTATCTTTTCCCTCGTTGTCTATGCTCCTCATCGAGGCATCTGAACGAATTGTGGGTGGAATGTTCTACGAGATACAGTCAGTCACGACAATCAGTCATGACAAATGTCTGCTGAATATACAGTCGAAATTTCAAGTCGATAGAACTGAGACGTTCGATATGACAGCTTCGTGCGACATTGACACGTTACGGTGTACATGTATTACAGTAGTATTGATGTAAACTACAGTGGATGATCGAATTGTTAAAACCATTTACAACAACGATTTTTCATTGAAATGCTCAATTGTGAAATGGAAACCTTGCTACACTGAATTCTTATTATTTATAATACGAGCGAACAATATTTGCATTTCGATTAGAGTTTCCGATACGAAACCAACCGTTCGATGAACTGTCAATCGAATAATTTTGTCATTCATCGGGTATAGGTAATATACTTTGCGAATATTATCGTGCTCACACTGTAATAAACAATATTGAACGATATCCAATGTAAACGAATAAAATATAGAATTATGATACAACCAGAGGAGAAACGAGATTAATATTTGTCACCCACAATTTGTTCGATATTGAACGTTTCAAACATTTATTACTTCGGAACGTAATCGATAGACTGCGGATTTTGTGCTGTTTCAGTGAAAAGAGGATGAAGACATTAGAAGAATTCACGAATATTTTCGCATTATTCTCCATCTATTAAAACTATTAAGCAAAGAAATACAGTGTTGCTTATTTTCTACAAAAATGCAGAAGATTTTTATTTTGCAATCTAATAATCATCGCCAATAGAAAATATTGTGCTTATTTAAAGTAATCGCAAGTTAAAGAGTATGAAAAGAGTGATGAAAAGATTGTAGTCAGACGACATACATGTACGTAGAACAAAGTTTGCTCTAAATATGCATTGGCGTGTCCTAAGAATACGGGCTAAGAATACTTATGGACTGACCTGACACATCAACAGAGTGAAAATCCAACGGAATCAGAGCACGGTAATTACCAGGTTATTAATCGAATTACCATTTTACGATCGCCGGCAGTCCGACCAAAACGAAGACTTCCTTAAGCCCCGGCGAAGCTCCACCCCTGCTGCTATTAATCCTTCCGCAGACGCCATTAAATCCGTCCAAACATCTTGCTCATAGCCGAACGATTTCTAGGGGCAAGATACTCACCGAACAATTTCCATATTCTGCCGAAGACAAACGCAACTTCCATTTGGTCGTTCTCTTTCCACCGGTTTCTTGGCAAGTTCGTTTAACACCGCCACTAAAACTACCTCAATTCTCCAGGGGATCATCCCTGGCTAACAATCTGAAAAGAACGTGGTCTTCAGAAATTATCCCTGGAAAAATTAATAGACTTCGTTGTGAGACGAGTACGTACTTTAAAAGTACATAATATGTTCTACGAGTTCTAGAAATTTATTACCTGCAGATTCTTAAAGAATGCCCAACAAATTTCTCGGGGGATGTCGAATTAACAATCTGGATAGAACGTGATCTTCAGGAATTGTTTTTTATTTAAATGAGTAGACTCTGTATTATTAAACGAGTATATTGTTCGAAAGTACTCTCTTACATATATTGGGTCACTTGTAGCAAGTTTTCTGCAACGATATCTCAAGTAACAGCATCTTTAAAGTTAACGAAGATACTCGTTTAAAAAGAGAAGAAAATCCTAAAAATCGCACTTTTTTCAGACAGTTAACTGCAAATACGACCCCTCGAAACTATGGCAATTTCTTAACCCCCTATCGATAAGAGGAGTGCTTTCTTCCCTATAATGAGGGTTCCTCACTAAAGATTCGCCACCCAGGGCGACATCTTGGGACCTCCATAGACCGTGGCTGTATTCAAGCCAAGAAAATATCCTCGAATCTTGTCCCTGGATCGCGTGGATGTGCACGTGTATGTGTGTATGCGCGTTTTGCCCCGCGGGTGGCTCCGGTTTCCGCTTCGGGGATGAACACGACGCGTTAATGTAAATCGCGTCGACAGAGAGGGAAAAGAGATTGGGTGTCTAGACACCCCCACCATCCTCAGGCGGGATTTCTAGACTGTGCTTTGCTCGTTAACGATGAAAACGGCGATGGAAGATCAGGATTAGGCGTCCCGTCGTAAATGTTTACGCGGGATGACGCGCACGTGTGTCAGTCGCAGGCGGAACGAGACCATGTGCTTCTGATAGACACTGCAGAGGACGAATTTGCACTCCATCCTCTTCCCTTTGTCGGATTTAGCTCGCAACACTCTAAAGACAGAGGAAAATTTCATGCTTGACGTTTTGTGAAAATAGTGGTGATTTAACACTAACTCAATCTACCGGGCCTTAAAAGTACAAACTGGTACATGTTCTCTTATAAAACTGACAAGATTGATTTTATTTAGACTTTGTGCGGCTCCTATTATAATATGTGCTCCACTAAAGATATCTATACAATCATTTCTTATGGCGGTAGACTCGTTTCCAGCAGAGTTGGGCACACGCTAGTCACAATTATGATTATTGACTAATAACTTCATAAACACTACGAAAGTGACTAATAATTAATGACTAAGTAAATACTTGAGCGTGACTAACGAATAATGACTAAATTTTAATTAAGGATGAATATTGAATACTGTCTATAATGGTGTAACTAATGACAAAATACGCAATCAGAATTTCACTATGACTAATGACTAAAAATGGTTATAAGGTAAAATAAGACATAATAATAACAAAAAATATCCTATTAGTTTATAAACATATAAAATACAGATTATGACGCGTTTGGTCACTGCAAATTCCGATATTGTTTAAGTATACATATTAATGTATGTTAATCGCACAATAGTGTCTGATGACTGATCGTTTAAACTAACTAATGATTAATCATAACTAATAAGCAATAACTAACGATTACTTATTGTTAGAGCTGTGACTAATTAGTGCCATGTAGTCATGACTAACTAATCAAAAAGTTTTAACTAACTTTTTTTGAGTTTTGGCTAACGATCACAATCAGACTATTAGTCATTTTTAATTATTAGGCGTTTTTTGCCCAACTCTGGTTTCCAGGATTGCAAGGGTGCGGGATTCGCTTTCTCATTTCTCGATAATACAAACACGGGGTTCGTCAGTAATCAAAAACGCTAGATAAAAGATCGATCTAGAGCGCTATCTCCCTCAAAATTCCTATCTTTTCGGTTACAAGGCGTAATTTGCATTATTCGGAAGCACGTAGCTATGAAAATAGCTGCATGCGCAGTTGTATGCTTGCGAATAATGCAAATTACGCCTCGTTAACGAAAAAATAGAACTTTCGAGGGAGATAATGCCCTCGATCGATCTTTTACCTGGCGTTTTTGACTACGGAGAAAACCCCGTGTTTGTATTATCGAGAAATGAGAAGGCGAATCCCGCACCCTTGCAATCCTGGAAAAAGGAGTCTACCTCTTATGAAATTATTTTTGCTATATCAATAATCGTAAAATAAAAAATCTGGAACCGGTCATTTTGACCGTTTAGTGTTAACGCTCGCGGATCTTTGCCGTAACTATATAATTTACGGTGGTTGGGATTATTCGCAGAGCTTCGATTATTAATTTTTTTAAATACATCTTTAATGATACTTCTCGCGGACATATTAGTCTTCATTTGCAATGCAGCAGTTATTCGTGTCGTTTAATTGCCATAGATCACTGTTGTTTGTCAAAAGAATTCTGTGTCAATAGTTAGCGGCAATAACGGGAAACGCGATAGCCTGTTTAGATAGCCGATTTCGCAACCAATTAAAGCTGTAAGGTGTAACTGACGGAACATTCTTAGGCGCGGAGCGAACAGCTTCGGGGCCAGGAACTGACTGCGCATTTTCGCGAAAGACCCCCCGGTTCCTGACATTCCATCAACACGCACGATTCTAGTTAATGGCGTGGCACTTCGCGGTAACGTTCGTTACAACCGGCAGTCGCGGATTCTTGATGACGTTTCGCATGCAAACGGGCCACCTGCGATCGATACCTGTCCCGCGCGCAACTGTCACGGCCAACACAAAGGGACACGGTAATCGCGATTATCTAATCTGCGACTCGCGCGCCTCACCGCGCCGGCTCGATGCTTGTTAATTATGCACACGTTATACTATATATATATATATATATGTATGTATACCGATGACCGATTTTCTTCTGTTTGTCTCGGACCGATGGCGATCTACCACTCCTGACAAAAAATGGTCGATCGAAATCGCGAATATGATTGTCGAGCAAATTTCTTGAGAAATTTCTGAAAACAATTCTGTTGTTATTATAAAGGAACATAAATTAGTCTTCTAGTTATCTTCTCAAATATCTTTGTTATTTCTAAAGATACATTAAATGTCTTCAGAACAAAGTTGAATGGTAAAATGGGGCTCATACGATACCAACAAAATTTTCGTTTTTATGTGATCCTTTTTAGAGATATCACCTTCATTTTTTAAATGGAACCACCCTATACAATTCACAGTTCAACAAAATAAAAATTGTCTATTAAGTGTTAGTTCTTCCCTTAATGAATTTAATAGAGATGAAATTATATATTGACATCTGCAATGTTTAAAATTCTTCAACAATTTTCAATTTCATCTTCTCAATTTTCCTATAAATGCATAAAGATCCGCAGTCTAGTTGTCGTTGACTGAAACTACCACGGATTTAGATATTGAAGCTCCTGCTTTTGAAGAATGCTTAAAACTTGATCAACGATTTTTTCTAGTCGCTTTAATGAGCTTTGAATGACAGTTGTATTACACCGTGATAGTCTTGCAGGACGAAACTTGTTTCTCGCGTTTGCTCTATAAAACAGCAAAAAAAAAAAGAATCGTAAATGAAGTTTTAAACAGTCACTATAAAGGGGAAGATTCAATCTTCAAATCTAGAATGAAATTACTAATAGCCTGCGAAAGTAGATGCTTAGAAAACTTTAAAATTATTTTAAATTGATTACAGCGCTATTGTCTACCTTTTTCTTAAGCAAAATTATGACAGTTTAAAAATTGTCGATTTCTCGAGAGTCTGCTGTACGTATTTCAGACAAATAGGTAATTACGGCTGGCGATGGGGAAACTCGGCGCACGAGACGCCTAACCGCAGAATTACGTAAGCGTGCGATAGTGTTTCGTTTCGCCGCGCCGCGCGCCGTTCGGTCGAAAATAGATTTTCCCGTGGAAACCGTGCGGAGATGGCACGATTCGATACGGAATTGAAGGAATTCCCGAGTTTCCAGCGTGTCGCCGGCGTGTGACGAGGAGGCCGGCTGGTAGGAAAGGGGCTGCTATCGATGCATAAGTTCAAGCTGCCTCGTGCTCGCTGATTTATAGTTGGCCGAGCTTGCCCGACGGATATGTACGTTCCCGAAATATCTTTCTCCGGTCTATGTGTTCCGGCGTGTGGCTCTAAGCGGCTGCTTCCGGTCGTCGCGCTTTCCCGTCGCGATCGTAAAGAAGGCGAAAGCGGCCAAAGAACGTGCACAAAGTAAAAAACAGAGGGCAGACGAGGACAAAGCTTGGTTGATGCTAATCGAACTGAATAAACCACTCGAAACATCCTCCGTTGATCCGACTCCTTGACTTTTATGGGAACGAGTCGCTCGTTCCACAATTTTGTCGAATTTTTTGCGATTATTGTAGGTTGAAAATTCGCGACAGAAATTTGGAGCGGATACACAGCTGCTGAGTATAATGTAACTCGTTCGCATTTAGTTGCTTCACTTTGTTCTAAGCGCTCCCATTTACGCTTCTTTCTTACGAGACATTTTATTTTCTACCCTATTATTCTCAGGATGAGTTTAACGTCAACATTTCCCCGAATTTGCAATTCAAAGCAACGGGGGGAACAATTTAGCGAGACTGATAGTAATTGTGATGGAGGACGAACGGTACTATGAATATGTACCCTTAGTTAAAGGGTTAAACCTACGGGAGGATGAAAGAAACGTTCGTTAATCCGGTCTCTTCCATAGGTTTAACCATCGTGTGTCCCATATGCATTTTTTAAGAAGCTACTCTTTAAAAATTGCAAGAGCGGTGGTAATCGTCTTCATCACACATTTAAAATGAAGACATAAAATTGCTTTTATAGGAGTTGTATGTGTTCTGGAGAATATACCAAAAAATTCCAACACACAATTTTTGATGCTACATATTTATACATCTCAGGAATTTAATTTCGCAAGCGTCTCGTATCAACGTCAGACCGACCGGCCATTTTTTATTGCGAGCCGGTGCCGTGATATTATTTGGACTATAAAATGTTGTTTAAACCGAATTAATTTGATATTGTCTTGATCCCTCTAACGAAGGTATTTAATATCAAACTACCTTGGTATATTACCTCGGCCCTTCTATTCTCTCCAGTTGTAATTAGCGTGCGTTCATTAAAAAAAATTCCTGCTCGCTAATCCCAAGATACAAGTTCGTAACGGAGCCCACATTCTCTGTGTTTATTTTTCAAGAGTCTTTTGAAGACGACATGAAAGAAACGGATGAGTTTGAAAAATTTGGAATTGCCTTTCACATCTTATCCTTAAAAGTATTTATTAGCATCCACAGGCGGTTATGTAAATTCCGGCTGCGATGATGATACCATGCTTTGTTAAAAATATTAAATTACCGCTCGTAATGATGCTGCGCTTAATTCCTGTTGATATCATCTTTCGTACAAATTTGTAGCCGTCGAGCTGCAATTTACTAACCAGGATTAACACTAATAAACCGCCGAAAATGATAATCGCGCGTTCATTGCGTTATAGTTTAATGCAATTATAATCTCACAATTAGTGCGGTGAGGTAATGCACGGCTGTTTTCGATTTCACGTTAAAACCATTTTAATTTCGACATTTTGTTTCTACATTAAGAATTGTAGCACATTGGGCTAACAAATGCCAGCTTTACAACTATTCTAATCTCATTATTTACGCTCGGAAAAATGACGATCGCATCTGTTTATTGCATTACAATTTCTACAATAATAATCTTAGTGCAACGACCGAATAAATACCTGCTTTAAATTTCGACTAACCCTGCTTTCATATTATAGTCATCCTAATATCGTTGCTTACGCTCAGGGAACTCGGTAAATTGCCAAAACTTGCGAGGTTGGAAGGAAGTATACATACTTTGCAAATTTTCCAGGTCGTATACGCCTCGGAAAAAATTGCCAAATTTCGCCAACGCGACCCGTCTAATAAGAATGTATATTAGACGGAAGAATTCCTGAAATCCTGCCGGATTCCCAGATTCTAATGAAAATCCTCCCCGGGGCGTAATGAACTTGACCGAACTTTATCGTCACCAGTTCATCAGCGAATTTAATCGGTGGCTAGCGAAGCGGATAACCGATCAGACGTGAACAATGGGGTTGCCAAGTTACACCGTCGGGTATTAACGTCACGTTAGGATAAGTCAAGTTCCACTGGATGCGCTCCTGGAGATTGTTCGACGTTTGAATTTCCCGCCTCCGCCCGTTCCTTCTTCCCATCCTAGCCAATAGCGAATAAAGTTCCACACCGAATGTATATTCATTATGAAGCGACATTTTAAAAATTGAACTACGATTTTTTCTGGTCGATCCATTAATCGTTGAATGGAAGATATCCCGTGTATACGTCACACGGTCGTACTTAATCATCGTTTCTCTCCCGTAAAATAGCTTGGAAAAATGGTACATCAAGTTTTAAGGGTTCGTTGTAAAGAGAAAGCTTCAATCTTGACATCCGCTATGGTTTCATTCAGAAAACAAAATTTCTCAACTTTTTTACTGCAAGTAGGATTTTCGAGAGAAAAAACATGTGTTCAGTTTCCTCTCGGCCGTATCTTCCCGAGGAAAATGTAAAAATATTTTGGGAAGGCCATTGAGGGGACGAATAATTTATCGGGCGACCTGACGCGCTCGTTTTTGACAGGGCCGATAGAAAAGGACAGTATCAAATGTAAGGCGCGTATTGATCCTGAGAAATTGCTCTCGGACGACCTCAATTTCCAACGGCGACGGTCCTCGGCGAAATAAATTAGCCTCAGCAGAAAACCTACTCCGCCGATCGTGACAAATAAGACGGCATTAAGCCAGGGCGAAAGGCTTTCGCCCCCCGAGTCGAACTTTAATTTAACGAATGGAATCTGTCCGAGGTCAAGGTCCGGCCACTTCGTGATTCCGAATGAAAGTTCAATTATGCTTTGACAGTTTATATCTGTCACGCCCACGGCACCGCTGCCGGGCGAGTTATCGCCAGAAGAAGAATATTAGAATTGTCAGGGGATGGATGTCACTGGGTCAAGTGTACGATCATCGAATCGAGGGTCTTCATGCTTTTATAGCAAACGCAGATGTCTAGGGCGCAAATAAAATAAAAATTCCGGTCAAGTGTCTTCGACAGACTTCTGCGTTTTTTTTTTTGTTTTTTTTTATTCAAACCCGTTCTTCCCGGGACCATGTAGAAATTTTCCACTTTTGTCTTTCAGAACTCGTCAATCCACTCTGAGCGCGCAGAGAAATTTCATTTTCGACAAACTGTTTTTCAACGAAATATTCGAAGGTGAACCATAGGGAACTTTATTTTTCAACAAATTCGATTGCTGTTTCCTATCCCGCGAAATCAAATTCTGGCCACGCTTCGATTCCCATCATGGAATTAACGGAAATCGTGCGGTGACGTCAATTGTATAGAAAATATTCAACAGCTAAATTTCTAAATTTTTGAAGAATTCGGGATATTTACTAGAAATATATCGTGTAACGATGAATGTAACAATAAGCAGGATTTGAAGTTTGAAACCTCCACCGAACCTCCTTGTTGCTAGTTCAGAATTGAATAAAACATGATTTAATACAATTTAAATCTGATTCATATAAAAAAAAATATATATAAAAGAAAACTTTATAAAAACCACGCTTATATTGAAATGCACCAAAGAGGAGAAAATAATTTTTTTAGACATTAGTGACTATAAATAAAAGCGTGGAGCGCTGAACTATATTGACGTAATCTCCGTGGGCGCTCCACGCTTTTATTTATAGTCACTATTGCCTAAAAAAATGATTTTCTCCTTTTTAGTGCATTTCAATATACGCGTGGTTTTCAAAAAGTTTTTTTTATATATTTTTTTATTTTCTACCTTTTAGTCTTTTTTAAATGGAACGCAAGATATAGTAATACTGGTATGAAATAGTAAGATATATATAGAATCGCGAGATATGTGGAAATACGCGAGAAAGAATGAGGGGATGACTCCGAGAGACGACGTCTCTTGATGAAGTCCGAAATTGTTGGAAATGGAACTGAATAAAAGGAACACCACACTGAGCTCCTTCGGTGCGAAGTGGGTCAGTAGAGTAGGGATGAGTCGGAGTGGGAACACGTGGTGGAGTAGGGAGCGCTGGCGCGCGGAGTGGGGATCGCTGAACGTGTTGACGTACTACCGATCGTCGCGCGGCGAGGTGTGACGGTTAATATTAAAATTTTGTTTTCTCCTAGACGCACAGTTTTTAAAAAAAATTTTTTAATATTGCATTGTCATCCAGTTCTGAGCTATGTTTAAAGGTTCAAGTCTCTAGCTCATCGGGAAGTGATTTAAAATTCGATTAGAATATTTGACGCATACAACAACGACAACGACAACTCGACAAGCTAATATAAGCGTGGTAATAATAAAAATTGCTGTTAAATCACAAATGAAATTCTTTCTCGAAATCCGTTCCCAAGAATGGTGACTGCAGCATCGCGATCGTTTATCCCAAGCAACAGTAACCGGCGACGCTAAATAAAAATTGCAGAGTATTTAACGAAATCTGCCGTGCAGGATGTTAATGGCGAGCTGCCGGTGGCACGGTAGGGAATTTAAAAAAGTAAGGTCGTTAACGAGAAGAACGAGAGGCGAAATGTAAAAGCCGCGTCGGAAGACAGTGGCAAGAGTTGGGTTCTCGGGATATCTAATTCCGCCGCTGTACACAGAAGTTCGACCCTCGAAACGTCGCGTCGGGGAATACGTAAAATACTCGACGGTTTTACCGGGTTGGGTCGGGTCAGGTCGGGCCTGAGCCGAGAGGTAACCCGTTTTACTGTCGCGAAAGTTCTTATGATAATCGCGGTTGAAACTTTTTTGGAGTCGTACCGCTCGAGCTAGCCGCGCGCGCGAGAGATCTGCTTCGAATGCTTCTTCCGCGTCGACGTCGATGCTCCCGCGTGGAAACGGCTTTCGAATTTCAATTCGCTACCACCTCTTGTCTCGTATCAAACCAAACCACCGAGTTACCAGCTCGTTGCGTCGGTGAGACTGAATGTGTAGGCTGGGAATGTCGGTGTTCGAGTTAACCGGTCGAAAATTGAATGTGTTCCATCTGGAAATTAATCTGATCCCAAGATCTGTTTATTTATGACATTTCTAGGATGTAGACGCGCGAATGGATTAATTGTTAGTATAATAATACCGAAGTTGGAGTAGCGTGTGCAATAGATACGAAGACATGGAGAGTCAATTAAACATTGTAGGACTATCACGCCCATCACAAATTAAGTGCCTCCAACTGATATGTGATACCTCGCAAACAGGTTCGAACTTTGATTGATTGAATTCGAACTCTCTGTGTAAGTACTTCGAAAAACAGGAATAGTACTCCTAAGTATACTCGAACCTATGCCAGACAGTTTTCAACTTTTTACAAGCACTTTGGTAAACGGAAATAATACTTGCAAGTATGTTCGAATCTTGGTCGAACAGATTCGAAAATTTTATAAATATCCTACCGGAAATTCTCTGATTTTTCTAATCATTATTTCTTTTACCTTTATAATCAATTCTGTTGTCCTCTAATGCATAATTTAATTCAACATGTATAACTATAATTTCATAATCTATCGGAGATATTAAAACCTACTATGCAGTCCTGATTTCCAAGATTCGAGTGCTACTTGTGAAAAATTCGATTCCTTCCAACATCGAAGTACTTAGAAATATCTTTTCGAAACTTGTAAGTACTCATACCGAGGTTCGATATCAGTTTGTATAAAATGAATACTATTCAAATATAATCATTGAAACATTATTGCTTTTAAGTAGTAATCGAAACCCATGAAATGAAACTTGGATATTGAAATTGACTCGGATTCGTGAGTACATATTAAACTTGATCCCATCCCTACTTATTACATTAACTACACATGAGCATAAGGTTATCATTGTAATATTATGTTTGTAATACAGATTACAGAATAACCCCTTACTGGAATTTACAACTCTACAATAAAAAGAAAAGAACATCGTAGGAGATCATACACAGGAAAACCATGAAGACAACGATGAGTATCATGGTAAATAAATATAGAGAATTTTTAGAAGCACACACAAAGAGAGCAACGTCCTCGATTCTTTTAAACCAGAATCTCTTTCGAACAAATAAGAGTTAAAGCTTGAAATTATGATTCCTTCGCGTGCGCAAGGAAGCAATATTTCGTGGCAAGAGAGTATTTGTCCATGAACATTTCAGGATTCCACGTTCTATATTTGTAAGGTATTGAAAATGAAAAAGGCGGCCAGGTCGGACGTATCCTCTCGTTCGGGCGAGTAATCAATAAATCGTGAGTGTGTATACCTGACCTTTTGATCAGCAGTGTACATTCGATTCTTCCGAAGTTCCACATCAATTATTTATCCGTGTGCTCCCCCTCTAGCCGGATTCCAGCGACTGATCGGTACTTTCTGCTTTCTGTTCCAGCTCTCTCCCATCACCACCTTCTGCAAGGTGAGTAGCTACTTGTCTACAGATATATTGGATATCGAATCATCTACTTTCGAGCGGAGCAAACAATGCTTTCTCTCTCTCTCTCTCTCCGTTCGTTCTCTCCTCCTGTTCTTTTTGCGCGTCGCGTGCAGGATGTACGTTCCCGAACACACAATACAAATATTCAGTTAGATACGAGAAACATCCGTTTACAAAGAGACAACGATTGTGAACGTCGATCAAGGCACCGTTTTCCGATGTATTTATTTACGGACTAATAATTGGAGCTAATAATTGACTAGGGAACATCGGCGCAAACATTGTTCGTAGTTACGGAAATACGATTATTGACGATTGAAAACACGCCAATTACAATTTTCTTAGTTAAAACAGTTCGTCATTGCTATTTATATAACCCGTTGTCTCAACGATTTCCTGTTTTCAACGATTTCCTGTTTTCAACGATTTAACAAAAGAAAAAGAAAAGTTATATCTGTGTTATGCCTATATTTATCTTAATGCTCACGTAGTGGTTTAAGAAGGAATTCTATTTCGAAAATATAATTTCGAATCTCCTCGGATAGTTCCATTAAATTCATTAATTCTTTCTTAGCTCTGCTCCGATGCCATGAGGCGTTCCACAGTATTGTAGCTGCATAGTTATTTTTAATTCTCAAAAGAAGTCAGAGTTCGTTCAGTGAAGAGCGAGTAGGTAGGGTGAAAGAGAAATATTGAATGAACTTCTAGATGCAATCGTTGACAGGAAATCGATAAAGCCAAGGGTTAAGCGTTCTGGCGGTTCTTAAAGCAAACGCTTTCACATTTAAAATGCACTCAGACATTTCGTGAATGTTTGTTCGTTTGCTTTTTATTCGATTGCTGCACATTTTTACTGGAAACCGAATAACATTAATACCACACACATGAACACAGTCTAAGAATTTAATCAAGTAGGCTTTCATATAATCTGAATTTCAACAAACATTCGGTACACTTTAATTACCTATATATATATATATTGTTCAAAAAATCTAGAAGCACTCAAAATACTTCAGAATTTAAAACTATTAATTTGGACAGATTAAAAGAAGAAACACATGTTTAATTATGTTGTGTGTTTAGTAATTGGCATAGAAAATTTTTATTTTGCACAAATGTCCACAGTGTACCATCAAGATCGATGTAGCATTATATGTCAGTGGTACAGTATCATCGACGAGTAATATTTTCAAAGCAGCGTGTTTAAAAATCGAATGTCACCGTGTCTTACATAAACATTTTTAATTAACCTGATCGATGGGACCTCCCCAGTGTCTTGGCACAAATTTACGAATTAATCGCGTGTTAAAAGCATCGAGCCCGTGCAGTTTGGAATATCGGTTTGACATATTTTCCGGAAACGTCGATAGGAACGCTGTTTCGCGCAGCGTAGCGTCGCGCGGCGCGTCGAGGTGAAAATAGATTTAAAAAATTGCGCCATTTTTTTTCACGCGACAAATACAAGGTTTCCATTATTTCTGACGCACATAAAACAGATGCGAGTCCCACTCGTACCGTACTGTTAAATGCACGCTTAGAAATGGGACCTGTATCCCGAAATAAAAGTATCTTTTACGTCGCTGATATACTAAAATGTCTACTTTATCACATACACAACACTTCAATTTTTAATTTTTGTAATCGTGGCATTTCTAGGAACTGCTTTCATTTTTTTGGAAAATTATTTTCATCCGATTCCTGTGATTTGACAATTTTTAGAAATTTGTACGACATTCCATTTTATTTATTGAAATGATTGTTTCGATTTTTAATTTTTGTAAACGCGTACCATTTCTAGGAACTCCTTTCATTTTTTTAGAAAACAACTTTTATGCGATTCCTGCGATTTGACAATTTTTAGAAATTTGTACAACATCCAATTTCATTTATTGAAATGAATTGTTTCGATTTAAGGAGTTTGTTATTTTCGTTGGTATGTTGTACGAATTATTATATTTTTATTGAAATTACTCGAAATTAATATGTGATGAGTTATGGACAAATATGTATACGTCGGAATAATCAAATATTAATAGTAAACGCAATCGGAATTGTCAATACATTCAAAATTTTGATGGGTCACTGTAGTTTGCTTTATTACGTATGCAGCGATCGTTCAATTTTGGGTGACCGTGTGTCATATCTTCATTCAGAAAAGCATTAATAACATCATTTCAAAGCGTAATCGTCCCTAAATGGCTTCATATGAGCATCTCGATAAAGAATGAAGAGATTTAAAATTAAAAAAGGTTCTAATGTTCTTAATCAACGATTATTCTAAAGTTGCAGCCATGGTTTATTTTATTTCTAAATAGTCTTACCTCGATGTTCCACAAATTGAAAAGATTGAGATAAGAAAAATAACAAAGAGAAAAGATACCCCGAGAGATTTCGTCCTGCATAGGGCTTCTGCTATCAGATAAGAGACAAAGTTAACATTCACTCCCATGCACGCCACGGTATCAGATTTTCCACCTGTTCGCCTAGTTTTTTCGACAACGAGAACTATCTAACTGTGAACCTTATCGAACGCAGTTGACCCGGAAAAGACAGACTCGAGCGCGAAATAATCGTTATCAAAGGTGAGTTCAGCATCGGAAGCAATCGCGAGTTAACGAAGAAAAGGTAGTAGAACAGTCGGTGGAAGTGTCTCGAGTTTTCCTAACCGAGTGTCCCGAAGGCAGGGCAGTTGAAGGATAAGAGGTCGCAGCTCGCGGACATAAGGAGATGGACGAGGAGAATCCTGTTAAAAATGGCCGCCATTTCTTCGAGGCACGAAAAAGTTCGGTCTTCCTTCTTGTATTCCCGAGATCCTCTGAGCCACGGAATGACAAAAGCCCGATAGAAATCACGATCAGAGGAATACGTTCCGTAATATTCGGGAGATAGGCGACGGCGTCCTTGTTTCCGCAGTCTCATATTTTCCTGCAAATCGGTTTGAATACCGTTTCCGCGTTCCCTCGTCGATATTCGCCTCGATCGAGCCTCGAACTGCGAGGAAAATTCGGAAAATGGCCGAACAATATCTGCTGGCGATGCGATGCGATGCAATGCGATGGGTCGATACATTTTCGGGACGAAAGTCCCTCCACACGAACCTAAATAATGTTTTAATGACCTCCTTCCACGTTTAGATCCAAATACAACATTCTCGGTAAAATCTGAACTTGAATTTTTGTAACTTGGACAATCAGTCTAAAAAAGACAGCTTTTAAAATTGGACGTGAACATTAATACAGGAACGATAATATATCTGCACAACAGGGGTAAAATTCTTGTCTGAAATAGAATAGGAAAAGCACTGTGCGGATTGTTCGGAAACGATATTAGGAAACAAGCACACGGCAGAATTGCAGAATCCCACCAAAAACGGTCATCATTTATTAAACCAGTCGAGGAGTTGCCTCGGAACTCTCGACCCTGACCGTTCCTATAGTATTTCATTATTAATTTTTCGCCGGAGTTTGAACTGGCGCTCTCGTGGAATCCCGCGTTCTTCCGAAATACCGTTAAGATCCCCTTTGAAATTGGTTTTTCTTCATTGGGGAAGCCACAAGTGCTATTTCTTCCCTCCATTTCTCTTTCTCCCCGTTCGCGTTCTAAGAGAATCTCTTTGCGTCTTCGTGGCCCAGAATTTCGAAAGAAACCCTCGAATCCCGTGATTGGGACATTTCTCCACGAAATCGTCCGTCGAAACCTGAACTCCGTGTGACAATGATTGTTCGCTGAAGATTCATTTGTTGTAGCATTTCTTCGCAAATAAAACCTGATCGCCCTTATTGTATTCTAACTTGTTTCTGAAGCTCGTGTTTTTGCGAATTGTATGCATTTCTGTCGGAAATGAATAACAGTAAACTCAAAACAATAAAATCTGATTTAAAGAATATAAAAATAGCTCATTAAAATTGATAAGAAACGAAATCAATGTCTATGTAGCTCCTGTATGTGGAAAATCCACAGGCTACTAATTGTAGTCGATGATTTGATGTGATCGATTGATCCTAAAAAAGATACTGAAAATAGCCGAACGAATTTATGCCACGACACAATAATTGATCGCTACCATTTGTAACTTAAATGAATTAAACACTACATGACTGAAAACACTAGATTCAAAGCATTAATAACAAAGCCACAGTGATAACGTTCATTTTAGCTTGAAAATACGGACCAGAGAACAGCGAAATGATCGAAATAAGTGCGAATTAGCTTCAACTCGTCGTTCATGCCCGTATCCCGGTGTTTAACGACGCGATCGGCGAATCCGATCGAAATGGCCGTCGTATTCGGACAAATTAGAATACAGTCGTTACAAATTTAATCACGTTCGATCAGCAAAGTTCGCGACACCATTGAAAATCTCGGGTCCGTAAATATCCGGGTCCGATCGGGACGATTCGCGCTCGCAGTTTGTACGCCGACTACTGCATATGTATTTTCATCTCGTTTAATTCTTCCGATTCATTAATACGCCGCGGGAACGGTGCGCCGCGCGGAGAATTAATGGCGTAACCGGATTTCACGGTTTTAACGATCTAGCCATCGCGTCCACGTCGCGTCGCGTCCGTTAGTTTATTCGGGGAGAACGGTCATTCGGCACTCATTATACGCAATAACAACACTCGCCTGACGAAAATGATCTACTCGCGCGACTCGTCTTTCTACGGGCTGGATGATCCGAGATCCCTCTTTCCCGACGGCTCTTCGTCGCTAGCGCAGCTCCGTGAAAACCTTCGTAGATCATGTCGCGAGAAAAATAAATGATTTCCTCCGGTTTTAACGAGATCGTAAATTACCGGCCGTCTGGAAACCGGCGAAATCACGGGGAAAAAAAGGGGAAACATCTCTCGGCCCACGGGAAAAGGAAAAGCGTCGTCGAACCGCGTCGCGGAATTTATGCGAATTTTATCGGAGGAAACCCGTAAGCTCGTAATTGATCGAGGCGACGAGAAATTGTTGTTGAGAAATATTTTCCCACCGCGATATAAAGCGTGCTGTCAGGCAGGGAGAAGTATAAAAATGTTTTTTATGAACGTGAACGCGTCCCGGTTAAGTGCACGAAAATAATTATACCGCGGGTCTTGCGCATATTCTTGCATTCTGGATTTATTGAAATTTATCGCATATAACAATGACCATATCGAATCAATTACGTCTGCCAGATAGCAGCACCATTTTAGAGCATACCGTCGATAGAAGTAGAAATGCTTCGGCGATAGAGCTCGTCGCAAGAAAAGCACAGGTGGCAGGGCTATTAGACTCTAAACAGTAGAGGAGCTATTAAACATTTAGCCCGTTTGAGGCTACACAACAGCACTCAGGAACACCTCAGCATTCACGGCGTATCTCCATAGGAACCAAGTAGAGCGCAAACCATTATCAGGCTGGACGAGCCAGATTAATTGCACAGTCGCCTTTTAATGGGTTGCCTCGGTCAAGGTGATTATCGAAGACCTCATGGCTGACTCTTGTCATCGACGTTAAGGATGTTTGCTCTCGAGGCACACGGTCGAACCTGCATGTGGACACTGAGGAACACCTAAGCTCGATGGACTATTACGAACGCGCAATCTCTTGGCTATCCATCTTTGAACTGTAAACCCTAATCAGTGATATGGACGTCAATCACACTATCACGCATTTGCTGAATAGACTCTGAACCGTTCCGAGGATATTCGGTATCAATCGGATCCCCTTACTTTGTGCATCGTCTTTCAGGATTACATACTAAACAGTTAATTAGTATTTAACCAACGCCTTTGTTAATACAGTTGTATGTAGATGTACCGAACAATAATGTTGTCGTGCTGTAAAAGATAATCGACATAGAGCGGTAAAGATACAAAATCGTTTAAGTAGTAACGATTAAAGGATTTCATCGCGGTGTAGAGAAAAAATATTTCCTTGTGCCAGGAAGTTTCCATCGCGAACAAGCGGAGGGGTACGAGTTACGCAATTACGGACTGTCATCTTGTTCCGCGTTTCAGCGATTTTCTTTTTTACTGGCAAAGCAGAGATTCGGGAAGGCAGTCAAGCGCAGACGAGACGCGTCAGGCTTGACTTTCCACCATTTCCTTAAGAACGACCGCCGCGCTGCGCCGCGCCGCTTTGAGCGTCTGGTTTGCCCCGAAGCGTCGCGATGCGGATATCAAGAGTGGTAGCCGACGAAAAATTACTTCAAAGCCGCCTTCGCCCTCTGGGATCCTCCGGCTATTTTAAGGGAATTAAGATCCTGCGACGGAATTCGCATTATCCACCGAAAAGGGAGAAATTGTTCAAAGATTAATGTGTAGAATAATTCATACTTCATAAAATTGATATTTTAAGAGTAATTCAAAAGCAGTGTTGCATTATTTCCAGCTTATCACAATAATTGGGCGATGAAATGACTTCGACTATCTATCGACTCCCTGTGCCCCATAATAATAGTAGCAGTTGATGAATTTAATTTGTCCCATAATAATAATAGCAAAAGAAAATAAATGTAGAACGTAACATTTATTATCAGAAAACTATATTACATTAAACAATAAATTAAAAATATTACTCCTAATTTTTATATGTGTGTTCCTTTCCCATATGCGTGAGCTTAACATTATTCGAGCCATCGTTCTTCATTGCTTCCAGCATAACTTGTTCTTTTTAATCTTACTTTAACAATGGGTTGATATACAACTGAAATAAAACAATTGATTTCTTTTAAAAATTAAAAGATGTGTCAACATAAAACTTTGATTATGATCGAAGACTTCGCAATTTTCCGATACAAAATAACTTGCAGCTGCATTCGTCAATAATTCCCGTTTAAATATTCACTTGCTACTATTATTATGGGATGGAGGAAGTATTTATTTAGCAACTACGTCTAGATATAACGTCACCAAGGATCTCTGTAGTTGGTTCTGTGTATCCGAATCGAGTTCGAGCTGACGAAGAGACCTGAGATTTTAATTTGTATAGTGACAGCGAGCGTTTCCGGATTAATTTCGCCAATTTTATGGAAATGGCCGACTGCCATGCCGGTTGCACAATCGCTTGGCCGAGAATAGGAAAATAGAAGAGAGCCCGCGAGGCGAAAGATTTCCCCTGGATGCTCGCGGATTTCTGCTCTACTTACCTATCCCGTGGATGCGAGCGACGCGTTTTCGCCATGGTTTCTACGTGCAAAGGTGGTTCGCCATATTAACAGCGTAGGAGATGGCACACGGAAATTGGGAAGAGGGATCCGAACTGAAAGGGTTCGAGGGAAACGAGAAACGAGAAACGCGAACATCAAAGCGAAAGAGGAATGGGAACAGAGAGACGTGGTCGACGGTCCGCGAGGACCACCGAACAAAGTGGAAGATGAAGATAAATGCCACACAGAGATGGACCGGTGACGAGAAATAGAGCGCTCGTAAAAGTAACAAGAATCTGAAGCCCCGAAACGATGTATTCGATGGTGTCGAAATCACCAGACACGTTGCCAATCGCGTGGAATCGTTTGCGTCATATCCCCGGGATTTATTTGGTTTTCACTGGTTCGAATGCTGAATTTTTCGATCAATTTCTAAATAATTCAGTTTTCGAGTAATGCACCATTTGTTTGCGATTTTTGACGGTGGCGACTCTTTTATTGAGGGAATTGTAGCTTGGTAAAATGTTTCGGTTCACAAAGAATAATCAAAATTAGAAGGAAAAGGTGCGTTAATGCTGACCGAGAAAGTAACGCAGGTGGCAAGAGAAGCCTGAGAGCAGCACGACCATAAAAGAAACTGCTGGAATGGGTTGAATTTCCGAAGAAGTGGCTGGAGGTGGGGTGCGACATGGTAATAAGGGAAAATCGTATCCGATAAAGAAAGCAAGAAAATTGTGGACGGGAACACGGCGTAGAAAGAGAGAAAATTAATGAAACAAGTAAACTGCGCCAGGGTGCAAGCCCCGTCGCTGTAATTTACTTCGGCCGCAACCCATACGTTTCCACCCTCAACCTCTTCTGCCCGTTTTCCATCGGCGAGCATGGTTTCCAGCCGCTAATTCCTATTCAACGACAGAATCCATCCACGGATACTGCAACGATACCTCCCAAAAAAGGTGTTATCAATTTCCTTAATTGCTTTAGAACAGTTGGATTATTCAGTCTTAAATGATACACTTACAGGTATCTAGTTTATACAGAATTTTAGAAAGGTTCTGTACTTTGTAATTAGAGTAATCGCGGTACCGCTTAAGAATAATATTTTAACCGATATATCTCTTCTTACTTTCGGTGGTTGGTATTTCTGGAAAACTGATTTCGATCGGCAGTCGTGCTCGCCTGAATTATTTAGGACGCACTCCATTTTTCAGCAGCCGATCGATACTCTAAAATTGGGTTTGTCGCCGCTTTTTGCTGGTACGTATCGAAATTAAAGCCCATAAGACGTTCGAATGAGCCTTACGTCCGATGAGATTTGTGGGTCACACAAATGTGAAGCGTCGTGTTCTGGACAATTATTTTGTTTGTTAGCAAGTAGCATAAATATTTAAACGTATGAAAAACATTCTAGGTATTCCAATTTTCGGTAACATTTGTTTACTCATTTTTGGGGATTTTTTACACACATTAATGGACATTTCATCCGTTTACAATTTTCACATACTGCAAAATTATTGATTTCTTTCTGTCTGTAATGTGAGATGTATTTCTTTGACTGTTGCTCGATGATATCATCAAGAATTTTATGGTGCAAAAGGGAAGATTTCATTAATTAAAGTATTTTGATATTGTAGGAATTTCAGGGGACGATATCCAGTACTCAAAGTGTTAAATAAAATGGTAGGAAAAAGTGAAAGAAATTGGTTGGTATTTGATTTTGATACGAATGATCTAGACTGGTTGCCCCGGGTTCCTAAAATCTGTACGTGGGGCTGACACATCGTTCGATTTAAATTTCACTCAGCGGCCAACGCATAAGTATTCTCCGTAAAGTTCGATTACTTTTTCGGTCGATGTCGAACGACGCGATAGGGGCCGACTGCTAGCTGTTATTGCGTATACGTTTCAAGCGGACGTCGGCTTTCACGGGTCGCATTAACTTTTCGGGGAAATCTTACTCGACGAGTAAATCATGTTAAGCAATTTCCCGTGGACCACGCCGAACGACCTTTCAACCGATAACTTTTTACTCTAGTCGTAACACGAAAGTTAACCCGCCAGCTCGGTAATTGTATTTCCAAGTTCTGATACACGGGCCTCGCCATTTGCATCTCAGATTGTATTAATTTTTCGAGTTTTCCACGTGCAGCAATATTTTCGACGGAATCAATTTTATTTACACTCGAACGCATCTAAATTGAAAAAATTCGATTTCAGTTTCAGGTTTATATACCAATGAATTTTAAAACATTGAAGCTTTAAAATAAAATCCAACGAAAACCTTAAATCAACTTGGCAGATTTTCATTGTTCCGCGTACATGCACTGGACAGAGCTATTTCTGTAACAGCGAATTGCAACAAACTAATCGCGAAAAAACAGCGCGAATAAGGATTAAACAGGTGCGCGTACAAAAGCTCGACCAACTGATCAAGTGTAGAATCCGGATTGTGGAAAGCTCATCGAAAAGCCGAAATGAAATCGTGTATCAAAACGATTTCGGCTTTTCGCAATTCGAGGATGACTGCGGCCACGAGAACGGTTTTTCTAAATGAACGTAACAATCCTAGGTTAATACCTTCAATCTAATCCACAACACATTACACTTCATTTATAATACTGGATATTAAAGAAATTCATCTTACGTCAAGAAAAATAAATCAAACAATTGACAGCATCTGAAAAAGAATGCTTTAAATCCTTTAAATTAGAATAACTTTTTTATAATTGTACCAAATGACCTGATTTTTTAATAATCAATTAGAAGCATTGGTTTACGAAATGATATGCAAGAAAGATTTTCCAAATAATTATAATTAACAAGGTTACATGCAAAAATATAAAAGGCATTTTTTAAAACTTTTTTTATTTGGGCCCTTAAAGAAAATTTAAAATATATGTTTTGTAGATCTATAGTAATTAAAAATGGTGAAAATCGTAGTTTTATTAAATACACAGAATCTTGCATCTTTCGATGCGTGTCGTTTTCTCCTGCGTCAACCGATTTCGATGAAATTATTCAGTATATGTATAACTTACATAGATCTACAAAACATACATTTTAAATTTTCATGAAAGGCCCAATTAAAAAAGTTTCAAAAAATGCCTTTTTTATTTTTGCATGTAATTTTGTAAATTATCATTTTTTGGTATTTCGTAAACCAATGCTTCTACTTGTTTATAAAAAATCAGGTTGTTTGGTACACTTATTACACTCACGGTATATGACCACTGAATACGCGTTCAGAGCATTCAATTAAAAATATAATTAGCGTGGATTATTCGCCAATAAAAATAGATGAATATCAAGTTATTCATTTGATTTTAACAGAATGTTTTTAGACACTTCGGTGTCGTCTATTGGATTTTACCGGTCGCTTACGACGAAGTCATGACAGTTGAGGTCTAATGCGAGCAAAGTCGGAGAAAAATGTTCTCGAGCCAGTTTTCCACGTCGAGACAACGGTTGGAAAAAATGCCGGGAAAAATACGAACCTCGAGGATCCCTCCTTCCACGCGCCGATGGAGTCGTAAAGTGTGTGTCGCGAAAAGACTCGAGGACTTCCGGTGCGGTTTCGGGTTCGTTGACCCTGCTCTGCGATTCCCATTGGTTCGTGGAACTTCATAAAATTATTCGAACGTAAACATGTCCCGGAAGAGCGGCGTTTAACGATACTCTCTATACGCCTCGTGTCCTTCAGTGAGCTTTTTTGCGCCGACAGCGAGGCCGATCGAACTTATCGATAACTTTTTATGCGGAGCTAAAGTATAAATATGCTGCTTTACGCCGTGCGAGATTATCTACCTCTAAGTCACCTGCCAAGAATTTTTTCTTAGAACTGAGCTGAATAGGTTCCAGGAGAAATCGATCGGAAAATCGGAAATCATTCTGTGGAAAGAAACAGCTAATAAGATTGTCTTTGCGAATTTATTGTGGGAGAACTAGGTAACTTAGAGCTGGGAATTTTTTGCAATTGACTGAGGCTGAATGATGCATTATAAATAAATTTTTGTTTTGGTCCCACAATTTTGAAGGAACTTCCTATTAAGTCTCAAAGATGACCCAATTCGCCAGAGACTCAACGCTTGGGTAGCGGGGCCTTCGATTGTTTATCATTTATTGTTGAAGCTTGTGTAATTAAGTACAATATGAAAAGATCAATGAATTTAGATGAAGTACCGTTTATAAATGGAATCAAAATATTCCAAGTTGTGCATTTTCCTCTATACAAATCGTCCATCAACGAAAATCTCTAGATAAAAATTAATTAAAAACTGCCTTTGCAGAGGTAGTAGCTATTTCATAAATAATGCAAATTTGTCATAAACTTACCAAAACATGAAATAAAAATGGCCAACCCCAAACTCCGATTAAACTGTAAATTCGTTCCGCTGCACTCGGAAAACGAAACTTTCGGCAAACAACGTCTTCTTTCGCTACGGTCCACACGACTGTATCGCTTTTCGCGAAACAGTGGTTCTGTCTTCTCTGCGAGGGAGGGACGGGAATAATTCGTCAGAAGTTCAACAATATTTTAAAGCCGCGTGGAAGTTGGATTTACGGGAGCAGCCTGTAATTACGAAACGAATAGACGCGCTGATTGCGCTTATCCCGCTCGAAACTCCGTCTGCGAAGATCCCTCCTCTGTACACGATATACATATACACAATATCATATATATGTATACATATACATACATATATACGGTGTGTTCCATGAATTCTGTCCACCAAAAGTATGCAGCAACTCGTGCAACAATTCGACATCTCTTATTAAAACAGCAAAATTTACAACTTGATTTTCTAGTGTTTAGTCTTTCCATTGATGAGCTTCTCTATACAAATTTTTTATAAATATTCGGTAGAAGTTTTAACATAAACAGGATCCTTGTATATTTATCTTGGACGAAGATCACAAATTTTTTTATGGGCAAATAATTGACTGTTGGTAAAATACAGTTGTACGTGGATATTTGCATGCAGCAAAAGTAAAATCGATCTTTTTGATCTGTCACACCGAAATACCTGCAGTGAGAGTAAAAAGTATTCGTACACCCTTTAAAATAGAATAACCTTTCTATAATTGTACCAATCCACCTGATATTTTTATAATCCATTAGAAGCATTGGTTTACGAGATGATATGCAAAAAAGATTTTCCAAATAATTATAATTTACAAGGTTACATGCAAAAATAAAAAAGTCAATTTTTAAAACTTTTTTATTTGGGCCCATAAAGAAAGTTTAAAATATACGTTTTGTAGATATATGTTAGTTATACATATACTGAAAATTTCATCGAAATCGGTTGACGCGGGAGAAAACGACACGCATCGAAAGATGTACGATTCTATGGATTTAATAAAACTACGATTTTCACCATTTCTAACCGCTTGTAGCTCGTATGTATGTTAATCAATTTCGATGAAATTTTCCGCATGTGTGTAACTACTATAGATCTACAAAACATATATTTTAAATTTTCATTAAGAGCCGAAATAAAAAAGTTTTAAAAGTGCCATTTTTATTTTACATATTTTGCAACCGTGTAAATTATAATTTTTGAAAAATCTTCTTTGCATATCGTTTCATAAACCAATACTTCTAATTTTTTATACAAAATCAGGTCGTTTGGTACAACTATAAAAATGTTATTCTGTTTTAAATAGCGTACGAATACTTTGTACCACTGTAATTAAATTCGACGATTGTCATTGGTAAGATTTCGCGAATGATTATTGCGAAATAACGAAGATATATTCGAAGGACAGGATTCGCGAGACACACAGTATGCATTGCGAAGTTTCGCCTGACGGGGGTGCAGGGTTTGCAACACGCCCGGCGCTGATTGTGGCATGTGTAAGTTTTAATTGTGCGCAAGTTTGAATACTGCGACCCTGAAGCCTCTCGCGCGCGCTGTTTCGCCGAAGAACAACGGATTCCGATTCGGCTGCTGAATAAACTTGATCGTGCCCGCTTTAATGTCCGAGCCACGGTCGAGACTCGTATCCGTTTCCCCTGGTGAAACAGCGCGCAAGAAATTCGGCGACGAGGGAAGCCTCGGAGATCATGCCGGTTCGTCGAAACCGCCGCGCTGCGCCGCGCCGGAATGAGTGAATGTTATCGCGACACATTATCTAATAAGAACCCGTTACGCGGAACAGGCCAAGTTCCACCGGTAATGTTTAATGAACACAAGCCGAAGAGGAATGAAACGTTCCAGTGTGTCCCGGTCTCGGCGACTTTAACGAGCGTCCTGCGTTGCCCCAATTCCTCCGTATCAACACTTCTCCTACATCCTATTTTACGTCGGTTTTTGAGCCGTTTAGCACGGAATGTTGTACGTCGCGCCGCGCCGTGAAGTACTTCCCTTGGAAATTTGCAATCGTGCGAATATTACTAGTCTTGTGAAAGTGTTTTTATCACAGGAAGCTATTTCTCTGAGGTATTTCTATCGAATTTTTATCTCGGTCGCGCCTTTTGAATCTTTAAGAAGCGTCTCTCGTAAACGTAAAGCGAAACTTCGGCAATTTATTTCTGTAGGTTGCAGAATGATCCACCGGCTACCAATAAAACACAAGATATACAATGAATTGTTAAGTAGAAGGTGTCGAGATGAATGGAAAACAGATAATACCGCGAGCCACTGTCTCTACAAACTCCTAGTAGAAACAGTGATTAATGGTCAGACACATTAGTCGACCAGAAGTCCTGCACTCCACAAATTCTTTAAACTTCTCTTAGAACTTTCTTCCCATATAAAATGTTCGCTTGGCATTTTTTACAGGGCGGTCAGTACAATCCTCAACAAAAGTTCAAAATAACAAAATTACCATTTACAATAACTACTCAAAATATCATATACATATAATTTTTACCATGTCTATCGTCGGAAGAAGATTCACCCGAAGTCCAAGAACGTTCAATCTCCATTCCTACCACTTGATATCCAATTCCATGAGAATCTTTAACGTCTTGCTGCCGGAAGTGGTGGAAGGTGAGCACGATTGGTCCGTCCACGTTTTAGAACATGATACCAAGCGAGTCGGATGGTAAGAAAGTGTCTGGGAAGCCCTCTGTCGGAGCCAGGCACAATATCCGGCCTTGTAGGACCGACGAAGGGCAAACATCGTAATGCATCTCTCAGGTTTGCCAGCCGAAGAGGTGCCCGTAGAGCATGGCGGTAGGAGCCCTTAACGAACTGTTCCCCCTTAATTTTATCACGGCGGAATTGCCCACTCCATCTAAGATCTGTTTGCTCGCGAAGAAACATCCGAGAGATAAGACCGCGGGAATTATGAAGAGATTGCTCGGCTGCGGTCCAAGGAAAAGCATCCTTCGCTGGAGAGCAGTCTAATTACAAGAACGAAAAGCGGCGCAGGCTGGGTAGCTAAGGCAGCTAAGGAAAGAAGACACACTCTCTCTATCCTACTCGGGGGGAAAAGTCCAGGCAAAGTCCTTTCGAAACTGGCTACGATGAACAAGAAGAAGAAGAAGAAGAAGAAGAGACTCGCTCGGCGAAAAGAGGGGCCGAAAAAGGAGCAGGATAACCGGGGAGATAACGACTATCGACGCCTCGCCGTGAACTCGTAATGGACCACTCGACTCGATGCTCTCTCCCGCATCCTCTCTCTCTCTCTCTTGTCCTGAGAGTCCCTCGCCTAAACGCTGAATTTTATGGGGGCCTGCGCTGCCGGTGACAAGACGAGCAATAACCCCCTTCCTCCGCTGCGAGCGTCTGAAAAACGGTTTTTTCAATGCTACGTGGCCCTTGTTGTCGATTTATCCGAATACGACCCTACCGATTCATCCTACGATTTACAATTTTTTATCCACTCTGTTCTCGCGATAATTTAACGAAATTTTGTTGAGGATATTCTAGGAAAGTGTTGCGGAGCATCAAATTTTTATGCATATTTTTAAACCAATTTCTTTGAGAGCAACGTTAACCTTCTTATTGGACATTGAACAAATGAACGATTTGAACTCTGACTATTGGAAAATTAGAATTTGTAACTCCGGTTCAAAATGGACCAAGAGCTAACACATTAGAACTATTGTACCATTACGGATTCATTATTTTATCATTGATTATAATTCATCGATCGAACAATATTAACTGTGTCAACACACTGATCAAACCAGTGCACAAACACAAACACACGCACACAGAAGATCAAAATCTTGTTACTCTCATCGACTACACAGCTTTCGTCCAGGAACTGACATTCTCTCAAGCTCTCTACTAAATTTCGCCATTATTTGCCCCGCCCCTAGCTTCCAATATCCACGGAGCGGACAATGGCTTATTATATTACCGTGTAACATAATGAAGGTGTCGGAGACCATAAACAATCGCGTAGGGATATTAATTTGTCGCTATAACGTGCGAGAGATAGCGGAAGCGTTATTCGAAGACGAAGACGAATAGGAGCGGACAGAAAAAAAATCCGACAGCCATTGTTCCTCAGCCTGCGATCTTTTTCCCTGTTAATTAACGATCGCCGATACGGGGAAAAAGGAGTCTAGGTTCGGGCTACGGGGAGAAGCTTCCGCACAAAACGGCGCGGCGTTGGGTTTTCTTTATCCGCCGATGTCGGGCAACGTTCAGTCTTCGTGTGGAGCTAATCGATGTAAAAACGGATCCGAATGAAGAAGGAGCATCCAGATGATTGAAGAGGGAAAATGGCGAAACTTGTAAGCGTCACGGCAGGTGATTCGTTTCGTGTGCTCGGCCGCGCTCTGTTTTATTGAGTCGCGACGCGAATCTCGCGAAGACCACCGTTCGATAAAGAGAACAGAACTGCTCCGACATCGGATTTGTTCAACAAACGTCCATCCTTTTTCAATCCCAAATATAAAGCTCTTTTCTATCGATCGTATAATTGTTGATAAAAGATGTAATGATGCTCTCGGCGCACTGGTTCGATCCAATTTTACTTCAAAGCAATTTTGCAATTTGAGTTAAACTTTCGACGTTTCTGCGTCTGTGAATTATTAAACGGAATAACTAGTATCGACTATTACTATCAGTAAATTAAACATTGAATATCCAATTGTGTACTTTGTTACTCATTTGCTTAATGAAATTATTTTAACTGCTTTGGAACAAGAAAACACGTGCTGTTTCCATGCCGTTGCACAAGCTACCGAGATAAACGTGAAATCTATGAAACGGACGAATCAGATCATCGATCGACATATGAGCCAATCGATATTTGACCGTTATTTCAAACCGTGAAAAGTCATAGCCACACTTTTGACTGCTTATATGCCAAGTTGTCATGGTAATGTTAAATTCACATCAAGTTTGACCAATTTGCGAACATTTCTGTTTGCGAATGATTACATTTAGGTGTTACTGCATGTGGTGAAGCCACAGGATATTAAAGCTTTTTGGAAAAATTCATCATCAAATGGTTCAGTAATGTTGCGTAGTACTCATGTATCTTAGGTGTTTCATACCTAAGATTTACGCTACGATCTTTGATCATATGAATAGTTTCCAATAATATCCTTTGATTTAAATTAACTTCTTAATCAATTGCTTTTGCATTTTCAAAATCAAATCAGCATCATTACATCTTTTACCAAATATAAAGTCTTGTGAAAAACAATATTTCCACAATTTTCATTGGAAATCTAGTAATCTCGTGAACTAAATCATTCAGCTTGGCACAAAGATGCCATTTATTCGTCCCTCATTTCACGAACTGAATCTGTCCCTCGGTGACAAATTGACACAATGGTAAAAGATCGATGAAATAAGAAGATAAACAGTTATTTTTACATGCTTTTTTATTCAAATCGATGAGTTAATGTGCGTAATGAGTTCGGTTATGTGTTTAGCGTCAAAAAAAATAAAAGTCACACGCAGTTTCGGGCCTGCAAATAATAAAACAGTATAACTTATTTCGTGTTTGCACCTTTAGAGTTGGATTCAGTCATGTTCCACCTTATTATCGACCCATCTTTTCTGTTTGTTAAGGATTATGGAAAAAATGCATTTGCGCACACCCCTGAAGGGGGTAGTGTGGGGCTCAGGGGATCGGATGGTCCAATCCCCCACTACCCACTAAAAAAACCATCACCCAGGGCTTATGCCCTTTCTCCCACATCTGTAGGCTCGTATGTGGAGCGGCCGGAGCCCCGCTCTTCGCATTTCTCCCAGCCGTTTGTTGTACGAGCTAAGTCCACGCCTGTTCTCGTCTATCACCTTATTGTCAACCCTAGATTCCAAGTTATTCTTGTAATGTTAGTACAGCCATGTGCATGCTGCTAATAATCCCTTATGGGGTTTCATAGCTTAATAAAACGAAAACTTATTTCTGGAAAACCGTGTCAAATCGACATGAGGGTCGGATGAGGGTTAATAAAAAAATGTTTTACCGATTTAAAGCATGCGTTATCAATTATGGGACTGACTGTAACCGTCGTAAATAAATGCGGCGAAACGTGTACAACCATACATGTCCACAGCAAGCAATCAACGGTAAACAGTTAAACGTCCGGAGGTTAGCAAGTTCCACCGAAGTAAATTGACACGCGTGTGCCCGGAGTTGTTCAGACGGTCCGCAGACGGAATTTAATCCTTCGGCGTCGAACCTTGTCTCCGTCTCGGGACTAGTTGGTCGGTACTTTAATCTGAAATCGGGTTTCAGTCGTCGACGCTTTTAAGCTCGGGAAGGGGGTGGTGGATAGCAAAAGGGATGAAACAGGAGGTGAGACGAGGAGAGAGAGGGGTAGACACGTAACTTTTCGGAAAGCCCTTACGAACTTTGCCCCCTATGGCTTGTGTTGCAGCTCTCCGCCATCGTCGACGGGATTTACCCGGCGCGCGGACAAACTGCGGGCTCGTTCACACATTTGGCGAGCGATCGACTGCTGGTGGGCGGAGGAGCCGAGGTGAGATCCCTGCAGGGCGCTAAAGGGATCAACAACTTCGTCGGATGCCTCAGAAAGGTGAGATCCATTCCCGGATCGATGCGATCCGCTTTGTGATTTATATTTAACCAACGCGCCCGGCGATCAAGACGCAAACCGTTTGTGAATGTTTCGAAGCGTGAATACACGCGAGTTTCATGTCCAATATCTAATAGCTGCAGCGGGTAACCTTTGAAAGTCTGTGGCCCACAGCTAATAACACAGCTAGATAATAAGTTCAAATGACCGATTTCACATTTTTTACTTTATAATCATTGAAGTTGCAAGGATAATTCCATTATAGAAATTATTAAATAAATTTCTTCATTCGAATACGTATTGTTATAAAAATTGCAAGAAATTTAAATAAATTCAGTCTTGTCGTTTTTATAAAACAATGTACAGTAGATGTACGAAATATTCGTACACCTTCTAAACACTAATAACTTTCTTATAATTGTACCATACGACCTGATTTTTTATAATCAATTAGAAGCATTGGTTTTACGAAATGATATGCAGAAAGGATTTTGCAAAAATTATAATTGACAAGGTTTGCATGAAAGAGGATCTTTAAGCTTCCTTCCGGGACAGCATAGTTATTGAAAATCCTATTAATATATAGACTTCCGTTAGATAAAGTGTTAACAAAAAATGCTATCAGAATAGAAAAAGGTTCTTTTTGCGAGAAACTAATCGTTCCGTCTATTAATAAGCCGGAGATATCGAATTCAGATTAGATTTCGTTGGAAGGTATCTTATTAATTTCGTATTTCAACGCTGTCGGACGCAGTCGACTAGTTAAGGTGCACGTCGAATAAGATCTCGCGTACGAAATTATGCACGTCATATCCCCGACGATCTCGGCTGCGAATAGAACACCAAAGCGGAGAAAGTATCACGAGACTGGATATAATTAACAACGCGTTAAACCTTCGGGAATCCATGCTGCGGAGGGCTGCGGAGGGCAGCTCGCCGACGACCATAATTTTCATATTAAGGTAAGTGCCGCGATGACGAAGTTCCAATTTGCCGGCCAGTTGCCGGAGAAAGTTACAAAAGGAACGGGGTTAATGAATTAAAAACAGCACCGGAGGCGGCGCGGGCGGCTTCACTGCTAGTTGTCTGACAAACGACTCGTCTATGTGGCTAAACTGTGCTAAAGACAACGTTCAGCCTCAGTTTCATATATTCTCTGTCGAGCGCGCTCATCAAATTATTGTTCTTTGTCCATAGAAAAACACAAACTCCTAATTAACATTTCGTTTATCACCGCAAGAATAACAGAGGTACCTCGAAGAACCATTGTAGAAAATAACAGAACACTCTCGAGTATTATAATTGGACGAATTCTTATTTTCTAATATGCATATTGTAGTACGAAAAATCTTGCTAAACATTTCATTTATCACCGGGAGAATACCAAAGAAAGAGAACAACGCCGATGCTAGTTATCAGTGTTGTTCTTGAGACGCTTCGTTGTTTCGCAGAAATTAGCGAAATAATTTTCCTCCCGCACGCAGCTGTGTTCTTCGAGCAATTAAAAATAATTCCCCCGTTCCATTAGAGCGTGCATTATGAACTTCAAGTATATATACACTATTTGCGCGACGCACTCGACTCTGAAACGTAACAACGCGTGGTTTTATCTTTTAATCTTTGTCTTTTAAAGTAGGCACGGGACCAGATATTAACTGCAGCTTCAACTTGCACGACGTCATAGTTTTGTATCGTAAAAGTATAAGACGAATTCGATATTTCATTCAACTAAACTTCGCGGAATAAAATACAGAAAGAATTCTTAATTGTTGCACACTTTCTTCGCAGCATAAAGCGTAAAGAATGAGAGATGCATAAAGTCAGATAGAACTTTGTAATCCTTTCTCCATTTTGCAATGTACTTTTTTGTAAGACAATGTTTTAATAACGTTTGATGTATTTATAGCTCTGAATTCAGAGCACTGTAGTGGAATAGCTTAACTCATTTTTACGAGGCACAATTTTCTAAGAAGATTGAAGTTACGCGGAGCTTATAATGCTTTAATTTCAATTTAAAATTACGGAAAAGTTTCCTCTTAGATTCTAGTCCCTCGCGTTCCTTTCTCATTTGCCTCTTAAATGTGTGATATTAAAGCTTATAATGCAGCAATTTTGCGATAAATTTCTCCGGCGAACACAGTAATCTTTGAAGTTCCGAAATGAAACTCTTAATTCGGTTTTTACCGCTGCGTTCGCACTATGCGCATAACATTATGCTACATGCTTTACCTTCGGAAATATTAACTCGGATGACGCGTTCTCCGTTTCTGTGCTCACTCTTCAACTGCATCGATTCCTATTAAATCTCACGCTTTGCTTTTTACAAAATCCTGAAAGCTGCGACAGAAATATTATTTTACATTTCCCACTTTTCGACTCGTTGGCTTTTAGGTTGCATTATTAACTAGGCGAACGCACTGCGTATTCGAAGTTGCCAACAAATTTTTTCAACCGGAAAAAGTTGGCTGAAAAACAGTTATGTAATATTAATGTGAAGTTGTATCTGGTCGAACAATTATCTCTCTGGGCTAAAAATGTTGGTATACCTTGCTCAAAGCCAAAAAACTTCTATTTGCATTTCATCTTTTTAATAAATTTTTTTCCGAGGTTACAGCTTATCGAAAAATGAATTCTGCGAGCTGGAAATGTTTGCGCACTTTGCTCAAAGCATCGTCTAACCACGATAAAAATTTCACAATGGCACACCCACAACGAAAGCATTGAAAAATAGATTTTGCAGTAAACAAACGATCGCGCAGTAATGAACAGTGACACCGCACCGCGCGCCATTTCGAGAGCAATAAATCCGATTGCGAAGCGCGTGGAGCGATTCGTCGGCGTGGCGCGGCGGGCAACTCGTGTAAAAGGAAGCTAATAGCGATCTCTATTTGCATATTATGGCAGTTGACGGCCGGCTCGCCCTTAAAGCTACTTAAGGGGCGATATCCGGTGAACGATGGCCGGGCGTCGTAACCGCGGCCAGTTTATTGCTGCGTTCTGTCCTTTATTGCGAATCCTGTAGTCGCAGTTTCCCGTCTTCGACTCCGTGCCGGTTTCTCGCGAAAGTTCGCGGACAAAGTTAGCCACCATGAATATTTCATCGCCTCGTAATGACCGGTACCACGTTGTTGCCCTCTGGAATTTCAGCTTGGCCATTTTCATTTTTAAACAGCCGACACAGGGGGGATGCGAAAGTCGATAGTCGATGAACAAGGAGACACAGGTGCATTTTCGAGGACCCACTACAACAATTCCTCTCCTTGTTGTGATCGTGGAATGATTGAACGTGAAACGTGGAACGTAGAACTGGAGTTTGGCCGATGTTCCATCCAGTTTTATTTAGATTCTTAGCCAGCGTCCTGAATCTAATATTGATCAGGGAATGTCTGATGACTTGTGCATATGGGAGAGAAAGAGACATAGTTCTCCTTCTTTGTGTCGCAAATTTTAATCGTTCATTATTTTTTAAATGAAACTTTTTCTATGATTTTTTTATGATTTGTTTTTTTTTTGGATTAGTTGTTCCTGATATTGTTGTCACTTCATTATTTTTTGTATTAGTTGTTCCTGATCTTGTTTCGCTTCATTATTTTTTTTTATTAGTTGTTCCTGATCTTGTTGTCACTTCATTATTTTTTCCATGGCTCTTCTACATTAGCTGCTTCAGAACTTTCACGCGACTAACTACCAGCAAGAGTTGGGCATTAATCGATTAAAATTTTAATCAAGATTGATTGATTAATGTGTACGATTAAAAAAGGTAATCATTGAAAAATCGTCGATTGATTCAATCGATTGATGAAGTTAATCGTCAATCGTTGATTAAAAAAAGAAATCGTCGAAAAATCGGAAACTGATTCATGAAGTTAATCGTCAACCGTTGATTACAAAAAGAAATCATCGATAAAAACATAAAAGCAGGTAAACACAGTTTGTATTAACGTTTGTATGTTAACGATTGAAGTAGAAATTTATTCGTCAATCGTCGATTACATTTTTGCTCAACTCTGCTACCAGCTTCCTCTAATAATTAACGTATTGTTCTGATTCTATTATTACATTTTGTACATTTTTTAGTCAAGAAAGGCATTAGAACTCAAGGTACACCTTGGCAATTTTACCACCTAATTTTTTAGTTAAAAAAATGGCAAATAGAACACACAACATCCAAGCGGAGAACGTCAAAAGCATTTCCCCAGAGGATAAGCAGATGGTCGAAAATCTCAGGGATGTCCGGGTTGTATGAAACTTCCGGGTATTGTTCGGCGAAAAAAAAGAAAAAAGCTCATGCTGTTTATTCGCGGGACATCGAACCTCTGATTCTTTCTTTCTGCGAACCGTGGGGAAAACGAGGTAGCTATGTAAATTTTCTTGACAAATCCGCGTGCCGTTTATACTTCGCTTCTTCCGCCACGATATTTTTCATTACCGCGTTTAGGGACCCTCGTGCATCGAAATGCAGCGAACAAAGGACGCGACGGGGGACTCTGTTCAACTCTCTGTTTGCAAAATCCGTTGAAGCGATCGGTTTTGCGTAGGTGTCTGCTAAATTCGGAGTGAGTGGATTATTTTAAAACTGGCCCGAAACTAGTTGGCTTGTTTCAACAAATAAGCGCAGTTTGCATTTACAAAATTCGTGTAAATGGTTGGGAATTTTCGCATTACCAAAAACTTTTGGAACGAGAATATTTGATCAGCGTTATCGCACACAGAAGACCGTCTTTCATGTTTACTTTAATATACAGGGTGTCCCAAAACTCCTTCAAGTCCGGGAAATGGGAGGTTCCTTAGGTCATTTGAAGCAACATTTTCCTTTGCACCAATGTCAGCCGCGGCTTCGTTTAGGAGTTATTAACGAAAAACACGGACCAATCAGAGCGCGACCTAAACGCGAGTTGGCACAGTCGACCAATAGACAGTTGGCGCGCTGGGCCGACTGTGCTAACTCGCGTCTAGGTCGCGCTCGGATTGGTGAGACTGGTCTGTGTTTTTCGTTAATAACTCCTAAACAAAGCCGCGGCGGCCATTTTTGCAAAGGAAAATGTCGCTTCAAATGACGTCAGGAACCTCCCATTTCCCGGACTTGAAGGAGTTTTGGGACACCCTGTATTTCGACAATTAGATATTGAAATTGTATGTAACGCCTCTTATATTGGGTTGTATTTTATTTTATTTTATTTATTAATTGTATATTGTATTGGGTTGTATATTGGCAAGAAAGTAATTTCGGTATTTTAAGATAAAATGATGTGATGACCTGAAATCGCACTTGGATCAGTTTTTTACCGATTAGGACCAGAAGTTTTGTGAGCGCGGAATTGTGAAGCTACCAGAAAGATGGCAAAAGATCATCGAACAAAATGTAAAAAAAATTAATTGCTTGAATAAAAAAATTGTTCCTCTTCGAGGAATTTACACATCGCAGGAACACTCGGAACAAAATCGGTGCAGAAAAATCCGAATGAATCGAATCTGCTCATCGTAAGATCGTCGAGGGCGTCCGTGAAACAATCGTAGCATTGTTCATTTCGATAAATCAACTTGAACGGCAAAGCCCATTATTCCCATAATCGAAGATGGCGGAGTTTGCTGAGGTTCTAGTAGTCCACGGACGGAAAGTCTCGCGGAGCGTGCAACGAGGGCTCAAAGTGAATCGTAATATTCCCTTAAGGAGCCGTCCGTAATAACTGTTCACGGTCCAATTGCTGGACCGCGAGCCCGTTAATTGGAAATCTTCATTAAAACGTCTGACGAAGGGGCACGAAAGTTCAGGGAACACCAACAGACGGCGGATAGCATGATACCAGGGACAGACTATGGTTGTCGCGGAGGCCACATTTGCCGAAAGTTCAGTCCGTCGCGCGTCGCGTCGTGTCTGTCAACCTTGAGAACCACGACAGACAGTATATTATTTTAGGCGGTCTTGTTTAAATTCGACGACACAGAATATTGTAACCGACCCGGCGCAGTATAATCACTGGGGCTGTGCATATAGTCGGGGAATTTTGTAGTCGGGAACTCCAATCTTGCGGGACTTGTTATAAACTGCGAGTCGGTGTTTAACAAGGAAATGGATGATGGAAAGTTTCGATTATGCGCCAAAGTAGCCAGGGAGTTCCAGGGGATAGTCGGTTTCAGGATTACGTAGATTTACCGGCGATATGTTAATGGCCCTTTTAAGGCGCGCCCTTGCAGCGGATTGTAATCCGATTACGCATCGACGATGATTAAAGTCTAATAGGTAATTCTATTGTCGATGTTGTAACCCGGAATTATCACTGACTATTGTAATGTAATTTCAATGGAATCAGCGATAACGAGAAGACATTCGTGGGTTAAAATGTAATTGTATTTCGAAGAGACTAAAGCATCGAAAATTATAGTAGAAAAATTATTATAATTGAAAAATAACTCGTTGTTCTGCATTAAAGTGTGCTTCGTCAAGTGCCGACCCGTATAATCTAGTTACTTCGGATTTCGCGGTCCACCGGGCTCTACGTTGTTCAAACAGCCCCGATTGGCCTTTTTATCATCGCCTAATAAGTAATCGATCGATTAATTAACTTGATTGCATTGTTTATGCGGGGGGTAGAAAAACGAGCGGCCGTAAATCTCCTTGAAAAACGTCCGAAATTTAACCGACCACGGTTTTAACGGTACGGGGAAATAATGTCCACCATCCTCGGCATAATAGAGGGGGTAGATCCGCGTATCGATTGTCTGTAATCGATAAAATGTATAAATCTTCGCTAATATCTAATTAGTATGTTAATGCGTGCGTTAATAATCGCGTAACAGGATTTATCATTCAATTAGCCTTGCACGGTTTCATTGAAAAAATCCGTTGAAATCGTTTCGCGTTGTTCCTGCACTAATTGTTATGTCAATGCGTATTGATAATTTTACGTATTAAGAATTTCTGAAGATCGATCATAGAAATTACACTTTTTCAACAACGTTTTCTTGATTTTTTCAGATCGAATTCACGACGGAGAATTTCAAACTGGAGGTGATCGAGGCAGCCAGAGCTGGGGTTGTTGGCGCTGCTGTCTTCGGCTCCATGGAGTTCCAGTGTCCGAAGGCGGCGGACGCAATCACATTCACCACAAGGGATTCTCATCTTGTGAGTATACTTCCTATATTATTCCATTATGAAAAATAGGATATTACCTCGAGCATATAACCCTGTTAAACCCCACATTCACATTTCGTTGCGTTACTATAGTCGGATCGAATTGCGTCTGTGAAAGAGCATTCTTTCACAAAAATACAAACTTAATGATCTTTTGTTCAAATTTTTCATGTAATTTTAAAGCTTTTTAAAATAGAAACAGTTTTCAAGAATTATTTTCACAAGCATTTCACACTCGTTAATGGAAAAAATATATTTGTTTGGTTTTTTGGGTGTTCGAATTGCAATTTTCTAATAATTCGATATCGGAGAAAAAGCGAGACCTAATCAGAAAATTGACCGCGCCACTGTATTGGTCGTGAACGGCTATTTAATTTCGATCCGGCTATAACGTAGGAATTACGCGCTCCTGCCTCCAGCGTAGAGCAAGCGGCTGTTGAAACGCCATTTTCCCCTTATTGCTGGCTCCTCTAGAATGGTTAATAACTCTCTGCGCAATCATCGTTTCGGGCCAGTTCTTATACGTGCTTCCAGCTTCTCAAACATTTTAATAACAATTCTCTGTATCTTGGACGATCAGACGTCCAGGTGCATTTTCGACGAACTTGAATTACTATCAGATTCTAATATCCGTGGCATATTCTGTGAATTCAACGTTTGAACGCTTCTTGGATTAAAAATGTCCGCCTACAATAAAATATCATTGGATTAAATCAAAGTTGTCAGATGTTGAAATCAAATGAGATTCGCGAAGGGAAATGTTTGAGAGAGAAACAAGACGTACTACAGAAATGATCCTGTGAAGTATGATCTTAAAATGTTTGAGAGACGCTGACACGATTCGCGCAACAATGGCGCCTCGTAGTTTTAGAGGTCATTCGAACGTCGTAACCGTAACCAATGCAGATTGTTGATACCCTCTCCGATATCTATCCGAGCATAGAGAGCTAGAAGAAGGTGAAAAGCGTGCAGGACTATGGCAACAGAGCTCTACAGGAGGTCGGACCTGCGATACGTTCCCGCAAACCACATTTCGCAGTCCTCTCGTCGACCTTTGTTTACGAGCGCATCGTTCGCGGATTATGGTCGCCATCGGCGCACGTTATACAGGCCGTCCGTTCTCGAATGGTGTTCCGGGTAGCAACTTGCCCCCCTGTGTCATCGTGCAATCATTATCCTAGCTAATTCCTTGATAGTCGGTGGCGAAAGGACCGACCAACAAACACAGTGGTTCTCGATTCTGTCGGAATATACACATGCACTTGATTCGTCAGAGTATTCGTCGAGAAAAAAAGCATTTTGTTATTAACCATGGGGTTTTATCGAAGCATCGCATGCGGTGAAATTTAAATAATGGATATTTAAATTGCTTTTTTTTATTGTTGTTTCACAAGAGTTGTAACACTGGAAGTAGAGTTTTATTCGAATGGAAATTTATCGCCGACGGCGATGGCAGTAAATAAATTTCAGTTAATTCGTTTGCGGCCTGCGGCCTCCTCTGTGTCGATGTCAATCTCGTTATTCAATTACTCTGCACCGACATTGCGAACGAACGTAACAAATGCTGATGACTGCAAATATTTTTCTTTTTAATTCCAGTGTTACCGCGGTGTAATTGTTGGTCATGGAAGGGTTAAACCCTGAATTCGTAGTTTCGTACATGGTTTCGGTGCGGTTCTGTGTACTTTTTCTAACATAATTAATCTCAGCTACTCTGTGTCGCTGTCAATCTTGTTATTCAATTACTCTGCAGCGACATTGCGAACGAACGTAACAAATGCTGATGACTGCAAATATTTTTCTTTTTAATTCCAGTGTTACCGCGGTGTAATTGTTGATCATGGAAGGGTTAAACCCTGAATTCGTAGTTTCGTGCACAGTTTCGGTTCTGTGTACTTTTTCTAACATAATTCATCTCAGCTACTCTGTGTCGCTGTCAATCTTGTTATTCAATTACTCTGCACCGACATTGCGAACGAACGTAACAAATTCTGATGACTGCAAATATTTTTCTTTTTAATTCCAGTGTTACCGCGGTGTAATTATTGATCATGGAAGGGTTAAACCCTGAATTCGTAGTTTCGTGCACAGTTTCGGTTCTGTGTACTTTTTCTAAAATAATTCATAACTGATGTGCACCAAACTGGATCATTTTACCCAGGCACGAACAGCGCGTAGAGTTTTATCAGTTACTTTTCAACCCTCTCGAGTCTCACAGATTGTAAGAAAAATTTATCGCGTATTGCTACGAAAATTTCGTAGGTCCTAAAATTGATGTAGACCCCAAAATTGGGTCCAACCTTTTTTTGCTATATCACAGACAACAGGGCGTCGCGGGTATAGTCGAACGGATTCAATCTCGATCGACCCTGGTTCTGGTTGTTTGAATCGCGGGTGCGTGGGCGGGCAGACGCGCGGAACATATGATCCGCTTAGGGAGATGACGCCGCATTTTCGTGTCGCCTAGGATTTCGCGAATACGTGCGCGACGCCCGGGGCCTCTGAATTTCTGGCGAATAACGTGTGCGTTGTCACAGAGTGAGAGAGAAAGAGAGAGAGAGAGAGCCGTGCACGTGCGCCAACATCCACGTCCGGCGCGACGCAGCGCGGCGGCCGGATGCACCGGACTTTTGCCACTTCCGGAAATGCATTCAGCTCGCCGCGAAATTGAATTCGTGCATCTCCAGTCCTGGGACCCCCCGTTTTCTTAGGATATTTTATTATCCTCGGAGACGGAGTCCGAGAGGCTGAGCTATGACGGTCCGCTGCGTCGGGATAAGGACATCAACTGCCATGGCGAAGCCTCCTCTTTGAACTTCGACGATTAATTTCCATCCCGGAATTCGTTTTAGCATCCTCTTGTTTATTGTTTACTGGTGATTCCGGCACTGCAATTAATATTTGTCTCTCATTGGAACGTTTTAATATGTGGTATTCTATTTAATTTGTGGGATCGAGCTATTACCATGGCCAGCACTGAGCCCTTATTTGAAACCCATCAAAAATCTATAAGGTATGCTTGCGAGGAAAGTTTATGATCAGGAGAAACCACCAATAGAAAGTATTGTCGATCTTAAAAAAAGCATAAAATCTACTTGGACAGATATTTCAAATGACATCTTAAATAAGCTATTTAGTAGTGTTCCTGACCGGCTCTTAAATGTAATAAAAAATGAAGGAAAATGTGCTAAATACTAAATGAAAGATATTAAAATTGATAATGAGTCTATACTCGTTCACAGCTTAAACCACAGTTTTAAGAACAAATTCCATTTTTTCCAGTTTTCTGGGGAACAAGACTATTATTTTTTGTTTGCTCACTTTTGTCTTGTATTAGAATATAAAAATGCATAAACGGTTTCGTCAATTTTTGTTTCGGTACTATGAGAAACATAAAAATATGATTGAGTTTATAATTATTCACAGCACTGTATATTTCCAACCAACGTATTGAATATTTCGGAAAATGAGCTGTACAGAAGATTGAAATTTGGAATAGATGAATTATTGTTGCAAACGTGAGTCTACGAACGTTTCCTCGTAATCTGAATCAAGAATTGTGTTTGTATAGCGTCGGATATAATTATCCATATAGAAGGATACAGGAAGCAAAAACAGGAAGATATCTGTAGAAGGAGGGAAAAAGGAAATAATTCTTGAAAGAGAGCCGCGTTTAAAGGAGAATCTAGTTTGCCGTATTTTGTCCCACCGAGATAAAACTATTTCTGAGACAGACAATTATGCAAAGAGAACCGGTCCGAAGAGCTCACCTAAATATCTCTATTTCTTTTTACGGAAATCTTGTCAAAAACGAGTTTACATAGATTAAATATGCCGACGTAAAGAACAAGTATCTCGTTTTCATGGGAAATTCTCTGAAACGCCGTACTTGAAATGTCCTGCAGGTCTACACAAATAAAATTGCACAACCCCGGTGAAACGTCGAAAAATATAAAAAGTGTATCTGCAAATGGAATCAGAGCCACTGTAAAAAGAAAATCAGAGCTTTCATAGAAAGAAGGAACTTGAAGTACATTAACATTTTTAAGCACGTTATACCGATCATTTATTTTTGTTGAACAGTTAGTTCTTCAGCGAGTTCTTAACTACTTTCCTTAACAATTTCCACCTTGACCTCGTGGCCCGCAAGTATTACCAGTTCGCAAATAAATTCTTGAATCAAGATCCATAATTTTCATATTCCAAGGGTAACCTCGCGAAAACACGTATCAATTTCGCGATAAGAATAAAGCGACGTGTAATGTCGAGCCACGAGGCGTTCCCACGAGGTGCGAACCCTACTTTTATCCGCACGATAACGCGTTAATAGCCGAGGCGTTAATTGAGGCGGCGCGGGCGCTGTGATTAAGAAAATTGCCTCTCCAAGCGGGCCGAGTGCGTTCGTTTCAATTCAAGGATACTTACAGCAATTCCGTGCGTAACAAACGAATAAGAGTTCAGTAGGTTTTCAAGCGACTCGACGGAGCAGAGAAGGTGAGGAGAGAGATCGAATGCAAAAAGTTTGTCACTCGATTAATTAAGGAAATTGGCGCGGAGCATTTATCGGTTCGCGTGGACGATGAATTCATACGTTCAACTCACGGCGAGCATTGCGCGCGCGCGCTCGTAAGTGCAGAACGCGACCATGGCCACCAGGAAAATGCGATTTGCATAGGACCATTTAATTGAGGCATCGTTTCGCATTAGCGTTTGTCATTTAGCCGGGCTTGTTTTCTAAATTTGCGATGCGCCGACATTATCGAGCGGCACCGCGGCGCCACAGACCGCGCCGAAATTTCGCCAGCCGCGATCACATCGCAAAATCATCACGCGTCCATTCATTCGTCAAACACTATTTGATCTCTCCCTGCTTTCTTGCAAATTCGTTTCTTCCCTGGTTTTCTAAAAATTTAATCAATTTTTCGTTTTCTATCCTTCGGATTTATTTTATTCAATTACGACTTATTTGAACCTCCACATTCGTAATTAGACTGCGAGTTCGTATGCAAAGTAAAAACTTTTGCAGCCAATTTGTAGGGAAAAATAATGTATGAAAACGATTAATGTGATCATTTCAAATAGTCAAATCGGAATTTGATTTTTATATTGTAGCGAATGGGGTATTTCTTTAAGAAAGTAACGCTTGATTCGCGCACGAATTTAATCTAGTTAAATAATTGCTAGAAGTATGCATTACTTATAATTTTAAAATATCGTTACTCACGCGCGCGCCCCATGATTCCTCTTTCATCGGACCGCCTGCGGCGTGATTAATTATCTTCGCCGCACTTTTTCCATCAATCGACGAGTCATGCCAATGTGTATTGATTACTCGATGATCCGATACATGATTAACAAACTTTTTTATATACTTATCGGAAAATACCATCTCGAGGAGTAAATGACGCCAGAACTTCTCAAGTTTTACGATGAGTCGAGGGAAGATAGAGTTCCGCGCGTTGGATCCAAGTCAACTTTATAATTCATGGCATCATTTTTCGCAGCTTTCAAAGCTACGCTGCATGAGCATAAGCTCGGCTGCATCCGTGGCACAAACTTCAATTATAAAGGTAAATTTTCATCGCTTATCAGGAGCTTCATTTTAATTATATAGTGCGTGTAATGCACAGTTCTACGCGGTCGAATGTTTACTCTGATTCTTGATTCATCCAACCGGTATGTTTACCCAATGAACCCGAAATTAAATGTATTACTGTATACAAATCGTAAAACGGTAGAAGCACGCTTGCATTCACACCGAACAATTTTACAAGAGACTGCGAAAATCCTGAACAAATAGTATCTTTGCACTTTATTCGAGTGTTATAATCTTGAACAAATAGTAACTCTGTGTACTTCACTCTACACTCTTATAATACACTCTCACGTCTTTCCACTTTATCGATACGATGCACAAACAATGGAGGATTCGTCTGTTATCCTTTATCATAAATAGACTGCGGATTTTATGCATTTATGACAAAAACGGCCACGTGCAATTTAAAGCAGTGGACGAATTACGACGATTTAAAGACATCAGTTTATTAATTTCAGCTTAATAAGACAATTAAAAGAAGAAAGAAATTTCTATTTGGCTCCTGTGTCTTGCAATCAATGCAAACATTTTTTATTTCGCATAAAGATCCGCAGTCTAATCATAAATTTTCTAAAGATAGAAACTCATGAATTAATTTTTTAATGATTTTACAAATGAGTGGTATAAATCTGGACATGATAACTTTGCACTCTATTGTACCGTATTGTAGAAGGTATGCGAGGGCATATCTTATAAATTGTTTCATGAATGAACGCTAGCAAATTGCTTGGAGACGAACGATCTTACATCCTGCAAAGTGGAGTTACTCGATTATCCAAACAGAGTGTGTCATGATTATTTCGTATAATCAAGGTTCCAGTGTAGTCTCATTTCGCTTATGCAGGAACACACCCTGGAATTAGAAGCATACCGCGCATGTTTGCTCATTTCCACGCCTGTATTCTGAGCTGAACGACCTCGTCAAAACTTAACGAACGATCAGCGACACAATTCCCCAAGTACCGTCGAAAATGTTCAGCCCAAACACTGACGGCCGTTCCTGCACAGTACATGTACCTTTCCTCAACAGAATATTTATTCAATTACAATCCTCTATAAAAAATCTACCTATTTGCACAACATTTTTAATGAACCCTAATTTAGTAGAACGTATAAAGATTTTCTGGGTTCGAAAATTTTTCTTATAGGCTACCAGTACTGAATTGGATTCCACTGTCCTATGAGCTCATTCATATCAAAGAGATATAAACCATCTCTATTTTAGAAGTTTTTCTCCTCCGCATCAATCTTGACGAAGCTCCTTTTATTAATCCTAGTAGTATATTTTTGCAGGATTCCAACATTTTTTCCACGGACAATGCACGAAATTCCCCTGCTTTATGAACCTGTTTTATCAACCTGTTTTATGCATAATTTTTATAAGAGAAGATGTAAAATATCTCGAATTTTGAATGGTACTTTTTCTTCACAATTTAGGAGCTTTTTGTCTGGACCTGGTAGGGGAACTTGTTCCTGGATTGCAAACATTTCTGCTTCGAATCAAGAGACTTCCTACTTTTTAAAATTTCCTTCAATGAAAATATAGGGTATTTTTAGTTTGAAAGCTTCCATGCTCTTTTTCAGCGTTCAGACTTTCGTTAATTGGCGAACGCCGAAATTTTTTCAAACCCCGAGCACAGTACTCGAGGTTCACATCGGATGCCGAGCGCGAGAGCACGGTTGCAACATTACATGCTTACGTGACGGGGACGGGCCGCCATCTTGTTGATCATTTCCGAAAGGATCCGCTCCGGGGAACGTGTGGGACAGTCATAACGCGTGATGAGCTGTCGCGTAATTTTCGCTTAACCGCATCCGTGACCTCCGGTAACTTCGTTCCGGAAACGAAACTCCGTGATACCCGCAGGATCAACTCCCTCTCTCTCTCTCTCTCTCTCTCTCTCTCTCTCTTCCTGCTTGGCTACCGAAGAATCTCTGGAACGTGTTTCGGCCACACTCTTATCTGATTAAATACTGCCTACACATGTACCCTAAAAGCTCCGCTTCCATTCGACTGCTTCAGCTCCGCAGCAGCTTTCGAAAACGTCTCAAGGAATCTCAAGAGAAAATATTGTTCCGACTTTTCAATGAAAACTGTCAAATCATTTTACACCCGATACATTGAGTCACTGCAATTCTTTCTTTAGCACATTTTCGAACATATTTTTAGTGGTATTTCACTCTACTATAGAATTTTTAATTTCAATTTGTAATTTCAAAATTGTGCCACAGACAAATAACAACGATACTCACCAGCATGTTTATGAATATGTGTTGCATAAACGTTTGTAGTACAGTAATAAATTTTTTGAAACAATATTTCTTTCCAATTAACGTGTGTGCTTCAAGTATACATAGCCACGTTTGTATATGACTCGTAATTATTAGGTGTGCAAATAAGTTCCTTCCCCTTTTTTTCTACGATCATGACTTCTGACTGAATTCGAATTACTTCCCGAGTTTGGTTCCATCTGAAAGAGCGTTCTTAGTTAGTTTTAAGAAGATTCATGATAAGCGCTTTAAGAGTTTCCAGTCCTGTACAACAATTTCAAGCAATATGGCGTGCGAGAAGCATCATTTGCTATACTGCTTACTCTTTGCATTCCAGCTTAGGAAATCAGCTGTTGAAGCTACTGAAATGGTTTTGTACGGCACTGGGAGAGAACGCTGTATCTTCCAGAACATGCAAAAAGTGGTACCAAAGATTTTAAGCCGGAAATTTTGATTTGGAAGACGACGATCGTTCAGGCGCACCGAGAAAGTTCGATGACGGTGAGTTAGAGGAATTGCTCAACGAAAATCCGACCCAGTCGCAAGGAGAATTGGCAGAAAGATTGGGAGTCACACAACAGACAAGATTTTATTACATTTTATGTATTTGTTTTTAAGAATTTGGAAGAAAGGGGAAAGAACTTATTTGCATACCTAATATTTCTTCATTAAGAACGTTTTTCCATATATTATTTTTTAAATATGCGATTGATAGTTGGAAGAGAAATCGAAGAAGTAATTCGATAATTTTTTCCCAAAGAGTAAGTGCAATATTTGCCGCCGTAATTAATCAAAGGTAAAGTATCGGGAGCCGTTCTCAGATCTCTTGCAAACGTCTCCGACATCGGTCACCCAGAAAAGTCAAACTATTTCTCCTTCTCTTCCTTTGTTAGCCGGTGTTCTTTGTCTGTGATCAGACTGCCGGTAGTTACCGATAATTAAAACGTATCCTCCCCAGTGTCCAGTTCAGTGTCTCCGGGCCGGGACGGTGCTTCTGACGAGGGAAGGATTCGATTTAAGTTTCATCGATCGATCCGCGTTTCAATCCGGGACTCCTGTGGAAACAGTTCGATTCCGATTGCTTTCTGTTTCACTTCTTTCTCGTCTGTCTTCCTACCTGTCTCTTCTCTTCGTTCAAAACTATCTTCTCACGTTCATCGAATAATAATTCATGTTTACCATCTCAATTCTCATTGGGAAAGCTGTTTTAAAACATTGCAGTCGATTGAAATGAACGCTCTGTATGAACAAATATTTTGTAGCAAAAGCAATTTCTTTTGTGGTGGTTTAATAGCGTTTTCATCGGGCAATTCTACATATAATAACGGTTCTAGAACTTCATCTGAAACAAACGACTAACAAAGTAGAATTTAATGCACTACGTTTTGACATTTTTTTTAGATTAAATGGCTTCAAATAAATGAGATGGAACGAAATATTAAAGTATGGTAGACGAGTGGCGGATCAAAGGTTGGCCGAGGAAATCTGAACGATGAAATATGTTGGACGAACGATTCAATTAGCAAAGTGTCGCGCACGCGTCGAGGAAAATACGATGTTTACTTTGCCGTTCAATTCGGTGGCCGAAACTCGGTTTATAGATATTTTATGAGCCGTGCTGGGCAATTTCATTGGCGCGTACATCACTGTGCCGAAATTACATCGATCGTACGAATTTCCATGGTGGATTCGCTCGAAATTCATTCCCGCGCTATAACCGCATTCCCGTTGAAAAAATTCATGCCTACCGACGGAAATTGTTTCGAAATTTCACGGCGCCAATTTCCACTTTTCTTCCTCCAGCAAACTGAAACGATGCAAAAGCGTCATTCACACTTTGTACTTGTTAGGTAACGCCTACTAGATTGTCTATGCGATTGTTTATACGCTTGTAAGTTCCCCTAGTATTGTGAATTATTGCTGATGTAGTTCGTTATGAAACAAATATGAATCCGAGTTTGTCGAGTTGCTTCGTTAACACGGAAAGCAGAATATTTTTCATTTTTGCCGGAGCGCCTATTTACGGAAGTATCAGGCCATTTGTTTACAAAAGAGCCTCGGACGAACAACACCGATACTGCGACGCGACCATAACGCAATTAGTCGAGCGAGCAACTCGATCGCGCCGAGGGAAACAACAATGAAACGAATTGGATTGAAAAAGAAGTTCGCCGGATTGTTGCTGTTGGTACAATGGCCGGGGAATGTTTCCGCGTCGGTCAATAATTTCCGCACGATATTTCCATTGTAACTCGATTCTATAAATTATTTGCGATTTCCGTGTAAATTGCGCCATGCTTGTTTTCCGAGCGGATCGTGGAACGAATTAGCCGCGCTCATTTTCTCGGGAACGAAGGAGAACCATTTTGGAGCCGGCGTGGGGACCAACAATTCTGTTTGTTTATCGGTAGACTATTGATCTTTATGCAAGGTAAACATTTTCCAGGTAGGAAATTGAAGTCGGGTAAAAAAGATACATACATAGATGTCAATATAAAGAAACGTCAGTTTTAAGCATAATCAGACAACAGTCGAGTATTTCCAGTATCATACTAAATCCTTAACGTTAGGAGTCCTGTTCCTGTGAAACTACAGTGAGGAGCAAAAGGGAACACAAATACGATATTTTTACACAAAAACGTAATTTTATTTAATGTTTGCATATAAAATAGAATAAAAATAAAATACATAGGATTAAGTACAAAGTTCTAGCTTTTCAAGAAGATTTTACTGATCGTGTTATTATTATTGTTTTGCTAAATAGAACGATTGTGGCTTACAAACGTAAACATATTTTTTTAAACGGTGACCGGTGTTATTCGAGTCCTGAATCATGAAATATTGTACTTAATACTGTGCATTCCTTTTTTCTATTCTATATGCAAACATTAAATAAAAATACATTTTTGTAAAAATATCGTTTGTGTGTTCACTTTTGCTCCTCACTGTATCCCGCGAAATTCGATTCGCGATTCCCCAGCAAAAGGTTGTTGTTGATCGAACAGTACTACGTAATCGACGAATAATTCGACGAATTCACACGATTTCGGGGTATCTCTCCGGGCAGGGAAACAGAGAGAGAGAGAGACGGAGAGAGAGGCGGCGGCACGACGCGACGGCCCGGCGGTAGTTGAGAAAAAAGATGAAAAAAAGTAGCACAGGAGACAGCAGGTTCAATTAAACCGCGACACCCTTTGGCCGTGGCGTGCAATATCGAGTATTTGCCAGCGGAGAGAATTAGCCAGCGGGCCGGAAGGTCCTTCGGGGAATTTCGTGATCGCGCAAAAACTAATTATCGCGCTGGCCGCGCGCGGAGACCTTCGCCGTGTCCATTTTGTTATTCGCGAGCTCTCGAATATCGACACGTTTTTTTCGCAGGGGCCCCGTTCCGAATTTCGCCAGCTACAATGCAATCCGGAAAACGATCCCAGGATAATGGAGGCGGAGGCCGGTGTAATTGACAAACTCGATCTAAACGATTTTACTTCGTCGCGCCGCGTTTCGTTGTATATGTACAATCATGATAATAGTCAAACGATTATGCATATGGCAGGCGAAAAATCAAAGACACGTTTTCGCTTTACAATGATCCCACAAAACTTGACGTGCGATTGTTCGTTCAGTCGTTATGTAGAACATTTCGATTACTACGTAACGATTATCTATCTATGTATTTTCATAAAAATTTTAATCATTTCCGAAGCTGTCGTGATACATTTTGTCCGAACTATATCAATCACTAGCATTATTACGCTATACCATTAATTTATGGTACAGAAGAACAATGGGAAAAGCATGGCACAAATCGGCTGGTGTAAATGTAAATGTAACGATTATCCTTCAAGTAGAGTTTTGATTGACCGCGAAGACTCTTAATTAGAAGGTTTCTGTGCGTTCCCGTAATTACATGGCTTTTAACGGCCCACTAATTAGGCGGGCTTTGTTAATTACATCCGCCCTCGAAAATTCCCCGACAACAACAATTGATATTACAGCGATCCGCCGTTCGTATTAATTAAAATTCGACTTATCCTCCGTTATTGTTTAGCCAAACTCGACAAAGAATTAATCGAACTGCGCTTCGAGCAGCGACTAAATCTATACTTTGAATTTGCGAGAATATTTATCATTTCGTTTCTTCACGATCTCATTCTTTTTCTTTTTCTTCGCACTCGAGAGCTTATCTTCTGCAATCTCGTTCTTTGACACGGTCCAATTAGGTGCGTTGAAGAGCGAATATTCCGATGGATGAATAGCTGTTGCTACGGCAATAACTTTGCCGTTTTCTGCAGTAACTTTCTTTCCTTCGTTCTCATTTTTCACGCCCGAACGATCATCCGCAACTCGAAGGTGACTGTTGTTGCCTCGACTTCGAGTGCGGTGACCCCATAATTTAATAAATGAAATACTTGTTGCAGTGAAAAATTCTAATCTTCACTATGATTCAGCTCAATGGGGGTTTTATTAAGCACAGAAATAACTACATCATTAATAATTGCCTTGCAGTTGACGCACTAATTACGATCAATTGCGCGCATTATCGCGCAGGAGGTTATTAATATCGGCGGTTTAAACAATTCCGTCCCGGGGAATTATTTTCGCAGCGAGACAGAACCGGAAGTATTTGCATATTCGTAAGCGCCTCGCGGCGCGTCGCGTCGCGCGTTGGGTCAGCTCGTTGTCATTTGCGTTCGGCCCAGCCTAATTGAAACTCGTTATATTCCGAATTACTCCCATTGCTCCGGATTCGTATTATCGCATTACCGATTTAATGTCCCGCGTTCCGTTCATTTGCCGAACTAACCTTTTTACCTTGCCGAACAAATCCCATTGTCGTCCGATCGGCCGCGTTACGCCGCTTTTAAGCGTTTATCTTAATTTTCCGCGGGTATTCGGGCTCATTCCAAGCCGCGGATTCCTTCGTATCCGATCGAATGGTCTCTGGTCTACTCGTAATTATACCGCCTCATTACTTCTGCGAATATTGCGAGAGGATTATTCTCGCCACGGATATATTTTTGGTCATTTCGTTGTATCGTTTTTCCATTGTGAAATTGCCACGGACTGTATCTGTTCCTCTTAATCCCAGCGTCGACGAAATCGAGCCACACTTCCGAAACATTTCTATACAATATATTCGAAGGCAAATTTTAGTTTTCAACGCTATTATTTTTTGCAGAAATTTTGGAGAACTTTGGTGGAAGCAACGAATACATTGTTTTCTGGTTAGCGTTTTTAAAAATTGAAACTGAATAATTGCAATTGTGTTCTTGGTGAACATTATTTAGCACGCAGAGTAACAATAACTTCCCTTTTTCAGTGGGAATTTGGTTTCATGAAATTCCACTGTTTTTGGGTTCATAAAATTTCAAACGATATAGTGATGGTCATGGAAAATGGTCTTTTATTCCAGTCTAAATCGCAGATAATACAATTGTTTTGCACAATAACGGGGATCTCTCTTTGATTTTCTGCGTAAACGCGTCCAGGTCGCACAATTAGAGACGCCGCATGATCTATTGTCTATGTACGAGCCGTATGCATATGTATATCGGCGTATGTGCGTAATTCACGGTCCGATACCGTTCAAATTACAATAAATGGTCTAGGTAATCAAATGATAATTACATTTGTCGATGGAGATTTACATGCGTGGCGGTTGCGTAAACTACGATGCATCAAATAGTTATGCACATAATTGATACGCAAACGGTGTATTAATATTATCTGCGGCGACGTTATCAAGACTGTCTCGAATGCGAAATATTCGATTGTTTATCATCCATCACTGTGCGACATCGTTAATCATCTGTCAATGTACACGCATTTCACACGAACTTAATTTTTCTCGTAACTCGGACGAGAATCCAACAGTTCGCGGAACAGGAAAAAGTGAGAGATTCCGTAAATTTTCCGATTTCCGCAATCCGATCCACGCACTTCCGCGTAGCTTACAATGCGCGACAAAAAAAAATACATACATCCACACACTCGCACCGCCGTTTTTCAAATCAGCGTGTATCCGGAACTGTCGGGAGCAGCTGCAGATCGTTTTTACAAATCTATTACAGGACATTACGCTTGCTTTCAACGAACACGTCCGTGGAACGTTGATATTCGAACGTTGCCGGCTCGGAATCACCAACGCGACACGCACAGGTTTGCAAAAAAGGCGCGCGACAAATCAAACAGGTGAAAGTGCAAGACAAACAGTCGTCATAGATCCCGGACGTTACCGAAAACATTTGCCCGAATTTTGATTCGTTGTAAACACGTACGCTATTTTTCCGTTGAACCCCCGCCGCCGACAGCCAGTCACCGGGTCCCTGATGAATTTGCAGCGCGCGAAATAGTTTCTACTCCCCTCCGCCCCTCTTCAGCCCCGTTCCTCTATCTGTTCATCACTCTATCTCGCTTTCTTTCGCGTTTCGGTTCGACGCGACAATGTAACGAAACGGTTCAATCGTGACAAACACGCGAATTCAGAGAAATCTAATAAACGCACCCCGACTGTTTGACTTTATACCCGATGGCGGGGGGAGGCAGGGGATGGAACCGGAAGTCCGCTTGTATAATCGAGCGGCCGTGTCCCGTAGATACGGGACCGTTGATTCGCGAATAGACGCACCACCCGATGCAAAACTCTCTGGACAAATACAAAGAAGCAGAACACCGTGACGGGGATGATTGTGTGTCGGGCCCGGTGCACGACGGGGTGCGTGAGCCAACAACCCTGTCCTTTAAATCACCAGTCTCGATATAAAATACTGCCCCTTTGGTTTCACGGTTTTTTACGATCGCTGTTAGACGCGCCGGAATAATCCGACGGGAAAGAGGGCGCTCCCGTTACGCGATTTATGGACGCCGCTGTGCTTTAGATTCTGCGAGGGTCGTCGATCTAAAAGTGTACAGTTCAAGTGTACAGGTTAACCCTTCCCTACCATTTTCGGTAGCGTAGAAGGCAATTTGATAATAACCTGGAAGAAATTCATTTATTTGCTAGTCGTGCAAGAACAAGTTGTGCAATTGTTTTTGTCCAGTCCCCATAGATCCGATCAAGTTTTTCCCCATACGTACTTATCACGGTTTTCCTCTCAAGCTTATCAAGGCGCGCCGCAGCGTTGCGGTTCGACCGCTAGGCGGCAATTAATTTCATTTAAAGTAGAAAACTAGCCAGAAACAAGCAGAGTGCTAGTTGCCGCGTTATTACCCCGTTCTCGGCGGTTCAAATTTCAGGGGCAGCCAACTATTTACTCTCGACCCAGTATGTTATAATTACTCGCGAAAAACGTAAAAATTACTCGGCGAACGAAAGTTCCAACGAGACGCGCGCCGCTCCTGGCCCGTTCGAGGGCTTTCCGTGTGCACGCACGACTTCGTTTCCCAAATTTTTCCATTCCCCGTGCTCTTCGATGCTGAATGTTGATGAACTTTTAACAAGAAATACTTGCGCGTCGCTAAATTATATTCTCCTCGCAGTAGAAATGAAAGAATTTAGGTTGCAGGGCACTCGATGGTTCGAAAAATGGAAAAAGAATGTTTTGATCAAATTTCATATTTTTAATACCAGCGGTCACATAATAAAATTATCTCTATATATGCTCGTAACTATTATTTTAAAATCATTTTACAATCGCCAATATAATATTTCTGTTAGTTTCACGAAAACGATAATTTATATACCCTCCCTCAATTTATACCTTTCTCCATAATTGCAATAGTTGGTAATATTGATTGTACGAGTCTCGTCAGGAACTATAAATACCAGTGCTTCGATCAAATATTCTTTCGGGTAGTGCAAACTTCATCTCGGCGACCAGAAGTGACGAAACTATGGTTTCGATTCACACGGTTCGCCGTTCTTTCGAATCCTGTTACGCTAACGCTTTAATTAAGACGCAACCTAACGAGGATCCTGATTCGGCGACGTCCTCCTCCGGCGATAATCAAAGGCCACGTTACACCACCCACTTTTCCCTAGAATTAAACCGCAAATCGGACCAGCAATTTTGCGATGTACATTCTCCGCTGTGTGGACCGAAATTCTAACATTATAGTCTTAATCACGGAACGATAAAGACACCTTTTGACCGGCGCGGCGCGGCGCTGTAATCGAATTGCGTTCCCAGGAGGAAATCTTGTTGCAGTACTTCTGTAATCCGAAAACTTCTGATACGTATACCGAAACTATCCTTGGCAGACATGATACGGGCGTTAATCTAATTGTTAAAGCCATTCATTAGAAGAAGTTTATTGTACGTAAAAATCCTACAAATTTTATAGAACAGGAGCCAAATACGAATGTCATACTTTCTTTACTGGTTTTAAATCTTTCATTCTGTCCACTGTATTAAATTGCATTTATTCGTTTTCTTCGTAAATGCATAAAATCCGCAGTCTATTAATGAATATTTTAAATCGAGCAAAAACGTATCACCGACCACATGGTGACAAAAAATAAATCAACTCTAATATCTTCAAGTGACGAAAGCGATTTCGAACCTGTTCATCACAAGAATATGCGCGTTTTGGACTACGACGAGTAGTATTGAATTATGTAAATTTTAAAAATTTCTCCGTGTTTAAAATGACAAATTAAAATTTTTTTAAATGTTTCCATGTGCAATTTAATTATTTATTTTGGTTGGAAAGCACTTTCTCGCAATTTCGTGAAGCTTTGACATATTTTCCAAGTGAGACTTTCTTTATGTGCGGTCCTTCTCCACCGCATAAAAAAAATTTTCTTTAATATGTAGTGAAAAATTATTTTTCATAGCTATTTATGAAGTTTGTGAATATTTTTTGTGCAGTTTTTTTTTTGCGGTCCCTATCTACCGCACAAAAACAGGTTTGACTGTATTTCGATTTAAAAAAATTCCATTGTATAGTCCAAAGAATAGAAAATGTGTATGCAAAATCTCGGTACAAAACAGCCGTCTAATTTGTTTAGAAACTTTTGCTCCAACCAAGCCGCTGAAATATGAGTTGGTTAATGATAAGACGCTTTGCTCCAGGACAAAGTGGTTGAGTCGGTGGCCGTTGTAAAATGACTATCAACACCTAGGAGCACGTTCCGCCGATCGACAGTTCGCGTAGCATCGCTGGCAAACAAAATACGGCAATTTCCGATAATCCAATTAGGCATCGACGCGGGAATTACCACGGAACCTCTTCCTCGGATCCACTCTTGTACCAGACGCCTTAACAGCTCCGGCAAACCCCTGTTCGGTCCTCGGTTCGCTTCGGGCATCAGGGTACGCTCGTTCGTTTCCTGAAATCCTGTTTCCGTCTTTTCCACTGTCGTTCCCCATCTGCTTCTCCATCTAACAGGGAGAGCCGGCGAAAAATTCGAGCGAGAGCCGTGTTCTCATCACCGCGCGCAATAAGACCACCGGTACACGTAGCCAATGAAATTTCTGCCAAGTCGAAAGTCAATCGATCTCCTTACCCGTCCGGAACTGTCCCGCACCCATGCCGCTACGAATCTAACGAATGACAACCTGTCGACCACTTAACCCTTTGATCCACCAATTTTTTCTTCCCCGTGTTTTACTCGACGTGTACTCGAAAATAGGCTTCGCAGATTGCTACCAATTTTGGACAATTCGATTTCTTCAATTGAATTGTTCAGTTGCAAAACGCACCGAAAGAATCAAGAGCAATAACAAGAATTTCCGCCGTCATACGCGTGAAACGTAGGAATACAGAAACTGAAAGGAAATTTAAATAAGTAAAGAAACAGATGGCGAAACGCGGAAGCGGAAGAGTAGACAGCCGAAAGGAAGCAGAGCGGCAGGATCCACGGAGACACAGAGATACGCCGTTGAACAGAAACAAAGAGACACGTTGAAATAGCAAATGTTTACTATACTTGGCGCTTCACGAATTACGCTAATCCTGACTCGTGGCAAGAGCTCGTTGTGGGTTGTGGATTGTGGATTGTGGGAAAGGGGCCAAGAAATACACACACACACGCGTACATAAGTACATACACTGTCTCTCGGCCGTTTCCGTGCCGAGGTTCGTTGGGCAGCGAGACTATGAAACACCGGCCGTATTAATTGAAAGTACGTTACAATTACGTGTTAACTACCGGCGACATTTTGTGCCCTTCGCTTTTCTACGCGCCAACGAAAGAAACAAAAGGCTTCGAAAAGAGTGGCGGAAAAAGGAGTTAAAAGCGGATATCGGTGATCACCTTCTCGTTAATGGAACACAAAAGAAACGAATTAAAGAGGCAGAACAACGCGGTGTGATATTGAAATTTAATCATTTCATTTGTCATTCGCACTGTCGAATATTGTAATTGTTCGGATTTGAGGTAAAATTTTTAGATTTTAATTTTAAACTTTGAAGATTCGTGAAAATATTTAAAAAGCGAATTCGATATATTGCTTCCACGAATTAAAAGAATCGTTGTCCCATCCTTTCTAGCCCGACTCGTATAAATTCCACGGGGAAACGCACTGTAAACTCACTGAACCTAATCCCACCGAAAGCAAGATAAAAATCGCAACGAAGTATATTGAAGTAAAGAATGCGAGTATTTGGTCGTTCGCAGAATCTACCGAGCGAAACGGCAAACATTTCTGTTCGGAAAAGACGGAGGCATCGATCCAGGAATGATCGATAATTTCCATTAAGGTGGCGTTACAGTCCGGCGAATTTAAAAAAATCGTTAGCGGTGGCGGCCGTGGCGACGGGTGATCCTTTCCGGTGATTTATAATAATTAAGCGTGCCACGCTCGCATTTATAGCCGTGTTCTCCCGCGTGCCAGTTGCTGTTTCGACGGTTTCTGCGGGATTACCGGCTGGACATATTCAGAAATTAATCAAGATATACGATGACCCCCCTCGCGACACGACTTTTAGCTCGGTTGTTCCGCATCGATTCGCATATCGCGTTAATTCGTCTTCTGTTTGCTATAACCTGTCGACGTTTCGCTCGACAAGCTTCGTCGACGCTGCACAATTTCATTCTTTTATTTATCGATCTGTATTTCAGTACAATAATTAGAAAGTTAACGAGTAGCAACGAGTTGAGACCACTATCGTTCGAATTAACCACGCATTAACCGACAGAATACCTTCGAAACGAAATTTGTTTGTGGATCGAACAATGGAGGAACGTTTACGACGATAAGTGAATGCGTTCGTTACAGCCGGGGAGCGTAATTACGCGAACGGGAGAGAGAAGAAGAATATAAATAAATTCGAGGGCGAATTATATTCTAGAATTTTATTCCGGTAAATTAACCGTGCGTCTCTCGAGTCGGAGGGTACGCGAGTTAATTAAGGGAAACAGTGCGAAGGTATAAAGAAGTCGGTTGCGTTAATTAAGAGCACGAACACGTTTGAGTCTTATGACGGATCCTGATTGCTGGATCCTTTTGCTCCGCAAAACGAAGAGGACGCAATTCCGAGTGCCATGCGACTGGCCAATTCCTTTAAGTTTGAATGAACGGAGAACACCGAAGCGGAAAAGGTCTGCTTTTAATTCCGTATTTTCTCGCGTTCCACACCCCACTGTGTTCTTCTGTCTCTTTAAAATCTCATTAAACATTTGGAAAAGAAAAGATATTTTCCCATGGGCAAAGTCTTAAGATAAGCACGGTTCATGGAAACGATAAGCGACGCGACGGTTTTAGCAGACTTTAATTTTTCTATTGGTTAATTCACTCTCGAGTATGTTGATTTATCGTGTAGACCGAAGTCGAAACGTCAGCGTAAACTAAGAGATACGTGTGCAACGTAAATTCCGTGTTCTTTGTAATTCGAATTTATCTGCACGCGGACTAAAAAGAGTGACGCAAAAAATTCAATAAAAGCCTCGGTTTATTCGTTGTTTAACGGAGCAATAAATTTAGCTGTACGTTTAATCCGTAGCGTTTGCAGCGACACGGAAGTGTATCCTCTGAAAATCCGCAAAAATGGAAGCGGAACGGTCCGGTCGTGTCAACAGTCAGACCTGTTCACCGTTGTGTGTCCAACTTATACAGATACAATTTCAAAAAATTCTGTTCGAACATTTCCTCAGCTTTCAGTGAACCTGTTAAGCTGGGACATTGCGACCCAATCCGACAGAATTGGCGCAACTGAATGAAGCTAATATACATATCTATATAATGTATACTTCATTAAATACGTACAATGGTATTGCTACAAAGCAATTATCAATGGGACATTAAATGCGAACACACGACGTTACGAAGCATCAAATAATAAGATATAATCAACGACAGACATTACGTTAAACAGGTGTTACGATATTTATTAATTTGCGTGCATGCATCGCTTCAGCCAACACGACCCAAAGTCTCATAATTACTAAGGGTGGATTTATAGTGGAGCTGCGAGCATCGATGATAGCGATGAAAGAAACCAACATTCGTGACAACATTTCGACACATACTAATAAAAAAGTACATATGTATTTTCTTTCTTTTTCACCGCACAGCTCACCTCGCTGCTACACCATAAATCCACCCTAAGTCTTACTAGCTTTTTCGCTACTTCAAAAATTGAATTCTACAAATTCGTGGACAGGTGCGTTTAATGGATTCCGGAAAGGGGTGTCTGATGACTAGGGTTGCCAGAAATGTTGTATCCAAATATAGAAGAAGTAGTGAAAACTGCAATTATGTATACATATATGAGATAGGCTCAAAATATAGGAGTTCAAGTAAAAGAGATACACAGCACATTTTAAACTTTGTCATTCAAACAAAGATTTCTGAAAATTCCTATAGGTACGTAAAGATCAAGTTCAAATATAGAAGACTCGTATCAAATGATGACCCAACTTTACCAACGCGGCAGAGAACGATCTCTGTTCTACGCATGGCACAAAGAACTCGAGTTTTGCGTCCTTGACAAGGAAGGCAGTAAAAGCCAAAGAAAAAATTGTATGCCTTGGTAGCGGATCGCAGTGGCAGCGCTTTTTTCTCCCTATTGTTTCCCGACACCCCTCACGTGTACATAACGGGGCAGAGCGCGTTGTATTCCGTGTCTGCAGATTCATTCTGAAGATACTGTTCGTACCTCGTCGGCAGTATTTTATTTACCGGGGGCTGTATATTTTCCGTCTGGCTGAGATTTCTTCTTGACCGCGCGGAAACATCGCGGGAAAGGGAACGGAAGTGAGAGGCGCGACGAAATGTATGTATAGTATAAGTATAGAGTATAAAGGGTAACCCTTTTTCGAGTAAGGCGACCTGTGCTTGGAATTCCTCGCTATGAACAACTTGATCCTCCAGGGACTCCCAGGCATGTCTACTAAAAATTAATCAATATAAAAGAAAGCAGAAACTAATTAAACTAAAAAGAAAGGGTAATTCTGTAGGGAACAGAGTAATACAGAAATAGAAGTGGTGCTCTAAAGACCTAGTAGATTGGACCGAGAGAAAATTCATAGCCTGTCATCGTCTATACTCTTATATATTTTAACTTTAAACTTAGTTCTACCGTCGTCGAAGTCGCAGCAGAGCCCTGCAGCCCTGCCTCCTCGAAAGAGTAGAAATTCGTGTTCTCCTTAATGGGAAGTGGAACATCGATCATATCGTCGCGTCGGCCGATACGTTATTCCGTGTCGTTCCTCTTTGCTCGCGCGGCCATCTTTTCTGCAGCCTCGCGTGAAGGACTCCGTCGGACGCCCTCTCTCCAAGTCCGGCCACCATTTCGCGGGGCCGGCAATAACAACCTCGTAACTCAGTGCACCTGTATTTCACATTCATTATCAGGCTGCAGCTGTTACGTAACGAACGGGTATGTCGCCCGAGCCTGTGACACACGCCCACAACGAAATATTATAGAAAGAATGGCGGCAAACGCCTGCCATTCTTTCGATCTCGTTCGCCATTTTTACGGGCTGTTCTGCCTCGAGCACTCTTGTCGTTGCTCTGTCTGTGCTTCGGATTTTACAACGATCTCGATATTTCTCCCAAGAATATTATTATTTTTATCGCTGGTTGTTCTCTCCGACGTCATAAATAAACATAGACTCCATTTCTTATCGGTAGACTGCAGATTTCATGCATTTCGTACGATTTTTTAATGCTCACTGCAGGTAAACGTTCGTTGATAATTTAATATTGAAATTGTTAAATAAATTTCTATATCGAAGTACGTGTCGTTCTAAGAACACCGAAAAATTTAAACAAATTCAATCGTGGAATTTTTATCAGACAACGTATACAACAGTCGCTTTTAGTACTCGGTGCGTTCAGTGTAGATTAGCTTTTTATTTTAATGTGAATCTTATGGGGTAGTTGTTGGGTACACGAAGATATCTTTGATTCCAGCGTACATAAATTACATTATACCTATTTGCGTAAAGGTGCGCAGTTCACTTATCAGCTGACAGTGTTACGGAGACTGTCGTTTATGCCGGGCATACATTTTCATGGGCTTATTTACGGAAGATGAAATCGATGAACGTCTAGTTTGATCTGTTAGGAATTTTATTGCATTGCAAGGTAGACACAAACCTTGTTAAATTTTATTAAAAATCTCGATACATATATCGAACCTTAAAAATCACCCACTAGAAAGAGAGATGAGAATAAATGCATAAAATCCGCTGTCTACTAAAAAGTTTCTGTACTACTAAAACAAACATTCTTTCACATTTGCAGTATTCGTTTCCTAAAGTTTGCTTTCGCGCGATTATTTGCATTACAATCGAAAGAGATACTGTTCTCCACCATTCATCTTCGCAAGCATAATTCCTCGGCGTGCTAAGCGTTCGATTGAACGATTAAACGAATTACGCCGACATGTGTCTAAAATATTCGCCGGTTATCGATAAAATTCAGCACAATTAGAATTCCTCGGTTGGGGTAGGGGCACGGCGGGCATGGGAGGTTGGGCAGAGGCCGCGGCATGCAATATGCATATTTCTATTCACATTTCCGCGCACGCATTTCGCATAACCATGTCACAATCAGTCACGAAATCAGGGACGCTTCGAGTTGTCCCGCGCAGCTTACGTGACGTCTCGAGAAACTTGGTGAAAATGTCGCGTCGCGGCGGCGAAATAATTCTAAATCTAACCCGAAACGCGGCTAGAATTTCGCCTGACGCCCGCGCCCGTGTCTACGTGGATTGCGCAACGATGCATCACTCGAAATTATTTGATAATTTGACAGCGTGGATCGCGGCCGGATTAACAGCGATCCCCATGCTCATTTCCGCTTCGCAACGCTGAACCCGCCGAGCAGAAAGGCGATAAAGTCACAATTTATTTTATCCGACCCTTTCAATCTTCAACTGTAAATCCACGGCGCAACGATAGCATTTGGTCCCGTATAAAGTATACGTATAATTAAAATCAACTTTCCACGAGTATCACCGCGATTTCAAACAAATTTTTATTGCCTGTACTAATCATCTGGTGCATCTCTTCCCAATAAATCTGCGGGGAAAATTGTTCGCGAGACCCTTGCATAAAATGTTTTGAGAGATCGCAGGTTTCTGTTAAGCTAGCATTAAAACCCTCTAGGAACGATAACATTGAATATACAAATCATCGGTGAAATACAAAAACAAAATAAATATCAAGAATAAATTGATTATGAATTAGAAAAAGTTCAATGGAAAACAGCGAAGGCATTTATTTATATGTTATATATCAATGTGTGCGTGGCTTCTGTATGCTACAATTAATACACACAAACAATTTTTATTTCACGTTCAAATCCGCTGTCCAGTGATTATATTTTGAACTCTAAAAATAGTTTGCAGCCCGAAGGAATTTCACAGAATGTACATTTAAATTAATTTGTGTATTTCAATATTTGTGGAGTTTTATAACCATTTTATCGTTCCGTTCTTGCATTTACCGAGATGTCAAACGATTTTCGAACGAGAATGTATGTACATTCATGACGCTCGTATAATTTTAATCGAGATGAATGAATTAATCCTTTCTCGCGAGCCGAGCCTGCAGTACGTTGGGAAAGGGACGGAAATAATTCTCGTTTCTTCCGTGAATTGATACCGCGCGCAGTTATTCCGAAACCGAAATTCGTTGATGAGACAACTTTCGCAATAAGGCCTCGCCATTATTGCGAGGCAGTAACGACACTTTCATTAACGCGGAATTCTGACCCGACAGCCTTATAACGAGGCGTGGCGCGAAACTTTTGATGAATTCGAAAGGTTAAGTTACATTATGCTGCGAGACATCCAGCGGGGGCGGCGCGGCCGCTCGCGTTAAACTCCTTGGCTATTCCGATACATATTCGATTTTCTTATTTTTAAGGAGTCCTGTTCCAAACCAACCATTTTCATTCAAATCTTTATTTGAATTGAACAGGCTCAGTTTTGAAATGTCGTTAACACCTTGCCTTACAATATCGTGTGCGACTCGTGATGAAAATTCTGAACAGATTCTGGTAAAAATGTATGTCAATAATTTCCTATAACCGAAATAAAATTCAATTTTGGTCTTGTTAATGTACAGCTATTGGAAAACATACAGGCATACAATAGTTATAAGTAGACTGCGGATTTTATGCATTTATGACAAAAATGATTACGTACAATTTAAAGCAGTGGACATGTTAAAAATATTTAAGGACATCAATGTATTGCTTTCAGCTTAATAGGATAATTAAAAGAAGAATACAATTCTCATTTGGCTCGTGTGTCCAGCAATCAATGCAAATATTTTTTATTTTGCATAAAGATCCGCAATCCAGTTATAAGTTTTCTCCTTTTTTAGGAAATTACGATCTACAAACAAGTTCTAATCATTGAAACCGTAAAATACCGTTCAAACTAAATATATAGTTCACACCAATTTGATATTCGGCGAATCGGAAAAATAAAATAAATTGCTGAATGATACTTTTTAAGCACAAATCTATATGTGTTCATCTTCATATGTATTTCTGAAATAGCTGTACATTTTGAGTCAATGCATTCTGTCTTATCTATTATATAATTTCAGAATTGAATAATTGAATTGTATATTTATGATTATGAACTCTGCACTGTTAGAAAGACGTTAAGTATAGAAGATTAATTAAACGAACATTTTGTCGCGAACGAATTGTTGGGTAAATTACGAAGTTCCTGTTGCGATGCTGATTTTTATTTTCTCAGTAGAATTAGTCCGTAGAAGAAATTCGCTAATTCCGTGGGAGAATTGATGGGGCCCCGCGCGCGTAATGAAGTTACACAGGTGTCGGAGGAAAGTTTTGTGGATATTCCAGCTGGATGCGTGCACTTTCATATTTATGACGCGGTCCTTAATACCTCAAGAAGATGCACGAACACGGCGCTTGCTAAGAAACTTGCAAGCGTCTGCCTCGCTGTTGTACTTTTGCAGCATCCCCGCTTCATCGAACTTTGCAATTTTTCGCCAGGAATCTTGCGAGATTTTGGATCGGTATACAAGAACTCGTGGTTTCTTGCGTCTGAAACCCGGCGGGGAAGCTTTTCCTCGATTATTAAAGGAATTTACAGTTGCGAGAAAATATTGTACTTTCATCTCATCAAAGAGTTACGCGGATGCACACGGAGTTAGATTCTCTGCCTGTTGATTTTTCGTTTATCAAATGCAGCAGAAAATAGTTAGGTATTTTGTATCAGCAAATATACGCGAACAGATGTCACCGCTCTCAAACAAAATTCTCGTAATTAGCCCTCGATCGTCCGATTTTTTATCAAACGCATTCCCACAATTTATTTGTATTTGCAGCGCGCCGCGATAAACAAAAACAGAAGCTTTTCCCCAATATTTAATTTCAATTCGGCTCGGGTTTCGCGAGAAATATTTATTTTACTGCCCTATGACACGGCCACGTTAAATACGAATTGAAATCAGAGATGTCGAAAACAATTGGGTAATTATTGCCAACAGGTCTGCGTCCTCCGATTTTGATGAAATTTTAATATGTTATACAGCAACATATTTTGAACAACTTTTTCCTTTTCCAATATAGGGGGGTCGCTTTTAGTTTTCCAGATATTTACACAAAACTATCGCTAATACTGTATTGAATTTTTCGTATTCTTGCACGCTCCGTGGCAACGTAAGCCTGTCCCAGCGCGGCGTTTGTTTACACTTAGACGCTGTGGAGGTGAGAGAGAAAACAGGGCCTTACTCTGGTCATACATATATGTATAGGGTGAGCTTTCAGTTTTGAAAGACTACTCTAGGAGCAAGAATACAAAAAATTCAATTACAGTATTAGCAATACTGCCCCCCTATACTGGAAAAGGAAAAAGTTGTTCAAAATGTCGAAATGTATAACATATTTAAATTTCCACAAAATCGGAGGACGCAGACCTGTTCGCAATAATTACCAACAATTGTTTTGTAAACACTACGATTTATTTCTAGATCCTTGATTTATAAAGTCGACGCATTTTTTCGAAAATGCTAAAGTCCTTTTTATAATCCCTGCAATTTTTTGGGGGGAAGATCTTGGAAGTATCTCTATAGCAAATGCTGTAACCGTTGCTATCGTGATCCAGGCAGTGACGTCGATGACGTAATTTTTAATGGTTCAAAACTGAAGGGTCGCTATCTCTTTCATGGAATAGAATAGCAGGGTCGTTTCGACGACTTACCTAGTTAAACTTATCTAACAGAAGTATCGTATAAAATCTTCTAAAAGACCAAGTGAAAGTTATCCGAAAGAGAATCTCGGAGGATTTATTCGCCGGGGACGTGCTCGACAATGTAGCTAGCTAAATTGGTCGCTGGAATTCACTCTGAAGTGACTTCGCTATCTTGATGACGCTAATTCATTCGCAATGGGACCTTATTGCCCGAAGAGGACTACAGAATCAACAGCAATTTCTTACACGGCTTCCTCTGTCCTTGCCGGGAGACATTACGGATAATCCGGCGGATGGTGAAATAGAATTTCGATGTATGCGAAACTTTGCAAACGGTGTGTCTCGATTGAATAGATAATTAGGCTGGATGCATGAAACATGAAGAATAGTTTTCAGCAGGACTCGTTGCACCATTGACTCTTAACACTGGTGATTACTTATATATTCTTATATTTCGGTTATCGATAGGAAACGTAGAAGCCTGGTTAAAAATGCATTTATTGGAAGGTTCGGCTCTTATTTGTCTATCAGCTATATTTTAATAAAAATGTTTCAGTAACAAAGCTAGGTGAATTATATGTATTTCATATTTAAAAGAATATTGATATGTTCATCAAAAACTTCGATATTCGTGAAATTGAATTTTTCTAACAATTCAGTTTCATGTATTAGTTCTGATGGATATTGCGTGAAACGAGGACCAAATCGGAATAGATAACAAGTCAATCGAATAAAATGATTAACAGCGCCGCGAGCGTTTTCCGTTAAATAGGTACATGAAAATGAATTTCACTGGTGTGTGGTCCACGGTAGATAATAAATTCTAGCGTTCTGGATACGATAAAAACGACCGTGAATCCCATGCATTATCGCCATTTATATTGACCGGACAGAAAAAAAAACGCCCATTATAGTCTAATAAAAAGACCAACCACTGCTGCGTGCACGAATACATGTTTTTTTCACTATTTTCACGCTCACCTCTCTGGTGGTCTTGTATATATTTTATTGTGGGCGTTTATATTTTTTTATTTACTCTGCTGTGACCTTGACTAACTGTGCATTCGACCGTTTCCTTACTTTTTTAGTTGGAGTAGATACTTCAGAAAAATTTCTATTCTATTCTATTCTATTCTCGAGGATTTTTCTCGAGGTTGAGAAAAATATTTTTAATATCATAGATTATTCATAAAAATCGCATTTCACTTCAAGATCCGACGTTAGAATGCGTTTGGAAAACAATAATTTTTATAGTGGTTGAAATCCATTTTTCTCTCGAACCAGTTTCCATAAAATTCTATTTCACGCCAAGCGTTGACGTCGCGGTGCATTTGGAGGGTGTTAATAAATTGAATAGTCTTCCAAACGAATTTTTCTCTGGTATAATACTTGTTTTCATAAAGTTCCTATTTCTCCCGAAAAATCAACGTCACAGTACATTTTGAAAATACTGATAAAATCCATATAGCTTGAAACAATTTCCCTGTTATTCTAGCTTCCATAAAACATGCAATTCCAGAAATGATTTATAAACCGATATTCTGACACACTTCGAAAATATTAATAAACATTTTGCCGTGCTTGAAATCAATTTTCCTCTCACCCTAAGTTTCCTAAAACGCGTAATTTCGCCGGAATTGATACCCTACGTATCAAATAAATCGCAAAATACGCATTATTCATTTTTCCGGTCCGTAAATATGGGTACGAAATGGGCTAACATTCGCCATGCTCGAATATGCTGTTTTCAGAGCAGAACAGTCGATTCGATCGTCGGAGCTGGGTCTCTAAATTAACTATTGTTTTTCTCTGTCCCCGAACTGCTCCATTATCCTGGATCCGAATCCGCGGACCTCGTCACTATTATTTTTTGATCCGCTATTTAATTCCTGCCGAACGGGCAGAAGCGCTCACGAGAGCGCGGAGCGCTTACATTACGGAGCAATCTCGTCGAAACATTAATTCACTTTAATGCCGGCGCCGGGATACTGGGTTTATGATTCGGTTCCATTGTCGAGGACCGAGTTGCCGATTCTCGCGGAACCTGGTATGCACGCACGAAATTCGCAAATTATCGATCACATCGATTCGTTACCGGGGGCCCGTGTATTATTTTACGCGGTAATTCGATTTCGAGGCGTATAATGCGCCCCGCTGCCCGACCGCCAATATATTCGTCGTACCGCGGCGTTTTAATGCGACCCAGCCTTTTTGATTTATCTCCCGGCCTCGGGTCGACCCCGGCCCGACCCCGGTTTCATCGATGATTGACGAACATTGATCTTTCCCAGTGTTCTATTCGCAATACGCCGTTCTTTTGATTTATGCGATCGCAAATTTGAGAACGGGCGAAAACAATTTCGATTGGCAAAATTAAAAGTGTACAGGATGTATCAAAATTAATGGTCACATCTACACCTCTGGATCGGTGGACATTTGTAAGAGAAAATTTGTAAGAGAAAATTGTTTATAATAAAGACAATTGTTGGTAAAATTGTTGTTTTTTCCATCAACACCTTCCACTCATCCAGAAAAGAAAAAGTTTGAAAGGAACCACATGTCGCAAACAAATAGTTATTGAGATTTATGAACTGTTAAAGTTATTGCAAAATTTTTGACTGTGTAGAATTATACGTATAGACAAAAGCTTTCTACTACAGTCCACCCGACCGTGTCGATGAGACAGAACATGATCGTGTGCGTGCCTCGAGACAAACGAAATTTCACACTAAACCTATCTTACAATTATTAAAGTTATCATGTGGCTCCTTTCAAACTTTTTCTCTTCTCAATGGGTAGAAGGTATTGATGTAAAAACAAGCTTTAACAACAATTTTCCTGGTTATAAACAATTTTGCGGCAAGTTCCCTTTACAAATGTCCACCGATCCAGAGGTCCAATTCACCCCTACGACGGATGACCATTACTTTTATACACCCTGTACATTAAAATTCATCGACAGGCGCTTCTCTATAATGATCTTTCGAGCACTAGATGAGCCTTTTGGAATATTATTTCATTCATTCATGAAAGAGGATTATTTTCAGACGTTCTAAATTATGTATTGGGTAAGCGATAATTTCCTGTCATCTCGTATAATTCAGTGGCATCTCTCCGAAGTATATTACTTTAATTTATCGATCAGCAGCAGCGCTGCGCAAAATATATTTAGTCAATATTTTTCGAGCCGACATATAACGTCGGCGGCTAATATAATCACGGACGCAATGCTGCATTATAATATGCATACGTGCAGCACAATGAGCATTAAAATTGTCGTCGTTGTATTAACATGATAATGTTAAAACGCTTCGCGGCAGTAATTACTGCATAATTTGCTTCTAATTAGTGCGCAGTGATTTTTTTACAGTCATCGACGAATAAAATGCGATTCGATTTAGTACGCGTTTCGTGTGCTGTTGTGACGTGTTCATATTTTGAATAAGAATCATTAGTCTTTTATTGTAATTCAGATTTCCAAACGAAAAATGCGGTGAACAATTACATTAGAACGGTGAGATTAGAGTGTTAAGAAATTTCGTGGCCCCGTTCATTAAGAAACAACGTTTGTGGCAAATTTAATGACCCAGCGTCCACCAGAGAGTAATACGATTGGTCCGCTACCATAAACTCACGATAATTTATTCGTCACTCGACATACATATGTCAGACATCGCGCACCATTGTAGAGCAGCGTGAATGTCGGTCGATAATCAAACCGGTACTCGCGCATGGAAATAATCGCACTAATAAATTCGAGACATCATGAATCGTCAAATTCCTCTCTCTCTCTGTCTCTCTTCTCTCGGTCCCATTGCCGACTATAATTCGAAGAATAATAGTCTGGTTCGAAACATTCTCAAATTAGTCCCCCATGCTAACCTGCTCCACGCAACAGTGCGAGGCAGTTGAACAATTCTCGACGATACAGAGGTCGCGTCATGGTTAACTTAGAGTCCAATTAAGATTGCCTTCGCATTATTTTGCACCAGAAAATTAAATTATTTTATTAATATTGTCCACCCTCGGCACTATTTTTAACATCCCCTATAATCTCTATGAGTAGTATTCAATACCTTTTGTCAAAAATCTCTGTGCGTCAAAGTTTTAGGACAATCAAGTGTATTCCGACAATCGAAATAACCACAAGTAATTCTTCAATTAAGTAGGCATCGATTTACTGGCATTATTTTACCAAAAAGGTATTGTACAACCTGAAAACCATTTTTCACATCACGTATGTACGATCTTTGTGAATATTCTATACAATTTCTTGTCCAAATTTGTGTGTGTTCTTTCTATGGAAATATTGAGAGAACCGACATGAAAATAATCATACATCGAGAACTTTGCTGTAGCTGCGATCTGAAATAAATTTTTCTGTCCGTAATTTTGAGCCTGTAGACCTAATCACTGTCTTCTAGGATTTTCAGTTTCGCGGTGAGCAGATGCCAGCCAATACGAGGATAACTAATTAACCCTTTTTTACAGGCAAGCATCAGACATATCGCAAAGTAAAGCGTTCCCTCCGCGACCGAGTTCTCCACGTAACAACTCTCAGCACCCCTTTCTCATTAACTATACCTCTAACATTCTTTTAATCGCGCCGACTCGCAGATCCCACCCTCTCTAACCAAAGCTTGTACCCTCGAAGCGCAAAGCGGAAGCAACAAAATTCCAGAGACCGGACGGCAAAAAAGAAAAAAGAAAGCAGAATCAGACTAGCTGATAGAAACGAACGATAGTCGAACGAAAAAAAAAAAAAATATAGAAAAACCCGAGACACGACGCGACGCGCGACGGGAAGAAAAGTAGCTCGTCGATCGGACGACCCTCGCGAGAATGGTGATTTGAAGATAAAATTTCTAAAATCAAGTTCTCAATGTTGCTGTCTATTGCGCGGCCTCGTGCTCGTGATCGTGGTCGAAAATCGGGCCGACACACGCTATTGGACCCACACAACGGTTGTTTCGAAGGCTGCTGCGACTATAAACGCGAGGCGACTACACGGCGCCGTGGTTACCTTCACCAGCCCAGAGTCCCACTTGGTAAGCTTTCAGTATCAAAAAAAAAAGCTTTCAAAAGAACGAGCCAACAAAAAGAAAAAAAGATAACAAAAGAAAAGTAAAGAATAGAAAATTGAAAATGGAAAATATAGCAAGAAATTTGCGAGCGATTGAATGAAGCGCAACAGAGAGCTCGTGCCCGTTTTTAAACGTTGCTCTCTTTCTCGCTGATTGGCCCGGCCACTTGATTATCGCACTTGTATAATTATTCTATATATATAATACGTATGTCACGTGTTTTGTGTGTGCACATTTTATATATATAGAATATATTTATATATATATAACTTATATATATATAATTGGCTAACTTTCACGCGAAACTTAGCTTTTTAGCGAGGAGCGATCACCAGAGCACCAACTTTTCTTCTCGTACCACTCACTTACCCTGCTGTCTCTCTCTCACTCTCTTTCTCTCCGACTTTTTACTTTTTTTTCTGTTCTCTCTACTTTTCTCTCTCTCTCCATCTCTCTCTCTCTCTCTATCTATCCCTTTCTGTTCCTCTTTTGATTTCTTTTCTTTATCTTTGTCGAAAGATACGCGCGAGGCGCGACGGGAACGAGGGAAAATCGGCACCGCGGCGAAAAGTTTCGGGATGAGTTCTCGAACTGCCATCCAGTTTTTCGATTACGCGACGCGATCCGCCCCCGCTCATCGATGGTTTGAATGATCAAACAGGACGAGCCGTCGTCCACCCCCACGCTGTTACCCAGCCTGATGGGATTTCGTGGGAAGGATCTTCTCTCCTCTCTAGTGCCTCCTTTTTTAACGCTCGCCGACCCGGTAATTGTCCTGCATTACCGCGCGGAGTTATGGGGCGGAACTTCCGAGTCGATTTTCATTTTTCCATTAAAATCAGATATCAAAAGGATGGTTTGCAATAATTTCAAATTATATATACGTATGAGATACAATGAACGGATGAATTTTTAAATCATCTAATATCTTCAAGTTAAAGTTTCAAGTAAATATTCACATATAGACTCTAGCAAAAGAATTAATTTCTAAAGCGCGTCCTATACTTTAAAGTCAGAATTTGAAGTAAAAATAGAAGTCGGTATTCTCAATATTTTAGTTAAATGTTTCCCGTTTACGATACTTTGATCATTTCTGGAGCCAACTTTCGAGTCGTCGATGGGAGATAGATTTTTTCCGGCTTAAAAATAAAAGCGTGGTCAAGAACGAATTACAACACAACTATGCGACATCACACAGTGCCGATTTTCCCACGTTTCACCGCCAGCTTTCTTGTGAATGGTTAGGAAGTCTGTCACGATTTGTATATAGTTCACGCGTGGGGATCTTGCTCACGATCTTAAAGCTAGCCTCTATAGGTACACCACTGGTCACTGCACATGCACGCAATAATCTTCGCTCCTCTCGGTATTGTCATCACTGTCACTCATCTCAACACAATCATCAATGTCATCTCTATAATCATCGGAATGCTCGTCGTGCTCTTTAGATTCTCGCGAGTCGATATCACCACGAATCAAAAATCGTCTTCTTCTGAAAACCACGATGAAAATTTCCAAATTTTCCAATCGAGATAACTCTAACGATTAAGAAAAAACAGAAAAGAAACCGTGCAGATCACGGAGAAACGTTTTTTCCGAAGATCTGAATACCTTTGAGACGAGTCAATTGCTCGCGTGAAGGATCGTTTCATGATAACTAATTAACCGCGTCGCTAACGACGCTATGTTCGCGGAGTTACGTGGGGGAGGGGCGGAGGGAAAAAGGGAACAACGAATCCCAATCGGCTAGAAACTCATTTCATCGAATCATCTTCTGTGCCTCGTGGAATGAGCGACTAATGAACGTCTGACAATTGCCTTTAGCTCGAGCACTGAAATGCATGAGGAAAGAGGAACGGAACGAATCGCACCGCCTGCATGTTGTCGCAACAAAATCTACGTCTAATTGTTCTTTCAGGACGAAAACGGCTGCGTTCTCATGGAACGCGACGCAAACACGCGGCCCGTCATCGTGACGGCTCTTCTTCATTAACGACGATCTTTATACTTGCTCTTGAAAACGATGCTGAAACAGAGACGTTCGAATACCAATTGCATTACACTCGCTACTCTATCCTTTAAAAGACATTAGATCATCCCTTATTCGCTTTGTCAATATTCTTAAATTGCTAATTGTTGAGATACTATATAGATTTGGATATTGAGTAGAAGATTTGAGAGAAAGAAATATTATACATTTCTGATTGGCTCCTGCCACTTGCAATTATTATAGAAAATTCTTATTTTGTACAAAGATCCACAGATTTTTTAGCGAATTGTATTGGCAGATAAGAAAATTAGATACATACAAGGAAATGGGTTCAAGTTGGATTGATCTATCGCTGAATGATCGGAATTATCAGGTTTTTATGTTTCAAAATTCGTACTAAGTACTAAAGGAAATACTTTGTCTGAATTCGAATACCTTTTGGCCATATGGACAACATTAGGCTCGCTTATTGAGTGCTGAACATGTTATCAATGTTTTATAAAATTCTCCTTCGCATAAGGATTAGTAAATTTATTGATTACATAAAGTATACTTTCATAAAATCAAAGTGAGATGCTACAGTAGACGATCATATAGGATCATTGTACAACTAGAGAAAGAGCAAATTTTAGCAAGTTTACTGAAACGATATAATAACAAAGCATAATTGTCAGAAGTTTTTTAATCCCGAAGTACACAAAACATCTAAAAATCCGAATTGTACAAAAGAATCAGTGTATGTACTTGTATCAATTTTCCAAGCTACTATCTAACTGGTTTTCATATACGCAACTCAATCAGTTCATTGTGCCAAACAAAAGTTTGTTGGACATTGCATTAGAACAAAGACCTTCCTCATTGTACAGGAAAAAATAGTCTAATTAGAAGCCAGGCTCTCTGAAGTACCAACCACAATAAATTCACGACAAAATCTGCACAAAGATCGCAGACAAAGGACAAAGTCTGCTCGCCATTCATACAAATTCTCACAATACATCCACTACCTCGCCAAACAGCTCAAAACGCATCAAAATCAGCCATCTCTCAGAGGGAACAGGCTCTAGAACTATAAAACACAGGCAATTCTCATCGCACACATTTTCACGGTCGCACATCCGCCGAACATGCAACTTCCACGGTCGAGCGATCAAACACAGCTACGAAGGACCTTGTTCGCAGATCTCGTGGTCCCATTGGGGCTCGCATTAAAATCATTTTCACGAGGACAAGGCTCTGTGCTCGACGCGGGTCGACAGAAAAACAAAAAGAAAAAAAGAAAAGCGTCTCTGTGTCATCATAGTTTTCCGGCAAAGGGAGGAGTGCATAAGGTTATCCGTGCATCGGCGACCAGCGCGAGAACATCAAAGAAAATTTTGGACTTCCAGGCCAGCGTATCCGCTAACAGGATCAGTTCAGCTCTCGTCTCACTATCGTTTCACCATATGTACACGTGGCGACCACGTACACACATTTCGGGTTTTCCGTATACGTACAAACATATATATACACACAAACACACACGAGGTTTTATATATATACACGTGGTTTTATACATACACGGTCGCACACATACGTACACAAAATAACAGAGTCGTACGCCATCCCTTTTGTTTCTCTCACCTCGCGAATAAGCTCTCTCTAAATTCTCGTCTACGGAGCTCTCGAGGTGTACCACCGCCTCGCCTAACCGCGACACCAATATCGTAACTCTTGCGCAGCTGCGGCACGGTGGGGCTCTGGGTAAGAAAACACGAAATAACTTTGAATATATATTTCTCGATTACTCGGCTACCGGCGCGGCATGCCAACTTCCGGGGTGCAACGAACCCGACGATGCCTTCCGCTCGCCGGCAGCTGGCAGTGCGAGAACGATCCTCGGCCATCTTCTTCGTTGCCGACTACCGCGAAAATTCGTTTTCCGACGAGATCGCTAATTAGCTGGGTTCTTTGTTTCGATCTTTCCGTTTCCCCTTCGCGATAAACCACCGGAAGTTGCGTGGGATACAGTAAATTTCTATAGACGCGAAGACCTCGGAGGTATTTCTTCGCATCTATCGCATATGGGTACCTAGTTTTTGAGCAGGTCGAAGGCCGAGCCGAACGTAGAGAAGGACAGCGCGTGTAAAGAGCAACTGTCCATGTCTCTTTCTGAATGATGCGCTGTCCTTCCTTGCGTTCGAAACTCTCATCATCGATTAAACCACTAAATACAGTTGAAATTCAATCGTGTTTGGTATCATTTTGCATTAGAAAAATGCCAGGAATATGTTGCTGAAAGTTCCACAAAAAAATAATGAAAAATAAAGAAGATTAAATATTGGTGTTACATTGTAACGACGCACGGCCGTTTGAACTGCGACTCTCCGCGTCGCGTTAGTAGTGGTTCACACCGATATACCGAGCCGAGATCAGATTACTAATTGTAAGTTGGGGGATATTTTTTTCGCATCTATCGTACAAAAATTTTCGCATCTATAGAACATTTACTGTACTGGGGAAACTTGCCGGGGAAAGTATCGAAGCGCTGAATGATGCGGGGACGGGAGTGTGGTGGTGATGACTAGATTCAGGATTCTATGCGTTTGTGTTGATTAATATGATATATTGTTTTATAGTATGTGACACTATGTTTTTAAAGAAAAAACGGGTCTGGAAGTTCGACGGACTCGCGTGGTATTCGCAACAAGTAGAATTGGTTCGCCATGATCAGACGCGCCAGCCACGTACCCACTGAATGCTCAAACTCGATTCTCTCGAAAACGAAGCGTCAATCGAAAAAAATGTTATTCGTTTTCTTCCACTTATATTCGAGAATTGAATCTCCTCGCGCACGTTTGAACACAATGTTCAGAATGAATTTTTCAAAAATACTTCAAACACAGCGAAACGATAAAAATACAGTGGCATGTCTAACTAAAGTTTGTGGGTGTATATTACATTAATTCACATTAATTAATTACATTAATTTAAATAGTCTTCGAGCATAATGAATAATTACTATTGAATCTAATTTTCCATGAATAAGACGATCGGTAAGTATACCAAATGACTTGAAATATTTGATTTCGCATCGTCATCGACGACAGAAGTATAAATATATTGTTTGTAGAAGAAATAGTGATTCTATAGTGACAATAAATCATAGTAGTCGAACAAATAATAACAGTTTTTAAGAAATAGTTTGATCAAAAATTGAATTTAGACAACTAGTTTAAACAGTGCTTTGACGAATGCTTTGCGCTACGTTAAAAATAGTCTGCAGTATAATCCGGAACGGTTGATTCCATTTTAATTAACACTGTGCTATTATACTTTACTCCTCGAATATATATGGTTGATCTACGCGGGTTCTCCATTTAGCACATGCCAGGAATAGTACAGGAATAAGGTATTATCAGCGTGTTGGGTGAGTACTTCTCTCATAAGTTATTTATGAACCATTTACTTTATGAAAGGGGCGCGATCTTTTATGTTTGTTATAACCATTATTGTGTTAGTATGAAATTAACTGCCGGCCAGAGTAGCCTCGAGTTATAAAACAGATTTTTCATGATGAATACATTCATTTACTTCTCTATCTTATTATATAATGAAAGATTATTAACACTAACCGTACAGAATATAAAACGTGTCGGATATACATTATTTTATAACAATTATCAGACTGAACTTGTTTAGATTTTTCATCATTTTTCTTATAATAGGTGCTTGGATAAGGAAACTTATCGAATAATATCTAATAGAAGCATCTTTATAGTTTCAATGATTAGTTATAATTATATATTTTAAATCTATTTCGGTTACCTTTCTTCGTCACTGAAGAATTGCATAAGTTCGGCATTGTTGAAATAATTGGGAAAAGATCGAGATTGATCCTTTCTCTTAAGAAATCCAGCCATCGGTCGGCATTAAAGCGAATTCGTGTATGTCAGAGGAGGAAGATACGTTTCGTTCGCCACGGGCGGAACACTTTTAACAAAAGAGCAGGTTATGGGCCGTGACATAGTTCCTTGCGGTCTTGCACATCGACTTATAACGTTGCGCATCATGCTTCAAACTTGCAAGTTGCAAGGGGCAACTCGTGGTTCTACACAACTGGGGGCGAACTTTCCTTCGACAGCTTTAGGCGAACGCATGAGCGGCATGAGTACCGGCGAACACATTGAAATCTACACAAAGGGTTGCATTGTATAGGAGTCGAAGCGCGAGAGTCACCATCTGCCCTTTTGCGGACCTTTGAAAAGGTTAGATAACCGATGCAATTTATTGCAGCTTCTCGGTGCTTCAGCCCACGCAGTTAATTACTTGAATATCGTCTGAAACTTTTGTCATCAGCAATAAACAGTTTTTACGTTACTGGAAAAGTTGTGCACGGGGAATGAGAATCAGTGGAATTATGGAAAATATTTCTGACAAATATAGAAGGGAAGGAATATTAAATAAAAAATAAACAAGTATTTACTATTGTATATTAACACAGATTTTGCCACTGTCATAAATGTTTGAGGAAAATTAATACTAGAAAATTAGTAAAAATTGCATCCTCCAAAAATCTTGTGGATATGAGAAATCCTTTCGTTTCATTTCATTTAAAATAAAGTTATCACCTTTGCGGCACTTCTTGATAACATTACAATAATCTTGGGGGACAAACAGTAAATTAGTTTTCTTTAATGACATTTCTACGACGCCCAAATCTCAGTCATTCGGTAAAACGAATGTCTTGATACTAAGAATTTATGGTTTATCAAACAATTGACAAATGGACTTGGGCCACTTTCAAAATAAAAATTTGTATCACTCTACTAACCAGCTAATTTCCTTTTTACGAAACCTTTGCGATTTTAAATATATTAGTTACAATTTGCTTCAGAATAAAAAGATAACGTAGAAATGTAAATATTCAAATTGCTAGCTTGATTCTTCTCGAAAATGGACTTGGGCCACTTTCAAAATAAAAATTTGTATCACTCTACTAACCAGCTAATTTCCTTTTTACAAAACCTTTGCGATTTTAAATATATTAGTTACAATTTGCTTCAGAATGAAAAGATAACATGGAAATGTAAATATTAAAATTGCTAGCTTGATTCTCCTCGAAATTGGACTTAGGCCACTTTCAAAATAAACGTTCATATATATCTCCTGTAAATTGCAATTGACAATTCTTGTTTTACTATAAAAATCTACTTCTGCTGATGACATATCATCTCGGATCAACATCCTCAGTTGAAGAACTTATTTCAAATAATAAATGTCTAAATAATATAATAATAAATAATAACTATAAATAATAACTGTCGCGCTTGCTTCGGAGACTCGTAAAAAAACGGAACAGCAGCGTATCGATTAGTGCATCCTCAGCCCTGCAACATAGACAGAAGCTGCATAGGTCGAGATCAGTTTCACTTGAGACGACGACGCGACGTGGCCAGGTAGTTGCGCAACTCGTGGGAGATTCAAGCGATGCTGGCCCGGGTCGTAAGTTGGTTACGTTGTTAGGAAAAGAAACGCAAGGGATGGTACGTGCTGGAAGCCAAGGTTAGGTTGGACAACCCGCTTCTAGTTGGGTGTACACACCCGCGTTCTATCCGACGAGACGCGACGCGACGGTTTCCGAGGAGCCGAAACCGCATTCCCCGCGATCCCTTAGCGAATCGGTTACTGTCAGACCCCCGGCGGCAGCGCGGCGTCTTTCATAGCCGAAGAAATTAATCTCCATTCAAAGTTTCCTGCCCGGAAACGTTGGCTTTCCTTCGCCGAAGTGCTCTTCCGGTTCGATCGGTTTTTATCGATACCCTTTCCGCTGTGCAACCGGCCAAACGTCGCCACAGCATTTTCGTTTGGACTATCCATCGATTACTCCAGACCAATGTACACCTAACTGTGGATTGGGTTCAATAGTTTAGTGCAGAAAAAATACTGTATGCTCTTGGTACACATTCTTGATACCTCCAGTAATTTTTGTTTAAAAAATCTTTGAAAACAACTCATATTTAAACGATCATAGTTTTTCGATGAATTTTTGAAGGTATGAATTATTGGATAAATAAATCAGTTCATTCTACTGCTTGATTTGGAAATTTCACCAGAGGAAAACGCGTCGATAGGTACGAAGTACTGTCAGTTGTCATGATTAACCGTTTCCATCTTGGAGAACCGTGAGATTGGGTTAGATAGGATGTACATTGGATCCTGAAAGATGTCAGTATGAATTAGCAACGGAGATTTTGAAGCAAACGGCACAGCGAATCAGAGCTGAGCTCGAGATTCGATTTCTTATTAAGGTGAGATATCGTGAGATCGAAGTGCGTCGGGAAAATTGATCAAATCTCGAATGTCCTTAATATATCACAGTAATTATATCCTTAATTACTAGACTCCAAATCGTTATGCGAAATAAAAATAATCTACCTACAGCATCCACTATGATAAATTTAAACTCTCTCCTTTCGCTTCCACCAATTAAATTATTCTGATTTTATTCGAGTCAATCGTTCGTTTCTTCATCAAATTGTTTTTCTACCAGTGTGTCACTTTGCGGCCAAAGGACGAATTTGAAAAAATAAGAGACGGATGACTGTAGGTCAGTGTTCTCGACCTGTGTGCCACGAAAGATTGTCAAATGTGTCGCAAGGGTTTTTGACAGATAATTCTTTGAAAAAAATTTGGATGAGTTTTGGCTTCCTGTCAAAAATTAGCCTGAAAGCTATTAAAATTCTTCTGCCTTTTGCATCTTCATTGTTCTGTGCATTTGGATTTTCAGCATTGACAGAAATCAAGTCCAAAATGCGAACTTTTCTGGCGACTTCGGAACCTCGTTTTGATTTAATTTGTTCAAGAAAACAGGCTCAGTCCTCTCATTGAATAAATATTGTAATTAAATATTTTGTTTTTTTTTTGTATCATACAACTTTTACATTTTTTATATTCAGGTGTGTGGCAAATAATTCCAGATATTTTTAGTGTGCCGTCAACCACAAAAGGTTGAGAAACACTGCTGTAGGTACTCAAAATATTCAAACTCGCCGAATCCAATTGCTATGATTAGAATTCGTAGGATCAAACACTCCGTTAGAAAGTTCGTTCGGTTAACAGAAGGTTCAGCTGTCGGAGTGCAGCGATATAACGATTGTCTGAATAGGGTACCACGGTGTTCCCTGCGGAATTTCCCATCAGGATGGGAACGTCTTAGGCAAAAGATACCATTTCCGTTCGCGCAATAATGACGACCAACTATATAATACTGCCAACACGCTACGTGCAACCCGTGCGCGCATCGCGAGACATGTTTTCCCTATAATGTCGTGCGGATATTCGAGCGGCGAACGTCCCAGAATCCCCCCGTATAGATTGCTCGATGGGTATTCGCTGGAAACGTTACATGAATATTTAACAAACGCTCGGTAACGACGCGACCGATATAATATACGAAATTATAGGAGAAATTTCGGCGCATGGGAACGCCGGTGCACCTACAAGGCGATACTAAAACGGTGTTCCCTTAAAAGCATCCGAGGAACGAGCCACCATTCCGTATAAGATTTAATCTTCTTCTCTAAACATCAACGGTAAACCGACGATAAAAATCTCTCGCAACTTTTAGCAATTTTTATTAAACTAATCAGCTTCAAACAAATATTTTTTTAACGAAAACTGTTGAAAGTATGAGTTTCAAATTTTTTGGGTTGTGAAAAATGGTGCATTGTGCGTAACCAGTGAATCACTGGCTTTCAGAGATTTTTCCAACGGGAACTGGTGAATGTAACAATTCTAAATTTTTTAGTCCGTAAATGCATATTCTCGGAACGTGCAGTATTTTTCAAGCAAATATATCGATTGAATCAAAAGTTATAGTGTTTCTACGAAAGTGGAACTGGTGGACGATATACGGAAAATTCTAGAATACCGATCGTTGGCAGAAAATTTAGAAAAATATGAGGCGTTTAAAAAATTCAGCCGAGATATCCCGTTAAACGTCGCCAAATTTTCATGAGAAATAGTTTCATTTCGTTAGCTTACATTTTCGTGGATCAGCGTATGAAATATTTTCTGCGTTGACTCGTTTCCCGATCGACTGTAGAATGACCGTTTCTGCAACTATTTAGTATCTTAGCGAGCAATTTTCTCCGAGATTAACCAGCGAATATAATAGATGTTACGTCTCGTTCGAACATTTTCGAATTACCGAGGCATAATATCGAGCGCAATTCCGTCGAACGTGAGGGAACGTGGGACGAAGTCGCGGCTATTAAAACTCGGACTACTTGGCGCTCGGTGGCTCGAGGAAACAAACGGTATTGCAAACAATTACCGAGTCCGTCGGCGAATCACAGGGAATATTCAGTTAAGTATAATCCCGAGGAAGCGGTATTTTAAAAGTTTCGCTCGGGTCCCGAGCGACTGCAGAGCCGACCCTGACTGTTTTAATGAGATGTTTATAACTGTATTTAAGTGCATAAACAAGCTACCGTTTTCGTAGTTACTTTTCCACGATGTCTGCTCTTCCGTTCCTTTAACGCTGCGGTTTTTCAGTCTTCCTTTTGTGCAACCTGAAAACGGGACACTCCGCAGCTTGAAATTTCACTAATAAATCCTCAATTTTAAACTGGGAAAAAAGTAATAATTCTTCGTTTAGAATTCCCGAAGTTGCACCGCGGTGTTAATGCCATCTTGTTTAAACAAGAAAAGTTGTTCTGGATGCAGACGAGTAATTTTTACGTCGGACACAGATAGCATTTTAACCATTGGTTAATAATTATATAATTTAACAATACTGAAGGCAAATTGCTGCTCAACCATGAGCATCAACGCGTATCACACTATTCTCGCAGTATATCTCGCGAACTGAAAATATTCTCGAGCCACTTCGGTGAAAGAATTTCGCGAAATTCACGTGCCAGCGATTTCGAACGTCGAACGCAAATGTCGGGAAATTGTTTGCCCCTCGCGAGAGTGTTCAAGTAAAACTTAGAAAATCACCGGGAAAATTTTAATTAAACGACTCTCGAGCTCACAGCCGAACGTCAATTTCGCAAAATGAATGCCTCCGAACGGTCGGGACGCGGTGATACACCGTCGAGATATGTAAATGATCGTTTAATCGCGGAGTCTTATCAAGAGAAAACCGCCCCCAGAAAATTCTCTCTGTGGTATTTACATTAAAATGTACATTAAAATTTCTACATCCCCAGATATGCAAATGCTGTCGGGTGATGTAGGTGACCCACGAATCCAGGCGCAATGGGAACTCTTATCGCCGCTTCATCGGCCTCGTTTTAACAGGACAATCTTTGTAATCGCGGGAAAAATCGCGAAATTGCATGGCTCCTTAAAACTGGAGAACCGACCGACCACCTGACACAGAATAAGCTGCACGAAATCGAAAGAAACTTTGCGACATGCAAAGGATGCTACAATAGGATGGTCAAAATAATTGTATGGGTCCGCGATGCGAAGCAACGAACATTGGAAAATAGTTTCGGCGTACCCTGGTACAAAGTACGTCTCGTAAGAGGACGAACCAAATTCGATTCAGCGCTTCGAAGAGTGCCAAAAAGTTTTTCGCCGAGACAGTTTCAGTTTCGCGGAGATTTACGGAGAAAAGATGGGGACGCGCATTAATCCTGTGAGGCGATATACCGTTTTATAGCTCGTAAAATTCGCGAAGGGACTCGTAAGAAGGTTTTGAACGGTGGTGAGGTGGCGCGACGCGGCGGCAGTGCTTCAGATAAAATCATAACTGCCCGCTTTAAATCGGGTTACGCCTTTTGCGAGACGGGGTGCCTGTCTGCATTCAGAGTACACTCGAAGATGCCCAGACACGTGAACTCAGCATTGTAAAGTAGCCGACGCGAAGCGTCCCGGTTAAAAGTCCGAAGCCTCGTAAAATCGAAAGGAAATCAGGGGCGACCCTGTTTCTTCCGGTCGTCAATAGTCTACGATCTGAAAAACTTTCCTCTCTCTCCTCTTACAAGTCCGCGCTCCTCGTAATACGATTCTCGTGAACCTCGTATCTCGTGTACGGGAGTTTATGCTTCCCGTAGACGCGACGCGATTTTCATTCAATCGCTCTCTCGCGCCCGCGAAACTGCTTTACCGATCGAAAACGCGGTGGAATTGCACTCCAACCCTTCGAGGACAAATTATTCTTATCAAATTGTCTCAGACAAATTATTCTTATCGAATTGTCTCAGACAAATTATGCTGAATCCAGCATTTTCTCCTTCACTTGAATGTTATATCCATTGTTGCTCTTTGATTCAAATAACCTTGTTTCGCTGGGAAATGCGGATTTCATGCATTTATGACAAAAATGGGCACATCAAATGCAAAATACGAAGATTTACAGATTCTCAAAATACTATCCTGTAGTTTCCAACTCTATAAAATGATTAAGAAAGAGAGAAATATCTGTGTAGCACAGGAGACAATTATCCGCAGTCTAGACACATTAGTCTAGAAATTCTCCGTTTCGTAACATGAAATGTTAGTTAGCAGATTTTTCAAGAATTCAACGTTTATCCGGAATTATCGAGAATTATTTTAAGCGAGTATAGGGTTTTCTCAGTTATTTTTCTACGAGAATTCTCAGCATTTTTGACGATGAAGCGTTTATAGCAAAGTGGCGGAGGCTTCCGACGCGACAGATCTAATATTCCTCGTGTATAAGGAGCTCTAATATCAAGAAGTGTTACAGGAGAGCGGCTAAGGAAAAGAATGAAGGATAACGCGAGCAACCGTGAATTCTCCGGAACGAGTCACTTCCTATCGTTAACGAATACTTCGCCGGGTCTCGTAATGAGCTCGTTATCTCCCTTGGAACGCTTATTAATTGCTTACCTTGGTGAATTAGAAGAAAAATAGTGAACCGAGAAAAGGTTTCGTACTACGATCTCTTTTGTTGCATTAATTGAAATTGAAATAGTATTTTCGCTCGGCTGACACTCTTTTCCGGCCGGTACATGCGTCAAGAGTTTCTAATTTATAACAAATTAATAGACTAATATAGGCACTGGTAAAGGGGATAATTGATATTAATATTAACGGTCACGGTACGCGGCTTTTACGAAATTTTCTTGTGGAATTGGGACGCGCAAACTATTTACGGAATAATGCTTGCGGTTCGAAGTTGAATTAAAATGTAATCATGCATGGTAGCTTGCAATTTTCGTGCCGTAACTGTGAAATAAATTATTCTGTATTATGTATAGCAATAATTTGAATTAAAAAATAAAGTAGAACGTTGTTAGAACTCATAAAAATCCTCCTGTTGTTTTACTAAATATTTTCTGGATCCATTGAAAAGATACTATTTTGTATCGATTTGATCGGTCTTCAAAACTTTAATCGAACGTAATGAACCTTTGAACGATTCAAATTTGGAACAGTAAAATATTCAAGAAAGTTCAGCGATCCTTTTACGAGCAAAATACCGATAGCAGCTTCTATAAAAAAGCCAAAAACATTCAAATTTGCAGTGACATTTTTCTAAAATATGTATATGCGCTGAAATTAAACATTTTTGACTATGAACATGTGTTCTTGTTCTATCTTTCAATGTTTGGGGGTTGTTTGGAATTCTTAAACAACAGGAAAAATGGCTTAGAAAATCGAGAAGATATAAAAAGGCTACTTCGACGCGAAGAAAGTTTATAGCAAAATTGCTGGTGAACTTGTTCCACTCTTCATCCTTCGACTTTCCACTGTAGTCTGACGCTCTCTACCCGCAAATGGGTGGCAGCCTTCGTAGACCCTCGGTCATTCGACGAAATTACGGACGGAAAGGACGGAGAATAGAGAGACGATCAATTAGAAAAGTTAAATTACTTCGTGAAATAAATTATTTACTAATCCATGGTTTCCCGAACTAATCCTTCCCGTCGGTTTCGAAACGCAGAATACGATAAACCCTCGTTCCCAACCAACCCTTGCTTTTTAAGAGGCCTGGCGAGATAAGGGTATTAAGATTTCGAAACTGAAATGCTCGTCTGCGAGTTCCCTGTGAATTGAAGTTTTCGCGAAGCTTTGCTGACGGGATCGCTGCAATTGGGAAATGAGAAACTGGCAAATTGCAAACATTTTGTTTCTCCAAACGTTCGTACTCGTGATTCTAGTGATTTTCGTACATAAATTGTCCATTTTCCTACTTTTCCCACCAATTCTTAATCGTCAAAAGTAGAAAATTTTCGTTTAAACATCACTGGAAGAATAATAGTTATGAAATCATGTAATTCCATTACATCTTTAAGAATGTTCCAATTAAAAATCAAACAACAATTTTCCGCAACGCAACAGCCCAAATACAGCACGAAATTCCTGGAAAGCATAATCTAGCATCGTGAAATCGCGTCGTAAATTCCAAGCGAAACGGAAGTACAGTAATTTTCTTTCGCAGACGAGGTTTCCGGGTGCCCGGAGTCTCGGCGATCGATTTCTTTCGTCGATTAATGGATGAACCGGCAAACACTGGCCGCTTCCCGTTCGGGACTGGAATACTTAAGTGGGGGTTCCCTCGGTTTCAGTAGTGTTTACCTTGCCGGTTTCCGGGCTTTTAATCGTTTCAATGTTTTCGCGGCTTAATCGTTCGCGACGGACGAACACTTCGCTTCGCCGAAACATGTCGGACCTTCCCTCCGGCCATTTTCCTTTTCGTGCGAGCCGCGATTTTCGCTAGAATTTCGTTCCTCGGGTCTCACGTGAACGTAATGAAATTATACAGACACGGAGAAGATCTTCATACGTGATTCCATCCCCTAACGATTAGCAGAAGCAACCCCTCTGGCTTTACAATAACCTGTACGAACATCTTCTTCGAATATTAATAAATAGACAGCGGATTTTATGTATTTATAACAAAAAGGAAAAGGTTTAATTTGAGACAGTGAAAACATTGGAAGATTTTAAGAAAACTGTTATATTATATCCAACCTATTAACCGTATTAACACTAACCTACCGAACCTCAAAAGTAAAGTGTTCCCTTATAAAAATGAGAAGATTGGTTCTTGTTTGTACGGCTCCGAACTTTTTTGGGAAGCTAGAGCAATTAGTTTACTAAAGGATGTGAAAAGAAATTTTTTAAAAAATTACAATTGATCGGATTTGTTGAAAAAAACACTACTATTTTACTATTTTTTCTACAACTCGGATCAATTGCAATTTTTGAAAAAATTTCTTTTCACATCCTGTAGTAAACTAATTGCTCTAGCTTCCCAAAAAGGTTCAAATCGTATAGTACAATATTAAAAAAGTTTTCGTCTTCTTTAGAGCGGTTTTAAACTTTTGTCCGCTACTGTATCTATGCAATCGTTTCTTATGGGGGAATCAGTTTTATTACTTTTCTAATCGCAAAATAAAAAACCTGGAACCAGTCATTTTGACCGGTGTTGGTATGTTTAATGTTAAGAAAGAAAATCAATTTCTATTTCACTCCATTTGGTTGCCATTGATGTAGAACATTTATTAATAATCTTCTGAAGTCTTCAACTTCGAGCTGCGAAATTTTGACACCGATTACATTAAGCCGGCAATTCGAAAAAGATGAAAAAATAAATGCATTCAAAGGCAGGCACCACCGAGTCGATTAAAATCGCTCCCACTGAAACGGAGCTCGCGAAAAAATGATTTAGTGTTCCGAACAACAAGCGCAAGTATAGCGAACGCTGGTTAATATTTATACCCGACTACGGCTAGAATAAATATTTATTCGGGAGCATGAAATTCGCGCGCGTGGGTCGAATCATTAATATTTACACAGAATAAAAAGCGTCACGGGGTAGATTGAATTTCGGAAATATATCGGAGGCGTCCTTGGGAAACTGTACAACAGCCTGGAGCTGATTTCGAAGCGCGGCGAGCGTAACGTGCACACATATATCAAACACAGAATGCGAAAGAGAGAGAGAGAGAGAGACTCGACTCGACTCGGAAATGCAGCGAGTTGTTCCGGCGAATATGAAGCGTCCGCCCGGCCCGGTCGCCAGGTTGGTGTCAGTTGCCGTCGGGAAAGAGGTGGCGAATTCAAGGGGAAACGAAGCCGGGAAGAATAAATAATGAGGCTCGTTAACCGTGAGTTCTCGACGTGACTCTTCATCGCGGAAATTGGCCCCGTTGTCATGGAACCGCAATTACAGCGTTCCCGAACGAAACCGAGCGAAGACGCTTTAAATCTGGGATTAGAGGATCTCCAAAGATACTTTCGAAGACAATCGGTTCCGAGACAAAAGTGATTTGTAAGCAAGAAAATGTTGAATACGTATCGTTGAGTATTATGGGTGGGCATCCTTGAGGGTGTTAGGGGAAAGAGGAATTGAGGATTCTTCACAATTTTATTTCATTAATATTCCACTGATATTAACACGTTCTCCACCAACGTCACACACATGTAAGCGGGCGTTTACAATGAAGCATTATTGATTTATGCATCAGGACCAGGGTGCTCCATTGGAAAACTTGTAAAAAGATGTAAATTTGTAGAAACATTTGCAGTTTGGTTCCCGACAGTCTCGCAATCGAGTTCTCGCTACACCCGTCTGACTAATTCAAGCTTATACTACTTGCTTCTCTAAAATACGCTGTGCGGACTGTAGAATATTTTCGACACACTGCGATCATTTTTATTATAAAATATTTCCTACGCTTCTGTACTAAAAATTCTCATAGTTTCGAGGAAAGTTTGGCCATTGTGTCGTCTACGAGAGTAACGAGTAAACCAGGGACGAAAAAGTCGAAACACAAACTAGAAGTTTCACGACTCACCATTTAATAGTCTCATAGGAATGCATTAAGATTCATTTATGGTTCTTGTTATATTGTTCTTGAGCAGACTGTGCGCTAGTGGGCGAAGTTTGTCGAGCACGGAGCATAAAGACAATGAATTTCTGGTTAAAGAACACGCGGAATCTTCTTTCGAAGACAAACGTACTTGGGAATGATCAAACCTGAGCTGAATGATTATTTAATCAGTAAATCTACATAAGAATGAATGAGCAATGTAGACTAAATAATTTCTGCAACGTTGGAACCGCTATTATTTTTTAATGGAACAGCAAGCCAATATAATAACGAACTAGGGGCAGTTAGGAGTAGCTCGTCAACTAATAAATAAATAATAATGTAACTAAAAGATTGAAGAAATATTCAATATTCTGGAAATAGTTACCACAGTAGCACGCTTCCGATAGTTGAAAGTAGCCTGGTCATATTTAAACTGAAGCCGCGCGTTATAAGGTCGGGCACACGGCACACTGAATAATGCAGCGCACGCCTAACCGCTATGAATTCACATCAAACAAAATGGGGGCCCTCCCGCGGTCGCTCGTTTCTTCCCGGCATTTTTCGTTTCTTTTTTTCCTGGCATCCACGAGACGCCCCGAACGACACTGTAAAAGCTAGTCTCGCGTGTTCCCGCCGTTTTTATCGGTGAAACAGATGCCCGATAATTCCTTTCGATGCGTCCAAGAGGGAACGGTAAAAAATATGATTTTCTTTTTCTCATTCGAAAACGTCAGCTGCAGAACGGAAAACGGGAACCTGACGGTTACGCTCCGCGCGATCAACAATCCGTCAACGAGACGCGGTGACGGTTTTGATTCGCGTGCAAAAACTAGTGTTTCTATTCAAATCGATTAAAACTTCTAAGGTAAAATCGTGACATAAAAAGTCACAAAATATTGGGAGATTATTAAAGCAGAATTGGCTGCTGTAACATTTTTTTATTCTATAAACACCTCCGGAAGAATTTTTTTATTGTAAAGAAACGAGTAATTTTCAATCGAGATTGTCGAATATTTTAACGCTGTACATGTAAAAATGCTACCTCATCCACTCTACAAGTTGCCGTTTTTCTTTCTCCGTGAAAAGCAAGACATTCAACATACTGTACAGTTTTCACAACTTTACAAAAACGCTACCTCATCCACTCTTAAATGAACTATTTATTTATTCCCCCATGCGAAAGGAAACATTCGACACTGTACATTTTCCACAACTTCATTAAACCGACCAACGACTACGATCTATCGCAAAAACACAATGTGATACACTATGAAATTTTTGATCTATTCCTTCAGACGAAACGAGTCTCATTCAACACTGTACATTTTCCACACATTCCCAAAAACCAGCAAGTACAGTACCCATCCCCACGAAAAGTTGCTCTCTCTCAGTTTGTGCTCAAAACGAAACAAGATGTCACGATCAATTTACACTCGCCGCTCCTCTCGATTCCCCAGCATCAACTTCGAAAACTGAAATTCTTCTGGTAGATCTTTCGAGAGTTTCTTATCCAGATTCCGTCCGTTGCGCGCCGACTTTATCAAAGTTTCCACACAATCGTCGGAGTAAAGTTCCGTTCGGCCCCGCTCTGACACCACAGCTCAACATTTCCCATCCGGAACGACTTCTGTACGCCGGGACACGAAAGAACGCTCCGTAGCAGCAGGCGTGTAACGTCCGAAAGTAAATAAACGAAGTAAATAAAAACCCTCGGAAATCTCGCCGAACGATGATCGCCGTACGCAAACACGTTTGTCAACGTTGTCCGTCCTGTCAATGGCGTCCCTTTCATTTTCTTCGACCCTTGTGTCGGTAACACATTCACTGGAAACGATTTTTCCGGTCGTGGAAGACAATCAAATTTTATTCTGGGTTTTTCTCGTTAGCTTGGCAGAGTATTAAACTGATCATTGTACATTACTTTAAAAAATAAGAAGAAAGAAATATATTTGTTGAATAATTCTTCATAAAAATGCATCTTAAAATCTCAATTATCGTAGATTAGAAATATTAGAACTCGTCATTGAATGAACGGTATCGAACAGTACATAATTTAATGTATACCTATGCGTATGATTAGTATAATTGATCGCGGGTTATTGACACAAAGGCGAGATCGGAAACGGCGAGGCAAGGGACAGGATTTACCGTCGGTTTCTGCACTCCTCGATCCCGAAACGGCGAACGACGCGAACGGTAAATCACTCGGCTCGCGTCCGCTGCAGGAGACTCGGGTGCCACCGCGCCTCCGCTTCAAAATTGAAGTAAAAATTCCACGAACACGAGACACGTGATTATTTAAGCTATCGTGCATGATGAATGGACCTCTTCCTCTCACTCTCTCTCTCTCTTCGGAAGCAATGGAGAGCAGACGATTTTGGATTCGGAACACGACGGCCTTCGCCAGCGCTGCTGCCCCGGATCCCCGCCATTCTTCTCCAGAACGTCGAGGGATTTCGTCCTTCCTTTCCCGTTTTTTTTTTCTTTGTTCAGTTGTCTTGTTTTCTGGACAGTGTTTCTTAAACAGTTCTCTGTCTGGTTTGTTTCTTTTTCGTTTTGAAATAATGGCGAGCGGTAGGAACGATACACTAAGAGAAGTCTGTCTGATTTGTTTCAGGTCCTGCCGCCTTGGAAATCGGCCACGGAGGGCAGCATGTCCTTCAAAATTAGAACGAACGAGCCTAATGGATTAATCATGTATAGTCGCAGCGGTGCACACACCAGAGTAAGTGATTTTAATTTTTTTTTTAAAGATCCTGTCTGGTTTTTGGAGGCATTGTTAAGTATTGGTAGACATCATGTTGATCACGATGAACTAATTCTATGAACATGTTTTATATATTGTATAATATAAAAATTTATTCTAATAATCTCATTTCTGTATAGAGTGGGCCACGAAAGTATTCGAACGCCCTTTAAAACAGAATAACATTTTTATAATTTGTACCAAACGACCTGATCTTTTATAATCAATTAGAAGCATTGGTTTACGAAATGATATGCAAGAAAATTTTCCAAAAATTATAATTTAAAAGGTTACATGCAAAAATAAAAAAGGCATTTTTTAAAACTTTTTTATTTGGGCCCTTAGTGAAAATTTAAAATGTATGTTTTGTAGATCTGTGTTAGTTATACACATATTGAAAATTTCATCGAAATTATTCATTATTCATTGATCTTGCTAACAATCGGGAAATTAATTTTTGTTGGACATAGAAACTCCCTAATTACTTTTGTGAAACTCTACGGCACCGTCTCTGCAAGTTTATGGCAATTTTTGGAACACAGTTACGCCACGGTGACGAGCTCCAAATTCATTTTCGCTGCTCGTTTTCAGTCTTCCAGTTCTCTCTCTCTCTCTCTCTCTCTCTCTCTCTCTCTCTCTCTGTTTCGCGCGCACGGTTATCTCGATTTAACAATAACCGCCGCGTAATTCCCACAATTATATTTCAGCGTACAGCAGGCGAGCATTAAAATCGCGAATAATCAAGGCCGTGCGGCACGAAACGGCGCGAAATAAATCGAAAAGTTGCGAAAACCCGGTGAAACGACGCGACGGCATGGCACAGCGCGCGGACTTGTTGCAAACGGTAGTTCGTGCGAGTTCCTCATTAACGGAATCCCATGAGTAAATGCTTCTCTGGATTGTGTTTTGTGTCTGCAGCAGGTGATTCTATCTCGCATAACGCGTAGGATAATGTATATTATTATAAATTACGGTAACCGTATTATAGATCACCGCCAGGATTACTGTCAATTTTTGTTTACACTTTAGCTTCTCGTAAAACAAACTTCTCCCTCTTTAGGTCTTCCGGGCACTTAAAAACGGTTATTAAAATTTATTAAAAATGTCAAGATTTCGTTGAAGAACTTTATTAAAGAACTACATTAAAAGTTCAAGATTTATCAAAACGCTGCTGTGAATCGAATGTTTATATATTTTTATTTTAAAGTAATACGTGTATAAAAAAAGGAAATTCTATTCGTGTATCATTTAATGAGTTGTTTTAAATTTGTGTGACCTGTTAGGGCATTCGTATAGCACTCGACGAATTAAATTTATTTTGAAAAAGCTTGTTCAATGTTACTTGTAATGATGAGTTAAAATATTGTGTTTGCACCTGCAGCAAGACCTGTTCGCCTTCGAAATCTTCGATGGACACCTATACCTTCACGCAGATCTTGGAAGCGGTCCTGTCAAGGTGAAACCATCGAAAGGACGAGTCGATGATGGCATGTGGCATAATGTGGCGTTTCGTCGAACCAAAAGGGAAGGTTGGGTCACGGTTGACAAGGGGACAGTCGAGTTTCGCACACCAGGTAGGCAAATTCACATTTCTGCGAACCAATTTCACGAAACAAATGAAACTCCTATTCCTGCGGTAACTGTTCCGATAATAAAACCACCGACGAGATGCTATCAAAGACGCGCCAAAAGTGGACGGTCCAGTCAATGGTCAGTCACTAGTCACACTGGTTGGTCAATGGTCAGAGTGCCCAAGGTATTCTGGTAATTAAATTTTGTGTATAAACTACAAAATTGAACACGGCACGGATGAGGAACACAAAAGACGTAACACTGTCTGGTGAAAAATGCAATCGCTCTCGCGCTAGGCTAATTGAATCGCTCTGATCGCTCTTATCGCGCTTGACTCCTTCGCTCGCAATTGTCGCACTTGCTCTGTTTCAAATGGTTCGCTCGCGTTCTCGATACTCTCTCATTCATACATCTAAACATACGTACACATACATTAAGCACACACCCTAGGTCAGTGTTTCCCAAAGTGTGGTATGCGTACCCCTGGTGGTACAGGAAGAGCTTGAAGGGGGTACGCACTGATCCTAGTGCAACAATCCTGGTGCAACAGCAGTCTAGTGTTGTGTACAAAGTGTGCTACTTAATACCGATTATTCTTAACGGGGGTACTCACAAGGGAAGGACCCCAAGTGTCCGACTTCGATTTTGATAATTTTTTGTGAGATGATGGTATATGGATCCCTAATTATGTATGCAAAATATTATGTGTAGTTACTCAATAGTTTGAAAGATATAAACAATTAAAGTTTCATACCTTGTCTTTTCGAAGTTCCATTGTTTATATCTTTAAAACTATTGAGTAACTACACCTAATATTTTGCAGACATAATTAGGGATCCATATACCATCATCTCACAAAATATTATCAAAATTGAAAATGGATTCTTGGGGTCCCTCCCTTGTCAATCTTACGACAGTTATACAGGGAGTCCCAAAATTCCTTCAACAGCCGGAAATGGGAGGTTCCTGAGATCATTTGAAGCAATATTTTCCTTTGCAAAAATGTTATACGCGGCTTTGTTTAGGAGTTATTAACGAAAAACATGGACCAATCAGAGCGCGACCTAGACGCGAGTTGGCACAGTAGTCATGGCGCGCCAACTGTCTATTGGCCGACTGTGCCAACTCGCGTCTAGGTCGCGCTGTGATTGGTCCGTGTTTTTCGTTAATAACTCCTAAACAAAGCCGCGTATAACATTATTGCAAAGGAAAATATTGCTTCAAATGATCACAGGAACTTCCCATTTCCGGCTGTTGAAGGAATTTTGGGACACCCTGTAGAAGGGGTACACAGATATCGAAATTTTGGGAAACACTGCCCTAGGTCGTTGTTGGCACCGCTTTTTATCTCAACCGTTAGGTAACAACTCGCGATCGGCGGTTCCGCAACCAAAACATGTTACGGACGCCGATCACTTTTCACGGATCGTACACATCAAACATACATCCACACATCGAACATACACGCGTTTAGATGGTTTCGAAATACAAACCCACAGTATAATATCAGAGTTTTTTTTTTTATTTACACTAAACCTCCACGAGGGGTCAAATGACCCATTTTAGATTTGTTATTTGACAATTATTGAGATTGTAGATGTGTTTTCATGGGAATTGATTGAATACATTTCTTGAAAAATCGCACAAAATATAAATGAATTTAATCTTGTTATTTTTATAACACCATACACATTAGTCACTAACATGACAAGAATAGCTTCGAATCTAGGGTTGACAATAAGGTGGAACATTTCTGAATACAACTCTAAAGGTGCAAACAGTTAAGGAATTTATGGATATAAAGTAAATGGCAATTTCGGGGTTAAATTGCATAAGATTAAACTCCATGTCTAATTGTACACAATACTATCTCCATAAGTTGGTACCTGCAGAAAATTTAAAACGTGCAGTTGAGGGGTATCATTACGAAAGTTGGACAAACCAATGGACTCGTTATAGTTCACAGGAGGAGACACGTTGCAAAATTCTCCCACCCCGTGAGCGAATCACGTGTCACGTTTACGACGATTCATTCACAATGCTTAACATTCTTGCCACACAACGCTCTAAATTCAGCTGCGCAGCGACATAAACGATGAAGTAGGAAAAACGCGAGAGGTCGAGGAGCCAGCCATTCATAATTTACAGTCACACACCCGGGGACACTTATCTGCACCCGTGGCTAACCGTTTCATGTGTGAAACATAATAAATCCAGCCCCACAGCATTTTTTTATACATTCTTGTAGTTTTATTACTACCGCATATACTGTAGAAGTGCTTCTATTGTCGACATAAATACCTCAACAATTATCAGAAAGGATTAAAACACAAAATACTCTCACGAAATAATAATAAAAATAGACTGCGCGGATTTTATGCATTTCTAACAGCAATTAATAGTCGAAACGGAAAGCAGTGAAATCTTTAATCAACCTAATCAATATTTATTTACCTCCAATTGTTGCAACCGATACACAAGATTTTTATTTTACATAAAAATCCGCAGTCTACACACATGTAAAATTTCTACAACAATCAAGATGAAGACAGAAATTTCGGTAAAAATCAGTCAACTCGATAATTGCAGAAAAGTTTCGACAATATCTGCAGCAGAAAAATATTCAGAACGTACGGTGAGAGTCTCGTAAGTCAATCGAAACTGAACAGCTTAGAAACTTTCTGGTATTGCCATCAACCGGGGCAAATGTAGCGAGAGAGCGAGAGAGAGAAAATGAAAAAGAACGGTACAGATTACCGTTGGAGGGTCTCGCGGCTTTATTAAACCGATAAATAAATAAAAGCTCGGAAGTTTTCAATGGTGGCCGGGGGCCACTAGCTGGCTCGAGTTCTCCATTGACCGGGGGACAAATAATGCCGGCCGAAATCACTTTCTCGGGTTTCCCGTTTTCTATAATCTGTCTTCCTTTCGAATTCTGTCGGCGTGCGCGCACGTTCGGTTCAATAGCGTTAAATTCTAACGTCGAGTGATTTTTCCAGCGACCGTTTTTATCCGCGGGGGCTATTTTACGATGCCGGAGGTTTACGGTTCCACGAAAAACATACGCATATCTCGCGGATTTTATAGGTCTGACAAGTTATTTCGTATTAGCGCGCGAGCGTTATTGCCGGGTAAATTTCGACGCGATAAAAGGTGTTTCAGTGAAATTAGATTGGCGGCAATTCCCCAGGAATTTGTAGAAAACCTCCGGTATGATGGACCGGACATTTCAATTTCAAGTTTGTCTTGAAACTTCTTCTTTCAACGATCGAAACACGCGTGTCGATATAATGTGACCAGTTCATTTTTAGTTTTACCATTTAGTCCACTGCAACGTTCTGTTAGATTTACTGAAACAGTTCTGCTATCATAGGTCCAATCTTTTCTTATATTGTACAGCATGGCTCGAAGTGGCTTGTAAAATTATTTTAGTACACCTTTTATTCGATTCCTTTTGCTGAGCTTTTCAAGTGCGTATTTTTATAGAAAAATCTAGAATTCTTTTAGAAAGGAGAAACAAATTTTGCAAGACCCCTGGAGAATTCACGAAAAGACAAACGCTAGTTCTAACACGTAATTTTTATTATAATTTTCATGATTGATGTAGAAGTAATTTATTATTAGATAGAAGTAATTTATTTTAATTATTATGATTGAAGTAGAAACTCCCCATCGTCTCCTAGGAAACCACCTTCGTAACTTCAACAATTAAAAAATGCAATCTGAACAAAATCAAATTGTTTACAGTATTAAAAAGAGGCCACATATCTCTGTCAAAACGACAGCATTTCCACGTCTCTGATTAAGGATTAAATAAGTGAAAAATCGAAGGATTACTAGCAAAAGAAGAATGGTAAAAAATAGTGTAAACACTTTTGTTAAAAAACCAACAACGAGAATCCGGAAGGACGCGCCGCGCCAGGTGCTAGCAGAGTAATAATTTCGCGTTAACAAGAATCAGTGATGCGACCAGCAAAAGAAACTTACAGCATCATGGGGATTTGTGTACCTACTATATCCTGGCGAAACTTTCGCGTATCCCATCGTGGTCAGCCGAATTACACGGACAGTTAATTTGGCAGTGAAACTTGCCTTTGAAACCGGACCCTTCTGCAATTTCAGCCTCAAAACTCTATATTCCGATACTCTGTATCGCTTCAGTAGAACGAGCTTGCGCAAATTCTTGAACTGCGAACACTTGCTGCAAGCGAACAGCTCCGTTAACGCGTTAAAAAATCGTTGACCACTTTCTAAAAACGGGCGGCACGTAAGTGGTAATCTCCTTTCGCTCTTGAACGAGAACCGAAATTCGTTAACCGCGGAATGTTGATTAAGCCCCCGCCACGGTGGGAGGCGAATCAATTAAATCAACGTCGACGCGAATCGCCGCGGCTTAAACCGCGATTAGAAATAAGCCAATAAAATAATCTCCTCTGCTGGCAAACAAAAAAACCGAAATAAAAAACAAACGGTCGCGGAAACCGCTCATGGGTTGTATGAGTGGACTTTTGCGGCGTGCTGTAAGTCAAACGGACTGATTTAATGGCGGCGGATCTATTCGAAAACACGCTGATCTAGCCAGTTGCGAGTGTGCAATCGGGACCGGCACCGCACACGGTGTACTTTAGCTTGTAATTCGCTTCGCGGCTCCGACTATGTACAAATTTCCATGAGTTTTCGCGTGCGGCCGCTCCGCACCCGCTTCGGATCGATTACCCGGGATAATGCCATTGTAATAATGTTTGCTCGCAGTCGCAGTCGCGGCGAGCAACCGTATTTTTTCCTGTGAAACGACAAAAAAATATTAATCCGACCGATTAATCATTGATTCCCGCCGGGGACCGGAAATTGTACCGTACGCGACCGTAACATCGATCGTTTCGCGCACGGCCACGCTATTAACGCTAAACCTATGGCTGCCGGTTGAATAATCGCTTTCAGATATTTTTTATTTTATTATTCGGCCGATCTCCGAATTATGGAGGAATTTTTTGATGATTTATGAAATCGGAATAAATGCAATTTCGTTAATAGACTGCGGATCTTTATGCAATTTCACATTTCACGGATTATTTCCTGTTAATTGAATTAAGAACGAAATTTCTTTCGTCGATTAGAAGACTCTGTAGATAGATGGTTTTTTCTGTTTCATAAACTCGAATATGTAATATAATAAATGCATAAAGATCCTCTAATTTACGATGAAAATTGTTCGAATGAACGCGTTCTCGTCGTTAGTATAGTACAAAGCAGCATGCCCACCAGTCACAATTTCTGCTCGGCAATTTCGCCGTCAAATTCCAAAATTTGCACAATCTTGACATCGAGAGCGAATGCGTTTCGTTACCGCGGAAAATGTAGCAATATCGCGGAGCATAGTGCATCATACCCAGCCCGAGGTGAGACATCTAATTAACGGAAAGGTGCCCCGTAAAATCCAGCGATTACTTTCCACGATACTCCGTGGAATAAAGTTGTCCGGTATAAATTTGATCTGCGAAATTATGACAGCGCGCTCGCGAAATCAAGCGTGTTCCGGCTGCCGAAATCCTCTTCCACGCTCGAGGCTCTCTTGTCGTAGGTAACAATTTCCGAAGAAAAAAGCTCTCTTCATCGTCGAAAGAGCTTCATCGTCCCCGCAGTTCGTCGACTCTAATCTCTTTTCCCCTTTTGCTTTCGTGTCTCTCGCGCTATTTCTATGCTTCCATGGTTCGTCCGATGCTGTCTTCTGTCCATTTTACCCCTCCCGTCGCTTGCTCCTCGGGAAAAATAAGATTTATCTTGCGAGAGCTAGCTCCTCAGGCTACTCCTTCTTTGCCTCACCACCAAGAAACACTGTGGTCCCTTCGAGCGAAACCCGTTCTTTCGAGATTGTTTTTTGTTTATCGTGTCTAGTGGTTTGCAGGAACGTGGTCCGGCATGAATAAATTTTCTACGGCGGAGACTTTTTGATATTCCCACGTTGCTTTACGTTAATGGTCGAGGAAAATGGAATTGGCCTTTTGATGCTGTTTCTAGGACTGTTTTGTTTAATTCATGAACAGAGGCAGGGTTCGCGTGTAAGAGATGTAGGAGCAAGTGATTCTTGTAAATTTGTTTCTTGGAGACTTTTGGCAATTTTGAGGAACAATAGCTGTAATATCAAGTGATTTTTAAAAATATTTTCAAGTGATTCTTGTAAATTTGTTTCTTGGAGACTATTGGAAATTTTGAGGAACAATAGCTGTAACATCAAGTGATTTTTAACAATATTTTCCATGATATTGTAGATGGTAAATTTGTAGATATTGCTTTGTTAAATTTAAGGGAGGATCAACAGGTATGAAGACAAGTGATTTTTATGAATTTTTCTCCAGACAACTATTAATACTATTAACATTTTTATAAATTGCATTCGTCTACTTATTAATAGAACAGAGTGCAATCGCGTCACCTGCCATGTTCTGCGGGTAAGCCCTTATTTGCGTGACATGTAGCGCCTGTCGTAGTCATGCGAACGTGAAAAATTAATCATTTTCTTAACTTCGGATAGTTCACGCTTCGCTTATTCCAACTTTAAAAATAACAACGAATCGAACGTGTTTCGGCGCGTAGAAGAAAGTTGTCAATTTATTATTGACACAAGACAAGAAGAAAAATTTTCTGAAACTCTCTTCTATGGACGATTTAGTTCGTAGGATTTGTAGAATTAAATGAGAGAAATTTGGAACATTTCAATGGCGTTCTTTTTCTAGACATTCAAACGAAATGGCGCACTATTAGAGATCGAGTTAGCAGGAAATATTTGCGAGAATTGTTGCCGGAGAACGCGTCTTAGATACAACAATAGTTAGGTCGCCTATCGCGGTTCCGTTTTCGAGGGGCGGCCGGGGGGGGGGAGCGGCATGGCACCGGAAATAAACGTTTCGAGGATCTCTGTTGTTATCTTCGTGCACGTACCCCTGAAATACGCGGTCTCCCAGGCTCGTGAAATAACGCCGTTCCGGTCGGTACTCGGCAAAAAGATTAGAGAACGATTAGGCACGCTCGCTGGAAAGGGTTGCGCGAAGAGGGACCATTATTTTCATCAGGCACGTCATCCCACCGAACGCAGTAGTAGGGTAATTCGAGCCCGCGCCGCGCCGCTCGAAAATTCGCGGCCCGTACAACACGCCGCGCCGTTTCGAGCGAAATTTAGTTTTCTACCAGGAAAAAAATTGCGCACGGGATAATAGACTTTAAGCGAGTCCCGCGACTTTTTAATTAACGTTGAATAACGGGTCTCATCAACGTTCTACGGCCACGCTACGCCGACCGCCACGGCGAATAATTACCGATAGTTTGAGCGCACTCTACCACTCAGACCAATCTCGCGGCGAGTGTCCCGCTGAAAGTCCAATTGCGACCGCCGCGCCGCGCCGGAAACTGGAATTTTTCTGGAAATAAAAGACCGCCGGAAATGCTGCCGATTATTGCCGAAATAATCGGCGAACGACGTTGCGAAATGCGCTGCGCGATCGATATTGCACCGCGCCGTTCGCTATGATATGCGTTTGCCGCGTCCGTTTTACCGTTTATACTGTAATAATTTCCTAAGAAATGATCGTACGACAATAAAGGCTCTAATTTCATCATCCATCGTTCGTTTTATTCGAAAACGTTTATCTCGACGTAAGGGAAGAGAAACTGGAGACGCGATTTTTCTCGTAAATGCTATACATACATTGAAACGTCTCTGAAAACTCCGACAAATTTTTCTCGTGACTGAAACCACTGCAGATTTAAAAAGTTCAAGCTCGAAAAGTGATACACCAAGAATGTTTTTAAATAGGACGCATTTTATACTTTATCCGAGGATGAATGCGAGTCACGACAGGCCCGGCAGCTATAAATAATCGATCATTAAAAATACATCAACTGTATCGGTGAATGATAGACCGGCAACGAATTTCACGCGTCATGAATCGGTCGAGACGCGGAAGAAAGCGTAAGCGTATGAATTACGCGGACATCGATTTATCATCTACCATTCTGCATTTGTCACTGAAACGTCCCGATATCGCTTACGAAACTCGATTAGGAGAGTCGGGAAGAGCGTGGAGAGTGAGGGAGAAAGAGAAAAAGAAAAAAAGGGAGAAGTAGTATGACAAGAGAGAGTGGTATTCGTTACACCCATAGATAAGCTCCGCTGCATTTGATCTATGTCGAGTACCTACTACGGGAAACTACGGTCAGAACGGTGAAACTCTCATCTTTTCAGGGAAACGGGGTAAAAGTTACTACATAGATTGTAGATGGTACGGTTTTTTCACTGTGTCGACGCTGAAATATGTTTTTTAGAATTATTAGCATCCTGAGATCCTAATTCGTTATGTCCCGATCGCGTCGAATATTTAACATATTAGATTATACATTCCGTTCAATCTATTCGATTATTCATGGGACGGAAACGTATCAAATTCAATAAAACATTCAGACCTACTGAAATTGTAATCATTTCGACAGACAACGAATAGATATTACGAGATCCTTACAGAGAACGTATGATTTTAATTGAAAACGTTTTGCACGATCACACACCAAATTATTAGAATAATTACATTACAATCTCGAAGGTAAATTTCGTTTGTTATTTAATAAAAGCTGTGTTACAGCTCATCATCCATATAATTAAATTTAATGTAACGTAAATGAAACATGTTTTCCCATCGAAATTGCATTGTTATATTAAATTCACTTTGCAAATTTTCAGAAATCATGTTAGTGCTATTTTTGCATTTGAGAATTTGCAGACAGAAATTACATGTGTGTGATTAAATAAATGAAACAAAATTTAAAATGATATAAGTCGAATGGATATTTGAACATTAAATAATATAAGAAAGAAACTTGCAAGACAGAGATTAAAAATAAATAATTTCCAATTTCCAGGTGATTCTACGGAACTAGACTTGGATGGATTGCTATATATAGGGGGTGTGGGCGCACCCTTCGCACCCCTAACGTTGCCGCCAGTATTGTGGACAGGTACCCTGAGACAGGGTTATGTCGGCTGCATGAGAGAGCTTGTCATAGACGGCTTGCCGATCGATATAGCCGGATATGCTCAACAACAAGACTCTGGTAAGAGAATGGAAACAATTTTCTAGCGAAAACTGCAATTCAACATTTTCCTAAACCGCAAACCATCCCCTAGGAAAATTAAAAATAATCTCACTTAAAAGTAAATGGCAACAAGTCACTTCAAATAATAATGAACACGTAATTGACTAAACTATAATTCTGAGGGAATCCATTGCTACATATAATAGCTATAGTACAACAAAAATTATTTGTGGCTCGTCCTAATATTTCACAAGAATGATTCACAGTGTATTTTACCTCGATTTATAAATTCAAAGTAAAAATATGTTAAAAATCTAGAACACTGCAGATTTAAAAGTGTTACACTGTACTTGGCTACAAGAAGTATATGTAAATATATAAAAGTCGATAAACAGAAAGTGTGATTTGTCCAGAATGGATTTTTTTGAACGTTGCACTAATGTAGTGGTATTACTGTAGAATATTTACTATGTCCGCTGAACGAGGCGATGTCTGCCAGTGTTCATAGTAATAACCGGTTGACGATCAGTACGAACCATATTCGACGTAATGTAACACGCAAAATATTAATAGAGTTACATGCACGCTGCAACACACGAACTTCCCGTTTGCTGTATTCTTGTCCCTACATCATTTATGAAATGTGGCGTGTTTGCTATACAGCGTTGCTGCAATAGCTTAATTAATTTATTATGTCAATTTAGACGGTACATCGTGAGTTTACAATTACGTTTAAAATGGAACGCGAACGCAGAAGCGACCGCGTAAAGCGGAGGTTTCGCACAGCCGTACAATGGATAGATTTGCGTGTACACAGAGCTTAAGTTTTAATAATTTATTCACCGTGTAATGAATTTATATGAAGAACTGTGCAATAGAGATATGCACACGTAGCTTGGAAAAGAATAATCGATATCGTGACGCGAAGTTACATGGCCGTCTACAACACTTGTAATTTCAAAATGAGTATAGTCTGTTCGTCGAAAAAAGAAATTTATAAGTGGATAGTTATAAAAGATGCACAAATAAACTTAATAAATGTCCATTGTATTCCTATAATTCATAGATTATGTGTGTGAAGTCAGATAAATAATTATTATTACCATTAATAAACCTGAGAATTTTTCCTTTAAAAAGCAGGCAGTAGCTTAAACAATTTATTTATCATGCAGTGAATTCATATCAGAAATTGTGATAAAAATATTGTACGAAGAAGAGTAATATTTACTGTATACTGATTTAAATAATTTATTTATCGTGTATTGGATTTGTATGAAAGATTGAGAGAAAAATATCATTTGAGAAAGAATTTGATAACGGGTCGTGCGGCCGAACTGATATCGTACGATAAGAAGCGTGGTTTTCAAGTACGTTTAAACAAGTGTGGTATAAACAATGTGTTTAATTTATAGTGTCGTGAATGTATATAAAAATTGTGATACGAATATAGCTTGAAAAAGAAGAATTAATAACATAAAACCGAGTCACACTTGGTCGTACACTTAGAACAGTTATGTGAAGGTGTAAACATTTTTTTAAAATGTTGTTAACTATTATTTCTTACGTAAAATATGTTTACGTGGATTGAGGATGTGAAATTAGCCAAAAAAAATCATTTTTACGAAAAAAAAGATTTTCGCTGCGGACAGGATTCGAACCTGTGCGGGTATAACCCATCAGATTTCGAGTCTGACTCCTTAACCACTCGGACACCACAGCTTGTGACAGACTGTGCCTTTAAATTTCACTTCAACCACTCTCCGACTTCGTTACATAGAATATTGTTTCTAATACTATACTACTTTATAAATGATCGTATCGTATTGCACAATTATGATACGAAAAATATTATTTAGTAATCGGTATTATCACTAGAAATGCAATATCGAGCATAAATTTCAATTACACGTCACTTACGACAATTGGAAATTGATCTTTATTTAATTCATATCATTTAAAGAAACTAAAAAATGAACATTATTTAACTTACATCATTTACAGAAATTCGAGATGAAACTTTATTTAATTGAAACCTAAATTAGAAACTCAATGTACAAAAAATGGAAACGAAAGATTATCTAGATTCTAAAACTAGTTTGCCTCGCCACAAATAAATTCGGAAACCGATGCAATTTAACGATAAATTGCACTGTATCCAATTTGAACTGCTCACAGGTGATATACGAGTACACGCGAAACCCATGCCGCGGTGCGACCATAAGTTTATTCGCTGGTTTTTTTGGTCGGACTCTTATGCATAGCATTATGAACGATGAAATGCATGGAATCCGTTTCCCGGGGACAGAAATGTTTTCCTCGGGAGGACCACAAATTTTTGCAAAAGGAAGGAATGCCGTTCCTGAACGGATGAAAGACTTGAACCGGAAACACTTGTCACTGTCTACGTAATTTCGTTTCTCTGGACAATTTTGCAGGCGCTGTCAGACCAGCTTGTCCTTCTCACCAGCCCCACTGTCCCTCGGAGCCCTGTATGCACGGCGGCCTTTGTGTCGAGGGGTGGAACAGGTTCCATTGCGATTGTACCGGAACACCCTTCACCGGTCCTACATGCGGAAAAGGTAAGACCGAGTTTTCCTTCTGGCTTCCATTTTACGGGATTTTTCCGGCCAATCGAACTGTCCCCTCCACGAAGACATTCATGCACGTTGCCTCGCGATGCAATAATTTGAAACAATTCAATATTCATGAATCTCTGCGGTCGAAGACCAGTTTACTCTCGTTGTTTATAACATGTTCACCTACAAGAACTCTATCGATATACTTTTTAATAGTTTAAGAGTCAAATATCGACCCCCAAATCGAAATAACGAACCTAGAACATGAACTCTTCGCACTTGGAGATTTTTTTTAAGTCACTATATTTATCGTTTGTGGAAACTACTTATGTAAATTAATCACTTTTGATCTACTAATCGTAAAGATTTACTGTATTTGTTAATTATAAAAGGAAGTTGGCATGGAATTCTATTGGTACAGATTTTATGAAATAGGAATTTTAGATCTTTTTAGATCCCCACAACATATAATTTTTTTTATGATTTTCTGTTTTGTGTATTACAGATGCATCGACACTGCATCTAAACGGAACGCAACAGATGACGGCGCTGATGCCAGAGGATTCGAAAACACAGGCTGAAGAACTCAGTCTGCGTTTCAAAACCACTAAGCCACAAGGGCTGCTGTTGGCAACGAGTCTGGAAAATAGTCCTGATAGATTGCAAATCTACCTGGACATGGGCAAAGCGAAGATGCTGATCCACATCGGGGATAAGGAAAAGGTGAGTCTAATTTTAATGAAGCAATTTACTAGTAATTTCTCATTTTTTTATAAGAAAACTCAAATCGCCAAAATTTAAATATTCAGCAGCTCTCACGAATATCCCTGTTGAATATTGGATATACATTCTGTATGAAATGGGATTATGTATCGAACATTTGACTAATAGCCCTGTCGTGAAGAAAAAAAGAAACCGAATATCGGAAAATGTATGGAGCCAACATTTTTAATATTATTCTATCGCTATTATTAAATTCTTTTCAACCCTTATCGAACAGCTGATTTTAATCCCTTGGCAGCAGAAGGCTTAAAAAATTCATCGACTCGGTAGGAATCGATGTTAAACGAGTTTGTTGAGAGAGAACGATGATCAAATTTAATTCTGAAAGTGGGTAGCGTGGAAAGGTAAAAGATACTAGAGCTCGAAATAAAACAGACGTTGAAGATTTTGCCGGGGTGATCCGTTTATTTCGATATAGAAAACGATACTGACTGTACACAGCACAATACAAAGAAAAAAAACGCTTACATGGATTAACATACGCATACATTTAAAGTACAGGTGACGCGTAAACACAAACAGAAAGCGCGGGACACGTTGAGCGTAGTATTCGTGCAACGCTCATGCGCACGAGTGAGGTAGCAAGGTCTCTGCTAGAGCTAGAGGCATGAACGTAAACCAGAATTGCACTTCCAAAAAATTCACATTAAACGTCTGCTACTAAACGAGAAAAAATGCAGGAAAACATTTTAGCGTCCTTGAAATTTATCAAAGAAAAATTAAATTTTGTTCATCGGGTCATTAAGAAACAGCTCTGAACAAATTAAGCGAGTTACTACACGTTCAAATTTCGCTGCGAAAATCTACTCAAGGCTGAAAAGGAAAATATTTCGCATGGAACGGTAAAAAATTCAGCAAAAACAGCATTTTATGAGGGCGTTTAAATAATGAAACGGACCAGTGGCGCAATGGCGCGGCGACGCGATTTTAAACCGAGCGCGGGCGTCCGCGATTCGCGAAACACCGGTACCCGTGAAATATTTAAATAACGAACGTGTAACAAGGTCGAGCGGGCAAGTGATAATCCTATCGCCAAAATAATTCCAGGATCAACACTTTTTCCGCTCGGATTACCAGCGTGTTGTCCGTGGCTAATCGTAAACGTAAAGAGCATTAACCTGGGCCGTTCCCGGGCCGCCGCCGGCGCGGCGCGGCGTGATAACGCATGAAATTCTGTGCGACCTTGCGCAACAATCATAATTCATCGATCCTGCGAGGCTGCTTCCAGCGGGATGGAATAAATTGCCTGTAAAAATTCAAATCGAACGGAAATAGTGGCAACCGATGGAGTCCCGTGGTTGTAATTCATGGCGGATCTTTGGGATTCCGGTTCTTCAACGGAAAGTGCTCTCGCTGGAGACGAGCGAAACGTTCACATCCCGTCTCTCTCTTCCTCTCTCTCTTTCTCTCTGTGTATAGTCGTTCTGTCGACGAATAATATTCGCGTAATACGTCGACGCCACGACGACGTTTCAATATTCCACCTTACAACCCGCTCCGCTGCGGAAATTATTGTTACGGGCGACGAATTTTTATTTAACATTGCCGCCTCCTACGTGTCTCCCCTCTCCAGAGCACGGACGTAAAATTCTCCAATAAAATCGTACGACGTGTCCTCGTTGAACTATGTCTGCTTTTAGCATGCATACATATGTATAATATAATAATGTATGCACAAAGTGCGAGTCGTCTTGAATGGAGATTGAGTCGATTTTTTTAATATTTGCACTGATTTTTTGATATTCTGTCATACATTCTCTTTTTGGCGATGGAGGGTGGGCACGTCTGTGTATACACTGTATACGGTTCCATAAAAAAAAAACCAAACCATGCAAAATCTATAGAAAATAAAAATTTTCTGTATCAATTGCAAAAGTTCTTCCCTTTTTCATTGACTTCAACGGACAAATAGACTGCGGATTTTATGCATTTATGACAAAAATGAGTACATACATACAATTTAACTCTGCGGACATGTTAAAAAATATTTAAGGCCATCAATGTATTAGTTTCAGCTCAACAAGATAATTAAAAGAAGAATTGAATTTTTATTTGGGGGCTGTGTCCTGCAATCAATGCAAACATTTTCTATTTTGCATAAAGATCCGCAGTCTAGTTATAAATGCATAGAGATCCACAGTCTAATAATGACGTAAATTCCGAGGCACTCTATATTACATGTTTAAATATTGCAAGAAAATTAACAGAGCAAGATCTTCAACAACAACTTGTTACTCAAACGTGTCAGTAAAGAAGCTGCGAAAATATTAGAAAAATTCCAACGAATATGCGATTGAAGTGATCACGAGAAAAAATACACTTTCATGTAATCCTGCACACACTCAGCAAATTTCTATTTTACATAAGGAACCGCAGTGTAATTACGTACAGGTACAGAAAACGATAGTTGTTTGCCTGGTATCTTCAAACTACTTAGTTTGGCATATACGCAGACAGTTTCGAAAGCGGTCGATGCAAAGTTGAAGCGCTCAGCAGTCATTATTTAATCAATACAGACTGCCTCCTTGGTTCATTTTACCGAGATCCCACGTAGGTACGCGCTACGTTTCGTTACACACCCACACTTCACCGTTACGCAAACTGAAACCACGAATACGAGCTGCTCTTCTCTATAGTGGAACAACATTCCTTCCTGCAGAATCTCGAATGCTTACGAGTTACACGGTTTGTTTCGCGTGGAAGGGCCTCTGACAATTCCTGCGTTCTAATTGTAAAAGTGGAACATAATCATTTCACGTTACTGTAAGCGACTCGATATACTCGTCACTCGACCTGAACGGTGGATCCTTGAGACAATCTAACTTTTTCTGGGGAAAAACATGAATCTCGCGTTTCATATAATTTCATAGTTGCTACTTAACAAGTTAGAATTCACAGTATGCAATTTGAATTTGACTGGGCGAGTTAGTTGAAAATTATACTATTTTATTTTCGTGCAAATAATAGTAGGAACAGATTTTTGATTTGGTTCTGTTTGAAACTCGGATTGTTCCTTTTGCGTAACGTCTTCCAATTCCGTGAATAATACAATTTCGATATGGTTTTTGCAAATATGATATTTTTGCCAGACACGTAGACAGAATCCGTAACCTAGCTGCAAGCAAAGCTATTTCGAGTGGAAACAGAATCGCAGAATACAACCGCTTTGCGATTAGGCGAGGCTGTAATTTACGTTTATGTTTCAATCTCGGTCTCTACACGGTTTCGATAATTAAACGGAATAATTGATATGGTAATGAACCTTTTAATTAGTTCCGAGAAAATGGAATCGTCTGTAACCGTGTTCATTAACTGTCGATATAATATCTTCCATTGGTTCTTGAACGAGTTCACTATTCTTTATTCAGAAGTATATTTTCAAACTCCAATATCCATTAATATAAATTATGAATCTATATGCTATTAGTGTAAATTACGAAACCGTTTAATCGATTTGGATTTAGAAACAGAAATTAATGAAACAGTTGAAGGAAGAGTTTAGTATAGTATTCACAAGAATAGAAACGACGGAAATAGTTTCGCGGTACACTTTATGAATCGAATCAATTGAATTCTACACATAAATACATACATATACACATACATACATGTAAATACGTATACACGCCGCGCCGTCTCGGTGCAAGTGCAAATAGATTCGAAGCGGCCGTATTGGTAAACAGGTGGAAATGAAATCTGGGTCAGTGGGTGAACGCTGTGTGCCAATTAAACGGGTCGAATTAATTAACGGCGCTCAAAATTACTCACCGACTTTTGAAATATAGATTGTTCTAATACTGGACACACACACACACAGTGAGTGGCAATGAATTCGGTGAAATACTTTTACACAATTATCTTGAACGCCGAGATGGGCAGAATAAATTCTGCTACTCTTTCCGTAATCCTGCAATTCCTCCGTGTCAGTCTATATTCCACAAATATTAGGACACTTTAGAAACCTTTATAATTTCTAGTATACAGGGTGTCTCAGCTGAAGGAGGCCACCTAAATATCTCCTTTATTTTTAATGGCGCAAAAAAAAATACTTTTGGCATAATTCGTAATATCATAGAAGAACAATTTTTTTTTGTTCGGTTATTTTTTCGTTTTTTCAAGGTCATCGTTATTTTTCATCGGGAAAACTTATTTCTTTTATTCCATCTTGTTAAAATGACTTAAGCATATTCAAATGTATTTTTTCAGCCGCTATAAGATGGAATAAAAAAATGAGTTTTCCGGATAAAAATATAACGGTGACCTTGAAAAAATAACCGGACGAAAGAAATTGTTCTTCTATGATATTCCTCCTTCGATACCATTTAAATTATACCATAAATATTTTTTGTCTCGTTAAAAATAAAGGAGATAATTAGGTGGCCTCCTTCAGCTGAGACGCTCTGTATACCTATAAATACAATTTGCAAAATAAATAAAAATTTGCACATTGGTATTTCTGGTAATAATTGATATTGTTATCGACAGTTTAATGTATTTATTACCATTAATTGTGTTCTAAAATAGCTGTAGGTAAGGGAATGAAGAATTGCAGAGAAAGAATGGGTATTCCATTGTTATTAGGATTCCGCGGACAAACGAAAAGTGTAATTAGGAGATGAAGGAATATAAAGCGAGAGAGGGTGGGATAGAGTTAACGAATTTGCATTATGCACCGACCAATGAGCGAATCACCAGTGGACCCTCGAAATCGCTCGGCGATTTATCGGGCAGTCGACTGGAAGCATCGTGATTGCAAAATTAGTTACACATACACACCAGCGCGTTGCTCGCCGATGAAATACTCGGAATTTAGAGTATAATCTCGAAAATTTCTACAATACAGCTCCTTTCGATATTAAAGTCACAAATTATTCCAATTATTACTTCCGCTCGCCATGCCTTAACCAAATAAACAATACTTTTCACATTTTTAATTCGATACGGTCTTCCAAATGAATTTCTATACTCTATTACTGTAAAAACTATTAAACATCCACCAACAAATCAATCTATTAAGTTCTAACGATTTATTGCATCTGCACACGATTGGCACAAATCGCCAACGATCTCTCAACTCATCAACTTCAAAGTCACATTTTCACTTGTTCAGGACAGATTCAAATACATTTTAAGCACGCTCGCGCGCGATGACTGATATTTTAAAAAATTATTTATACGACAAGTAAAGCAATTCATCACTGATAGAGAGGTTTCGAATCGTTACGAGTCCCGACGCCATTGAAACATCGCGCTCCACCTCATTCGGCCGATGAAAAAACTTCCGAATAATATAGTCATCGGCAACGACCGTTTCATTTCACGGAAACAATCGATCCCGACAGAAAACATTTGAAATTCCTGGTCGAATAACGAAAAACGAGAAAACCGAGAAAAAAAATGAAAAAAATCTCGCGCGCCGTCAATACTTTCCGCGGGATAATCCCGTAGACCTTGATAGAGCGTTTCGATTAAAATTTTTCACGGACTCGGCAAATATTTACGATTCTCCGATCAATTCCAAGCGGACCGAGTCGTAGAGAGGGGTCAGAATCCCGTGTTATTCACCGTGGAATCAAATCAATCTCGATTTTCAAAACAACGTGCGCCGACGACGGAAGGAAAAATCGCGTAAGGAGAAACCGTCGAAAAAAAAAGAAGATTACCCACATGATACATATGTAGATCTAGCTTCCACGATCGTAGATATTTGCCTCGTTACAACCTGGACGATCTACGACTCGGTCGCACCGTTTCAAACCCGATTTGCGTGGAAAATTTCTTCGTGGGCCCGGATGGAATATTTAAATAGCGAATTTTAATTAAAGTTTGCCGGGGCTGGTCAAATATTTACGATCCTCCGATCAATTTCCGGGGAGGACTCGGGCTTCCGGTAGGACCTGCGCCCCATCAGGCCGTCCGGAGTCGGTCTCTTTTTTTCACGCTCTCTATTTTCATCGTCGCGAGCATCATCTCTATTTATTTTCTTTCGCCGCGGCCCGACGTTTTATCCGTCGAGAACAAACGGAGCGGCAGTAATGCCCCGAGACCTCGGAAATAATTCTCCCCGCGAGGAAACGGCGCATTTGTTTCCTCCTCTTCCTCGGAGGAAGAGAGAGAGAAAGGGGAAGAGAGGGAAAGGAGATATAGGAGAGAATCGAGCAACGAGCAACGAGCAACGAGCAACCAGCAGCCGACGCGTCGCGTTCTTTCTTTCGTTCTCGATTTTTTCTCTCTCCCCTAGTAAACCGAGATCGTTCCACCTACTCGTCGACGTCGACGACTACGATTCCTTCGACGAAGCCCAGAAGCAATTCGAGAATGAACGCGATAAGACCGAGGACACGTTTGGCCGCTCGCTCGTGAAAGACTCCGATCATCGAGCTATCGGCGCGTTTCCTCTCGGCCCAACGACGATTCCCGCTCGAATGGAACGCCGGAAGTCTCTCTCTCTCTTCCTCTCCTACTACCTTTCCATCCCTCTCGCTCTCCTCCAGCTCTCTAGTAGCGTGAAGCATTGCGCGAACTCACCTGCACAGCTTTATTGTTACGCAAGGGCTCGCATATAATATGTTTGCGCTACGCCGAGCTGCGCCGGTACGCTTTTGTACGAGGATGTACAGGGCCGCTCCGGTAATTGGCTCGGTCCGCAAATTTGCTCTGGGTAAAGACGGCAAAGTATGACGGGCCAAATTTGCGGGATCTGATATTGGCTATTTTTTTAACGCGACCCTTTTTACCGGCGCCTCATCTGCAGCTTTATTTTGAGGACGTCGCACGGTGGACCGTTTCCATAAAAGCGGTGCAGTCATCTACCGGAGAAATGAATTGCTGTTTCTGAGCAGGCGGGATTCCACAATCGATGCACAGTTATTAATTCACGGTACAAACATTTTGGACTCGGCCGAGGAAATTCGTTTTATATTCGTGCTTTCGTCGAAAACTTTTTTTCCCATGGACATTTTCAATTTCTATGAGCGGGACACGTAACAACGCTGGACTAGCAAATATTTAAAATGTCAATATAGACAATACGTACAGTTTGATTTGTTTCAACAATAATATGTACACGCGTGTGTACAAGCGTTCTATGCAACATGGACGGACTGTTGTGGCGTAACGTTTCCTTCGAAAGAGAACTCGATTTTTCATGTGTTCCGTGATTAGGGGTTTCAGATATAGTACACGCTATGCTGTAGATCAGACACGCTTAAATTGTGTCCCGCGTTTTTGACGAATCACGCCGCGCGAAATGTTAATGTCGGTCGAATCTCATTTAATTAAGTCGTTTAGCGAGACTCGAGTAATCGTATTAAGCTCGATTTCATGACCTGCTTTATTGATTAATTGCAATGTCATCGACAGAGTGCTAGTATTTTCTGTGCACACAGCGTTATAATTAAACGCAAATTACCGGTTCGGGGTCTATCGAAACGCTGTAAATCAAAAACTGTACGCTCGTGCTTTGCTCGCGATCACTTCCTCGCCTCGCAGCTATTGAGGAATTATTAATTTTAATCCCAATTTCGTACGATACCTTTTTATGCATAATTTAGTGCTTTAGCCAAATTCTAGTAAAAATATAGGATATACAGTCACCTAACGTTGCCACCTCAAATATCTTTGTTGTTTAAAAATAAAAATTTTCAAACTTTTTTTATTGCAATGTATAGCCAATCGAAAACTGATCGACTTTTGTTTAAAATATTTTTTGTCAGATTATCGCAGGTAATTGAAAAGGCCACCTTCATTTTGTAAATGGTACTTCATGGTATACTAGGTCGTTGAATTCGTCTTGATACGGGCTATAATACTGTTAAGTCCAAAATACCAAGTGCCATTTAAAAAAATGTAGGTGACATCTCTAAAAAAATTACATAAAAACGAAAATTTTTTGGTATTGTATGGGCTCTATTTTACCATTCAACTTTGTTCTCAAGACATTTAATGTAATCTTCGAAAACAACAAAGATATTTGAGGTGGCAACGGTAGGTGATTCACCCTGTATAGTATGTCCCCCTAGAAACCGTGCAATAATTGTTTGAAAAATATTTTCGTAGAAGTAGATTACGAGTTATTTAAAGTCATCATGTTACGAGACTCGCTCTGTATACAATTTGTGTGAACTGTGAAAAACAGGAAAGCGGCTCAGAGTCCCAAAAACAATAGACTCATTGTGAACAATGAGAATTTTGATAATTGGTCATCCAACGTTCCCAATAAACTCTCGTTTGTCAAACGTGCTGTGCTCGTTTCTTCACCGGAATCCAACAAAATGATGTCCTTTGGCTTCTTCAACGCAGCAAGTACACGTGCTAAACATTGGCAGCGCGGCCAATAATTCGCAACAATTGTGGCCAGCTACTAAACTCGGGAATAAAAGTAGCAATGTCGTTGCAGCTGTTTCATCAGCAATGGTGGAGGTTCTCGTTCGATCAGCACCGTCCATAACACGCCGCTCCAGCAAACAGCTTATCGTTCGAGCCTGGCAAAAAGACGCGCGCGGTCGTCTGAAATCGATAATGCTATCACACGCCACGCTATGCCCCGGCATGGCACATCGTGTCGCATCGCGTAGCGTCGCGTCGCACCAGGCCACGATTGAACGCTTTATGCAGCTGCGATTTCCTGCGCTCTGTGCACCACTCCCCTCCCTCTCTCTCTCTCTCTCCCTCCGATGAATTCGATAAAACCCGATCGAGCTCAAGCACCGCGACAAAACGTCCCTTAATTGCCAGATTGATTCGCAGCTAGGCGGCCTGGCAGGGACGCGCGATTATCCGAGCGTGAGCCGGCGATAAAGTTCCCCAGGGGGGGAACCGTAATATCCGCCTACTGATAGACTTTCTGTGTAATTTCACCTCAGCGAGAGTGCTCTTTCTGCCGTGGCACACACCCCCGCGCATCCAAGAGAGAGCGAGAAAGAAAGATAGAGGGAAAGCCCAATCCTCTATCCTCTACAACGTTTTCTCACACGATCGCTACCGTCCGATTTCCACGCGAGCTAACCGGTATTCAAAGCAACCCAGCCGAGCGATCGAGATCCAACCGCGTCGGATCTACTCGTTTCATCGGAATCGACTACAAAGGAAGCGTGATTTTTCTTTTTCCTTTTTTTTTGTCGCCGGCAATGAGAGAGGAACTTCTGCTCGACGCGTCTGTGTTTGATCTGGGTTGATGATTTCGGGGACGGTTGGTTTGGTTCTCCGAAATGTTGGCGTTTTATTAGCTGTCCTACGTTGTCCTGTTCATTCCTTCTCGCTGATAACGAGAGGAACTTTGATAGAGACAACTACGTCGTCCTCTTGATTTACTTTCGTCGTCGGAGAGAGGAACGTTTGTTGATGCGAGTGGTACCTGGGTTTTTCGCTTTACAGATGGTTGGTTTATTTTTGTGTGTGGCCATTTTGTCGAACGTTTCATAGTCCTCGTAATTCTGCGTTCATGTATAACGTTCCTAACCATTGTCTGCAAAGATACTTGTTCCCCAACCCAACGTTTAGACGTGATTGAGAGCTGGTCGATCGAAAATAATAAAACGTATACTCGTCCGCGTGCACGCGAGTTATGGCGGTGGTGCAAAGGTGACGTTAGATGACAAACGTGTGTCGGGTGCCACGTGATAAATGAATATCACTCGTGACCCCGCAGGTGAAACCAGTTACCAGATAGTGACGAGTTCCATGGATTTATAGTGGTTTAACCAAACGAGGCACGTCCGCCATTGTTAGTTTATCGATGGCCGCACTTCCGGAGCAGTTAACTGCAGATGCATCAAGATTGTCCGGCGCTCCAACCACTAGAAAATCACAGTGAACGTTTTCGTTGGATATCATACTTCTTATAAATCCTCCATATTCTACATTTATAATTGCAAACACTTGACAACGGGATTGGAAACAGTGAACGTTGTTCGTTGGGAAAAATTCTACGTGGAGGTTTGTGATTCGCGCATAACACTGAGGCGACGCAACGCGCGACGCACCGAACTCTCGTAACTTCCGTCCGTAGGCAGCCCGTGTCTTCATTAAACCCCCGAAACTGGCCTCGTTGTGTTTCCCTAATGGCAAGCACTGGCAGCGGCCGGTTCCCGCTAATTGCTCGCGCTTAAGTATCCATTATTGCATCCGCGCGACGTAATTCAATCGGCGCGTTTCCGCTCGAGGCGCTTTCATTGCGCGCCACGCCGCGGCACTTTCCTCGGCGTTTGAGTCGACGACGAGCGGATGCATCCTGCAACGCGTAATCAATCTCGTTTCTGGGTGAACGTCCATTACAGTGGCTGTACAACGTGTTCGTACAGCTTTTAAAAACTAAATAACCTTTTTATAATTGTACTAAACGACCTGATCATTTTTATAATCAATTAGGAGCATTGGTTTACGAAATGATATGCAAAAAAGATTTTTTAAAAATCATAATTTGCAAGGTTACATGCAAAAATAAAAAAGGCATTTTTTAAAACTTTTTTTATTTGGGTCCTTTATGAAAATTTAAAATATATGTTTTGTAGATTAAATATACGTTTATTAACATACGATATAATACGATAATTAAATATACGTTTTAGGCCTCTTTCGTTAATGCAAGCACTTGAAATAAATAGCGGAAACAATGGAATTGCTAGAGCTTTGTTCAAACGTTCGCTACCGAATCAGTCGTATACAGTCAGTCAGAACAATCGCCACGTTCCCTTTAACAGCCGGGGATTAAAAGTTCATTAGGGATTATAATTGTGTATAATGAATAAAACAATTTCTGTTGCAGGTTCTCATGGCTGGCCAAGGTTTGAACGATGATATGTGGCACACACTGAAATTTTCCAGACGGGCGAACACTCTGAGGTTTCATGTCGATAACGAGCCTACCGTTCAAAGTAAGTGGCGACATACTTTAAGCCTTCATTTAGTGCAATAATGATTAAACACGACTCTGGTAAGAGTGTTTTATGTTACTTACCACTGTTATTTAACAGATTTTAATTGTCTGTGTATCAATTTTCCAAGTGGCAATCACAATTGCACTCTCAAATCAAAAAACCAGCCTTCAGTAACGCAGTGGAACGCAACAAGCTAGTAAACTAATTTAGCTTCTCAAAAACATTGTCTCTAGTCGAATTGTAAATGAATTATTCCATTTTAATGAAAATCAAGGAATTGAATTTATGGAATTAAAGTTTAAAATCAAATAGAGGTAAAAATCCTGCAAGGATATTTCGTAGAACGATTCGAGGGGGAGGATGTGAATGTTAACTTAATATTCCAAACAGCACGTTAAACCGATTTTCCCTTGAAAATCGGCTGGAAACGGGGACGGTTCGCGTAAAGAAAAATAAATAGCGGGAATGACAGTCCCGGGGAACACTTATCGAAAATCGAAAAGTCTGTTCGCGAAATGCGGACAGCCGGTGAATTTTGGTAAATTTGCGTCTCAATGGGCATTATGACGGGGCTCCGGCGAGCAACAATTGGCATCAGGCTCCTCTTGTCCAGCCCGGCGCGTTTCTCTGCACACCGCTGATCTTGTTCGCGCTTTTCGTTCTCTAACGAGATACGAATACAAAAAGGGGCTCTCGTTTCGCGTTCGAATGCGAGCAACGGGTAGAACCGCTGGAAATGGCAGCCCGAAATATTTCTATTCGTAGATTCGTGCCTCGTCATAATCGGACGCACGTGCGTATCGATGCGTCGCGGATCTGCACAATCGTCGAGTCCCACGCCGAACTCGAATCTGCAATACAATCTGCAATATTAGATTGTCATCAGTGAAGTATTCATTCGAACTTTAAATGACAAAATTGCTGTGGATTTCTACTTTCTTGGATGATTAATCATTGATTGCAAATCTTTCTTTAAGGATTCTTTATTCTTTAAGGATACTAAGCTGTACATTTACGTGTTCATTCAATATTTTTTTAATTTTTGTCTGATCCAATTGAAAGACAAAGAAAATAAAAATATAAAAAAGAAAATATGCATAAAAATCTTAAAGACATTGAAATCGTGTCATTCTGGTTCGAAAACGTTATTGTAGTATTAATACACCGACGCGATCAGCATTCTAATTTCTCCGATTTCCGACGAAAAACAAGAGCAGATTCGCCCGAAAATAAAAGCCACAGGTCTTTCGTGCATTACGCTCTAATAGAAGGGCCAACTTTCTCTGAAACTTCCAAATGAAAACTTATAAATGAAACGTACGAACAAAAGCAATCTGGAACGGGCGCGGAGGAGGCTGCCGCGCCGCGCTCAGTCGCTTGTTCGTTACTCGCACCGACAGCGGCATTCCGAAACCAATCAACTATTTTGCAGCTGCATCGGACGTACAATTTGCCCTCGCGAGCGACATATTCTTTAAAGTACGTTGTTCGACCGAACCTCGTCCCTGGAACAGCTAGAAACGCGTTAAAAAATCATGACGATTTTCCGCTCGACGGATGGAAGCCGGCTCGTGAACAATTTTCCCGTCTTTCGTTACCCTCGTCATTTTTCTAGCCTCCGGTGTCATTTTTCTTTCACCTTGCCTGCTCCAATGGCGCCATTGATGCTGCACCAGAAATTTTCAAAAAATCTACTACCACGTTTGAATTTATTTTACAATTCTTTAATAACGAGTCGGTCTGTTTCGCACAAAACGAAGACGTTCTCTTTTTAAGTAGCATATTGGCCGACCGAAAAATTGATTTGTCACAGCAAAAATTTTCAAAAACAATTTCGCCGAGACATTGCCGCGGGTAGAATTTCCGGGCGGATTTTCGCGCAGCCGAACAAAGGGATATTTCATTGAAACAACCGGTGCGGCGTCGCAATTAAAAAAAGGAGTTCCCCTTCTTACTAAGTGGGGGAAATAGGGCGGCGCGTTTATTGTCGAAAACGAAACGTTTCGCTCTCGGTTGGGAAAAGTATAGAAACGCGCGGCGCGGCGGCAGTAGCAGCCCCGATATTAAAATTAATATTCGCGGTACATATAGCGTTCGAAAACGGGAACTCACCCCTAGAGTTTCCGGTATTCTGTTACAAGGTGTACCGATGCAAATGAAATGACAGGCTTTAATGGTGCGCAGGTGGAAGGATGAAGGGTGGTAACGTAAGGAGCGTTGGAACCGAGTAAATTGTGTGTCGGTGCCAGACGTAAAACAGTTGATTGGTTTCGAAACGCTGCTGCGTCGACGACGATTGCATAGGGTAAATAGCAGCGGTATTGTAGTTGCGTTTCGTGCCGGGTACCTATTACCATCAATGAGAGGCAATCCGATTAGTTCCCGAAGCGATAAAGAACGCTCGGCTCCTAGAGCGAAAGAATTCGCGCTTTTACAAGCTGCCAGGGCGATCGTTTCGTCCTTAAAGAGCCGGAACACCTCGCGCGACAAAAATTCGTTCGTTGAGCTGTCTCCTAACTCTAGGCCATCTTCGTGTCGCTCCAGTTCATTAATTAGGCTGCGGATTTTTATGCAAAATAAAGATGATCTGCACCTGCAGCAGGAAATTTAATAATTTATATAGTGCTGTTGTAAATTACAGCTAGTCATTTTTATAGTATAAAATGGTACTGAACTGTTTAACTCTTCGGGGCGTCTGTGCACTGTGCTGGTTTTCATTAAAAAATAAGTATTTTATTGGTTGAACTATTATATATGATAGTTCAGAAATAAAATCTCAACAGAGCAAATGCTTACGCGTGTTTACTCAATTTCAATGTGAACAGAACCTCGAGTGACTCGGAACGGATCGAATCAACGAAGAGTCCTGTAACACGTCCGATGTCTCACTAATTAATTCGTTTCCGGCGTTTCCGTTTCATCGTCTGCAACTTTTCGTCGGCAGATAATTGAAACTGATTACCAGGAACATTCGAATAAGTCGGCCGGCGAAAACAATACATCGCGGAAACGCCAAAGCCTGGTGTTCCGTGTCCGTTTTAATTAACAGCAATTATAATTAATACCTTGTGTACGCAATTAAACGGGGGAATACCGGAGGTGGAGTTAGCTGAGCAACAACTGTACAAACGGGGGAAAGGAGAGCTTATTAAATCAGATCCCCGCGTCGTCGCGTCGTCGCGGCATTCGAGCGAAACTTTTGCGCTATCCCCCGAGATTGGCTCCTCGAATAGTCTTTTTGAGACAGATCGAGAGCATAATGTAGAGCCGCGAGGATCCGACACGAAGAGTCGTCGATGCGAAATGAATCCTTTCTCGGCTTTGGTCGCGCCAATATCTTCCCCTATTCCCCAGACATTCGGACGCACAATTTTTCGAGACTGGATATACTCGAAATGGTCGCATCGGTTTTCCTCGAATACGACGCAGTAGGTGCTCGATTATACCAGGTATGTAAATATGAAAGCGGAATTTTTGTATAGAAAAATATACGTTTATTGTATGAAAATGATATAAAATATTTTATTCGAAGTATTGCCAATCGGTAGCTATACATTTTTCCCATCTCTCTGACAATTTGTGGATGCCACGCCAAAAAAACTGTTCCTCTTTTGAGGCGAATGCCTCAATCGTTTCCTTGATCGGTTTTGCTGTGTGTAATGATGCATTATCATAAGGTAAAATCACTTAGTGATTCATGTGGAACCCATTTTCCCATCTTCTGGATCTTCCCCAATGCTTTCAAACGTATGGAGACGGCTTCTCGTTTCACATTTAATTGATCCGCGAGTTGTTGTTGCGTTTGAGCGTCATCCTCATCCAACAATGCTTGCAATTCGCTGTCTTGAAACCTTTTCGGTGGTCTTCCATGTTCTTCGTTTCTAACGTCAAACTCGCCATTTTTGAATTTTTTAAATCTCTCAAAGCACTGTGATTTACCAAGCTCATGCTCACCGTAAGCTTCGACAAGCATTCGATGCGATTCTGCAGCAGTTTTCTTCAAACGGTAACAGAAAATCAATGCTGTCCGCAAATCGTAGTTTCCAGGCACAAAATTCGACATGTTCAACGCTATTAAAAACTATGCTGTTGTATGAAACTTGATTCCGGTTTCATATTTACAGACCTGGTACTCGTGAAGGTTCCTGGAAACGATTCTGGACTAATCAGCAACTTCAAACGCAAAACTGACAGTTTCATTGTTTCTGTAAAACACTTGATGCGTCGTACATTTTATGCAACGATGATTCTCAGTTTGATTAGTCAGATTTGCGGAGTCGCGCGACAAGACCAGGCTCGTATTTCATTTTCTGAGCAAAACGCCCGGTTTCTTCTTCCGATAACAATATTCCGATAGGAAATCTAAATAAAACTGTGCTTCCTTCGCTGATTCTTTTTAACGTTCCTCCGCGCACCGGTTCCGGTGTCCCCTGGATTTACTTTTCAGTTTTTATGTTTCCCGATTTCTTTCGTATTCCTTCCGCTGGCAACGTATTGTCCTTCCATCTCTTCGCATTCTGTACGCGGAATTCCTACCGGAATTGCCTGTGCTCGCCTCGGCTGTTGCCCGGATATTTATGCTAAACAGGGATTTTGAAATACGATATTGCGCGGAGCGGTTTCCGAGCTGCAGCCCCCGGGCAAGAACGGAACCGATTCATCGGGCTACGTTTTAAAGAAAACAATGAACCGGGCAAATTAATATCGCCATTATTTTCGTTAGTCGTGTACAGAACCCCGACTAAAGTATTCGTACACCTCGCGCGCCGTAGTCGCGTCGAAATTCGAGATTTAACGCGGAATTACTAAACTAACGAAGTAATTTAACTCAATCTGACGAAGTAAATGTTCATGGTAAAGTTCCCATTTGTAGTAATTACTAGACTGCGGATCTTTATGCAACATAAAAATGTCTGTGTCGATTTCAAGAAATAGCAGCCCTTAATCATTTTAATGTAAATGGTTTCTTTTATTAATCCTAAAATGCTACTGTGCATCGGCTTGTAATTACTATGACATAATTATAACTTCAACTTTCAAAATTTTCCTACAGTTTTCAGTATCATCTACTCAATCTTCCTATAAATGCATGAGGATCCGCAGTCTAGTGATTACGTAAAATCAAAGGGACATCGACCGGCTTAAAAAACAAAAAGGAAACAATATTCGAGCGAAGTGTATCCTTACCGCGGTATTAATTAAAAATTGTAGTGGCAGCATGGCGAACGGGCCAGTATCAATCGTGCGTGACCGTGTTAGCTTGAATAATATCCCCTCGAGAAATATTAATTCAACCGGTCGCGGTCGGGGCCATTAGTCGTTCCACGAGCCGAAATAATTTCCTCCGCAAACGTTTGTATTCTGCGAATTCTACATTTTCCATGGGAAATGGAGGAGCGGAACGGAACATAAGGACGGATGTTTCATCCGACTGTAATGACGTCGGGCGACGACTCCAACGGTAATCGTCGTCGCGTGACGTGGCCCCCTTTTCCTCTTACGTTAAAAAATTAGATGCCTCGAGTGTTCCCCGAGAAGCTCGGAGACGCATAAAACACAGAGGGCGAGCTTTTTTACAAAAAAAAAAGAACTCCTGAGAACAACCATAAGAAGGGGCGGAATTGACGTGGAACGCTCGCGAATTTTATGCAGACGGTAACTCGCTCAACGTCAAACTTGAAGCGAGCGAGATCTCTCGAAGAAACTCTCATTCTTCCTTTATTAATCCTCTTCGTTCATGCTCCGCCGTAAATCACAATTTATCCACTCAGAATGCCAATTAATAATATCACTTGACAATATTTTTACTTGAAACGTTCCTTCTTTCATACACGAAACGATATAATACTTAAAATGTTCTGCAATATTCGCTTTATTCTTATTTACAGAATAATTAACAATTGCAACATCAATGAATAGAAGTACAGAAATGAAATAGTTTTGGTCATGAAAAAATTCCTTCGTGTGTGTGCAGTAGGTTTCTATTACTTTAAAATTGTCCCCGGTATTAGGTCACTTACAAACTTAATTAAGAAAACCGGCGCGGCGGCGGAACGCTTAGGAAACGGGAACCGCAACCGTGCAAAGTAATTTGTCGAGCACCAATTTGCATACCGCATCAGCAGTGTGGACAATGGGCGGTGTGCAAAAGTTGCGTGAAAAATCGCCGAAGAAATTTTTTAATTTCGAGCAGGTACCCAGGCACGGTCTACGCCGCGTTCATCTTGCGAAACTTCTACGATTTTCTTTAATTATTCAAACGGTTGACGGGAAATGCGGCGGAAACTCTCGCGGAAAAATATTTGCGAGAACGAACAACGGGAATAGCACCAGATAGCCGACATATTCGATAATAATTTGCAGAATTGACAGCACGCCGAAAGTATTAAACCGGGCGTTTATAAATTATCGACAGGCTCGATAGTAACTTCGCGAGCACTTTGCGTTCGGTGCATTAGCGCTGCATTCGTAGTTGCGTTCGAATGGAATTCCGATGGAACGTCAAGGAGAAACGATGCACTCAAATTTTGGAAGCTGTGCGGCCTTTGTAACGCGATAAACAATTGAATTGATCGCATTTTTTCCGGAAAAAACAAGCTTTTTCTGGCATTTTCGCTGGAAATGGGATTTACCCACGCTTTTCGTAATTTCTGTTGAAAATAACGCTGAAAATACAAATACAGATTTGATCTTGAATTAATCGATAACTCTGAATATCTTTAACCAAAACTTTATTTGGTTTAAAGCAATAAATAAATGATAATATTCAATTTAATCCAGTTATTTGTATCTATACAGATCTACTATACAGTCCACTATATTAATATTAAAATGATTACTACACATGTTGCGAATGAAACATTCGTACAGATGACACGTGATTTGTGTAAAGTTAATTTTACACAAAATATAACCTGTTGGGTTTTCAAAAAATGTTTTATGCGAACAGAGTGTTTGCTGACCTACATGATCGAGGCTGCATCTTTTATGAATTTATATCCGGCAACCTTCTCTAAAATAAACCCCCACTATAAATTTTAGCAGAGTTTAACGAGAACGTTGCCTCATTGTACACTCTGGCGGAAGCTTTAGCAAAGAGATTAAATTTTTTATTTCGGTCTATCCTGTATAAATTCATCTACAAAGATCCACGTTCGCAAGAACGTCTGCGTTCATCACAACAGCAATATGATAGGAAACATGATATTTTTCTTGAAATTTCAAGATTCATCCTTGGAAATTCTGTTTTCTCTTCTGGTTCTGCTTTATCTTTCTTGTCATCGTACCTCTTAGATCCGGAATTGTATATTCCAGTGGCGTTGCTTTTTTATATCCATGCTTGACGACATGGTTGGTAAAAAGTTAATTTCACGCAGAGCATAATCCTTGGAGTTTTTAAAAATTTTATATAATTTTATAGAGATGCTGCAGCTTGATTATCAGATTTTATGAATTTATAGGGGACAGTATTCTCTAAAATCTAAAACAAGGTGTACTATAAATTTTAGCTGAGTTTAATGACGGTGTTGCTCCATTGTGCACTCCGATGGAAGCATTAGGCTTGAGATTAAATTATTTTATTTCACAGTAATCCCCAGAAATTCCTCTACATATAAAAATCGATGTTCTCAAACATTTTTATATTAGTTCTGTGTTCTCATAATTTTACTAGCAATTACAACGATTTTTTAAGAAATAAGACAACATATTTTTTCTCTATCAAATTTTAAATCACGATTTGAAATTCTATGTGGAATCTTGAAATTTGAAGAATCAGATATTCGAAAAGTTCGTTTAAAGTTTTATGTTACTCGATCGTCGCGGCGATGAATTTTCCTCCGACTCGATTTTATCGTTGTTTTCGTCGAAGTTCCGAGTTGCGTGGGCGGTATTCCGTCATCTTTGCATTTGGACGTCGAAGCAGGATGACAAGTCGTCGAAAAAAAGGTGAAGTCCGTCAGGGAATTGATGTGTTCCAACGGGCAGGTTTCGCTCGGTTCTATTTCCATGCGACATACGTGTCGGCACATCGACGACCGACTGAAACACCCACGGCGAGTTGTCCTGGAAAATCTTCAATTAGCATTCATAACAGAATCCCGATTCAAAGGATCGCCGCCTGAATGCAAACAACCGCGTCACAGCCTGCACTCCCGCGGGTGCATTTAGAATTTGTGATTTCATCTCGCCACCCGCGACCCCAGGCCCCGCCCCCCCGGAAATATGTAATTTACTCGAGCGCCCGCGCGGTCGGACGATCCTCGATCGAAGAAAATTGCAGGGCTTGTGAACGACGACAGGAAAATGCACCCGGAGTTCTTCGGAAAATTTCGCAGAGAACGAACTTCATTTCGATTTTTGCGGGGCCCTCATCGGAAACCTCTTCGCCAAAAATTATTGTCGTAATAGAAGTGGGCTTGTTTCCTGGGAATCCACTGCCGATATCGACTTGAAATTTTTGGAGCATCTAGTATCATGCTAATCTTGATGTAAATTGTTAAAGAAAGTATGTATATAACATTCCTAAAAATGTTTCTCCCGTGAAATCACGTTTTTCGGTGATCATATTTTTATTTCTCAAAAACTACTTAACCGATCGACTTGAAATTTTGTGTGCTATTGCCGATAAGTGTGTTACGTATTTTCGCCATAGGGTTTTCTGAAATTTGACCTACTCGGTTGGTAAGGGTATAGAAAGGCCCATATAAATTTTTCTATTTGATATAACAAGATTTCCTTTGACTAAAATGTACATCTAGTATGGTACTGCATGATTGAAAAAATTTGAAGTTGATAGCCGCAGCAGATTCTGAGAAAAAGGAAGACGAAGTTGGTTTATTTTACACTCTGCTTAAGAAGTTAGTCACGAGTGTATGCAATTTAAAGCAGGGTGTGTCGTAGAAAAATTTATGAATGTCGTTAAATATTGTATTTTGAATGCATTAAAATTCTGTAGGTGAAATGCAATCTTCTTTTTAACTTTTCTTCTTCGAATAGCTGGAGGGAATTTCGATTAAGGATTTGCATAAAATCTGAGGACAAGCTTTGTAGTTAATGGAAGCCAACATTGTTTCGTGAAGGTTTCAGAAAATCTAATGAAAACCAAGTTGTCGGTACACTTTTTAATACATTTATGGAAAATGTGTTTCCCATGTTCGCGAGGTAGTGCACAGTTTTAGTAGTAAATAGAAAATCGGACATCCTGTATTATCCAAGAATATAAAACATAATCATTCTGTACGAATATAGCCTCGCAAATTCTCGAGCACAGCACTCAAGATAAGAACAGTAGAGAAGAACCATAATCACGAATAAACCTGATTGGACGCTAAAGAAAAATTGAAGTGTCACCGTCATAGTTCCCCGAAATAACCCCGAAAAACATTCTGAGAAAATTAATCCTATACCTACCAGCGATGTCTCCGAACTTTGTACAGCATCCCCTAACTTAAACCCAGCGAGCTTGTTAGCCTAAATCCCGAACCAGGAAAACCGAAGCATAAACCACCGCCAAAGATGATCTCGCAAGAAAAATAGTCCACCATCTTCCTTTAATCGGTACATTCTACCAACAGCGAAGCTTCTCTCGGTTCAAAAGGGTTAGAAAGCACCATAGAATTTTTCTCTGACCATGTCCGAGACAACGGCTTATGAGAACCCATCAGCCAAGCCCCATGTCCTCGTTCAGCAGTAGCATTTCCGCCGCAAAGAGGGATCGCGCTTCAGGTGGTCCCGAACTTTAAGCTGATAGTGTCCGAAACTCTGAGATTACGTTGTTCCTCCGCCATATTTCTCGCTTGGAGCGTTGTGCATCACGGTGCAACAAACGCTTTGCTGCGAACTACACAAAAGACGCGGAAAGTGCTGTTTTCGAAAAACTTCCGGTGTTGCAATCCGCCGTTCTCACTGAAACAGTTTCAATTTTAATGACGGCTGACTACAGCACTCCATTAGATTGTAGAACATCATTCTATCGGACTAGACATTTGTTATTGTTCAATTCAATTTGGTACACTCGAAGCGATTACTCCGTAAAACTCGAAATATGACCGACACGCCGTATTCAACGCGAAATGTCAGACACCACTACAATCTCGGCTGATCCGCTATCATTCTAATTTCACCAAATTGAACAGGGGAAAACTGCGCGCCAGCTTTTCACTTGAACGCGGCAGGTAATAATAATAATTCTCCCTTGAAATTCCCGGGGGGATGTTTTAGTTTAATTTAATATGCGGACCATCATCGATGCAATTCCGGGGAATTTTCATGCGATTTTCTCGTCTGTAGTAGAACTTGATTAATGCGTTCGATCGTACACACAATTTCTGGTATAAATTCGCTTCGGCATAATGTTACACTGTCACGAGTAAAGGAGATAACAAGAAAATACTTGAATATATTGCTGCTGAACTGCGGATTTCATGCAATTATGGCAAAAATGGGCAGGTGTAACATCAAATATTGCAAGAATTCGAGAGTATCGATACATCTCTTACGATTTCGTAAAATCACTAAACAGAGAAATAAATTCCTATTTTGCATAAATGTGCGAGCTTCTTTACGAACATTTAGAGAAATCCCCAGAACTTTTCCGGAAAAGAAACGAACCCAAAACCCTTGTGCTTGATCTGGCATTGAAAAGTCAACAAGGGCCAGGAAGAATTTTCCATAGAAAACGAAGAGGAATAAAAGAGAGAACGTTGCTCTCTATTTAATCAGGCGGTCTGGCATCTCGCGCGAGACATTTTCTCCGGTTGAAAGCGACCGAAAGCGTTGGAAGAAGATCCTTGAGTCGAATCTGAATAATTCCGGGAACGTTCTCCGCGAACGTCCGTATTGAGGAGATGTCAAATTCCGTCGGAAAAACGGCGCCGAGCTTCCTGTCGTGCCGCTTCCGGGGCCGATTATTTATGAAAAAGGACACGGGCGCGCACTCCGCCGTTGCCTGGGGGTTGCGCGTTTTCGCAACCCGGAGAACGCGGGGGCGGAGGACCATCGTCGCGTCGCTTCGTCGCAAGCGAAATAAAAATGGCAGGGAAGTTTCGACGACGCGTCGACAGGAATTCTCGGAGAACTGCGCCGAGTCGCCCCTTCTTTCGGCGATCGATCCTGCACCAGGAATGCACCTTCTCGCGCGAGCACACGCTGCACTCACTGCTAGGTGCATTCCTGGAGACCCGCTACCGGTAAACACTGCGTTTTCCACCTGGAAATCTATAAGTCGACTGGAATTTAGAGTCGAGAGTCGACTTGACAGTCGACAATGGGTTTTCTTAACGAATATTCTAGTCAAAGTTTCATTTGCTTAAAACAAATGTGTATAGTATTATAAAAATAACAAGATTAAATTTATTTATTTATTTATTTATTTATTGCTTTAGACCAAGTGGTTTATATAGCAAGTACAATATTATTATTATACATTTGGCTTACCTTAAATAGGTGTTACATTGTTTCTAAATGCTAACGGAACATTGTGTGTGTTTGAGAAAATTATAAATTATTTTCAGACCTTCTATATCAGGTTTACATAAGAAGGAACTGATACAAAGAGGGAAACAGTACTTGCCTTTCAGGAGCTTTGTTTCTAATGTATTACGTTCGTTTTCATAGTCTGGGCATTGCTATATAACATGATTTAGGTCTTGGAATTCTGCTCCGCATTGGCAAGCACTGTTAGCTATAAAGAATTTGATAAACTATAAAAGTAAAAGCATAAAACTATAAAAAGAACTACAAAAGAATTATATTTTGTGCGATTTTTACTATATTATATACCGGAGTCAAGAAATATATTCAATAAATTCCCATGAAAACACTTTTAAAATTTCAATAATTGTCAAATAAAAAATCTAAAATGGGTCATTTGACCCCTCGTGGTAGGTTTAGTATTAAATCTGCGGTTGTAAGGAAGAACGTCGCATGTCGCATACTTTTACGTTTGAGATACATATTGCCGTTTTAAGTTTTGGTTACTAATTCTTTTATATAGGACATTGGTTAAATTGCATTATTGTCTGAGCCTTTTGAAAAACTTTAAAACTGTTGATAGCAATTTATATAGGTTCTACACTCCAGATTCACCCTTTTGCAAGTCAATTTCACCTTTCTGTAAATCAATTTCAGCCTTTTGCAAATCAATTTCAAGTAATTATTTATTTATTTCGATTAAATTATATATTTATTTAGACTCACGTGAACACTGTCATTACTGCGAGGGAAGACTCAATATTCAATACGCTTCAATAAATATGTATTTTCATTTCCATTTATTAATCAGAAAATGGCTACACTGAATATACATATCTACACTATTCTACACACAGTTTACGCACGTTACAAAGTTAATGAATTGGTAATTACTTTTAAATGCGTATTTCATGTACATCTCTGTAATAAATAAAATTTTGAATTTCTTAGCAATTAATTTTCATTTGATCTGATCTTTTTCACAAAAACTTACTTAAAAATACTTATTTGTAAAATAATTTTGCATAAGGGTAAAATTAATTTGCAGAAGAGCGAAATTGATTTGCAAAAGGGCGAAATTGATTTACGAAAAGGTGAAATCGACTTGCAGAAGGGTGAATTTGGAGAATGCAAAACCTGTACAACTGGAATTAATCGAAATGCAGAAATATATGGATGTTGTATGTGTGATTCCATATTTTTTACAATTATTTATCTGTCGACCGATTTCCCGATATGTTATGTGCAATTAGACGTATTTCAGTTATGTTCGGTAGCAGTGATGGCACATATATGAGCGAACCACTACCATCAACGTTAAAAGATAATAAAGCTGCGGAAAAGTCAGGATAAATAGACCAGCGTGTGTACAATGAATTTCAAAAATAATTACAGTTCAACAAATTCAACCAAATTTTCGAAATTTCGTTACTGAAAAACATTCCCAAGTTTCTTCGAAACAAAAATGAAATAATTTTATACAAATGAAGTAAACTTTAAAAAAGAAACAACTTTTGTACGTATGTTATTTTGTATGTGTAACAGCAACATTAATAAAAAAAGATGTGTTTCCTTTTTATTTCGAGTCTGCTTTTTTCTATTGCGGCCCTCGAATTAATTTGTAATACATAATGAGGCCCTTGGTGGTGAAAAACCGAAGAAATGTTCGTTCGCTTGACAGGCAATAAATGAGAATACTGTTCCGAAACGAATGTTATACCGGAAAAATCGGTGCGAGAGGGGTCCAGACAGAGCTGTAAATATTCCGCAGGTGGAATATCTGAATAATCGTTACAATGGCTGGCCAAGGGTTCGGCCGATCGGATACTTTTAGGCCATTAAAACCGATTCAAAACCGTTCGCCGCGATCTCAGTCTATTACCGCTTATCGGGCATGGTCTGCCAGCTCGGAAAATCCAATCGGCCCGTACAGAGTGAGCATAAAGTTTCAATGCGCCGCGTCCAATCTCTTGTAAACCCGGCCGTAATGCATTGAAGTGTATCTAGGACGCCTGTGTATCGCTGCCTATAACCGATAACCAACGCCGCGCCGCCGTGCGTCCCTGCCACGCTACGACCATGCGTAATTGCATTTCACGTGCAAACCCCCTGCACAACCCCACAAACATCCCCGCGATGTAACGCCGACGCTATATTCACAAGTGTACCAACTTGATCGCCAATCGCAGTTACATCGTCGATATTATGCGATTTTTTATGGACACTTCCGTCAGTCAACATGAGAGAAGTTTTTCACGGAGATCGTCAGGACGTTCTCCTCGTTATTCCATTTTTTTTCGATGCTCCAGAAACGAGCAATTCCGAGAAATATTGCACAATTTGTGGTGTCAGAGGTGTTACAGAACCACTTCCATAGATCGACGATTTTACATTGAGACAGTCAATCATTGAATGGAAAGCTTGCAAAAAAATTCTCAATTAATTCAATTATCCGTCACGCGGATAAGTAATTTGATCGCATTAAATTGTTGAGTGTGAAGCAACTTCTCTCTAAATAAATTTCGTATTGCAATCCAGGCAAGAGTTTCTCTTAATAAAAATTCTCGAGAATGAACACTAATTGATTTGGGGGTTGTGTGTTGGAGGGGTGGGTTTGATGTTGAGCTTTCGGACCGTGCGATCTACGGCGCGCGGCACGGCGGCCGCGATGAACTTCGCAGAACGAATTCTGATGAATTCGGTCAAATTTAAATAGCCGGAATTCGGTCGAGGAGCGGCGGAACGATTATTTTTGGAAAATTAGTTTCGCGCCGGGCCGGTGAATTGCGCGCAAGTTGCGAAGAGTTCGAGCGTGGATTGTTGAAAAGCGGGGGAACGGGAATGTTGAGGAATTACGGGGGGCCTGTGAGTAATGGGTCGTGAAATATTGATCCGAATTCGTCGGTTGTAAATAGTTCCGTGGGGACGGTAAAGGAAAAGTCGTTTTCGAAAGTACAAAGACCGCCCGGAGTTGCTTGAATGACGTGGTTAATTGATTCCCTGGTTCAGAATTTCATTGTTCGGGTCCGTAAGACACGCCTCCTTGTCGGGATCTTGTTCTATGGATATGCTCCTATCCCTAACAATTAAAGAAAACTATTCAAATTCGTTTATGTCTGATAATCTTCGGCACAGTTTGTTTAATTTCTAGGTACATCACAGATGACATTAATAACATTTATTTCGCAAGTGAACTTAATCAAATTTATAAAGAAATTCCTACTTCGCGAATTCGTCTGGTTGTGCCGCTGAAGAAATTTCAATTTGCCGCGTCGCGCGTCGGATGCATTGCCATGGCCGCAGCAGTAGCGAGACAATGAAATAATGGGAAAACGTTGGGAGAGTATCGAAGTGTATAAACTATCGGTGAAACTGATCACGATAAAATTCGAGGCAGTAGCACACGGTGAGCCGGCGAGTATGGGCTCAGTTTGGAAAATATTGCCCGAAACGGCGAGCACGGCCATTGTCAAGTAGGAGCACGTCCACTGGCAAAGCGTCCGCTGCCTTCTCAATAAAGTGAGACACCCAAACCTGCTGGCCCACTCTCCAGATCAGCCTATTAAATGGATGGCGAGTGCCAGCAATATTGAGTTACGTGGCAATACCCTAAATTGCTTGACCGCCCTAGTATCGCCACAAGCTCCACACGGTCCTCGCTTCGATGCTCGTCGGCGGCATCGATCGCACGATAATTACTACTGCCCGGTTGAGTGCATGACGTCCTTCTGTTCTTATTGCAAGAAGCACCGACTGGCGAAGACATTTCCGAAGGTGCTAGCCTGCCTCCGCACGCCTAACCTCCATACTGTCTGCAAATAATCAACACCGGACGGAATTCCCCCTGGCGAACTCTCTCGACCTATCCAACGCTGATCTTTGTCTTCAATGTAGTAATGCAGTTCATTAGATACTGTTCGTTAAACAAAATTGACTAGCGTGCTCGCTTAAGCATCGCTGATTTTTCTTGGCTTGAAGTAGAAAGTATAAAGAATTTTATAAAAGTGGTTTATAGAACTGGTCGAAGATTTTTAGAAAATCCTTAATTATATCTATTCTTATCCATTCCATAAAATTCTGACTGAATCAGTTTTCAGCATCAAATCAAATTTGTATCAGGCATCGTTTGCAACAAAATGAATTATGCACTAAAAACAGTTGAAAACGTGCCAAAAATTGTATAAAAAATATCGCGACCCTTACGCTAGTATAACCATCGAGTAACAATATTATTTAATCCGGTATTGAATAACAGCAATCGTGTTCGAAAAGAGGGAAGCATAACAACAACGGTTGGTGATTGCGAGCGAAATGTGTTGACAAGTGGCAAACAGGGCATAGCTCATGTTCGAAATTACAATGCGAGGCAGCTGGTAGTGATCTGTTAAGGGCCGTCTTGACTAACGACCGATAGAGCCGATCGTGAGCCAATCAAACGGCGTTTAATTGAATCGTAAATTGACATCAAACAACGATCCGGTTGGTATTCGTTGGACCGCAGATGCTGATCAAATCGGGGGGAAGAGTGCCACCGAGACTGATCCCTCCGTGAAGACACGGTCTCGCTCTCGCTCTCGTGCTCGTACACACGAGGCCTTTAATCACGATCAGCCAGCAATTTTGTCGAACCGTTACGCGAAGTTTCCCGGGGTGCACAGTCCCGAAGTTACATGCACCGCTGGCAAATTCAGCTTACCTACCCCGTCCGCTTCCCGATCGCATCGGTCCCGTTACATCCGTAACGCGGTGAGAATTTGATTATAACTTCGCGAATGCTTATCGTTTGATCGAATTGAAACTGGAGCAACTCGCGAAATTGCTCGAGAATCGAATTGATTTCCTGCCGGACATTCGAAACTTCCGAGCGAAGAAACGCGCCGCGCCGCAACGACTCCGAAACCTCCAAGTGGCGGATGCTACAGGCGAACATTAATACCGGACAAATTTCAATAATTCACAATTCTCCCTTCTGGCAAACTTAACTCGGAACAATTGCGAAATTTCAGTACCTATTTCAGGTATTATCTACTTTATCATCGTAAGAGAGATAATGTTTTCGATACATTTGTGGAAGAGATCTGATACAATTCTTTTATCTTTAATTTGCCAACACATTCCCGACATTTTTCGGTCAAACACGAAATGATTCGGATCGTATTTACTTGTGTAATCCAAGATTTAGTTGAACGCCTTAAATCAATATATGATTCTTCCAGCACTTGGAAAGTACTCTATAATTCGAATGGTCCACTGATTAGTTCGGATAATCGATAAATCGTGGATTAAACAAGCAAATGCCATCCAAACTGTATCGTGTTCGGACTCATTTCAACGGAGAAAGTGTCGCGAACATATCAAACATTAAAAAATCATTAAAAATGAAACGATAAACAGAGGCAGACAGTAACCGGGGATATCTCGCGAGGAAAACGATAAGCCAGGGCTACAAATTACAAAAACGGCTCGCAGTCTCGGAAACCAATCGCTCCTTCGCACATATTAAAACTTTCCGGTGTTAACGAGCAGCCGGAGAAACGTCGCGGACGTCTTTCAGGTTGCGTGTACAACAACCTATGGAAACTGTTTTTAATGGCTCGTAAATCGAGCGTGTCGTAAAATTTCGAGGCAAACCGTGGCTAGAAGATATCTCGGGTTAGCAGCGCCCCCCGTTGTTCCAGCTGTAACTTTAAAAGGGAACTTGGTACATTTATTAGCGACACCTGTCGATAGTTGCCGCCGCGGGACGTTACTTATTTTCAAAGTTTATTACATTGTGCTTGGGGGACAATTAAGCTTAATAGCGTTGGTCCGGTATAAGATTCTCGCTCGCGCTCGCGCAGAGAACAATGCGCCGATATCGAGTCTCCATTGTCCGCGGGCTTTGGATAGAGGACAATCTCGGACCGGCTAATAATTAAAATAGTTTCCCTGTAACTTCCGCAAGCGAGGCCACGGCCGAGTTTCCCAAGTACAGTAGTATTCGCTGCGGGACAATTCTTATTAACGACGCCACGTCTTAATCGCATTTATTCTTATTTGGGGGCTCCTGCAACATCCCCGGTTTACGGATCCTTAGGGAGAGCAGGTGGCTATCGTAAATTGAAATGCGAACTTGGAAGTTCTGCTTAGACTGCGCCTTACAGGAGCTAAATTAACGCGAAGAGAACGCTGTGGCACCTCGTGACCATTTTTAGGGGTTGTTTTAAATGCGTCTGTGATATTAGTCTACGTACACTTGGTAATTTTAACCCTTTGCGCTCCAAAGGACAGTTCCTCGACTGCTACTTATTTCAAACAATTTTGTTCACTAATTATATTAAATATAGCTCTCAAACTTTGTTGTAATTTATATTTGTGGAACTGATATTTGTTTTAACTAAAAAATAAGACAAATAAATAAAGGAGGAACCAAATACATATAAGAACCCGTTTTATTTACATTTTTCTTTCTCTGATGTGAAGTGTTATATTTATACTAATAATAATAATTGCAGGACTGAGTAAAATCGACAGTTTGATTATAAATTGTGGTGTTTTGTTGAACAGCTGAGACCCAGCTTGGCAAACAAGGGATCCTAGAGTTTCGCACTCTGCACGTGGGCGGTTACCTGCACGCAGGAGAGGGAATTCCTCACTTCGTTGGCCAACTGCAGCAGATCTGGTTCAACGGTTATCCTTATCTCGAGATAGCGAGAAGCTCCGGAAATCATCAAACTTCCCATCAAGGCGTCACACCGATCATCAGGGTCACCGGGAAATTCGGCAAGCGGAACCATCCGGTTCACTATCCCGTGACCTTCAAGTCGAAGCACACGTTCGTCGGATTACCTGTGCTGAAAGCGTACGTCGAAACGGACATCTATTTCCAGGTAAGTGCTCTATCCGAATCATTCTCTACTCCCTCTTCAGAGCCATTAACCTAATTCCAGTTCATTTTAGTTCATTCTCGAGTTAACATCAATGAAAGTGTTCCTCGATTTACATTTATACTAGTCTGATTTATACGAGACGTGTTAAACCTTCCAAAACATGTTCACCTTTATTAAATATCAAAAGATGAAAAATAAATGCACACAGCAATTTCCAACAGCATCGTATATTTTCACGAAGCCATAGTCAATTTGAACCAGAACTTCCATGTCATATCAAAAAGATTCGTGGCTCGGCAACTTTCAGAAGATCAGAATTGTAATAAATACACAAAATTCCTAATTATATTTAGTTACGATAGATTTTCCTAAAGATACAGTCAAAAGTCCAACCAGAACTGCTCGAATATTTCAAAGACGACGAAAATCCCATTAAACCTCGCAAGACAAACAGCTGCCCCTTTCAGAAGATCAAAAATGAAATAAAATTGGCAGAGGGTGTTGGTTAGTAGTTCGTTTGCATCGGGGTCGACTGTCCGCGATCAAATATATCATTGTGACGGTCCAGATTTCCGGTGTCCGCGTGCAGGCCGCAAAAGAAATGGAATGTCAACGGTGACGCGTTCCCCGCAAAAGGTTACCCCAATTAAACCCTATCCAACACGTAGAAACACACGTGTGCAAACATACAGACACATACACGGCCGACACAAACTGCAACGCGCAAACTCTGGATTAATCGTAGCACTTGTCACGGCTGTTCTACGGGAAAACCCAATCGTTCTTCGTTCTTCCGCACCACGTGGCAGACTAGCTTCTCCCGGCCATCACCTTCGTAATTACGCGGCCCACGTAATTGACGGGTTTCTCCATTTGGCCCGGTGTCTTTCATCAGGCCGCCCGCGATTCCATACACTGTAAAAACACGATCCGCTTTTGCAATCAAACGCGAGCCTCACCTGGCCACATATATGTATACCAGCGCTTCGAAACTGTTGCAATATCGATTTTAGCTGCCGCAAACCTCTTCTCTGGTCTCTGTTGAGCGGCCGATTATGTGGACCATAAGTTACTCTGAGCGCACGAAACACTTCCTTCGTAGAACACTGATTTTCGTAATACAGCTGAATAATCTGTAGACGCTGTGCCGGGCTAAGTCTTTCCATGATGAAGTGTCGAACGATACCGAACAAAAATACCATGCCAAGTTGACACGACTCACGCGTCAACTGTCATAAAATCCCTAGTGAAAAGAATACCTATAAATGAATAATTTTCAGTTTTTTCATAGCTACATGCAGCCAAATAATGCAAATCACACCTCGTAAACGAAAAAATAGGACTTTTGAGGGTGATAGCGCCCTAGATTGATCTTCTATCTAGCGTTTTTGACTACTGAAACACCCCGTGTTTGTATTATCGAGAAATCAGAAGGCGAATCCGCACCCTTGCAATCCTGGAAACGAGTCTACCCCCTTAATAAATTCGGTTTTCATTTGATTCGCGAATCACGTTCATCTACCGATGATTATCTCATAATAGTTTAGACTATGCTCAAATTAAATGCCATAGCGATTAGTGTTTATCGTATTCATTCGATTGTCGTGTTTCAGTTCAAGACGAGGGAAGCAAACGGCCTGATCCTATTCAACTCCGGACGTGAACGAGACTTCATCGCCGTGGAGTTAGTGAACGGACACATTCAGTATGTGTTCGATTTAGGCGACGGACCTGTCAGGTTCAAGGATATCTCAAGGTCGCGGTTGAACGATGGCAAATGGCACGCTGTCAGCATCGGAAGGCCAGCGCCCAAGAAGCACACGCTGGCTGTCGACGATCATGTTACTGTTTTCACCAGCCAGGGTAGCAACGAGAACCTCGATCTCGATGGGATATTGTATATCGGTGAGTACATCGTCTTCAAATTATTCGTCACGACGAATTGACCCCTTGACATACTCTTCGTTGTCTCTAATAATTTCATGGAAGATGAAGCAAAGTTCGAGTCACACTTAAAAGAAAGAAATGCCAAGTCCGAAGGAATCGCATTAAAAATCAGAAGTTGTGTCAATTACTAACGACTTCAGAAGTAGAAATGATTTAAATAGTAACTCGATTGAAGGTCGTTGCTTAAATATGAATGTGGCAATTGATTAATTAAAGACTGCAATCTCGAGGAGCGAATTTTTATCGAAGATTTTATTAGACTTGAAATGATATGAACGCGTCTTGTAAAGAGAAGGTCTTCTTCATACTATACATGTATAAAATCGAGGTCTTTTCATAGATATTCGTTTCCTCTCGTATCTTATTATTTTCATTGAGCCTCATTAAAAAAAAGCTTATTGTTTTTCTAAATTTCTCTGTATCATCCAAGCGCATAAAAATCCACAATTTAGTGTGCTGCTAGATCTCGGAGAATTCTCTCCGTACCCTGTCATTCTCGTGAGAGATCATCTCTCGATGGAAACACGCCTAACGCCCCGCCCAATAATTATGTTCGGTAAATATATCGCGCCCTCCGGAATAACATCGAGACGCCAGGTAACAGAAAAGGTATTAATACCCCCGGAAAGTGAAATATTACTTCGTGAATTACGAGGAATCCCGGGAATCCGGTAACAATAAATCGTTCGGCAGCGGACATCGATTCCGCCGATACATCGGGCGCGGAGATAAAATCGGTAGCTAAGAATCGACGACCGTCACGTAATAACGCGGCAATGAAATCATCGATCAAATACATGGCCGTATAAATAACTCGGATACCTGCTTCACCAGCGGTCGGTTTTTGCTAACAAGTGGGATAGAAATCAGTATGTCTTGAAAACTTGATTTATTCCCGAATACTAGAATTGAATACACTTCTTAATCTTTTCGAAGATGTATCGTTCTTGTCGAGTAATCGTTTAACATTATCATTAGACCCTTCGAACCAAATACAAATAGGAAGTCTACCTCGAAGAAAACTTCGATAACGGGCAGCTAGATCGGGCAAATACGCGCGATGTGGTGTTGGAAAAATGGTAGCTGTGGCGCTGTCCATATTCGAAATTCTGTCATACGAGTTCGCCGATCCGAGACGACCGCACGTTCGACTGATCGCATTGCTTCTCGCTGCCATAAATTCAAACCGCTCCTGGTTCGCCATTGCAGTTGCTAGCGAAAATGATTTCGAGCCTGCATCCCACCCTACGTTCTACCGCATGCGCGTGCACGGACTCCGAAAAAAAACGAATCCTGCTGCGGTTCCGAATCGAGCAATATTTTCTGACGCTGTCATTCAGCCGACCAAGGTCCAGTTTCCTTCATTGCCGCGTCCATCCTGCCTCGATTCCGTTCGATGATTTTTCTCCACCCGCGACAGTTGTAACACGAGCCCGTAACGTCACGTAATAACAAAACGCGAAGTGGCCGCAAATGTTGTATATGAACTGTTCTAGAATGTAGAAATTCTCAATATCACTTTCGAAATTATTAACATATTTGATAACGTATTAACATATTTAGAAACGATCAATTATCTCTCTTCGAAAGAAAGACATCTATATCTGGTTCCTGATTGTTGCAATTGCTTCAGAAAATTGGTATTACGCGTAAAAATCATGATCTCAACTGTATTATTATTAGACTGCGGATCTTCATGCATTTATAGCAAAATTGAGTAGATGAAATTGAAAGTTCTTGGAAAATTAAAAAAATTGAAGACGTCGATATATGATTTCTCCTCTATTAAAATCATTAAGGGAAGAAATATCAGATGATTGCACAAGTTCGTGCCCGATTTGAAAATAAAATTCAATGGTTAAATTTTAGAGATTGGTTAGAGATTTGCTTAATGTTTCGTTAAATTTTCTACAACTAGAAAAGAATGGTGACTATATGTATAATTGATTAATAAAGTTGTATTCTTTAAAATGAAATCATTGAATTTTATTTTCCAATAACATCCAATTGGATTTCTATTTCTTGCAATCGATGCAGGCAATTTTTATATTGCATAGAGATCCGCAGTCTAATTATTATCAACCGATTAGACATATTAAAAAAGAAAATGAATTTCTAGTTTAGCCCAGCTTGTTGCGATTCAGTTAGAACATTTGCATATAAAAAGGCACCAAGCTTCAAACAACGAATGATCCGCATAAAGACCAGTCCTCTTAGAAAATTGCTTTCAACACTTGTCTAACAATTTCATCGTTGCAGGTGGAGTAGATAAACCTCAGTACAACCAACTGCCGAAGCAGATCGTCAGCAACCATGGTTTCGAAGGATGTCTGGCGTCCTTGGATCTCAGCGGTGAGAGCACGAACCTGATCGTGGATGCTGTGGTCCCCAGCGCTCAGGTGGAATCCGGCTGCAACATGTACAGCAGTCTGCACGCTGGGAAAAAGTGTACGCATGACCTGTGCTCGAACCACGGCACCTGCGTGCAACAATGGAACAGCTACACCTGCGACTGCGACATGACTAGCTTCACCGGGCCGACGTGCAACGATGGTAAAGAGAAATGCATTTCGTAGACAACGACGACGTTTTGCAACACCAGGCAAACCTCTCCTTCTCTGTCTCGGCTATTCCCTGTTTGTCAACGATGACAGATTGCACGCTGCCTGTTTATACAAGACTGCGTTGCGTTCGCAGCGAAAAGAGCGGTACCGATGAACGCGAGAAAACTGCTAGCTAACAGTGACCTGCTGACGAACGTTTATTTTACTAACAATGCGAGCGGAGACAGTTGTCGACATGATAACTCTTGGCTATGGGGATCGTTGGAAAACTGGAGGGGATAAAAATTGATGTAACTGACCTATGCGAGCGTACGACGTCCAAGAATTTTGCAGATCGAAGCTAATTAACCCTTGTGTTCGATTGGGGTACTTGGCGTTCAATTCTGACAAAAATTGTGTTTGTACATTTCTGATAAAATTGAATGATCCTGGAATCTATTAAAAATTGTCAATCATGCGAGCGATGGAATGTAATTGCGATGCGATGCTTTTGATAAATGATTGTAGCCTATACTAATTGAAATGTTTAATATGTTGCAGAGGCGATAGCTTATGAATTTGGAGCCGCGAAAGGAATTATCACGTACACGTTCCCTCCGGATCGAAGACCGAAAATGAAGAGGGATACAGTGGCCTTCGGTTTCGTTACCAGCGTGAACGATGCTGTGCTGCTCAAGATCGAGTCTGCTTCCAGCAACGATTTTCTCGAGATCGAAATTGTTAGTAACAGATGAAAGTCTAAATTGTAGTTAATTGATTAGAGAATTGGTTATTTCATCATCTCATAATAATGCGGATTTTCTTTTCGCAACCTTTAATCTCCTGTATATCATTTTGTAGATTGTAGAAAATTTGGGAAAATACATACATATGTGTAGACCACTTCGAAAAGTTTGCATTGTCCAAAAAGTGTGAGGAAAAATTCGCACTGCTTAGGAGATGATATAATAATCGAACCAAAACATGAGTGTAAAATATCGGAGGATAGTTACAGCGTTAATGGACATAAAGTAGCGAAAAAGAGGATGGTGAACGAAAAGATGAATAATTTTTAAATAATTAACATTGTAAAATATACATCGTTAATTGTGTATACCTATATATGTTATATTTAAGCGATAATGTTAAATGTAATGGAAATTAAGAGAAGAAAATGAAAGAAAAATATGTTTATTTAAAATCGTAGCATTGGCATGTCAAAAATTTTAACAACGATATCAAAAACTAGTCGACGTTACAAAAAATTAAGAGAGAAATGTTCGTCGGTATATACTGCAGACCAAAGAGAAGAAAAATCATTGTATTAGAGTGTAAATGTTTGATCGCGGACGAAGATAAGTAATTAACAAGATTCAAAGCTCTAATCGTGATTGGATTGCGAAATAAAAACGCTAGATTAAGACATCGACAAGACGATTTGATTATTCGATTTGATATAATATCTATAACGACCACATAAAATCAAAATAATGTGCTTGATGAGATCGAATCTGAAAAGTTAATGCAATACAGCGTTCGTTAAATTAATCTTTAATCCTCAACAGGGAATTGAATGAATGAGAAATTTTAGTTAAAAGCGATAGGAAACTCACTTTACAACAATTATAGATTTTATGAATTACACACTACAAGTAATCAATTTTCTACGTGAAAAATTACAAAGCTTGAGTAAACATAAACAGAATATTATAATAAGCAATACATTATAAATTGTATTCCATAAATTGCATGAATCACAATAACTTTTACATTGTTACAAACTTTTGTTGAAAATTAAGATCGTTATAACAATATAATATTGTTATTACATTAAATATTGTCGACATATTAAGTGAATATCACAAATTAATGCAAACAAGCAGAAAAAATATGAGTGACTAATAATGTCTGTATAAACATGATTACTAGAATACATTTAACATACCAGTAAGCAATAAGTCATTCTAAAAAGAGAATATTTTCAATTTGTGTTACCATGATTGAAAAAATACATTATTAGAGTCTCTAAATTAAAATTCACAAGAAATTGTTAACTTGGATCTTTAATTTTACACATTTTGTTTCACCATGCACTAAAAATGCATTTGCAACTAAAATTACGATTCGATCATCAATGTTCTACGTATGTCTGACTGTATTTTTAACAAATATCTATTTTATCTTTATAAAATGCAAGCAATAGATCGATAAAAGACATAGAATCGCTATAGGAATTAATTTGAAAGTAATTCAAATGAAATACCACTCTGCCACAACTCTACAGTACAGAAACTTGCAGAATTTACAAAAGATTGGCTCACAACTACGCGAGAACAAACACTGTAGATCCTAAATATTTACATTTTATCGATACAATTGCTCCAAGAAAAAATATTCACACTCATCACTGTAGCTATAAAATATGCTAAATCATTTTCAGGTGAAGGGCAACGTGGTCGCTGTTTACAACATGGGCACAAACAATCACCTGATCGGTGAGGTTAGCGTCAAGGTCAATGATAACCAGTACCACGTCGTTAGGTTCACGAGAGTAGGACCAAACAGCACGTTACAGGTTGACGATTACAACTTGCTATCGAATCATCCGTCCGGTGAGTGATTTTACAAAATTCTGTTACAATTCTGACCGAATCTCTATGCATGTACAGCATGCACATCACTATCAATTTTGAAATAACGCAATTCGTCGGAAGAATAACGAAGAGCCACGCAAGCGTCGTCGACTGCTGCGAGCAGACTGACCGTAAAAGAGACTCTCGGTCCCTTTTATAAGCTCTGTTCCCATAGCGAGTCCCATAAGCGTGAGAAGCAAGACCCATTGACCGATCGAACGGTCCCATGTGTTCCCACTGTTTTCATAGACGCATCGATCGCTTGCATTCTCGTTTAGGCGGCCGTTGTTACCGTGGGAAACTGAGTATGGACCTCGAAGATGATTGAAAACTGTAATCTACCGTGAGAATAATCGAATTAATCACGGCGGAGTAACATCGTTACTATTGTTCGAGTATTAACAATTGAATAATCGTTTGAGGAGATCACTGGACGATCCGTTACCAACGATCTGACCATTTTAAAGGGACACCGATCGAAAGATCGTAGATTTTATGCCTTTGTTGCGCGTGCAATTATAAAGCAATCTTTATTGTCAGATTAGTTTGATGTTATCTTTGTGAAAAATCAAAATTCTCTGCATCAATTGCAAGAAACAGAAGCTAATTCTCAAAGTCTTTTAATCACGGTTTCAAACAGATCAATTCTGTTGGTTAAACATTCTCGGAGGAGCTTCATTCATACTTTATTGCAAGAAGCACTGTATGTTGAAATGGTGTAGAAACCCTGAAGAATTTCAGCGAACGATACGTGGGCCCTTGAAGGCAGGGTCAAAGACACTTTTGGAAGGTACCTCTATGATATTTCTGGCGCCCTGCTTCCCGAGGACACGATAATTAGCTTTCACTTTCTACCGCGAACAAATCTATAGGATTATCATCAGCTTGATCTTCCTAACTCTGCAATAGCTTCGTTTCGAAGCGAACAGTCCCTCTGCTTACTTTCCTTTCCGTATGAAACAACCACATGTCCGTACAAGCACATTTTAAAAATTCTATTATCCATTTTGAAGCAATTCCTTATAAAATAATTATAAAATACTTCCCCATACATATTATACAGAGGACTAATTGATATTTAAAAATACAATAAATCATATACAAAAGACTAGTTGACATTTCAAAGCGAATTCAATCGTTTCATCGGGTGCACGATGAAAATCAATATTTTTCAGAATGTTTAAAAACAGGAAATTTCGATGATTAAGGAGAAGGAGAAATACATTTTCATTGATCCCTAGAATTGACGTGGAGCGTTTATGTTTTTCATTGACATTAAACAACAAGATAAACACAACGGGGAACAGGAATCTTCGAATTCTATTACCGAAGAAAAAAAGGCTAAACTTTTCTTCAGAAGTTCCTTCAGAAATACAGCTTCAGAAACTTTCTGTTCCCCTGGCCTTTGTGGGCATGTTAATTGGCCCATGGGCTTTTACGTGGGCCACGGCCGGCCTCCTGCCTTCGAAATAAATCATTGTCAACCAATTTCGACGATTTCGACTTCACTTTCTAGCTCTCCTAGCTGCCTAGTCTGTCCGACGTCGTTAACGAAGCTTTCTTTTATTGGTGCTCACATCGACAGCGTTACAGTAATGTCTCCAGTTAATTTTGTTCCACGACGCGACACCACGCGACGTTTCTCAATGCTCCATTTTTAAAAATTTATTTCCCAGGTCTGCTCAACCACGTGACCAAATCCGAAAAATTCTTCAGCAAGCTTCTTGGATTTCCTACGTCCTTGGTATCAAAGGGACCGCTAATTGGCTTTCACTTTTTTCTAAGGTCGCCTGTCCCACTCCCTAATTTCTCATCGTTCTGATCCTCTGGTATTCGTACCGTTTGAAGTTCGTTTTTTCCACTTCGTTCGGCTAGATTAACTGCTTAACAAGCTCGTCCAATTACGTGGGTGTCCTAATTGTCTGCGGGGAGACGTTAAAAGGTGTAATTAATTCCGCTTAATATCCTTCGGGTGGCACTTCCTCGAATCTCTGGGTTCCTTCTACGAGCCTACTCAAGTGTCATCAAACTCGTCGGTGGATCTCGATAGTTAGAAAGAGTGGTCGAAGCTTAGAAGCGTCATAGAATCCTAATACCTTGTCCTTCTAGAAACCCTTTCACTTTCCTGCGAAAGGAAAAGTGTTTCCTCTCCTTACTCTGTGCCACGGACAATTTTTTCTTTTCCTTTCGTGTACGCAGAAAATCTAGGCTTCTTCGAACTTTCAGCTCTATTAACGCTATTCGGTAAAATTAGTCGAAAATATTGTGGAAGATTTACAATGAAGCGTTTATTTATACTTACACTTGTTTGTATACAAATTTCCTTTTTCTTGCAATTATCAATTTTCTTTTCGAAGATTGTCTACATTTTATTAGACCAAGAATTACATCGATGATCCTTCTTGCTGGACAAGAACTGTCTGCAATTGTTTCGAATCTTGATTGTCATGAAAATGATTTCTTTCGGTATGTAATTCTTTTCGAACTGTCCTAATTTTTCTAGAATCATTGTACGTTACCATTTAGTTTTCATCCAACATTCAATTGATCTTTTGTGCTGGAACGTTTTCGTTTACAATCTCTCTGTACTAGAGACGATTGCACCGATTCAAGGTATTTTTTTATCGACCCATTCTAGAGTTCATTAAAATTTGACAAGTTAATTGCGAGAGTATTCTACCGGAGGCTTAATAGGAAAAGTCCACCTCCAGCAGTTTACTGCGGTCCCAATAGCGAAGTTAAGACATAATTGGCGTGCCCATTAAACGGTCACTTCCCTCTGAATTTCCCCTCGATCCTTCCTTAACGTTTCATTGGTCCCCATTCAGTCGGAGACAATTAAGTTTGCCGAGGGTTCGCTGGAACGACCGGCATCTGAATGGAAAGATTAAGGACCGACGGTAGTGGTATATAAACGTCGAGGCTCCGTTAATTTGCTGACCGAAAGTAAAATTTTATTACACGTTCGCAATATAATCCTCCTACAACTACAACATCGATCTAGAAAAAGTCAAATGAGAATCGACCTTGCTGCAAAAATCGGTTAAGATCTTTGTTTAGTAAAATTGTGATTAAATGGTTAAACAGTTTTCAATATCATTGATAGATAACAGATTAGTAGACTGCGGATTTTATGCATTTACGACAAAAATGAGTGGATGTAATTTATAATAGCAAAAATATTAGAAAAATTTAAACGTACCATCATATTATTCTCAACCTGATTCACTCCAGTTTGTTGAAATTCAAGTAAGAAATTGTTATTTTGCATAGAGATCCGCAGTCTACAGATTAGATAATCATACTTTTCTTATCACATTACCGACCGGTGATTATTGCTTAATTTTGAAAAATCTATGGTCCATGGCTAAACACTTTTTAATGGAACCTTCAATAGTAACAGCAATTTTCATTATATTATGAACTAACAAGACACCCTCAATAACGTCATCTAATAGTTTTATTTACGATTGCAATGTAAAAGAAAATTTCTATGCTTTCTTTTGGTACAGCAAAATTATTGAAAATCCTATTAATAGGCTTCCGGTAGGTAAAGTGTTAATCATCGTCCATTTTTCTTGACGTTGAACGTTAAGCGCTATGGAAAAAGGCACACTCTGATATTTTCACTGAAAATTCTACCAGTCAAAATCAACTTAACGTTGAACAACGCTTCGAAACACGTTTCTCCGAACGTGCTCACTAAAAAGAATTACAGCTTTTTTCACTGCAAAATTCAATAATCCAAAAATTCCTGCCCACTCCTATTTCCCTGTTCCTGGAAATAGCACCTTCGATTTTCTGAAAGCTGTCTGCTGGAAATGCGTAGTAGATGTGTCCACGCTATGTTTCCCTGATTGGAAAAATAAACAGAATGATAATAAACTTGTACAGCATTCCACAAACAACTCCTTTGAAGCATTGGTCTACTCAAAGTTAATAATCCTGCACGAGCTTTCCTCGACGCGACATGGGAAAAAGAAAATTCTCGTCCGTGGAAACTCGGACGCTTCGCATTGGCATCGACGGAAAATCCTTCACGTTTTCCACTGCTTATACTATCCCGATCGTAGACTTTCCGCCCGCCGATTTTCCGCGATTTTCCAGATTTCCAGGCCGTGCTCCCAGGATTCTCCTGCGAACTCCTGAAACCCTGGTAGGAAAACAAACAACGCGAGCCTCGGACAAAGGGATCCCATCCCGGCTCACCGACAGGAAAATGCTTTTCCGCTAGAAGGAAACTCCGCTGGAAGGAAGCTAGTGGAAATTCTCTTTGCGAAACAGGTTGCGAAGCTTAGGAAATTATTGACAGTATCAATTACATAACTCAAGAAGTTTTCAAAACTTTTGTACATCAAAAAGTACGGACAAGTTGTCGCAACAGAGTTGAAATGTTAATACGCTCTACAACGTAACGGAAAACAGAATAAAAATGATTTAAAAGTCCAGTAGCAAAGCCAGTAATTTTTCTGAGTAAACTGTCGTTAATTTCCATGGACTGCTGCTTTTCCAGGGTATTTTCAATTTCGCCAGGCTCCTGTTATCCTGGTAAGGTCTCTAGAAAAAAATAAACAGGGTGAATAAGGTCTATCAGCGAGTCCTTCGCGACTTCCTACAACCTGTAGCCCTATGATCTCCTGGTAAAAGTTCACCAAAAAAAAATAGAACGTCCCCCAGGGTATCGTTGAACTTCGTAAAGGTAAAGACCCTTTCGAATTTTCGCCTTCTTGGCTTCATGGTCCCCTAGTGGAGTTATCCCCAAAAAGGAGAACCGTTTGGTGGTTATCGGACGGGGCCGTGAAAAATTTTCTTTCCGACCTACGCGGGTCTTCTAGCGTCCTAATACTTTGAAAGATGTTAATCCGCTTCATTAGATATACGCGGTTATGTTTGTAATAAAGTCGGTATGAAGAGCGGTTTGTAGGTGTTGAGGCAATTATGTATTCGGTAGGGAAATTAAATTATCAAGTTCTCCGCCATGGACACCATGGAGACGCTTCCTCCGCAATTATGGTATCCTGGCTATCATGGTGACGTCTATGGTGTTTCTCCACCATAGCCCCGTAGTCCCCGTAGCGGAGAAAACTGTGTGGACAAGAGGATTTTCGTTTGAAACCTGTTTCTGCGATGCGATTAAAATACTTGATAAAAATCGTTCTGGAACGTCATCGATGAATTCTTATTTTAATAGTTATTGTATTTTATGATGGCGTGCTTTATGTCTTATTGTTAATATTATTTTTATAATTGCGGCTATTTTGTAATAAATGAAGAGAGTTATCTTTATTTATGAACAATATAAGGCAACAGTTTTTCACGCTATGAAGTTGAACGTGCGTAAATGTAGATAACATGTACATTGAACGGTTATCAACGACAACATTATTTTTACTTCAGTATTCAATGTAAAACCGTGGTTCAATTTGAAATTGAAATAAGAGGCACTTACAGGTGCGTACTTGAGCTACAGAGAAAGCGAACGATACGCGTACAGCGAACGAAAAGCGAAACGAAAGAAAGAAGAAGGGAAAGAGAAACAGACGTAGCAACGAGGGGAAGGGGTGCATCTAATTTGATTTAATTAGAATAAATTTGCTTGCATAAAAGGCAGCAGAGAAGGGCATGCTCCACACGAACTATATTAGCCTGGTAACTAAATTTATCGAATTATGCGTAGCTGGTTCATATCGGTATACATATGTAGATCCACCATAGATATCAAATGCCAGACGCTGCAAGCAGGACACTTCTGCCACAAGTTTTTTTACTCTCAGGTATACAACAATGGGTTCAAATACTTTCCCAGAAGGCGCTCCAAAATCTGATACATACAATTTCAATTCAACCTTGCAATCTTCATAATTTTCAATTTCACAAAATTATCAAAAATATGTATAAATATTCCTTTACTCCTTTAATATACATATTTTTACTCTCACTTTCTCTTCGTCATTTTATTATTATTTACCTGCAAAGCTCGGGTGACCATATATTTTTATTAATAATTCATATACATATGTATTCGCACAAAATTTGATAAACTGGTATCGAAGTACAATTAAATACATATTGTTTTGATTGTACTTTAATTTTTTCTTTTTATTGAAGCTCTTCAGACCCTTAAATTGGGTCCATTTCGCTTTATAATTTGGTGTTACAATGTTCCAAGGTGAGATATGATTCAAATAGATAACTTACAATCTTTGAAATAAGAATTCAACTATAAACATGGTTGTACTTACATTTTCTCGAGCTGAAAATTGTTCTGCAGGGTTGTAACTGGACGCGACGCAGTTGTGGTAGTTCGATAGCCGACATAATTGGTGTGTAAACTATGCGCTCCTTCCTCAAAAATTTATGGTAGTCCATGATTACGGTCCCTGGGCGTGGTGGCGGTCTTTCAATGGCCACCATCGAAAAAGAGTCCGAACTCCTACACTTTTATGTTCTCCTTGCTCCTAAGTGGTACGACCTTCGACGTAGTCCCTTAACCCTTTACGCTTCAGCTAATTAACACCATTCAACGAGGTCGTTAATTACCTTAATGGCGTTGGGGCACGTGAACGCCAACGCCATAGTGTCCTAGTCCGTCTTACACCGTGGCACCGCAACCATAGGGAAAGTACAAAGCCGTGACGAAACTGGGAAGCTTCTCTTCATGGTGACCATGAAACACGTTCCTCCGTTTTCATGTTGTTCTGGTACGAGAAGCCACATAGCTTTTGTTCGTGTTGTACCGTGCGTAAAAATGGAATCCGATGGGTAAGAAATAAGAACGTCTCCAAATCGTAATTTCTGTCATTTTTTCTCCAAAGTTTCAATTTTGAAATTAAGGTTACGATAAGTATTATATTAATTATCCAATAATTTATCAATTTCTCACTGAAAGCATTTTTATTCCCATAAGCGTTCATAAGCATTGACTAGTAACATTTTTTTACATACAGGAATATGAGAGAAATTGAAAAGATGATAATTCCTAAATAATAGTGTTGTGTATTACTGTTTATTTAAGGTGTAGAAATATCTGGAATCTAATTTCTTAAAAGATACTCTGGTAGTTGTGATTTGAATGAAGTTGTGAGTTGTGACAGTTATCAATTACTAGTCGAGTACCTGAGTTTATTGACTTCGACTTGCAAGAAAAGAAGGCCACTCGAAGACCCTTCTCGCAGGATACTTCTTGCTCCTCGTGTTGTCCTAGTAATTCAGGACTCGAGTATTTATCGCGTTAACCCTTTGAGTCAACCCTACCAGGTCAAATGGCAATGTTCTCACACCATGCTCTAATTTCGTCCCTTCCCAGCCCCATTTCCGATTACGTTGACCGATTATTCAACCTCGAAGAACTCCTGACTGTCCTTGGTGCCCTGGTAGCTTTCTAGATCATCTTGAACCCCTTGGGACAGACTTCTTTTACCTCTTTCCTCTTTTATTTTCTTCAGCATTCTCACAAGTTGTCTTGCATTGTCTCTTCTTGTTCACTATAAAAGGTAATTATTTGGCATAGTACAGATCTTTCACTGGTCTACATAGTTGCATGCTATGCAATAAAAGTTTACAAATAAAACGAGGATTAAATTAAAGAATGTCTCTGAATGAAGAATGTCTAGGGAAGAAACAATTTTGATATTTATAAGCAGACTACCACAACAAAGACCATAAATTTCTCTGACGCGTCTATCCTTTTGTATTTGACCGATTCATTTCCGTCATAAATACACAAAATACAGTAATGAATTACAAGCAATAAATATGCAATAAACTTAGCAGCCTAAGTAGAAAAGGTCTTTGTCTTTTCGCAAGGTTCCCGATTGGATGAATGGAAATGGGAACACCAGGAGTCAGGTAGAAGCAACCCTAAACGTCGGAGAGCGGCAGGATCCTTCCTCCTGATCCTGGTGCCTTGTTCCCTAGAAATTCGAGATAGCTTAGAAACCGGCCCTTTCCTCGCATCGACGCAGGAACTCGAAGCCTTGACTGCTACTCGAAACTCGTCCCCCTTTTCCACACATCGCGCATCGTATCGTAACGATGAGCCCCGTCGTCGTCTTTGTCGTCGTCGTCGTCGTCGTGCTGCTGCAAAGGCTTCCTCTTCAAGCTTCCTGCTCCTCTGCTTCATATGTGGAAGGCTGCGTGTCCTCGAGTCACATGTTTCCTAGCATGCGTGCCACACACGTGTGTACTCTCGCCACCCTAAACGCATATGCTCGATGCGCTCCCCATTTTTTTCCTCACGGTCTCATTCCGTCTTCGCAAACAACTCTGCGCTCCGATGCATTGCGTTGTTACCGCACTGCATATGGTCCTGTAAATCCGAAATTTTATGCACAAGCATCATCCCCATACGATCCTTCAAAAGCAGTCGAACAAAACATCCTAGAATGACGCTTCATACATTTTACATTTACATTTAAGCAAAGTAAAAATTGGTCGAGTCAATTGTGAGAATGCATTTCCTCCTTTAATCATTTTAATCAGTTGGAACTGTTGGAACAAATGTGTTAATCAATCTCTCTAATGGCTTTTCAGTTTTGTATCTGATCAATCCATTTCTCCCGGAAATCCATAAAATCTGCTGTGTATTAATTTATAGTGGCACAATATAAATTAATAGATAAATGGATGAACAGTTCTACACTGTAACTATTACAAAATGTTTCTTTCGATTGAATTTGAAGGCCCATCATTTATCTAAATCCTTCATGTCCACGCTTATGTTTTTAACAAACAGGAATTTGTGCAAATATTTGTACACAGATTGTCAATGTATACATGATTGATGATAAGTGATTTGGGATTCTAAAGAAAAAAACGCGCGGAGAAGGTGGTTTTCGTGAACAAGGCGCCCTATGATACCCTCCTGCATCGGATGAAACTCTGGTGGAAAAGGTCACGTTGGAGACCTTTTTCCATATTGATTCTAGCTAATACCATTCATGGCATTTTTTTTACCTCTGCACCCTTACGGTGCACCTCCTGTTCAGAACAGCCCCTAGTCCTCTGTGAACACCCCTTTCTCTTAAAATAGCTTGAAGTATGTACGCAAATATTAAAGATCGTGCGCTAGATATTAAACGCTAAAGTTCAATCTTTTATACTAAAAATAGATTATAAAAGAATATAAATTATATATTTTCCTTCATTCTAATACCCTGACCGACCATCCAACTTAATATAAATTGTGTAGCGATTGTTTGGCAATGCTTTTAGATTGAGTTACAACTGTTTACAACAAACTAATTGCCACAAAAGCAATTGCCTGATAATGCAATAAAATTTTAATTATATATGTATAAGTAACAAATTGATGAATTATACAGTTTTGTTCAAAGTTCGAACAATATCGATGGATGTTTCTCAGTAGGATAATTTATATTTGTAAGTAAACTGTTGTCAATTGTTGCTGTATTCCAAATATGTGAGGGAAAACGAGTGTTCTGTTTGCCAGGATACCCCATGCCAGGATTCCACTTCCTCCTTCCTCATAGTTCCTTGTTATCAAAGTAGATCAGTCGAACTAGAAATTTCAGTACTGTGCGACACCACTGGCGACTGTGCTTGATTCCTAAGCATTATTTTATTCAACTATTATTTTATTCTGCTTGTTTGTATACCTTTTATCCATTAGCTAGCTTGCCAATCTTTACTCTTTCTTTTTACGAAATCTATTGTTATTGGTGCTAAAATTTTTTTACAGACCCTACACAGTGTACCTAATTTATTTAACGAATAATATAGTCCTGGAAAAATTGCCAGTCGCACAGATAGTGTAATTAGTGAAAGCAGTCGCCTAAGAAGCAAAGAAACCAATCCTATTTATTCCTAAGTTTTAACACTTTAGCTATGAAAAACTTATTAGTAAATTAGTATACAGTATACATACATATGTATAATTCTTCATGGTTCACGACCAAACTTGTCATTATTGTTGAACACTGGTGTATGAAATTCTCAGCTGTGAATCACAAACTCCTATGATCCATTAAACAACTGTGGATAAGTAACGCAGATCGTTTAATCAGAGCTCGTGCAATTCGCTACTCAAAACTCCTCTCCATCTCGCTATCAGACGTTCAGGACTCCAGTCAGTAGCCTTTAACACCCCCAAGGTCCATACTGTCTATAGAAATGATCTGTAAACTGCAGTTATGAATTCATTTGCTAATGATCCCTCACTTTCCCGTTAACGGACGCCTGTAAACCCGAAATAATTACCTGCCAACCCCGTTCACCGATATTGCTTTACGGCTGCCGAAATGATCGGAACGAGCAGGACGTTAGGGGACCATTTCACGACCACACCCAGCATTTGAAAAAGCTTCTTCGTATCCTCTACTACCCTGGTCACTAATTAGGGAACTCTATTCAGTTGATCCCCTGGGGTGGCGCCTTACGACCCTGCGAGAACTTCTATGCATTCTAATAGGATTGGAATAATGCTTTGTGTCCCTCGAATGGTTATGAGCCGCTGCTTCATGAATATAGCATGAAGGCGGCTCCACAGTCTCGCCCCGGAAATAATAAACTAATAGATAGCATTCTTGTGACTCGAATAGGAATCCTTTGAACAACGAAAGTTACGGCTGCTAACTATCGGTTTCTTCCACTGGTTTTACAGGTTCTATGTCATGGGACATAGGACATGCGAAATTCAAAGGATAAAATTCATTCAGGCGTATCAAAATCAGTACAACTAGCAACTTTTATCACCATCAACTCTTTAACTATTTATTTTCCATGACATTGTGCGCTTCAAATCACATTCTAAATAAACTAGCAAGCTTCCGATCTATTAGTAGGCCATCAGGGTAAAGCACCCCTGCGACTTTTAATGTAAAATAAAAATTGTCCAAGTGAATTCTTAGTTTTTCAGGAACCGAGGTTAGGTAAAAATGCATTTCCCACTTCGAATCACTTTGATAAGTAGCGAATATACCAACATCGTTCGATTCTTCTAATGTCTCTACAATTTCGCAATCGACCAATTCATTTTTGTTCTAAATGCACGAAACCCGCAGTCCAGGCATCACGGCTGAAGGCTGAATGGTGTACAACTACGGGAGACATAAATTTCATCCGGCATTTTTCGATTCGTAGGGACAGCGCGTTCGCCATTTTTGCGGCCTCGTAGTAGACCCTCTTCAATGGCGACCGCCGCGCCGGCACCATCTTATCTTCCCCTGAGACGCGATCGGTAGGTTCGTTCTTGCGATCGCCTAGGGCCCTAATACCTTGGTGGTTGAATTTGACCGTGGGCGATGATCGTTCTCACGGTTGGCCTCGAGGAAGAAACCGGGCCCGGTCTAACAAACCGGAGGGCCTCTCGCAGGGGTCGTGGGAGGGTTCGAGCGTTTCGTCCTTTTCGCCTATCTTTCCCCGATGGGCCGCATATAAACGAACAGGACCTTTGAACCCGGCCGTGGAATTTCGCCGGCGTTCGTTGCCGGCTCGTCGATAATTTCGCAATAGGCAGAACACACCAGCCAGCCACCACGTTGCCGCCTGCGCGGACAGTCGGTGAAACCGGAGCCTGGGGATGCTCACGGTCATAATTTCTACTTTACGGCTTTCGGGCCCCGGAAAAATCCTGGCCCACGGTCCCCGAAGGATAGCATCTCTCCGGGGCCCTTCATCCGCCGTTCTGTCGCTTCCCTTCCTCTTTTTTCTTCTCTTCTCTTCCTCTCCATCGTCTCGAAGAATCTTCTTCTTGAAGAAAGAAAGAGAGAGAGAGTGTGTATGTGTGTGGGCGTGCGCGTGTGTGTGTATGCCACGGGGCGCATCGTGGGAATTCGAGGACGAGCCCCGTGAGAAAGCGGCTTCGAGCAGAGATCGTTTCTTCTCAGGGTTACTAGGGAATCAGTCAATACAAAGAAGCTTCTTCGGAGAGAGACCTTAGGGAGTGGAGGTTGCGTTTGGGAGGACAGGGGTGGTGGAGATTGGCGTAATTGAACGGAGTCGCTTGTCTCGTTCGTCAGATTATGTGTGGCGAGATGGCGAACGATAGAATTCGCTTGGTGGATACTCTGAACCTCGTTTGTTCCCTCGGAATATCTAGTATTCTATTTTGCTAGCGAAAATCGCCGTGGAATTAACCCCCTGATTGCCATGGCTTCTGACGTATTGTCTACCGATGATTAGTTTGTAATTCTTGGAAGTCTATAGATTTTTTAATAGACTCCTCGACAGCAATAGCAACTTCCATCGTGAACTAAAAAGCCACCCTCGGTAACATGATCTTGTAAAACAATTTCCAATAATGTGCACCCTTCCTCTAAGTTTGGAAATTGCAAATTTTCCAAATTTTCTTTTCCTCCCGAGGAATTAATGGAGACGAAAAAGGTTTAACGTAACCCTGAAGAGGACTGTAGAGCAAATAGTAATCTCAGTAGATCGAGGGGAGGGTAAACACATTCGAGTATCGATGATCGATTCCAGTTACCACCCCGATGTTCGAGAGATCTCCTCGATCCTCCTGAGGTCTTGGTAACCCTGAGAAAACGTCGCTGCCCTTCGAACCTCGATTCTCACGCTCGTCGGCTGCCTTTATCTTGCGGCTGTCTTCAGGTAGAAGACAGTCTTGCTCTTCGTCTTGCCACTAATCTCCGTAAGGACATCTGGCTCCTTTTTTTCAGCGAATTCCTTGACGCTGCTCAACCTACGAAATTCCTCGAACAAAATTCCCGGTATTCACAGCTTTCCAACGGTTCCCTTCTCCACCCTTGTCCTCGACGAAGCGACAGAGATCACGTTTTCTGTAAGATGAAAAATGCTTCCCAAGAAAAACAGGCTCGTTAGGTCCGTTCCCGTATTCATTGCTGGGAGAGAGAGTCGTCCATAGACCGTTTTCCAAGCGACACACGGCGAACAGGATTCTGTATGAATATTCCGACGGGGTCCCGTCTGGAAAAAAGATCGTTCGTTGCTGGAGAGGATCCAGTCGTGTGTTCTGCGTGGCCGATTCCCACGAGCCGTGAGAACGACGGTTCCGTGGTTTGTGCGTTCTTCCCGCGCTCGATAGAGAAACATAAGCGGAAAAGAGCGTTCTTCTCGGACATCTTGGTACCCGATCCTTTCAGAAAATTAATCAGGACATTTTTCACACCTTCAACACCCACCCGGCACCCTCAGAAGTTCCAAAATCGAAGTAGTTTAATCGATAAAATGGAAATTGATGAGTTAAGACTTATGTAGGATGCTGGGTGACTCTTTCAATCTTATTGCTCTTCGCAGACTTCAATCAAATTTGATGAAGTTGTGCTGGTTCACTTTAATTTTGGATACACCATTCTGTCTTCTATTCCTAGGCGACGCGCCAATTAAAGTGTTAAAGACATTCTTTCTGGATCTGTATTTTCTAGCATGACGCCCCTGATCCTCTGAAATTTACTTGGCCTAAAACTGATTTATTTTATGTACCCCTTCGGATCGTATGTTAATTAGATTAATTTAATTGATTATAATCTAATTAACCACTATGCTGTCCTTGAATTTCTTTTGCTCCGATACCGTCGGAATAACTTGTGGCTTGAACAAACAAAGAGAGCAATGCACATGCAATTTCGCAACTTGAAAAGATCACATGGCGCCAGGGAACGTTGCGAATTACCCTGTAGGTCCCACGGACGCAGGCCTTCTCACGATTATTGGAGGAGCATGTGCAACAAGAAAGTACGCAGAAATCCGAGAGCGTGAAGAGAGACAGCGATCGGAGCCTTTTGATGTCTCGTTTCCTTTTTTTTTTCTTCTTCTTCTTTCCGCACGGCACGTGCTCCATGGTCGGCCGACAAACGCAAGGAATGTTGGGGCCAATAAACGCCGGAATGCGTTCGCCGGCTACGGACAAATCATTCCCGAAGACTGTCACGCTCCCGGCGAACCGTGAGAACGAAAATGCACGGCTCGGATCGGCGTTCTTCTCACGTTCATCAGAGCGCCAGAACGGGGAAGGAGATCAACGCGAAATTTGAAGCTGCAACGATGCATTTTTGCCCGTCGGAGACGCTCACCCAAGACTTCATCTTCCCCCGCAAACAAGAAACAAAATTTTTCCACGATGCCATTATATTATCGTTGGGAGGCGTTTGACAGAAACTTCGAACTCTCAATATACATACATATACATATATACACTACCGCTCAAAAGTATCCGGACACTTGCGAAATGCGTAATAGCATCGCATAAAAGTTACTTCAGCATCTACAATAGTGACTAAAATCAATTTTTATTACTTTCTTATGGGATATCTAACGTTTCAAGTTAACCCTCGGACAACGGACGATTTTTATAGCTATACAATTGGCAATGCTTAGGACCGTTCACAGCTCTATTAATCATTTTTAAAATTTACTTTTAATGATATCTCGTGTAGGCACATTAGTCTTTCCGATAGCCTCAATGAAACAGCAATTCAATCAGTTTAATTGCCACAAATTGAGTGCTTAAATGACAATTCGGATGTCCCCGGTCAGAACAGACTCCGGCACAGTATACGGAGGGTTAAAAACGAGATTCGTCGACGTATCGACCGTGATTAGATATTACCGCTTGCACTAATCACGGCAATTTTTCTTTAGTTTTCTTTAGTTTTTTATTCTATTAGGTTGGAAAGAAAGTTCTTGCGGTTTTTATTATAAAATCAAAATAACAAAAACCGTAAGAACTTTCTTTCCGACCTAATATTAGTACATATTTTATTATTGGTATTTGTGTCGACAAATTTTCTCTGAATTCGCTCTGCACCTTAGAAATGAAACAAAGTAAAACTTGAGATTTCGTATTTGTCGATAGAACTGATATTATTGCATTTTCATTACATATATTATTTATACATAAAAATAAATTCTATTGTGCTGTGATACCACAATATACATAATAATAATTACAAGTGACAAAATTGTTCTAAATATTTTCCTACTAACTTAACACTAAACCTACCGAGCCTCAAAAGTAACTGGAACTTGCTCAAGGGAGCAAGTTTTTATAAGGATAAAAATGACAAGATTAATTTGATTTAGACTTTGTGCGGCTGCTATTGTAATAGGTGCTCTATTAAAGACATCTACACAATAATTTCTTATCAAATAATTGTTATTATTTCAATAAGTGTAAAATAAAAGATCTGGAACCGGTCGTTTTTACCGGTGGTGGTAGGTTTAGTGTTAAACTACGTTTTGTAGAGAAAAAAGAAAATGTCCGGATACTTTTGAATACATTGCATGGGAGTTAAGACCAAAAAAATACACGTACAATACACATTGTATATTTGTCCGATGCTAGGGAAATTCTCTCTGTCGTTCCATAAATTGAATCTTATCTCGCAGAAACGTTAGCCACGCGTCCAACACAAACGCATTGAACGGCACAACCATGAGGGTAATAGAAAGCCAGCGTTGCGCGGCGGCGCGGCGGGAACTTGTCAATAGAAGGCCTTAGAACTGCTTCTTACGCGGTCCTACCATCCTGGCAGTTTTACGACCGGAAACATAACATAGACGTCAAAGGATCATTGTTATCCAGAATACCGTCGTTACGGGTTCCATTGTGATCCACAGAGGCGAGCGTGGGGGCCACGGTTTGTAACAAACCCGCGCGTTCTGTCTGTATACATTCCGTTCGGAAATTCACCAGCTAGAACCACCTACTTCCCTGATTCTTGTTTACAACGCGTCACTTGTGGGGTGACGACCGCCATTTTCGATCCTTTACAATGTGTTACATGCGCCTTACGGAGTCCCTTGCCGTCACTGTAGTCCACTTTCCAAAAAAAGGCAGAAATTCGGGAACTTAAAGTATTTATGCGAGGTGTAAATTGAAGTAGTATGTGTATGCTCGAGTAAAACAGACATATTGCAGTCAAATGAATTTGTTATGATTGATTACAGTGTATGTATGTATATTTTTAGGGATGTATTTTGAACAGTCGAATTTTTCAGAAAATAGATTGTAATTGTTGCAAGGCGCAATTTTGTACAATTTTTGCTCTCTTGCAAGTTACAAGATGGCACATACTTCAAATAGTGATGCACATTCGGAAAAGCCTGGCAAAAATTCAAGAACTTTGTAATTGCACCTCGTAGTTCGCGCCTTATTTTCTGCAATTCTAGAATTCATTCATTTGTGTCGTTTAGAACACGATGGGAAGGGAAAAGTTTCAGTGGCTCTTGTAACTACCAGATGACTCGGGACCTTGCCCTTAATCGTCTGAGTACTTACATACTGGGACCTGTAGGGCTATGCCGGGGTCGTTACTGACTCACACCGACCCGTTCACGGTTCCTCGAGGTTCGCTCAGTCGCTCATGTTGCATCTGTGGTTATAAAGAAGAACGCCGCATGTCACAATTTCAAAAAAATTTGAGTTTATGCATTAATTGAACTGCAGAGTATAGGATTTACATATTTACCAGAAAAGAAGTCATGAAAACAAATTCGACAGGCTGAAAAAAATAATGCAATTTAACCGATGTCCTATGTTCAGAGTTAGCGATCAAAACTTTAATCCTTTGCACTCGGAGATATTTTAACTCAAAAATTAAACATTTCTTCCAGCCAAGAATATTTCCATTCTCTATAATTTTTTAAGTTTGATGGATATGAAATTGGTGAACACCCGATACAATGCCTAGATGTTTAGTAATTATTAATATTTAATAACGTAAACAATATTTTGGATAATGGTACAGGAACTTTTAGTGACGCCTCAGAGTCGCCATTCGAATGCTCTAAGGGTTAAATATCTCGAAATATATGTGTATGTACCATGTTGACGGTTGAGTAAAAAATGACTCCGGCTCTCGGAGGGTTGACGAGTAATACCCGATGACTGCATTCGTGCTCCCCAAAAATCCAGCGCATCCGGAAATCTTACTGTACCGATGAGAAATATAAAAATAAAGTTAGAGAGTTCTTACATCAGTCGAGGAGACTCGCTCGATTCAAACACCTATCCGACCGAGTATCTAGGGACCACGATCGCTAGATGCTTCCTCTCCGCTCCGTTACGTTTTCTCCGTAACACTTTCGTCTTTTCCGAATGCTTCCGCGCATCTTCTAATCCCCTGTTGCTTCGACACGCTCGAATGATTTCGAGGAAATCACCGGAGACGTTTGGCTCCACCTGTCCAAAGTAGTCCCGCCCCCTTTTTCGGGATCCTCGAGGCCTCAGCAGAGGGCCCAGGCGGTCCTCCACTTATATTCTGTTCTCCTGATCGCTGCGCTATAGAATATTGACTTTTGACTGTCAATGACACCGATCATCATCACTTAATCGATGCTGAACACCCGATGCCATCGTCACGATCAATCTTCCAGCAGAAATTCTTACAGTAACAAACACGACTCGTCTAACAGAGCTCGCTATAACATGTGTCAACTCAATCAGTGAAGTTGGGGTTCTATAAGAAGCCACCAAATTTCAATAATTACCACGTCCGAGGGATTGGTATGTCAAACTCGAAAGGATTCCTGCGTGAAAGAGAATCATTGGGACAGGTGACAGCCGCCAGGTGCTCAAGGAGTATGTTTTCACCTGATCGATAGGCGGGGCTACGCTCCCTACTTAGTATACATAGTATAACCCCACCTCTTAGGTAAGGAACGGAGGGAAACCAAGAACTAGCGAATACTTCGTCGAATCTCATGTTCGCCTGGTGGAAATGGTACCAGATTTCTCGACAAGTTTAACCCTTTCACGGATCTGCCAACCCAAAAGGTCGGTTTGCGCCTTCGGTCAGGCGTAGAGCGGTGACTTTTCCTTATTCGTGGTGGTAGACTGTCGAAAGTGAAAACTGTGTACAGGGTGGCTCGCAAAAAGCGGTATCCGACGTCTCGCATTCGATGATTCGAGAAAATGTCTTATGCAAACTGTCCATGGGAGAGAAACAGTACAATAATTTTTTTGATGGTCCACTGACACGTTAACGGTTGAACCAACGCCCAGAACAATTTTTACGATAGTTTGCTTCGTGAATTTAAAATTGTAGAGTTGCTGTTTGTCTGCATAGAAGCCATAGAGCAGTGGTTCTTAACCTTTTTGAAGTCAGGGAACACTTTTGATTACATGAAACATTTGCGGAACACCAAAATTAATGATCCTAAAAACAAACAAAAACATCCCGCGTAGAAATAAATATATTTCAGAAAATATATTACTCGGTATATTTAATATATTTCGCGGAATTTCGCGGAACACTTTCAAAAAGCGGAACACCGGTTAAGAACCAATGCCATAGAGTGTAAAATACATTTGAACAAGAAAAACGTGGTAAAAAGTAGATATGTACCATTGAAAAATGAATGAAACTATCGTCAACAATTTTATTCACGGACTTGCACTGTTTCGTCACCTACAGCCCACCCTGTGCACTCGAACGGCTCGGAAACAAGGTTCCTAAGGACGAGCATGATCTCCGAGGTCCCCGACTCTCACCAGTGAGCAATCCCAGCGATCTCATGCAAGCCTGATCTTCCGTCGTCGAAAATTAACCCTTTCTCTGGCCAAGAAACCGCGCGCGTTTCTGATGCGGGGGCGTTCGGAGAAGCTTCCACGTGTTTCCTACGATCCTGGTACCTGGTCTTCGATTAATTCGTGTTTACAACGTTCTTCACGCCTTCCCGCAAACTTTAACGGACCATTAACGCCCGACTATCGACGTTTCTTAATATCACCGCCATTCGTCGGTCCTCTTCGTCCCCTTCGCATTATTATGTATTTTGTTTTGGAGAGCCATTATAGTGTCCAAGGGTTCCCATATCTCGCTGCTAAAATTTCTGACCTGCTTGGTTCCTTCCCTCGCATACCTGCCTGGTACTTAGAGGATATAAAATTTCCGTTAGCGTGATTTTGAAAGCCTATAATAATGCTTATGGATTCAAGCGGGGGCCCACTCAAGGATTCGGGTCGGTGCTGGTAGTATCTTGTTCCGTTCTCTTTGCCTTATCTTTTGTATAATAGTATGTCATAGTTTTCTTTGTTCTTGGCTTGCTGTCTTCTTGAAATTTTTCTTGTTAGTTGACAGCCCCTTGAGTATAAAGTATAATTTGTCAGTTTTGGACAATTATATTGGAATTAGGAAAAATGAAATATAACAAGTTGCTAGAGAAATCTTTTTTTTAATCGTTTTAACTAATCTTTAACTATTTGAGCTGAAATGATCAAAATTATGCAGTCCACAAAAATTTGTTTTTCTTCGATTGTATAAATTTTCTATCTATTTGATAAAAATATGATGCGATAAATAATCGCAATGTTTGCTTCTCTGTAAATGCACACAGTATGAATTTTAAAAAAATATAGTGTTACGAGGTTTATACGTAGAACGTTAACTAGTTTGTAAATGAATGGTCATAGGAAGTTGTTACTATGTATAGGTAGAGATCTAGCAATCATTGAACTAATTTCAGTCGGTTCCTAATGATTCCTAAGGCCCTGATACAACATCTTCTATTAATTTATATTTAGAATACCTCTGAGGGCCTGAAGAAATTTCGATCGTTCTATCATTGGCCGACAGCTCCTGTGTCGGATATACTCTATCGCGAGAATTGAATGATTACATTTTTTATTAAACGCTCTCAGCTACTGTGCGAGCCGGTGTAGCTTCTTCGCCTTATGGTGTTCTGATGAATGGGGTTCGTCAGATATCCGCTGAAAAATGTTCTGGAAGACTGTGGTGGACCGAGTGAACCAATCACAGAGCTCCACTGCCTTTAATTATTATCAAAATTTGTTATTTAAAATGAAAGTGGACCCATTTAGAGTATTTTTTCGTGTAACTGGAAAGTTACAATTTATTACAAGAGAAAATTGTTAAACTAGTTATAACTTGACAGCAATTTTAATGTACATAATATTATATTGTTAGCGTAAAGTGTAAAGCATGAAAATGGCACATGAACATACATGTGTACATACGTAGGGCACGCACGATGTCTAGGACTCTGAATCATATGATCTCCTAGTCTCGAAGCGTATCTAGGTAGTGAGATTCACCTAACAGTCCCATGCTCAGACATGTTCCACAAGATAACACAGTGACACGATCACGTAACCAGACAGGATCTCCGTTTCCGTCTGTTTGCGTGCCACCAACTCGAGCCAGTAAAATTCTGCATCGCTCATAAATTAAACTGAAAATTCCTCAACTATTCAACCCATTTATTTACCCTTTTATTAACATACTATACAAAATAAAATCTGGTGAAATACAACGGTTCTATCCAGCTCACGATTCTTAGAATTTCATTCAATTATAGGAAGAACATGGTTCCAGATTTATATGTATACAGATTCGTTAAAAAAGAATGAATAAATGAATGGAATTGAAATTCAGCTCGTTCGATAAGCTCACAATTTTATTAAATTGCGATGGTAGGTTTGAATTCATGTAGTACCTATATTTTTTAATTTTTATGGATTCATTTTAAGGAGAAACAGGTGTAGTAATGTGGGTGGAGGATAGGTGGATGGATGAGAATCCAAGGATGTTTATTTTCACCAGCAGGATCAGTGCGAAGCGAAGCCAGAGTAGGCTCCAGGTATTTCATAGTACCCTAGCAGACTTGTTTACCAAATTGGTTTCTTTCCACCTGAAGATTGAGGAAGGAAGAAAACCATAAAGGGGAAGGTCGACTACGGCACTCGAGCCGCTGTCGCGTCGCTGCACTGGTCGAACATCCCAAGATACGTTCCTCGGATGTATGATTCCCTGGTATTGGCGAACCAAGGATAGTGAGGCTCTCCTTAACCCTTTCAAGTAGATAGTCCGTTCTAAGCAGACGTTCAGACATTTGGATCTCTAGAGTCTAGAGTTCATACTACAACTACTATAATTCAATAATCATTTGCGATCGATTGATTCAATTGGATCCTCACAACCATTCATTTTAAAGTTGGTTAGGTTAGTACTTTTAAAGTAATTTTAAAATTGGTGAATAAAATTGTTGAGAATATTAGAAAACAGAAGTATTTTCAGCATTTGTAGAAAACACTATTTTATAAATATATATCATACGTTTCTCTATTAAAAGGATAATAATGGGAAATTAATCATTTTCTAAGACACAAATGTGTTGTAAATATAACATTAATTAACTGCAATTCAGTACAATTTTACTAGTCATGCAATTTCTTTATTGCATATTTAAATGCAAACGCAAATGCATATTCTTCAATCGAAGAATGCTCTGTTTCTTTATACATATACATATATATAGAAACTAAATAATAACTAGACTGCAGATTTCATGCATTTGTAACAATCATGAGTGGGTGGGTAAAATGTCTGTCACTGTCAAATGCTGATTGCAATTGAAACGGTATGTTGAGTTAAATACGAAGGAGTGTACAGTGTACAGTGTCCGCCATCACTGTTTCGAAAGGTACCTCCAAGGACCTCATGCAACCCTACGAAAACTGTTTGCTAGATTCATTTCTTAAGTAGACGTGAAACCACAAATTATGGGGTAAATAAAGGGGTCCTTGTCAGACCCTTGTAAAATGTAACCCTTGCGAGTAAACTAAAGCCTGTATCCTGGTCTCCTGCTACGACGATGTTAGAGATGGCGAGGCTCGGCTTGATCACCTATCCCTTTCAATCTATCTATTCTCTGTTTCACTATGCTCCCAACTAATACATATGAATTTATAGCAATTTTGAACTTTTAAAAGCCAGTACACCAAAAATATGTAAATACAAAATGAGATTGTTATCTACATGAGATCTCTAGCAGGATAAGAAAGATTTCTATCGTACAGTCAATTCACCTTACACTGGAAACATGATTTTGAGGGATTTGTTTAGTGCGCGGAATTAGAACAATTATACAAAATGAATTTTACACAGCGATTGAAGGAACAATGGTGGAACAGAAACTCCACTTTTCCGATCAAAGTAAAAGACAGAAAAATACAATTAACCTTCACGGGACTCTTTTAGTCTGTATAGTGAAGTATAAGGTGCTGGAGCGACGAGTGCAATTAAACTAAAATGAATTGCAATGGTCTACACTCTACACAACCGTCTGCAAGGACGATTCGAAGGACCGTTCCGTTCTCATTCCCGGGGTGAGATACTTCCAAATTCGTCCTGTTATCCTACGAACTCTGTTTACCAACCTGATTTCCTTAAATGGGAGGGAAACCGCAAAGAGTCCTTGACAGTGAATAGGGGAGTCCGGGATACCTAACTCGAAGCCGCCGTGCCTCGCTTCGTCGCGTCGCACCGATCACATGGTTCCCTATTCGTCGAAACCAACGAACCAGCGCGACGTGTCCCTCAACCCCTTGAACTCTCTCTCTGCGCAAACATGGCGAGGGAGCAGGACTGATAGGGAACCGGTTTTCTGTTTACATTCCCAGGCAAGTGAGGTCCCATTGTGAACGGAACAGGTGTTTGCATTGAGAAACCTGTTTTGCATATTAGGATGCTGGGTCCTTTATGCAAGAAGGAATAACTTTCTTGGAACAGTGGGCAATGAATCCTTGCCCGCGACATGGGAATAGGGTCGTACATGCATTCGGCCTTTTTATCACGTATAAATTGCGCAGGAAGTTATGGAGGAAGTGACAGCCGAATGAATGGGACGCCGCACTGCGTCGTCTGCATGCAAATTCGCGTCTTTGCGAACGATGCATGCAAAAATGTCGGAAGCGACTGTAGTTTCCTGATTTTAATGGTCGGAGTCGGTTTGTCGTCTTTGTTTGTGTTCGAGGTAAATGGTGTAGTCGTATCTTTTCCTTGAAATCGTTGCGAATTTTGTGTAAACTTGTACTTGCTCGAGAAACTACATTACTCTACATGGAATACTTGAATATTAAGAAGAAGTAGGGTCGTAGTAAGTGTACGAGACGTGTTAGATTATGATTTGCGTACACACCCTCTACTACATAGTCGAGAAACCCTTAACAAGTCACAGTACCTTCTTTATTGCTATACAACCCTGCTGGAAATATTTAGCCTCACTGTCCCTTCGCAAGAACGTTCTCACGCCGCGCCGTGACTCAACTCCCCAGACGGCTAACAAGAGTATAAGATTTTTTTCTTAGGTCGCGGGAGGATGCCAGGGATTTAACGGTCCGGAATTTTTTTCTTCGTCCTCCACGTCGCAGACGTTCGAGGACGTTCCACAGATTATCTCGGAGACGTCCTTCGGATTTTGATAGCGAGAATTCCCGGCTCCCCGCAATTTAATAAGACGTAAAAGTGAAATCCCTTTTTAGAACAAGAACTTATTACTGCATCTAGTAACCTCATTATTAAGTCTAAAAGGTTAGTCTGAGAACCTCGCAAAATCTAAATAAATTAAATCTTGTCAGAAATAATGGCCGTGCCTAAACACACAAATTATTTGACAAATGGCAGAAAATCATAGGGAACAATATCGAACATATACTTGATTAAAGTTATATCGGGTGCTTATTTTAATAACAAAAAAGTATTATCGACAACATAATAAAATTTAATTTTGTCCATTTTACAAGTCAAACGCATGCCAGATAGTTTTAGTGCTTAGATCGAATATCTAAGAATATGCCAAGAATATCTAAGAATTGTCAGGGAATTCTCCACCGCGGGGGTGGATGATCGAGCAGGATGGTCGACCGGAGTCTAACTTCCTGCGGCCTCATGGTGTCCTGATGGCACAAGCGCCACGCGCCTTCGCCGTTTTCCCACGAACCTTCGCCGTTTTCCCACGAGCCCTCTTCGGGTTCTCACGCGAGCACAAGTTCTCCGCCTCTGACGCCTTCGTCCCTTCTCGCTGCACGTGTCCGCTCCTGATCGCTTGCCCAAGCTCACCGAGAAAAAACGGCTAGACCATAGGGTGAAAAAGGCGAAGAGATACTTGTCGCCCTTCGACGACAAACACACACTTCCTAAAGTCGCATGGAGTCCTGGCCATCCCGAGATTCCGATTCTCGCGTTCCCGGAGAGACTCTCCCACGGTGCGGTCCCATGGGAACGACTTAATTGGCTTAAGAAGCGAGCCCATATCTCTCTCTCTCTCTTGATGCTTGTAGCCGAGGCTCGAGGTTGTTGCTTTATCTACACAGTCGGTCGAATCTTTTTGACTCGATGACGAACAACCACACCCACCAGATTTATCAACTGGCCTTGAGTGACCGGAACTACACCTTGGAGAATTTTGTAGCGACATCCGCAGTCTAGTTATACATCCACGGATTCGGTTCTCACAACAAACAAGTCGCAGACAGTTGCCTTTTAGCGCAACCGGCTTGGAACCTAACAACCATTATCGATTCCCATCATTGCGCAATGTCCTCCATCCCTAATCGTCGTCCTTTGAACCGAAGGATTCAATATATTCGACAGGAGGATCGGACACGTGACTAGACTGTTGGTTGACGAGTATACTACGGTATACCTGGTGTGTGGCGCGTGCCTCACATATTTTCTCACGTGTCCGAGGAACGATTCCCGAGGAACCCGGGAGAACAGTGTTCTCCCAGGCTGAAAGCGTGAGACAGTTCGCCCCTGGAACCAACGGACCGATCTGGTTTGGTAGTAGGCGTTCAGACTGGCAAAAGAGTTCCCGTCGTTGCTGTCCACCTGTCTCTGTTTTCCTCCATCGTTTTCTCCTCGATTCTTGCGAATGTCGGCCGCAACGAGCTTCCCACGGGACACCCGTTCCCAGAAAGATCCCGGGCCCCGTTCGAGAGACTCCGATTCCCATGATCGTGAGAATTCGAGCGACTTCAGGGGAAACAGATTCCCAGATTCACTAGGAGACCAGAGCGAACGAGCTGGTTCGAAACGCGTTTACCCCTTGCGCGGTTTCGTCCCATCGACCTTGCTGCCGGAAATGTTCGTTCTTTATTTATTAGGCTGTTGCGTACGAAATGATTGCGCACGTCTGATTTTAATATGCTGATCTTATGAAGCGTTTCGATCAGATACTATTGTAGCCTGCGGATTCATTAATTTATCATTTTAAGGTACGTAGTTGTTTTATTTAGTACTTAGTTTGTCTCAATTTTACGAATTTCGTGTGATTGCTTCTCAACGTTTTGTTTGTGGTCGATGATGAACTGCCTTAGTTTGCTCGATGGTGTGTTAACTTACCTCACTCTATCGCGGGTTTTCATTTTCAAACACAGAATTTGTGAATTTTATTACTTCGTATCTTCTCAGGTTCTATTTTTTTAGTTCTCAATTAATTCTCTCTTTAACACTAAACCTACCACTGCCGATCAAATTATATTTTTCATCTTAGAATTATTGAAATTATGAAGTTGCTTACATGGAAATTGATTCGATGAACTTCTTTATCCAAGCACATATTGTAATAAAAATTGCACAAAATCTAAATAAATAGAGCCTTGTCATTTTTGTAAGGTAGAACATTTTAATCGCTTTTAGTGCTCGGTAGGTTTAGTGTTAGTCGATCGGATGGTTCACTATGCATTTTAAAATCCTTCTTTGTACTTTAAGCAAATACATCTAACGACTGTACACGATCAAAGGGGTGAAAAGAATTGTACGAGTGATAATCAAAGAGCGAATGAAGATTCAAGTGGACTTTTAATGAACTGATTGTGAAACGACAACTGTTCTCTCTCCTAACAGAAATTATATACGATTATGTATGTCTGTACAATACCGTACATACTTATACATATGTTTATACATAAGTATGTGGTATGTAGACATTCGTGTGGCCTGTACATGGTGCAACAGGCTTCCTTGAGGACTTACAGCCCTCTGATAGTAACCTGATACAAGAAGCACCGAATTCAGCCCCAAGTCCAACATCTTCTCACGGTTGGTTCCCACAATCGGCTTCTCCAACCGTCGAAATCCCATTATGTGTTGCGTTCGTGTCACGAGAAAATGTACCAGAGAGGAAAAGTCACGGTTACGTGCGATCAAAATATTATTCATGCTCCGCACATGAATTGTAAAAGAAGAAATGATTGCAAACTGGTTTCCCCGGAGACACGGTTCTGTAAATTTTGATCGGGGATATGTCAAGAAACCTTGAAAAATCAATTTTAACGCAAAATTTGAAAAGTATACATTAAATTTTACATTTTGTATTTTTATACGTGCTATAATATTTTGAAATGTATAAGTTTCAATATTTGTGAATAAAGAATGGTATGGATAATTATTCGCATTCGAATAAAAATTGCCTCAGAGTAATTAAACTTTCAGATTTATTGTAGCCAATTCCGCGTAATTCAGATCCCATTGCTACGTAATATCCCGCTTGCCAATCGAAACTAATTACAAAACTGCAATAAACGTTGGCCACGTTTGAAGTTGATTAAAAAATTGCACATTATTAATAATTAATCAAGTGAAATTAACATTGCATTAAAAATCGTGAAAAATTATTTTAACAGACTGTTTAAATTTTAAATTTCCCATTCTGTGATTGTGCAGGTTATACGTATGAATTCTCTGTGAAAATTCCGTTAAAATATAAAATAAAACTAAAATAATTTTTTCGAAAAAATTACGTTTTTGACTATAATTTTATGCATTAAAAATGATAACAAAATTTTTTATTGTGTAAAAACAAGGCTTCTAGAGTTGGCAACACTTTAAAATGATCCACGTGCGCGATGCACGTGTATAGAGCGTAAGAAAGGTTAGGGTTGATCTAAGTGACGTGTTTAGAAGCAACAGGAGAGCATGGTGAAGTGGTAGTTCGCCTAAACCAGTTATACTCGCAATAGGATCAGCCTTGAATTCTCAAGGTCATCGGGAACCTACCAGACAGGTCTACGGCCTGCGGCCATTGCTATGTTCCCGAGTTCCTTGCCCGTTTGCTATAGTCCATTATAGGCTGCTCGGCTGCAGCTGCTTCATTGATAAATCCACGTGAGATAAATGCCGAGAATTTGTACAGTGTGTGCTCAACACTTTCAATTCAAATTGTTCATTCTAATTTTGATTAAAAATAAAAATTCATCGCATAGCTTGGGCACAACACCTTTATGTTAAATATTCCATATTCAAGTTCTCTTAAAAATAGAAATGATTTAACGAGAATACTTAATTTATATAAAAAGAAAAAGACAATTTTACCACATAAACAATCAGATTTTACTAGAATTTACAGGATCTGAAAAAATGAAAAGAACGATCATTTACTAAGTAAGTTCATTCACTAAATTACTTTGATTTTATGAGATTTTCGAGTCATAGTAGATTTTATACACTCTATAATTGACAAATGAGCGACAGTGATATCATTTTATCTACTGCCATTAGTATTATCAAAAGCATGAATCGTCCACGGAAGTTCTCCACATTTTTCACAATTGTTTAGCATCGAGTACAAATATTCATGTATTCGTAGAGTCACGATATCAGATAACAATAGGTGTTTAATATCAGAGACAAGTACGATAAATCAATTATTTATCATTTAATACACTGCTCCTAATATTCTTAGTATATCAAAGAATCCTCGTTCACAACGGGTTAAAAAGCAATTAGAGATAATCGACGGACATATCGTCGAGAGTGTAAGAGACAACGAGCATAGACCCAAGTGGGAGAAACAACGCGACACGCGTTTACGACTACGAAACGTTACTCTCGTCGCGTCGCCTGGGAATCATCGATGTTTCCCACACCCAGCGTACTACGTCGCTTCTTCGTTCCCACCGTAAAAGCGGTGTGAAACCAGACGGTTCCCAAACAGTCCGTGGGACCGATGTCTGATGACCGAGCTACGATTTCGATTATTCGTTCCCCTCGTTTGTCGAGTCTTCAGCGTGCAGCGTGGCGCTAGTCGTGCACGACAAAGGCTACAGATACCAGTATCAGCTGTCCATCGATAAGGAAGCGATAAACACGGCTGGGAAACTAAATTTTCATGAAACTACGCATGAATGTCGCAGGGAATCCCCAAACAGTAGCTTATCTGCAGCACACATATTTAGAAATGACGATCAAGTAGGAATGGGTTTACAATCGATAGTCTCAGAGAAATGTAAAAAGTGGCTGCCGGAGAATGTGTTTATTTGAAATTGTTTAGTATATGAATTTTGTTGGTACACTTTTCCATGTGTCACGTTTAGAAATCGGAGCATTATGGATTTTTGTAGATGCAAGTTGACTGTTTTACCGATCTAAAAAGTCGAGACTGATTTCAGCGGCCTCTTCTCATGGACAACAGTCGGTTGAAGAACTATTCGCTGAGTTGGTATTGGAGCATAAAGAGAATGTGTGTTGTACGTGGCTTTCGATCGGGAATTGTGGAGTACTATATTTTCGTAGACAAATGTTTACAGTATTAACATTGTCGCGCAATCGATTTATGATTGTGCGTACAAATTCAACTCAGTAGATGAACAGAGTTACAGAGCCAAGTAAATGAATTGAATCAAGCCATTGATGAATCTGGTTATTGTTTTCTTTCTAAAAAGTGACGAAGGTTGTCAGAAATTGTCGTCTATACATGTCAACGAGAATGCCCAGATACGCCATCTGTATGGAAGGCCGAATTAGGAAGTCGTCGATGGCGGGGTGTAAAGATTAGGCAACCCCGATGCCCGGTTAGGTCCTTATCCCCTGATCCATTTTCACCGAATGCGCCACTTGTCGTCTACACAGCCGAAGACGACGGACGTCTTAACCCACTTTCGGGCGTCAAGCACCTCTACGTCCACTATACTTCCCTAACAGTTTACTTATTAATTTAGATTATGTCTTGTAAGAGCTAATTGCCAGAAAAAGCCTGAAACTCGATACTTCAGCTTTTCGATCGATATCATCATCGAGTGAAAAAGTTTATCAAAATAGTCAACATCGAGGCACTCACACTACAATTCCCTTCCAGTAGATAAAATTCGTAAGTGTAGCCAAAATTGACTTCTGGATTTTCACTTTAGAACTGATTTATAATTCAACTGACGGGATTTTCACTGTAGAATTGATCTGATTTCAGAAATTGGCAAGTACCGAATGTTATCAATTCATGCAGAAGACGATCCAATTTATTTATAATTCGAGGCAAGAAAGTAAAATATATTTTAATCAATGTGGACATGCTGTATTGCATAAGAGACATTAATAATCCAGAGTGGTTTCTAGGAAGTAGAATTAACCGTTTATGGTTCGGCAGAATTTAAGAAGGCTTTAAGTTGGATAAGAAAAGAACATTATATCGAAATGATATATGTTATTTTTATTAAAAATCAGGAAATATTTGCCACGGTGAAAGATTCCATGTAAATTGACAAAGGAGAAGTGGAAATTAAGATCAGGCATTCGCAAAGGGGGCTCGCCTAAATTCACGTGGCGAGGCAGGGAACCCAGGCGCACCCATAAGTCCTCCTGTTCTCCTAATAAAGTGATACAGTTTATTGGACTTCTTCAGATCGGAATGCGGAGCGAATGACATGCTTATCCTCTCCGGGGAACACCTGCCACGCGATCGGTAATTTCTCCTGCTCATACCTTTCATTGTATGTAATCGGCTGGAAATGGAAAGATTCGCGTGACACGTGCGAGGAAACGCATGGGCGCGTGCTTAGGCCAACATATGCGTTCCTGCTGGAATACCCGTTTCACTGTGAGCGCCGCTCGACCAGCTATATTTTTATACTGTGCTGGTAAACTCACTATGCCTGGCCGGCAAGTGCCCGTTGTCAGGGCAAAAAAACTGTCTGACTGGAATCCGAGCTAAAACTGATAAGTTTTGTTAAAATTCAAATACGTGTTTAGCATCGAATGTTATACTATTTAGTATACGCTGTTATTACACTGTTACACATGTTGTTTCGTTCCTTTTTCTCAGTGGATGTGTTGCTTATTTGATCCTTAGTACCATTAATTTTTGTTATACATAGATTATAAATCTCTACGCAAAATTCAATATTTCTTATTCAATTAGAAGCAAAAGAAGTCGAATACAAACTTAGCAATACTTTTTATTCGATTGTCAGACGATTAAATCTAAATAATGACCTTCATTAGACCTTGAGTACCTAAACTAAATAAAAATACACACATGTATAATCAAGAAATGTGAAGAAATATGTTTCATCATGAACATTACCATATTATACACAATATCAACAAAACACGCGTACAAAACGTTTAATCGTGGTAACAAAGTCAAAATTTTCTGCTTGTTTGAACACTACGTGAACTTATACGAGATTCAGTATTATCCATCCAGTTGTTCTATTACAGCGTTCCGATACTTGCGAGCGCGCGTATTGTTTAATATTAAACTGTCCTATAAATGGAATTCACATGCTGTAAATCGTGAAATGAGATTGAATGAAATCCCAGTGAAAGCTCGGAGAATGCGAGCATATTTTCACGCAGCATTGAACACGGGTACAGTAGCTATCATCTGCAGCGGAATAATTATAGGGAAGGCAACGTGACACATTTATCTTAACCGACGTTGTACGGAAATGAAATTCTATTAGACGCGTCGCGGGAACTTCTGTCGTTCAGTTTTACGTAAACATTTGCCAACTTATACATATTGTATGTATTGTATTTACAAATCGCAGGTTAAGAAATTATACATATGCTGAAGAATATAACATTAGAAGAATTACTCCGCCACGAACAGGAGTTGACAGGAGTTTTTACGATCGTAATCAAATATCAGGATATACATATCAGATGATTGCATAAGTTCGTGCCCGATTTGAAAATAAAATTCAGTGGTTAAATTTCAAAGAATAGATTCTTTCCTAATTGTAGAGAATAAATGTAGGAAATGTATGAATGTTTATACAGTTCGCAATCATCATATAACTTATGCAATCATCTCTCGGCAATGTGGGATTTGGAGAACGTGGGCGTCAGAGGGTCGCCATCTTGTCAGTGCCTAAAACAGAACCGGCGTAGACCTTCTGGCAGATTCTGCAAGCCTGATAGGCCTGTCAGCCAGGCCCATTTTTTCTCGGCTCTCCGAAAATTATTATCCATCGCGCATCGTACCAAACTCCTCGACGCTATGCGACGCGACGCCCAACGGGACGCACAGCTCCCCCACCAATACTTTATCCATGACAGCGGGGAAACCTCGTCCTGCTTGTTGCTTTCCTATTACAGGATGGTATTTAACTCGCCCATGGCAGGTCGCGAGAGTATGAACCTACTTCGAACATGTCCGACCCAAGTCGCCACGCATCTCGTCCCCCGGTTTCTAGTCGCCTAATAAAAAAATAGCCGCATTATCGATCTCTGCCAATCGATTTTGTCACCCAGTTTCAGCTAACAATCACAGAGACACACCTCCGAGACGTCCATGCTGGCCTGATCGGTGTCCCTGGTTATATAATATTCATATCCGGGAAGACCGCTCGAAACCATGCTCCTACGACCACCGGAAGTCATTACCGAACACTCCAACGTTTATATGAAAATCGAGTTCTTGGTAATTCGGGGAAACTGGCAGCGAATGAATGATGTGCTTAGTGGACTCTGTCGAGTTGGTAGAGTGAACAGCTGATTAAACGTTAGTGTAAAGAAGTTGACGAAGGGCGCCTTGGTCGATGAAAGGTTAGTGGACGACCGATAGAACCAAGGAAAGAATTCGTTTAGTTTCATATAACCTTTATTTGCAATGTTTATACTTTAGCCATCGTGTAGTACTGTTAAAACAATTTGTAGAACTTAGAATTTTATTTATGATGCCTGATGAACTTCAATGATGATAAATTAATATGTCGCCAGTCGTAGCTAGAGAGCACATCGGTTATCGATTAACGCAGTTTGTTAATACGATTCTTTTTCGCATATCGTTAGCTAGTAACGAAGCCACATTAGTAGCGATACGTTATTGGGGTCAGTTCACCAAAACTCGATCATACATTAATGTCTTCTTCATTTAAAGATTTTAATAAGCAAACCAGACTGAGGACACGTTGACATAGACCACTTATGAAAAGTAGAATAGGCCCGTCGTTTCTTTCGTCTACTGGTCTACTGAAAGTCCTCTTCAAGTAGAAATACTGTCGATTCTAATTAATATACATAGATTGACGTCTTCTGGCGTTCTACAACTCTGCAGATATAAATGTATACAAATCTACAATCTATTAATCATTAGGCTGCAGATCCTTATGCAAAATGCAAACTTCCATTTTCATGAACTGCTTTACGAACAGCAGAACATCTCTTTCGTATGTTAAGAACGTTCTTCAGGTAATAATAAAATAAAAATGCAATCGAGTCTAATTAATGTCTTGTTTTGCGCATAACGTAAATGCATAATAATCCATAGTTTATTAACCAGAAACAATATGTATACATCTAGTAAGTAATGTTAGACGGCTGGCATTGAGATTAGAAAACAGCAGCATACAATTTTTTATTGAAATTATGCAAGGATCGAGTTGCAATGCGACAAAATGGCGTCTTGCTGCACGATGGCCGGTAATCTAACTGCGTGCCCCATCCCACGAAGGGCAGATCGAACCCTAGAGAGTTCCGTGTGTCTCATGTTTGCCTGTTCTTAAAACCAACCAAATTTAGACCCTACAAAGGGAAAGGGTTCGGAGCGAACCCACGAAGGCGACATGGTAGGGGAACCTGGGAAGATGCTCTTTCGTTCCTGTCTTCCAAGCCAAGACACACAAAAGCGACTCGACGCGTCGCAATGGCGGGCTAACCACTCATTGGTTGTCCATGTTAGACCCATTGACTTCTGCTCGCCTGGTCAGTGGTCAAACGAAAACATTTGTCAGTCGGGGTACCTGCATAAATTATCCCCGTCGACCCTCGGGGTGTCGGGTTCACCGATTAGTATGCCTGATTACAGCTTTGTTAATGAAAATTATTAATAAACAGCGTTTACTTGCGTTAAAGCTTTCCTGTATGTTCCATTTTTGTGAAGCTCGGTGTTTCAGAAACTCTTGAAAATTGCTTTGGTATTATTAATGTAGGATGTTCATTGACATTCTGAGACAGTTGTTTAATTGTCTTTGATAATCATTTAGTGTCGGCCCTTCTGCTCCGTAAAGGAACTTTGTACAAATAAGGAAGTTCTGTAAAATAAAACAATGTGAAATGTTCTAGAATTGAAATTATGATTGTAACGATGTTTATTCTGGTTCACAGGTCCCCAGTTGACAGTGTTCAACAGCCAATCAATGATTCTAATCGGTGGTCTATGGAACCGCAACAAGGGCAGAGTAGAGCGACCATTTTTGGGAATGATCGCAGGTTTAATTGTCAACGGTGCACGAATTCTGGAGCTCGCTGCCTCGAAAGACGACAAAATCACTACCAGAGGGGATGTTCAATTGATGCCTGCTGGAAGTCTTCTGGATCGAGCGGCACCTTTGCAAAGAATGCAACAGGTGAGCATTCAAATATTTATATTATGTAATTACACTTTTACATAACTCATCGTCATACATCAGAACACTTCCATCAATCTTAACTGAACAATAAAACCTGTGCTCTTTGAAACACACTTTTCACAACTTGTTTTAATTTAAACTTTAAGTCAGATGTCGGTTTTGGTAATTTATGAAACTTTTTTAGCGAAGATGTTTCCCAACAGCGAAGTATTGCCAAAAATGTTATTACACGAACAATTGTTTTATCCATTGTTGCTTGAAATTACAAGTGGTAAGTCGATACGTTCGTCTAGGTACAGCGATCATGATTTTGTATTCTGTGCAAAGAAAGTGAAGTTAATTGTATAACTTCTATAGATATTTTATAAGAGGATTGCATTTGATAGAATGTCTGAACTAGACCACAGATTTTGAAAACATCAGAAGAATTCAAAGATATCATTCTATTGAACCCATTGATATTATTACAATACAAAATATATTTTTATTGAATGACTAGTAGTTGACGATAGGTTATAACATTTTCATTTTCGATGCGTGTTAAAAGTTAAAGGTTCACGACATAAAGAATCGTAGCAATGTCTGCCACTTCATCGGATCAGAGCTAGACGAGCATTCCACGGTATGCGATAACTCTTCATTCTTGTTCCATCGCAGACACCAGCGTCCGGTTTTCCCGGTGTCATGGACGACCTCATATTTTCTGGCGCCGGAAGCGGTTGCACCGCCGACGACGACGAAGAATGCACGCCCATCTATGAACCCGGTTCCGGTAAGTGTAAGTAACATTTCCGAGGGCGTAAGTAATTCCTTCTGCACGTTTCCTTCTGGAGAAATTTCTTATTCCGCACACATCGATATTTTATGTATGTGCAAGTTATACGACGTCTACGGACCACCTTCGGAATTTAAATCGGCTGCACGACATTTTTGCGAGAAAGGAATTGCTGGGACTGTCCAATATGTGGACGAGAATTAATTTGAGCGGTGCTCGTCGCTAGCACTGTTTCGCACATCCGACTCGTCCAAATAATTCCTCATTGTTCCACTCTGTTATATTTTTATGACTGTATATGTAGTACATACATGTATACACAGGGTGTGCGCGATAATTTGTACCAGCGTTTTTTCGTAAACGGTAAACATCAGAAAAAAAACCGTGGAGGAGGAAGTTGTAGTATAGTTTACTAGCAATATGACAGCGTATCTCAATTTTTTCTATTTTCAATATTGGTCTAGAAGCAAAGGCTACCTTCATTTTTTTTTAATGAAACGCTACAGATTTTTTTACATCAAATCATACAAGGGTAGAAATAAAAGAAATGAAATCGTAAAATCATATAAGGATAGAAATTAAAGAAATGAAATCGTAAAATCATACAAGGGTAGAAATTAAAGAAATGAAGTCGTAATACTGTACTTACTAGTCTTATCTTACTCTTGTCTCTACTTTCGTCTTATCTTATTGAACAAGATTGTTCAATGTGACTTCCATTGGCAAAAATGTATTTCAAAATTACTAGCAATCACTGCTATTGTTTCTTGATTTGCAAACTGTGATAAAAGAAGCGTGTGCATCTACATATATCCAGCGCGACATTGGCAGAAACTACTAGGAATATGGTCAATAGAACTTAGACTGCATTCTTGCTAATGGAAGTCACGTTGAACACAATATGTAGTCTTATGAATACAACATACTAGTAAATACAGTATTACGACTTTATTTCTTTTATTTCTGCCCTTGTATGACCTTGAAGGCCATAGTATACTACCTGGTTGAACTCGTCTTAATGCCAGCTTTCATTTAATGTAAAAAAATATATAGGATTTCATTTAAAAAAATGAAGGTCACCTTTGTTTCTAGAAAAATATTAGAAATAGAAATAATTGAGATGCGATATGATATTGCTAGTAAAATATACTACAACTTCCTCCTCTTCGGTTTTTTTCTAGTGTTTATTTTTTACGTAAAAATGATGGTACAAATTATCGCGAGCACCGTGTATACCTACAGCAGATTTTCATATGGAAAAAATTAATTTGGAAAGTATATAGACAGATAGGTTATGTAATTTGCAGTAATAAATGTTGTTGCCGTTTTTTGATAAAGTTAGTTGTTTTTGAGTTATTCAAGAAAATATGCTTTCTCGCTAGTACTCGATCGTCAGCTCATTCGTATATAAGCCGTCCAAAGGCGACATCTACTGTGTAATATGAAAGGAGAGATGTTTAGCACTCCCCTAGACAAGGATGGAACACACATAAACTGGTAAGGCACTGTCGCTCTTTGGCGGCACTTACCAAATTTTTTTTTAACAATTTACTTGCCAAAATAAAGGTATTATTGCCGTGATAAATAATAAAACAAAAATAAAAAGTAATACTATATAAAATCGATAAACAGCGAGACAAAGCTCGGCCGTTCTTTAGCAACGTGTATCATATTTTCGATGAATTATTACGCTGCAGAAATAATATTATTGTTCTTATAATAATTATTGTAAAATAAATAAAGAAATATATCACACGAAATCAATAAACGGAGATTTCATGCGCAACTGAAACGCAATACGATTTCAGAACGAAATAACGTTTTATTAAATAGGAAATATAAATAATTCTGCAATATAATGAATTCATATATTATCGGATGAAATTTAAAACGTAGATTACTATTTGTTTTATTGCTCCACTATTGAAATATTAATAGTAAATCAATGAAATGCAAAAATGTGCAATCAATTTGGTTTCGAGCCGGTTCATTTCTCACAAAACACAGTCGCGGAAAATATTTTATAACAATTCTAAATAAAACGATCCAACGATTAAAATTTATGTGTTATTAGCCCCGTTACTTTCTTTCGGGGCAATTAATATTAATCAGTGAGCTACGCAGTAAATTATGTACATATTTGAAACAGTGAAATGCTGTTTTCATACAGTCCCGTTATTTGCATTATTACCAGCAATACGAAATCTGAACGTAATTATATAAACAAACGCAGCCAGTTAATCAACCATAATGACTAAAAAGAGGTGGAGCAACTTTCTCCCATGATCATTAAACACGAAATAATTAGATTAGTTTAAACTATTAAAGACTATTGTTTAAAAAATATTTATCTGCATGCAAGTTAAATAATTTATATGGTTGTGTGCATAATATGAATAATACCTTTAAAAATTCTCAATTGTGAGGATTTATTGATATTTGTTGGAATTTCGAAGCTTCAGAGGTAACTAGAATTTTTCGCATGAATGCGTAAGGGTTGATTTTACCCCAAAATGTCGCAAAGGAGCAGAAAGAATTACTTAATATTAAAATACGTACTTTCAACAATAATGAAAGAATTTTATATTACCAAATTAACATTTCAGAAGCTAGTTTCTCGTAATCTAATCAACCTCATGTACCATCCACAGGCAATAGAAATCCCTAACCAGACAAAACGAACAATCATTTATCACAATCCTCATTCCTATCAACTCCACATTCATCATGTACTTATCTAAATGCATTTCCCCGATATCCCGTTGCAAGTAGCAATTGTTTATATCACAGCGATGAAAATGCCAATTTATTAACAGCAGTTAAAATCATCCACAAATCATTAAAGGGCTACATTAATAAAAAATGTCCGTTCAATTCTCTCGTGCAAAATACAATTTCGTACCCTAATCAATAATCGGAAAATGGCGATAGGTCACAGGGTAGGAAATCCACATGGTCGGGCACACACACGCATGATCGGGCTCGCATAACGCATGGCATGCCACCTTTTCGTCTTCATGCTTGCCCGGTTGTATCTTCGATTCATTTGCATATTTAGGATCCCTGGGCCGACGCGCCGCGAGCCGCGCGCCTCGGCGTCGGCGGTTCCCTCCTTTCTCTCGACCTCCTCGCATACTCTGACGGCCGGTTCGAAAATCTTCTCCGGCTGACTAAAAACTGAATTAATGCGATCACTTTAATAAGCCAGACGCGCATGGTCGTCGCCCACAGAAAGCGTCATCGTCACTTTGCGAACGGTTATTTCCGTCTCGCGCTACTTGGATGATGAAAATACATCGATCTCGCTTGAAACTATCGCGTAAACAACAAACTGCGGATGTTCATGCAGGTTTTTTAAATCTATTTCAAAAATGCAACAGCTCAGACATACATATACTATAGCACTCATGTTTAACAAACTGACGAACGGAAAACAACTTTTCGCTTTGCCGCACTGCATAATGATCGCGAAGCAATTATTGCAGAGCAAAGCATTGCAAAACGTAAATATTTTAATAGATTTCTACGCTTTTTATATACGTCGATATCGTTGGAAAGTTTTTGACAATCCAATGATCTTATTTTTGAAGAAACAATTCAACATTAATTTGTACTATTCTATGTCATATATTTCGTTCTGAATGTTTAATTATTCGAAGCACATTTCACGATTTCAATAGAAACAAAGTCTCATTCTTTTATAGTTTATCGACCAATGTTGACAATACACGAGCGTAGCAAAACTTAATATTCCGAATTGAAACAAATGGTTTTATTTTAATGTTGTTCGCGTGACAGGATCTAATTCTTCCTTTCACTCGTTTTCCCCCATTTTGCAAAAATATCGCACGATTTTGAAACGCATTTTACGATCGTAAAGCGCATGCACTCTCTGCAACTATTACTTCGATTATCTCGAGAGTTCAGCTGCGAAGAATTAAATTTTACAAACGTTTTCAAGCGTAATTACCTTTGGCAGCATTAATTTGTCGCGTGCGAGGAGATTTACACACAGAAACGTTGAGATTCGCACGGAAAAGTGTTTTACTCCGAGCGGATAAGGACGACCATAGCTATTCGTCGCCCTGTAATAAACCACAGTCGCGAAACTGTTAAGATAGCGAGCTTAATTGTTCGAAATCACGCAAGAGTTGGCTGAGGGAAACGGTATTTGTGCAATGATCGCGGGCCGGCGTGTTTTTCCGTGCACAAGAACATTGACAGATTGTTATTTGTACTTTCTCGCCTTGTCTCGTTACATTTTTCATGTTCACCGATATCCTCGATTTTTCATAAAACAGTAAGTTCGATAAAATCACCAAATATCGCGGATCACCTATCTATCAACGTTAAAAAGGATATTAAACACTGCAAAAATCGCACGACGTGTTGTCAATGTTCATTTATATTTTCAATTTTTTTGTTGAGCTGTAAGAAAATCTACAAGCACTTAATTACTAGCATTAAAAGTACATTAAGCATTCGAAAAATTGCGCAACAACAATTATTACCACAAAATTTTATGTACATATATGAACATTTTAGTTTGTCCCACAAATATCATCAAAGCAACATTTCAGAAATCCAAGCTGCACTCTAGACAACATTTGGAAGGTTTAAATATTTCCTCAGTAACACAAAACGTGTTTCAGTTGATATTCTACAAATTGGATGAGCGAGATATCCGCTGAAACAAATTAATGTTTCATTGAGACTCGGACGCGTAACGATACGAGATTTGATAAGCGACGTAAAATATGCAGGAGACGGATTGAACGATACCATGTTCGCATAAAATCCGCAGTCTGGTGATTACCGAACTAAAAAGAGATCGTTTACTCAGCACCCTATTACCAACGACAAACGGCTCGACATTCGTTTTACCATACACTAGAATTGAAAAGAAAAGTCTCTTCGTTTTAGCGACTTCCACCGCAATTAAAAAACTGCATGGTTCGGATGTCGTAACGTCGCGACACGGGGACAAGGACAGGCAGACCGGAATATGTATAAAACAGTCGGAGCGAGACAGTGGTAGGTTGGGAAACGAGTCTTTTCATACGCGTAGCATTTGTTCGCGGGCAGCTTTAATTATTGCACGCTCGTATCGCGATATTAACCGTGTCGCGAACGAACGCACCAGGACCGATAGAGAAAAATCAGATTACAAGGTCCGCGCGGACGTTTCGTATTCGATAACGAAGGTTTCGATGTCCGGAACGGCTCCGATGGCCGGGCGCCATTATACAATGCAAAATCAGTCGGGTTAATCGTCCCCAGCCAAAGAAGGCGTTCCCAGCACGTGAACGATGCAGAAGCGAGAAATGAGCCCAACAAAAACGAAAATCAACTGGAATTGCCAACGGAATTGAGTTCAAAGGGAAACGAAACTGGCACGGAGTATCGCGGCCAGAACAAAACGTTCCAATCAAACGTGCATTCTATCTCCATTATCGTCCGGTCTCCCCTTCCCCAATTTCCCCCCCCCCCCCTCCTGGTCCACACCACCCATGGGCAATAACCACATTTTCGTTTCGCGTTACAACGATGACGCAAACGCCGGAAACCGCGGCGCAATCATACGGAAATTATGCGAGAGCGTCGCGGACGGCTGTCTCTGTTGCCCACGATTCCAATAATCACAGGGCCTATTCCTTTTCTCTGTTCGCAGACGACATAATCACGCCTGTGTACGTCGCCTCGACGAGGTCGCCGACGACCCTAAGCCCGACACATCGCAAGGAGAACATCCAGGAACGTCCTTCGTGCGAGGATGACGAAGACTGCGAGGAAGGATCCGGCGAACCGATCACCACCGAGGAGATCTTCCTCACGTCGGTCACTGGTCCGTTTTTTTACCCTACTTTTCACCATCTGGCTCTCTTTGTCCCGTTTGTTCTGGTTTTCTTTTCGTTTTTCTGTTTTTTTTTTCCCCGGCAATGCTATTTTTTTTTTTGCCCCTCCTCGCTATCGGAACACACTCGATTTTCACGAGTGCCAACTCGCGAACACGCCACGCCTGGTATTGATCTTCCCGTGGACGGTTTTCTCTCGTTCAGTTCCTAGTATGTACATGCCCGTCGTTCATGCGGGCGGAGTATTTCCAAAGACCTGCACAGTTTGCCGAGAGGAAAGAGAATTCTTTGCCCAGCTGCTGAATCGAAAGCACTTCCGCAGAACCCGCGACACGCTGCCGAGATACGCTGCTTCCTCTGCCGAGGCGGCGCGGCGCGGCGGATTAGAAATTTGTATGCTCCGGGTTCCGTTATAAAGCGACCCCTGCTCTCAGTGATTGATGTGTTGAAATTAGAAATTTAGTATTCTTTAACCGACAGAACATCAGAAGAACACAAAACCCTCTCACTAAAAGAACTCATTTTACTCGTTTTTAAAAATACCCGGAAGACTCGGAAGTACCAGAGACGGCCAGTTCTTCCTGCCATTAGCTTTCCGCTTGCCTAAAAGATTCAGCAGCACTCAAGGCCTGCATCACCGAAAAACTTCGAGTGTCTGCGAAAATAGATTAAGATCAATCGCACCCTTTCAGCTGGTAATTTCGCCGACAGCGTGCAGAATTCGTTCGGCAGCGTAATCGGGCAGTCCATTTCGCATTCTGTCGAAACCCCTACAACCTCGGATCTGGCTCGATTCTGTCGCGTCGCGTCGCCGGAAACGTTGCATTAATATTTATCGTTCGCGAGTGAAATTGCGCGGGGTCGACTTGGCCGTGTGCACTAATTGAGGCAAGATACGTTGAAAATGTGAACGCAAGAGGGGGATGTAGAGGCGGGGTGTTGCGGAGGATGAAAGAATGCACGAAGGCTCGTTATGGAAATACTTGGCCCGTGGGCGTCCTCTTCATCTGCATATCCCTCGAGTTCGCACGGTGAAAGCTCCGCCAATCCCGACTGCCACCGGTTAAGTTGACCATCACGAAAATAGCGCCAACCCCTTCGACGCAGATGCGACTTCTTTCAGTACGCCGTTCTTCACCGCAGAATAGAGGATGTCTCCACTCTTTCGTCTCTGTTTGCCGCCGTTAAAGTGATTCCGTTTCATAGAATCATCTTTTTGGAACCTCCCGCACCCCCTTTGTTGACCTTGCTACCCTTCACCGAGCGATTATCGTTCGACGAACTCTTTAGCTACCTTCTGAGTGAGTACAGCTGACTTACGAACCATCGGGTGGCTCTACAGTCGAATGATTGAAAGGTTTGATTTTTGCATCAAATTTTGGGACGTCGATTTTGTTGATCACACAATCGGTATGTTTTTTTTATTTTTGTTCCTTCCTTTTTGCTTTTGGACACATTTCTATCAAGTTGGTGTAGTTGTTATCGTATAATACATAGAGCATTACCATAAACTTCTCTTCTAGTTAGTCATTCTACCAGGATGTCTTTTTAATGTAAAGCATTTTTTTTTTAATGGATTTATTGCTCAGATTTTTGTCTTCGGTTTCTTATGCATATTGTTTCACGTTTGTATGAATAATTTGATGAAAGATAGAGAAATATGGAGATTTAAGTCTCGGATAGTGGTTGAGGGAAAAATAAATGGCCGACCATCATTCATGTTGAGAAGCGTTATAATTACGTCAGAAATTTACATTTTTATACGCAGTTTGATGGAAACGCGAGACAAATGCGAAATCGTTTTTCTCAAATCAAAATTTATCTGCTTTAAATTGATATAATGATTTTACCTTCCTCTAAAAATGAACTTTTAGTTTACCTTATCTGACAATAAAATTAGTTAAAAAAAAGAAATTGATTGAAAACCTATTTGCTAATTTTTGTTACGGTGGAAAAATAATTAAATTCTTTGCTGTTTGCAATCGCAGTTGAGTCGATTAACTTTATCAAATTAAAATGAGCATATCTAGGTCGATGTAATAAATTGAAGAGACAGCATTCTTGTGGTAAACGAAGTACAGTGCTATTTTTGACGACACCAGACATTTCGATCAGCAAATCCACGAGCACTAATGAACTTAGAGAGTCGACATACTTTAACTAGACCAACTGAGAATCGATTTTGAACGACGAGAAACGAGGTTTATGTGGTTCGACGAGTTCAGCTTTGTGTCTTGCGTCGCGCATTTAAAAGAATATTCTGCCCTAAATCCTCGGGAACGTAATAATCTTTCATTTTTCACTGGATACATCGAATGAAACTATTTATTAATTGAAAGCGAAGTGAAACATCAATTGTCAACAATTGAATTTTAAAAAAAAAACCGTTTTCAAACATTTATTACCAAAATATCCATCGCTCTCGCGATTGCAGTATAATAAAAATTTCATGCCGTCCACTGAACAGTCCGTTTGAAATGGCAAAAACGGATATAAATCTCTCTTTGCGTTCCCGTAAAATATTTCTTGCTAAAATTGGCTAGTATTTGTGACGGATGGTTCTATTTGCGATGCATTCAAATATTACCCGCACGTATCAAGACAGATATCCCTGAAGAGACATTTAGTTATTTACGATCGGCTTCCACGAGGTAATGTAGTATTACACGGAATGCAGTTGAGCGCACTGACAGATTCGTTTAAAGAAACATGTCAAATTAAATTTCTTTCGAAGCGATCTTTAAAAATGTAAATTCATAGAACTCGGTCTCATAAAGATCTTCTGTTTCTCATTCGTCTAGTTACTTCGAAAGGGATCCTTAAAAATATTTTCAATTATAAAAGTATTTTCATAAAATAAATGAACTCTTTCGGTCATGGCGTCCTCATATAAGGACATACTAAATAAATTTAGTAATATACTAAACATTTTCAAAGAACTGCTTAGTAAAGCCATGAATTCTTTTTCCAGGAATAAATAATTCGTGACCGGAAGGGTTAATAAAAACAATCATTTTAGAAAGTCTATGTCACTGAAAAATGTATTCCACATATGAAACTAGTGTAAAGTAAAAGGGTTGCTTCTAGTACACTCGTGATTAGAGACATAATGGGGTAGTAAATCCACTGGGGGTGGAAAGGTTTGTGTCTGGTAGTGTCTGGACACTTCACTCGGTGCTATACATACAAACGATCTTCTAAAGCGGTTTCCCTAACTAAAGCGAGTCTTAACTATTTTCAGCATCATTCCAAAAGCTATACAAATTATTCTAAAGGAAAAGAGAATCGTCTCAAGATTCAGTTCAACCATCCCCCTCCCTTTCGTTTCTACTCACAAGTCTTGTCAGGTATTAGAAACCCTTCTAGACTAACCATAACGAACCCTAAGAAGATTAAAGAGCTTCTCGAATTCATCAGCTACAAAATATGTTAAAAGCACTTCAGTCTGATCCTCTAGAATGTCTGAACTGATCATCGTACATCCGTAAGTTTTTCATTTGGCTAAAAAAGAAGCTAAAGAACCTATTAATTATAAAACAATTTTATGTCTATCGTTTGAAATCTTCCTACAAAATGAATACACATTATTCTCAAAGATATGTACGCTCTTCGATTAGAATTCAATCCAACCATTCCCCACCCCTAAATTCTTGAAAAGCCAACATTAACAAGTCTAAAAATATTGAAAGAACTCGAACCCAACAAGTGCAAACAGTTAGTTTCAGGGTCTGGAACTTTTCGAAAACAAATATATAAACTAGCATCAAACACGAATTTAATTATATCTCACCCCTAAATCAAATAATTGAGAATGAAAAAATTGTCGACCCCACCAGCTCGAAAATATATGAAAAACCATCGTCCATAGAATTCGAAGATTTCTGAAAATAATCGTCGGTAGTTCGCGTAGAGGGTGAATGACGCACGGATCAGTCTCGCTGACCCGGTTTCGCGTGTCGGCGAGTAGGAAAGCGTTGAAGCGGAGTCCTGGAAAGCTGTGAACCGTCGTGGATAATAGCGTCGGCGGGGAGGCACAAACGCGCGTGGAAAGAAAGCAATTAAACGGCAGAGAGAGCGTCGCGACGCGACGCGTCGATTCTGTCCGCGTGATTAAACGTACGTCCCTGGAAGTAGGGGCGGCGTGGCGCGGCGCGGTGGCTGGAACCACGGTTTCCTCTCCCTCCCGGTTGTCCTCGCAACGTGGCCTGCCCACGCACGCGTGAATATCTGCCGGCCTACGCACGCGTAAATATTGTCGGGAGCACGTTACTACCCCATCCCCCTTCTGGAGCCAATCGGATACACGTAATTGCACCAGCCGGCTCTCACGCTTCTCCATTCCATTTTCCAAGCAGATTCCAGCTCGGTGACGTACACGACAGCCCGCGAGTACACCACCAGCCACATCAGCACGCAAACGTCTCCAAGCTCGCCGTCGACATCGACCCGGGATATCGTCACCGTCCCCGTCCAGTACAATGTGTCAACCACAGACCTCGAGACCAGCCACACCAGGTGAGTCTGTCATTTTCTCTTGGTCGAACAACTCGCCAAATATTCCACGTACCTGTCCCAAATATTCCCTACGGGGGGGCCAAGGGGCTGTCCCTCGTGCTAACTCGAAGAGGACACGCTGCCTGACGACCCTGTTGATGCACACCAGTTATGTTTTTCCTGACTGTTTTCCTTTCGAACATGTGTTCCTTTCGTTTCTGCTGTTTTATTCGCGACGGAGGCATACGGGTGGATTTTCTTTTCTTGGTAGAGGGTGAGTTTGTGATCCTGATAGCGATATATTATTTTATTCCGTTTTAATTTTGAGGGTTTTATAACGGTGACTTGTTTTTGCGATAGGTGAGTTCGATGGTTATTGGGAAAGGTGATAGCGAGAGATTAATCTGAAAAGTTGACAGTGATTTCTGCTTTAATTCTAAAGGGGTTTGATAGCGACGGCAAATTTTGTTGCAACTGTGGAAACAGGGGCGCAGCTTTTTTTTATTTGTGACAGTTGAGTTGGATGGTTATTGGAAGAGTTTCGTGCTAACATATTGAGAATAAGGAGTTGACAGTGATTTATTCGTCAATTTGAAATGGTGATAAATTCTGTCTCTCGAGATAAAATGGGAGTGAAGCTTTTTTCATAGTTATTTCAGACGTAGAGGGTTGGTATTGACAGATTGACAATCAGAGAGTGACTTCTCCTTCAATTGGATATGTTTACTGGAAGTAAAAAATTTCTATCAAATTTTTTAACAATTGATCCACTCCTGAGTTAATCTTTGCTTTAATAATTGAATGGCTCTGCCGTTTTTCCGAATTTTGCGGTTTGAACAATTTGAGAAAATTGTTCGAATATTTTTCCATAATTTCCGGATACTGATTTATGTTGTCGTTAGTTTGCGGCGTATACGTGCTAAAATTGATGATAAATTATACACGTGTTTGGGGGTTGTGGGTAACCAAACTGTGATTAAGGAGTCAGATTGGTTTTAGTGGTTTGATTAGCTAACCGTTCTAACGGATTCAGCCAGCAAATTCAGGATTGTCAGTTAATCGAAACCTGGTTTACACTTGAGCAATATATTTTCTACACAGCATCGAATTAATTGTAAATTTCACGTCAACTATATCAGAATTAACTCTGTGTAACGAATCTCCCAAACGTTCGTATACGACACAGATACAAGCGTCGTTTCTCTACACATGTATACATACATACATACATGTATATCGAATTAATCTACCTTTGAAAAATTTATATTTAACTCGATTCGATTCGAGTGGTGATCAATTTTTAGCATCCTCAACAAAATTTCCAATAATACCGTTTTAAATATTTCAGTCCTGCTGATACGAGAAATAAAAAATGAATGACCCGATATTTAAATGGATACAGGATACAGTTTCGCGTTTTAAAGCGGGAGCTATTTCTACTTGTGCATAGAAATAACTAATTTTCCGTCTGAGCGTCGCCGACACTTTTCTGTAATTATTAATTGCACGAATTGGAAAACATATGAGAAATATTATTTCGGTAATATACAGTTGGTTCAAAAATTGAAATTATATTACACTTGGTAAAGGTGTATGTATTTGCTTAGACGTGCGCTCTGTCAGAATCGTAATCATATACCACAATCAACCCCTGTCATTATTTATATTATTAAAAAATTATAAATATGTTGATAATTGAAAACTGAGAGATAAAATAGTCACTCTACACTCTACATTATTAAAAAATTGATAGGAGATTATAGAATATCCTTGAGATAGGGGATCCTAGATTTACATCCCATCAGAATCGCAACAATCCACCGTTGTCTACCTTCAACATCCCTTAGATCTCACATGATTTAACAGTTGATACCATACTGCTCATTGAAAAGCGATAGGCAACATAGAAACAGGGATAGGAAGCCTCTCGCTTCCAATCAAAGTCTCAACAATCCATTGCCGTCATCCCTCATCACCTCGCATCTCCCATATTAGACGTGACTCGTCAGGATGCTAACCGACCGCGTTGAAATGATTACAGCACCGTCGTGACGCCCAGGTCGACGACCGTGACCACCCAAACGACCACCACGGAGATGACGGACCCGCCTCCACCGCCTCCGCCTCCGATCTACACGCCGATGCCGACCCCTCCGAAGAACAACAACAACAAGAGGATAACGAGCGAAGCGGCGGAGAACGCTGCGCTGATAATCGGCATAATCGCCGGGGCGTTGATCGCGATCGTGCTGATCATCCTGATTATCCTGAAGTTCAAGAATCGTCCGGAGACCAGCTACAAGGTCGACGAGACGAAGAACTTCTGCCAGGACCCTAACGCCGCGCTGTTAGGCGCGACCGGGTCCGGCCAGGCGTTCAACGGTGCCCTGAAGAACGGCGCCAATGGCAGCAAAGCCAACAAGAAACGCGAACCGATAGACATCAAAGAATGGTACGTGTAGAGGCGACCGTTGTCCTCAAGATTGAGACTGCACGTATGCTTCGGTCTCGTGCCAGGTGTCCACGTGTGCGTTCGAACAGAACGAGTGAGCCTCCTCTAGATTCTTCGTTGGTGCTACGTTGGTTAACAAAAGAAACTTCGGTCAGAGCCTCTTCGGTTGATATTGGAAAGGTGTTCCTTGCGGGTGACTAACCGGTGAACAGTGATCACGGATCGTGAACTCGTTCGGGGATCGGTGAACGTTTCGATAGGGCCCCTCCTTCTAGAGTCTAGAGTCTAGATCACAGGGGTTCGATCTTTAACAGACGACTCGACCGATCTTTAGCAGACGACTGAACACGACAACATATCCGAGTGTCCTTGCGTCGACGACGAACCCGATCGTAACTAGGATCCATCCCGATCGGTATATACTAGACACAGCTGATCCGACACGACGTCAAGACTGATATACCGCGCTGATGACGGAAGAATGTAGAGTTATAAGGTGTCGAGGCTGTAACGATTGTTAACCGTTCGAGTCCTCCGCGGTTCGTTCAACGTTCAGAGAAGAGAGAACGGGGCTGAGCGCCGGCGGAGCTAGCGCATTTCGTTATTCATTTGTTAGGACGACGCTCTTGAACTTATTCCCAGCATCCTCGAGAACGTGGACGAGAAGAGATAGTCGCTGTTTTTTTCAGAACCTTGGAATACGGCACACGACCCGCGATCGTCGTCGAATCAAACTTCTTCCTTGTTGCTATATTGTTAGTTGTGTATTATATTTATTGTATATGAAAGATTTATTATGTACCATAGAACGTTCGCGCGCATGATCCTTCCTTTAGACCACGCCGTCGCGCGGTGGCGAGAAATGACGAAATTCTGGCTGAAAGTCAAAAACAAGCCGCAATTCTTTGGATCTATTTAGTGTAGATGGTTCTTCAGACATCTATACATGTTTTGACAGTTCTCAATTTTTACATTCTTAGCAGTTTTTTGTATTATAATTGTTTTGAGAGTGTTGGAATTTGGAGTTGATGATTCCGTGAAATGAACTTTTGTGACGAACTTGTTAATGTATTTATATCGATCGTTTACGTAGTGCTTTCAGATTCTATTGGCGTTGGTTTCGTGTAGGGTTAAGCCGTTACCAGCTTCTTCAGGTTCTACAAAAATGGCTCTACCGAAAATAGAAGATAATAGTATACTTTGAGTTTATTCGTGTAAATAGTAACTTCCTTAACGTACTTCAGGCTAATTCTTTTTTCTATTGAAGAGGAGAGCTTCCTCCAAATTCTCCACTAATTATCTTTCGCGAGTCTCTGCGGCTTTGAAAGTTAACGCATACAGATTCGTTGACGATCCATTGTGACGCTAACTTTATAGACACGTACCTAAAAATGGATTTATATTGTAGGTAGAATTTCAAGAAATACAGTCATATTTTCTTTAAATTTAGAAAATCTTCGAGAAGAAATTTATGAAATGAAAGTTATTTAATGATTGTACATATTGCAAAATGTATTTCCCTGTTCAAAGAAATATTGTTGAGTGAAATCCTTTGGATTTCGGTAAAAAAGATGAGCTTATTTCGACAGATAATAATAAACTTATGATAGTGTTCAATGTTACCCTTATCGCTTCAACTATTCAGTGTAATTGTTAGCCGACAATTCCATTCAACAAGAATGTCTGATAGGAGGAGTAAGGGTGAACTAACTAATAAAAATTCTTTGATTGAATCTGGACAATTTACCCAAAAATTGAACATATTAACCCGCAATTTATAATTTACGTAAGCTTACCAAAGAACTGTCGTACAAATCCAAAGCAGAAATGTTCCTGGGACTATAATAGACATATGATGCTGATAATCTGTATACATATATGCTGTTGTTGTTAAAATATATTTTACTTCGATGTGTAAAATGTCTGAAAAAGATGCATCCTTGAGATTTTCGCACATCAAGGGGCGAATTTTGGCCAGGATTTCGCGTATTATTCGCCACAGTGCAACAGGCTGAGTAGATGTCGCGTGTCTTGCCGTATTTCAAGGATCGTACTCGCTTCCGGTCGAAACCTTTCTCGTATATGTAATATACATACTTGTATATACTATACAACGCCGACAACGGCGAGAGAGTGTTGGGATTAACGAGGCGCAAGGACGAAAGTATCAATACGAACGATCCTATTTAGCGATTAATGAACTTATTGTTGTATAGAGAAAGAAGATGAAGGAAAAAGTATACACGCAATGTACGCGCGTATGTGCGTACGCGCGAGCATACGGCGAGGAACGTGTACGCCGTACGCAGATACGTCGTACATCAGATATGACATTTATCGATTATGTTATACGTGTAAATTGTTTATTAAAATTATATAGATTTTATTAACGGAAGAGCGTGTGAGCGCGTTTCAGTGTACGTGTGTGTTGCGTGCCTGTGTGTGTACGTGTATATGGGCCCGCGGTTCTTCGTAGTAACGAAGAACAACAATGATCGGTGTGCGATTAACACGCGAGTTGATTTCGCGACAGCATCGCGAGGCACGAGTAAGTTTTTAACCGACTCGGAGGACACTGTCGAGTGGTCGACAACACGGCCGTGTGCACAGACGCTTCTACGAAAGCACAGGATGTAAACAACAGTATTTGCCAAACAAAAAAGGACAAACATATCGGGGACCGTTTGACCGGTGCATAACCCTTTGACGTCCATTCTGAATTCTTTCTACCGAGGATCTCGCGCGTTTTGATCGTTCGTTTCGATCTCGCGTTCGTACTTTCCCCTCGCCCACTTTTTTTACAGTATTTTTCTCCATTATTTTGACGCAATAATCTCTCCCCATTGTGAAATTTTAATAAAGCCCTTTGTCCGCGGCTTCGAAAAACAAAAAGCGAGTAATCGGGACTCGGATGCGGTCGCTGCAAATTCTCGGCTCCAAAGGGTTAATTATACTAGCGCCAAACACCATGTCCCGTTTTTGTTCAGCTCCGGCGAGTCGGACACTCATTGGAAGCTTCTCTGTAAGCTTCGACGAAGTTTTCATCTGCTTGGACGCAGCTTCCAGGAACTTGTTTTTCAAGACTTGTGCCAGCCCTCTGTTTACCTGTGCTAGAACACGTTCCATTCGAAGTTGAGTCGGTGTACATTGTACATAATGAAATCAGGAACACCAAGTACCACTTTCAACATGGAAATTAATTTTTCTATACAATAATCATTTGAATGTCCTCGGTAATCGCATATGATAATAAGAAAAGATCAAGTCCCTATATACAGCATGTAATTTTAAAAGAAGTTCCAAGTTGTAGAGCACAAAGGCAACGACGTAAGTTTGACGATTGAATATAGAAGCTAGGAAGATGGATAATAAATCTAATATACAATGTTAATTTTTCTATAATGATTTGAATGGCCAAGGTAATTGCATAAAATGCTGGCACTAGTCGAGACCGCAATTCTTATTGTTTCAAATCCCTCGGAACCGTTATCATTATTGTAATGATCATTGCGCGATTCCTCGAATTACTCGAGTTCCTACGGGACATTCGTGGAAAGGGCCGGCTCGTCAAAGAACTATTTTTCACAAGCGAAACGTTTTCGAGCTCTCGACGCGTATATCTAGAACGATTAACTCGTCGTTGGAGCCGGTGAAACTCTGTGCGCTCGCGAATGAACGGAAGAGAGGAACAGAGAGAAAGAGAGAAAATGTGGAAATGATAGTCGGGGGAACCATTACCTCGAAAGACAAGAAGAAAAACGTCCGATTGTTGAAAGCTTTTTAATACTTGGCAAAATGTTCGCCGCATGGAGAACCTGCAGTCGGTGCGCCATTTTCTTTGAAACCGGCGTTCGTCGAACCTGGAGACTTGAAACGGTGGATATTTCGCACGGAGATAAAACAGAAGCCATGTTAAAATCAACCATTGTGAATCCATTTTCCCGAATATTTTTCATAAAATGAAAGGTTAGATTTGATCAGAACGATTTCGCAAAGATAAACGAACGAAACGAAGATAATCTTCACTGAATTTGTAAGTCTCGATCTGTTGTTTAAGATTAATATTGGTTACTCACTTTCGACGTAAGCAATGTTTAAAATATTATGCACCGATGATATAAGCTCTTATCGAAAAACAAAAATTAAAAAATTAAATATAGAATTCTAGAATGCTACAAAGCACAAAGCTTGTAATAAGGATAAATAAACGTGAAAGTAAAATACAAAAAGAATTTACGTAAATTCTATCAATCCAAGCTTATACGTTTAAGAAAAGATTAAAAAGTTTTATATTATTTTATTAATTAATATAGTAATGTACGTAAACCACACGTGAGCGGAGGTTTGAATTATACATATGTACATAAGTACATACATATTGTATACAAAGTTATTCTCGAGGGAAAACAACATTTCCGAAACGAATTCAATTTGTAGTACAATATAATATAAGAGAAGTATTTTAACGCATCCTGATCTCTTTATCAAAATTACTAATTCCACGTTGATGTTTCGTTAATACGATATAAGAATTTCAAAATACTTACACTGCCGTTCGAATATTTAAAGCACTTCGCAAACTGCACAAAACTTACTTTTTAAAGACAATTTACGAGATTTCTCTTTAATATATACTATTTTTAAACAAAATAGAAAAGATAGAAGAGATGTTTCTTTAAGAAACTAAGAGTAACACTGTAAACTTTTGTGCGACAGTGTTCGCTCAATCCAATCTTGTTCATAAAACATTGAAATTAAAGATTGAATCTTAAATGACTTCAATCGAGATCTGTAATAATCTATGTGGGAAAATTCCTGGAGTTTGTTTGTTGCATAAAACTGAACAATACCATTTGCTATTTATACTGTGTTCATTTGAAAGAATGTTTGAAGGTTATTGAGTGGGCGTGGTTTCATTGCTCTCGCTCTCAAGAGAGCCACACAAAGTGCCCCACAGGGCAGTTCATGCTCTTTCCTGCCATAAAAGAACAATTTCAAGAGAAATACAATTGAAATAGCAGTTGTCGTTCAGTTTCGTACGAATAAAAATTCCAGGAGCTCCTCAAGTCGAATATATATAATTCATGAAGAAAATGATTATTTCTGGCTTTCTTCGTGGAATGAATTCCACGATATTCGAAAGGTTCGAGGAACACCGATCGAAGGCGTTCCACTGCAAACAAGTTCTTCGTTCGCAGCGTTCTCGAGGCAACTTTGAAACTTCGTCTTCGATTCCTATCCGATTTACTTCTCCCTTATTAATTTAGGAAAGTCTAGTTCCCGCTGACGAGTGTGCTCGTTAGGTTCGTTATCGTTACAATTCGCGTTCCAACATCGAACCGTGCGCCCTCGCCAACTCTCCGTAGGTGTCTTGTTACGACGATCGATCCCCCTTTCTTCAATTAGCATTTAAAACGTCGACCAGCCCCCTTCCGCGAGCAATATAATTGGCTGCAACCGAACGCGCGGACCCTTTAACCCTTTGGAGCAGCGCAAAGCTGCTGTTTCTTTCTTTTTTAGATTTTTAACGAGACGATTTTTATCATTATTCACGGCCGACTCTGAGCTCCTGGATTGAATCGATTTTTCGATCATTAGCTCGACCTCGATCTTACACTCCTTTTCGTGTTGTACACTTTGCATCGAGAAATTATGTTTAAAACTTTAAAGAAACACAAACTGAAAGAAAGCAATTGAACATTTTGAAGGAGCTGAAAAGGAGAAATAGAAATTGTTGTGTTCAAACGATTGCAAGAAAAATCTTGAGTAATTTAGTGTTTCATGAAATCAGAATAAAAGTGTTGACGGTAGCACAATTTTTCTAGTCCTAAGATTTATTTTGAATTTGCATGGAAATTTTTTTGTTTTGATTGAAAGAAAACAATTTATATGTGGTGTAGCGACAAAATGTATTAGCGGGCAAAACGATGATTGAAACGAGAGATTTCCGGGCCGATAGGAAAGTGTTAATGTGTGTTGAGGAGAAGAGTCTTATCCAAGGTGCGAACGTGGTCTTCGACAGGTGACAATGCCGGGGTACTGGCTCTCAGGGAAGCACAATAACCACGTTTCAACTCTGAACGATGTATCTAACTCTAACCTAACCGATCACAGCCCCCAAACAAACGCATATCACAGAAAGAATAATTCTTGTTCGACAGAACCGAATCCCTAGCGTTGCGTCGTGCGGACCTATGTCGGTATTTTTAAGATTTATCCGGATCAACCGTTGATTTTTCCTCTCTTTTACGAATATTATTCGACTCGAAACGCTCTCGTATCCAAATAAATACTCCGCGCGAGCCGATAAGGGATATCATTTTCAGTATAGCGCTTTGCTTGTGTGTACAAAATTTCTCGAAACGCGACAAACACACACACACGACCATTTTCAGATAAATCTCGAACGAAAAATGAACAAACCAGAGAACCGAAACACACAAGGTAACGAGAAGAAAAATTGTACAATTCTTTCGGAAAGATATACATACATATATCGAAACTCTTTTTATATCTTATGTCGCACAAGAGCTTGACGGATCCACGTGTAGCACGACCTTTGCCGATAAATGCAACAGCCGCCGGTTGACGATGGCCTTTGGCCGCTTACTTCGATTTTCTTTTTCTCCTTGTTCGATTGTCGATCATTTTGTAATTCCGAGACTTCGTCGACAGAAGCCGATCGCTTTTCACCACACACGACGCTTCTTCAATGGCACAATATAAACTCTCTTGAAACGAAACGGAAAAAAATGAAAAAAGTAAAAACTCTCTCGACTTTGCTGGACTTGCAAATCTTCACCTTCGAGATCATTCGTAGGCTATAAAACGATAAGTCGATGTGGATTTTGTAATATTTACGTGGCTACAGTTGAGCGGGCAGTCTTAACGATATCATCGATAACCGACGACACGATCCACGATCCACGGAGAGCATCAGAGGATCGACGAGGGAAGATTCTCGATCGCGAGTCTCCTCTCTTGGACAACATTTGTGCGATTGCGATCCGAAAACCATTGACGAAACGACAAAACGGAAATTCGACATCGTCCACATTACGCGAAATTCACAGAAACAATCCCGGTATTTTCGTATTAACAATCGGAACGTTTTGGAACTTTTTGGAAACCTTTAAACTTCGTATTAATCGTCCATATCCTTCCGTGTCTAAACTGAAAATAAATCCAACGATGGGAACAGTTCATTCAACAACAGTTTCATTCATTCTTCAACTCATTTCGATGATTCAGAAAAAGATTTGCCATTTCATTTGACAATGATGAGTGACGTGTTTCAGGAGGGTAACAGGAACAATTCTCATTAATACGAAAATACTAAATAAAGATATCAACAAGGAAAGTATGAAATTCTTTTTTGAGTCGTTGTACACAACCTACAATTATTCCCCCTTCTTTCTTAAGGAAACAGATTCTCTATTTCTAACTCCACCATTATGTGCCATGATATGGCTGCCGATTGCCATACGTGTTTGCCACCCCTCGAGAAACGCAAACGAGCCATTCCGCGCTGAACGAATCACTTTTTCGAGGATCTCGAGAATCTCGAGGAATTTGAGGAAATTCGACAGTGACATGGTCCATGCAAACTTAGGGGAGGTTTATTCTAGCCATATTTTTTCGACTCAATCAGCTGTTTCAGCCGCAAATTGCGAAATAAACTTGATTCGACCACGTCGAGAGCCTCTGCGAGTAAAATCCTGGAAATAAGAGTGAATTTTGGGGATAAATGGATTCCAACGTTTCGCATGGACCGAGTCAAAGTTCAATGTCCCCAGAATATTCAAGATCTCGAAAGTCCGCAAAGTGATCCGCTAACGTGGAATGACTCGGACATATTGTTATCACTGCCCTCTAAACTCTCTATCTGCATATCCTTCGATGTACTGACGACTAATGTTTATACTAAACTAGTTAACTTCTAATAAGATATCTTACCGATGCAAAATGTTACTCTAATTAAACTTAAACGCATTAAACCTTGAAGCTAAGTGTGTCACGGGTAGGATCATACCTAAGCATAACTATTAATGCGTAGTGCGCGGTAAACCGAAGAAGAGAACGTAAACGAGGAACATGATGAGAGAAAGTGGCTGACGGCGGTATGAGAGAATGGCTGCGAGAATGAGTGGTCGTGTTATTTATAAGTGTATGCGGAATAAAAATGGTAATAAATGAGAGACAGAGAATGGAAAGAAGAAGAGGAGAACAGAGGAGAACAGCGAGAGACCGTGTGTGCGACGAGCATTGTGAACCGGAAAGTCGTTAGATGGTAGGCAGACACGAAAACAGAAAAGGATAAAAAAATAAGCTCACACAACTGTATCTAGAGTCGCTATAGCTAGATGGAATTATATTTTACATTGTACAGTCTATACGTATGGATGCACTATATGAACCTAGATAGTGAAAAATACGTTCGCGAAACGACGAACACGCAAACGCGAGAAACACTGACAACGTTGGCCGATGGTCGATGAATATTTGCAGAAACCCTAGGATCGACGGCGATCGCAAATATTTTTCTTGTTTAACACGCTGATTCACGCGCACGTGCGTGTAAAGTAGAATTCGAACATGCGAAAGTCGTTGCGATCCTATTCGAACAGGAACGTATACTTATACGACACAGATTTGGGCAATATTTAATGCAATGAACGATTACAATTGACATGTTTCATTAGAAATTGCAATTAACGATGAAATTTTTCATGTAACCGATGCTGGTGTAATCAAGTAGGTATTTGGAATATTAATTATTGGAATTTAAATATTAATCAAGATAATGCATTTTATAAAAATAATTAAATTAAAAATAATACAAAACATTCAATTTCTTTTGGTTCACACCATAGTCGCATTCATGCCGATTAATATACTTCTCCATTTTTCTTGTGGTAACAGTCAAAACATACTCTATAAATATATACAACTCCCGTAGTTTTGATTATTTTTACTTGAGAAAAATAACTTATGTATTCCAAATATCCATAAATACGTGTGCAAAATCTTAATGCTAAAGGTTCCATAGTTCTTCTGAAAAAAATTCGTAAAGATTGACGTGAAAACCGCCTCAAAAGCACACCATCTTCAGTCGATCGCCGATTTTTCGGTTTAATTATCTTTAACACACGTTTGACAATTAATCTTACCAATGGATCGAATCAGTTGGCAATTGGCGATTGAAAGATGGTCGTTTATCAATGCCCATCTCTGTGCGTATGCAACAACATGTGCGTTCTCTCACGTTGAGAGAGGAGCGTCAGTAGGTTGGCGCAGCTCGAGTCAGCTGTTTCGTTTACGGAAAGTCGACGCGAATAATTAACGAGCGCAGTATAATTACGAGCATAGCGTACAATGGTGCATATAGATTTTTTACACGTCATGGCGACGCCTCTTGTGCCGTTCCGTTAGTATTTTCCGGTTCGTACCGCGCGGATCTACGACGCCGCACGATCCCACGCAGTCAGCAAACATTTTTCTTTTCATTTCGCGCAGCGACGAAAACGTATTTCACAGGACACGGGGTGAAATGCAGTGAAATGGGCGAGAGTAACAAGTGAATCGTACATTTAAGGGGCAAAAGAGAGAGAGAGAACGAAAGAACGCGAGAAAATGAGAGAATGTGTGTGCGAGAAAGAGAGAGAAAGACAGCTAGGGAAGACGAAGCACGACGAGGATACCTTTTACAACTTAAAAAATCAAAGCAACTCGCGCGCGCGCACGTGAGTGATTAATATACATAATACGGTGCGTGCACAGAGACGCATTACGAGAGATCTCTTGAAAACTCGGAGACATGTAAATACATAGAGATAATGCCATAACTACGAAATTATATGAATAAAGTATTGAAAATGTGAACCAGACTGTGTTGCTATCTTTTCTCGCCGATTCAAATAAAGGAGGGGTTTGTTCAGCCTTCACATAATCTATTGATTTACTGATAAAAGGAAGATACATACTTCGATCCCGGAACGGCGCTGTTGAACTTTTTGAATTTAAAGATAATCTACTGTGTGGCGTGTGGTTGGATATCATCTCGTTCTACATATATCTCGTTTTAAAGATTTTTCATCGAGAGCTGTATATATAAAGTATAAAAAAATAAATCTCGTTTCTCGACGTTACAGAATCGTGTGGTATTCCGTTACTTATCTACTTGAATAAAGTATAATTATACGTCGCCCGACAAAAGGTGAGTAGAAACTGTTTATTAGAATTCATAATATTTTTGTTTATGCAATTTTAAATCCACCTTAAGCTCGGTATTGTGGACAGAGGTTATGTTTACTATCGAACATAACCTATTTACTCAGGAAATATTAGATTAGTAAAATAAGACTGCGCTAATAAACATTCTCATAGTGACAGTTTTTAATAAAACGATCTATTACACAAATCGTCGATACAGTGAAAATATTTATTGTATATATATGTAGATTAATCGCACTCGCTGTCAATTTAGCTTGCTCCCAATTGAATCTTCAAGAATAAAACCTTTTTACGAAAGATAATATTATTTCGACCGTGTTGTGAACCGAGTATTTTGCATTACTTTACAAAAATGTGTCTATCCAAATTTTTAGCCATCTTTGCTATAATATATATCGAAAGAAATAAATTTGTTGAATAACTCCTCACAAATGCATCTTTACAATCTCGCTGATCATAAATAAAAAAATTAGAACTCATCATTTTGATGCGTTCCATAAATCTAGTGGTAAATTGTAATATCATTTAGCAAAATGCCGGACATCAAAGTCACTCCTTTAGGAGCTGGTCAGGATGTCGGTAGAAGCTGCATCCTTGTGACAATAGGTGGAAAAAATATTATGTTGGACTGCGGCATGCACATGGGCTTCAACGACGAAAGACGGTTTCCAGATTTCTCGTATATAGTCCCAGAAGGTTCGGCAACCAACTACATTGATTGCGTCATCATTTCACACTTTCATTTGGACCATTGCGGTGCTCTGCCATACTTCACAGAAATGGTAATGCGAATGAAATAAATTATGCCGACATATTGAATTCTGAAACATGCTCTTGCTTACAGGTAGGTTACACTGGTCCAATTTATATGACACACCCTACAAAGGCCATCGCACCTATATTACTCGAGGATATGAGGAAAGTTGCTGTAGAACGTAAAGGAGAGAGCAATTTTTTCACCTCGCAAATGATTAAAGATTGCATGAAGAAAGTAATCGCTGTTACGTTGCACCAGTCTGTCATGGTTGACCCGGAGTTAGAAATAAAAGCGTACTATGCAGGACACGTACTCGGTGCTGCAATGTTTTGGGTTCGTGTTGGCTCCCAATCGTTTGTATACACTGGGGATTACAACATGACTCCCGATAGACACTTAGGGGCTGCGTGGATAGATAAGTGCAGGCCAGATTTATTAATATCGGAATCAACGTATGCAACAACCATCAGAGATTCTAAAAGATGCAGGGAAAGAGACTTTTTAAAAAAGGTGTGCTCCGATCGTTAGTTACGTACACCGAGCACACATTAAATATTATATCTAACTTTATAAAATTGTTCTTATAGGTTCACGAATGTATAGACAGAGGTGGAAAAGTATTAATACCTGTATTTGCTCTTGGACGTGCTCAAGAGCTTTGTATATTGTTAGAAACCTATTGGGAAAGAATGAACTTAAAAGTTCCCGTGTACTTTGCTCTAGGATTAACAGAGAAGGCAAACAATTATTATAAGATGTTTATCACGTGGACTAATCAGAAGATTAAGAAAACATTCGTACAAAGGAACATGTTTGACTTCAAGCATATAAAACCATTTGACAAAGCCTACATTGATAATCCTGGCGCGATGGTAGTATTCGCTACTCCAGGTATGTTGCATGCTGGCTTGTCTTTACAAATTTTCAAAAAATGGGCCCCAAATGAAGCAAACATGGTGATTATGCCCGGCTTCTGCGTGCAAGGAACAATTGGCCACAAAGTTTTAAACGGTTCTAGAAGAATCGAGTTCGAAAATCGACAGATAGTCGAGATCAAAATGTCCGTGGAATACATGTCTTTTTCTGCACATGCTGATGCAAAAGGAATCATGCAGTTGATACAATATTGCGAGCCGAAGAACGTTATGCTGGTACACGGGGAATTTGCTAAAATGGAGTTCTTGAAAGAAAAGATTAAACAAGAGTTTGGAATTAATTGTTATAATCCTGCGAACGGAGAAACGTGGGTTGTAACAACCGTTTCTAAAGTTCCGGTTGACGCTTCTTTAGCGTTGTTGAAAGCAGAAGCGAAAAGGTATTCTGCGTTGCCACCGGACCCTAAACGACGAAGATTATTGCACAGTGTTTTAATGTTGCGCGAGGATGGAGCGTGCCTTGTAGACGCGGATGAGGTATGCATTGTATTTTATTTAAGACACACATCGAAGATTTTTTCATGTCGAATATTACTTTTTTATTGTAGGTAACAAAAGCAGCTGGCATAATGAAACATGTAGTACGATTTACGTCTACTGTGCAAGTAAGGGACCCCGGTCCAGCACATTCCACAACTTTGAAATTGTTACAGCCTTTGAAAGAACGATTATCAGGCTGGACAGTTCAGTTAACCGATGGATCGATATCCGTTGAATCCGTTTTAGTGAAAGTAGAAGGCGATGACGATGATCAAAAGAGCGTGTACGTTTCGTGGACAAATCAAGACGAAGATTTAGGTAGTTATATTTTAGGATTTTTGCAAACGATGTTGAATTAAATAAAACTACAATATTCGTATACATTAAGAATGTACATTTCAAGAAAATTTTTTGTAATCTGTGATACCACCGTAACGAATAAATTATTTTTTAAGAACAACAAGTGGATTATATTTCAACATTCTCATTTTTATAACTTTTACTCATATATTTCTTTCATTTATATTACAGTAACTACATAAACATACGAATACAAAAGTAAATTGCAGTCGCATTTTAACTTTTGGATCGCGAGTGAATTAAATATGAGTAAAAATATAAACACCAAAAAACGTTTCTATAATTATCTCCTCGTTTATTATATTGCCAAAGAAAACAAAAGTAATTGTATAAAAGATTTAAATATTAATGACCATAGTATTTGATTCTGAAGTAGTGATTAAATAAATTATAATTGATTGTACATATACAAGTTGTTGCTTGAGAACTCGCTTAATATTCAACGTCAAATAAAACAAACATTTCATTAACTATATTTCTATTCTTCTATATGTAAAGTACAAATAAGTACGGTGTGTAACTAAACATACGCGATTCTGTAAAATAAATGAAACAATTGTAATTTACGAAACAAATATTTAATATATTGTAAATAGAGTATTTTGAATTATCTAGTCGATAGTTCGTAATGCATGAATATCATAAAAATTATAATTCCTTTAAGAATAAACTAACATAAAATCTCTAATAAACGCTCTTTGAAATGCCCAATTATATTGTATATATATATATGTGTGTGTATATATATATATATATATGTATAATTCGCTCTATTTGATTTATTTTAATAGATCTGGACCTGTTCTTTCGTAATCCCCAAACAGACTTTACTATGTCTTTGCAGTAGATGTGCACGAGTAGTCTTCCATCATGATTTTGTAAACGCAATATAGTTCCCAGTAACTTTAAAAAATCCCTTTTAAAAGCCACCTACAAAAACATACTACACTGTTTCTTTAATACAGGTGAACACACGATCATGCTTTTTTATTGCACATAAATTCATCAACGATTTCAGCTTTGTATACAAATGCTTTAACAGTATGAAAATCATTTAAAAATCTGGTGTTTGCTACTCACGGGAGAAACGACTACACAAAAGTGTACATTCTCTCCGAATTCGATTGAGTATCGTGCGTTTCTTTTAATTGTACATATACTTTCTCTTCTCAATGATCCGATATATTAATGTTTCTTAAATAAAACACTATAAAGACGCTAAGAATAGTTATAAACATCTCAACATATTTCATAAAACAAAAAAGTAATATGTAAACAATAAAAATTGCCTTGCTGCAATTTACAATGCATGATTTTTTTATCATTCTTATTAAGGTATGCCTATCTGTGTTTATTTAGTTTCCATAGCCACAAGATAAACATCAGAATCAACATTTCTCACTTCGTTAACTACAAGATTTCATTATTTATATTTTTTTCCATATAATAAAATATGTTATTCTTTTTATAAGAAACGTTATTCATATTGTTATCATTATATTAGTCTTCTCAGTAGCAAAGTTTACCACTCATGTTTTATACAACATGGGAGCATATGCAATTACGATTGTATTTCCTTTCTGAATAACCCGCTTTCGCACTGTGTTAACCCAGTTTGTTCTTTGAAGTTATTTTTCCCTGGACCACCCTGAAAAATTCATTAACGATATTCATTATTGCGATCAACGTTATAAGGTGGAAGCTGCATAATTAAAAACAAACATTTTTTGACCCTTTTATGCTTGTTCCAACAAATTTATTTCTCTCAGTTTATTAATTTCATTTAATTAATTAATTTCATTAATGCAGTATAATATTTATTGAATTTTACAAGTAGCAAATTTATTTGAAATGCATTTGTTGGAAGAGAAAGTTTCATCTAATTTTTTGCATGCTGATTTGTATTGAATTAGCAAAAAATTCACTGTGAATTATAATCAATGAATAAATTAGCCCACAAAATGGGCTAAACACAAAAATGTAGAAGAAAAATTTATAAAATTGATAACTGAAAATGTCCCCCTCGATAAAATTGCGTTTGCACAAAACTAGATGCTTTCCGTAATATTTAAATACAACACATGCAATACATACGTCACTCAAACGTTTGTTTGCTAAAACGAAAATAACAAGTAACGTAAGTGGACACCTACATGTATAGAATAGTTTAAATACAGTATATTTTCATTGTATAAATGTCAAATGATCGAGTGTTTTATAAGTCTTTTATGAACATAGCAAAATCTAACCAATTCTGCAAATATTGCCATTTGGAATTTCACTTTCAACTGAAAAATTGTTAGCCACATAAATTTATAGAAACAATATGTATACGCATAGATACAATTCACATTTAAGTACGTAGTATTTTAGCAAATTGCAAAGAACTATGGTGTGTGATGTACACGTGAGCTGATTTTACTACAAAATTGATAAAACTATAGAACACATATATACATATATAAATTGATTAACATTTAATCCAACTACATGCCACTTGTAAATACAATTGATGTTAATGCTTGTATGAATACAGTTACAATAAAGAACATAGCAAGTAAGATGAATCTACCACAAAATATGGATACTACTTAAACAATATTGAGTAATACGACAACGAAATAATAACGTACAGACTCAGAGTTATTACAAAGAATTGTTATTATGCTACATTTATTTATCGAAAATTTATACAAGAACAAGAATTTTGCTTATTATAATATTTGCCAGTCCTTATATACTATAAAAACTAACAAATAATAATTCATAGTGTAAATTGTAAAAAATTAATTTAGAATATTTTGCATTTAGAAAATAGCTGATTCGTTCTTACTAGATAAAAATAAAATTCATTGTAATACTGAGCCCAAGTAACGAAAAAATAAACATATATCACATTTTAATAACTATTGTAGATATAAGTGAAGTGCGGCTATATGGTAATCGAGTCAATAATATGTTTTTCCCTCTTTCAGAACTTTGAAGTTTACCTTCCTCTTTTTCTTGTGCTTTTAATGCTGCTGGCTCATCAATGGAATCCAGCTAGCCTGAGTGTGTTGTTATCTGTCATGCGACAAGATTTCGAGGAGTATTTTGTAGAAAGGGGGCTGTTGTCAATTTTCTCGTTGAGAATGAACCAAATTGACAGACTTGGTTATCGAACTATTTGCGAACTCTGTATTCTTGAGAAGAGTATTTTCTAATGCAGCTATCAGAGTCTGTGCTGCTAGCGGTGGCTGCATTTCAGATATTATTATTATTTTATCTCTCTGTACGTCACAGCACGCAACGACAATTTGTCAAATTTGTACAGTCAAAGACGATAGAAAAATTTGTGAAATCGTCATTCGAGAAATGGTTTGAAAAACGCAAAATGATGAACGACAATTGGTATTGCTGATACATATGATCTTTTGATAAAAACTTTATGTTCTTATACATTATTGAAACAATTCACATATTTTACTTAGTGTATTTCAAAATAATATATGTTCAATAAAAAATTTCTTCGTGCTTACAAAAGTGACAATTAAACAAATGATATTACATCGGTACGGAAACTGCAAGAAGGAGATTTTACTTACAATAAATAAATAGACGTGTTGCATTTCGAATTGTTACTTTTCCAAACACGAAGCCATGTATAAAATACCTATAAAATGGCAATATTAGTTGTTAATAAATAACATCAGAAACTAATTCCTGTGTAAATACATGAGTAGAAATTTATGGAAATCTTCTAATCGTATCAAATAAACAGATATCGTTTGAATGTGGCATTAGCGAAACAACCCGCATCCACATCGATCATGGCAATACGATGACATTAAATGCAAAAATAAAGCAAAGCATAGAAACAATTATACCACATCCAGATCTGCATTTATTAGAAAAACTGACAAATATTATAAACAGACATGGAATTTCAAAGTAAAGATCATTTGAACTTTTCTGCTGCTAATATTGACAAAGTAAAGTTTAACTGTATTTAATACTGTTATTATGCATTCCCCATTAATTCACTAATTTGATTATATTAACACACATGTAACAAACATAATGAATTTCTAATAGATATTACTTCGTAAAAGAAATTTAATTCATTTCTCAATTCAGATCTAAATACATTCTAAATTTCAATTAGAAGTTTAATTGGCTTTCACGAAATAATATCTACCCCGACGGCACACCGGCTCGGTTTCAGCCTGGCCCCTGTGCACAAAAGGGCGCGTTTTCCGCCTGCCGAGGGCTCGAGCCCAGGGCCTGCCGGCCGGGCTAGGATTCAGCCGATTTGCAAGATTGCAAGGGTGCGGGATTCGCGTTCTCATTGCGTGATAATACAAACACGGGTTTTTTCAGTAGTCAAAAACGCCAAATAAAGGTCAATCTAGGCAGCAATCGCCCTCAAAGGTCTTATTTATTAACTTATTATACTTTTGTCGGTAACAAGGGAGACTGCTACGCATTTGCAAAGTACTGCCACATTGATGCGACCCGCCCTGTGTCGCGCATGCGCGAGAAAAGTTGGGCCCAATCGAAGCACTGATTGGCCACATTAGTGTGATACCGTGCTGCCCTCTCAAAAACAGGCTGAATCCCAGCCCGGCCGTCAGGCTCTGGGCTCGAGCCCCCGGCAGGTGAAAATCGCGCCCTTTTGTGCACAGGGGCCAGGCTAAATCGTCCTGATTTGGTCTCAACGCTGAGCCAAGCATTGCGTTAGCCCGTAACGTGTCGGGCTGGGGCTCGGCTAGCTGGGTCCGGCGGTGGGCTCGGGCAGACTGTGCTGTCGGGGTATGTATGCGGTTGTTATCATACAATTGATTGCGTACAGTGAAATTATGGTGAAATACAGATTTCTTTTGTTAGTCATTATTCATGAAAATTGATTATGATTATCGTATTTTGTTAATGTTTTGCAGCATTGCCGTAGATTCTTATAATTTCGAATTATAGCTCTAATGTTTCTCATTACAGCTATAATAGAAACTTTATAGACTTTTATAGAAAAGGCACTGGATAAAAATCAATTAGGACACTTATAAAACGTTCGAAGGCAATGTATACTAACCTCGGAATTAGAACACTCGGATGACGGTGGTCCATTCGACATTTACTGTTCGGAACTGGCGCAATCTCCACTACCTGCAGTCTAGAACGGAAGTATAATACATTAATAATATTTCTTCGTTTTTTTAATTTTTCAATAGTACACGAATATTCTTTATACCTTCAGTTGTATCACTTCCTCTTGAAGTTGTGCAACCAAAGAACGTAACTTAGTTACTTCCGCATCTAGCGTTGCCCTTTTATGACATTCTGATTGCAGTTCTACCGATAAACGTTCTTTCTCCTACAATCAGAACAATTTAAAATAACAGTTTTAATTTATTTCACATTCTCTTATAAAATAATTTCATTTAAAAAATTATTTACCTCCTGCAGCTTTTCTAACGCTACTAAATCGCGAGTATTTCCTCCACTCAAAATTGATTGTGGTGTAGATCTAAGAGCCAATAAGTCGGCATTGGCTTGTTCTTTACGAGATTCAGCATCTTTTAACCTGGCCTCCCATTCTTTTACCTTCTCTAGTAACTGCAAAAACATAAACTGATTTATGAAGTATCTATAAAACGTATTATCTTAGTTAACACTATGTTTACGAAACCCGTCAAAATCCCGACGGGTTATAATATTTTGAATTTACGATTATTGAGATTGTAAAGAAATTGCTAAAACATTGGATAGATAAAATAGTCTTCAGCGCTCCGTAAAAATAGTGTTAATTTAAACGTAAAAGATCATGTACCTCAATCCTAAGATCAGCAATCTCGGATTCTTTTTGTCGAAGTTGAGATTCCCACCTTGATTCTTCCGACTCTACGTGACTTTGGAGCTTATTTAGCATGCCTTCCTGCAAGCGAAAGAAATAATGCCAAACACAAGTCTGTAATCGACGGAACAGCACTACAATTGCACATTGTATATTGTACTTACAGTGGCTACGATAATTTCCTTGTAATGCGTAACCATATCCTGCAAGCTTTTATTTTGCTTCTCCAAATCTGAATGAGTATTATTGTCCACGTTTTTATTCTTCAATTCACCCAACACCGAGTGTACTTTTTCTTCGAAAACTCTGAGCCATTGATCGTGCGACTTTTCGGATACTTTTATTTCCGGGAATATCCTCATCAAGAAAGCTTTTGTTAATTCTTCTTGCTCAAGTTTCAATTTTTGTCCAGCCACCTGATAATAAACAAACCATGAATATTTTCTTACACTTCGTTAAATATATTAACACTAGGTTTACAGAACCCGTCGAAACGATCCATGAGGAATTATCCAACAAATTTATTTCCTTGAGCATATATATTATAAAAGAAATGGGGCTAAGAATTTCGATAGACACATTCTTGTTATTTTTGTAACGCAAATATAAAATAACCACTTTCAGTGCTCCATAAACCTAGTTGTAAATATATCAATTTCGGTACATAAATTTCTAATGTCGTTTCAAGATTATCATCTGTTGAGTTTAGTGCAAGTATTGTCGATCACAAAAACGGGGAAGGGATTGAAACGAATTTGGAAGGAACGGACTAAACTAGATAAAATGGGGACTTACATCAAAGTTTTGTATTTTGGATTTAACACGCGACTCGGCAGCAGAAAGAGCATTCATCACTTTCCAGTTTTTCTCACGCAACTCCTGCTTCAATCGTGAAAAAATTGTCAGTATATTATAGCTCGATAGCTATTTCTTTACGTAAAAAAAGAGAGGAAATGCTTAGGTGCTAATATTTTAGACTTAAAATATAAAAATAGGTTGGCAAAGTGATGGAAGCGATTACAGTTAATTTGAATTATATAGGTACATGTGTGTGTGGACAGATCGTTCTCACTGATTATGAATCCCTTAAGTGTCGATTCTTTTTACGGATACATCGTCACTTACATTATTCTTGGTTCTTTGAGCTTCCAAATTATCATTCAAACGGGCAACACGATTACGTTGATGGTTCACGTCACTTTGTAACACGTCGATTTGCGCATTCGATTGAGAGAGTTCCGCTTCCTTATTCGTTAATTCTGTCTTTAAGGCATTCAGTTGACTCTCCTTTTGGGCCAACCTTACGAAAAACCCTCGTTAAAAACATACTGCAAACAAGAAACTATAAACTTTACGATTGTATACATACAGATTAGTATGATCTGCAAGCTGTGCGTTCTTTTGAACATTATCATCGATTCCATTTTCCTTGTCTTCTGTAACCGGTCGCTCAGTGGCCGCTGTTAATTTCGTCGACAATGATTCATTCTCCTCTTGCAATTGTTTCAGTTGTTTTTGCAGGTCCGTGACATTCACCAACTAAAAAATATATAACGTTTATATTCTCGTCAGATAAATGCAATGAAAATTTCTATCTGCGTTATAAGAACAGTACCTGCATAGAAAGTCTATCATTCTCCTCTTGTAATCGTGTAATCTGCAACTGCGTGTCACTGAATTTATTCTCGCTGCTCTGCAACCGATTCAATTCAACCTTCAACATTTTCATTTCATTCGCCGTGTCATTCGCAGGCGCGAGCTCTGCGCGTGCATTTTCTAATTCGGCTTGCTTCTGTTTCAGATCCTCCTTCAACGTCTGTATTTCAGTCTGACAGCACGACAGACTTTTCGCCGTGTACTCATATTCACTTTCCACGGTGTTCAATTTCGTCTGTTCGACTTCTAATCGCAGCTCCAGATCTGCTACATACTCCGCGTAATGTTTCAACTCGCCTCGCAAATTGCTAAGCTCGTCTTGCGATTCCTTCGCTTCCTCTTCCTTATTCGCGAGCGCTATTTTAAGAGCTGTAATCTCGGCTGCTTCCGATTTTGCTTCATTCATGGAGACTGACAATTCTGACTTTAGCTTGACCAGTTCGGCTTGGGCTTTATTTAATTCAGCTTTCAACGCGGAACCATCGTTCGCCTCTGTCTTTGCGGCATTCAATTCTGATTGGAGCGAGTTCACCTGTTTCTGGAGCTCTTGCTCGTGACGATGCGCGCTTTTTAGTCTGTGATCCAACTCGGTTTGAGCGCAGTGAGCCTCCTGTATAAATAAATATATTTTAGTCGATCGACTTGATCCTTCAATGACAGAAACAAGTGGGCCATTACGTGCGACATCGCACTTTCCGAAGTACTGCCTCGGATTTTCTTCAAAATTCGATAGGTCGTAGTATTTAATGATATACATGTGAATGAACGTATCTGAAAGGATTTCACGTGAAACGACCAAAATGCTATAATTTCCCTTACCTCAAGTTGTCTAGCGACATCTTTGAAATGTTGCAGCTGTCCTTCCGAGTGCATCAACTGGCCTTGCATCAGCCCTAATTGCTGTCGTAACATGTCTATCTCGGCCGTGCTGCTCTCGCAGGTCACTTGCAATTCACTTTGCAATTCCTGTACTTCGACGTGCTTCTGGGCTATCTGTGTTTTCAACGCATTCTCATTTTCACGCATCTGCGCGAACTGAACCTCCATTTGCTTCCTCTGCGTTATCAGTTCCTGCTGCAGATGTCCTTGTGTCTGTCCCTGGTCTTCTTGCATCTTATGAATTATCGCAGCGTTGTCGTTCACTTTAGTTTGCAGTTGCTCGATCTGTCGAGTGAACCCTTGCTTTTCAGCAGCATGGCTTTCCAGGATGTGCTGCATACGCGTATGCAACGTTTGAGTCTCCGTCACCTTGGCGTTCAGCGCTTCCTCCAGTTGTCTCACGCTAGCTGACAATCTAGACCTCTCTGAATTCAGCTCAGTTCGCAATTCTTTTAGCTTATTTTGGAAAGCAATATTAGCTTCGTGTTCGTCGGCAAGAGCCTTCTCCTTTTCGGCTAATTGCTTCTTCAATTTAATAACAGGATCCGCGCGACCTTCTGTCCACTCCGAATGCTCAGATGGGTTGTCCAGCTGTTTATTCAGAAGTTGATCGATTAGAATTTGAATTTCGGAACGGCTGAGTTCAGCTTTCTGGACCAGAGGCATCAAGAGAGATACATTAACAGCATCTTTGTCTCCTCCTAAGATATAAAGACACGTTTAAGTTATTCATAACAATATTCATATTACCATAGTTAATAAGATTGTCTATTATTTTACTACCATATATTTTATTGTCAATTCAATTGTAACGCCATTATAACAATTATTAGTAGACTGCAGATCTTTAAAATCAAAATTGTCTGCACCAATTATTAATAGAAGCTAAATAAAAAGTTCTTCCTTTCTTTAAGAATTTCAAGAGGTTGCAAATAGTGCGTCGAGGCTCCTAAATTCTCGTAATGTTTTTCTTGTTCTAATTTGCACCATCTCATTTTTATCGTAAATGTAATGTAAATAAAAAACTATTATAAAAAAGTTATGTATTTGGTAGATAATGTACAAAGAGTGTCTAGCACTTGTCTTCATAAGGGAATAACCTTGACAGTATGGTCATTGACCTGTAAGGAGGGAAGGGGAACCGATCCTACCTCAGCCACATTCCATAGCACAACCAAAGAATCTGCTTTGCTGTACTTAAGGTACATTCTTTGCAAAACATGTTCGATTAATTTAAAAGAAAAGACTATCATAAACTATTGAAATATTTAAATTATCTGTATAATCAAACTTAATTAAATTTCTATTATTCTTATAACAAATACATACTTCTATGTAATAATTTAATATAAAACATGATTTTAGCTAACTTACCAATTTGAGCTAGGATATCATTCTTCTTCTTTGTCTTTTTAGATTCTTTATTCGGAGCTTGTGTAATTGGTGCAGATTCCTTGACCGCTTCTTTTGCATCTTTAACAGGCGTTTCTTTATGTTCCTTTGTTTCTTTCGGAACATCTTTGTTAACAGGTGGTTGGGCATTAGCATTTACAACTGCATCTTTTTTCTCTTCTTTCTTCTCCTCCTTCGCTTCCTTATTCTCATCCTTCTTTTTCACGGAATCTTTCACATTTTTCTTTGTCTTTGTTGGAGTTTCCTTGGGAGATTTATTTACAATCGCTTCAGACTGATTCAGTTGTTGCAAATTTTCCTTCTGTTTGGTAAACGAACATCGAAACATGCGTTTTTGTAACAAGTGTTGAAATTATACAGAGACACTTGTAATAAGTAGTTTTTAATAAAATTACATGTAAATATACAACACAAAACTAAACGAGAAATAAAATGGTAAGATACCTACATATAAAACTAAAAGTGTTAGAGAAAAGAAAATAAATTTGCAACCATAACGTACAAAATTGTTTACTCCCAATTACTTGAATGAATTAGAGCACCTACTACTAGTTTACAAAGATTTAGGACAGATTAAAAATTTGAAAAATCCCTTGGTTATTATTATATAAGCGTTAATACTACTTAATGTGGTTTCTGTATGTATTATAGAAGCAGCAGCCAATGAAAAATATGAGAAGCGAATGAAACGCGGATGAAGTAAAATATTCTACCAAAAGCAGTTCACTCACACTGTGACTCCGTATGAGTTCGAGGTCGTCCTTTGGATGAATGAGGTCAAAATGATTAGCCTCTGCCAAGGGGGGTTGTGAAGGACTTAATTCAGTCACAATAACCAACGGCTCATCTTTATTTACAAGAATTGGCTTTACCTTTTCAGACTTGCCTTTCTTCTTACTTCCTTTGCTACCCTCCTATGATTCCAATGTACATATCAAATGTTTCTCCCATGTATTACAATAGATAAAAACAAGCAAAAAGTATATAAAAAATATAGCCTTACATTATATTGAAATGGACATATAAAATCATTATCAACTAGAAGCAAGAATATAAAAATACTGTAAAACAAACAGTAAAAAGTAGAATTTTCTGTTTAATTTATATAGAAGTATAACTTATTTGCTTTTCACCTTAAAACTGTATTTATTTTGACGTAATGGCAAACATAAATACCTGGAATTGATAAATTCTTTTAGAATATAGAATATATTTCGTGTCTTGTACACACATAAACGATAAAGTAAAAGTCAGATACTATTATAAAGCATGGAACAGTTATTTATAGAGAATAATCTTGACATTCTAGAACTGTTTATCAAGAAGATAACATTTAAGTTAAACGATTGATAAAGTAGTGGGTTGTACCAAAAAAGAAAAAACCTGTTACTTTATTTAACTTATTTTATCGTTTCCAAGCTTTTACTTTTATTTTACTCAATGATCGGTATAACTTTATCTTGTTACTAAATTTATGAAATATTTATAGAGGTTACTTGTAAAATATGCAGTTTTTTACGTCATTAGAATTCTAATAACTAACTTAATATAAGAAATTTATTTTATTCATAGACTTACCAAGTGTGTGTCATAACTTCAAATATACCAAATACATTTACAAAAAATATTGAACAGTACAATTTAAATTATTATAATGTCATTGTATACACACAAAATATGAAAAGATATCAAAACTGACATTAGGTACAAGCAGCAAGTGAAGATCATCGAATAACAAATGTTTGCAAAAAATGTCCATTTAAATATAATATACACAAAATTGTTATAATGATCTTTACACAGATTTTACAAATTCAACAAGGGAAAACATTATTAATTAGAATCTTACATTGATATATTATAGGAGTGCCCAGTTACTACACATTGATTCATGTTTTTAAAGAACATACACACACAATAATTATAAATAAAAGTAAAATAGTGGTAACAAAAACAACGTTATATTATTTGAGTAAAGATCGACGGAAAAAAAAAACGGACACAAATATTATTGCATGCGGGGTAGCTACATTAGTTTACACAAAACCATTTATTAACTATGCGTAAGAAAATGATGTTATACGGTATTAAAGAAATATTATAATCAATCCTTTAAAAGTGTAATACCCGTAGAGAAATGTGATACTTCATGAACAGAAAGGCCTTAGGTGACACACAAGTATGACGTACAATATGTAAGAGTACTATGCTTCATGCATGAAATGTATGAAAAAATACAAGAATGAAAAAGCATGTAGGTGTATTTCAATTCTTATGTAGTTGCTATTAACATAAAAATACTTAACGTGCAATAAGCATCTGAAATATATGTAAAAAGAGTACTAACCACTTAATGTACCAATGACATAGTTCACTCAAAATTAAAGAATACAATATCACTTAAAGAAATCATGAAAATTAATACAGAAAATAATTTGAGCCATTTCTCTCTAATTCATCAGATCGATTGTCTTTATTTTTAATAATAAGCACATAAACAAAACTGCTTTCGCTTTTACTCTAATCCATACGAAATAATATATTATTCGAAATATAATTTCACATTAGCTTCTGAATATAATAAATTATTTTTTTGTGTAAATATATGCGTGCCGATTTTCTTAAAGCTTATCAAAGATAGAAAATATTCGTTATGAAAAAAAAAGAGTAGAATTTGATACTTCTGTTTATGATTAATTTCCGAGTATACAGTGTTTTGTATCTTCGATAACTTCTAAGATAATCGACTCGAATGCATTTAGGATGAACACACTACAGAAAAAGACTTAAGAAAATACCTTATGGAAAGTATTTGCATATGTTACGTGTCATAAGAAAATTATAAACGTAATATATATCTTACCCGCAGCAGTGGCTCTAGAGGCAATATCTGAGGGTTTTCCTCGAATTGTACATGTTCTGGTTTCTCCTCCTTATCATCTTTCTCCTCTTTCTCTTCTTTCTTCTCTTTTACTTTCTTTCCTGCCTTATTCTTATGCTTCTTTTCTTTACCCTTATCCTTTTTACCTAAAAGAATAAATTTAATAAGAAAATTTCTTTGTTAAATATAATCGAAGCATCTCTCAATAATATTGTTAAACAAAACGGTACTTAATAAAAGATCATCCGGCAGCTTTCTCTGTTCGGCTATCGCTTCTTCGTAAGACTTCTCTTTTATGCCAAACATTGATACTAAAACAATAACTGCCGCCGAAATGACAACTACTGCTACATATACCAATCCTGTCTGGACATCCATACTGCCAATGTCTATCTATAAAAGTAAAATATCAAGATATGTATTTTCATTGCCATATATTAGGTACAACTTCTTAACATATATAAAGGATGTTTTTCAAAGTTCTAGAAATTTTGTATACATCTAGGAATTCAATATACAAGTACAAGCAAGTCTCTATTTACAAGTTTACCATCGATTAAGAGTCCTGGTCATTTAGTCTGCTCCGATTGTTTGCGAGATATGTTTCTGCAAAGTTGTGAAAATTTTTCAGCGATAAAAGAAGAAATAAAAGAAACGTTCTAGTCTAGGAATAAATCGAGAACAGTTGAGAAAAGTACATACCTCTTACAGGAGATCACGTTGAATAATGTGGTATTAGAAGAGGTCTGAACAAGTAAAAAAAACAATTACAGGTAATTTCCAAGAACTTTGAAAACATCCCGAGTGTTTGAAAATCATATTAATTTATTGCTTAGATAAGCGAACGTACAGTTACATAAAACTTTTCACCTTTTAATATATTACGCGGTTCTTATCACAAACTTAGTCCGAATAGATTTGGAATAATTCCAATTTCTCGGATGAACTTTCTTTCGCAAAGAACACTATCGCCGAATACAATATTATTTCGGAATATTAATTTGTGCGCTTTAATTCACCGAAATAGATATTTATTAATTAATATCGCAGTATGGAGAGACATTATATTAACGCGAACGAATTTTGCACATTCCGCGAACTCGCGTATAATATCGCGGCATAGAATGAACTACAATAGGATAATTGAACAGGTGAAAGTTTCAGGAAAAAGCATTGTGAAAATGACATATGGATGACAATCGGATCATCGACACAATCACCGGAGATGAACCGAATTCCTCCACGTTAATATCGCATATAGGTAGAGCCGGCGAAACGGACTGCATTGAATTAACGTTCTATTAAATCAATGGGATTCGAGAGCCGTTTAAACTTACATAGACCAGCGAGAATATTCCCAGTGAGTTGGTTCCGCTAAGGAATGTAAAATGAACAACGTGCTGTGTTTGTCTACAGAGAATCGCGACGAGAATTCACGCACAACTATTTCTTCTCGAGAATTATGGCGGCCGGACGTACAGGCAAGTATACGTGTTCGAAGCCACGCCTATCAAAACTTGTGTTTTCTGATTGGTGGTGAATGTTGCCACGTATGCAAAACACTGGTATAAACAAGAATGAAATTCATCCACAGATTTTGTTAATTGTCGGTGACAATTAACCACGACGAATAATTGATAACCTAATTTAATTCATCGCCACTGACACGTTGCACGACACACACGAAACGGTCGATACGTTTGTGTGACACTATGTCACTTTTCTACGCTAAGCTCACGCTGACCAACTTAATAAAACATTCGGTTCGATCATTTTTCTATTTACCTGTATTCACCTGTATTTACCGCTGATTTACCGCACACTACGAAGACAACGTGGGTTGGTCTCGCGTTATATAGCTACAAACTACAATAGAAAAACCATCGAAATCGAAAACAATACTTATCCTTTATTTACGAAACGTGATAAGATCTATATATATTTATATGTTATGTGTGTGCGTGTGTACACACTGTTGTAATATATATACGTAATACTTTCATGGTATTATAAATAATGAAGTAAAAAGATGCAAATTTTTGTTCGTTCCTCATCTACAACTTGAGCAAGATATTTTTGTTAAATAAAATAAAAAAGATATTTGTATGTGTCTACAATTTTATTATTGTTCGTAATATTTTTTGTAACATGTAAAAAAATATGTCTTTATCCCCATATTTTCATAGCACTATACGATATATCGATTGTATTGCATTTTAATGAAAATCGAATTGGAATACTTATTCGCTATTATAGAAATAATATGAAAATTATAAATCTAATGCGTAACGTTAATTATATCATTAAACATCGTTTCAACAAATAGTTATTTAATGCTCTCTATTTATACAATCTTGATCAATTTTTATTATCATGTAAAACATTTTTAACAAACCGTATATTATGCGTTATATACTTCTAATACACGCTAATAATAAGAAGATAGTAAACGCACGATTGGCATGAAATGAATATCTAAAAATTCAATGAAATATGCCATATACTTTGTTGCTCTCGAAATTTGCGAAAGCATTGGCAGTATACCGAAATTATTGTACATAAATGATTTGTTCACATACGCAGTCGTTTTCTTGAGTCTACGATGCGAATATTATTGTTGTAGTGTCGATAAATCATATATTCGTCTTGCAAGATATTATTGATCATTCAAAAAACTTTACTCCAACAAGCATGAAAACGATGTCCTGCTGGAGATTTTTCCTTATTGTTATATTTAAAAAAAAAAACATTTCGGGATTACTTCAGGAATGTTCATGCAACAGCTCGAGCTTCGGGTAAAAAGCTCTCCCAAAATTTAATGATTTGATTTTGGTATAGCAACATGGATTCTAAATATTCTGTTAACTGCTCCTTAAAATCTTCTACTCTCCCCAACTCGAATCGTTCAACTTCTTTCTTAATCATTTTCGAGATATTATCAAATTCTTCTTGGCCTCTCTCAACTTTCGCTTCCCATTCAATAACCTCAGTAGCAGCTTGGCTTGTTTTGTCAGATCTACTGGATTGTTCTAGCCTTGCTTTCTGCTCCCGCTTTTTATTTAACACCATTTCAGCATGTTGCCAATTCTGGAAAACTTTTACTCGCTCGTGGAATACATCCTAAAATTAGCAACACAATATTAAGGTAATATGTACAACAAGATAACAGATAATTGTGATGCGAGTTGATTATCGACCTTTATCGCTCCAATCAGCGCAACATAGTCTCTTAACATTTCTCCAAATTGATAGAGATCGCTATTGCTTTGTGCTTTTCTAATCACTTCTATTTTCTCCAAAGTCTCGGCTAGCTGAGCTAATGCCCTTCCCAGAGATGCACCCGGTTCCCCATGACCAAGAACAGCAATAGATCTTGCTGTTGCACCTGTACACGTCGCTAACTCCCTTCTCTGATTATTTAAAGTGTCAACAGCGGAATGTAATGCTCGTAATTGTATATCGAGAGAATAAATTTGTGAAGTCTTCTCTTCGAACCACTGTAAAAAATAAATGAATCAAAAACTTGTCTCAATTCGTACATCTTCTCACATCATACGAGGGTAGATTTTCTTATTTTTACCTTATCAGTTTCATCCATTTTATATGTTATCTTGTTAACGGTTTCTCCGACTTTGTTAAATAGTCTCATCACTCCTTTGCCACTAAGCGCAGACGTGTTGGTAGCTTTAGGTAATTCCATATCTGTTTGTTTGAAAATATAAAATTTATTCGTAAAGATCTGTTAAAATAGTTATTGTATATTTTATTACTAGACTGCTGTAAAGATTATTACTGTATACCTGCTTCCAAAAATTCTCTAAAATCAGGATCAACGCTGAGCACTGGATGCGCTGCAGTTCTATTTAAGTATCTTTCAAGTGCTGCTCTGCGTTTTTCAATAAATTCTGTAGAGCTAGAATTCTGTTCTTGACTCTTATCACCTGACATTTTTATTTTAGTTGTTCCTAGTTGAATAAATAATTATAAATGTATACATAGAGCTCTACTATATGTATATGTAGAACGAGATTCGAGCGAATTTATATTCATACCGATAACACTTTTTTCTGGAGCAGGAGGAATTATTCTACCATTTCTAAGATATTTGTCTGTCAATTTGTCATGAAGGCCAAGGAAATCACTGAAGCGTCTAATGACACTGAAATTTCGCTTTCTAAATATCGGCATATTTGTTTTGGTTTCAACTTTGTAGGCTACATAAGCGCCCATGCCATCTCCAATTTTCTGAGGGGAAGTGACTGTAATTTTCAAGAACACATCGGACGAATCTGCTGCTACCTGTACATAAAAACAATATGATACTCCACATCTATTCGAATGATCCTAAACATCTAGTAATTTTATCAAGGGATGTGTACCTCGTCTACCGATTGGTTTTGGACAATGTTTGTTGGCAGAACATCAGCATTATCATTTATGGGGACATCATGGAGATCGCCTATGTCGCTACCCATTGGACCCAACGGTGGACTTAAGGGTCCTGGTACAGGACTCGACACAGATGAGAATGAATTCTCTTCAGGTGCATCTCGTAGCGTCAACTTTGGTAGTTCCGCAGGGATCGAGGAAATTCCATTGTAGGGAGACGAGTCTTCCAACTGGCTCTGATCCTATATGTAAATAACATTAAGTAACATAATAATATATCGACGAAGTACGATTACTTCTTTCTTTGATATAATTAGATAGCGGATTTGATGCACATTTATGACAAAAACGAGTAGGTATAATTTAAAACATTAAAGACATTAGACGAATTTGAAAATACGTTTATATTATTTTCAACCAAGAGAAAATAAATTTCTATGTCACTCCGGTTTGTTGCAGTTCAAGTGGAAAATTTTTATTTTGGGTGAAGATCCGCTGTTTATAGATATAATAAATGAATTTGTTTTAAATATGTTATTTTACTCGTTACATCTGAAAATTAAACTGTAGGTCGCAAGTGTTTACGATCGCAAAGGAGTAAAACAAAGTAAAACCAATTTTCATTTGAATTGACTGTTTCTGATGAATGAATAAGATATCTTCTAAATATATACTGATTATAAAAACAAATGAATCGAGGGAGTAGTTAGGTTGCAAAGTTTCCGTGCACATGTTACAAAATGTACCTGTACAGCCGACGCGAAAATATCTTCATCGTCGTCGTCTAAATCATCAACTTTCGCCTCGTTTGTGTCGAAGAGCGGCGGAGATTCTTTAATATCAGCCATCTTAACGATTCTGTCAATCTACCAAGAAACTCACTGGGATCGGCCCCCTAAATAATGAATGCCAACGTCAATCGTTATGTATATGGCTATCGTGTTTCTCACAGTATGTATTCGTGTATTCCCCGACAGCACAGTCTGCCCGAGCCCACCGCCGGACCCAGCTAGCCGAGCCCCAGCCCGACACGTTACGGGCTAACGCAATGCTTGGCTCAGCGTTGAGACCAAATCAGGACGATTTAGCCTGGCCCCTGTGCACAAAAGGGCGCGATTTTCACCTGCCGGGGGCTCGAGCCCAGAGCCTGACGGCCGGGCTGGGATTCAGCCTGTTTTTGAGAGGGCAGCACGGTATCACACTAATGTGGCCAATCAGTGCTTCGATTGGGCCCAACTTTTCTCGCGCATGCGCGACACAGGGCGGGTCGCATCAATGTGGCAGTACTTTGCAAATGCGTAGCAGTCTCCCTTGTTACCGACAAAAGTATAATAAGTTAATAAATAAGACCTTTGAGGGCGATTGCTGCCTAGATTGACCTTTATTTGGCGTTTTTGACTACTGAAAAAACCCGTGTTTGTATTATCACGCAATGAGAACGCGAATCCCGCACCCTTGCAATCTTGCAAATCGGCTGAATCCTAGCCCGGCCGGCAGGCCCTGGGCTCGAGCCCTCGGCAGGCGGAAAACGCGCCCTTTTGTGCACAGGGGCCAGGCTGAAACCGAGCCGGTGTGCCGTCGGGGTTAGTGCGTTACAACTTTTCAATTTAACTTCTATACACATTACGCGCGTCAACGTGGAATTCCCACATTAAAATTGTCAACTGTATGCTATTATTTATGATAACGAAAGATGACCAATGATAAACTCGCGGTTTATTAAACTCGGAAAATATAACTGCACCGTGTGTAAATATTTATGCACGAAATTTTATTTTATTTACGGTATATAAATTGTTTGTCTAGTAATCAATTCACAGCGGTATTTTTAACATATATACATATATACTACCTTTTATTTAGTTTAGAAGTATTATATTTTAGATACGATATTGTTCACATTATTGACTGATAACTTCGCTAAAAGTTTTGAATATCTAAAATAGATATTTTTTAATTTGATCAAAGTATGGATAATGGACAATATATAATGGATAATAATGGTCGGACTGTGCCAATAAGTTTCCCTATGAATTTCGCACTTCACACTATATATATAAGGAATCTTCTTTTATAGATAATTCTGTACACTTGGCACCGCTTGGCACGTACACACAATGTTGCTATCCCTAACTTGGATGATTTTTCATGAATTCAAATCTTTTTTTATTATCGAACGATTTTCCGTAGGATTGTAAAGCGAACAAAGTGGAATACTGGTGGAATACATAATCAATGTGAAAAATACGTACGATTTTCAGTTGATGGTCGAGGTTGGCAAAGATTACAAAGAATCGTAGAAAATTATAAACTATGAATTTAATGACCAGAGAAGAGATTAATATCAGACGACTGTTAACGAGATGCGAATTAATAGCGAAAGATGATCCTCATAAAGATTGGAAACTGGAAAAGGTTGACCAATTTGTTAAACATATGTTTGTACTGCTATAAATGTCATCTGAAAGCGGTACAACTTCTTTAATAATATTTCTTAATATTTTCAGTATATCCTTGCTTTAGATGACATGGTCAAACAATTACAAACATTGCCAAGGTATATTATTATTAATAATGATACAAATTTTTTAACGAACAAATAAAAATTTAATCAGAAGTAACTGTTATAGTTGGAAATGTAGTACATAATTATTTAAGATATTTATTTTGTTTTAGTAAACCAAGTAAAGATGTTATGATGGATTATAATAAACGAATAGACTTTCTGAAAGGGCTTGTGAACACAGCGAAACTAACTAATCCTGTGGATAGAGTTGCAGCAGTACAAATGTTATCAAAAGGTTCTACAACGTTCAATGATTTATTAGGTTCGAATATAACAACACAGATTCATCAAAAAACTACAGCAAAATATAATAGAGAATTACGGGCAGAATTATTTCACAGCGACAAAGGTAACCGAATGATTTGACAATAAATAAGTCACAAAATAAATATCCATAGTACCATTACATTTATCTAGGGTCATTGGAGGATGGTGTGAGGCAAAGATTTACTAGCGCAAACATGCAAGATGAAGATTTAGATGCGCTGTTAAAGTACAATAGAAATATACAAGAGAAGATTGCAGAGAATATGCTGTCAATGACCAGTAGCATGAAAGAACACGCACTGGCAGCAAATGCTATTATAAAGAAAGACATAGGATTGCTTGAAAGGTCCGACAAGTTAACAGATGTCAATACAAACAAATTAAATACGCAATCTTTGAAATTAAAAGAGCATACTACATCATATTGGAGATGTTGGATGTGGGTGATGATAGCATTTGTGTTAGTTGTCTTCTTTAGTAAGTTTCAACTAAAATATCGTGACTTTTTCATATTTATCAATGTTTATGTATTATAGATCATCCCATAAATAATGTCGTGTACGAAAATTATTATTTTATTTGCTTAGAATATTTTAGTATTTATCTAATATTTTATTTTTCAGATATGGTATTATTTATGAAGGTTGCGAGAAAGAGAGTTTAAACAATAAATCTGCGGTTGTATATATTTTCGAAAATTGTAACATATATATAATGTAAATCGGATATTGATGGTGCACAACTGTGAACTGTGAACAGCGTTCACGTTTCACATGGAATCATTACTATTATCATTATTATTAACACAAACATGTCTACCATGACGGGTATGCCTGTACAAACACCTGCTCCACCCAAAACCACTTGGAGACCTGGTAAATAATAAGAAACACAAATCACAATTTTAGTTGGATCTGTGATTATTATAATTGCTTGGTACACAATAATTATGTGCTACATGTATACTAAAACATATGTGTCTTTGTTTATTTATCTCTTCCTGTCAATAAAATGTCTAAGTAAAAAGAAAAAATGGGCTTGGATTGAATTACTCACATTAATAAAACATTTAAACATGAATTATATCTGAGCATGAAAATTTTGGTTATTGTTGTGTACACTAATTATTTATTGGAACTAATAGTTAGCGACTGTCATCGCTATGCTTATTCTGTCTTCATTTCTTATTTACTCGGTTAGTAATATTCTCAAGAATTTCTTTTCTACATTTAATTTGTTAACTTTTTTCAAGGTAAGGTCAAAGTCATGCGAGCATTGTATAAATACACAGCACAAAATGTAAGCATGCGTATTGGTTGTTTGTGTAATCACTTTTTAAATATATGTATTAATTACATTGATATATTCTTATTTTTTCTTTTTTCTTTTAGACAGATGAACTGTCTTTCGATGAAGGTGATCTTCTTTATGTTTACGACAAAGACGTAGAACCCAATTGGTGGAGGGCAAAGTGTGGGAATCGAGAGGGACTTGTACCAGCTAACTATGGTTGGTTCAAAATTAGATTTATTGTTTCATTGTGTTGCATTTTATATAAGCCAATAAACTGAGGAAGGAAATTTATGCACAGTTGAAGAACAAACGGAAGAAATTGAATTACCATTGCACGATGCTGCGAGACGTGGGAATCTTTTATTATTAAAAGAATATATTAAACAAGGAGTTTCTGCAACAGCTTTAGACACAGTGGGGAATACCTCACTATACTGGGCTGCTCGTGCTGGTCATGTAGATTGTGTAAAAGAACTCTTAAGCTTGCCAAATCCCATAGTCGATGCTCAAGTAAGTAAATAATAATAGTGTGCAATTGTCTTCTTTAATTATATATTATATGTATATTTTAATTATAGAATAAAATGGGTGAAACTCCATTGCATGCAGCAGCAAGTCGTGGACATACAGATATAGTGAATTTGTTATTGCAATATGGTGCAGACCCAACAATAAAAAATAACGATGGCCTAGTTGCCGAAGAACTATCTTCCAATATTTCAATTAAAAATATGATACAACTCAGTCGACAGCACTATGATAAAACATATGGATACACAGAGGATGATTACAACGACGACAGTGATTAAGAAAGCAGATCTTCTATTTGCAATTCATTAATTGTGATTACTATGACCAATAATAGTATTTTCGTTATTATATATAATCATATATAGTGATAGAGTAATTAAGTTAATATTTAAACGGAGATTTTTATTGAAAATTATTTATAATTAATATTTAATAATTGTTATGTAATATGTACCGTTGTTACAACAGTCTCTGTACACATATAATTAAGCTTGAATAAACAATCAAAACAACAAGAAATATATATATACACTTTTATATTATTTAACAGTCATTGTTTGTTTATTTACATACGTAGAAATGCGCTTAAATTAGAGCTACGAATTTTTCAATTCAACGAAGATTTATTATTAGATGATGAAAAAATATTAAAAAATGTTTAATACTGTTTACATACACATGAATATTAAACTTATTATCTTTATCTTTACTTATACATGTCTGTAATAATTAAATTAGTAAATAGGAGTTTTATTCAATTACGGTTTTTTTTTTAAATTGAAGAAACCATTCAATTATTTTATATTTTGAGTGATACAACAAAAAATAAGAATTACGTTTCAGAAATGAATCTGAATGACGAAAGTGTACCATTCTTTTAAGGACACTGTTCGGAATTCATCGAGTATATCGAGACTAACTCGTTTCGTTCATATCTTTTTGCTAAACCATCTGTTGAAATCCAGTCTCAATAATAATTGTGCTAAGTGTTCTCCGCTAGGTTGTGCACGGACTCTATTTAATGTTTTCGTTAGCCAACTCATTAAACTTTCAAGAGTGTCGGACAACGTTTTGAGTTCTTCCTTCTCTGTTAAAAGTAAATTGCCTACTTCCCACATCGATGCTTGCAAGATAAAATCGTCGCAAAGTCGCAGTAAAAGTTTTATCAATTTATTTACCTGTTAAAAAATATTTAATTAACTCACGAATCATGTGATTATTCATATATTTATTCAATATACCGATTGGAATATAACATACAGGATTTTTTCGTTCCGTTGTACTTCCCAGCAAAAATGTTTGAGACATAACGTTCGCTAGAAAAATAGTGTGTGCTTTTTGCACGTCTTCAAAATTCCGAGTATTTTTCATATTCGCTTCCATTATAGTGTATTGACTTTCTAATACGTCCACTTGCAGATAGTATTGTAAATTATCAATAATAAATATTAAATTATTTCTTAGTTGTATTACACCTATATCACTGGAAAAAATATTAGAAATTATCATATACCCACGTGGTACACATGTATAAGAAACAGTGGCGCACCCAGGGGGGGAGCCAGGGGGCCAAGTCCCCCACCAAGAAAAAAATGTTCAGCTTCCAAAATTAAAATCGCGGAATAGCCCTGGGTACCGATGATAGATATTTTGGCTTAAAAAAAAGGTCATCACGCAAAACCTAGGGCTGGGTTCAACTCGGCCCCCCCCCCAAGATTACATCCTGGGTGCGCCACTGATAAGAAATATTATAATTATATCTTACATGTTCTTATTATACATGTGTTCACTCCATAGATTCCACAGATCAATTTGAGTTTTCTTAACTCTTAATAAAAATCGAAATAATGTATTATAATCGACTAAAGCAGATGGACTAAATAATAAGTGTAATGGCCATATGACTTTGTACTTTAAAATGATCATCCCCCATCCGCGCCTTTCTATATTTAACAAAAAAAAAGTTATTTTTATTAATAATCGTGGATTGAAGTCCCGTAAGCCTAGTGTGTTAAAAAGAAGAAAAAAAGACCCTTCATAAAGTGAAACTGTACCAATGGGATCTTCTCGTTCTCTGTCTGTAATTTCTGCGCCGTCTGTTTCAGTTTCATCGCTATCTTCCAGTGGAACTGGTACTAAAAAATTGAAACTCTCCATAGCACTTTCATCGTTCAAGTGCATTTTTCTTAATGCAATTTGAAAAGCTAGATTGATATCTCTGGATGTATGATTCGTCGGCGATTTGTTCAGTATATGAGCAGTGAGTCTAACAAATTCGAGAAACAAATCACCCCGACCCATAAGGAAGAAGTCTTTTACTAATTTAAGCTGTTGTACTAGTTGAGATTCCTCGACGGCAACTCGCCATAATAATTCAGTTACGCAACGTTTCAATTCGTCGATTGTACGTTCAAATTCGACAATATTAAAAGTTGGGTTTTTCTGAAGATTTTGAATTTTAAGAAAATACTCGTATTCTTTATCTCCCCATATAGAAAATTCGGTCTGATCGTCTACTGCAAAGTCTGTAAGCAATAAAGAAAATTTTAGTATTCTTTTTTATTTTTTTTTATTTTGCATATTTGCAAACAGAGAATTTTAGATGAGCAACTTACCTTTCTTTTGCCTTGGATCATTCCCAAACATTATAATAGTTTGCCCTATAGTCAAAATCTTAGTTGCTAATGATGGCCTAATGTAAGCAGGTAACATGTCCACTTGAACATCATAATCCCACATATCCGAGTTTAATTTTACATTTTTCGTATCAGCATTGTTCTTATTATCTGCCAATATCAAGCTGTTTTGTCCATCTGATATCTTTTGGATGAAAAACTCATTGTGCGTGTCCTCCAAATTACCATACAAAAGCCAGCTTGTTAATTGTTTGTAGAAAACTATATGTATACTAAGGGATACCCTAAATAACAACAAACCAATGAACGAACAGGTTATTAGAATACCAATAACAGAGATCACTCACTTTTCCAAAGCCTTCTTTACTTCAGGAATACCAGTATGCATATTTTGATGCAAACATTGTAACAATTTACAACCATGAATCTTTTGTGTATTAATCTAGAATAATGAGGTAAATCAAAGTATGTGTTTATTACTTTCTTAATCGTTATTACAGCACAATATAATATACATGTATATATATATATATATTTGAACAGACTCACTTCTCTTATAATAGAATTCAGAACAGAAAATAAACCTGTATACTTCTGGACACGACAGAGAATTAACGATAACGGCGTATAACTGTCATGAAGAACAATGCTCTCTAAATCAACAATTTCTTCACGGAATGGTTCTAAAGATTGATCCATTCCTTCACAGAGAGCTTGTAAATATAAACCTTGAGGTAAATTTTGCAATTCTATAAAATAATTACAGTTACCGAGAGAGAGAAAGAGAGATAGAGAGAGAGAATTTTAAATATAAAACTTAATAAATTCTGACCGATAAGAAAAAGAATATTATGTACCTTCATTGGATTTTGTAATATTGAATGTTGTATACTCTTGAACAAAGTTTCTAATAACATTGCACTCCTCAACTATGTCCAATATTCTTGTAAGTAATGCACGTTCCCCAGGATGTAAATATTTTTCAAGATCTACAGTCTAGAAGCGAAAAAAGAAAAATATTAATGTTTAGCTTCAATTAATGTTTAGACGAATTATTTTAACCTTACATTCGTCTCCAATAGATGTGAAACATTTGTCGAACACCCCCACAATGACAGCAATACTTCGTGCAACATTTTCTTTTTTTTTTTGTTGTCTTGTATTTCTGTTAAAAGATTTATTACTCCTTTCGATCGAATTAAATTGCAGGTAAACAAAACAACGAAAACACCGATAGCCCATTCAAGTAGCCTGTAATCATTCAATGGTTCAAGTTCATTCTTAACATGACAGGAAAAGAGAAACATTTCGAAATGCGTACTATTTTTCCTGTCCATTTTCTGATTACTCTTGAGTAGTTCATTACGAACTATTTGACAATAGAGATATATTTTCTTGACATTAGCTCTTATTTACTTGAACAGAGAGGAAACGAGATTACCGGAATTTCGGGCCTCCAGTGCTTAGTGCTGCACCAAGCGGCTTATGCGAACCCTAAAAGCACAGACAAGGTGTGTCAATAGACCAATCATCCAAATTTGTCCAAATTGTACATTGCACAATGTACTTTCTGTGCCCCGCAAGTTGTCCCAGTTGTCCTTCGAGACGACACAGTGGCAAAGAGGCAAAGGGGATCCTCGCTCGTAGCCAATGGTTAGGCCGTGACGTCACACACTTTAGCCAATAATTCGGCTAGAACCGACCGTGCGAGCGGAATGACCCAATCGAACGACTTGCTGCCGCATTCCTTTCGAATTCGTGTCAGGAGACAACTTGTGAGGCACGAAGAGTATGTGTACAAGATGACCAATATCGATGCAAAAAAAATGACAATGTTCATACCTGCATGCACTGTTCATATTTGTTCATTGTTGTTCATATTTAAAAAGCAGGGACCAGCAGGGACAGGGACTCAAGTAGAGCCTGTGAATATTGCTAACAATTGCAATACATATATATGTGTAATATGATATTTATTTAGTCGGTGATTCGATGATGCCCAATCAGCGATGCCATCATCTAGCGCGCCAATAGGCTGAAACTATTTTTCTGTCAACTGCGTATTGTCATTGACTACGTATACTCGCATTTACGAATTATAACAGCGAATTGCAGCAAATTGCAGCGAATGTATAATCGTAAACCCGTCTCGCGATATCTAACAAACTGCAATTATGAATGAACGTAAAGGAGTATCGCGCATATTACATCAACATTTGTTACTTTTCATTGATCTGTTGTGAAATCGTAGTGTATTACGTGGTGACAAATATTTGGTTTCTCGATGCAGTACGTGTTTCGATTGTAATTATTTCATGAATAATGACACAGTCTTCTATTAAATCCCAGTAAATAATCGTTTGATTCTGTTGACAGAGTTGCTAAGTGTTGAATGTTATTAATAAATGTGTACCTACATTACTGTGAACCGTTCCGAAACTTCATTGTACGATAAACAATTCGTTGAGTGATGCGATTGATTGACTAATAAAATTTCTGATCTAATACCGAAGTAAAAATTATGTAGATACAATGGTTGCAAATACAGCAGCTGATATGAATGAATCCATTTACCATGAAAGACAAGTAATTCATCAATATTTTCATTTGGAAATTTATAATATATACAATTGTATTAACCTTTCTTTTGTGGTACCTGTCTTTTCTTTGTAGGTAAAAGAACTTTGTGCTTTGCACGCGTTAAACAACCTGTTCCAAGAAAGAGGATTCAGCAAACAGGAATTAGACAAGATTTGTTATAATCTAAGCCCAGATGTGTGGATCAATCCTCATAAATCGTTGCTAGGACTCGGTAATTATGATATCAATGTTATCATGGCTGCGTTGCAACAAAAGGGACGCGAAGCTGTTTGGTTTGACAAACGCAGGTATGTAAAAAAATATAAACAGTATAGTATTGTGGAATCTTTATGTATTCATGGTTCTGGTTTTTATGAAATCATTTACAAGGAATTTGCCTAAAGATTCACAGACTAATTGATACATTGAATTCTAATTTGTGTGTTCACTTAATTTTGTAGAGATCCTACATGTCTGTGTTTGGATAACATAGAAGGCTTTATATTGAATGTACCAACAGAATATAAATTAGGTTTTGTGCTGCTTCCCTTGAAAAGACGTCATTGGATCGCTCTGAAGAAAATTCATGGTGCCTTTTATAATCTTGACTCGAAACTGGACTCTCCCCAACTCATAGGAAAGGTCAGCAAAAGATAATTTATTAATTTCTTAATGAAGAATGGCATTATTGTACTAATTCAAAGTTATTGTGGTGCTAGGACCATGATTTGCTCGTGTATCTAAAGGACCAGATAGACAGTAAGGAGAAAGAGTTGTTTCTTGTTGTATCAACAGAAATAGGCAGTAATCAAGGATGGTTGATGAACACATATGCAAACAACGAAGGGATTAGTGCAGATCATAATTCCATAACGTACATTGAAGATGCTTACACTGACGTGGACTTAATAAAAGAGGAGTCTAAAGAAATGAATGAGAATGAAGAGTCTGTAGATAATAAAAACTCTAGGTAATTGAGGTTCTTTAACACGTTCACTGTTTTCTGTGTCGTATGTGATGCACGATCATTTTTTGGTATAATGTTCTTGCTTTTCATACGATGCATAGCCTGAGTTAAATGTTTTGCTTTGTAAAAAAACTGGGACAGTAAACGTGTTAATTTTATAACGTTGTACATTTCATGCTTCAGGCCAAATAAATTTATTAATGGGAACGACAATAGATCAGGGGATTCTGATTCCAGGGAATTGAAAAACGAAGCAAACAAATTGAAAATAACTTGAATGTTGCATTTAAGATTTTGTGCATCAAAGAGCAAAGTATAATGATTTCTTTTTTGTTTTTGTTAATATATTGTGCTAATAAGTTGACATTTGTTTAAAATATATTTATGTTTCATGTTATAATTATCGTTATATTTTTCAATTAAATTTTAAAGAGACAAAAAAAGAGAAGATTTTAACGTTCGAAATAAAAAAAATATATATATATAACACATAAAATTATGTGTCGCTAATTGTTGATTTCAATACGAAGTTATGACAAGACTTTTACATGTTATTTTTACTATAACTATAAAGATAAGTTAATATTTGTAATATATAATCGTTTTAAGCAAAATTTAAATACATATTTATTTAAACATAAGAATGTTTAAAGAATTGTCTATAGTAACTGTGTATAGTAAGCTCTTGTTTCAAATGAATGTCGTAATATTATATGTAACTATTTTTAAAAAATTGATACTTATAATGTTTACGTTTTCGTGTCTATGTTATTTGTAATACTGTTTTATCAGTATTATTAGTTACGAATGCAGTATTTTAAGTCGTCAATTCACCTGCACAATTTTACATTCGAAAGCAAAGTTCAAACATTATTTTATGTATATAAATTGCAGTATGTTAATTCATACTGTGTTGCATTAATTAAGCAAGAACTGTATTACTTTCCCCCGAAACAACAATTGTTTTCTTTAATATTTATTACTAGTCACGTCAGATTATTGCATAAAAACAAAAAGAGATACTATAAAAGACAATCTTTTGCACTTCAAACAAATATACTACTATGTAAATGTGATAAAGAAATAATTGGTATGTAAACGATGTACCATTTTATATTTCCTGTACATTCTAGCATTATAGTAGAAGAAACTTATTTATAAGATGATTATTTCATTAAAAAAAAAACGTATTGTTTATGTTTGTCGACCTACAGTCGACCGCGTAAGTGTTCATTCACCTATCGCACTCGGCGTATGTAGATATATGTAAATAAACGAAAATACGTGTATAATCTTCAAAATGTGAATACAGGAATAAATCTTTATCAATATAGAATAAGATAACGCTCTCAGAAATATTGTTATACTTTGTAACTTGAAAAGAAATTGGAAAGGAAACGCATTCGATCATTAATAGAAAAAAGGGAAAAAAGCTAGATCAAGTTGTTATAGTAGTGGTCGGATAACCGAGGTATTTGAATAAACTATATTTATGAATCGCTAGCATGCGCGCTAGAAGTTGACCAGGGGGTGCAAGCTGCCGTGTTAAAGAAGTGGCCAGTATTTCAGCGCCACCTCAGTAGTAGGGCCGAACTAATGGCAGTATATATAGATATAAAGCGGTAGACGGTTGTAAAAAAAACTGTTTACCCCAACAGGATTCGAACCTCGGTCTACCGCTTGGTAGTCCAACTCTTTAGCTGATTGGCCCACCGACGATCTTATAAAAGCATTGAAAATTTTGGTATATGTATCGCAAAAACTGCAGCGACACCAACGCCACCTCAGTACCAGGGCCTGCTAGGGCCGAACTACATATACTGGACCACCTATTTCCATTGCAGCTTACACCCCCTGAAGTTGACTCTCGAATAACACCAGAGTTTCGTAACTATGTTCATTGTGGTTACGAATTTTTGTTATGCGCACACAGTCCTTAAATTTTATTAGTAAAACATCTGACTTCATATAAACGTTTTGACTGCATTCAAAAATTAAGAGAAATGTCGGTCAAACACCTTGCTCAGGTAATTATTTCATATTCTATCGAACGATAAGTTATTTAAGCCGTTAACCTAAAATAACAGTGAACATGTATAATTCAATGATTTAGTTAACTAATCGTTTCGTGTGCAACACGATGATTTAATCTATAGAAAGATCGTGATACTATGATCCTCTATCGTTTCAATGCGTGTTCAAAATAATTAAAAGTAATTTATAAAAATGATCAATTTTAGAAATTGTACTACATGCCTAGACCAACACGATGGTCGAAGGGAGTCGGTGCGGCATTACCGGAGGAGTATAAAAAATTTTGGAGAGAATGGAAACTGCAAGAACCCACGGCTGTCCATTACATAAAACAAGAAGGCAAATACTACAAAGATGAGAACACAGGAATTGTGTACGTGGTTTGTAGTTAACACGTTTTGTTTCTTTGATAAGTTACAGTCTTTAAGTTAATTTATATAAATCTGTAGACAAGAAGTTCAAAATATACCAATTCCATTGCTGTATCCCAAAGAATTGCACAGCGGTATTTGGGGTGGCGAAGCAGTAATACAAGGCTTTCTAAGGAAAGGCAGACGAACCCGTAGAGTTCCAAAATTCTGGTTTCCTGCTCTCAAGAAGTCTGTAGTGTACAGCGAAGTTCTAGATACATATATGAGGCTCGTGGTCACTAGTAGGACTATTCATTTAATTCATGAACATTATGGCTTCGATCATTACTTATTGAAGGTAGTTATATCAGTTGTAAAACACTTGTATGTATTAATCCTTAATATTAAAACGTTATTATTATTTGCAGACTCCAGCTTGTGATTTAAGATCGGAGCTTGCACTGAAAATAAAACGCCAAATACTACTAGCATTAATTGATAAAACATTATATCCAAATGATTCTGAAAAGAGGGAAGAAATTTTTAATAAATATAAGGAATATTTAACAGCGGTGAGACACTAATCTTTTCCTGTATAGGAATGGATTAAAATTATTAAATCATTCAGGTCTAAATCATTCAAATTAGGCCTACTAGAAAATAATCAATTATTTTCATTTATTAATTTTCAGTATACACGAGAGGAAATCGAGTGGTATGGACTAACATTTAAAGATGCAGTTCGGAAATATCTTAAGCAGCAAGAGAAGCTGCAAATAACACAACCCTTGAAAATACAATACAGGGCTGAACTAATCGAGAAACTTAAGGGGGCTAACGCCAACGAAACAGAAGCTGAAGATTCATCATTGGAGTACGTAAATATTCTATCAATGTTTCGTTCGAAACTTCAATTATTTTAATTCACATTATTATTGCAGAGTTTCGTCTTGGATGTCGAAATTGAATCCGTTCGCCAAGAATGTCAAAGCCAAGTGAAAGATTTCGATTTTGTGGTCGAGTGTCGTAAATTAGGGAAAATAAGCTTTATAACGAGTTTATTACTCTTTTCTTGTATATTTAACACGTTACAAAGACTTCTGTATAGAAAATTAAAGTCTTCAAAATCTTTGTTGAACTCCATCTGATCGTTACTATCGGAACTTCAGTTTCAGCAACATTATAAACTTCTTCGAATTTCCGTCAACTTATACTTCACACGAAAGCTGAACAATGATTAACTATTAAATCATTTGTGAAAAGACATTTCGATGCAATTGACTAAAACTTTCTTATCTATAAGAAATAAATAACTATGATATTGAACACTCAAATTCGCCATCCTTCGGTAAACAATTCAACGAGGAGGCTATGGCTCTCGTGATGTACGTCATTGTTCCGAAACTACCACTCGGAGCACTATCGTAAAAGTGTTGGCAAACGTACGCTGCTCCGCCGCAAAGCAGATTTCCCAATGCATTTGTTTCCCGGTGTTCTTTCGGTTTGGCACAGCACAAGGTAGCATCTCCGTCGATCTTCATCTAATTGCATCGAGTACATTTAATTCCGTGTATGCGACTTTAAATAGTGATAAACGTACCTGATCATCTAAGAAGATAGCGTTAGCCTTGTGGACTAATTGCTCAACGGTAATCAATCCGCCCAGCGACGAAACCACGTTATACTCTGTTACCAAAGTTAATACCATTAAAGCTTCAACCACCAATTGACGATACTCCGGTTGGGGTATAGTGTTTAAGACAGTTTCTACTGCCAAAGCGAACTTTAGTTCCCCAGGTGTCATTTCTTGGGTAAGATTTTGAGGTAGGACTCTACCTTCGATTGCTAAACCTTGGCACTGTCGCGAACGAAAGTTTTAATTTAATTTTAAGATTACGAAATCGTTTATGTAAAGTTTAGCGATACTTACTCGTTCGAGAACTTGCCATACACGAGGATAAAAATCTCTTGGCACTCTGTTCAATGCCCCGTCTAGTCTTCGTCGTCGTAACCATTGACCCTGTCTGTCCGGCTCAGCTTCACTGCCATCGGTCTGATCAGCACTCAAGAAACCTCCAATTTGTGATTTCTGGATCAATGTAACAACGAGATCATGAACTATATAATACGAGAATTATTTTATCATTTTTACAATTATTACCTTGCTGACTCTGCTAGACTTGCAACTGATAACGGAGAAATTACCTCGGCCGACTAAATGCACAAATCAATTTTTCTTGGATTAATTATTCCTCGGAGAATCTCTTAATATGAAAGAAAAAACGTACCGCTACTTATCGCGAACTCTTTGCCGCTCATAATGTGATGCAAAAGATTCTTCATTTCGAACGGCGATAAGTTCAACAGATGTTCCGAAGCTTCTTCTCCGGTGCATATTAGAGTTCTGGATAATTCAGTAGCCATCACTTGGATAATTAAACCTACTCGAAGCCTGAGCATTTCGTGAAATAGTTGTGGTTCCGTTCTAATAAACATTGCTAGGTACACAAGTAATTCCTGTGTTAGCATAGCAGTAGATTCGTCGTCTCCGTATGCCTGGTGGATTAATACTCGTAACTCGTTTTCAGGCAATGGCGCTACAATGGTATGCTCATTGGTGGGTGGCATTCCGACTGTAACTTGTTTTTGTCGGACCAACAAATCCGTGACCGCTTTAGCTAAATCCTCAACCCTTTTTCCTAACATTCCAGCTGTGTGACGTACTATTCCCCACATCTTTTGTTGACAAGCTTTCTCGTAAAGATCTTTCAGTAAATCTTTGATTAAAACAGGATGACCTTCCTCCAACATACCAGTGTTGAAGTACAGACCTTGCGAATCCACCTAAGCATTCGAATTAATAATTATTTAAAGTGAAACAAGTCGGGTTTCAAAGATTTAGCAATAACAACTTACGAGAAATTGTAGAATGTCTCCTTGTTCCTCCAAGCTTTCTGTTTCTCTGAGCATAGATAATAACTCTTCAACTTCTGTGTCCGCATACTGAGTCTCACCTAAGGGTCTGTGTCTGTGTAGCCTTGTGCTATTCGCCCAAGACAAAATCTCATCGGTGGGCGATGGTGTACGGTCAACGGGAGCTGATTGTGTGGAATTAGGAGATAATGTTGTATCTGTCACTTCAATAAACGGATTCGCATTTAAAATAGCTGAAGGCCTTCGTTCCTCCCCCGCCATTCCAAGAATTTCAGCTATAAATCATAGTTTGATTTTTGCAAATTACATTCAACGATCGAATTAACCGGACTCTCGAATTTCTTGTTAATCTTTTTCTCTGGTAAGTTCACTTTCTGGGTGATTAGTTACGATTAGTTAGTTACACTTACATTCTTGGAGGATGGTAGGAATCATAGCTGTAGGGATATATTGCGCAAACACTTAGCATCCACTTTTATAGAACATGCAATCGGATCTCTAAGAATTTAAATAGTTCATGAAATTAATTCTAATGTTTTATTAAGCGTGACTCACGTTCCACGGCAATCGATCTTGTTTTCTTTATAGCCCCTTTCACCGACATTTTACGTTTTAAGTTCTTTGCGCTTTTAATTACCGGCCTGTTAAGAAGACCGGTGCGATGTGGGAATGCGCGCATCAAATGTTCCTCCAAATATTGCTGGACCTAATCAAACGCAGCGGGAAAGTACAGTATGTTTAGACATAGTTAACTCTTCTACTTATCTCTTTCAACAATCTGTTTTACCTGTGGATTCAACTTGTCCGGTTTCCCATCCTCGGAACTTCCTAAGAAACTTAAATTCGTGATGCAGGAAGTACTCAAGAAATCATTCATGTTCCCCAATGAAACTCGCGTGCCATTAATATAGCCGCTCTTTAGCTTTTTCATAGTAGTTATCATTGCCAACGGTATTTTTCCCTGATCTGAAAATCACAAAGTATGTAAAAAAACAATTGTGAATCGAGTTTGTTTGTCGGAAGAAAAAACGGCAATATATTCTATGTTATTTCTTGGTTGTTCTACTTATGGGATAATCTTATTCGATTTATTAGCATGTTCTGATCAAATACGTATTATCCGGAATGATGATCTAAAGCTGCCTATGGCGTACCTAGATGATTATGAGTAGCGACAAGTGTTATAGTTGGCCTGCCGAGCATTTGCTTCCAGTTGATGGTGAGGAATGCCATATTCGTGGTAAAATTGTTGGCAAGGAGGGCTGCATCGTTTGTCGTGTAGTACTCCTCCGCGTCAAAGTTCTAAGACATGCAACAAACGCGCACACCATAGCATAACATAAGCTGTCTCCACAGACTTGTTAGATCGTATATTTTCAGAGAGCGAAACAGAATCCCTCTCCTCAAGAAATTGTTTCTCTTTCACTCTTCCCTTCATTTCAATCGCATTTGTGTCTCCGTTGAGATACTTTAACACATTAACTGATTTGGCTCATGACAAATATGGTGGTATTGACAACACATGGGCATATAATCACGGGATGAGATTCGATAGCTAGTGAAATACTAAGATCAGCCGATTTTGAGATTCACATCGAGACGTTCCATATCCACTAAGCAAAATTTAAAACGGAAAGAAAACAGATGCACGCATGCAGGCAGACATGTTAGATGTTCTTTAGATAGTGTGTATTTACATAATAAATTTCAATAAGTGAACAGATGGAGTTCCAGAAAAAAATCATCTTTTATTTAAAAACCATAGATTTTATCTCTGTTACTCGGTAAGCTTAATATTCTGAACATTCCAGCGCGATCGCTTCTCCCATGCGTTCAAGAAGAAGTAACACAGATGAAAATTATGGTTCTTAAACATTGAATTACTGTACCTAGATGAATGTTCTTGAGGGGCATGACCACAAGAGGACGGCCTAACATGTTCTGCCAGCTAGACTTCAAGAAATTAATTTCGCCTTTGAATATGTCAATCATGAGCTCATAGTCCGATGCGATGTAGAAGCGGGTCATGTCTGTCAACTAATGTTCGATGCAAGAACAAGAGGCAACATAAGAAAAGAAATAAAAGTATAGAAGAGCTGAGGTTTGATGAGTATGTGCCGATACTTACCTGCGGCGTGAACGCAAATATTTTATCGTTCAGCGAATATAATTTACTGGTGCTCAAAATTCCGACGTCTCTTGACTTACGCCCGGACAAACCTAATTTCTTATTTCGGCCTACGAACAAGCAATTTTCATTTGCATAAGGAAAGAAAATGGAATACTATGCAACATAAAAATATTACAATTTTAGCATACCTAAATAAGTATACAAATGACTGAGTACTTTTGCAGGCTGCACTTCTATAGGAGACACCTCCGCAATCGTTTGCACGTGGATGTCGTGTTGAGCGATTTTTTCTCTAATTTCTGCATCCTCCGCCAATATTACAACTTGCACCACAACATCCGGTTTCTTTTCGCTACATAGACGTCTATTTAATGGGTCTAACTCTCCCACAGCTAGGAAACCCTATTATCAAAGAAGACAAATTTAGTTTCTATTAATATAGACTTCCTACGTCCGTGTACTTACTTCTTGCAGTAATTTCCCTAATATATAAAGAGATTGAGCCCACATAAATGGACATCTACCTAATGCGATTCGTTTTTGACTACCCGGTTCAGCGTATTCTGCCGACACATTCCCAGCTTCCACAGAGTATAATTCAGGTACTAATTTGATTCCATCATCACCCTTGATCATTATATCTTCTAACAGCTTTGTGTAATCCTCTACTGCCTCTTTATTTCCTTGGAAGCAGTAATCCACGATTAAATAACAGAAGAATAGGGGCCATTCGCATTCTATATTTTCAAACATACGCAGCTCCCATGGTTCATAATAAAGCCTGTTACAAACACAATAAATTAATAAGTGTCCGAGAAAATTGTTGTATTAAATATTTCTTAATTTATTTTATCCACCTGTTGGGATCCTCCTTTGCAGTTTTATATCCATCTCTTAAAAACCTTTTGCAGCCGTAACGGCCTTGCAGTTTCCTAGTGATAGCGTCTCTTGTTAATTGAATTAGATTAGGTTCATCCACAGCAAATGCTGGGAAGCTTATAACAGGTAACAATCCACTATCTAATTCTTTGGAGTTCGATTCACGCGGTAACATGGACTGTAAAACTGCCTGACATTTTTGTGCTTCGTCAGCTAATACATGAATTACAGAGGTTGCTCCACCTCTTGCGCCGAACAAATCTAGTTCATTCATTGCTTCCATTGCTGCCTTAGCCATTCCAATACTGCTAGCATTTAGTTCAGGCAAACCATGGTTTGTTTTATCTCCTCTCTCCCAAATTCCATAGTCAGGAGTGCAATAAGCCGACTCAATATAAAATACTAGATTCTGAATAAATGCTACCTGAAGAAGAATTACAGAAATTTATATTAATCGTTAGAGGTGTGCGAGAACCCGAAAATGGCAGTTACCGAGGACTTGACATTTTCTTGTTTTCATACATCTTTAGTAATCATGTTACAAGTCAATGCATCTTGAGTCAAAGCAGCCCAAATAATGCAAAAGGATTGAGTGCCTATTTACCTCATCTAAATTGAAAACAATTTGTAAACCGGAAGCTGTCATTTGTGCTAAAACCAGTAAATAAAGAGAAATGGCATCGATTTGAAGATGTCCCCATTCCGTATCGCCTACAACGCTTTGTCCATTAACAGAACTGTATTTGGCATGCAGAGCATCATGTGGATTTTGAGTGGACTTAAACTTTTCAACTTTTTCCTTCTGCTGCATCATTGCCATTAACAGACCTCTCATTAACTTTACGCAGCTCTGTTCTAATTCGTATGTTTTAGCTCTATCTTCATCTGCATCAGCTATTTTTTTATATGCCATCGAAAGGCCCCACACAGCAAGAATACAATATATATTGTCACGCACCCAGGCATGATCGTTTTCAGGACTTGCAGGGAAAAGACCTGTGACTGCATTTTGATGGTCCATAATAATTTTATGTACAATTCGTTGGTAATAGTCCAAACGGACACCGGAATTGCTACGGCTCCTCATTTTGAATGAGTTAAAGTCACTTCTGAAAATGTATTTACCATTGTGTTATAAAAAAAGTCACGATTATCGTGATTTCATAATGTATTTACATCTTCACGACATATTTACGTTTACTGTACTATATCAGTAGGTTAAGCTTAATTGTTTCTTTAAATACCTTTGCGACGCCGTCTTGAAGCTTTTTATATAACTATCAACAAGTAATGTTTATTCTATTTAAATAGAAAAATATACTGTCACATAAAAAATATAAAATTTCGTTGTGTGCACATTTTTTAAAACATTTCAGAAACGCACATACATACACATATACTTTATATACAATGTGAAACGAATGTCAAACACAATAGACCTCTGCAGTATCAAAGAGGAACTATATCATATTCGACTATGTTCATATCCACGTGAATCGCAATTTCAAAAATTTCGAAACATCCATTTGTTTTCATAAATTTATTTATTGTGTAAAATACATATTTTCTTGAAGTTTATTTACTATTACGCATTCAATAAATGATGATACTTTTATACAAACATGTCGGCCAAAGAAAACTGAGACCACAGAAGAATAAAATTAAATACACTATTGTAAATTTCCTTAATGTATCCTAATCACCTATAAATTATTTTCTCTTAACTTTAGGAACCCTTCTATTTCTATTTCTATTTTTAACATTAGTAACTTCGTAGAAGTTGCTACCAATCTTTTTCCGTTTGTTAGCTCTATCTATAGCTCGCCGCTGTTTACTTGTTAATTTTTTCTTCGCCTCTGTTAATTTCTCCGTTGCAGTAGATACAGTAGAAACTTTGAATGCACCGCTGCCCGATTTAGCCTTTGTGTCAACCATCTCACTATCGCTGGAATCATACTCGTTTTCTACTGTTTCATATGCGTTTTGCAATAAGGTGTCTTTTTCTAAAGGAAGACGAACTTCCCCATCACAATAATCGTTATCTGCTTCTTCATCTTCATCCTCTGAATTGTTATTGCTTTCTCCTTTTTCCTGCGCTCCTTCTTCTTCTTCTTCAAACTCTATAGTAGATTTTTCCTGACTTTCATCAGCATCGTTGTCATCCATGTCCGACACGATGGAGCTATTTTCTTCAGTTTTCGCGCTATATAAATCATTTTTAAGATCATCCCTTGAATACGGCAAACCAACTCGAATTTTTCTAAAATCTTGTGTCACAGCTAAATCGAGCTTCGGTCGATCACCCGCCTCTTCATTTTCTGTTTCTGTTGCATCAACACTGCCATTTCCTTCTTGAGTATCGTTCTTTTCTGTAGACGATTCGTTACTGGTTGTCGTCCTCGATAAGGGTTCTTCAAACCCAGGAGGTGGTACATAGAATGGTAATTTACCACGTTGCCAATCGTTCAAAACCATCCGCGAAACTATAGTAATATCTGGTTCCCCTTTCTTCAATAATTTTCCGCTCTTTCGAGCTAATTTCTCCAGAAAGTCTATATGATCGCTCCATTCTGCTATTTTATAGGTTTTCTGTATGTATTCTGGCTTTACCCGCGACAATACATCTGAAACATAATCGTCTGGGTCCTGAACAAGTTCAACTCTAACTACACCCTTTAAAACTTTCTCTGTATCAGTTTCTGCTGATGGATACACTACACCTGGACAATCTATTAAATAAATACGGCGCATCAGAGTAATATATTGCCATACTTTCGTTTCACCTGCTATGGGTGCAACACTACATACTTTCTTCGATCTTAAAGTATTTATAATCGAGCTTTTTCCCGTGTTGGGATACCCTATGAAACCTACACTGATTTGTTTCTTGTCTATGTGTAATTTTGCAAATTGCCTCAACAGATTTATTAATGAACCTTTGCCGAATGGGTGAGTCATCGAAGCATGGAATGCTATCGTCGGGTACTCTGCGCTCAAAATTGCAACCCATCTTTGCGTGACCCAAGTCGGTACAAGGTCAACTTTGTTTAAAATAAACATTAAATGCTTGTGAGGCTTTTCTTCCTTGAGAAATTTTTCTACTGGAGGAGATCTGGTTCCTAAAGGATCTCTGGCGTCTAGAACCTGTAAGATAACATCGGACGAATCTATGACCTTATACAATTCATTCCAAATCCTTCTACTCTGTCCAGCTGCCATCACCCAGTCTCTTTGCGCATCTTTCATGCCAGTATCAGGACGCACAAGATCTATATCTTTCGTGTCTTTCTCTTTGTTGTATGTCTCCTCTTTCTCCTCTGCTAATTTCTGTAATTCGTCATAAGATGATGTTGTTAAATTAGGCCTTTTCCTTAGTTTCTTTGGGCCAAAAACACTTTCGAAACTTTCTGTGTCTAACAAGTGTACTCTTGCATTCACTGCTTTCTGTTGGAGAAGAGTTACTGGCAATTGCGTAGGCTTCATAATAACATTATAAGGATCTTTCATAGCTTTCCCTAGTTCATCTTGAAACTTTTGTAAGGCATTTTGGGATATTACTCTTGAATTACCGAACCATCTCTGCGAAGGTTCTACACGAGACATAGTACCAGAAGGCTGCCATCCTTGGAACGGTGCCGGGCTAATTATTTTTCCAGTACGATCGCGCTTCGGCTTTTGGTTACGGTACATTTGCAACCTTTTAATCGTTGCTCTTGATCGTACTTTCGCGACACCCTTCAATCCTTCTGTGGGTCGGTCCGGGTTCATGCTGTGTTTAGAACGATTAAATCCCTCCTTGCGAGGAGGTTTATTCCCAACCCCTGATTTCGCCATTTTATCTAAAAAGAACGTAATTTTATAGCTGTATATGTTGATTCGTCGATAGATTAATTAAAATTATAAATATCGTGAATAGAGCGATAGAAAGAATGACATAAAAATAAAGACGATAACATGAAGAAACGTCACCTACCTTTATTGTAATGTACTTATATTTTATAATAACAGTTATATATAATATTTATTTTCATACAATTCAATATTCTATATAGGTTTCAAGCCCAATTTTTCAATATAAATTTCATGTGCATCCTGACCACTTCTGTCGAATGTTTTGATAATTGGTTAGGTGTACACGTGCGTTTCTTTTGGAGAAAGGAGCGTTTTCATGTAACGGCAGACGAGGTATAGGAATAGACCAATCACAATCACCGTATGGGGTTTCGTGTCTCACGATCTGAAATACCGACATTGTTAATAACAGAGAGGAAATATTAATAACAACACAGACTTGAATCTGTTGTTAAAATCAGGCCTATTTATGCAGCAGTGGTAACGGGTTTGACATGGAGAATAGGAGCAAAAATGTTAATCTGAGTATAATTCTCAAAGCTCAGGGAACAGTCAAGCTAATGATATGAAATAAATTTAGAGCTAATCTCACGCGCTATTAAAATTAAAACTTCTATCATAATTTAACGACAAAAGAAGAAAACGAATACAAATAGGTGAAAGTATTTTTATTAAATTGTAAATACAACACTGCAGTCATTTTATTTTTGTGTGGTGGGCGCTGACTGATTGGACGATTTGGAGTCCCGCATGGAAGCGCTACGCCTTCGTTTCAATTCTTCCTGGCGTTTGTTCTTTGCTTCCTTTTGTCTCTGTGCTAACAATTTTGCATAATCAGCTGCCTGCTGCTTGCGAGCCAAACAACGCCTCTTCTTTAGTGCTAGCCTATGTCGCTTGCGCTATGAAAATAACAAATTCAGTTAATATACTATAATTTTAACAATTCTGGTGAAACTATAATCAAGATAATATGTACCTGTAAAGTAAGTGGAGTAATGAGACGTTGAATTTTAGGCGCCTTAACACGTTCCTTCTTGCCTTCCTTTTGAATTGGCCTTTTTACAACGAATTGACGCACATCGTCTTCTTTTGCCAAATTAAAGAGTTTGCGAATCTTGCTCGCTCTTTTAGGACCTAAACGACGTGGCACATGAGTGTCAGTCAGACCCGGGATTTCCTACAAAAAAGATCCAGTTACTTTATATAAAGAAAATATTCTTAAAAAGAAATGTTTATAATGTCTCGTTCGTACACTGAGAAAAAGTACAAAGTAACGTATACTCCCTCTCAAATCTCAAACGAAATTTGATCTCCCATGTATACGATAGTATCTTAAGACACAATAACAAAGTTCTTAGATACACCCTGAACAACATGGGTAAAGTTCTGTTCATAACAATTCTAATAGTAATTAATACCTTTTCTCCTTTCTTGACAATAACCAGCGCAAGTACAGACAAATTGGCATCTACCACACATCCGCGCACGGACTTACGTTTACGTTCACCATCACGCCTTGGTCTGTAGCAAGATTGTCCCTTTGAAAGCAGTAAACGGACACGTCCTGTTTACGGTTATACAAAATTATAACAAGTCCAAGTATTGTGACTGCGACAATAACAAAATAATTATTCTGAGAGTTTACCATTGGTCAAGACACCCTGTTTCATAGGAAATCCTTGTTTATCATTGCCACCAGAAATGCGGACAACGTATCCTTTCCATTCATCACCTAGGGCATCAGCTTCCACTTCAGCGCCCATGCGCCTTTCGAAAAATATTCTGAGCTTATGCTCATCTGAAATTTCGAACAGCTTTTGACATCCTGTCGCTGGATAGGATACGTTCAGCTGAAAGATTGAAAATGTAAACATTAGATTGCAAAATAAAAGATAATGTCAGTGATCTTTTTTGAGGTTAACGAACGCTGCGATATATTAATGACAATTAAATAATATAATAATTTTTTTCTATGGTCATATTAATGTCCAAGGTTATATTTATTATCAGTTTCAACAGTTAAACTCGACACAATTATCATATTTAAGTGAAACAGCATTACATGTTTCGAATCGCTGTCCCCTGGCAGAACATGTACACGTAAAACCGCGACTAATGGAATAATTGCGAAAATATGTATATAAAAAATTACACAGAGTTATCTACTGTACAAATCTTATGTTTACTTGTTCGTAATTTTTCTAAGATGCTCGAAATATACACGGATTCGTACCTTCATCGTGACAACTATGAAACAGTCCCGAGAGCCATGAACGGAAAGAAAGTGGTCGATCCGTGTGGCGTGTGGTCGTGTGGACGCTAGAGTGCGCGCACCGGATATCCGTTTCAAATGAAATGAAATTTTAAACTAAGAATAAAAATAAATAATCTGGTCATCGCTCTATTAATAGTAGCGTCTAAAAATTATTCAAGCGACTCTTAAATATTTAACGTAACTAAAAATACAATGCTCCGTGCCGAGATATTTTAACAATAAGTTATACTTATTCTACACGTTTGTCTACAATCGTTAGATTGCACTTCCATAATAAATTCAATTACTTCTCTAATGCATCGTACAATTATATTATACAGAAAAACAAACTGATATATGAAACTCATATCCGACATAAACAAATATGAAACTATATACTGTATTCGGACCATTCGGACTACTTCGTACGTGATTTTCTTTTTCAAAAAATTAAACAGAAATGAATAGGTTTTAATTAAGTAAATCGTTAAGTAAACGGCTTTATTATTGAATAAACAAAGTTGAATATAATAGGTAACAACGTAGTTATCGAGTTAATGTATAAAGTAGATACAATTCAAAAGTCCGATAAGATGATTCAGAATTTGACAATACAGTGTTACCTCCACTGTGTCGCGTTTCGCGATTTCTATCGCGACGTGTTTTCCATCCCCGCCATTCTTTCGCGCATCCAGGAATGCGCAGGTCTTCGGAAAAAAGAGGAAGCAACGAGACACAGAGAATTCAATTTCAATTATTATTGACAACTATTCTAAGTGGCTCTTTACAATTATATAACGAGCGCTTCACAATGGTAACAATTATGAACACTACCAACCGTTTATAAGCGTCGCGTCCCATAAAAATCAATAGCTACATTATCAGTTTAACAATCTTTTGTCATTGCTTCAGTCGTACAATTTGAATTTAGCGCCATTATAAAATCGCATCAAATCGCATCAACCCATTATGGCGAACTAACGTAATAAATTTATAAGTTCGTAACAGTTCTCAGAGATATTATCTGCAGTTCTTATACAATATTCACGTGAACTATTTATGGACGTATGCGCACTGGAAATTGAAAATCGAAAAACGCAAAACGCGGGAGTTTCGCCTCCGTGATAATGCTCAATGACTTTTTTTCACGATGGCAGCACTATGCAGCGGCGAGCCGTTAGCTAATCAGGTCGAAGGGAAACTGATATCCGTCCTCCATAATGTCGTGCTCTATCAGTTAAATTGCGCGACGCTACGAAGGGAATACTGCAACTGTTACCAGTGAATTTTATAGAAATCGAAAGACAGAAGAGGGAGGCAGCGTTCTGAAATGCCGACTTGCGGGCGTGTGTGACATTTTGATGTAGTGTGTCTTCGATAATTTTCGTTATGTATCGATTTAATACATAGATATTTGTGATAAATGGAGTTTACCGAAAATAATTCTACGAACCCTGGTATAAGCGAGGTAATATTTCGACATGTACAACGTATTTCTTTATAGGTTAGGGACTGATCACCCGGAACAAGGGAAACGAACGTTTCTTAAACAGAAGTAGTATAACAACAGGAAATATTCGATTCTCTGCGGTCTTCGTAACACGCAGATGTACCGCGAAAATACTTTTTCAAACTTCGTGTTAGGGTTACACGTTAACGAAAGCAAGTATCTTTAACACATGTTTGTTAATAATGTAGAGCAGTTTTTAAAGCAATGCGAACGAAGTGTGGTTGTTTAGGTTTAATATAAGAATAGATTGTAAGTTTCTGGTCGTTTGTTTAAATGATTTCATGGTATATTGTTTGTTTAGTAGAAAGATATGGATGCCTCAGTGATAGAAGTGCTTCAACAAGCAGGTAGCCAAGATCCAAATGTTCTAAAGCCTGCTGAACAAACATTAGAACAGTGGGAAACTGAAAGAGGGTTCTATACTACATTATTTGTAAGTTGTTCATGTAAATAAATCAGTGGAAATTATATGCTTAACGTGCATGCAGCATAATCCATGATTGTATTAATATTGCAGAACGTATCATGGAATATGTACGGTTGAACCTCAGTATTATTAGGAGCTGAAAAGAAATCTCTTACAAGAAGTGCGGGAAAGGCACACCCAAGTCACACGTATTTTAGACTCTAGCAAAATATTGGCTAAGCAGTTACACATACTACGTAGCGTGTCCTGTTGAAGCCTAAACATTGGGACTACGGAAGCATCGATAGTGGAGATACGTGTGCCAAGCGAGAGAGTCCCCTTGCCTCTGTGCTGACTGAGGAAACTTCTTTTCAGCTCCCAATAATACCTAGAATCTCAAGGGAACAGCTAAAATCTTTGAGCTACGAGTGTTAACTCGCTGAGGTTCAACTATATATGTATAACAAAAACATTAGTATTATGTAATTTTTATATATGCTAATATTATATAAAGTATAACAAACGTAAAATTAATAAAACTGTTTTTTTTTTCAGAACGTATTCTCTAATCATTCCTTGACTGTTAATATTAGATGGATGGCAATTTTGTGTTTTAAGAATGGCGTTGATAGATATTGGAGAAAGAATGCACCAAAGTAAGTATTATTTTAGTCATCCGTATTGTATTGAACTATTTAATTATGGGATTGAGAATAATATATGTTGTTGTTATTTCAGTGCGATTGCAGAGGATGAGAAAGAATTCCTTAGGCAATGTTTAATATCAAATTTTGAAGAACCTGTAAATCAATTAGCTGTACAATTGGCAGCTCTTATTGCTAAAATTGCAAGGTAACAATTTGTTAGACGAATTAGTTATTCCTTCTTTCGGCGAAGCAAAAATCTAAATGGATTGATGTTTTACAGATACGATTGTCCTAGAGAATGGGGTACATTAATTCCAACGTTACTGGACGTTGTAAGAGGACAGAATCCGTTGGCCCAGCACAGGGCACTGTTAACATTACATCATGTTATTAAGGCTTTAGCTACTAAATGTTTAGCACCGGACAGACGACTCTTCATAGAACTAACCGCTAATGTGTTCAGTTTTATTTTGAATTTATGGAACACTTATACCGAATCATTTTTCATACTGGTATCGAACGGAGCAGACACGAATCAGATACAGGAAGCTTTAGAGAAAGCGTTACTTTTATTACGAATACTTAGAAAACTTATTTTACATGGGTTCGACACAGGTTCCATATCGCAAGAAGCTACATTATTCTTAGAAGTTGTTTTCGAACGTGCGCAAACCTGCCTCGAGTGTCGTTAGTATATTTTGTTCCTGATACAATCCATGCAATGAGTAAAACTTCAGTTGATTTGATTATGTCTCTAATTCTAGGAAAGACCTTAATCTCGAGAGGAGTACAACTGGAGGCGTGTGACAAATTTACAATTCTCTTGGTTAAAGTGTTGATAGGGGTCCACGAAACGCATTGGTCATATGGCCAGGTTGAACTGATGCCAACCTCCGTAAAGTTTACTGTATTTTACTGTTTTACAGATGCCGGTCAAAATTTAACTTTCGAGAGATTTACTATTCAATGTTTAAATTTGTTAAAACGTGTATTAATGCCACACCCACCTTTGAGACTCTTTAAAAGAAGGGACTTGGAACCGGTTGGACGGTCCAAATTGAGGCAAATTGACCTCTTTACCCCTGAAACATTGAGAGAAATCTGCTCGAAACTTGTGACACATTATTTCCTTCTAACTCCTGCTGATTTGGAGTTATGGGATACAGATCCAGAAAACTACTGTAAGTATTTATTTACGAGTTCGTACATATATAGATCTTTAACGATAGTTACTAATTCTTTACAACATTGATTTCAGTTTTCGACGAAGTCGGAGAAGTATCAAAATACAGTTTAAGGGTAAATGCTCAAATCATTTGTAATCCGATACTCTCTTATAGCGCTAATGATACAATTATTAGATATTCAGTTATTTTATGATCAATATTCTATTTTTAGCCATGTTCGGAATCCGTGTTTTCCAATATTATCCTTCAGTTTAGCGAGATTCTTGCACCAGTTTTGGTCAATTTAATGCAAAGGCACCACCAACCTGTCGATCCAAACAATTTACATGCCATTTTATTAAAAGATGCAGTGTATAATGCTGTTGGTTTGGCTGCCTTTCACTTATATGACGAGGTACGACGACGAAAGATGTGTTCCAATGGATACTTATTAATTTTGAATGAGATTTCAAAGCGTTTTCATGGTTTAGGTAAATTTCGATCAATGGTTCTCAACCACTTTGATAGAAGAGCTAAAGATTCGGAATAACAATTATAGAATTATTAGAAGAAGAGTATGTTGGCTTATTGGACGGTGGTCGAGTAAGTAAATTCGTCAATTATTACTAGAGGTGTGCAAGAAATTTCCATCAAATATAAACGTCTAATTAATATTGTAGGTATCAAACTAAGCAGAGCATTGAGACCAAAGGTGTACGAACTTATGGTCGAAGTTTTAGGCTCGGAAGAGGATTTGGGGGTCCGTTTGGCAGCTAGCGATGCCTTGAAACTTGTAATAGACGATTTTCAATTTAACCCAGAAGAGTTTTCTCCTTATTTGGAAACAGCGTGTACATTATTGTTTTCTCTCTTGAAAGAAGTGACGGAGTGTGATACTAAGGTATGAAGATTCATCGCCGACAAAAATCACGTATAACGAATGTAACACATTATTGTTTGTCTAGATGCGTGTTTTGTATGTGTTATCATTCATAATCGAACGTGTGGGCAGCGAAATAAACCCATACATTGGGGTTCTTAATTCATATTTACCAATCCTCTGGCAACAATCTGATCAGCATACCATGCTGCGATGTGCTATCATCACGGCACTTGTACATTTGGAGAAGGTGGTACACGCTCTTGAATTGTTTCACTGATTTTGCTCAACGTTTCGACTTACTTGTATTAATATCCTTATCAAAAACAGGCTTTAGGTCCTGAAAGTGTTATACTACAACCGCTGGTGATAGGTGTAGTCGCGTTCAGTTGCGACGTCAATCAAGACGAGCATGTTTATTTGTTAGAAGACGGATTGCGATTATGGTCAGCTTTACTGGAGAATACACCTGCACCGACACCAGCCATAATGGATTTGGCTAGGAATCTATGTGCATTGTTAGGTTAGTAAACATTTCTGTGTGTTATTCTCAAATGACTATTCACGCTCAGAATATTGTATGACTGTGGATATTTTTACAGATCAATCCGGGGAAAATCTAGGATCATGTTTGGAAATAGTTGAAGCATACGCAATACTAAGTCCGCAGGAATTTTTAAGTCAAAGAGGGGGACAAGTAGTCGAAACTCTTAGATCGATCATGAGCGACTTGAGATCGGAAGGAGTATACATGGTTCTTATGATATTCGAAACGTTCATGTGCGCAGCGGCTCGACAAGGTGCAGAAATAATTAAGCCTGCTTTGGTGACTGTATTCGAGTGAGTATATAGAGATGAGAGACGAGGAAAAAACACAACAACAACAAATTAATTGCATGAAATCATTTGATTTTGGTAGGAACGTGTACAGGGAAGAGGACTCTATACAAGTGATGATTATATGTCTAATAATCGTGGCAAGAGTTTTGTGGTTTTATAAAGATATTTTTATACAGGTAAACTTTTATATACGTCCAATGTTGTTACCTTTCGAAATGTATTTGATTGTAATCAATGAAACTGTTGGATCAGGTAATAAGCGAATTAACCAGAAAGATAGGCGTAAATGAAACGCGCGAAGAGGAGGTTCTTGGGAAAATCATACGTGTATGGGTTAATCAAATGCAAGTCGTCTTCCAGCCAGAGAGACGCAAATTATTAGCACTCGCACTTTGTTCGCTTCTTGGGGCGAACAGTCCTCCGAGTGTGCTTGAACATTTCCCACAAATAATATCTAACATTGTTGAGACTCTTAACGATCTAACCAAATTGGATAACTTAGAATATGACTACATAGGATTCGGTATTGAGTAAGTTGGCCAGAATTACGCTTGATAATCATACAGGGTGAGTCAATAAAAGCCTAGTATCTAGAACGGTTCGTTTCTTATCGGTTGTATTCAGAAATGTTTCAAATTAATTATCAGGCCGATGTAATTCCATTTTTTTTGTATATCTTATATTCTCGGAGATATCGAGGCACCTTCGAGTTTCTTCAAGATCAATGTATTTTTTGCAATGCTATATGGTAGTCTGTGAAATGTAACAAAATCTGTATTGACTCACCCTGTATGATAGACGATCTAGCGAAGATGAGACATTATTTCAATTCTTAGCTCTTTAACAATTAGTGGACAATCCAACTTATCGGAACACGTGGATGAAGACTATGGCAACGGACATGAACAGCGGAAGAGAAGATTAGCCCTTGGAGATGTTATCACCTCGATATCATTAAAAGATACATTTCAAAATCAGGTAAAATTTAAGCTTTTTTCTGTGAATAATTCTATTATTCGATATATATGTTTATACCATATTTGTGTTACAGTTACTTGCATTAAGAGGCATAGTTGGAGAGAACCAATTTAATCAAATGATGTCAACTCTTAATCCAGCAATAGATAAACAACTCAAGTTTTATATAACCCTATGAAAAAGGAGCAAGTTGAACTGAAAAGAAAGAAAGGTCGAATCTATTCAGTCAAACGCTATACTACGTGTAAAAAAAAGCTTTACAGCGATCTACTGTAAAACGGCACTATTTTATTGTATAATATTAGCTGTTTCACTGTACTAATAATGTTGATAATAAAAACAGAGAAAGGAAACTAATGTCATTTCGAACTTATTTTTTTTAGCGAAAATTGTTTTCAACGTGTACGAGTAGCAACCACTTGATAAATCCTATTGTTATTAGGGCTCTATGGTATACTTGTAAATATACACTCTGTAATGATAAATCATGTAACATTTATATTATATTGCATAACAAATATTGCAATTAAAGGATAGTAAACACTTACACAAACTGTTATAATATAAGGATACAACTTCGTAAAGTTAAGGAAAGTGAGTGTATGTAAATATTTGTTGTAACCAGTGTATATATAATCATAATAAAGCATTGCTATATGTCAGACTTGGACAATTTGACGATTAACGATTACAATTTTTCATTATCAATTGCAATTAACAATTGAATTTTTCATTGAACTGATGTATAGTTGTCACACACATCACCTTGTAATAGATTGCAACAAATATGTACATATATATACTACATCTATAATTTTATGAGGATACAGACTTCTATGTTATCAACAATGCATATATAAGTTCCCTATTGTATCGATTACATAAAAATCGATTTACTGATGTAAGTTATTTAAATTAGCATTAGCAGATTTTTCATTCAGAGTGCCATACAACGGCAACGAGAAATCGTTCGTTAATTTTTCAAGGGTGATTGTAAAGAGGTGGCTTTCCTGTATAAAATCGTTTTCAAAAGAATAACAATAGCAGAATATTTTCAAATTCTGTAGAGTTGTTAGAATCACAGACGAGGTATTCTTGTCGGTGCTAGAATGCACAGAATGTTTTCGAACAAAACCCAAAAAATTTCTAAATGTTTGATGTGTCTTAAAAATTATCTATCGTTATCGATGAATCGAAATGGATCTTATAAAATATTCAAATTAGCCGCCACAACGAGTAATTACGAGAGCTATCTATCGTTGGAAATGGAAACTCGAAACAGCTGTCGTCTGTGTCAAACCCGTGGCAGGGGGTTAGCTTGATTCTTCTCCGAAATATTGTGCTGTTCTCACTAAATTTTAGTGCGGTGAGTGCATTAACGTAAACTACAATTTGTTAATTCAATTGTAAGCGTAGTAGTTAATTAATCGGCCCGAGAAATGTTTGAATTAGTTGGTTTTCAATCGATTGGTGTTATATGAGTAAGTCTGATTGATTAGTTGGTACACTTGACTGGCATGCTCGTCGATTTTTCGATTGTCCCCTACACACGGTAAGCCGATGCATTTGTTTTAATATTGGAATCGCAAAATAAACAGTGTATATTAGATTGAAACAAATATCGGAAAGACGCCATGTTTATTGTTAGTCGATGCACAGACTCATCGGTGATTGGTCATATGCTATTGCTATCGCTATCGTAATTTCAAATTTCGGTGCATCGGTGCACATAACGCAACGTGCATAATTCAAAGAAATTATCATTTTTATCGCACGGCGCGTGTATTTCTCTTTCTCACTTTTTCTTTTTCGGTTTGTTGTTACGTGCAACGAGAAGTCGCGCGTAAAGGGATCATTTATATGTCGCTAATAACAGTTTAATTGGGAGTAATTTAATATTCGATGAACGCGATTACGAAAGCGTAATGTGCACGGATGGTTGCGCACACTTATGGAATTCTTGAGAAAAAAAACCGGGGATCATTGAGTTTTATCCGAAATCTATATCCGCCGTGGTACCTAAATCTACGACCTTATTGAATTTCCCTCTTAATCTAATTAAAGCACGAATCGTTGACGTTCTCCTTACTCGACCGTTCCCATTTCTTTCATTTTCATGTCGATCGATATTACCAGAGCAGTAAATTGTCCTTTCATTGCTCGCGATAATTTTGAAACGAACGTGTTCCTAGTTGTCGCGAATCAATAGTAATAAATAAAAAGAACTAGGTTAACAGGGGAACCAACCTATTTCGATAGCGGAGCAACTTTATCGACTGATAATATCAAAATATTTCGATTAATTGGTCACGCTCCGAATGGATATTTGTGGAAACGAATAGAAGCCCGCGTTGTTCTATGCGTTACTGCTTATCCTCGAGTAAATATCTGGAAACGGCAACTCGTGTCCTTTTTGGCCGATTGATGGCCTCCTGCCGGAGCGGCATATATTTTTAGAAATATTTTCACGGAGTGTGGGAGTGGATTCTACAGCGGATGTACACTCATTGTCAAACGCATGGGGGGCGTACAAAACGACAGAACGATATCGGTTGATAGTAACATCGTGACTAAAGATGTCTGATTACGCCGGGCGAAATGTTTCAAGCGTCGCCAAAAATTATTTTCTCAGCCTACGAACATTTATGTTACACAGGAGTATCAGGGTGGTAAAATGGATCAAGTATTATTTCGAACTTACTTTGACATCATTAACATTTCGAATTTTCTTATTGCTCTCTGTCCCTCGGACGCTTCCCTCATTTTCGAGGGCGAGCAGCGGGTTGCTGCTCCCCAGGGGCTGAAAAAACCCGACATACTCGATATAATTTTTAATCTCTCAATCATTTTTGAACCGTACTAAAACATCGACAACTGGGTCATAAAAATATTCGAACCCCAGCGCGACTTCCACACCAAATTCCGTATTTCCATTGAAAATACAAATAAAATAGAACTATCGATTCGTCATACAGGGTTGTTGAAACGTTCCAAGAAAACTTGAACGCTTCTCGGAGGGTTGAAGCCACGGATTAATATATTTCACCCTTGTAAAAGTATAGAGAATTGATTTCTGGGATTCCATTCTTCGCGTTCAACTGCTCTACTTTATTCACCCCTCCTGTTTCCACAACCTCCCCAAATTTTCTCCGACTGGCCATTGCTATCCAGACATCCCAGAGAACATGTAGAACTACGAATGATTGCGTGTACTGTGCAGAGATCGCGAGTTGCCGAGGATCTATAAACTGAACAGCAAAAAGGGGACTAGGATGTTAGTTCCATCTAATCTCCAGGGAGCTCCGTTTACTAGATGATTTATAATAACTAGACTGACAATTTTATGTATCAATGGCATAAATGAGTGGGTGCAATTTAAAACAGTAGAAAACACCAAATTTAATAAAAAGATTAACGTGCCAGCAAGAAGTACCTACCTTCAAAAATATCATTTTAAAACATTGATACATAAGACACTGATTGGTCTTAAACATTATCAACTTCATAATTATAAGAGTGGACAGCTGTTCGAGGGTTAATACAATTTGTGGGTGCTCGGTATCTTGTTATCTCTGCACTATACTTTTATACTATCCGAGAAGAGCAAGAAGATTCGATTGTCTTCCTAAAACAATATTCTTTAGAAAACCGATTAGATCCCTCAAAGGGGCCGTTAATCCCGCGGAAAAACGTCTCCTCTGGACGATCAGAGTCTCGGTTCGCTCTCGGTGAACATCTTCGCGCGAATAAGTTCGCTCGGGGGTTATCCCCGGCGACGTTTAACATCAGAAGGTACACAATTAGGTGTCTGCGGGGGCGTAGGGGCTTCAACGGTGTAAAAAAACCGGGGCGAACTAGCAGAAACGCGACATTTTGTGTCGGTGGGCCGAAGAAAGCGTGGATGGATGAGCACACAGGTACACACTGGGATAGGGAGCGATGAAAGGAAAGAAGGGAAAGTGGAGGGACTTCGCGAAAAGAAAGGGAGAGGGACAAGAAGGGAGAGGATAGGGAAGAGGATGGACTTCCCTGGACGTAGGCGGTTTTGGAGGGGGAGGGGGCTGATAAGGGGAGCAGAGGGGAAGGAAAAAAAAGATTGAATCGAGAGGCAGAAGGAAGTGGCTGGCGAGAAAGAAGGAAAGGAAGAAAGGAGAAACGAGAAAGAAGGTCGGAGCCGAGTTGTTCCGAGCTGGGGAGGGAGGGAGGGAGGTACGAGAGAGAGCGAGAGAGGAAAGGTGGGGGGAGTAAAGGGCTAGATGGTGGGAGAGCGAGAGAGAGAGACCGCGGTGGAGAGAGAGACGGAAAGGCTGACTCGTAGCCGGGTATCGATCGTCAGCTAGAAAACTACCCCTTGAGGAAGAGGCGCAGTGTGCAAAACCGACCACGTACGAGTCGGTGGTGTTTCGCGGTGCTCGTGGTCCACGCGGCTGGCTCTGTAGACGGTCTGGAGTACATCGGCGAGCACCCTGGTCGCTAGCATTCTCCCCGGACGAACATCTCATCGCTCCCTCTACGTAGCGAGGGTGTCGCGAATCCTGCCGTTCGCACGCACGAGGTGAGAACACAGATCCAAGGTCGATTTCGCTCTCCAACTCGCATCTCCTCCGGAAATCCTTGAGGATCTCGCGCGATTTGTCACCGATTCTGTGCAAGCTCCACAGGGGAACCTTCCACGGTATCTTCCCAGGGTACCGTCCAGGGTACACCGTGTCCATCAAAGCCTGTTACACAATTCGTCAGCTCCGTGTCGCCTCGTTGCCTCGATCAGTGATTGAACGTTTCAAGGTGAAAACACGCTCCCGGGTTACGTATCGACATCCGGACAACCTGCGTTCGATTCTTCAGGGATTTGCCGAGAACCGCGTGTTATTGTGCCAACATACTATCCCGATCGTAGGGTCTGCCGTTCACGAGATCCCTGTCGAATTCATGTCACCTTTCACCTTTTAGCTCCCAACCCGGGAACTCTGCTTTCCCACGAAATGCTAAAATTTTGGTTTCTGGAACATGAGGTTGTACGATCGTAGTTGTTCAAGATTGAGATGCAATTTTTTTTTATCTTTCGAGATCCCTTAACTCTTGGAGGTTGCTTTTCCTCCGTGGATTTGAATATTGTCGCTCATGCAAAAGTAATTTCTACATTCATAGTCATTCTTCGAGGTCCTCTGGAGATTGAGACGTGAATTTTTGGTCTCTTGAGATCCTCTGACTTTATTCGAGGTTGCCCTTTCGTCCTCATACCCCAGATAGCTTCTAACTAGGTGAGTTCTGCTTCAACCTTTGAATTTCATCATTCCTACTAATGTAAATATCTAGTTGTTACGCCCGTGGTGGATGTTGAAGAGCTTCTAGATATTCAGTCTCAATTTTTTGGTTCTGTAAATTGCTCCGATTCTGGCAGAGGTCATCCTGTTATTTTTTTATGAATAACTTTGGATTAGTAGAATTCTGCTTTCGCTCCGAATTTCATCGTAGCCAGTGTAAATCTACAAGTTGGTACGTCCGTGGTGGACGTCGAAGAGCTTCTAGATATCGAGTGTCACTTTTTTGGTCCTGTAGGTTGCTCCGATTCTGTCAGAGGTCGTCCTTACGATCCAAGCGTATACGTTTCGCGATAGGGGTTGTCTTTGACGAGGGTGCTGTCGAAGGGGGTTGAAGGTGTCGCACCGGCACAGAAAGATTATAGGTGAACCCCCGTTTTACGTGCAACTTTTGCCCTTATTTGTGCTGTACACGCCGCCGTCGTCGTTCTAAGAAGCTTGTTAAGAGGGAGGTCGGCCCCGGTTAATTCCTCTACCGTTGTCGAGCGTGTGCGACACTCTATTTTTGGTGTATATCGTGTGTTCAGAGAACCGTTGCTTGGGAGAAAAAGGATGACTCGGCTGGGAATAATGAGACCCGTAACGGGGACTCCGTGTGATGCAATTCGCGGCGACATCATCGGCGATATCCTTGCTCGCTGTTTTAGAAATGATGATCGGTCGTCGCGCAGCACCGCGCTGCCATGCCGGTGTTGTGTCGACGACGCTCGTGTATCTGCGTGATATTCGAGAGGATTACGGGCGCGCTTACGGCCGTGTCGGTGATTATTACATCAGAAGTAAGTCATGATGCTGGAAAACGTGGTCGATCAATAACATTGAAAATCATCCGTCCGTGGACGAGCGGGTCTGGCGTGCAGCCAACCGGCCAGTCATAAATTTCAACCCTTCCCCTTTTGTTTTCCGAAAATTTCTTTCTCACAAACCCGTGAATTCGCTCTCTGTTGCAGATTCCCTTTTGGCCAGTGAATAGAAAGAGCGGTCCACCATGGCGTTCGCGGGGCTGAAGAAACAGATCAACAAGGCCAACCAGGTGAGCAAACGACGAAAGCTATGATGATCAATTGGCAAGCATGCCCACCTTTTCATGTCTCCCATCGATTCTGTTTTTCTATCCAGGAATTCGAAAGAGTTCGATCAAAAGATAGATAGAGGAGAAATTAGTCACAATTTCTACGAGACGTCGTCTCTAGACTGCGCATGTTTATGCATTAGTCGCATTCGTAAAATGCAGTACAATAAAGATCCCAATCGAGTTTAGCACTGCATATGTACTGTTCGAACCTTTAGTGGTTCGAGTAGCAATCACATTGCGTTGTGTGCAAATTTCCATAAATATCGAAAACATTTTATTCGTGTCATATGCTTCTTCAGAGATCTCCGTTCACGATCTAGTTCGCGACGGTTTCTGTTCTGAAGGACAATTGAGGGAATTGTTTAGAGGTATGCGACAAATATGAAGAAAATATTTTGAACGACGTCGTGCGTAGTAATGAAAAAATATTCCGCGTTCCGCGGGCGGTGTTCATTGCACATTCAACAGAGCCCGCGCCTTATGTAATTATTGAACTCGGTACAAATTGATTGTAATGCGGTAACGAGTAACGGGGGGTGCTTTTTGAAGAGCACTACTGAGGTTTCCAGCCGCATTTCATGCGGAATTATTCACATTGACTCGAACAAAATTTTATTGAAAATAACAATTATTTCAGTATCCGATAGTCAGAGTAATAATCGTAGGAAAGATCCTCCAGTATTACTTCACTCACTTCTGCTGTGCTCTTCGATTCGATCGATAATGCTCTATCAAACATTATACATTTTACATGAACGCAACGAGTTACAGCACGCTCACGGAGAAATGAAGGATTTCATACTATTTAGAGACGCGAGAGCGAGTTTCGTCCAAGGAAAGCGAGGGTTAATCATTTTAATTGCTGGTCCCAATTTTGGAAACGCTTCCGAGTCGTCGGACGTGCTCGCCGCTGAGTCACGGACAATTACAGAGTCATTAATGACCAGATTTCGTATTGACCGACGTTCCAGACGTTCGTGCAGTCGGTTCTGACCGGGGAACAGAGGTCTCCGCTTGCCTCAATGCGACTTGAGTGGAACAATTAATTCTTATTTAGACTGACACTTATTAAATTCGACCTGGGAAACGAACCGGCTCGCGGAGGCGTTTTCACCAGTTTTCCACGCTGGAATTCCCAACCATAATAGCGGCCAGATTGCGGGCGCGGATCGATCGAAATCACTCGTTGCGTTTACGTGCGCACAGCACGATTTTAATGTTGGCCTATAATATAAAGAGTTATGCAAATAATTCCGAAGCGGCGCTGCCGAGTAGTCTATTTCACGGCGACCGGTTTAATTCAAGTTAACCGGCGCATCTCGGTTTCTAATGAATCACGGGGAACGATACTCTCGAGTCGTCGAGTGGCTTCGACTTCGATCATCCCGAGGCAATGTCTTATTCATGAAAATTTATATTCGGATCCCGGGGATTTATTCCCGGAGACGGTGTTGTTCCAGTATTCGAATTGTTACCGAGCAAGAGCACAGACCCCCTTTGCCATTCGAACGAGAACCCACTTCGCTGTTCTTCTCGGAAATTAAATCCTCGATCAAACGTTCATTTGCGAACGCAGTCTTCGATGATTCATTGGCTCTAATATCTAGTCCCCCATTATCAACCACTTCGCTTCTCAAAGACGCGGGAACGCGTTCAATACTTCGATTGAGGAAGAGAATCCACTAATTGGAATGAAATTGGGCTCTTTCGAGCTTTCGCGTTTTTTAATTTTGTGGGATTTTTGAAACCATTCAAGCAATAACAAACATTGGTACTCGTTATTAGGTCCATTCTAATGCATTCTCTTTCAAGAATCTCTTTCACAGCCACCCTTTTTCTTTGATTCATCAGTTTAATTATCCCAAGTGACATTTTATGGTCCAGAAGATTTCAAATGTCTCTTATAATGTAATCATGTATAAGGAAACTCTGGAACAAAAGCGTAAAATATCTTTTATTCGAGTCGGGATTCCTGTCAGGGCCACTTCGGTCGCCATTTTCCCCGTCTCTGCCCTTTTATTGAACAATCCAGAACCACTTGATCCAATTCGATCGATCCAGATGCACTTGATCCGAGTAGATTGGTCGATCCCATCGTCCTTATTTAGAGTCTCGTGGCGGAAAAGTGGAAACAATTCGATCTGGACGCACATAAATGTGCATAAATCCGAGTCAAATAGTACGTGACATTGCATCCGACCGGATGTAGGTCAGATTTACTCTAGGACGACGTTTAATTGGCAATGGTACGCTACCTATGCTCCTGCGTGTAGTATCGTACAAGTGGGTCAACGTTAAATATGGGTCAGGGTCGTGCGAAGCTTCGTGAAATAATCGTGTTGCTTGGCTTTTACGCTTCCCGGCTATCACGACATATTGTTCCCTCGATTTGCAACGTTCACGAGTGAACGTCGACGTTCGCGGCGATCATGCGGAGGTAATGTGTCGTGATGAGAGTTAATTAACCGCGTTGTTCTGGCGGTGTAAACTCACTTTCCCTTCGTCTTCAATGAAACGAACCTTACACCGGCAACTAACCCTCGCGCGTGCCGAAAAAATAGCTATACTAAAGATCGTCCCATAATCTTCGCACATTTTCATTTCACACACCTGGCCCGGTCTTCATATAATTTATTATAATTTTATTTTATTTATTTTTACATATCGAACCTATCAAGCACCGACTGATATATGAGCTGTGCACATTTTTTTGACATTTTACTGCCAAAGCACTTGATCGATGTGTTCAACATTCTACACGTAGAATAAATTTTCATAATAATTAGTATGCGTTTGTGGCACGTGCAAGTTTGAAAAATGAAGCAATATTCTCACAAGCAATATTCTGAATATTCTTAAACATTTGCGTAAAGATCTGTAGCCTATTTATGATATAATTGCAATACGAAATATCTAAAACAGGTCATTCGACTGACAGAGTGATATTCGTATGAAAAATTGCAGCATCGTCGACGAGCCTCTTTAAATGACGTCTTCAATTTTGTTTTGGGTTGGAACACGTGTTTTCATTCAGGTTCTAGAGAAGATAGATACATTTTGGTATCGATCGCTTCCTCTAGCTTGTTCAACTAAAAATTCCTGAATTCCGTAGCCAGAAGGCAATTAACTGTACTGTCCCGACTGTGCAAATTCGCGTTTCCTCCCTTTTGTGGAGTACATAGATTTCCACGGGCAGGGATGAAAAAAGATCGATGAATGAAACATTTTCTCGGCCATTAAGGGACGCGACGCCCCGGGAAAATTGCATTCAGTCCTAGGGAAGGGTACACCGGAGTAAAAAACTGATTGTTGTTCCACGAGATGAATTGTTTTCATTTGGTATTACGAGCGCGTAGTTCCATCCCCCTCCAGAAAAAAAACGGGCGACTGCGAAATTGCAATGGCAAACGTCGCAGCTGTCGTCGTCGGTAATCGAGGATGTTCAATCGTGTACTTTGATTAAACCGAGAATTTCTTCTACAAATCTTTTTCTCGTTTCTCTCGAATAGATTTGATACATATATGTAGATTTCGTGGGACAGATTTGAATAACGGTAAATTGCCGTTCGCCCGTCGTCCTCGACGACAGAAAGTTTTCTCCATAAATGATCTAGAACTGTGTTCAACTGTATATTCCAGATTGAATCTTTTGTCAGTTTTTGCCGCGGTTGGCAAAATTTCAAAGGCACCTCGCTTTAGATCAATTGACTGCGGATATTATTGATCCGTAGTGCCTGTCCTTTCTGCCACTGACAGTTTTCTCCCATTCCCAAAACTTCTTGCCACTCGGTATCTCTGGCACCCACACCCCCTTGGTTATCTGCCATTCAGAAGAAATCTAGTTTCGTCTTTCAGGATGATCTCGGTTTACGATCAATTAACTGACACCGGTCCGCTTTTATGCGCCCCCGAAATTCCTCGGGCAATCCTCGCTCTGGATGGTCGTTGCGATAGTGTTTCGCTTAGGGTTGCACCCTTTGCAGCGACGATTACGAGCCGATAAAATCAAAATAAAAATACGGGGAATGGCGACGGGTTCAAATAGACTTTTCTCTCATAGATATACAATCGAGTCTCTGCATTCCATTCAGTTTCACTGTTATCTAATTATGCAGCTGTTTACTATTTTCTTATAAAAATCAGTCGTTCTTTCTTTATTTAAATTTTATTGCGTGGGTGTGAATATTTCCATGGATGATTTAATAGATTTTAGGTCAACTTGAATGAATGATAGTCCAATTTTCAAACACTTAGCCAACTTTTTCTGGGTCCCTTTGACACATAGAAATTTTTATTTGTTCAATATTCCGTTTTTATCTTCATCTTTTCCAAATGCATAGCTTTCTTTACCCCAAATGAACACAGCTCGTCGCTGCAAGTTTGAACTTGCAACTGCAATTGAGAAGTTTATTAAAAAATCCTCTCCCGTCAATGATCGATCGTTTAAGGGCTGTTAGCTGTTTAAAGCTCAATGGGCAGCCACGTCCTCTTAAAAAAGGCTGACAAATAAAATAGAGAAGCGAGCTCAAAGCGATTTCCAACATTCGATCTTTTTTCACTGGTCACGTAAGGGCTGAGTATTTCTAGCTGGTATTAAATAATTTTTCTTTGATTGGCAATCGTCTCGTAGAAAGCGTAACGTAATGATTTCGCGGTCTGATGCAACCCCTAATCGAACTATGATTTTTTAAAGTACATGACGGAGAAGATGGGCGGCGCTGAAGGAACTAAGCTCGACGTGGACTTCATGGACATGGAGAGGGTGAGTACGCCTGTCTACGTTTTTAAGGTTTCCTTCCGACACACACTTGCACTCAGGTACTCGGTTTGACCTTGGATCGATTTCCCCTCTCGATTCAAGGCGGGAAATTCGTTGTTAGTTTCCGAGATTACGGCCGCGAGCTCCTCGCGAGCGAAGATAATCGAGCGCGCGGAGAATGAGAGAATGAGAAAGAGCTTTTCTATGAGAGATAGATGAGAATCATGCTCGGCTGGAGAAGATTGAGAACGGCGGCGAATTTGATCGTAGAAAACGGATGTCACGTACGAGCTCGTCGAGGAGCTGCAACTGAAAACGAAAGAGTTCCTGCAACCGAACCCGACCGCGAGGGCAAAGATGGCGGCGGTCAAGGGCATCAGCAAGCTCAGCGGTCAAGCGAAAGCTTCGACCTATCCGCAACCGGAAGGCGTCCTCGGGGATTGTATGCTCACCTATGGCAAGAAGCTCGGAGAAGACAGTATTTTTGGTATGACACCTTGCAAACCTAAACCACCTCCTCCGAAGATTAGGGTATCGTCTTTCACCCGACATACCGCCGAGGAAAAATGTTTAAATTTGCCTCCAGTCAAGTGAAATTGTTTCTTTCTGTACGCGTGCAGATTGTGAAAGCAGTTATTCATTTATATTTATTTATATTAAGAAAGGAACATTGTGTAGAATCTAAAAATCACCAGTGTTGGTAATTTGTCGCTGCTCAAAAACTTTGAACAATGTACTCGCGATAAAACTCTGGATTTATGTCGCAATTGAACGAGGTCTCCCGCGTCCCGTCCCACTTTGCCCGATCGCGAAACTTTACCGGAAGTCCTCGAGTTCTTCGGCCGCATAAATACGCGCTTTAACCCATCCATCTTTTCTAATTCCCGTAGCTCAGGCTCTCATTGAAATGGGCGAGGCGATGAAGCAGATGGCGGACGTGAAATATTCGCTGGACGACAACATTAAGCAGAACTTCCTCGAGCCGCTGCACCACTTGCAGACCAAAGATCTGAAGGAAGTGATGGTAAGGTGTTTTCTTCACGCGCGCGGCTTATTGGAAAAGTTGTTCCCGCGCCTCGTTTCGTTGAGACCACGAACAACATCGAATATATCCAACAAGATGCACCATACGCGCGGTGCGTTGTCCCAGTTTGTTGAACGGCCGGTATCCGCCTTTTGTTTCAGCACCACCGGAAAAAACTTCAGGGACGAAGGCTCGACTTCGATTGCAAGCGAAGACGTCAAGCGAAAGGTACACTCGTCGCCCGTGTGTTCACACTTTATCTCCGCGTATCTTTATTGATTTATTTAAGCAGCACACGTCAGGGCTGCCGCCGCGCGCGGCCTTGCGACACGAAAACTTGACGCGTTTGCAATTATAATTCGCATTTACCGATAAACGACCCACCCTCCGACCGGTCCACGGCTGCAGAACAACAGGAAATACCTGCTGGCCCCACGATTAGGCGAGCGTTTCTCTATCGCACAGCTGAACCTCGATTCTAGCTGATAAAAAGTCATTCTCCTCAGGGGCTGCCTCCCATCGCAATTCTCGTAGGGTCATTGCAAAGGGGAGGTTTCAATCTCCGTAATCACAGTGATCTAGATCGCGATACAAATTTTTTCTACTATTCATCTACTGTTTTTTAGGGGCTGCTCGTCACAGGGTAGTTTTATAATAAATATGTCGCTACAACAATATGCAACTTCTTAACCATTAAGTCTTCAAATTAATTCGTAGCCCTTTCTTCATGAACGTATTGATTATTTCCGAACAACTAAAAGATATTCGTCGAATAATTCTAATTAACTCTGACCAACTTTGCCTAATTCGGTGCACTCTGAGACCTTTCCCAGATCAATGACCATCATTTTGTGATAGGGAGACCGTCAATGACTACCTGACGGCCACGCAGAACTGAATTTTTATCAGCTACAATCGCAGTTTGGGCTACAATGCGTCACACTAGATGTACAATTGCAGTCAAGGCTGTGGCGAGCAACTTGAACCAGAAATCTCTTTTGCTCTTTTTCTCGTTTCGACGGCCATACAATATGGCGCCCAGAGGATCGCAACCCTCTGCCACGACTGTCGGCACAGCCCTGGTTGCATTACACCAGGGGTGAAACACGACCAAACAAATTCCACGGTTAAACGACAATTTAGATAACGATGTTTGTGTTCGAAGGTGCGTTTCACGTGCCTCTCTCAGTCTAAAGAAAGACTACCAATTCACTGTAGATACACTGCACACGCATGTACTGGTGCATGTGCACGTTTTGATCGTGATTGTTAATCGTTGCCCACACCTATGATCACCGGCGTGTCCAAGTCGGTCCCAGTGTTTTTTCGTTTACCTTGTTTACAAACCGGAGGAATTTTTGTTTCTTTGACGCATCCTTGCTCGCTAGCAGCCGGGAAAAGATCCGGCAGTCCACATTGTGGAAGTCCTGTAAAGACTTCTTCGTCACCTTACACCGGTACGTGGCAATCAAATGAACGGTCGTTTTGGCGAACCCGTTGCAATTACACTCTTGTAGGACCTCGAGCTTTCAAATTTGAACTCTTAAGCCATGCCCACGCTGAAGCAACATCAAGCAACGTTTTGTCACTTATTGTTGCCTTCTTTTTTTTTAATCGAATAAAAGAAGTAGAAGAAGAAGAAGAAGGCAACAAGAGTGACAAAAAGTTGTTCGATGTTACTTCAGTGTGGACATGTATTGTATATCTGTATGTAGCACAGCACTGTTTGACCTAATGCGTACACCTGTTTCAAACATTTTCAAAGGGGAACATTGTGGGAAGCGAATTAGGGTTGTCGGACCTCTAGAATTGAAAAATAGCTTTAAACAATTATTCTGCAAAAGTTGGGAAAAAATTAAGTATTTATTCTGTTCGGCTGAAGTTATTTGAAGGGTATTTCTGATTGAGCAGACTTTGTTCATTGTTATTTATTTGTCACGAGGTGTCCTGGATTACTTTTCTTAAAACATGGGAACACAAACTGTAAATAGACATACGGATACACATATGTATACAGGGTGGTTCACGATAAACTGTTAAACAGCTTCTTTATTTAATAGCAACGTATTTTGGACACTTTGTATAATCTAAGAATGGACCACCCTGCATATGATAATGAAGTATCTGCGAGTGCACCGAATGCCGAATGCAGCACTTTACAAATCTCCTGGGGAAACTTTGATATCTGCACTAGCTTATGTTAGAAAGCAAAAGATGTACGCGATCGAGGTCCTTAGAGGTCACTCCGTTTCCGGTTCCACTTTCGCTAACGTTCTGATCCGCTTTCTGGTTCTTTCTCCCCCCGTATCTTATATATATATCTATCCTAGGCAATGATGCAACCCAGTAGTGCAACTTTTAATATTTGTGCTGGCGCAAATTTTGCGAGCAGGATCTAACTTTTCAGACGACGAAATACGTCAGGCCGAGGAGAAGTTCGCGGAGAGCCTGCACCTGGCGCAGTTGGGCATGTTCAATTTGCTGGAGAACGATGTGAGTTGAGTCCTGCTGGTGCTTCAGCTTCAGTCGACGGTGCTTGGGTCCATTTTGATCCAGTTCATAAGATGATGATAACATGACGATCGGAAAAAGTGTATAGTTGTAGTATAGAAAGTTTGAATGGATCAAGGCATCGTCGCCTGCAAAATGGTTGAAAATGTAGCTTGAACGGCGTCCTAATCATTGTGAATATTTTCCTGTAGGTGGAACAAGTGGCACAGCTGGCAACCTTCAGCGAAGCCCTCTTGGACTACCACCAGCAGTGTACTGAGGTCTTGAGAGTCCTAACAGAGACCCTTCTGGAGAAGTACGTGCTTCCATTCAAGATTCCTGAAGTTAGCGATTGGTATTGATTTTTAATTCCCGGTTTGGTAATTGCAGGAAAGACGAGGCAGCAATCAAACCAAAATTGGAGTTCGTGCCGAAGACTCTGGCTGACCTGCACGTCGATGCAATACCCACATCAGATGCTATGAACGGTGGGAACTTCTCCCTGCACGGTAAAACAGATTTTACACGTACACATACAAATACGATGATACTTCCGGGTGGATTGGCTGTTTGTTTCCTATCTCCTCTGTCATGCAACGATTCTACGTGTCCTATAGCTATATATACACTGGCCATATACTATAATACATGGTTGTACTCTCTCCTCGTTGAATTTTCCTCTCACTTATCTTGTCTGTTGTCGGATGGTCATTGAACTTTATCGTATCGTCGCACCCGAAGGAAAATGTGACGTGCATACATGGTGTATGATAATCTGGGTAATGTTATCTGCCGTGGTATTTCAGGTTCGAGTGTTAACTAATCAAGAACACTGCGTGGAATCACGGAGATCATTTTTGACCACCTCTTACTTTTCAAATGTTCAACACCAAATATCATTCATTTGTATTAACTTGCACGTTTCCGTGTTTTACAAATTCTCATATGTTACAAATACATACAGTAGTTTACTTATTTCCTAGTGCAGTATTTCTTATTTGGTCAGTAATGTACAGAATAAATTTATCAGACAGGAAAAGAGAAAGCATTCTTGATAAATGAGTAGATAAGATTCGTAACTGTGTTCATAAATTTCTTGTTGAGTATATCGTCGGTATCCTTGATGTAATTCTTGCTGTTTCCAAGTGAAAGGTGGTCTAAAATGAGTTTTACGATTTTTGTGTACTATGTTTTACAAAGCCCGAAGCAATATTGTCGTTTGGGATGTGTTATCAGGTGATCTCGTAATTAATGCGAATTTCTATTCATGTTTTTGGATGCTGAAGTACAGAAATGTAATTACAACCATTATATATTTTCCTAGAGATCATAAAAGATGTCTTGTCTAATGTTTTGTCTAATGATTGTGATTGTGTCTTTGTGTTTGGTCTTCTAAGAATACAAGGAAAAAAAATTCGCGTTCGTTGTGGGGCCATTTAATACATTCTCTTACTACATGATTTTGTCTGACATTTACCAACACTTCTACCACACACTCTTCGTCTCTTCTGCGTGTATACTCTCGCATACTTGAATGTCTGTCCTTTTGACACGATTTAGGGGCAAGTCGAGCCGGGTCTCCAGTCCCTGGGGACGGGAAGCGCTCACAGCTCGAACTATTCCCGGCCGGAAACCCGCCACAATCTGCCAATGGTAAATTTTGCATGGGCTTGCCTTTCTCTCGGCGTAATTAATCGATCTAAATTTTCTACGCTTTCGGTGGGCATTGCGACAAAAGAGACTCTAAAATAATTAATGTGCTAACTCTTTTCTGTACCGTCGTTAACGCACGCATCTCTTCTGTTACCGCTAATTTCTGTGCTTGTCTTTTTACTTTAATTTTTTTTTTACAGGCGACCGATGAATTAAAACTCGCATAATTTTTAGCGAAGGAGTTGCTACTTGTTTTAGCGCTGATTGCGCGACGTGTTTCATTTGATAGTGTAGCTGATTCAAGATATTATGAACAGATTTATCGTAACCACACGTTTCAGATCGTTAAAGTAACATGATTGTAGTATATAGTATTATACATATTTTTAGAGAGTGTTCTTGTTTTGTCGTGACAATGGAAGTTGGTCTATTTTTCAGCATCTCCCTTGCCATCTCCAAGCAAATCACCGGCAAGGACTCCGATGCCAAGACAACCTTGCTGCACAGCTCTGTACGATTTCGAGCCAGAGAATTCTGGGGAGCTCGGGTTCAAAGTAAATATCAGAGTTCGCTAAGAGTAACTATAGCTTCATAGTAATCGTTAACACTTTGACTGCTGCCGCTAACTGCTTAAAATACAATCAAGTTAGAATATTTTTATTTTGCATAAAAATCCGCGGTCTAGTAAATATGAAAATGGTAATCTGCGTGAAGATTTTACCTGAGATAATTATTGGTTCACGGATAAAATTGGTCAAGGATCACCCAGTTGTTACCTTTCGGAAGAATACGAAGTCTTCGTCGGTAGGCAATGTGTTAACACTATCGCTAGACCATAAGTCGTAGCTGTAGCGATTCTAGAGTTTGGGATATGGTTCAACCGGCAAAATGTGTGTTTCCAGGAGAACGATATGATCACCCTGATTCAAAAAATCGACGAGAACTGGTACGAGGGCAGCCTGAACGGTCGCACGGGTTTCTTCCCAGTCACTTACGTGCAAGTCGTAGTGCCATTACCTTAAGAGAACATGCTACGCCCCGCAAACCAAAGACCCTGCATTCGTTCACCAGCGTCTACCACGAAAAAAATTATCTTATCGCCTCCAATTAGCCTAACTCTCTCTCTCTATCTCTCTCTACTAAAAGATTTCTCTATTGTCACTTACGTTCTACGGTCCCGAGGCTTGTTCGTAATGACGGATTTCAAAGGTTTTCTCTGTCTCGTTTCGATTGTTTTTCCATTTTCTCTATCTCTATCTCTCTTGTCCCAGAAATAGCTGTATACGCATGTTAATGTACATATATAATGTTATAGTGTCTTTTATCGACGTAAGGACCCTCGCGCGCGCATACACAATATATACAAACACAAAAAACACACACACAACCATATGTGTATATATATATATTATACATACATGTGTGTACACACAGTCAGACAGACGAACAAACAGAGAGAGACAAAGCATCATATACGCAATACACGTATACATTCAATACGATGAAGAACCACACTGATATATACCGAGACACTAAAGTACCTACGATGGCAGTCCACTGTCAAACGGCGGCTCATTTTTCACGTTCGATGTCGTCTCATAATCATGATGTAACATTCTCGTTAGTTTCTCACCAAAGGTTCAATTGCACAAAGATATCGGACCGCCAAGACTGCATTGAAATTCGAGTAGATCAACAACATTTCGAATACTCTTGTACCATCGAGCATGTTGATTTCTATCATTCGGATTCGTTAAAGAGAAATCTTATTATTTTATTCGATCGTTTTTATCATTTCGCTGGTCTTATCATTTCATCATCGTTTACACGTTTGTTTTTTCTATAAACTTTCTCAACGTATCGAAGGAAGTCCATCAAATCATATGGAGTGCGTTTTTCGGTTGGTTCGCAGGTCGAGAACGCGTATAGTATTCGCTCCTCCATTCCCCCAGTAGTGTTAACGTTTTAGCCTTGATCGTGTTTGACTGTTTCGTTTAATCATTTAGGATCTAAAGTGTAGGTGACACCGAGTTTGCGAACGGTTTCTAGCGTTTAGTTCGAAGAAGCGATGTTTAAATGTGGCGGCGAATCTCTTCCGCGAAGTCGAAGCTGATAGCGAACGGCTAGATCCTCTGATTCAGTTTGAGCAAACGTTGATTTCGTCGCGAGATCGCCTCGGATTCGTGAGAGGCCATGAAAACTACCAAATTCGTAGACGTTTGTTGACTAAATTGGCCGGTCCGTTGTCAACGAAGTGATCGCGACCATCTCGAGTTACAACTTCGGATATAATCGACCGTCACACACACGAACTTTTCTTCCACGATTCTGCTGATCCCATTCCACATCCTGTTCTGAAACAGAGAATCTTTGTCTGAATTAGAGTGTTGTATATCCGTTGATTCGTTCGTTCGTTCGTTCCCCCCTTCATTGACTTTGTACGAGAGTTCAACCGCCAGAACAATGAAAGTAATTAAGGAAATTGGTTATTTGTTGCCACATGGATTTTAGGTAAATCTTCAACAAATATTTGCTAAGCATAATATAGTAATGTTAGAGTATATATATATATAAACATATATATATGTATATACGCTCGTATATACTTATACTTGCGCGCAGCATGTGTACCAATTAAAAAACATCCGACGGTAATTGCTTTCCGAGCCACGAAAGTTAAAGAACAAATTATCGACTGCGAGTTCCAGCGTGAAAGCGATTATACGGCGATCAGAATTTTTTTTATATCGCTTCGGATGTTCGAAGGTCACCCGGTCACTTTAAACAAAATACCACAAAGTCGCGAGAGTTTGATGAAAAGTATTTTTGAAATACACGTTCGAGGAAACACCGACATCGATAAATTCGAGTACTAGAATTACGTGTTTACAATGTCGTGTAAATAATTGAGGGAGAGTGGACCCTCGAAAGTCCGAAGCGACTTTCCTGAAAGAATTGTAATCGTCATACAATTGCCTTTTTTTACAGTGTTTTGTTTTCTAATCCTCGTAGATTGGAGGACATCTCGAGTGTTTTTATTGGTTCACTTTGCGCGTATGTATACTTACGTATATGTTGCGGATGACAGCGACAACGCTGATGGCTATGACAATGGCATTATTATTATCGACATTTGCATATTTTTCCATTATTGTTAAATACACTCACGATGCGAAAAAAAACGTTCTTGCTAGCGTTTGTCAACGTGGTTGTTTCGGCAACGTTTCGATGGGACAGTGACTAGCGACATCATAATAACCGAGGTAGCTGTATCGACTAAAGATAATAACGATACTATAACGCGGTCGAATGATATTATTAAATAGTTTTACTCGTTAATGTTACATTAGTTGTATGCGTAGCGTTTTTTATGAGTTAGTTGCATCAATATTGATCTCTAGCAGCGAGTACGTCAGCGAGTTACGATGTATTTTCATTTCCGAGCGTCATCGAAACGTTGCTCGAACCATCAAAGATTTAGCGATTCGTTTCGCGGGAACGATAAAAAAATCAGCAGACTATTACGAACTATTGGCTGCTATCACTGCTGCTGCTACCGTCATCAGCGTTCGGTCACCACAAGCAAAAACATAAGAACAAAACTGCGAAAATACACAAAAAAAAAGAAGAAGAAAGAAAGAAATCAGAGATTACGAACGGGAGAAAGAAAGACATTGATAATTCCATCTGTTGTAATTATCGTGGATCACGAAACTTTTTTCCTGAGACAAACTCGAAGTGTTATCGATGTTGTGCAATATTAAAGTTTAACATCACGGTGTTTAAATGCCTGTTTTGTCGTGATCGCCGGACCAGTGTTTCTCAAAGCCCCGTGGTCGACGAAGAGGCACGTGTCAATTGATGAAAATAAACTGTTAGTGTCCTTCCGCCAGGTTCCAACGACGAGAACGCTCTCGGGCACTGACTTTCGCTTGATCCGCGCAAAATTAATCCTAGAATGGTAAACCAGTCACACTCGAATCCTCTTAAAGAATCTGTAAAAATTTACCGAGGCACTTCGAAGTATAATTTCAAACGTCGAGAAGACGCTGAAGAAAATTTGTATTTGCAATTGTCTTGCAATATATCAATGAAAAGCAGTACACAAAAAATCTTGCTAGGTACCATTTGAGGGTTAATGTAACATTCTATCTTTGAGAGCATGTTCAAGCTTGCGGGTCCGATTGGGACTTGGACACGCGATTAGGTGACGTCACCGTGCCGACAGCGTTGCAAACTCGTCGTTTCTCGCTCGAAGCAACAGAGGAGGCTGTCGTTCTCGTGATTTTGCCTCCATTTGAGCGGCGCGCACCCGGAGAACGCAACTTTAGCGAATCTAGGTGCCATACATGCGTTTTTTCGTAACTTATCGACGTTTAAACAGACGAGAAACGTTAGAGCGTAGCCGCTAGCGATGTACAGACGATTTCGAATCGGTAGCTGGTCGTTCTCCTGGGCGCGATCGCTCGTAAGAAAGTTCGTCAATTAATAAGAATACGAGAATCGGCGGGTCGCGAGTTCCATCTTGCCAATGATGGCGGGTAGAAAGCCAGGGAAAGGCGGGAAGCTTATGCGAAACGGACTTGAGGTCTGATTAGACGATACGTGAGATACAAATGGTCTTCTGAGCGTTATTCATAAATACAGAGCAGCTAAAATCATATATTCTTGGTAAATTCTCTCAACCCTCAAGCGAGCTACACAGATTTATATCGTCAATTAGACTGTGGACCTTTATGTAAAACAAAAATTCTCTGTATTATATTGCAGGATCTAGGAGATATTTATTTAAGGAATTTAGTAAGTTCGTTATAATATTCTTAAGTTCTTTTAATGTACATTGGTAATTTATTTAACTGTGCTGTGTTTTTAAGCTCTGTTCGACTCATTCAAATTTTTATTCCTTCAGTATTATGTCGATCGTATAACATTTTTTAAGTCTGATCGTTTGATTCTTTCGTACGAATTGTGATCTCGTAGTCTCTTAAATTTTAATAATGTTATACGTATATTCGTTCAACCCTATTCAAGTTCTCCACTTTTGTTCAGACTGGAGAAAGTGTATCATAAAGGGTTGAAGTTGATTTTATATTTTATAAAAAGTAGAAGAGTGTACTAGCAAAATTGTTGCACCTTCGAGGTCCACTTTGAAAGTTCGTTTAAGGGTTGAAAACGTTTCAAGAGACCGAAAAATCAATTTTGAAGAGCTCAAATCAACGAACCAGCTACAAAATCTCACTTCTCGATCACTGCACGCTCACGTCTGGTTTGAACGGGAGTCCAGCAATTTGCGTCCACGTGAAAACGATAGCAATATAACTATAAGAGCGGAGAATATTTTCCTCGAGCCGGGGATCGTGTCTCGATCGTTTGAGAAACACTGCGCCCGTGATCGAGGGAGGTGAAAGAAGAAAAAAAGTATAACAAAATAAAGAAAAAACTACAAAAAATCGGAGGGAGAACAATTCAGCCGCGTGATACGTTTATTTCCGAAGCGACTCCTCACCGGAACAAAGAAAAAAACTGGCGATCTACGATCGTGGAGTAAAACAACTAACGAACACAAAAAAAAAATCGAAAAACCCGTAAAAAAAGGAAAACAGAGAAATAAACACAGGATGAGATGAAATCTATAAAGAACAAAAAAAAATACTAAATCGGTATCTTACTCTATAAATGTTGGCTATTGTTAAATGTTGAATATTGTTCTGCGGAGGGCTTGCCCCCTTTCGAGCGACGAGCCAGCTTCCGGGTCGATCCATCATTGATTTCCGTAGATCACCACCGGAGACTCTGTTCGTGTTCGACGATTCTACTTTGTGCGTTTTTTCGTTGACGGACGAGCTTCTTTTCTTTCTGCGAAAGGATCGCGCGCGGCGTTTCTCTCTGTTCTTTCTTTTTTTTTTGTATTAGTCGTTTAAGTATTCGATTAGGTATTGTTCCGGACGCGTTAGGGTTTAGCGATTAGGCGAGCGCCGCCCGAGAGCAGGATGCGAGTTCGAAGCGACAAGCTCTCCGCATTTTAATTGTAATCTAACTATTTGGGGCTCGCGAGCGGATATCGAATCTCTCTCGTCCCCCGCTAAGTCACTGAGCATCCTTGGTCTGGAGAATCGGATCACAGACACACGGCCCCCTCCCCCCAGGTTGTTTACCATCCCCTAAACACGCTAGCTTACTATACCTGCCTCCATTTTGGTAGCAGAACGACGAAACCTCGCTAGTCCCCGCGTTTCCCGGTCTACTTATATTTTGTAAGCGTCAGATTGTTCCGCGTCTCGCGGTGAACGGCGAGGTCTCGTCGTTCGATTATTAATTATTATACTTCGTTTCTAAGGCTTCTTCTTCGACGGTGTCTCGTTCCGTTTTCTCCCCTCCCCCAGAACCACCAACCCCCGTATCGCTACTGTTATTTGTCGAAGCGAAGAGACGACCAGTGGATGCGACGCAGTGATACTTTCAGACAATACATTACAATTAATTACACTTATATTAATAAATTAATCTATTATGATTATTGAGCTCCGATTGAAGAGGATTATACGACATGTACTCGATTTCGGTCAATGCTAAATAATTATTAACACTAACTAAGAAATAAAGTGTGCTCTATGTCATGCTACCATCTGACTTTTCAATCCAAGATTCGATCTCGCTTCCGTTGCTGTTTACGTTCCGTCGATCTGTCGCGGTTTTGTTATACTACACGTTTTTAGGGTCGTCCTGTAAGTTCTACGATTCTTAACAAGCGTTCTCCTGTTCTTAAATTGTGCGTTTAGAACGATTCGTTCTATTTAGTGAAAATGGAAGAATGAGAGTTGACGAAATTCATTATCTGCGCACGGTATGAACAGTATGAACTTGAAAAATCACCATACCAATCTCGGAATGACTTGAAATGAAATTTTTTACTTTTCCAATCGATCGAAATCCAATAAGCGAAAATTTTCCAGAAAGAATGCATCGGAAACGTTTGTTAATACATCAACGATTGGAAATATGATTTTGCGACAGGACTTACGGGATGACCTAACAGTTTGTTCTCAGTGCGTCCTCCTTCGTTAGACATTCCTTTATCCGCTGGAAACGATTGATTTTCGTATTACTTTTACATTGACTTCGTTTTTATATTTTACATTGTCTCGTTTGTAATTACGATTAATTTATACCTTCCAAGCTGTAACCTCCGATCCACGTTAGTTTGTACGCATGATATCTTTGATTGAAGTATCTACACTGTTGAGTATTAATAAATGAACGATCCTTTGTGTATTCGCTAGTCGATATTCATTTTATGAATAATACTAACAAACAACTGACTTTTCTGTTAACTAGTAAGTTCAATTTTCGTTGAATACTAAGAAACAATTACGTACTTAGCACCTCCGTTCTGTCTTCATAATTATCCTTGATGAGCTCCTGAATACACGTATGATTTATAATATCTAAATAGTATCGTTCCTATAGAATATATTACATTTTTTATTGATGTATTTCACATAAATAAAAGTGGTAAAAGAAACGAATTTATTGAATTTATGTGTTGCAAGTTCCAAGTAAAATTGTAAAGCTGGGCTGACTACTTACAGGTTTATACTACTGGGTGCTTCATCAACTGTTTATCTACTGTATTTTCGTTAGAAAATATAAGTAGCGGCTTTACAAAAATGTAAGGATAGTAAATAAACTATTAGATAGTATGTTCCAAATAAAATCAAAGACGCCAGGCCATGCAGACCCAGTTACAGACCAGTTGCACAATTGAAAATTGCGAAACGGTTTGCAAATTGAAGGAAAAGCATCGAAGAGGATCCAGAAGGCGAATCGTCGTTGCTCGTAAAGAGGAAAGCTTGGTTATCGGGCGAAAGGTAGCAAGGCGTGATTCAGCAGATCATTTGCAGAGTTAACCAAGCCTGCGACATGATTTACCGGGCATACAGCTAGCATCCATAATGCATATCGTCCCTTCCGTGGACATAATTGTATACGATATTACCCGAGGGAACCCGGTTCTTCCCGGTAACAAGGCATACCATCAATTCGAAGGAGGGACCTCATAAAGCATCCTCCACGTGGCTTCTACGTGATATCACCGTGTACCGCGAGATCGAGCCTCTTTCTACTCGAGTTATTTTACGGACTTTACCCCGAAGTTATCCACGGGAAATATAGCCCTTTGATGCCCAATTACAGGGTCAGACCCTCGTTTTATTCGACCTAACTCGCGATACTTTTTTCGCTGTTACTTTTGCCAGGTGTGGAATTTTTCAAAACGAGAAGACCCGCCATAAGTCCCTTGCACATCGTAGAATTTTATTCTCACCATTTTTATTCTATCCTTTCGCCACAGGAATTTTATTTAGTAGCGTTTGTATTTGATTTTACTGCTACAGGAAATTCTTTTTAGACTTGACCAACAGTTCAGTAGTATAGACCTGTACATTGTCAGCCCAGCTCTACAAAAGTGATCGGACAAGTAGTATAACCACTTCTTCGTTCAGACAGAATAAATTACTGACAATTTAAGCCTTTAGTTTAATGTGCAATTGATATTTCACAGCGATGTTTATATCTTTTTTCAATAAAATAAAAATGCCATAAATATATCATCATAGGGTTAATTTAAAGAAATCTGAACGTACACGTAATGCGTGTCAATGTTGTTTACGAAGTGAATAAATAAAATAGCTCGAAGCCGAAACCAAAGGCATCAACACAATTTATACCAGAATTAAAGTTAGTACGTCTCCGAAAGGTCAGAGAGCAAAGACGTTGCAAAGGTTCTTTTAATGCGGAGATTCTGATGTAATTTGTCTTTCAATTCGATACTCCCCTCTCTCGTAAGCACTGAGTCATCCTCCATTGTTGCTGCTGTTCTCGACAAAACTTGTCGGCCGGCTTTTCCTTCGTTCGAACGAAAAGTCGAATTACTTTCTCGCTGAGATACAATACCAGTCGGCGCTGGTTTCGCGTCCCGTAACAGGAGGGTCGATTTTACTAATGCACGAGAGGGGGGGCACCGGGTAAGCGGCTTACCCCCTGCAATTAAAATGTTTCTTTAAATACACAGCTTGCCCGAGACCCGTTGCAGATGACTGAAAGTTGTGCTTAAATCCGTGCTCGTTATACCGGCACGTCCAATAGGTTCGCTCCTTTACTTGCACGCGGTTAAAACCGCGATTCTTTTCGGAGACTTTTGCCAGCCACAAAGAACGTCACCTCGCGAATAATGGTGGACGAAACATTCACCAACCCTGGCTCCCTTTCACAAGAATCGCCGCTTCAGGTTTCTTCACATTCACGTTGCATTTATCACATTGCATTTTTTTGCCTCCGATAAAATTATTGACTTCCTATTCCTGTCTGCACTCCACAGTCAGAAACCACTGAGGGTTGAGTCGGCCTCGAGAAAATAATTATTTAAACATTCTTGGAATTGCTACACTTTGATCGTGTTGGCTTGGTCCTTGTAATTTTTTCGATTTTTAATTTAACAGTTTGTTTCATTGCCTGTTTCCAATAAAATCACTGATATTGCAAATTGTATCTATGTTCTATGGACTGTGGATTCGAAAATCATTGAGGGAAATGGATAAAAGGAACGAATGCAAAGGCTGAGAGTATTAGAGTCCTAAATTGTTTAACCCGATACACCACACCCGAGGCGTTCAAAATATTCGTACAATATAATTAATTGAAGAAGTTGTGCAGATTCAAAACTCATCGGGCATCGAATCAGATTCAGAAAAGAAAACTCAAGATTCCGAAAATTATAAATGGGTTTAGAAGAAAGACATGCTTAATTTTGTAATTTTTCTGGTGTTTCGAGAATCGCACAATTTCCCCTGTTTCTTGGTAATTTTTCTTTGTCGAGTACTCGTTTCTCCGACGATCCAAGATTGAAACAAGTCTCGTGTCGTACAAATATTTCTCGTTTCGGGGCTGTAGCCTTTATGGGGGCACGTGAACCTGTATCATCGGGACGTGAGGTAGTTACGGGAAAAATCGGCGAGGAAAATCCACTCGCACTTGTAGATTCCTCCCGAGAGGCAGCCCAGACTATGTTCGCGACGCCAATTTGCCGGAACATTAGCCGCGGAGGATGTTTCCTTTCCACGATGCCTATTATTGACGTAGCCTGTTCACAATCGACTGTAATCAATTGTGTTTCTAGCACTGACGGCGCCTGTTTTGCAAATAAATTGTACGAGTCTGAGGAGCTAAAATTCATTGGATTCTTATTGGGTTTGTGCTGGAAGACGTTTGTAACATTCTCAGCCAGCCAGGATTTTTCCGTCGCTTAATAACCATAACAGTTGAAGAAGCGACGTAAATCAATCAAACAAAAAGAATAAAAAGAAGAATAAAAAGAAGAATAAAAATAAAGAAGAAGAATAAAAATTATTCTTACAAGGTTCGAGTAAGATGTAAGATAGAAAATTTATTTTTAGAAGGTTCAAATGAAAGGCAGCTTTCCCGGATCCTGAAGGTAAGCCTGGCCGAAGAAACTTCGAAGACGGAGTTTTTATTCTTGTCCCCGCGTGCTTTCCAGAATGGGACGTAAGTACCATATGTGGTCGAAATCTGAAATTTCGCTGACGATCGTCCGGGGACTGCGGAACCTGTATCCGTTAAGGGTTTCTGCTCATTGGAGCGTCCTTGCGTGCCGGAGAGCTCCCCGAGGATTTCGCAGCAGGGATATATCCACCGACCAAGATTACTCCGTGCATTCTGCTGTACACTAGTTTCCGCAGTAATTGAAAGAGATTTGTTTCCTTTGGACAATCTACGATCGATTTGCATTCATCGAAATCCAGTCGCATATTTCTTTCTCCACCCCTGAACGCACGAACAGAGGCAAATCTTAGCTATGAGTGAGACAACAGAGCTTCCTTTGATGTAGAAAATGATTATTGATGTAGATGGATTGCAAAATGGCACTGAAAGGTTAAGAAAGGCCGCAGGGAGCGTATAAATGAGAGTCAAGAAAATGACTAAGGGTACACCAGTGATCAAGATCTTTTATTGTTAATTGAGTTACACATAGTGTTTCCGCATGCTTGTGAACTACTTGTTAGATTTGAGTGCTGGCGACGATCTACACGGCGTTTTCTTACAGCAGTGCTTATACACACCGGTCTCTACGTTTGAAAAGCGGAAGTTTTCCTCGGACAAACTCGGCTATTCCCGGGGTTTTCGATCGTCGTCGAAACGCAAAAGTTCTCGACGGCGAAGAAAAGCAGAACCGGCATAAACGATATCGCCTCGAGACGTCGTCGGATGCTCTCCTCGAGATCCTTACCCGTCGGAGGATGCTGCAGCTAGTTGCGCAGCCGTTCGCTCAAGAGGATAATAATCGTAAAGAGTATATTGCACGGTATATCGGCTCACGGGGGAACCAATTTCAAGCAGCGTTGCGCCCCTCGGTGCATTAAATATAGCGATTACAATTTTCGTTTCTCTACACCCCCCTCTCGCTTACCCCTCTGATTTCGACCGTAGCCGAAAACTCGAAAACGCGCGCGACGCTCGCAAAATAATTATTCGCGCGTTTACCTGTCGAATAATTACACCAGCGGAAATATTTATCGTTCGGTTCGAGTGCCCGAACCACTCGAGCTGTAATCTCGCATTAATAGACTGCGGATGTTTACGCGAGTTCGACACGAAAATCCGGAGTCGAACGTTTTCCTTTCGTTAAACCGAACTGTCGATCAAACGGAAATTTCGTCGCCCGGTTCAACCTTCTTATTTTACAGTGCTCTAGATCGTGGCGCGTGAATGCGCGATCTCTGCGATCTGCACGCGCGAACAATCTCGGATTTATGGGTTTTCAAATGAACGTTGGATCTATATTTTGTTATTTGTCAGACGAATTCCGAGATAAAGATCAATTCAACGACTCGAACAATGATGTCGGCATTGTAACTACAGTACCTGCATGTCCATAAAAATAAATTGAACGACTGAACCGATGATTATCAGCATTGTAATTGCAGTGGGTCCGCACTCACGCGACACGAGATCTTTACCTGAACGTCTTAGCAATAATCGTCGCTACGATGTCTTTCCGAATTCGGTTCTCTAGCGTCGTCGTTCTCCCGCAGTTTCTCAATGTTTTCGTGGTCTCTCTCTCTCTTCCTCCCTCTTTCTCTGCGATATTCGACCGCGACGATAGCGGACACAGACGGACTGTTAATCTGCCCGTAAAATATTCCGCGTGAATGGCAGGCCGAACAATCAGTTCCCGTTCTATCCGTCGGCTCGTTTCCTGCAATCATCATTGTTGGAAATTAACAAAATTCCCCCGGCCCCGTTCGGTCGCGAGACAAACAAATTTCGCAAAAACCGTCCCGTTTGTTCATTTAAATTGGATGAGTAATGGACCGGCGAACGAAATGAACAAAAAGATTAGCGGGCACCGGTGGATTCGCGATGATTAAAGGAGAGTCGTCATCGATTTTTCGAGTGGGCACCGCGGTATCTTTCTGCCCGGAAAATGAAATGATTTCGATGCACAGTTAACGATTATAATTGGCTCGGTGGGTGAGCTGATGATCCCCAGAAAAAATTCAAGATTTTTCTAAGCAATTTAGATGCACTTTTCCAATAAAACGAATATCTTCGCCAGTCTTGATTGAGATTATTCTAACTCATTTTATAAATACAGTTTTCGTGCAATTTTCGCATTAATTATGGAACATGTAATGCACGTGTATCGCGATCGAATAAACGGGAACCGGGATCAAAGGAGGTGCAACATGAAAGGGGTTGCGTTTAGGTTAGACCATTCGCGAATTCCATGTTGCAGAAACGCGCAAGCGTCGCGTAGAATCACGCCTCCTCACAGTGAGGAGTCCATCCGCAACCCCTTTTCGCATTATTACAAGCTCTAAGACCCACCCCCTCTGTCTGATATCAAGGCAACCCTCCGTTTTCAGTTAACACTCCGGTCGCGACTAATTACTCCAATTAATTGAAACTCCGATCTCCCCGTGAACCGCTCGTGCCACGCTAATTACTAATTACTAATATTAGGCCGGCATGGTCAGAAATGCCGGGGAATTAACCGCTAACTAAGCGACGTTTACCATTTCCATTGCGGTTCGTATGGTAATTATTTCCGGCAAAATTTTGACAAAACACCCCGATCGAACGTTCGCCAAACTGTCATCCTGTTTATCCTGGTTTGCTATCGCCCATTTCGCATAGCTATACTGCGTTCATTTAATTACAGTAAAAAAGTTAAATAGTTTCACGACGGCGATTGTTAATTCCAGATAAAGTAGGCCCATCATCCGTGGAAATGACGATATTCAAAATACGAATATATAATTCTGCCGCTTTCCATAATTAACCTTGCACAGTAATAGAATTATGCATTACCCTTCACTGCGCTCAGATGTCGATAAAAATTGTTTCCCTGCCAGTTCTCAGGACTTCTCTCGGATTGAATTTCGGGTTTGACATCGCGCATGGCCGCCGCTTCCTCTGCAATCTTTTCAGCTTCTCGTTCCTGCAACAGATCGTGTTTTTCCGTTCAGTATGCAGTCATTGAATGATTAAAAAATTGTCAATACACTGGTAAACTGACTCTGGTATATTTAATCTGTCCAACACCAAAAAGAAAGACATTGTTCCAACATTGTTTAAACATGTCTAAACAATCATATTGTATTAATATTGGATATCACTGTATTCGGGAAAGTCTACAGAATCTTTTGCTGTAAAGAACAATTCAATATCTTTTATAATAACATCGCAATATTTGTTTAAAGTTGAAAAATGTGTTTTCTTTTCAAAGTCATGTTTCTCAAAAACTGTGCATCTAGGAGAAAAATTAAGGGAATCAGCGCAAAAACTCTATAAGAACCACCCAACAGTAATTAGGAGACATAAAAAGTTGAAATTTGTTGATCAGTGTTATTTTTGTACTGTTCGCAGCGGACTGATCATTGCGAGAACCTGAAACTACCCTTGTGGAAGAAGATGGAGGCTGGATTATTCTCTATCTTTTTCTTTTGAGAAATATAAATAGACAAATTTGTTCGAAATGTTGTTCATCATGTTCGAAACGATCTTGCTGTACTTTCGTTCCGATCTCGCCACAACTTCCTCCAGCTAATGACTAAACGAGCAAGACCCGGTAAAATGGACGACCATCCAATCATCCTGAATAACCACTCAGTTATGCAACGATGGCCACAATCCTGCCGATGTGTTGTGACCAACGTCGTGTCGGTATTGCTTGGCATGGCAATCTACAATCTAAACGCGGGGCACCTGTGGGAGGACAGTGGGGCGCCTTATTTAATGTTCCCGCCCGATAGCAATCGTGAAATTACTTAAATTAATTTAATCCCTCGGCTACGCGCCGATCGATTCCCATAAATTATTCACCATCACGGAAGTCAATAGGAATTCGCTTTCAACCCTCGGCGATATCCTGGAAGAATAATTCCCAGTTAAAAAGTTATTGGAACTTACAATTCCCCACTAAAAAAGTTATTGAAAAACATTTCGAAAAATCAAGTAATTAAAACGTGCTACGAAGCATCATGTGATATTATTTCAGGGCAATAACGTGCTTAAATGAATTGCTTGCTCGACTCGGGTTGTCTTTCCCCGACCCATCGATCTCTCTGATAAGATCCACCGATTAAATCAATTCCCTGAAAGTGACGCGTGACGGATGTTATTTAAAAATCACCGTTCGTCCAGGCTTTCGTGACGAGCGGCTCGCGAAAAGTAAAAATTGTCGGGGGAACGGCACGCGAGGATGCATTTTTAACGTGGTTCAGTCGGGCACCCTATACAGTATCATTTATTTCTCCGTTTTATCCAAATTTAGAATACTAACACATCAACTTCAGCATTAACCTATATAATAATCTATAGTAAGAAAAAAGTAATAGTGTACGCATTAAAGAGACGTTCTCGGACAGAGTCGACAGAACAAAATGGCGCGAGCATGATCGTTTAAAAGCAGACATTCCAGTATGAAAATGCGAGCTATTACTGAACGTAATACGTTACGGCCGCGTTTTTCTCATTCGGGAAAGCGATTTAACACCGGCAATTGTTGATCGAAAGTAATTTCTATCCTTGAGCGTCGCTGCTGGGACAATGTCGATGGAATCGCCATTCGAGATGCACGATTCGAGATACCGGTGTTCTCGAAGTGGCCTGGCAAAGCCGATTGCCGAGCGTGACGCTTCCTGCCGCCGCAAATGAAATATTCATCCCAGGCAGCTACTATGATTATATTGTCACGTAACGCTGTACAAAAGCTACGCCGATTACATTTACTTTGTTACCCGCGAGAGATTGGTCACCGCTGTTAACGACGCTCTAGGTATATGTCGGTGTTAATGTCCGCCATGGACGTAGCTGTGGAAGCGTCGGCGGAATGAACAGTCTCCGGCCTTAATTTTCCTTCGAGAGGAACTGGAATATTTGAGTTTTCAATCGAATAAATGGGAGCAAATATTAGTACGTGTGTTGTGTACTCGCGTGATACGACGGCATTATGCTAGTGGTATTTAGGTGCTACGCCGGAAATGACCGTGTACGTTTCAAAGAAAACATTCATTATCTTTATTGACGTAGAACATTATTTTGGAAATTGTTGCTCCAACGGATTAGAATTTTGAACAGTATTTTCTGTACGTTGAAGTTTTATTGTTGTTACAATTCTGCTGAGACTTTGTGCAATCAACGAATGAATAGCAGTGTACACAATTAACTTGTTATAAACAGTAATATATTCCAACATCTAGTTTACTGTACGAAATGAATGTTCGTGATTGATCAATCTGCGGTAAAATACCACAAGTTGCGCAACAGTCGTGTTAAAAAATGCAGCAACATTTTATTTATTCGTAGAAAAGAAGGGTTTATAAATTATGGAAGTCAACGTCGGCTGGCAGCATCGAGCACCAGATAGAATCGCACGGTTTGAGAATGTATTCGGCATCGAGCAGGTGTTCGATGGAGAAAGATACCCCGATAGACATCCTTACGATCGTCACATATGTTGCTGATAATATCCATGCAACCTCGACGCATTGTGAGCATGATCCTAGCGGTGAATTCGCTCCTCCTGACGGATCGATTGGACACGGTGAGCTGTGTATCTTTGCTCCGTATGCTTCAGAACTAATGAGAATTAACGTCGCAGCTATCATCCTTTTCGACAACCCTTCGTGCTCATAGCGTTTTATTGTCCAAACAGTATCGATTTTTGGTTCAGTGTTTTATGTCCTTTGTTGTACACTATATGTTCTTTTTATAACGTACACTCCCGTCCATAAATCACCAGACACATACTCATCTTCGACAAAATGGTAATTAAAGAATACAAGCTTCCAGCTTGATTTTATTGTTTTATTTTAATTAGATGTAGCTATTACACAATAATATTTGGATGAAAAATTAATGTATGTAGGTAAGGAAATCAAAAAGTGGATTTGGAATTTCCTCGACTAACGGGAGGAATAAGGGATGATTTATAAGGTTCAATTATCCTGCAGATATCGAGTGAAGACTCCTCCGAGACACAAGCCACGTACAAACGAAAGATAAATAACTCGGTCTTATCCCGGAGAAGTAGCATCTAAACGTGCGCCTCGTAGAAGCAACAAATCGTAGATGTTTTTTGGACGTCGTCTCGCGTGTTGCTCCCGTGGGTAAATCGTCCGAAAGATAGATCCTCGGCTAGAGAAACGGGGAGGATGGGGGGACACACAGGAGATAGAAAACGATCGCGAAAATCCACACCACGAATCTTAGCTGATCATCCAGTTATTGTATTGCCGGTACGTGACGTCATTTGCTCGGAAATAGCGAAAGCAGACGATCCCACGGAAATTGAAGAAAATCGGAGAATTGATAAGCGAAATACGTGAATCAACAATTTAACGAACGTACGTTATATCATTCTATAACAATGTCTAACAGTGTGTAACAGTTATAAATAAAATTCAAAGGGTTGAAGAAGAGATAGTACAGGGGATGAATATCTTTCTAGACTGTTTCAAGAAATCTTCCTAAGTAACAAAACGCAAAATGTCTCCAACACAAAAGGAGACAAAAATCAGCAATCATTTGCATTCAGAGAGATAAAGATCTTAGCAACACGGGGATGAACATGCCCTAAAGACCTCCGGCGAAACAGCCCACATTAGGTCCAGCATGACCAAGAACTCGAAGTGTAAAAAGCGTCCGGTAAACAGATAAATAAGCACAGGGGTCCGAGGGATGAAAAAGTTGCAGTACACAGAGGGGAGGGGGGTTGAAGATCTCCACTTGCGGATGAGTTCCGCGTTCTCCCATTTGTAACTCCGTTCACCCGGCAAAGTAGGTAGAAATCCTTTCCCGCCCCCATCATCGGAGCCCTGGCCTCGCTTATCTATCCCTGCCGCGTTCCTCTATCTCCTCTCTATCCTCACCCCTCCAGGGGTTGCGGGGGTGGCGTTTTCCAGGTTGGCGAGGACCTGCACACAGGCCAGCACAGGCAGCGGCAGCATCGCCAGATCGAAAACCCGACACGCTCGTCTGCCTCTGTACCAGCCAGCCCATCCTCGCATTATGGCTCGCTCAATTGTTTCAGCCCCGTTGATCCAATAAAGGATTACGGAGAAACAATCGTAGCGTGCGCCAACATCCCCCTCCGGTCGCTATACCTCCACCCTCTGCGGAACTGATTCGTTCGTTCGTTCGTTCGTTCGTTCGTTCGTTCCTGTACACGATGGATTTTACTGAAACGGCAAAAGTTCCGACCATTATGGATATGTTTCACGGTGGACGCGTACTTTTTCTTCCTCTCGCTCCAACCCCCATTCCACGGATTCAACAGCAACCCCGGAAAGATACATGGGAACACAACTCTTTGTTCCACGTCGATTAAATTTTGATCGACTGTGGTTTCCCTACCGATACTCCTCTTTTCTTCTTGAACCTGCTTCTGTGGGGTTGAGGGTTAATTTATTGCTGTCGAGCAATTATTCATTTAAGCTTGCCTTCGTCAGATGGCGAGCTATTGACACTAGCAGAAAGCAGCGCTGGGGCTGTCTGGTTTGTAATGTTTTATAAAAATTGCGGCAGACCAAGGTTTATTTAATCCACACAATCCGTAGTCTCTACTTATAATTAATTAGATCTTAAACCTCTGATGGCTTAAAGACAAAATCAACAGAATTTTATTATAATTGTTTAGAAGAACTGTTTGATATTCATAGATATTTCTATGGTGATTCAGAAGAATTGTACAGATTAACGAAGGCGAGAGCAATTTCGTAGACACCAGGGTCAAAATAATGGGGTGTAAGCCAGATTTGTGCAAGTTCGGATTGGGTGTGCGAGCTACTCGTCGAGTGCAAAGTTAGTACGCAAAATCGTGTTAGTCGAATCGCTTCCGGCCGACCGATCTTGACCAAATTCATACTGCGGTGCGGAATTATGCCAGGGAAATTGATTATGCTGTCTATAATGTCAGCTTTATTCGAGGGCTCGCTCGGGCGTGAATTTACCTTCCCCTCCTGTTGCTCCTGTTTCAATAACAATTGAAATCTTCCCGAATTTAAGCTCCCCAAAGTGTCCTGATCGATTATTAGAAAAAGATTGTTATCGATTTTACACCCTCCACATTATTTTTCATTCAGATTTCCTGTAAAGTTACGCTGTCTTTGAGTATATCGACTATCAAATCGAGTCCGCAGGGAAGTATATCATCGCGAATCTTCGCCTCGCTATGGAAGTGTGGGCGGTGACTGTTGATTTAATTATAATCGTCAGCTCGGACCAGCTCCGCCCAGCAATCTCGAATTCAACCCGACTTCCATTCTCCGTTTTCCCTCCTCTGTTCATCCTCCCTCTTTTCCTCCTTCCCTCTGACCTTTCAAAATATTTTCACGAAATTTCAACCTTCGTGTCGCTCACAATTCACACTAACAAGAATATTACACGATTCAAATCGTCGTTTGTTCGAATTAATTTTCTCGACAGTCCACCGAAGAAAATTTTGCGAAATCGCACCGGGAGGGAAAGATGAAAGAACACGCTTAATCCTTCGTTCCTTAGTCGTCGTTTGTTCGAATTAATTTTCTCGACAGTCCACCGAAGAAAATTTTGCGAAATCGCACCGGGAGAGAAAGATGAAAGAACACGCTTAATCCTTCGTTCCTTAGTCGGTGGTTAAAATATCCTCCGGTAGATAAGCCAGGTCGCCATGGCGGCGGGTATTTAAAATTTCAAACACCGTCGCGGATGTTCAACAATTTTTTCACTTCCGGTACAACTGAAACATACACGCAAGCACACACTCTCACGCGCGTCCCCTAATTTTCCATTCCACTAGGCTCCAATCAATTCGAAATCGCGCGATTCGAGGCGCGGGGCACGCGAAAAACGGCAATCGACGCATTGATCACCTCCGAAAAATAAATGGAGCCGCGTCGATGAAAAGGCGTCGAAATTTCGGTGCATCGGGGATGAAACTCGTTAGCTCCGCTACTGTGTTCACAGTACAGCTGTCTGAATAAGAGGGTTTACGGAAAATTTATTTCACAAGTTCCGGACGGCAACTGAGAGAGAATAATGTTGACGGTGATCGGCGAACGTTTCGTTTATATCGCGATTTTTCATCACATTCGAACATACTAGGTTCCCAGACATTTTGTCGAGTGACAGAGTTCAAATTTTCCTTCTGGTCGTCGCCGAAACCGTTCACTTCCACGTTGAATTTTGACTTTCACTTCGAACGAGGTCGACGTAATATTTCAAGAGGAAACTTTGAAGGGTTGAAATGTTACCGGGTTAACTTTTTTCAAACATGGCGGCACAATCGCGCGATATATCAGTCGATTTAATCACAGAGTCCCGAAGGGCTCGATGGGTATAAGGTCAACTGCTGGCATTTCCCGATGGCACGGGGAGAAACTTTAACGGTGCTTAAAAATGCCAACTGGATCTCCTTAATTAATGACCGTGCGAGATAGAACGCTAAATGTCAGGCTTCTTTGGCCTGGAGACCGACTGGAGTCCGTCATTTTTCGGCACTGAAATACTCAACGTTAAACACCATTTATTACGGAATAAGAAAAATTTTAGAATCGTAACCGATCGATTTTTGATAATTCAATAATTTTTTAGAGAGAACCAGTTTAAAGATCGAGTTGTTTTATCAATTGTACAGGTTATAGCAATAATGGAGATGGAACAGTAATGGTTCCCAATGGCAGATTAATGGGCCTGTTTAAAATTCCGCCGTAAGAATCGCCGCGGCAAGAAGAACGGCTGCATAAAAGAAGTTTAACGGTGGCCCCTTCGAAAATCTAATGGCTCTCCAGACGGTCGAAGCGCAATTAAAAGTTGCGGTCGAAACTAACTAAACCCAGAGCCAGGAGTTTGATTTAAACGTTCCCCGGTCCCCGTTCCTCTTCTACGTGACGGCGTTTAATTGCATTTAAATGGATGGGGACGGAAGAAGAGGTCCGCTAGAGAGTGTCTTCCGTGCTCTGCTCCTCTAAACGGAAACCCGAGGCGCGCGGCGAAACTGACGCTGTGCCGGATGTTCGTTAATCACGATCGGTCAAAAGGATCTTAATTGACCAGACCGGCATTACAAAACGATAATCGCCTGATCCTTATTTCGGGGCAAGTTCGAATACATCAAACGCTTTCCGTCGTAGCCTTTCGCTTTTATCGACGACACGGTTTCTTCTATCCGGAGAGAACCAAGATGGCGGACGTTGCGGACGACAAGCAGGTACATTTTAAAACAATACGAAGAGATTAAGAGTTACTTAGGAACATCTACCTACTATTCTCAGTTTATTACTTTTACAATTTATTAAAATGATTAAGGGACGAATTAAATTTATTCTTTTTCCCATCGTTCACACAACTACGTCCAGCGTTTTTAGCAGCGTTCGAACAAGCATTCCCGTTGTCGGGAGATGATCTATTTCTTTGTCCGTGTTTTGCAGTTTCCGCTAAATATTACGTTTGTGCAGGGGGCAGCGTCGCCGAGCGGATTTCGCTCGAGATCGGGAAAAGGAGTCTTGGACGCCGTGAAAATGAAAACACCGGTTTACCTGGGGTTCCTTTCCGAAGAGGACCCGACCTGACGAAGCGAGAAATAACTGCAAATAACGTTCGGGGATTACTTAGTTACCGCAATACACTTGCGCGAGCAGGGATGCAGTAACCGGGTTTCCGCTTCCTCTTGTACGTGTACTTTTGTCACGGATCTATCCCGGGCGACATGTTACCCGCACACAAACGACAGAAGGAGAAAGACAGAGAGAGATTTTGGCGAGTCTCTTCACAAAGCACGGATCTGCCCCACTCGACACGTTCACCAACGAGGGGGAATTGAAAAGCTGTCTGGCAATTCGGATGGCTTATCCTGGCCTATCGTCCCGTTCCCCTCTTTTTTTCCTGTCCTACCCCCACCAGCCCCTTTCCTCCTTTTTTACGAACCCCTCATTTACCTCTTACGGATAATTATCGCTAATTGTACGCCTTTCGGCGGAGGAAATTGCTCTTATAAGTTTGCGCGACCTTCGCGGAGGAACTGTGTCGATGAAACTGCGGTATTGATCATTTTTATGTGAGATGATGAGGTGATGACAGGGTTGTGTCACTTTATTATTTAATATTGAGGACGTAACGTCGAAATGCCGCCCCTTAAATGGTTTTTCTTCAAACCACCCTTCTGTCCTATTTTTATTTTGAAAATATAAACTGCTTTAACATAATGATATCAACTATCAACCTGTGGCCTACGGTTTTGCCCTTATAACATTAACTTTAGCAAATTCGTTAATTAGACTGAAAGTATTGACTGGAGAACTGGTACAATAATTTTCTAGCGTTCTGTCATCTATATCCTTGAGGTTTAAAATGTCATATAAGAACTGAAAATTTCTCCTATGGGATTCCAGAAGCGTTCATCCAGAGAATTAAGAGTAATGTCCAGAATGTAATTGAAAAAGTTTATCTTTTATTCTCCTCGTGCGTCATCTTGCTTGGTTTTTTAATTATTGAATGGTTCAAATTGTATTTTGATTTCGCTGTTTATGCCGTACCCTGTGTCATAACAACGTGCCGGCCCTGCCGATTCCGAACATCGATGAATTGGGCCATTTCGAATAGAGGAAATAATAATTAATGTCGGAGCACGATTCGATACACGTCCGACCAGTAGGGACGCGTGACGCAACGGACGTCAAAACAACACGGCGGTCGTTCATTTAATTATATCGCCGGGCATAAGTGTATCCACACTATGAGTATATTACATCTAGTCGATCGGGCGCGAGCCCGTTAGTTCGTACGGTTACCGAGTATTTACTGGCACAATAATTATCGCAATTGACGGGGGGCAGCTGCACGAGCAGTCAGACCGCAGAGCAAATTCTAGGGACGTCGAGTAGTGTTACGTGGCATGAGTTCTCACCCCTTTGTGTCCTCTGACCACCCTTGCTCCCCTGTTTCTTGCCTCTAGCCATCTCTCTCTTCCCCTTTTCCTCTCCCTCTCTCGTTCTCTGTTACTTGCCTCGCGATTGCTTTGACCGACGGTCATTAATATTGGCTACCGTCCCTGATACGTTCAAGGGGTTCAAATCGTCACGTTTCAAACTGATTCCGAGTTCGAACGCTCCCGAATCAAGAAATTAGACATTTTTCTGTGGACAACGCTGATTTTATTCGATAAAATTTTTATGTAAACTCTATTAATCACAAGACAATTGTTGGTTTGCAGGACCAATGATTTCGGGATTGCGTAGAAACTGTTCCCGCATTTCCATCAACATTGCGGAATTGAAGCGAAACGGAGGCTCCCGTTCGATATTTCCATCGAGAAATATATTTTTAGTGAAGCGAGGCGTACAAGCACCGCGGAGCGAGCGTTCTATTACAGTGGATTGCCAGGGCACAGTTTAATTCGATTAACTCGAAGTAAAACTGTTTGCCCGGTATCGTGTGACCCAAAGTTATTTCTATGAACGTCCATAGGAGGGTTAGGGCTGTCTCGAACGTCGCTGCTTTCTATCAAACACGAATATACTCCGTTATTAAACGATACCGGAGCTATACAGCTTTATTTACCACTCAATGATTAAGGATGACCAACCTAGTTATGCTTTAATGTATTACTTTTTTTTCTCCAGCACGTTCTCAGCGATCATTCAAACAGATAGATCGTGCAATATTGTTGCGATGATAAACTGTATAATTTGATTCAATTTTTCTCGGTCGATGTACCACGAAGTGCTCTAAAGAGCCTTCAACACATTCGTTACGAGCGTCACAAATGTGTGACAACCATTTTGTATATTATGTAAAGAAAATCAGATTGATTTTGCGCTAACCTCTGGCCGTAACGTTTTCTTGTCACAGTGATTAAAACGTCTTTGTCCCTAAAAATGTCGTAGAAAAGAAAAGAACATTTATATCTTTTGTGTGGCTACATTTATTTTAATGCTTGAATATTGATTACAAACGAATCAAATTTTATTTCATCTAAAAAGAAAGGCACAACATTCATATTTGTTAGACTTTGTTAAAGTCTTTATCACGAGTCTGACTCGTTAAAATCCTGAATCTATTTACAGTATCAGATTATTAATAATCTTTTTATCGAAAGTACAGTATGATATACTCTGAGAGAGCCCTAAGATCATAATAATCGGAGTGCGTGTTTCAACCCTCGAAGCCCGCGTTGCGTGATCACGTGCTCAAGTGGCCGTTCTAATTAGAATTGAATCGAGAATCGTGCTCGGCAACAGTTGACACATTTTTCGGACACGGTCGTATCGTGGCAAGTGTTTGCACAACCATGGACAGTTAGGCGATCAAGCCTTTGGCAACTTCGAATCGCATGGGGCCGCAACAATGGCCACGTGGCCGTCGTCGGGAGACATTATGCCGTCACGCGTCTAAACACCGGGCTAATGGGCCGACGATTAATTAATCAGAACGCTGGGACATACTTTCGGGAATTGTTTCCCAGCCTGGGTCAATCTGCGAATTTTCTACGTTCGATTCGATTTTTCCTCGTCAATATTGCACCATTAAAAGTTCGAAAAATCTGTTCAATTCATCTCGAACTCATTTAAAGTATTAATATGTCATTTTCATTCGATCCAACTTTTTATCAAGTATCAAATTATGTTCAATACTAAACCCACCGGGCATTAAAACTACCAAGATTGAATTTATTCACATCTTGTACCATTTTCATTATAATTAGACCGCGGATTTTATGCACTTATGATAAAAATGACTACGCACAATTTAAAGCAGTGGTCGTATTAAAAAGATTTAAGGACATCAGTGTATTAGTTTCAATTTAATAAGATGATTAAATGATGAAACAATTTTTTATTTGGCACCTGTGCCTTGCAAATAATGTGAACATTTTTTCTTTTGCATAAAGATCCACAATCTAATTATAATATATACTTGAATAAAGAGTACCACTAAATCGCGATTCTCATGTAAGCATCTCTATAATTTCAGTATTCTGATGTATACCAACCCAAGAATTTTCGTAATCGAACCACTAGAGGAACCCTAAAGAATTTTTAACTGCTCTCGATCACATCTTGACTCCACCCGGAGCATTAAGTAATAATTAATAAATGGATGGTGTTAAGTACTGTCAAAGTAGATGAATGATTACTCACATTCCTCGGTTAACTAGAGATGTCTTCGGCAAAAGCGGCACAAGATACAACGTTTAGTTACAAAGAAATGAAAGGGTTCCGGTGATCGTCGGTAGTCACATCTTCGATCATCATCAATATCTCTAATTTCGTTTCGAATATGAATTATTTTGTAGATACACGGAGTCACTCACCGTTTCTCGAGGAGGACTCCAGCACTGAGGTGAATTGTGGCCGCTGTGGCTTCCGGTGGAGGATTTCGGTACCGAATGAAGATTCTGTGTAGCCAACGGTGTCAACGGATCGTCCTCGGTCGTCTCGATGTCTACCTCGTCATCGGAATTGTCATCGTTCGTCACTGATGTGTCTGCTGGTTGTTCTTGAGCCATTGGTTCCACAATCGGTGGTCCACGAATCACTGGACGAAAGGCGGATTGATGTAACGGTGGATTCACTGTTGGTAGCAGTGGTTCCGTGGGACTTGAGCCGTTCATGGGCTGTGGTAACGGTCCTGGACATCCAATAAACATTTTACATTAATCACTAAATTTTAACATCTGCCAAAATCACAACAAAGTCAACGCCTAACTTGAAAAATGTTTTCTCGTTCGAAAAAACTACAGGAAAATCATAGACAATGTATTCTAACCTTTCGAAAACCAGCAGAAACGTTTTATGAAACCGGCGAACGAAAAATTTGTTGTTATTAATTGTATCGAGGAGTGATGCCAGGCATTTGTAAATTGGCGAAGGATCAGGGATCGAATGCGGCGGAATTGTTGGTAATCCTCTGCGAACATTAAATGGCGATGGTTGCCGCGAGTCACGTTTAAGCGAATCCTCTAAACCAGGCTTGTCCATTCATCGTCAAAATGCGTTACCATCAGATATAGCGGATAACTTTTGCACGCGGTCCCCGCGAATTAATGACCGATCGGCCAGCGAGATTTCTCCTATTATTAGTTAAAATAATTTCGATTGATTAATACTAACCTCTGAAGTAATTTAAAATAGTTATACACGACCGCGGCGGCGCGCGGCCGACGCGACGGCGACGCGCGGAATACTCCGATGGGTATTAATAATTATTATCAAAGACTGTTGGCGTATGCTCGTCGCTGGGCCGAGGCCCGATTAATAATTTTCATTGTAATTTTCGCCCCGGCTCATTTTCCGTGTAATTATACTAATGAGCTCCGGCTGCTTCGATGTAATCTGTGCTCGTGATATATGGGAAACGCGACGCGCTCGTCCCATTAAAATTCACCGGGGCTCGCTTTATTTTGACGCAATTTTCCCTGATTATTGTGCTCGACAATTAAATAAAGTAGCTGCTCTTAGCCCGACTATTGCCCCGCATGCTCGAAAAATCATCGTGCACCTTCGCGAACGCGGATGCATTAAAACATTAAAAAATATATTGTTCGATAGAAAAACGAATATCAAGCTCGACGTTCCCTCACCGTTTTATCGCTTTACCGCCGTTTTATTGTTTCTGTCACTGTGCTCCGCGATTCTCGTCGAAACTCATCAATTTGTATCCAATTGATTATTGAACTCGATTATAATTAGAATAATTCTAGGTGACCATACAAGTACAGACCGAATCTCTGTGAAGATAAGAAAGAACACGAAAAGAATGATCAGAAGACTCACCAGGAAAGAGGACGGGGCGTCTCCAAGGCAGCGCATAGGGCTGAAAGGGATAGCCAGGTGTTTTGGCAGCGGCGACGGCAGCAGCCTGATGTTGGTACCAAACACAGTCCATGACCAAGCTCCTCGGCAACGACAGAGGCAGTTCCGGGAACGGTGGCACTCTGGGAAGCGTTGGCGACGGCACAAGAGCCGGAATCTGTCCAGTCGGAGACTGCACCCTCGGCTTCTTCGCTGGAATCGGAGACTCTCTCGATGTAGGATTGCTCAGTAATCGTTTTCTGGTTCCTCCGTTGAACATCGCCTTGACGTCCTCCCACGCGTGCACCACTTCGTCAGGTTGATTTCCGGAAAGCTTCATGTGACGTCTCCAGGAGTTGAAGTTCGCTGCATCCGGCTGCACGAATTTATTCGGCGGTCCCATCGGGTGCGAATGGAAGATGAACTTGTTCGGCGAGAAGAACAGACCGCAGCAGGTGCACTTGATACATTTCGCCCGGGAACTGTTGTAACGTGCCGGTAGGAATGCACCGCTGCAACCCCAGCCGCATTCGTGGTGCACCGAAAACGCGAAGTCCTCTGGCAGCCTTCGAACAAACGTTCTTCGCAATTAAAATTCGACTTTCTGAACGAAGGTGAAGTTTGTGGAGCAATTTGACTTTTCTTTGCGAGCGTGTGGTGTGTTTTGATGTTCGACTGTGTCAGAATTGCAAGGCATTTGTCTTTCGCACGAAGATCCGTGCAATATGATGTATGTGTGTAAGTAACGATGTTTCCGCGGATATGTTTGAGGAAGTTTGACCAACCTGGGCGGAGAATTGTCGCCAAGAAATGATTTGCAGAGACGCTCGGCTTCCCTTCGCGTAATCATGCCGCATCTCCTCGATGAAACCGGCATGGCGCCGGCCCGTCGGAGAATCTCCAGCTGCACCGGGGTGCATTGGACGCAAGTGATGCCCAATGCAACCCTCCGGTTGTGGATCTCGTTGTAGCTGAACTGTTTCAACAACGTGTTGCTAATCTGAGCCAAACAGAGCCGTTCCTGGCCCTCGATCACAAGGGAGACGATGTGAATCCCGTAGAGAGATACCGTGCCCACCTGCAACTCCTATGGGTTTAGAATCGCAACGCGGCTCTTCATCAAGTGTTCGATATTCGATAACCGTTCCACTGTGATTGCCGATCATCCGAGTGCCTGTTCTCATCCGATTTGCCAGAGTTTAAAAAACGAAGATTCGTAATCTGGTCACTCGGGATGATTAAGTTGTAAACTTGTCTATTTTTTTTCATTAAAAAAGTAAATTTATTTTTGAATCTAGAGTACTGTTATTGTGATCGTTTAATACAGCGTTATACCGAAGAGTGACGTTGTGAATGAGTAATAGAATATTTTAAAGGCACCGTTCGATAAAAATGATTTCGTTCGTGTTCGCCGAGTATAAATTCATGTTGTTTGAACAACGAAATTTATTTACGTAGAACACCGATGGAATCGAACTCTACGATGCGGCGAGATATACGATACCTGATGGGATTTTGAATGCGACTGTGGCTGCGGCGATTGTGCTGATTTTTGGGGCGCGGTTATCGGCGGCATCGATAATACCGTCGGCCCGTCCATTCTGTAAAAACAATCAAACAACCAATCAATTTTTCTATCCGTTTGACCCGACGCATTTTATCGGGCCAGTTTAATAAATTATCGTTCCGGGGTCTCTCCCGGAGAGCACGCTAATGAACAGTTCTCAAATTACATCCGTCGGATTTCAATTCTACTTTTCTCTGGCAACAACGCGAACCGACGATGAATTTTTAAAAAACCGATACAATATTCCGTCCTTACTCCCGTTGTAATAATATTTATTACATTTTATCGATTGTTACGTCGCCGCGAGTCGCTTTCAGTAGAATCGCGCTCGTGCTTTTCGTTAATTAATTCGGGATCGCATTCGCGGACCGAATCCGGGGAAACCATAGCGATCAGCTCCTCTCGGCGAGTACAGAAAACGCATGGCTTTCAAGTGTGGTTAAGTTGCTCGGCAAGACCATTTTTAATCGTCGCCAGTGACTGTCTCCGGTAATTAATTACACTCAAAGAGTCGCTGTAGGGATTAAATCCCTATTTGGCAAAGTCATCGTATTCTGGCTCTTTAACGAACCTAGGAATTAAAAGAACCTGCCGCTGCTTCGTTTTCAGACAGCTCCTTCTCGCTGTTTTTTTTCAATGGAGAATTAGTCGTCTGTATTAGAGCCAACGTTTTTAGACTTCACAGCCACAGAGAAGAGTACTTGCTTAATTTAGCCACTGGCCGAAATAGTTTAAACACCCGCTTTTACGAATTTTCGTTAGCTCTTATTTTGCACGCCTCTCGTCATTCCCACAATTTTTATTTATACATTTCGTTTGCAACGAAGTAATCTGTTTGTTTTTTTTTTTTAAATAATGATCAGGCAGATTTTATACATTTATCGCTCACAGTTGGTTTGGACAATTTTTATTTTGCATAAAGATCTATACGAAGTTCATTGACGATCTCCAGAGCAGCCGCCTCACTTTCGCGTCAATTAAATAAAATAGCCGGTTCGCAACCGAGTAAAATCGGCAAAAAGATTCCCAGTCTCTAGGATGGTTACAGAAAAATTTCCCAGAGTATTCTGCGGTATTTCCGTTCGCTATTGACAAGGTAACCTCGAGTTGTAGGCCATCGATAGGTCCAAGGAAGCGTGGGTACCGCTTTCATCGCGTCGATCCTCGCAAAGGAAAAAGACGCTCGGGGGTTGGAAAGTCGCCGTCGTCGTTCGTGGGTAGAGAAGCCGGTAAGAAAGTCTCGGTTGGAAAGGTAGACCGGGTCGCGTCGGGTTCCTCATCCTCTTATACACACCGGTCGTCTCTCTGTCCTGATGGAAGACGCGGTAGCAATAAATGCAGCGGCGGGCCAACGGGCTACAGACTGCTTCCATTAGTTTAACGCGCGGCGAAGATTTCATTCGGTTTGTGAATTTTTCATGAGGGAACGTCGGCTGGTGTGGGGTGCGTGGGGGTGGTTCGGGGGTGGGTGGTGGTAGAACTCGTCGAAATAAAAAGCACAAAGAAAGAGACTTTGCTGGTGGGGGAAAAACGCTAAAACGGGAGCGGATCTGATTTTGCGCAGGTACGGGGAGAGAAAGGGAGCGAGAGAGAGAAAGAGAGAGAGAGAGAGAAAGAGAAAGAGAGGAGGTCGATAGGTTCTCGGGGGGTAGAAAGAGAGGGTGATAGGGGAGGTGGGGCCGAGAGGCAACCCTCGGTGTTGATTTTAATTGAAAACGCCTCCATGAAGGTATACTCTCTCTCTGTATAACGCTCGGCCCTGTACGGGGGCGCTTGTACAACGGTGTACGCAGATAAAACTCATCTACAAGCGAGCGTGGCTCTGATGTAGAAACACAGAGAGACCGGCAGCGCTCCAGCAAACGTCCCCGGGGACCCGGAACCAGGGGGTAATTCAATTTGACACCCCCCCACCCACGCTTAAACAAGGCAGCACCCATCCAACCACCTTCCACCTTCGCCCCTACTCCCTCTCTCTCTCTCTCCGTCTCTCTTTCTCTGTCTTCCTCCCCCCCTTTCCGCCCCTTCCTAGCGCCCTCTTCGTCGCGCAAATTAAATTCTCATCCACCGTGAAACAATGCCGGTACCCGAGCCGGAACAACCCCCTCCTTCGAGCCACCCCCACAGCCTCCGTCGACCATTTCCTCTACCACCCTTCCACCCTGCCACCCTCCCACTGTCCACCCACAACTGTTAGCATCCTTTTCCATCCAACAAACTAACCCTCTGTCTCTCTTCCTCCTTCTCTTCGTCTGTCTCTGTCTCTCTTCCTCTGTTTCCTCTTCCGTATCCCGCTGGTCAGCGGTTCGACAGATTGGACTAGAACCGACCGCATTAATTACTCGCTACTTACAATTAGTGCAAACTATCAACGGCCGCGTACGTTCTACTAATGGTCGCGCGGTGTTTGTTCGTCTACTTACGCCGGACGCATTAGCTAATTGAGCAAAGCCATTGAGACCGACGCCGATCGGCCGACGATTCCGATGGAGAAGGTGGTATTGTTCTTTTCGCGAGACTGTGCCGGTGATCTTCGAAGTCTGAGAGACAATGGGACCTGGCTATTTTGTATAGTTAATTGATCTGTTCGGTGGTGGTAGATTTTCTCTTGGAGGTAGGTGGTGGGTATTTGCAAAGAATTTCATCGTAGATGTTGGAAATTGGTGGAGACCAGGTACCAATGGATCTTTTGTCAGTTTTATAATAATCTGGACGTATAGATGTTCTCTCTAATGACCGTATTAAATGTTAACCTTTGCAAGTTGCTTTCAAAAATTAAAATTAGTCGTCAAATTTAATCTCGAATGCGAAAGGTGTTTTATATTGTGAAACATTGGAACATCGTACGGAAGGGGTAATGAAAAAATATTTTATCATTTTCATAATACTCTGAAATTGGAAAAATCCTTTCTGATGAACGTATTAAATTTTTGAAAATTGCTTTTAAAAATTATATATAATCGTCAACCTTGAATGTAAAGGGTGCGTTGCTATTGGATTTATATTGAGAACCTTGCTCTTCGTCAGAGCGTTTAAATAAAATGCTTCGTAGAAAAATGACATGAATTCAGTGCAGCTACACTATCGTTTAAAAATTCTTTTGATGTAAGATTGCCATCTTAGGCGAGATGTATAATAAATCTGTACATAATGAAAGAATTCGGTGCAATTCTGTGTTTTGGATAAAATCATGAAGAAGGCAGTGTGTCCAGAGAGAAGTGTGGCGACGTAAAGTTACCATAACACGTTTCAGATAAGAATGACCTGTGGAGAACGGTTTCGACAACGTTTCTCCGTTTCAGGGATGAAGAAGGGGTTGTAGAAACGGACACGGCACAGGGGAAGTTCTATGCAGCGCAGGGTAGGCGGGAAGTCGCCAGGATAAGCGTACCCGCGGGCTCGCGGATTATTTAAATGCAAACACAATGTTGTACCGAGGCATATTGTTCCCCTCTCGGTTATTTTACAATTCAATCTGCGATCCTTGGTTCGTGGGGGCGACTAGGGGCTCGGGGGTCCAGGGGAACGCTTGTTCGTTCATTGTAACGTTGTTAAATCTCTACGTTTCCATTATAACTAGTCTCTCTCTCTTTCCGTCTATCTCTCTCGCCCTTTCCCTCTTTCTCTTCCTCTCTGTTTCGTCATTGCTGCAACCCCCGCCAACCGGGGTGACTCTACATCCCCGACTTCTGTTCTTCTTGCCCTTCTGCTCATGCTTTATTCCTCTTTGCATCCACTTGTCGATTCTATTCTCTTTGCAATAGCATTTTCCTCGCGATTCTCGTTCTTTCCGAGATCTTTTTCGAGGGTAGTTAATAATTGGATACACGGGCAGAGTAATTGGAGTCTGGTAACGCTGCTGGACCCTTTCCGTTTCCAGTACTACGATCATTTTATTTCTTTTATTTTAAAGTGAAATATAGCATAACCCTTGTTCGATCATATTCCCACTTACACGATTGTATTTATTGAATTATTAGTTGGACAAAGAACTTGCTAGAAATATTCTCTCCTGCGATCTATAATATTCTATTGTTGTTTTTTTAATTGACTGTTTCGAACTAAATTGTATAGAACAATTTCTCTGTGTATAACGATTTCATTACTTTCACATTTTTCAGGATTACTTTTTTCTTTGTTTTGCTAGTTTGATTAAAAATTTTGCGAGACTGTCTCTTGAAACATAATACGAGGAACTTCTAATATCGCGTAATGCTCTCAAGAGATTACCAGAGCATCATTTGATGTGCTCGAATGGGGTTGAGAGCTTGTTTAGGATAATGTAAACTCTTGTAAGCATAAAGGAGACAGTGCGCGTCTCACAGACGCGAGGTTAAATCGTTTCAATCCCCAGTTCTTCATTAAACTCTAACTCAAAAATTAATTTTTTTTTTAGTACATGCTAAAAGGCTGAGCCTTGGAATTTCGTAGAGAGATAGATAGAGAGAAAGAAAGAGCTGAATGGGTATCTAAATGCTGGTTAGCGAAATTTAAATCGTGACACACGAGAATTAAACATTCGAGATGGTCTTGAAAAATCTCTTACGTAAAAAGCTTCATTACTCTTTAATTCCTATCCGCGCAAGAAGAATCTGTCTTGTATTATTTAAGACTTCGTTCATTTTTAATCAAGAATTCTTTCATCTGAAATATTATTTAACAGGTTAAGAGTCTCAGTAATTCATTCACAGTTCATTTTCCACTGAAATGCTTGACGATTAATTTAGCAAGAGACAATGAGTGGCTTGTTCTATTGTCCAAAATTTGTTTCTTTACCATTGTTTGAGCATATCAAGAGTCCTGATAATAATCCACAGTTTGGTCTGTACGGCTCGCTCTTTTGAAAAGTCGTAGCGGTTTTATTAAAGATAGAAACTAATTTAGCCAGAATGCAGTGGATGGTTCGTTGTATATCTGATACATTATTAATTGCCGCGATTGGTATGTGCAAAGAGTTTCCCGTCGCGCGCCGGTCCAACTTTCCTCCGAAGAAAAGTCGGTACGTGGCCAGCCATCCGAAAAATTACTCGGATGCCGACGAACTTTAGTAACTCGTGAAATTGCTCCTCCCGGGGACACAGGATCTCGCAGAGCTTTCCCCTGGATCACCTGAGCCCCTAGGCGGCGGACTTATTAATTCCCCTAAATGGAACAGGTTGTTGTTTTTAAGGTCTTTCGCGAGTTAAATCCAAAACGATGCATGACTAATCCCTGGACAAACAGTTTACGGTGTTTGCTTGTTCTTGCGACCATCCCCCGTGTGCGAATGCAACCCTCGTGTCCCGCGGGACCGGTTCAACCCCCGACCATACTCTCGCTAAGCAGCCGACACCGATTTTTGTCAATCCTACCCCACTGTCGAAATCGAACATCTTCACAACAGGCATCTTAACCCTTATCTCAACAACCAAAACGTTCGATGATATTCAATGATATTGCACTTTAGAGTTTAACGCATTTCAACATCGTTATCTATCCACAAGAAAGAGCAGAATTTATCGAGCTGCACTAAAATTTAACCAAAGCGTGGTTCGGTTCAATTAAAATAAATTGCAAACACGTCAGTTGTCAATCTGTATGTTTCACAAGATCGAGCAACGGTCGAACACATGGTTCTATATCTTTACAATTTCGCTACCATAATCACGTTTCTCCCGAGACCATAAACCACCCTTTCTCCCGATTATCCCATAAAACAGACTTACGATCAGCATAATCGATCAACGCGCAAAACCACAAGCACGTGCACTTCTCACTGCGCGTCCACCGCGACAATCAAAAGCTATCCAGAGCAATGAAAATACCTGATGGCCAAGGTGTCCGAGCCAGTAGACGTAGCGCCGTGGGTTCACTGCAGTTCCGAAAATCCCAGCACGGTTAACAATCACGTTGGTAGCGTCTCCCAGGTCCGAGGTCTGCGAATCTTCGGCGAGATTTGATTAAACGATCGAGAGCACCGGAAACTGGTCGACGGACCCGTTCACCACGGGGTGCAAAATAAAAAACAACAGGCTGCAAGATCAAGGAGCGCGTTAGGGGTGGCAGTGACCGACTGTCCGTATTCGGGCAACGTTTCAGTATATACACTTTTGCTGAAACCTCTTTCTCCCTCCACGGTAATGCGATAGCAGAGAAAAAGCGAGACGGACAGTGAATCGCCAGAGGAAAGAGAAAGAGAGAGAGAGCAGGGTTGCGAAGAACCGCCCCCGAGTATTCCACCCGCGTAACAACCAACCCCATGGCGACGATAACGGGGATGAAGGCGGGGCCTAGGCTCCCTTGGCTTTTGGGGGTGGCTCGCCTCAGGGGTAACTACAAACACGTACTTACCGAACATTACGATCATGCTGGAGGCTCGCACACCAACCCAACCCGCGTTCGTGAGACGTTGCTGAACATGCACGCAAGAAAATGCCCTCGACGGAACGTTCTCTCAGATTAATTTTTGAGAGAGGCTGCGGGCGGGGGCGGACTGCAGCTTGCTGACGACGATAAATAATTGTCTGGATAGACTGCCTCTGGGAACGTTTAATGAAATATTGAAAGGAAGCCCACTACATTATTTAGACGTTCAACTACCAAATTACACTGGCGTACAAACTTGCAATTTTTCGTTACGCGCTCGATTGCTTCGAGTCTGTTCATTGATTGAGAAACACCATTTTTATAAGATAGTTTTCAGTTGTGACGAATATCGATCGAGTGCAGGCACGAGCCATTTTTATTCTTTATTTCTCAACAGAGCAGCCTATTAAATTAATCTATAATCTTTCTGTGCTCGTTGCACTCTAACAATTTCTGCGCTAGAACGAATTGGTGCTCTTAAATTGAACATTTTCTATTAAATTAAATATGTGAAGAAACATATAGAAAAGTGATTTACTTATATTCATTTTTGTCTAACAGTGTATTCTATTGAATGAATTTACAGTTCTACTATGTTCGTTGTATTTTAACAATTATTATACGGATCGGTAGTCATCGTGGGTTGAGGGTTAATTACTATTTTGAGCACGCTAATGATATTGTATCCCCAACAAAGATTGTGCAGATTGTCAGGATTGCAGAGATGCCAATCAAAAGTGTCGTGCACAGCCATAGACACTGAAGTAGCAATCGGTGGAGCCGCAGGTAATGGCAAACACTCTCGAACCTATCTTTAACATCGCGATTAGGATTTACCTCTACCCCTGCGGGCTTGATCGGTATCGCGCGCAACCCCTAAACATCGCGTTTCGTCGAAATCGGCCACATGTCTAGCTGGTTCAGGAAGTTGGCTTTAATACCCGACACGCGGCCTCATCAAAGCGATCCTTTCACCATTGATAGTCCATTGAGAGGCACGCTTAACCGCTCCATCTTCTTTTGTCCCGGACCTAGTTTGTGGTCGCCTACGACTCGTTACTATCCCGTTTACTAATATCTTGTCGGCCAACCTGAGAGTAAAGTCACTTTAATTTGATCGTTCCGTGATCGGCACACGTTCCTTATAATTGATCGTTTACAAAATCCGCGTTAATCGCCGCCGAGGGCTGCCCGCGATTAACCCTACTCCTATTCTGCACGTTTTACTTTTTTATATAGCGTATTGTATTATACCGTTTGTAAAGTTGTGCTTTAATTCCGCCGTGAGGGATGAAATTCTTACGACAGTTTTTCTATAAAATAATATTTGAAGATTGCAATTTATATAAGGGTGGTGTGGGTTCTGTTCGTCCAAATCATTCAAGTTGGAAGCAATTATTTTTACAGAAATGTTGCACAGGCGGTGAGCATGTTCTTAAAAATGGTATACACGAATATACACAACCAACATTTATTAAAAACGTAAGAGTAAAATCCTCATGACCGCAATTTCATCGTCCGGATTCTCCTCTCATTTTAGTTCTTAAAATCATCCCCTAAAGGGTGGCTACTTATGAAAGAACACCCCGTCCAATATGCAAATCACGGCTTCCTCTCAAATCGAATCGCACCGAGAGAAATAAATAGAATCGTTCGAGCGTGTCCGAAGCAACCAGAGCAAAAGATCATTTTTTAAGAATCGTCGATGAGAATGCAACGTCACCGTGGATCCGGGGCATTAATAAAATAATGCAGTTACGGATTTCGGGATACTCGACTGAACAAGGGTGAAAGAAACAGGGGTGAAAAAGAGACACGACCTTATGTTCGTATATCGTCACTCTTGTCTATTCTGTTCTCTCTTTTTAGCCTGAGATGGGGGGAGGAGAGAGCGAAGAAGAGAGAGAATGCACGCGCTGGCATAATTGGCAGGGGTCCGCAACAATATTTATTACATGTAGGGGTAGCAGCAATCGTAATGGCCAACTGGGGTATAAACTGCACCAGCCTCTTTGCGGTTCGTTAAACGGTGTTTCGTTAGAGGGATCGTTCCTGATGTTAAAAAGATGCAGTGTCATTCCATTTTTACCCCCTTCTTGTTCCAGAGAGTCAAAAGCGTTGCTCCTTGAAAGATTCAGACCCAACTTATATTGCTATCATTATAACATACATGCAATGAGTAGACAGCGGATTTTATCCATTTATGACTACATTTATTGCTACAGATGATGCTGACATTTTCTTCTTTAACTATTCAGTGCACTAACACTTTTAGTTTTATGTAAAAACATAATTATTTCACAATAAGAATTGTAGTTCTAACGAATACGTACGATGCGTCTCGGATTTTAGCAATACGCTAACTAAGGTAATATTTGTAGGAGAAATACGCAGCTGGCTAACGTTGTTGTCAAACAATGTTACTGTTGGTTATTACTGTGGTCGTCTCAATTTGTTGTCGGACAAATTCAATGTCGGACAAAATCGTTGTCGGTTAAAGGCGTTGTCGGACAAATCTGGAGTCGGAGAAATGTTGTCGGAGAAAACCGTGTCGGAGAAATCTGTGTCGGTGATTTCCATGGGACCCCAATTTAACACGGTAAAAAGATTAAAAGAATTTAAAGATTTCGTTATATCATTAAACATATTAAGAATGGATATAAATGTCTATTTCACTGCATTTTGTTGCAATTTAGACGGAGAATTTTTATTTTGCATGAAGGTCGGCTGTCTAGTGATCCTTACACGGTCTCAAGAATTAATAACAAAAATAAGGGTCCTGCTGCAATATTTCACAATCGACTGTGTTTTATTTCCATTCTCGTATTGTAAACATCAAATTGCAACACAAAAACATACAGTATCTAAAACCAGAAAAGGGGTGAATTTTGAGGGTTGAACAAGTCCCACACCCACCCCTGAACAAGTATTAAATCTTGTAGCGATCACCTGTCGCAATGTTCACTCCCTGCTCGAAGGAGGTCCTTTAAACGAAAACTGTCGAGAGGAATGGCCGCAATCCGATCGTCTGGTAGCATTAGCATAACAAGTCTCGATTTTGACGCGGGATATCATCGGTTGTTTGGAGGCGACGACGCGTGACGTTCGGTAGGGTGCCGGACGTTTTCGGTGTAAGAACGCCGCGCCGGGGACGTTACATATGGGAGACGTCCGTGTGCGCCAGCGATTTTCGGCGTGTAACCGTGCCGGCATACTGCGCAGTCAATTAGTTTAATAGGCCAACAGTTGTTGTCCGGAAGGAAGGGTGCTGGAACCCGCTTCAACCCCCGTCACGCCCCCCGAGGCCTGCTATTACCGCCGATTTATCGATTCACCAGCGAAATCTGCAGTCGCCCGACTTGATTTTCCTTGACTTCCTTCGGTGATTTACCTTCCAACTTCTCTCTTTGATCCGTTTCAATTATGACGAGTGAGCTTTGCGCTCCGGGGAGTTGAAGGGTTCGACTGAGTGGACGACTAAACAGTTTAACATTCTGATTCGCTAATTAATGAGTCGGTTATGGACCTTTCTACAAATAGATTTCTCGAAATTATTTTTAGATACCATACAGGGTCTGCATTTAGTTCTTTAATTGTGTATTATATATTTTAAAGGTTGATGTTTATCAAATGTCGAACAAAGTTTAATTCTCACACATACTGAATCTTTTATCTACATATCCTGCTTATGTTCCAAAATGTATTTCTCCGATATGTGACGTTATAAACGAAACACACGTTTGTCGATTTAAAGCGTCCAAGAAAAATGGTCGAAGTATAATCCGAGGATCTTTTATGCAACTATTCCTGAAGCAAGGTTTCTTCCTTACAAGAAAAAGATTGGGTAAGTAGTAAAGTCCCGTGAGTTTCTGGCACACGTCTTACCCGACCCGAGATTTTAATTAAAGGGGAGACGACAATGTTCGCGAAACGTTACGCATAATGTTACTCGACGTATCTTCCGTAATAAGTGTAATCCGCGCGGTCCCGATCCTCTCGACACTAATAGTCGGGGGATAATACAGATTATAACCCCCTCCATTCCGTTCCTTGCCAATGGTATACTACCCTCCGAGCAGAAACCCAAAACCCGCTTCGACAGAAGCAAACGTGTTTGCCACTCGAATGCCAATCTGAAACAATTCCGAAGCAATCGTAGGAGGCATCCTCGTGGTCAGCACTCTTCGCCGAATCGATTCTCGATTATTCCTGCAACGACGATCGTCTCATACCTCGCGAATTCGTCGAAGATTGTGATCGAAATTTTCAAGTTACCGCATAAGCATTAATATGAACCACGTTTTCCCTATTTAGTTTAGACGCAGCTCGTAAAAACTAGGCGAATCATTAATTTCTAATCAGACTTGGCTTGCGATAATAAATTCTATGTACAATCTATAAAATAATGAATTTAGATTTGCCTTAACAGTCTACGAATTAATGATTACTAGACCACAACCCCCACAGAATCTAATGAAATCGAAGCAATTCAGTGAATAAATCGAAAACTGCAAAGATCTTATCATAGCGAATATTTGCATCCTTTGAAATAATTTCTTTGTTATATTTTATAATAGAAATTGGTGTACACTGAATAAACATAAATTTTTATTTGATTTTTTCTTATCATAACAAAAACCTTGTAAATTGTAGGGCTTTTCTAAGGATACGGAATGGTGGATTAAAGTATGGAATTGTTATACGTTGCATAAATGTTCTGCGTTGGGTGTCAGGGAGAATTATTGGCGAATCAATTGTCCGCTTTCCCGCAGCATAGATTTCCCTAAACATGTCTGAAAATGGGCGCATAATAAAGCCATTATTGAGACGTCTACGCCCACGTCTCGTACCGACGCGCTCCTAGACACTATTCGGGGTTGGGGCGAACAAAACCCTGGTTCGATCTCTTCATAGTTATTCTGGGCCACGTGTGCAACATAATTTACCATTGATGGTTATTATTCTATTGTAGCTGGTACCGATTATAGCCTTCGCGACCACAAATAGAACTTGGGGATGGTAATCGCGAATATTGACAGAAATTGTTGGTACTTTCACAGTATTGTTGCCACACAGAATTGAAAGAAATTCTTCTGCCGTTCTAATTTTTGTCAGATTTGTTTCTATTTCGTATATTGTATAGATTGTTGTCTCCTAACGATTGCGTCATTCTTTGATGTATTTGTTTAAAATGTAAAACTATGAATTAGAATTGATTCAATTGAAGCATAAATCGAGAATAAATGAAAATTGAGGGAGGATATTTTCTGTAACTATTCCATTATTATTTAGTCGTTGTAACAGTGGAAGACGCTTAATCATTGGAGGATTATTTGAATTGTTGCAGACTGCCTCGTCGATTTACAACCCCTCGACAGCGGTATTAATCGAGCTCGAATAAGTTTAATTGTATAATTTGAGAATATTCATTTGTTTTCTCTGAAAGGTGTGTAATAGGAGAACAGGGTAGCAACCCTCGGTTAAGTGTTAACTGTGCCAACAGACCTAACCCAGACCTTGTTCCTTTCGTAACCCCTTGGAGAGTGGTAAAATACACGATGACCCTTTCCACCCTTCGAGCACTCGAGCCTCGAGAGAGCCCGGCACTCCAAAGGATCATAAACAATACTCCTGATCTCGTTTTAAACGTTCCTCAGTGGCGTGAATAAAATATTAATGATCGATCTTACGTCACTGTAATTTTCTTTGGTATCGTCGAAAATAGAAACTTACACCAATAAATGTTTCCTATAGTGTCCTCATTTGCTTTCGTTGTTACCGGACTAAATACACTATCTTTTTATATTTAAAACATGATTTAAAACATAATTTCGCCCAATTTGCATAGAGATTAAACAGATTATTATAACTAGCAAAGTGAACAATGTGACATATTTCCAGTTAAAATTTCAATGTACAATTGTTCGTAATGAGCTCTGAAAGTGCAGAAGTACCAAGGTTAATAATTTAACAATTTAAATATTCCTTTATACAGGGTGTTCGACTACAGGTGGGAGAAAATTCAAGGGGTAGTTCTCGACGATAATATAAGAGGAAAATGAAGAATAAAAAAATTACGACTTCGGCTTCGTTATTTAGTTATTCAAAATTAAAAATCCGCCTAAAATGCGGCAACGCGAGAATCACCCCTTAAATTTTCTGTCATTGTCAGCTGTAGTCGAACACACTGTATGCGCGCAAATGATTCTTGCGCTATTTGACATAGTAGCAAAACGCTCAGACTGTTAGATAAAACTACCGACTGATGCTAATAGCATAGGAGTAGACGGGTAAACTTCCGAACGTCGGTCAAATCGGATTGAGCTAACTAAAATCACAGACGAGATATAGGAATAGACCTGACACCCAATGTATTTTGGTGTCAGTCGGTATTGGTGCGCTAACGCCCCAGAGTGACACCCATTGAGTCCCATTACCATTCAGTGTCAACACCTCTATAGAATTAAAAAGATGTATTATCATTATTTCTAGGCGCACAATATTTATAGCCGGTTTAATATCAAATTATGGATATAATTTAAAGAAAATTATTGCTATCACCACCGACGAGATACTATTAAAGACTGCCAGCCCCTGTGTTATTCCGCGGGACCAGTAAGTGGGCGCGAGTGGGCGCGGGGATAACGTGAAAGTTACAGTGATCTGATATACCACATCGCTAAAAATTCTAAATAGTGCTAAAATAGTGCCAAAACATCGTCTGAAATATGGCGGAGAATGTAACATTTAATAATAATCGATATGGTTTCGTAATAATTCGCATTCACACCGATGCATCGCGACGAGAATCTCCTCAGTGGTCTTCTTTACCGACAAAATGCCGTCGTTGGCCTTCTGTTTCTCTGGATGGAGCTAAAATATATCCTAGAGGGCGTAAGAAATACCGAAAAATTCGAGTCCCGCCAACTCCCATAAGGCTGGCAGTCTTTAACAGTATCTCGTCGGTGCTATCACTGGCATTTTGAGGTGTCGGTACTACAGATGCCTGTGGACACCAAGTACCATAAGGTCACCAACGAGATACTATTGAAGACTGCCAGCCCCTGTGCCACCGAGCCAGCCCTTGTGATATTCAGCGGGACCGGGCGCGAGGATAACGTGGAATTTACAGTGATCTGAAATACCACATCGCTAAAAGTTTTACCACCGACGAGATACTCGTCAAGTATTAGAAGAAGAATGAGATATAGCATAGAATGCTCACATTACCCATTCTGTAATTGCCTTATAACACCGACGAAATGCTATCTCGTCTCTTTACCTAAATAGAACCAGACGATATATGACATTGTTCACGTCCGGGGCAAATCAGCTTGGATAATACATATATTTTGTTCTGAAGAAAGGGGTGAAATTGCAAACTGTTATGGAATACAATAGGTATGGGAATAGAATTTATTGAAAATCAACATATTTATTAAACGTGCAGCTATTAGCTCGCTATTATCCTTTATTCATAAGACACTAGAAGTTCTTACAAATAGAGGATAATACCGATTGCCCAGGTCTCACCACGAGGAGGTTGCTGCACGAGAGACCCGAAAGGGAGTCAGAACGAATGCAATATTCCTTCTGGCTCCCTTTCTTACAACAACGGACTTATACTAAATTACGCAAGTATGTTGAGTAATTATCGCGGAGCAAAAGGTGTGAATCGGAGAAGAAGTCTCCGATCCACGGGGGATTCAAGGCAAATCAGGCAGAAGGCTCTGATTCTTTCAAAGTGAAAAACAAGAGCGAACCAGAGCAGAAGGCTCTAGTTCGAAGGTGACGCGGCGCGTACAATACTTGCAGTGCACCTCCGGTCAGAGCCGATACCTGACGTGTCCTCACCAAGAGTAATGGACAGTGAGAAGTGTTCAAACGTAACACCATCTCTCTGCCAACTACCTGCCACCAGGCAACGCAATGCATTGAGATGACGTGGGTAGGATGACGAACAGAGAATTTCTCTGCCAACTACCTGCCACCAGGCAACGCAAAGCATTGAGGTAACGTGGGTAGGATTACGAACAGAGAGAATGGCAATACGAGTGAACAGGTCTCAATGAACCACCCCTCTCAATGTATCGACGCCGAATACCGGCTCCAATCGGTCTGGTACATACAAGCAAGGTCCGACACAGCAGAAGGCTGTGTCGGAGTCAAAAATACGAATCGAGTAAAGTGACGTTACGGCAATAATTACTCGACATATTTAGAACGACGATATACAATCTTAATAACTAACGCACGCAAGTCGATGGAATTATACTAAATTACGCACGCAAGTCGAGCAATTATCGCGGAGCAAAAGGTGTGAATCGGAGAAGAAGTCTCCGATCCACGGGGATTCAAAGGCGAATCAGGCAGAAGGCTCTGATTCTTTCAAAGTGAGAAACAAGAGCGAACCAGAGCAGAAGGCTCTGGTTCGAAGGTGACGCGGCGCGTACAATGCTTGCAGTGCAGCTCCGGTCAGAGCCGATACCCGACGTGTCCTCACCAAGAGGAATGGACAGTGAGAAGTGTTCAAACGTAACACCATCTCTCTGCCAACTACCTGCCACCAGGCAACGCAATGCATTGAGATGACGTGGGTAGGATGACGAACAGAGAATTTCTCTGCCAACTACCTGCCACCAGGCAACGCAAAGCATTGAGGTAACGTGGGTAGGATTACGAACAGAGAGAATGGCAATACGAGTGAACAGGTCTCAATGAACCACCCCTCTCAATGCATCGACGCCGAATACCGGCTCCAATCGGTCTGGTACATACAAGCAAGGTCCGACACAGCAGAAGGCTGTGTCGGAGTCAAAAATACGAGTCGAGTAAAGTGACGTTACGGCAATAATTACTCGACATATTTAGGACGACGATATACAATCTTAATAACTAACGCACGCAAGTCGATGGAATTATACTAAATTACGCACGCAAGTCGAGCAATTATCGCGGAGCAAAAGGTGTGAATCGGAGAAGAAGTCTCCGATCCACGGGGGTTCAAAGGCGAATCAGGCAGAAGGCTCTGATTCTTTCAAAGTAAAAAATAAGAGCGAACCAGAGCAGAAGGCTCTGGTTCGAAGGTGACGCGGCGCGTACAATGCTTGCAGTGCAGCTCCGGTCAGAGCCGATACCCGTCGTGTCCTCACCAAGAGGAATGGACAGTGAGAAGTGTTCAAACGTAACACCATCTCTCTGCCAACTACCTGCCACCAGGCAACGCAATCCATTGAGATGACGTGGGTAGGATGACGAACAGAGAATTTCTCTGCCAACTACCTGCCACCAGGCAACGCAATCCATTGAGATGACGTGGGTAGGATGACGAACAGAGAGAATGGCAATACGAGGGAACAGGTCTCAATGAACCACCCCTCTCAATGTATCGACGCCGAATACCGGCTCCAATCGGTCTGGTACATACAAGCAAGGTCCGACACAGCAGAAGGCTGTGTCGGAATCAAGAAAACGAGTAACGTGAATTTAAGACAATAATTACTCGACTTACTCGGGTGCGGCCTATCGGCGATTCGGGTACCCCGGGGACGCGACACCCCGTACTCACTCACGGCACCATCCGTGAGTGAGCCCCTGGGGGACCTCCCTCGGCGAATAAAACTACAACTTCGTGGTACGTCCTCTTCTTGCTGTGTCCTCTTCTTGGTGTGTCCTCTTCTCGGTGTGTCCTCTTCTTGGTGTGTCCTCTTCTTGGTATGTCTTCTTCTTGGTATGACTTCTTCTTGGTGTATTCTAGCTGAAACAGACTAATAATATAGTTAGACATAACAATACATAACCCTGCACACGAGTGCAAACCTAATACCCGCTCACGAGAGCAAACCTAACACCAGCTCACGAGAGCCAAACAAACCCCGCACACGAGTGCGAATCTAACCAGCTCACGAGAGCCAACCTAACACCAGCTCACGAGAGCCAAACTAACCCCGCACACGGGTGCGAATCTAACCAGCTCACGAGAGCCAACCTAATACCAGCTCACGAGAGCCAAACAAACCCCGCACACGAGTGCAAATCTAACCAGCTCACGAGAGCCAACCTAACACCAGCTCACGAGAGCCAAACTAACCCCGCACACGGGTGCGGCCTATAGGCGATTCGGGTGCCCCGGGGACGCGACACCCCGTACTCACTCACGGCACCATCCGTGAGTGAGCCCCTGGGGGACCTCCGATCGGAGGAATACCAATTTCAGACAAAATGTGAAAAGTTTTAGAAGAGGGACTTGTGAAACACGACATATTTACAACGATGATATACAATCGTAATATATAGATCGTATATAACTAACTTCAAAATACACTGTAGTCTTCTTCCTCTTCGTTGATGTGTCCTCTTCATTTGGTGTGTCGTCTTTGTTAGCAGCGGGCTGTCGTTATCTAGCTGAAACAGACTAATCGTATTTAGAAACAATGCAGTTGAATACGGAATTAAATCACGCACACGAATGCGAATGTAACCAGCTCACAAGAGCAAATATAACCCCGCACGTAAGCGCAAACCTAACCATGCACATGAGCGCGAATACAACCAAAGAACCAGCTCATGAGAGCAATTGTAACCCCGCACAGAAGTGCGAATACAACCAGCGAAACAGCTCGTGAGAATAACTATAACCCCGCACACGAGTTCAAATACAACCAACGAAGCAGCTCACGAGAGCAATTATAAACCTGCACATGAGTGCGAATATAACCAGCGAACCAATTCACAAGAACAATTGTAATCGTGCAAATGAGTTCAAATACAACCAACGAAGCAGCTCACAAGAGCAATTATAAACCTGCACATGAGTGCGAATACAACCAGCGAACCAATTCACGAGAACAATTGTAATCCTGCACATGAGTGCGAATACAATCAGAGAACCAGCTCATGAGAGCAATTGTAACCCCGCACAGAAGTGCGAATACAACCAGCGAAACAGCTCGTGAGAATAACTATAACCCCGCACACGAGTGCGAAAACAACCAACGCAGCAGCTCACAAGAGCAATTACAAACCTGCACATGAGTGCGAATATAACCAGCGAACCAATTGACAAGAACAATTGTAATCGTGCACATGAGTTCAAATACAACCAACGAAGCAGCTCACAAGAGCAATTATAAACCTGCACATGAGTGCGAATACAACCAGCGAACCAATTCACAAGAACAATTGTAATCCTGCACATGAGTGCGAATACAATCAGAGAACCAGCTCATGAGAGCAGTTGTAACCCCGCACAGAAGTGCGAATACAACCAACGAAGCAGTTCACAAGAGCAATTATAATCCTGCATACGAGTGGGACGCTCAAAATGTAATTTTTATAAAGAATAAAATTGATAAATTTGAAGAAGACTCAATAGTCTTCATCGAAAGTCTCGATGAAAATTTCAAAAGTATGAAGGACAAGTTTGAAAAGACAAAGGAAGCTTTGCAAAATATTAGTAATCAAACTTACCGTTGTTCCTTGAATGAACAGTTGAAGGTAGGACAGGGTAACTGTAGATGACCTCTAGTCCACCTCTGGTCCCTCCGGTTCTCCGGGCGCTCCTGGTCCCCCCGCCCCGACTGACTGACTGACGGAGAGCTCTCGCCGAGCCGCCGCGCCGGACTCGAGCGGCGGCCCCCACTCCGCCGAGCTCGAGCGGCGCCCCCCACTCCGCCGAATATCGATCGATGTCGATCGCCGTGGTGTTCACCTCTGGTCCACCTCTGGTCCACCTCTGGTCCACCTCTGGTCCCTCCGGTTCTCCGGGCGCTCCTGGTCCCGCAGCACGTCCGCTCACGTCGGTCCCCCCGCCCGGACTGACTGACTGACGGAGAGCTCGAGCGGCGCCACCCACTCCGCCGAGCTCAAGCGGCGTCCCCCACTCCGACGAGCTCGAGCGGCGCCCCCCACTCTGCCGAATATCGATCGATGTCGATCGCCGTGACAATTATTGATAAATTTATTATTTCTAGCTGGTTAATGTTTATAACAATTCTATTTTACAGCGATGTCCACAAGCAATCCCTTGGCTATCTGACCACCTAATTTTTTAGTCAAAGTGGCTAATAGTTTTCGTGATACGGAATAACTTTTAAACCATAACATTCGCACGCATTAATTTATTCGATACAATTCACAGATAAATTTATTATATCTGGCTGTTTAATGTTTATAACAATTCCTTTTTCTAACGATGTTAACGAGCACTCCCTTGACCACCTTGCCATCTAAATTTTTCGTAAAAATAGACAATAAAACTCGAAATATAGAATAACTTTTAAACCATGAACATTCGCACGCATTAATTTATTCGATACAATTCACAGATAAATTTAATATATCTGACTGTTTAATGTTTATAACAATTCCTTTTTCTAACGATGTTAACGAGCACTCCCTTGACCACCTTGCCATCTAAATTTTTCGTAAAAATAGACAATAAAACTCGAAATATAGAATAACTTTTAAACCATGAACATTCGCACGCGTTCATTTATTCGATACAATTCACAGATAAATTTATTATATCTGGCTGTTTAATGTTTATAACAATTCCTTTTTCTAACGATGTTAACGAGCACTCCCTTGACCACCTTGCCATCTAAATTTTTCGTAAAAATAGACAATAAAACTCGAAATATAGAATAACTTCTAAACCATGAACATTCGCACGCATTAATTTATTCAAAAAAGTAAAGTCTTTTCAAAATATTTCTGCCCAGATCGATTCTTGGAACATTTATGTATAAAAAAGTGAAAGATAATAATTCTCGTTTATGAAATGTTTTGAAATTACAAACTGAGGTGTCTCGTATAAAATTTGAAATAGGAATTGTTGATTTTCCTTAAATTATGCTCAAATAATATATACTTCTAGGAATTTTTTGTCCTTGAGTTTTGCTTTCAATATTGAAACCAACATCGTCTGAAATATCTGCTCGGTACAAAATGTAACAATTCATGATGATCAAAATGGTTCGGTGGTTCCGTGATGATTTGCCTTCTTACCGACGAGATCACGTCGGTGGGCTTGTGTTTCTTACTCCAACCAGAATATATCCTAGAGGGCGTAAGAAACACCGTATTATTCGAGTGACACGATCTCTCATGTATCTCGTCGGTACTCTTACCATGTGAAATTCAACGCACAACGAATCTGTATTTTTATTGTGTATCAAACATTTAATTTCCAACCATCATTTTACCAATGTTCCTAAACTAAAAATTGATTTTTTAACTTATCTCACAATTTTTACCAACGCATTTGCTAACCAACCGCATTCTCATCAACAGATGGCAGGAGCTGCGACTTTGACGGCCCCGAATGAACGGTTTCCGTCGAAAGCGGAAGCGCGACGGAAAACGGCTATCCGACGGACAGGGTAAATAAAAATCGCTCGAAGCGTGCACGCAATACAGAATTTCTTTTCCACGCAGAACAACGCTGGGAATTTCGCGTGCTGTTAATTAATTCGCGGCTAGAAAGTATCGCGTAAGAAGATCAGCCGACGCGACGGTCCGGGCGCATCAAAGCACTCGGCGATTTCCATAATGCACCAACCGCGAAAGCAACTGCGGACGCGCTTAACACGTCTATCTGATACCTATGTTAATGGACGCATCGGTTAAAGGAACTAGCTAATGGCCAGCCAGTCACGATTATCTTGATGAGCCAGGCCCCGGCCACGGCGTGTTCCGCGGGGCTATTTCTTTGTACACAACGGCCCCGTACACGACCCCTTATTATTGCAAAAAAACGGTTTCGCGTCTGCAATCAAAGCGATAATAACGTGCGGGGATTGAAAATAGATTTCACGCCGCCGAACGTTTTTCATCGTGCGTTAACGCTCGATTGGCGGCCAGTGATTTCATTCCTTCGCGAAACACTCGTATCATTAAGCTATTCCGTCGACTGAATAGAACACTGTCTAGCAATTCCGGTCTCTCAGGCATTTTTCAATAAAAAGATCATCGGCGATCGCGATTATGAGCTTCGACCCCTGTCTGCTATTACGGACGCCACTTTTCACCCCCGAAAATAAAGTGTCGCTTCTTTGCTGACAATTTGCAAAACGCAGATTGTTGCTTTTAATCGAAATGTGTAAATCAATTTAATATCAACTGTTCGTATGCATTGTGTGCAATCTATGAACCAGATTTTTTTCGGGAATTCAATGTTGACGTGGCTCAATTTAATGGTTGATGTATGGAAACTCGAATTTCTTGAACAATGGTTAAACTTAAAGTATCACGTGAATAAATCGCATTTCTCTTAATAAAGAAATTAATGATCGTTTGACTTTAGAGTCTCTCTAGAAAGGGATGATTGAGGCTCACGGTTCGGTCCCTTTCTGCTCTTCCAGAGGCCACTTCTCATCCCGGGAAATAAGGTATCGTTTCGTGAAAAAAAAATCGAGCGCCGCTAAAAGGTTAACACGCTCATCTTGCTGTGTAGCGACTATTTCTGATCGCTATCTGGATCTGTGCGTTGCGGCGTCGAGGCAGGGTAAGATGGAATTCGTGATGCCGTTGATCAATATACAAGCAAGGGCCAGCGAACCCGATGAAATTTCGTTCTTTTTTCCCAGAGGCATCCCGGGTATCGCTTATCATTACGAAGTTGCACGTATTTCGACGGACGTATAACGGTGGATCGGTTATATAGAATCCTAACTGAATCTCTTCTCTCTGAGGATCTCTTCTCGTTGGCTCCCTTCCTTGCTCACTCACGAGTCTCTGCCACCGCCACACCGCACCGTACCGCACCGCACCGCACCGCACCGCACCATTCTGCGCATCATCATCTCCTCCTTCGTCCCTTTCACCGTGTCTTTGTCACTTTCCCGGTTCTCCCGTTCTTCTCCCTTCACCCCGTCGTTGTCGACTGGGTCTACCTTTCTCTCCCTCGCGTTTCCGCCAGCCCCACCCGTCCCTTCGGGCAACCAATCCTGAGTAAAGTTTGTTACACAACTCGGCGAACTTTCGAAAATGGTCTGCCTCCGCCAAGTAAGCTGTTCTTAGCTCCCTCGTTAGCTAGACTTTCCTCTTTGCCATGGGACTTGCCTGCAACCACGCCGGACAAGATATACGCTTCTCCACCCAGTGTTCCTCCCGCGGCGGATAGTTCCGAGTGGTTTCGTCGATTTGCTAATGGCGGAATGCCTCCCTTTATCTCGCAATTAGTGTGACGCTGCGTACCGTCGTCCCGCGTCAAACATTTTTATTTGCGGACGGTTCTAATTCATTTTTTAACCCCCCCACACCGAAACTTACGTGACGGAATCCTCTTCAAACATGTTCGATTTTTCATCATTCTGAATGGAATAGCTCGTACATTATCTTCAAACATATTCTCGCTCGGTGTTTTTCCGAGATGTCTCATTCTCGTTACTATTTTTGATGGGGCAGTTATATTTTTATTAAACGGATTTTCGGACGGTACTTATTTCTGGATGGGACCAGCTTGCATATTTTTTTCAACACATTTTTGACGGCACTTGTTCTAGACATAGATTTTCGATTATCTGAATGGAAAACACATTTCTCTGCTAAATCATTTCAAAAGACTAGAATGTTACTCCGGTTTGAAAGGAACGAATAACATCCACATCTGTAGATTCTGTTCGAAATCTTCACACAGCGAGTCCTTCGCGATATCGCAGGGGTTAGAGCAGTGAAATGACGATTTTGATGTTCTGCCTGAAAACAGTGTCCCAAGTGTCGTTCTCTGAATCCCGATCACCGCGGAATATCAAGAACTGTCCATTCAGTATTAAGAAACTAAAAGCGTGATATTTGCAGTACACGGTGCTCCGCGAGTTCTGCAACTCCCGCTCTGCAAACGTTTCTCCGTGCAATAACAATAGTTTGCCAGTAACTCTTGGCGATCAAGTTAAGCGAACTTCCCGAAGCGTTTGAAATTCGATAATCATTGTCCCACTTCGAGTCGGATAATCCGAAAAGTTTGCGGCCGAACAGCTCACGAGTGGAAACAGAAAGATAAGAGTTCGGAGATCTATGTATACATATATTTCGGTTCGCCGTAGTTCACGTCTGTGGTATCGTCTTAAATGCTTGATACAGATAGGAAGAATGACCGACAGACAGCGGGGAACTCTGTTGGAAACGTTGGTATCGTACAAAACGTGTCTAACGTTGGGTTTCGCTTACACGTGAACGAATCCTCTAACGGCAACCGGGGCCATTTTCCGAGTCGGGTTTCCCTCGAGACGGTAAAATCGACCGTGAGAGCGAGAGAGGAAAATTCATTCGAAGGATCGTCGATCGATATTTTCGAGATATACATTTGTTCGAGGACGCGTTATCCCAGCGCGGCATCTCTCTTTCACGGTCTCTCCCGTCGGCCAGTGTCGACGAGGCGCATCGATATTGACCGGTATAGCCAGCCGTGTAGCACACAAGCCCGAAACAACATGGCCGCGGGTGGATCTCCATAACGAGCCTGGTGACTTGCACATTCGACCCAGAACGCATTAGCCGTATTTGCATTTAATTGCCGGTTGTTTGTTTGACGTCCGCGCGACCGACGGAATTAGGAGCGTTGGGGAACCAACTGCAGCCGCATCCTGCGCTCTGTGATCTGCATCGGTTGCTCAAGGAATCCTCGAACAACGCGTCGCTGCTAGTTCTTTTTGCTCTTCTCTTTTCCGGCCGACAGGCTTCCGGCACGCTCAATATCGACAAACCGTCCGCAAATGGAACTATAAGGTTCTCGGGAAAGTCACGGCGCATTTTTGCGACAGATGGATACGAAAAATACGTCATGAGTTAGTAGATCCTGGTACACCGTCTATGAAGTATCTTCCTAATCACCGTTTAGGCTCCAGAAATCTAACCATTTCACCAGACGCAGGATTCAGAAGTTGTTTATCGAAGACTCGGCTACGAACAAAGAGTTGGACGAAACCTCTTTGGCGCGTCTTCGGGGCACGGTGCGGGGGTAGCTTGAAGCGATCCTGAAAGATTTCCCGTCACCATTTCGATTTTTCAATAATACGTCTGGCAGCTGTAGCAATGAGACTCCAGTCTCCCTCGGGATTTCCCGAGATGGCTTCTTCCTAGCTTCTGTAATCGAGTCCTTGCCCATAAAGAACACGCAGGGGGTTGCGCGCGCGCTTGCGCGCCACGCACACTCGGCCCCGCGCAGATACATGATTCTATACATCCCTCAAATCCCGCAGACTGTGTATAACCCGTAATCCGCTGGTCTATTCTGCACGATACGCCGCGGCTTCGTGTATCCTGACCCGGTAATATACGTGCGCGGTCCATAATGTGGATCGACGTACGCGAACCTGCACGTTTTAGCCTCCACCCCCCCTTTGCCGCCCCGGACGGGACACGCTCCATACAGAGTATCCTCCTTTCGGTAACCGGCTGCACACGGATATACATTCGATGGTGTACGGCGTTGAACTCGTAAAAAGGAAGACCCTGGTCCCCCTTTAGTCTGTCGTTGCACAGGTTTACCGATCGTACGAGGATCCAATGGGACAGATTCAATGTCCTCCGAGACTGTGCCTTTATCCCGTTGATCTTGTCGGGAGAAATTGTAATATCGACTGAAAAGCACCCGGACCCACGACACTTCTACCCGAGATTTTTCGTCTTATTCAACGACGCTTAGGGAGCGGATTCAATCACTTCCACAGTTTTAACCGCCGATTCCCGACGCTCTTTATCCGCCCGCTTTGCGTCTTCACTCGACCCTGATTTATTAGCTGTTGCTTCTCGCGACTTCAGAATCTTCGGGAGAGAGCTTGCGATTGATAGCGTTCACGTGTGCTCCTGTTTCTTTCATTTGCTTGTTGAAATATGTGCAGTTAGTTTAACCCTTGTGTAGGGTTCTCTCAACTCTGCATTTCTTTCAACAACATGTTAACGCTTCTCTAAAAATATTACAAAACTCCTCCGAATGTGCATTCTTCGCTAACATATTGATTTATACCCTTAAAATGAGAAATTACGCAAATATGTTAAATACAGAAGGTTTGAAATAATCTATACATTTTGGTATTTTGTTCTTCTCGGAAGACATCTTTGACAAAGTCAATGATAAAAGATATAAACTACAAAGAGGAAGATCAAGCCTCCGAAGAAAATAGAATCAAGAACATAAATCCGATCAAGGTTCCTTGAGCATCACAAGACTCGATCGTAGCACTCGAAAATAGGTTCCAGTTTCAATCAAGCCTCATTGACCCCTTCCAACGAGCCGGGACCGAGACGTAATTCGCGTCAACGATCTGTGAACACACTCGTTCACGGTGTAATTTGCTTAAATAAACGCGTGCTATACATTTGAGCGTAACAGCACGTGGCAGGGACAATGTGGAAATCTTGATCCTCGGACGATCGAACGTCATTCGTCAAGGTATACAGGCACCCCATGGAATCATGACTGAGATCTCGCCGCATTAAGCCCCGGCGTCACGTGGCCGGCCGTCGTTACATGACATATGTTTCTGCAGACATAGCGCAACACATCGATGAACATTTGTACCAGGAGGATACACATTGTTATCAGACGCTCTTCATCTATCCAAACAGAATATGTAGAATGGCGTGAACATCCGTTTCTTACGCCACATCTTTTATTTAAACATGTTCGCTGACGAGGAACTACCCCGAACGGGGTTTTTCCATAAGAGCGATAGAACTTTGAATTGAAATAAAACGAAAAATACGGAGGATTTATTTTCAAGTACATTCGATGGCATTATACATGAAATACAATAATAAATGATCACCATGATTACGTTTGGCGGAGTGAACACCACAAACCAAATTTTCGATGACTCTGGCACATAAATCAGGTCGTATCTCACCGATAACACGAATTATGTTTGCTTTAAGATCATTAACAGTTTGTGGTTTATTGGTATAAACAAGAGACTTAACATGGCCCCCATAAGAAAAAGTCTAAAGGCGTCAAGTTGCAAGATCTTGGAGGCAAATTAACAGCCGCATATAATCCTATCGTCGAAATTTTAATAATTTCAACGCATTAAGCAACTGCGTGTGATGACTTGCCGAGCATTACTCAGTACAAATAACATGTGACATTAACAATTGAATAACGAACATGGCGGCTGTGATAATCGAAAGATCTATCGCTCTTATTAGAATACCCTTTAAAATAGTAGAAAGATGAACAGAGGAGAACATCAATGCACTATATCGATCTTATTAAATTTTCAAAGAAAAGGAAGTATTTTCTCCTGTTTCTAGGAAGCCTACGAATGATATCCGATCGCTGTAGACATAAAGAAAATTGTAGAGTAAGGGGTTAGTGCCGATTGCAGTCAGCCACGGTCACCGGAGCGCAAGGAGTTTCCATAGCAAAGGCACCAGCCGCCCCCGCCCCCGTCGACGAAGTTGAAATTAGTTTGTCCAGTGTACCCCATACAATATGATATCGCGATCCTCGTAGAACGGGTCCAATAAACGTTGGAAATGGTCAGATGGGGGATGGCAATGATGGTGGTGGTGTGCGCCTCGATTCGACCAGATTCGATTCAATGGTCCCAGCGAATCGCGAGAGCCCGCGAGAGCCCAGCGGACGGAACAATGTGTCCGCTCGAGCGCGAGCATTTAATTGTTTCCGTTTCTGTCCGCCGTCGTTTTCATTCCTGCGGAACGTCTCTAAGCGTCCCCCAAGGCTCGTTAGGCAGTTCCTCTCGGAACCGGAAGATGTCGATGTTAAGCCACCCCTCTATCCTGCTCCAGCAACCCCTGCTGATCGCCCCGGAGGATCTCGAAAGACACAACTTAATTTCTTTGTTTCGGCTGATGAACCGCGGCAGCTCGCGATTACGGGAGATAACGACAAAGGACAAGATGATTGTGATCTTTTTCGTCTAATTGATCGTCCTCTGACGATTTTAGAACCGCACAGGATACATCGAGGGATCGAGGAAAAGAGGGAGTGCTAAAATTTATTCTGTTTTCATATTCACTTCTAGATAAAATCAGCGGGCTCCAATTAAAGATCTTATTACGTGGGAGTGTTCAGAGATTCCGAAGACTGAGAACATCGAAATGTACTGAAACACGAAGCGGGTCTCGCCGCGGGTCCCGCGGATCGAACGAATCGCGGCGGATAAAGGTTAGATATTAAACAATTTTGCGGCAGATCGGCCGATCCGGGAATCCCGCGCGGGTGGCGGGTAGCATAATCCGTATTTGGCTAATGCGAGACCGTGGGCCGTGCCGTGGCGGGGTGTACCGGGGGTCGGAAGGGCTAAATTATGTATGCCGCGCGTAAACGGGCCGCGGTATGCAAATGTGTACAAAGTGTCTGGAACATTTTGCCAACCGTTATTCCCCGGCTTGTGAAAACCCACCGCGAGAGCCGGTCGGCACCAAGTTTCGCCATCGCGTCGGTTAGCTGGTGAAGCTGGGGGGGAACAAAAGCTGAAACGGTTCGATTTCCTCCGCCGTGAACCGGCAACCGTGGCCAAATTAGATAGAGAGGAGGCGAAAAGCGCGCCGCTGCCGCCAGGTTAGAAAGCTCGAAGACTCTCGAAAGCTCGAGCTGCCGGTGGAGAGAGAGAGTGTGTTGCGCGCGAGGCTTTCGCGCGATGGTAGGAAGGAAGGAAGGACGGAAGGAAGGAGGTCGGATTTCACACGTCGCCTCGCACACGTGAAACGCGGTATGCAAATGTGTACAAAGCGGCAGAGGAACATTTTCCAGGCGGCGTCGGCGGCGGCGGCTGCGACGTCCCTCCCGGACTCTCTTCTCCTCCGCGTTCTCCTACTCTTTCCAGAGCGCTTTATAACCTGCCGCGCATGCACACGCCAAAGCAAACGCAAACACGTTCCTCTGTTCTCCGAGGAGGATACAGAGGCCACGTCCTAACCATCGCCCACCCCCCATAGACCGCCCCCGCAGCTCCCCGTGCAACCGCCAAAGTCCCCAGGCGTTGCGTTGCACCCCCCGGGCGCTATACGAAAGTCCTGTCGACGGTGTATGAATAAAATATTATTTTCGCACCAACCACCTACACCGCCGAAAAGCGAAAACGCTCTACAAGCTGCATGCCGTCGAGACAACCACTTCGGGACACAACCGTTTGCTAGGGCGACGAACCGGGCCTAGACAATTCGATTAGCTACGGGGAAGGTGTGCTGTTTTTCGACGTCGACGAGCCGTCGAACTGTCCACCATATTTATAAGATGCGAGTGATAAAAGCTGGAACATCGTCTGTGAAACGCGACGAATATCGGATGAAACAGCGAAGTCACGTCGAAGTGTACAATAATAATTGGTTAACGGACTCGTTAATTTCCGGGTTACATCGAGAGTTTTGACGCGCCCGGCAACAATTACTTGTGAACTGTAACATAATTCGTTTAGGGAGGACATTTTTCCCTGTAAGAGACGGTTAATTTGCACCGTCCGTTTTTCGAGAGACGCGATCGCTATCGCCAGAGAACCGTGTCGAGAGGCAGGAAGGCGGCCTCGCAGAAAGGGCAAATAACGTCGTTAGTAAGGGCTAATGGAAGATCCGCGAAAATTATTGCTCAAACGTAGTGTATTTATCGCGTCTACTATCTCTGTGCGCGGCATCCCTACCCCCTGGTAGCCAGCACCGGGCTGGCAACGTGTAATGTATTTTAAAAGCGTGCCTTCCGAGGGCGGCGTCAAAAGCCGATATAAAATATGATCAAATAAAGCGAGCGAGAATTAAATTTGCCGGGCTCTTTCTCCTCGGCGCGGCGCGGCGCGGCGTCACGGCAGCTACGCTCCGTCGAGGAAATTGCGTGAAAACCTTTGTTCCGCATACTCACGGGCACCCCCTAATTCGACCCCCGCAGCAAATCAACCCTGCCCGTTTTCGGATACACCTGCCTTTCGACCCGAAACTTTCGACTTACCACCCTTAACACTCGAATTAATTTTGCGGATTAAAATCATTTTTCCTTTGTCTTATACATCCTATTTTTGACCATTTTTAGAGACGTCCCAAACAATCTCTATCGAAAGCTATAATATTTAGTGTTGATATGTTGTAAGAAAACTATAACGCTTCTAATTGACAGTGTTCAGAAATTTTGTATGTCTTATCGAGGTAGTCTATTCTTATTTGATTTTTCTGGATGAAAGAAAAGCAACATGACCAATTAATTATTTTTCTTATTTATCAACGTTAGAGAATAAATATGCACTTGTTGCTTAAATTAAGTCTGACAAAATGTCCAAAAATATTATCGATTACATAGAACTGTAAGAAATAAATTAGAAGATCCAAAGAACTAAAAACTGTTAAGAAAATAACTATTTGAAGCTGAAGCGCTAGCTGAAGGAAGGCGAAAAATATGTGAAGCGATCGAACTGTGGTGTGCAAGGGTGCATTGGGAGGTTAAAAATTTTCGAAAGAGTTATTGGGGGAGAAATAGGTGGTCTAGCGAGGGGGGGTGACAGGTATGGGCCAACCGTAGTGACCAAACGAAGAGCGGAAGGGAAGCCGGAGCATTCGTCTACCTCTCGGCAGCCATTAGTCGCACCCTGTAAATTGAGTGGCGCCTGCTAGATACGCGCCTGATTCCATTAAAGACATCAAACGGGCAAAAATTACATCAGCAGCCACCCTCCACTCTACGCGGTACTGTATTAACCTGCCATGCAGGCATCCTCGCGCGAACACACGCGCGTCGACATACACGTGCACACGTACGGCTGCACGTGTACCGTACGTATGTACGTACACGTGTAGACGGGCACGTAGATGGTACCGTAGGTACGCGCGGCAGCATTTACTCTCTTCGCCGTACACTCTCGTGTACCGACGCCGACTCTTTGTGGAACTAAATAGCACCAGCTCGCATTCACCAGATCGTTTTTGCTCCCTTTTCACCAGCTGCTACTCAGCCCGGCGTCGAAGACCAAAAGAAAAATCCTTTCGACGACTCCGGAACGGACAATGGCTTCAAAACCCCAGGATCCACCGGCCTCTCGAATCTCGGACATTTTTCAACGAGATCGCTTCCGGCCTGACGTTAATTGGCTCCTGAGTTCCATCTTTGCTCAACTTTATACACTTTGTCTTCAGTCTACGATACATGGGGGTCCTGCAGGGCCCTCACAATTCGTTGGAGACGTCAGGAGCTACCCCAAAAATTTAAAAGATCAGCTAGATGTCGCTAGCTGCGTTCAGGGCTTATGCAATTGACAAACACATTCGACAGTTCGATATCACCCTAACTAGATTAAACCAATAGCAATTATCAAGATCCTACATTTCACATTTCCTTCCCGAAGAAATTCCGAACAACGAACTTCTGCAGTTCCAATGAAAGGATAATATTAGTTAGGATCGAGGCGAGGAGCAGAGCCAGCCTAGGCGAGTCAGTCAAACCGAAAGAAGCCCCGAGTCTTCTGGCCGCCTCGGAGAATCCCGCAGACGCTAAAATATATTATGTCCCGCTCATCATCGCGCTATTCTTCGCGAGCGATCGCGCGGAATGATAGGAGAGGCGACGAGTGAGTGTATTTAGCCGAATGCTTCGACCTAAATGTTTGACATTAGCGACCGTGCCCGTGCTCGCCGTTCGCAGGAACAAGGGTTGCGCAGGGGGAGGGGTGCAGCGGGGGTGTGCTAGGTGCCCTTTCGCCCCCGGGGGCGAAACGTCCCTCTGCCCCTCGAAATGCGTTTTCACGCCAATTTGTCTCTCCGGAAGCTTTCACGAGTCTTTACGCTTCCCTCTCGATGGTCGCGTTCCTGGATGTAACCACGCACAAGCGCAACATTTTCCCCGTGTCTGCCGTGTAAACGCCGCGCGAGGACGATGGCGATGGCGCCGAATGAATCCCGGCGAGAACAAAATCGGCAATTTAAAGATCGTTCTCCCCCCACAACCTGACCCCACCCTCGACCCTTTTCGACGCTCGCTCTTTTTTTTTCACACCATCGCGCGCGCGATTTTTCACGCTTTTTTTCACCCGAAAATATCGACTGGACCGGCAACCCCCCTCCGCCACCGGAAACTGAGTCCCTGTTTGCGCAGATTCCTGCATGGTTTCCTTTCTGCGGACGCTACGAGCTCTATTCATTCAATACAATTTTCTTCCTCTTCTTCTTTTTTATTCTTTAACGTAGCATCACAATTTTATTAAGTCTGAGATAGCTGAGAGTCTGTAGTTTATTGAAGATTCATCTGAAAACAGTCTGTTCTCGATCAACTCTCGTATTGAACGCGTTAGGGGTAGTGTTCTTTGAACTCTCCCGTGAGGAGTGACAGTGTGGCTGGAGGGAGGCACAGTGATTAGAAGTTCTCTTTGAGAAGTTGAATTCGCAGGACCATCATCTGGCTAATCGCATTAATCGCGCGAAACCACAACGGCTTCTTAATATTATAGATACACGGTATTCAAGAAGGATAATGGGTCCAGCAGAGGAGACCGCGATGGTCCGACCTGGTGGCGCGTGTGTATAATAACGAGAGGAAACCCGGCGGAGCTTTATTTCCCCCGGGAGCTTAAAAGACCGCTTCGAAGCCCATTCGGCGAGGCGAGCAAGAGCAAAGACGCGGAAGATCATATCGAAGCAGATAATTGGTCGGTGATCCTCTCTCGAAACCCTAAGCGTCTCTCTTTCTCCGTTTCTACGCGGGCCTGGGGAGAAGAACGTCAGAAATCCATGGATTGCTTTAATTAAAAGCAATCCGAGGCACTGCTTCCTCTCCTCTCCTCCTAGGTTTTTTCCTTCTCGTTCTTTTTGCCCTGACGAAATTGCTTGAGAATCTGATTATCTACTTTTCGGGCGCGCGACGACGTTTCGACAAGGAGACCCTGCGAAATTGCGCCGATTTTATTAATCATGCTTTCACCAGGCCCTCGTGGCCGAGTCGCCGATACCTTCTGTCCCATAAAAATACGGAGCAAGTGATATTTTTAACACAAACTTGATACTACAATATGAGATGATTCAACTATTAATATTTGCGACTTTCATTCGCATGATAGGTCCCAAAGAGAAGTCAATTTTAACCAAATTCGAAGAACACCTCCGACCGTAGAAAAAAAATACAGACGAACACAGATCGTTCTCTTCAGAGCAGAAGCGTGCAAAAAAATTACGGCGAAAGAATTAGCAAGATCTTTATTTGCCATTAGTCAGAACGACCAATCAGATAGCATGACACGGGACCTCCTCGGTCGCTGGCATAATTTGCTGCATCCACACAATGTGAACTCGCCTGGACCAAATTATAAATAGAATATCCACTTATAAACATTTTTTGAGAAGCGAACTTTCACGTCACGTTCAATTTTCAAGACACCCGCGACATGTTCGAGCACTGTAGTCCGCACATATGGCGCAACCCACGATGTTTGATGGTTTACAATGATGGCGGCATTGCCGGGTGATTACAGGCCTCATCGGCAGTCGAGGGAGAAGAGAAAAGAAGCGGAGAAATGAGCCGGTGCGGTGTGTGCGTACGATAGCGATCAAAACTGGCACTTTGACCGTGGTGTCTTCTTTCGTGACACTTTGCCTATCGGGGCCTATTAACGACGAACGGTTTCATTGGTTTCATGGCAGCGTCGATATTTTTTTACATACATACATATTTTTAGACATTGTCCTCGAGACTGAAGATAAAGCCTATTTAATAATTGGATAAATATCCACCTTATTCTGAAATTAGTTGAGGCACCACGTGGTCCCAATTAGCCCAATTTCACAGTAACACCATAAGCCTTCCTTCTATTTATCCAGAGCCCACCGAAAATATCCTCAAGGGTTTGGCTTAAGCACGTGGCAGTCTGCGATTTCAAACACTAGCATTTCCTCGAGACTATCATCCTCAGAGTCCAAATAAAATAGCTTCTAAACCCTTAAAACTGTACTTTGAAACTTGTCAAAACGAAGAGCGAAATCCTCGCTGCAAGGTTCTTTGCACGAACAATCTCTTAACCATCCGATCTTAACTTAATCATAACGCAGGGGTTTAACGAGGTGGCGATCGCATTTCCGGACAATCCCGCGATGTTTATCTGATCCTCTAACGTCGGACACCGTGGTATCCATGGTGCTTCTATGGATCCCATGATGGCCGTGATGCACGCGCGGCTGCATCATCCACGTCTCCGAGGAAAAGGTTAATGACGAGAGAGCAGCCATGTCGGGTAACGAAAGGTGAAGAAGGTGGTACTCCTCTTCTTCATTTTCCCTTCGCCCCCGCTCGACGGCCCGACTCAGCCCGGCCGGGCCCGGCCGCTCCTCTTTTTCTTCTTGGTATCCGTGGTCAGAAACGGAGGATGACTTGCGTCTCTTTCACCGCGGCGAAATAGAGGTGTCCGAGATGAGAGGGCGGCGCGCTGCGTTTATTTATCCTGCCTGCTCGGAGCCTCGAATCCCGCGTGCCTTCTTCTCTCGTTCTTGTTGCTCGTCTCCTCCTCGGCCTCCCTTCGATTTCATTCCCGTCTTTTCTCTTCATCCCCTCTGGCCAAGGTTTATCCGTTACCCGGGGTCCACCTACTACCACTCTACCACGGTCAGTCCTCGTTCCTGTCCTTCTTCAACACCTCTTCTTCTCTCTTTCTCTTTCTCCAGGTCTGGACTCTTCTCTTCCTTCCTTCTCTCTCTCTATCCTTGTCAACCGTGGCCGCTCCTTTTCGGTTCTGGGCTGGCTCGTGAGCCCGTCAAGAGCTGTAGACGCGGGTATTGTTGCATTGTTCCCGCTCGAGTGTAAACTTTGCCCGTCGTGGCCGGGGGAACAAAGCTGCTGCCTGGCGTCTTTAACTCTTTGCTTTATCAAGCCCTCCGGACCGGGAACGGCTCGAGAGCCTGCAGAAATCGGAAAGGAGATTCTTCGTTTGGCTGCGGATGACGTGATTCGATTCGCCTCGCAACTTTTTGCTTCGGGTCTTCGTGGTTTTCAGACACTTCGAGCTGTCTAGCGCGTTTTGATTGGATCGAGGTTTGTATTTGTGTTTTGAAGCCTGTGGGAAATGTTTGTGGGTAATATGCTGATTGCTGAACCACCTGCCTCGGAAATTCCCGTAGAATCTATACTATTTATTTCGATTCAAGAGAACCTTCTCAGCCTGTAGAAGCAAAGAGACATTCCTCTATTCATGTAAGAAGATAGGTAACTAGACATTCAAGATACGAACGTCGAGAATTTTTATTTATAAAAGTATGTACATATATTACTGTCTACATGAATGAACGTCCATCATGAAAGAAAGTACTCGTCATTCCAAGTCTGGGTAAGGTTGTAATTAAGAACACGTTAAGGACACTTTGAGGAAGTGCTGCAGGTAGCCAGAAGCTCCACGTAAATCTGGAGTAACGGCGGTAGAACACCTGTCGAATCGCCATAGGTGGTGGGCCTAAGATGTTTGTAATGCGAGCAAGTATCGAAAGGTCACGAGGAGGTACCTGCAGCTAAATTTGACAGCTCGGGAACTTGGTCGTTTCTCGTCTGGCTTTGTAATAAGGAGAGTGACCTGCACTCGAACACGGCCTTTCAGATTAAAGCCGCGCGTAATCGGCTTTCCAGAACAGTAAATCGCCCCCTGTAATCTAAAAGAGCTGACCCACCAAACAAACCTCATTTTACTGGAGGAACCGGCCGAGGAAAGAATCGCTCCATCCGGCTTTACTAATTTCCTAACATTACCTGCACTTTACTCGGGGCCTAAATGCTCGAGATTCGAGTTTGTTTGCCACTGTTACTGTACAATCATTTTGACGTTTTCTTCGGAACGAAGCAGTCAAACTAATTTAATATTGTTTCGCAAAACAAGTCTCAATGCCATTGAACGTTTAATTACAATTATTTTGTCGCCATATGTAGTTACAAGAAATATTTTCAAAAATATAAAAAGGTTTAAAAAATTAATAAAGGAGGTTGTGACTGATGTTAATTTTAAGAGAACGATCCTCAACGTGAACGTCCTAGGTATTTCCAGTCTCGATTCCCGGCGGGATTCGAAAAATGATTCTCGTTCTGGCGGCAGTCGGTATTCGATGACAGCCAAGACCGGGAAAGGGTTGAGCGCCTCAACAACGATTTTCCGGACTTTTTTCGTTTCCCACCCGGCAGAGACGTAAATATGGCGGGCGAAGTTTCATCCCCCTTTGTGTCCCGGGGGCAGCGGCCCCGCCCAGCCGGGTATTCCACCCCTCGGCAAAAATAAAGGAGCAAACGCCGCGGCACGCAATCGTCGAAACATTTTTGACGCTGGCACTCGCACACGAGGGGCTTGCGAAGAACGGGGCTGCCAGGAGGTTGGGGGTGGTGAAAAAGGGGGTTACGGTGGGTGGTGAACAGAGAGAGAGAGAGAGTGAGAAAGAGAGAGAGAGAGGCAAGGGGGTTGGAGGCGGAGGAGGCAGAAGGAAGACAGACATGGTCGAGGAAAAACGGAGAAAAAGAGAGGCGGTTAGGGGCGAGACGGAAAAAGGGGGGCTGCTGCGCACGAGAGGCGGAGGAGGAGGACGGGGATCGGTAAAACGCGGAGGAAGCCGATGTAGGTGGAGGCGGAGAGGGTGTTCGAACGAACGCAATTTGCATGATTTTGCATGTTTTAGCGCGTCCTGGCTGCGCCCATCGGGTTTCAGCTTTCTGCCTACGTTTTCTGCTTGCTTTTCTGCCTGCGCCGGTCGCGGCAGAGGAGGCGCGAAGGGGTTGCGAAGAGGACCCCCTGACCCCGATGAGACGGGAAATTATTTTTCTTGGTTTTTCTCGGCGAAGCTGCTCGCCGAAACCACGGAATATTAATCGACCGACCGGCCGGGAGAACGGCTCCGCAATTATTGCGAAAAACTTGCGACGGAAGGGTAGCTGGCTGCTTTTAAGGGATGCTTGGACCGTCTTGGAGCAAACTTAAATGATTTCGATGTTGAACGACTCTTTATTTTTCTGTTCGGAAACTCTTCCAGTGGATGGTTCATCGATTTTCCTACAGCTGTGATAGAACATTGTTGTGAGGTGGCAAACTACATTCTCTTCTTCATCATTGTATCACTGTAGATAATATTTTTATTAATCGTTTCACCGCACTCGAATAACTCTTCTAAAATGATGTTGCCATCAATAGGGATGATTTGCGACATTTCCAGGAATAAATTAGCAAGAAACGGGTTCATCGATGGTATAGTGAGCATCGTTCGCTGGCATTGAGAGCGGGCAATAGATATCGACGAGTGCGGCGAAGCGCGGGGATAGGATATGTCACATTAAAATCATAGATCGTTGAAATTCGCCTTTTATCATTCACCGCGCGGCATTTGGAATACGATTCGGTTGCCGGCAAGTCGAAAAAGGACGAGTCACCCTGCGGTGGAGCCAGTATCACTCCTCGCCGCAGTCGGTAAGGCCGTTCCGGCTCTCTCACCGGCAACAATAGGCCAATAGCGAGCCGATAATGAGCGACCATTGTCACGAAGCTGTACCCACACACAGGGATCGGTCACGACCCCCATGAGAGATCGAGCGTCATTACAGGTAATCGCGCAAATCACGCGCGAACCGCCCTATCTGCCGCGATCCAGAAAATCGTGCACCAGAAAGGCCCTCTGCAACCAGTTTCGTGTCTTTCGACCATTTTCAGCCTTCTCCTGCTTATTAGTCGGATAACCCTGAAGAGACCGGCTCGCGAACCTGACGCGAATTCCTCCGATCAACCCTCTGCATTTTATTTCCCTCTGAAAAAAATCACTTAGTTCTCCTCGAGGCTCGCACAAATTCGCCCAGCATGTATAACGCAAATACTCATATTTAAGTTAAGTAAATGGGCTAATAGTAATCTTTGACGAATCAATAAAAATATGTCGTACATATTTCATGTGCAGTTTATAATTCCTCGACAAATATTCGCACTACGGTCTGCGTTCTGCGAGATAAATTCCGAAATATTCGTCGTCATGCGAACATGGTCATAGTAGATGTCCACACCACCCCTGTTATTCATATGTTAAAAGCCTGGAGTCATTGGAATGGGGTGCGCAGCTATTATGATCACCAGTTTATCCACTATATGCATGTATACTTCTCTCCTTTCGGGAAACAGGGTATAGAATTCTTTTCTTGGAGCTATAATTTTGTATCGGGAGGAATTGTGAAGCATTTAAATCGTTGTCTACTATTGTCTACTATTCAAACAGTGGAAGTACATGTATCTTTAGCATTTAAAACAATTCCACGAATAGTTAAGCAAAGGAATAGTCGATCTTGAAAAATCGTTAAGGGCGTAGCGTGTTTGCCGTAAAAGATGCAAACGCAGTGGCAGGGATCGGCCTGCGAATAATTTCACGGTAATCCGATAATGAAGATATGTAGGTCCGCGGCTCCCTATTAAATGCATCCTTTATGCATGAAGAATAATGCGTGTTCAATTATAATCGGCGGCTGCACTCTCAGGAATTTGCGATTCCGTTTCTTTCACGGTGGCTCGGCCGCCGCGCGCCGCACCAGGGGAAAAAATGCGATTGCACCGGCGAATGAACACGCGCGTGCACACTGCGCGTACACACCCACGCTCGCTGAGTATCGACTACACTTGCAGTCGCGGGGCTGGCTGTGAATTCGCTGTTCCTCAAATGCAGCCATACGTCGTCGCGGTTTTAATCAACGCCGCTGCAAATCCCCTCGGCGTCGACTCTTTCATTTTTATTCTTTTTCTCTTTTTTATAGTTTTTTTTTGTCCATCGGGAGGGACCCGCTCTCTTTTTTTCCTTTGCGTTTCTCTGTGTCCTCTCTGTGAATGTCTGCGTCGCGTCCCATCCACTCCCGGTCTCTCTCTCTCTCTCTCACTCTCTCTCTATCTCTCTCTTTCTCTCACTTTTTATTTAATTTCATTAGCGAACACTAGCCGGATTACGCGGACTCGTAGAATCCCCCTTTAGGATTATCAAAGCCCAGAAAAACTACGACAAAATGCGACAAAATAGCCCGGGCGCAACGGACGATACGGTTCGAGCCGCTTTCACGATTTCCAACCGGAAATTCGGAACTATTTGCCGAGCCGCGTTTTGCAAATCTTACTAACAAGGATCATTATTGCTGGTTATTCCCAGCGATGTTTGAGAGGTTGCTTTCAAGCTTTCGCGCGAGACACAATCGTGATAACAAACATCGATCTCGATGTTTGCTTCGTGATGCACCTCTGCAAAGTGCATCCTTCAAAGTTGCCTCTTTATTTGCAATGGAAATCGCTGAATATGTGCATAATGTGGCACGTGGGATCTTTAACACGTTCATTGTGCTGCGGAATGCACAAGCACTGAAATTATTATTCGAATGTCTTCAAACGTTTCGAATATAAAATCCTTACTTCAGAAAATCCCTGCTGGGATGAACACTTCAACGTGTCTTCCATTGTGCCTGTTAGGAATTTTAGCATCTCTCGATCTACGTTTTAAGTTATAAAATCATTTAAATCTTTAAGCCCTGATATTTTGCAGGCAGGTTTCAGTTAGTAAGAACGAGCGTCGAAATACACGCGCTTTCCAGGCCCCGATTGTCTGAAAAACAGAGTCAGTTTCGAGAGTATTGACGAAACAAGGAAAATCATTTCGAGTGGTGTTTGCCACGTTTAGAGAGGCTCTAGGGACGAAAGGCTCGCGTCGACGAAGAAGAAGACGAAGCTAAAGGATGAAGTACCGTTCGAAGACCGAGTAGAACATCCCGACTCATCGCGCGAAATTACCCAGTCGAGTGGGTTCCATCTCGACGAATTAGTTGAAATTTTCTTTTCGTTCCATTGTGCCGGTCCCCCGATCTGACACTGATATAAGCCTGCTTTCAGGCTCTCACAAAGGCGATACGCGGCCGGGGATGCCTTCGAGCCGGCCACGAAATCCGTCGCCTTGTGTTTCACCGAATAAAAATAACAGCCGAACAATATTGCCGGTGATTCGACATTATTGACCGTCTTCCATATCAGTTTCCGCGGCGCGTCTTTTCTCCGTTGCTATCATTTACGAGGTATAATTACGGCGTTACCGGCTCTTTTAATCCCGGTCCACGCCGAGCGCTTATCATCCTCAATTTACATTCTAATTAGCTCCGAAACTCGCCGTGTTGTCCCTCGTATGATTCAATCGCGCAGATTACAAAAAGACCAGTTTCCCTGAGAAAATCCACGGCGTATCCATGCGTTTCGTTCGAGAAGTCTTGAGGTGAGAGAACTCCCGCGCGAAGGTCGGCCGCCATGTTGAAGCGCGCGGGAATTTTAAAAAGTCTCCGCGAGGGGATTGCTGTTCAAGCAGGTTTTCGTGTTTATTTAACTAACAAACTGCGATGCTCGCCTCTACCATTGAGAATCGCGTCGATGCAACGCGGCTCGTAGATCGCGCTGCAACAATACTCGCCATTCAAGCGGCCCGTTCTCGCGGTAAATTAATTCCACGCGGATTATTTTTCTGAAGCAACCTCGGACTCGACTCGACTCGATGTTCTTGCGTTCCGCGCCGCCGCCGTTCTACGAATACAAACTAATTCTTCGCCACGGGGGATTAGTTTAAAGGGTCTGATCTGCCGAATGGTCCTCACGGTTGGTTAGCTCCGTCAACGTTGATCCTTCTTAGCGACGCGACAGGATCTTAATCTCTTTGCTTCCGCTTTTCAGCACTTTCTTTCGACAGTAACGCGAAAGTGGGTCTCCACATTGTCCTCGAAGCAGGTAAATCAGAGCGACGAGCGGCTCGATTAATTTTCCTTCGAACATTCAGCCGGAAGGTCTCCGAAGGATCGTTGTGTGGCACTTCGATCTGCCGGACAACACACGAACCTGAAGTGTGGACATTCCATTACGCGGCGGTAGCAACCATGAAAACGACAAACGGTCCATTTCGAACAAGGTCCCGGTGTGTGCACACAGACACGGACACACGAAGACCAGTGTCGTCTTCGGGTATTGTGTACGCGCAATCTGGAACCATTTCGCCACCGCTCTTTAACCCGTTCCCAGAAAGTTCAACAAGCCAATTGGAAGATTCTGTCTGCTCGCGGTGTATGTACACAACCAGCTGCTCGGATCGTTTACAAAAACTCAGCCCTGCGCTCGAGGTGCTTCGGGGATTTCGGGTGACTCAGTGCCAAATTCGTGTCAACTAATTAACATACCGCTCCGGGCTGCCGGTGACGCAAGTCGCGGAATTTTAATACACCCGGTATTTTTAGAGGAATCCCGTCACGCGTTTTTGGCAACGAACAAGAACTTTTTACCATTTTGGGATTACGCTGTGGGCGAGGTTTCTATTTTCTGGTCGCTGGAGTCAGATAAACGTTGGACGTTGTAAAATCTGATTGTGCCTTGAAAAAATCCACGACTAATTTCCTCAAGTACAATGCCAAGTACAAAATGCTTCAGCTAATAATGTGCTCGAACGAGAAACAGAGCCAAAGACGAAAGAACAACGATCAGAAACTCGGTTCGAAGTCTGTCGAAGTAAATCTGCGTTTGCCGAGGCATCGTCCAAATATTTACGGGGCGCTTCGACAGTAGTCATTGAATGAGCCGGGCCATTAGGCTAGCTCGGTTCGGCAGATACACGCGGGCTGGTTAAATCACGCCCTAAACACTCGGCGAATTTGTACATAATTTTCGCCGTTTCCCGTGGCTCATTGTTTCAACTTCCGGCGAGCGTGGGCGGGCAGGATCGAAGCCGGAGGGTGAAGGGAACGGAGAGTGTAATCGTGACCGATTGCAGGATGACGAAGAGGAGAGTACGACGAACAGAGAAAGAGAGAGAGAGAGAGAGAGTGGAGAGAAGGGATGACGAACAGGGAGTTGGAGGAGAAGGAGGGTGGAATTAGTATTCAGGGGCGTATCCGCGAGCGTTTATTTTCCAAAGACCGGCAAATAGGTTCGTTCGTAGCCGACCGGAGGGGTCTTGCGCCGGGTTGAACGGCGTGGTCCTTGCGTACCCGCCGGTCGTTTCTCGTTCGTTCCGCGGGTACCACGACCCGCCGTCTAATGGGCATGTCGTCGCAAACTGTTGGGAACGTTTAACGTGAAGCGTGGCGCGACGTTCGACCGGGTTCGACGGGTTCCGTCTCTCCTCCAAAGGGCAAGGCCAGAAGCCGAGGAACAGGAACGACGGGGTGGGACACGGGGATGAGAAACGGGATGAAACGGGAGACAGAGTCAGGGGCGGTGCATGTCGGCAGCAAACTACAGCCGCCATCTTGTACGTGAACGGAATTCCGAGGGATGCGGCCAGATACTGCACGAGACGCGCGGTCTTCTCTGCTTCTTTCGAGACCCTCCGCCGATTTTCATCCCCTTTCCTCTCTCTCTCTTTTCTTCCGTTGTTGGGCTGTTGGGTCTTCCAGGGACTCGCACCTGTTTCTCCTCGATGCTGTTCGTTGTTGTTTCTCTTGGAGAAATTAGCTAGAGAAACTCTTAAGGATGTTCTGGAGGTATATAAAAACGCAACAAAATTTTTGAAAATTTGACAAGATATAATCCTTACTAAATTAATGCAATTACCAAAGTTTGGGTTCGATTCACTGCACCGTTTAAGAATTATAGCAACTTAAAGTTTTCACCTTTTTAACACGTCTTCTTATGGAAAATTCATAAAATTCCACTTCAAACCCTATTTAAACCTTGAAAAAACGCAACTAGAAACTACAGTTCTTTTTTATAAGTAGTAAAAATTATGTAATTAATTATGTTCAAAATTTATTAGGACTCACTAAACAGATACAGAGCAAAAAAATTATAAACTGTTAGAAAACGTCAAATTTATCGTGTTGTCTCTCACTAGCATGAAAACGCGACGAGCGTAGACCACTTATAGCTACAGAGGGTACAGTATTCGCAAAAGTTTAATGCAAAATATACTCGTGAATGGCTTTCAATTGTCATGTATTGATGGATTTCAAATTTCTTGTACTTTTGTCTCCCATTGTACCTCCAGAACATCCTTAAGCAGAGCAGCCATTTTTTTGTTCCGGGGATTCTAGCAGAAGTTGTTTGATGAGGCTGTTGAGGTTGATGTTTTGATGTAGATCAGTTTAATCTTATGGGAACGAGAACGTCTTCTATCGAATTTTCCGAAGGGTTAAATGTTTCTCTATAAAACAGGATTATGTTCCGATGAGATAATTGTGAGAGTTGGAATGAATAATATTGTCTTTGATCAAAACGTTTGAGCAGCTGCTGTTTCTTAGAATGTTATTAGATTATAATTATTACTCCAGAAGATTCCCTTACAAGATCAATAAGCACTGTTCAAAGAGCATATAAGCGGCATTATAAAGAAATTGCGCCTTTTCGTCGGATCTATACGTGAACGTGTTTCCCCGAAACAATGGTTAAACCGAGTCCAGGCCACCCTCGGCGCGTATGTTCTTACACAGAAGCGGCGATTAGCATTGGGCCCACGTAGACTCTCCCTAAACACTATACCCTATTTAGGCTAACTTGGTAATCACCGAGGGATTGCTAATCGCTAGACGGGGGGACCGGCGTTTCCTCCCGCACGCCATCACCCTGCGGGTAATTACAGGACCGGTGACGTTGAATAAAGTCATTAGATTTTTCTTTCCCGCTCGTGTACGTTTGCTTTCCGTATTCGTTAACCGGGAAATCGCACGCTGCACAATAGGGTACATATTTGGCCGAAAAACCGGAAAAAATATTGTAGCGTTATTTATGGGCTCAAGGTCATAAAAAAGTAGGTCGTTGGATTCGTCTTGACGTCAGGTATAACATTGCGAAATCAAAAATGTATTTTAACATTTAAAAATCAAAATGATTTTTATTTTTTGTTTAAAAAAAATTTTGTTTGAAACATTATATATATAGAAATTTGTACATTTTTAAATGCTGTTAAACTTTCTTTCGAAACATCTTTTTCGGCGCACAGGCGTACTACGTGATTTCGATGCTAATTTCTACTTAAATTATTATAGTTATAACTAGACTGCGGATTTTATGCATTTATGACAAAAATGGGTACGTACAATTTAAAACAGTGGACATGTTAAAAATATTTAAGGATATCAATGTATTTGTTTCAGCTGAATCAGATAATTAAAAGAAGAATACAATTTTTATCTGGCTCCTGTATCCTGCAATCAATGCGAACATTTTTTATTTTGCATAAAGATCTGCAGTCTAGTCATAACTCTTCAATCCGGAAAAATCCGGACCAATTCTTTTTGGTCTATGATCACAAACCTTTCTCGAATGTAATGGTACAAGAAAGTTTGGTTCAATAAAGTTTTGTAATCGTAAAAAAACTTGCAGAATGATTGGTAATGTTCAAATATTAATAACAAAATGAAATCTGTGCGAAAGTGCTCTGAGAAACTTTTGTAATACAACAATTTACACAATTTTCCTTGAAACACTTGAAAATCGCCAATAAACGGACGCTGTTTTAGAAACCGTTTAAGAACGCAAAGCGCGCCTTAAAATCTCTTGACTTTCGCTGAAGTTTACGTCTTCACGGGTATACAGATAGAAAAAACAATATTGAAACCTTATATTCTTCAGACCTTTAACTACGACGGGCAACAAAAATTTAACGACATACGCAAAAATTTAGAAATCGACTTTTTTCCGATTTTTCGGCCAAATACCCCACTGTACGCTGTAGCAAACGAACAGGCTTGTCGTTTGATTGGCGTAAAGACGTTGATATTAATTATTGATCGATAGCGCGGTCGCAAATGTCATACGAGGCGATCGTATCATCTGCCGCCGAGGCCAAGTGCAGAATGTCTCTTCGCGAGGATACGACATTTCGGATCTGGCCAGTTATAAAGCAAGAAACCATTGGATTAAAAATGCCGATACGATGAGTGACGCTTATCTTTAATATTTCCACGGAGAGATCTCACAGTTGCGATCACTTGAAAGGTGACTAACGCTACCCTGTTTCTTTCAAAGTTTAAACGATCCCGGAAAGTTCAAGATAGTAATCATTACCAGACGGAGGAGTTTAAACATCGAAGAAAAATGTCGAATATAAATCGAGACAAATACGCCAACGTCATTAAGAAGAATAAATCCTCCTGCAGCCTCTGTGAAAGAATGGAGCTTAGAACAAGATGGAAGATCGCGAAGGACGATCTTGTGGGATAGAACGATGTGGGTCAGAAAATGATGATCGGAAGGATCGGATCGAGGGAGAGACACGGCCATCGATTCCCTAACGGCTGCTGGCACTCGAGACGTTTCGAAAAGCGAGCAAAAGACGCGAACGCCACTTGTACGATCTATATGCACACGGTCCTCGCATGACCGTGGATCTCGGGCCGGTGTTTGCCGTGCGGCTCCCGGTAGCCATGCAATCAAGGTGTCTTCTACGGTATTTCTTTACACACGCACGGCTTTCTTTGCCCCTCGAGCGTGTACTTTTCCACACGCGGGGCGGAGAGGAAAGAACCGAACGCAACCGCGTGCCCGGCTAATGGACGCCACTCGAGGCCACTTTGGCCGCGGCAAACATCGACGACGTTTCTTGAAAACCCATCCTTGCGACTCTTGCCTCTTACCTTTTGCCTCTCGCGTCTTTGCTTCCTGCCTGTTGCACCGAAAACGCTTTATGAACAACGAGCTGCCCCTGCCAACGCGATCTGACCGTTCGATTAAAACGTTATCCTCGCTGGTTATCGTTGTACAGTTGTTGAAATTCAGCTTCGCATCTGCTACATCAAGGAAAGATCTTCAGAAGATTGTACATATTTATATTGATGACTGTAATAATTTTAATTTCCAATAGGCACGAGGTACAAGTATGTTTGTCGCACATTAATGATGGATCCGTGAAAAGGATACTTCATAATACTGTTCCGACGGGTGCTAACAGCCTCGACTAATAGAGCCATTAAAAACGCGTCGATAATGAATTCCGGTTCGTCGACGAAGTTTCAATAACAATGTTCGATTCGCAACATATAGTGTCGACGAAGAGTCTCATTTATTTCAATGTCCCGTTTACAATATTTGAACACGATGTTTCCTTGTGCACATAATAAATCTCTAATGGCTGCGAGTCATATTAAAATTGCTAATCACCGACAACGACTGTAAAGCAGATAATTGTTATTTCAACCTGAAAATGGAAAAGAGGATACATATATGTTTGCATATATTTTGCGATAGAAGTGCCAAGCAGTCAAAGCAAATGGCTGGTACATTGTTATGCAGATTGCAAGAGTGCATTTACTGATATTTCGGCTCGGTTTTATCGCGGATGTAACAGAATAAATCAATTTATGATATCAGGCACGTGTTTTTTACATATCATTTCGGTTTTTAATCATTGTAAAAACAGGAATGGGGTCAGTGTTGGTTCTGACGCTGGCGAAGTAGATGAAGTCATCATCGTCTAGAGTTCCCTCGACTTGATCTCGGCGAAATGTTGCTAGGTTGCTCGACGAAACTCGATAGTACGATTCCGAATAGAGGTGCCGATCGTGTCCCTTGGGAAGATGGTTACCGAACCTCGGGGCAAAATTTTACCCTCCGCTCCCTCGGGATGGCCCGACAACCAGCATTTAGCCCACTAATACGCGCATTACTGCCCCCTTTACTGCAACTTTCTGCCCTGAGCCATTCTTTGAACTCGCCCGTCTTGCCATTTATTTTTTTGAATCAACCCTTTCGAGTTTCGAGGACCGGCGTGGCACTCGGTCGTGGGCTAAGCCGAAAAAAATTCTAGAAACATTATTACAGTATGACCTGCTCATTAACCTTCAGTTACTCGCATTTTCGCGTTTGTAACTTTATATCATTCCAACATCAATATTTGTACTCGATAAAATAGCTACCTTAATGCAAAATAAATATTTGCTACCGTAGTCGACACCTTTGTTCGCGCTTGAAACATTAATTTTCAAGTTTTGAGATTGCAATTACTATATGCGAGTAATTAAAAGTTAAAATTGTCTATTTGATCTGCAATGTTTGGGGAGGAAGTAGTCAATATTTTCAGGTTTGTATTAGGAAACGCAGTCCCGTGAATAATATCACAGCGAATAAATTTAATTCAACTCTCACGAAGATTCGGATCAACACCAAAGGATTGTTTCTCGAATAATCATGCTGGATCACACGAACGCGCTCGACTACGTTGACAGAGCTATCTCGATCTAGATATTACAGCAGCACGATTCAACCGGTGTTGCATGCTAGGTCGCTCCCCTAAGCGATTTCTTTCTGGATGGACTCTTTTATACAAGTTAATTCGCGAAAATCTAGATTCTAGATCGAAACATTCGATTTTCTACTGAGACTGAAAAACTGATTTTGTAACAGGTTATTACGTTGAAAGGTAAAAACATAGGCGAGAGATACAGTTGGATTGGTTACTGGATCGATTCACCATGAGTTTCCAAAAGGAAGACGGAATGAAAATCCCGTCGGAAACACAAGGTACGTTTCACAAAGTGCGCAGACTACAGTTCGATCAGAACGCGGGTCGTATCGCAACGGGTCCGTTCGACCGTGAGCTTGTCCAATCGCTTGTCATCTCTGCCAGGACACGTAGGCATCTTAATACACTGGGGTGTTTACGGGTATTCGAAATTCAGGCTGCATAGACGCACCAGGCATGGCGACCCTCCGGAGACGCTTTACACGGGCCACTTTGAATCTATCTAGGCTTCACGCACGGCCGAATCTCATTATGTCGCACGAGACAATCCGAGAGCCACCCCTTCGACGGCGAATTTGTTTCCGATTTATTCTCCTTGGCCAAAGAGAAAGACAGAGAGAGAGAGGCGAACTCTCTGAGAGTCCTCGAGGCGGCTGCCACATGGCCAGGGCCACCACCGCGGACGTGGCTCGATCATGCGCTCGGTTACACCCTTAAGTACGGTGCCCAATCGAGTGTCCTCGAATACCTCACGAGTACCCACTTCCCGTTACCATAGGAGGAAAATTCGAACCGGTGCTTCCGCGATTTCTACGATTCCCTGACCGCGTTCCGCTCGAACCCACCTAATTTCACGATTCACTCTGTCTTCCCTGGCTCGAAACCTGACCAACCACCTTCGCTAGGGATAAATGATCGCTTGTTAGCAGACTCTGCCGTCAAATGTACCCAACAATGTCTCGCGGAAACGTCACATGTCTACGACGACCAGAGTTGTTTCTTCCAAGTGAGTTTGAACCCACTTTATTCGAAAGTTTTATTTAAATAAAATTTTTGCCCAACTCTGGCGACGTGTATATGTAGAAACTAACATGTCTACTAAGGCAATAGAAACTAAATTCAATGTTGTTTCTTCCCTTAATGATTATAATCAAATATTGACATCTTCATTTTTGAAAATCTTCCAACAATTTTGAATTTCATCTACCCAATTTTGATATAAATGCGTAAAGATCCGCAGTCTACTAATTAACACTATAATTTACGGAACCCGTCAAACCCCACAGTCTTATCGATACATGTTTTCTTTGTACCTATTACAGATTGAGGAATCTCCGTGTCAATAAATCTGAAGTATCGATAAGAAAGAGTATTGTAGTCGATGGAAATGGTCGAATGATAATGAGATTAACACCCGGTATCGCGGGACACCGATAAATCCCACGACTACTTGTACAGGTGGACAGATGGGAACACAGCCGGCCGCTGTTACCAAATATTGTGCGAACGACATCCGCATTATGAAGCGCAGCCGCGTTTTGCGAGATTCGGCTATTTTCTGGCCTGTCGAATACATACATCCATACATACATAACATATGTATACATATACCGTGCACCACGGGGCCAGCATTCACGGAATTATTTATTTGTAGCTGGCGTTCGATTGCTCGAATCAATCAATGGCTGCGTGTTCAATTCGAAACGCGCATTTGCTGCCGTTGCGACAATGCGCCGCCGTGTATCCTGTGTAAATATACGCTTTAACAGGATGCACCGATGCGCCCGACTGGTTTTCAAATTCGGGAAACCTTTACTCAACCCATTACCGCCGTTCCGCACACTTTCGGCCCCGTGCTGCACTACTGTCGCAATTTTTGCTAGGTGTCAAACGAAAAATTCAAAAATAAGGGACGCAGGGTGCGAACCAACCCCTAACTATGCTATACTGTTGAAAAAATATTTAACAAAGAATTTCATGAGACACATGCCAATTTAATTTGACAGAATCTCTTGAAATTATTGTGCAAATATCATTTGCATTTTATTTTTGTTGTTGAACAACGAAAACACTTGACAGGAACATAGTCATAATAACCATCTGCGGATTGTTTTTAACAATGTCTGATTTTGGTAGGTTATTTTTGAAACAATAGCTTAGTGTTCGCGCTTAAAAAATACTTGATTCTCAGGTAATGATTTTGGTAATTTATAGTGTGGTTTTAGGATTTTTCTCGAACGTTTCGAGCCCGCAAGGTGCAACGACACTTCGCGTAATTTATGCCGCTGATGGAATTGGTGACGGTAAGATAATGCACGCAGTTTCGCTCGGCGCCATTGCCGAGCCCCGATTTTCCTGGCACGGAGGAAATTTAGCATGGAACTATTGTTATGAAATTATGGCTAGCCCCGGTATGGCAGCGGCTTATGAAAATAGAATTTGTTACGCGTTTGTGTTCGCGCGACCGTGTAACAAAACAGCTGAAACTTGCTTCGGGTTCTCCAAACAAAACGACGTAAAAAAGCCGCACTTTAAAATGCAGGCGAAAACAACCGTACAACATTTTCCATACACTAAATAAAGAATTTAATACCATTGTCAAAGAGATTTCAATATTGTACAAATCGACGATTCTCCAAATTGTATAGAAGCATTCACTGTCCAAATGTAAACAAATTTTGTCCACTGTAAAAATTGATTTTCACTCAAATTTTACTGTGGAATGTGAGAAAATTTCGATTTCTAATTTCTCTGCGAAACGTGGGAAAGGCAATTTCTTTGAAGACTCGCCATTTGGTCGAAATAACTCGTTTTCGAGGGCGCGAGAAGGCAGATAATTTTATTCTGGAGATCTCGGTGGCCGATTCAGAATGTGCACGGGACCCCATAGACGCGATTCCCGGCCAGATATCCTGGTTTCCCGTGGGACTCGATGGCGAAGCTCTCGGTCAACACTTTTGTCCCGCGGTTCAGGTAAAATATTAGCCGATCCTTCGAGTGGCGGACAGAACGCGTAAAATGGGATCTCCCTAGTTGTATGGCTCCCCATCGGAATGCCATAAGTGCGAGCAGCCAACCTGGCCTTCCCTCACCGGCGCACCACTCGTGTGTCAGGTGTTGCGCGCAATTCGAACGTCTAATAATCCATTTATAACGGACGCAGCCTGTCCCGCGATGTATTTTTAGGATCGACAAATAAATCGTAAAGGGAATCTCCCTCGTGTGCCACGAATCGGGAGCAACGCGAAACCCTGGTCTGCCTACTTACGCATTTCCGGTGCACGAGACCGACCATCACAAAGAACCAAGGGGCCGTCGATTGTCAGCGAATGCTACAGAGATGGCAAACTTACACTGTGTCAAGGAGAATGTGTACAGCTTCTGGGGACTAGGCTATTTCATATTTGTTCTGCGGAGATCATTGTTTCGATGATCTAATGGCTCGCGTATGCATATACTAAAGACTTGTTTAAAATCAATTTTATATCGTGTTCTAAGTAGACTGCGGACTTTTAACACTAAACCTAGCGAGCCTTAAAAGTAACTGGTATTACATGTTCCCTTATAAAAATGACAAGACTGATTTTATTTAGACTTCGCGCGGCTCCTATTGTAACACGTGCTCTACTAAAATATCTATACATATAATCGTTTTTATCATTTCAATAATTGTAAAATAAAAAATCTGAAATCGGTCATTTTAGTGTCAAATAAGAATCTTGTGTATAAAACAGGAGTTCTCTTCATTTGAACAAGTTGACAATCAATGACTTGGAGCCGTGAAATTTCACTGACCCCATTGACACCATTTTAGACCACCCTATACAGACTGAAAGAAAACCGAGGAGTCGTCGCGAGCATTGAGAATTACAATGAGGCGCATTGAGAATTACAATTTGTTCACCGTGGGCACAAGTATGAAAATCGGATTCGCGCAAATCCGGGTTCGCACGGGGTGGGCCTCGTCAGAAAGGAGAGCCGCTCTGCGAAATTAGTTCGAGACGAGCGAGCGATAATAAAGTGGTTTGCAACAGTCGCACAGCAGTGCGCGGGCCCCGTCGAAATGTTTTCCAATGCATTGTCGTTGCCGTTTTCGGCGTATTTGTGTGTCTCGCGAGGTTACAGTCGTAACACCGTCGCGTCGAAGGAGAGTCGCATTCGATTCGGGGCAGCTGTCGTCGCCGCGGGGTTCGCCGTTTTGCGATTCCCTCGGTGCACGGGGATGGCCCCGATTGTTCGGAGGTATCGGAGCCGACGAGAGAGAATCACTCTGGAGGAAAAATAATTGCGCGAGATTCGAACGTTAATGCCTGCCGAGCGACAATGGACGGCACGCGTGAACGCGAACGACGAACACCGACTCTGTTCAAGCTTCGACGCGTCCAATTAACAATATTGTGACTTGACGTGTTGCGGGACGTGTTCGATGGAAACCCGAGATTACTCGGTTCGGCATTCCGCGCCGACATCTTGCGCAATTCCGCAGGTAACGCTGCGACTCGCCCTCCGGGAATCTCGCGTTGCAAAATTAATGCCGCCGAGACGCGTATCCGACGAAGAATCGTTTTGCCAGCGTGAAATTGGCAGCTAAACTCTGGGCTTTTTGTGCGTAATTTTGCGCACCCACTGCGAGGAAAAATAAAGGACATAGTAGTATTTATTTATTTCGGCCTCGTGGCCAAGAAATTGGACTTGGTTTACACCTCTCCTATGTCACCCATCCCTCCATCCATCCATCCATCCATATCCCATGCCATAATGTCTTATAAATAAATCAAACTTGACCGTTACTTTCTAAACCAATGGCCATAAAAGGTGTTAGGTAGCGGCCAAGTTTGAATAATTTAGCCCTCCATGTAACTCTTTAAAAATTAAATAGCGTTCTTTTAAACTAATTTTCACAAACGCTTTTTTCAGTATTGCAAGAGGTGTTTCTAAGCTAACGAACTTGGCCGTATTTTGTTTGATCTCACAACTTTTTACGGCCGTAGGAACTTGGCTCCTGTTTACAGAATGTTTTTGTTGGGATTTAATATTGCCTCTCCCTCTCCTTTTGATTATTGCATTCCTCTTTTTCTCGATACTCCTGAGCCAGTCTACTATCTCTCCCACTCTTTTATCTTGTACAATCTTTTCTATACTTATATTTATTCTCTCTACACCTTCACAGTCTTCTGCCAGATGCCTTATCTTCCCCAGGTGCCTCTCGCATATCATGCACATTCTCTCTTCAATAAAGAACATATGTAATATAAATATTCAATTTATATCATGGCGAAGGGCGTGGCTTCTGTTTTCCACCCTCTCACTGATAAAAAAATTCTGGTGTAGAATGTAGTGTGGCATAATCGTCTGTTTTAGATGATGCGAGACCATATACTCGCACAATGTGTATGTAGTAGAGGCTGGCACGGGTCCTGCACGCAGGGATCTCTGAAAGCGTAAGAACTCTGACCGCCGCATGGCGTATCCTAATCGGCGCAGCCGCAAATCCATTTGCAGAGTAACAACTATCAAGGTAACAAGATCACCGGTCGATTCTGCTGTCCTATCCCGGCACCGGCAGCGATCGAGTGCTTGTGTTGTGCACCACCTACATAGCCGATGCATCCGGTGTGCATGACGTCCATCGATGTCCTCCTCTGGCTCTCTCTATCTCTCTCTCTCTCTCTCTCTCTGTTGGCAGAGTGAGTTTCGCACACGCACAACCCTCCGCGCTGGATCATCGGTTATGTGCATGTATATGCATGACGCGTTCTAGCAAACAACGTGGACGCGGTCGATCCGGCAATCTGATCTAAATACGTCCGGCGACGATATTCATCGTAACTGCGCTGATTCGAAAGGGATTTTCTCCGGGCGCGTTTATCTTGCGCGCGATCCAACAGCGAATTTGACCCTGAGCGACGTGAAAATGGAGCAAAAATGACAGTTTCCTTCCTGTTTGCTGCTTCAATCGTTTCCATTCCACGGTTAAACGCTCCCCGAGCAGCCTCGAAATCCTTTGTCGAAGGATTCATCTTCATCTAAGATGCTTGTTTACGATGAAAATAGTTTCGCAGTTGTTGCTATTAAAGGTGCCCGAGATTTAGGCGATCCCGAATGCTCGGAGAAAGAGTAAATTGTAGGGAAGCTTCCTTTGAACTGGAACAGTTTTGTTATCCGTACCTGTGAATCGCCTGTGCTGCAGATTTTCGATAAAATTTTACTAGCGAAAACCGGTGAGAAATTCCCGACGGGTTGAACTGATTTAAATCTGCGGAATGGATTTTATTCCCTGGGCAACAAGTTTTAGACACATATTAGGTCGTCCTCGAAATAAAATTGTCTCAGTGCTTCATTTAGTTCTTTACGTCCTGGAAGTACTTTGAAGCACTCTCGTTAAAATGGCCCTTTGATGGCAGACTTTTTCCTAATTCGATTTCGCTTGATGTACGTCGACAGAGGCTATTTTAAAGACGAAAAATATTTGCGATGTTATTTAATATTATTGGAAATGGCTCTTCCAATTGGCGGTGCCAATTAACTATTAATTACTGAATCACGTCAATGTGAGAAGCAGACTCAAGTTATGACGCAATGGTTCTGGTTAGCGAAAAACTATGTTTTTAAATTTTCGATAGAACTTTATCTATTATTTGATCTACGGACTCGCACAAAAGATGGATCGAGTTCCTCCCTGTCCAAGGTTCGCTTCGTCGGATGAACGAAAACGGTGCCCGCTGCGTCATTATTTGTTAAATATTCGAAAACTTTGAACGATAGTTCGCTTAGTGGGTTTGGAATAACAAACCAAAGCGGAGTTTGCCGAGCTCGGGCAAGCAAACGTCGACTCGACTGTTTTTCTAACACCCTGTCTCGATGCGGGGGCGTTGTAGACGAACCTTCTGGGAACGTCGATCTAGTTAGAAAAAGGATACACGGAAAAAATCTTCGCGCGACCTACATCAACTCTAAAAGGATTTCTCTGGTCGAGAAAAATGTTGGGACAACCGTGGAAGACCTCTCTGTTTGTTGAACAACAGTTTTGTAGACATTCGATACCCATCATTACATACCATCGTATTTTTATCTTACTTTTTGGGTAAATATTATTTCCTGAAGACTGTTCAGAATGCATTCATAGAAACATTAATATTTTTAGGAGAGTGTTAGGAACGAGTTGATGTGTAAGTGTTATTTCCAGATGAATATCGAGATCGAATTGATTATTTGGAAACGGAGTATTTGTCTAAGTTCTGTATTTCCGGTGATTCGGGTGAGGTTCATAAAACGAAGACTGTGTAGTTAACGGTGTGCACGCGTCGTTTACATCGTTGGAAGCAATATTTAACAAATTGCTTTCGTTCTCATCGTCGGGCTTCCATCCTCTGTACCAGCATCCCATTGAGGATTAAGTTGACGCTCGCGACGCGATCGCTTAAGGTTTCATTTGATGAACCGGGAGACAATGGGACACTTTGTCATGGGATCCGGTAGATCTTGCATTGTTGCTGCCTAGGAGAATGGGTCCTGCGAAACTTATATCTCCCAACAAAATATTATCTTCTTCCAATACTCCTCCCACTAATAATTCTACAAATTGTAGCCCTTCTTCTGCGAGTAACCATATATTTAACGAAATGTTTAACTACAAATGGCTTCTACCGTCTTCCATTTGTAGAATAATTTCCTCTTAATCATTGAATTTCATTGTCCTAACAAAATGTACTCGTTCCTTTTGCCTGTTTCCGGTATTGACTTACTAAGAAGTATTTCGATTATCTCGAAAATAATCTGTAGAATATTTCCTCCCCGATCGGTCGGCTTTAAAACTCGAGAATACTGATTTACAATTTCGTTCGATAAAGCCCCGGTGTGTTTTACATTCTGAATACATGTTCAACATTTTGCTTCATACAAAATGACTCGACGTCTCAAAGGAAGCCGATGAATAATGCAAAGATAGTGTGCAGTTTCGATTTCCGACAAAATGGAACATTTCAGAACATGCCGGTTTACCGATATACACCTGAACTTCTCCATCGGATCTTGTCGCCTCGTTTTATTGCGAAATCGATATTTTCAAGAAATTTTTAACTGCGAGACAAAATTAAAAACATCATTAATCATTCTTATACAACATGCACATTTGCTAATCGTTAGATAAAACACGATAATGCAATGATTACAATTTTTCTTAACAATTGTAGAAGTAATTTATAAATTGTTTTTTCAATGAAGAGTAGTATTGAATTTGAAAATGAAATGAACATCATCGTCAGTTCAGTATTCTTCGAGAAGAAATTTTTAACTGCGAGACAAAATTAAAAACATCATTAATCATTCTTATACAACATGCACATTCGCTAACCATTAGATAAAACACGATAATGCAATGATTATAATCCTTCTTAAAAATTGTAGAAGTAATTTAGAAATAGTATTTTCAATGAAGAGTAGTATTGAAATTGAAAATGAAATGAACATCATCGTCAGTTCAGTATTCTTCAAGAAAGCACAGAGGCGACTGGATCATTCTTTCCAACGATTGTTTCTTAAAAATGATAATAAACGACGAAATGTTGTCGCAACAGAGGCCACAAACAAGCGATAAACCGGCGGAAACGTGCCCAAATTTTTCAATTAAGTAAACGTCTATCCACAGACACGCAAACCGTCGAAGACACGGAAGTTCGAAGGAAACAGATTATCCGATTAGCGTGCCGTCGGATTTGTCTTATGGATTTAAGGGCGGCTGCGGCAAGTGTGTGGCCCATTAGGGCCGGTTTTCCTCTGAAATTATTTGCGATAAACAGATCGGAAGGTGTTAGGCTCGGATCAGGTGCTGAAATCTGTCAATTGACCGATTTTCGAACGGAAATCAGGTGACGCGGCAGCGAAGAGTTCCCAACGAAGAGTTCCCTGTCAACAAAAATAGCACCGGCCGGATATTCGCATATTATCTGTCATACTACATATTTGTATGCTAAAATAGTTTGCGACGGTCTTATCGAACCCCTTGGACTCACGGGATTATCTGGAACCGCGACGAACCGTGATTGAAAGTACAATAAGCAAATGAACGATCGATTAGCGGACTGCGCACAATGCGGGTCATATTTTTAAATAAATGCATAATTCCGATTTCAGCAGAACAATGTTTGTTAACATTATGGTAATGTTTGTCTGACAGAAATCGAAGGTTTGAGACGAGTTTCGAGGTGGATTTCTGCACGAGTTTATGTCTGATTATGAGACATAATTGCTGGCGATTATGTTACCGTTTTCAAGCCTAAACTAATCTGATAGGGCGTCTTTAACACCTTATATATCTCTTTAAGTGAACGATGACGCGCTTGTACATATTTATTTTCATTATGAAATTTTGCTGAAATCTTTGCTCGAAGAAAATTCTATTAACAGATGGTGCAAAGTGTCGGCTAATGGTCACGATGGATTGTTGCTACTACAAACAGCATTCTCAAGCGTCCGACGTTTTCCGTCGACGCGCAAACGTGCGAGGAATGTTTGCGTCAACCTCGACGATGGGAAATTCGCAAAACTGGCCGAGGTATTTGTGTCAAGAGTGCCGTTTCTCGTCTAAATTCACCTGGTAACGCTCTCTAATAATTAACAACGCTGGCCAGCTAAGCAATCCCATCCGGTAATTATTTTCAACGTCATTATCTATTTTGAAATTCCGGTTGAGGTGGTTCTGCACACAGAGACGTCGTTGCACAGCTCAGAAAAAAAGGAAGAGGTATCGCAGTACTTTGTATTTGTGTTTGAGCTGTTAATTCTTATGGTAATCAGAGTCCGCGGAAGATAATTCGTCAACAAAAGATCTCAATTGGATTTTTCTATTGAGAATTATGTTAATTTCATCGAATAAATCTGCGAGTATGATTTTATTTTGTTATGTGGTGTTATGAATAGCTGAGATGATCGTCACAATTGATCATTCACTGCGAATAAAGTATACGATCAATGTGTTCAGGTTTAATTATAGTTCATTTAACTAAACAAATTAATCTTGGTGCGAAATGGAAGATGGTGTTCTGTAGGAGACCGAAAATATCGAAACACAATTATTTATCGTTTAGGTTTGATATCTTGTCATTCTTTTTTATTAATACACAACAATTACATTTTCGTTTCGTCGTTGAGGAAATATTGGAAATCGATATGAAAGTCAAATCCAGAGAATTGGAAATTCAGTAGAATGCTGATCCAGATGTTGTTAAGCTAAATAAATTAAAAATCATGTGTACCTGTGTTCGAAACCCCGAGTAACATTTCTAACACTGATTTCTTAGACGTTCGTGGACAAAATGTGAACCCTTATGCATCTACAAATATTTCTACGTTAACTTATGGAAAGCAAAACAAAATCAAAATTTAAGTTTGCTATTTAAACTTTCGTTAGACCAGAAGTGCAACAAAAGCTACTGAATTTGAGACGATCCCCAATAAGTGCATAAAAGTCCACAATCCAGCAAACACAAATTGAAACTAGCATGTCAAACAGCTTCGTATCGAGCTCCCCCAATAATTAGGCGTATCTAAATCGGTCTCAATTAAACCATGAACGAGGGTGGGTCGGGTGAACAGTCAGAAACACGAGTCCATGGGAACAGAAACTTTATTGAACTTGAATTGCGATCGGTTCCGCGCTGAGAATCAAGAGGGATTAGGTTCGACGACATTTCCATTGCGTGGATGGTGATCTTTGTTTAAAAAACATTCCCTCCCGACTAATCGCACGCTTTTTTGTTGTATCGAGCGTGAGATCGTCGGGATACATCTCGGTTATACGTAAGCACGTATACGTAATAATAGATATACATACATACATACATACAGAGGGGGGTGGGGCGGCGGGGAGGGGGCGAGGGACTCGCGTGTAATTGTTACATTCGCGTACGCACGTGTGTGAACATCGTTTCCCGAAAAAACGACGATAAAACGGTCGATAATAAAGACGAGCTATAGTAAAACTCCGACTATGCTTTATATTACACTTTGAACAGCCGCGATCGCTTCAGTCTGACGCAAATGCCCCGCATCGTTTTGGGATTTCATACTTCGCGCACGAAACGGAGGCGAGTGATCGCCATCTTGGGGCTTCTCCCCTATTTACAAGGATTAATTCGCGGGTAGAACCCCACGATTGGCACAAGTCGATTCTCCAGCTTCGTGAAAACGCGCCGGAAGCTCGCCTTTCACGGTGAGAATCAAATAAATTCGATTTACATTTAAACATTAGTCTAAGCGCATTGTTTCGTCAAAAACTAACTAGATTTTCTTCGAGATCATTAGAGTGTACATGCTTCTGCAAATATTTGTTGCATGTAAATTTTCTCACTTCGAAGCTTGCGGCCTGTATAAAACGAAAGACTCGTTACGAGTCTTCTAGGTTGCAGATATATTTAAATAAATATTTAAATAAATATAAACTAAACCGCAAGAAACGAACAAGAATTTCCTTGCTTCAAGATTTCGTTCGAAATAAGGTAGAAACCTTGTTACAATTTTCCTAGAGGAACAATAGAACAGTTTCCTAAAATCATCAAGGTTCATCTTCCAAATTCGAACGTGAAAACATTTAAGAATCGACCAAGAATTGTGTCGGTGCAAAATTCACGTTCCGAATAAAATGAGAACGTTCTTACAAGTTTTCCTAGACTTCGTTAAGTTGCAGATATTCATGCAAATATTACCATTGTCTGAATTTAACGTTCACGTTCCAACCAAAATGAAACAAAGCCATTCAATCGAAAATTTCTTCAATCCCGACGTCGACAATTCTCAAGGAACGAAACATGCTACAAATGCACAAGATCCGCAACGAACCGTGTAAAATGCACCGTGAAAGGTAAACGAAAAATACAGTATCTACCTCGTGGGGTCTCTCAGGCATGTGGGATTCTACTCTCGAATCGGAATATACATAGTTTCCCTTACACATTTATTTATACAGCACACATATATTCTTCTCCTAACACATGTTTTGTTACAAGTGGGATCTCGAAACGAATGTCACCAGGACTCTCTTCCTCGACCCCGAAGCGAACCAGGATTGCGAGAAATTGCCAGATACATCTGCGGCTCGGTTCGAGGATTCGATTCGCGACCATATAGGCGACGGTATGTACAATGAATTATGCTAATTAATCCGGAGCCGTTCGGTTGGCAGGTCTGAGGAACTCGTTGGGTTCTCGATTTGGCACGACTAGGCTAGCACTCGGTGCTATCAATCCTCGATCCTCTATTCCACGTTGATCGACTGCGAAGCAATCATTCTGGGAAGGAAAGAATCACCCCGACACTTCTCCGGACCTGGTACCACGAGCTTCGTACCGAGGATTCACCAAATAGAACTGGAAGAGAACTCCAGGACACTAATCTTAGACGCTGGACCCGGTGCTCGAGGTAGCCGGAACGTAATAACTCCTAGCTTGCAAGTGATTATGCAGATGCAGTCCAGAGATCTGTGGACTCGAGGTCTGCAAGCCCTGATTGCTCCAGTGTCCCCCGGAGGAGATGACCTTGGCATCGGGGCTGGCCGACGGGGTGTTAGGCGACGGCATAGCGTTCGTCTCGGCGACCACGTCCACGTCCACGTCTTCTTCGTCCTGGTCCGGCTCGTGGAGGTCGTGTAACTCATCCTCGCTGCAGCTGAACCTCCTCGATTTAGTTGGCCTAAGGTCCGACTCGATCTGATGTTGATCATCAGGTGCCAGAAGCGACGCCACGTCAAACTGCCTCTTCCTGGAAGGTTGAAACGAGGAAGACTGCCTCAACGTCTGGCTCTGGAAGGTCTGCTGCTGGCTCTGTTGTTGTTGCTGCTGCTGTTGATGATGGGAATGATGATGATGAGGTGTCCAGATGCCGGAGATAGTCTGCGATGCTACTGGAGGGCCCAGGGTTGCTGGAGGAGGTGGCGTGGCAGGTAAAGGCGGCGGACTAGGACTATCAGGCTCCTCGTCCACCGCCAGACCCATGTGTCTGCGGACTTTCCGCTGAGCCTTGCGTCTCCGGAAGTCTCCTCGGCGGAAGTCCTCGAGATTAGCTGGATGTATAGCCCAGTAGTGTCCTTTACCGTTCGCGCTCCTGCCAGATTTGACGAAGCAATCGTTCAGGGACAGATTGTGCCTGATGGAGTTTCTCCAGCCTGGTCCCCGGGTCCGGAAATAGGGATAGTGCTCGAGAATGTGTTGATAAATGTCCGACAGCACTAACTTCTTCTCCGGAGAGGACAAGATCGCCATGGCGATTAAACCGATGTAACTATGTTGCGGTTTCGGTTCCTCCGGTATTCTCTGATGATGAGGATGCAACAAAGCCATCGACAGAGCCAGTCTGCTAGGGTATCCGGCAGCAGCAGCCGCCGCCGGGTACAACGGCAACGGAGCTGGAAATCCAGGGCCCATTCCTAAGTGAGTTGGAGCACTGGAAGGCGGGGGACCAACTCCCGGATGTTGAGGATGCAACTGTTGAGCCAGTCGCAGCCTCTCCGCCATCGCGTAATGGTACAGTTGAAGGCGATAGTGCTCGAGGCCTGGCAAAAAACCTGCCATGGGGTTGCCCAGGCCGACGGCTAGGGGCTCCTTCGCCGGCGGAGGACTCTCGTTGCTGCACATGACGGTACACACGTATCTTCTATGGCCTTGTTCTGTTTTTTTTTTCCAGTTGTCTTCGATCGGATCACTAGGTCATCAGCATTCACCTTTCACACTCGCGATTGTGTAGAATTCATTTGGAACGCTATTGCGGATGGTAACGCAGTCACTGGAACACCTGGCACCGATGTGTCCTTCGAGAGGACGTTCGTCGGAACGAGATTACAGATTGCCTCTTGGACACGATCGATCGCGGGGCCTCGATGTTTGCCGACGGTTTTCGGGCTGTTTGTCACGATGCGCTCCGAGCGACCGACTGGTCATGATTTACGATTCGGCCGCCTGCCAGGAGAGAGCACCGATGGCTTCTCCCCACCTGGGAAACACAGGCGGTCCAAGCTCCGCCCGTTTGCCCAGAACGTGGCACGGGGATCCCAGCCTGGAAACCAGAGCCCGTGTGCCGATTCTCCGACCAATAAGCACCGAGAGGGCGGCCGAAGATGGAACCCTCCGCCATCCGCCACACCTACCACGATGGATATTGATCCTGAATTCCGTAAACTACCACCGGGGGCGGTGGTGGTGTGTGACGGCCGTCGCCTTGTCATGGTGTTCCCCTGCCTGTGCCCCCGTTGTCTCTTATCAGACCGGCTACAAAGCTCGATATCATAGCCGATTCGCAGCCGACCGGCGAGAAAATCACCGACGCGTTTTCTCCTTTGCTGGGAATCTTGCTCCGAGACGAACTCTCTCTCTCTCTCTCTCTCTCTCTCTCTCTCTCTCTTTTCTCGCTCTCTCGCACTCTCTGTCTCTTCGCCACCCCATTCCAAGCTCGCAGAAGTGGCGGCGGTTTGATACGGACCTGCTGACAGCGATCCGATATCGGGAATCGATGCCGGAATTGTTAATCGGGATTCATTCGCGTTAATACGGAGGATTTTCATTTTTGAGATATTTTTTACAAGGGCGGCAGCTGCGGCTTCGCCAAAGGGGTAGTTTTTGGAGTATTGTTCTTATAGTGCTGTATTTATTGTGAGTAACTTATTGACTCTTGATTGGTTCGGTAATATTGTACGATTGATTTTAGTATCGTCAAAAGTTGTATTGTCGAGGGTAAAACTTAAGAGTATAAAAACGATTCTTCATTGATATTCTCTTTCATTCAATCATGCAACTAATTATTTAATACTGTTGTAATACTAGTGTAGCATTGCAATAAACACGCGATTAAAAAGAAAGAAGCAGAAAAACACGATTTTCTATTCATAACGTTCCAGCAAGATGTTGAATACAAACTATACATTACAAAATATTCCAAACATTGCATGCACAGATTAACTTTGTCATTATAATTAGACTATCGATTTGATGCATTTATGACAACGGTGAGCAGATGAAACAGGAATCATTCGAAAGAGGATTAAGAAAATCGACTTCCTAAAATGATTAAACGAGGAAAGAAATTTTTCTTCGGTCCCAGAACCGTGCGATCGGTGCAGAAAATAAATGATAATACTGATATAGGTATCTCTCTCTAAAAGTCTAATGATAATTTCTGGCCAACGGAAAACGGTTTCCAGCCAATGGCCAGCTCTTAGCTCTGAAAAGGAGCCGTGTGTGTCTGGGGTTGTCGGCAGTCAACGAGGTTGGTGTTCGAAGGGGTGGAACTCGGGAATTCGTTCTTGTAGGCCTTTGGGGGATGGTGTAGCGGGGCCTCTTTTACAGGATCCTTTTCGTTCGTTGCCCGGTCTGACGAACAAAAGAAAACGAGACCGGCCGCGCATTTATATGGAGGCGCCGCCCTGCAACTATTTGTAAGCATCCGCCATTCTGGTTTCATATCTGCCGTTTCGGCTTGCACAAAAACACTATTTTTCAGACCGGCCCAGCTGCAATATGGCGTTTACCGACGCTGCCGACGTGCATCGACTCCGATTGCAATTGTTGCGTTTCATTGCAAATAACAGCCTCGCGTCCCCCCTCGACCCTCGCGCCCCTCCACACCCCGCTCGATTTCTCTACCCCCCTCGCCACAACGTGTACGATCGCGCAACCCCTCTCTTTCCAACCCCCTCGTCACTGTGTTGCCCGCGTTCTTCCGTTTCTGTATATACCGGCCACGGAAATACACCGTTGTCTGGTATCAATCGGTACGAGCCGGCCCGCTGTACAATGTAATTGCAATATTCTCGTCGATCGACACCGTTACCCGGGGCTCCGACGACTCCATTTTTGTTATCGATGCACCTGCTCCGTTAATCGGACGTTTGCATTAACCGTTCCGATACTGGCTCGCTCGTTAAGGTGCTGTTTATGAGCAAAAATTCATAATGTAGCATTACATATCTTTTTAGACACTTCAAAAATATTCTTCCGCTCCAAAAATATGTATTTCTTCAACAGACTTTGCCAGAACGTGCAAGAATTGTTGATTAAAATTACTGTTTCATTTCAGCGGAGTTTCAAGTATCGATTTTGGGGGTCAGATCGTGTTTGATGTATGCGCCAGTGATTGTAAACTCGCCGGAACCCGACTTATCTCATTACCAGCGCAGATTCGCGTTACGCGAACGGGAAATCTTCAAGTTTGGTTTATCGGGGGCCGCCGTACGTGCGCGAGCGTTTAGGTGAGAGTTTGAAAACCGATTAGGGGTGTATTTCGAGGCATCAAAACTAACAGATACCTTGAGCAGTCCGGCTGCACGGAACTCGACCGTCCGGGCTTCAAACTTGGTCGCTTCGTCACGACATTTATTAACCCCCGCCGTTGGGGTTGCTGGGATCCGTTCTGGACTAACGGGAAAGCAGAGATTAACTTCGACTGTCTTCGATGCGCAGCCTGTTTCATCCAGCTTCATACTATTTCATCGCCGGAAACAACTAATCTCTCACAATCGCATCCGATGTGTGTGCGAATTTTATTCAATTCGAAGAGAATTCGAACTAAAAAGAATATTTAATAGACAGTTTAATACGAGTACATATGTTTCCCCCAAAATAGTTTCATTTAACCCCTTTCCGTAACATTTTCTTTACAGTCACAGTGATTGAAACTTCTGTATCCCCAAAAATGTCGTAGAAGAGAACAGCTACATGGCTACATGTATCTTAATGCTTAAATGTTGATTACAAACGAATCAAATTTTTATTAGACTTTGTTAAAAACTTCATCACGAGTCTGACTTGTTCAAATACGGCAGGGGGTTAATCTAAATTTTAGTCGATTGAGTGATTCAGTAATAGACAATTTGAAGTAACTCCAAAATGAGTACAGTTTCATAACCACCGTATAATTCAATGACACAGTGGATGAAAAGGTGCAGGTTGGTTTTCGGTGGTTAAACCGATAAACCGAAGAAGCCAGGTCCCAAGCCGCGTTCGCAGGCGAAGCAATGGTGGAATCCTCGAAGAAAGAAATCGGAGAAGCTGTCAATCGAGCGGCATGCATCTGCCACTTACCGGGCGAGCCACCCTCGATCGTTACCGTGCCTTTTTTCCCACAATGATGCTCCATTTCGTCACAATTATCGCCATTATTCGACGCGAGAAGAGCATTTTAGCGTTGGCGACACAATGGACCGGTATCTATCTACACGGGGGCTGTATGTATGTACGTATACATGTATACTTGGTACATCGGCGCGCACACGTGGAGGGCAACCTCCGGTTACGATCAGCGAAATCGATTCTTCCTTTGGCCGCGTTTTATTGTGTTTTGACAGGACCGAATCCGGTTTCGGCTTTTTCGAAGACGCACATAGACTATCGTATAATCATAGACTATCGGTGATCCTGAGACTGATCTTATCCGTAAACGAGTGGACACCTTACGCGTACCTTATTATCCTCCTGTGTCAACGTACACTATCTGATTGCACCAAATATAGAGTTACTCGTTTTCAGCACCAGTTTCGCGCGGGTCCAGGTTGAAACGTTCTTTTCCGCTGAATAGAAGATGCTCTCGCTTTGATTGGGCACGAAGATTGCTCCCGGCGATTGCTGATCCAATTACACACCTTTCTCAACCCCTCTGCATTTCTTGTTTGTTTATCAGTTCACCGATGGGACTGTCTTCTTGCTTCTGTCCGAAACTAGACCGAAGTGTAATCATTAATCTGTGGATTTGATGCACGTATTACAAAATGAATATAAGAAATGAAATTTAATAATGTTTGGGATTAGGTTTGGGTTAGCATGAATATGGGTTAATGAAATTGGGTTAGCTGGTTGTTTATCAATTCACCGATGGACTGTTCTTCCTTCTGTCGGAAACTACACTGAAAAATGTATAATAATAAATTGTAGTTTTCATCATCATGTCGAAAGATGTCTCGTATGTGGCAGTGAAAGTGTCAGTTCTGTAGTCTGCTAGGCTCTGCGACATTTTGGTGGCAAAGTACATAGATTTAAGAAACGCTGCTGAAATCTCGCGACGCGGAAGCTGGCGAAGCCCGACGGGAGCGGCACGATAGAGTTTATAAATTATGAATATTTAAGCAGAAGCTGCCGCGGAAACGATATTTCCCTGGCCCGGTGCAATAACGTTGCTCGCCGTGTAAAAGGGATGCTTAGGAAACAGGATGGTATACGTCGCTAAAACGAGAGCATCCCTTTGAGAGTAGCGTCAAAGCTAATGGACCGTCTCTCTTCGCCGTCCTGGCAGTTCTATCGTGTTTCTCTTCGCCTTGTACCGGTTTCTCTCCTCCTTTTCCCTCTCGGTTTCGTTCGCAGGCTCGTTACAAAGAGGGTCACGTGGCCCCCCGCCGGCCCAACTACCCAGAAGCCCTGCTAATGTTTAGTGCCAGTTGATTGCAAGCTCGTTAGAATATGCATAAAGCATCGTTGTTAAATGCTCTTTCTCTTTGCTACCGCTCCGCCGAGTTTCATGGATACGCCCCCGGTTTACGTCTCCACTTTTCTGCGAAATTCAGGTACCTATACCTTCGTCATCTAGCTGTTCGATACTATGTCGTGAATTTTGCTACTTCGATCACACATGTGGTTAAAAGTAAATCGAAATCGAACGACCAGAAGGCCCCACGTGTCCAACTCTGGTCAACCACTTGTTCCGGTAACTTAACACCGTGACATCATGTTCGAGGGAATATCGATCCCTATTTTTCCTCGACCACAGCCTAGGATCGACACCCCGTGGCATCGCTGAAGATGCTGGAGTGCTCTTGAAGAGGCGATGACGCGGCCAACGACAAAATAACGAATTGCCACTCGAAAACGGAAGCGAGAGCCCTCGGCGGGACGTCATTTGTGTTTACACCGGTGCCGATGGTTCGAGTTTAATGAAGCGTGGATAGACTCTTTGCGGATAAACGCATCGCTGCACGGTGGACCAGGAAAGCGAATCTCTGAGGTTACTATAGCATTTATGACAAGAATGAGTAAGTGCCATTTGAAACAGTGAAGACATTAACACCACTTAAGAACGTTGTCGAATGATTTTCAGCCTGTCAAAGACGTTGAAAAATTTCACTCCAGAAAATAGCCCATTCATGCATTTCCAAGTGCAAGAACCGTGTTATGGTCAGAGCAAACGGAGAGAAGTGGACTAGTGAAAAATCGTGGGTAGTGGGAGAGGTGTCGAGGCTATTATCGAGGCCCATTGTGTGAAGAATCGGGGACCGATGGCGGAAGGAAGGACCCTAGGAACGAGATTTGTCATTGTGGAGTGAAGAGGCTCGTGTTGCCGCGTGGCCGCGCCAGAAACCGAGCGGAAGTCCTCGAGATCTGCTCGAGAGCCCGCGCACCTTCTTGATTCCGGTCGCGGTCGACGCTCTGCGGCTGAAACGTGACCGTTTGGCCGTGTAACAGGATTAGAGGGGGGATAGATTAAATTCGAGATATTTAGCTCGAACCGTTTCCACCCTTCTTCGACCCCCTTGCACCCTCCCCTCTTTCTCTCTCGCTCGCTCTCTCTTCTCGTTCATAGTTCCCCCGACGGCGTCCCGTGGCTCTCGTGTCCTCTAGCACGGGGAAAAACGGAACAGTAGGATTTTCGGCAATATTTTCGGTGTTTAGCCTTTGTCGCCGGACAGTGGCCATTGTCGCGTGAAACGATGGGCGTGGAGTCGCTGACGAAAGGGAGACCGACCACCTTCTTGTCCTTCTGCTTCCTTTTCAAGGCCCTCCCGGCGAAAAAGGGCCCGTGGACGGCCACTTAATTTGCCCCACACGCATACTTCGCTGACTCTCGAATTTGCTTTCTGCCTCGGCTCTTCTCTCTCTCTCTCTCTCTCTCTCTCTCTCTCTCTCTCTCTCTCTCTGCTCCCCCCTCTTCGGCCATACGCCAATAACGGCCACTAATTGTGGGATGCGGTGGGCCGGACCGGTTCCCGCTTTCTATGGCATCTAACTCAAAAGAGGATTTCAGGAGAATGGGAATAAATACCAAGGTAGGACGGTTTCGACATAAATTCGCCTCGTGGCGGTCGATTTTTCTGAATGATATTTAGATCCACTTTCTTCGGAAACAGTAATTGGTTTCTCTTAACACTTCGTGCATTGATGAAAAATTATTTTGCTAAGGCACACAGTGTCGCTTGAAAATGCTTGATCAAGTTGAGAATAATTGTTTTGTCCAGAGAGAACGGGATCGTTTGAAACATTCCAGTCAATTGATTTGTGATTGTACATTTTTCTGTATTTATGTACGAAATTGGTAGTCGAGGAGTGTCATTCAAAAAATGACAAAATTCCCTCGAATTCCGCAATGTATTTATAATCGGTAGCGTAGCATTCTTGTTTAGTTACAATGCGCTAACTTTTATATCAATACCGAATTATCCGTTTGTGTTACCTTAATCCTTTTGCCAGCGACCGAACTGTACAAATAGCTTTGTGGCTTTAATATTGACAGTACGTTGCATAAAGTTTTCATTCTGTGAATTGGTACAACAAATTCGAAAAATGAAAATCCTGGTCTGTTTGATAATATTTTCCAAAGAGTATAAAGGACTTTCATCATATTGAAAGCAATTTAACGATATTCTTAAAACATTCTAATGTCTTTTTAGTTGAACAACGACTCTATTGCTTATATTATATGCCGGCAGATTTTTGGTAGGTGGTCCTACGGAAGATTAGAGCCGTAGAATAGCAGGCTGTTTGAGAATATTAATGGCACCGCGATTAGCGGTCGGAAAGACACAAAGGGGGTTTGCAATATCAACGATCGTCCTTTTGATACGGTCCCGGACGATCAACCATCAGGAATACAAGATCAAAGCTACGGCACCGTTGATAGTTAACGTCCAAATGTCGTCTACGACAGCGAAGTTTCGGATGAATATTTCAGGGTAACCGGCGCCGATGGGATCTCCCGCGTACCACCCCATGTTGTTCCCGCAAAGAGCATTTGTGTAATCTATCAGTACGTCCGGGACATTCAGGGAACGAAACCCTTTTGTGACGCGCGCGAGGTGCTTAAACGGTTGGTTAAGTTGGAAATGGGGGTTTTGATCCTGTCGAAAGAAACCTGCCGTGCAGGCCGATCATCATTTATTGATGGCGAAAGAGGTTCGACTCCCGTACCCGCACCGGATTATGGCGACTTCTGTTTGCGGGAACATGTAATCAACCAGTTCTTTGTTTTCCTTTTTGTTTTGCATCGTTCCGCGGGTAAATGCGAGTGACGACAGGTGATTAATAACTGCGGGGAATAAATTGTTATTACTGAGAATAATGAGTGTAATTATTCTTTATTACTGGCAGTCGGCGAAACCACGAGGAAAGGGAGTTTGCATGCTGATCAACGATCGTGTAAAAGTATTGAAGATTAGATAGAGAATTGCGAGTTAATTGTGAGAAAGAAGAGACGTAATTGGCGAAGGCTATATCCTCGTTTCATCAAGAGCACTTAAATAAAAATAATGAAAAATAGTCTATTAGGTGAAGTATTTCTTAGCGTTATAATTTTTTCAACAATGAGGAGGGTAAAAGAAAATTTTTAAATTTTCCTTACAGGAGTCCAAGATGTTAATGTCGAGGGCAACACTTGTTCATCTCGTGGAAGGGGTAAGTCGTTGGTAGGGAACAAATAGAATGTGAGCATCCTAAGTGAATAATAAACATCGCAGCAGGGTTGCATGGGGGTGCAACTCGTCGCGTTTAAGGTGGCCATATTGGCCCCGTAGCCTAAGGGCTGGTTCCTTATTTATCCGGCCAGCGTCGTGGCGACCCTCCTCGTAGAAATGATTATTCGGCTATTATACGATGATTACCCAATGGTACGTGGGTGTAATACGAGAAATAAGTGTGCAGTTTCATGCCACCATGGGTCCAATGACAGAACGAATAAACCCATCGAGTGTTACCGCGTATTTAACGCCTGTAGGAAACACATGGTCGTACATCTGTCCTGTATGCTGTCGCCTTATCACTGTACACCCCCAACGTTTGACAAATAATAATCGCTGGTTTTGCTAGCATCAGAAGAGTCGTGGATCATGATGATGAGTGAGTTAACATGTGCGACAAATAATCACGGGTTCCTGCACCAGTCAAGCTCGAAAAAAATAGAGGAAATGAGAATGAGATCTTAAAAATTGTTTTATCTATTAAAGAAAAGGTTTGGCAGAACGTGATTGGCCGGGGAATGTCAGTTTCTCGGATATTTAGCAATAAAAATCGTGAATGTGTAGCATAAGGGACGCGCAAGAGGGAAAATGCTATAAGCACAGCAGGCTGATACTCTTTGAAAATTGAATCTCACGACCCGTCGTGGTTTATGGCATGCAAATTGGGTTCGACCTTCCCCGCCGGTCTTTCCACCAAATCCTAATCCAATCCGCTTCTACGTAAAGTCTACCTGCCTTCACTTTTGTACGAAACATCAACTTGAAGAAGCTGAACACCTTTCGACGAGCATCCGCGCGATTATTTCTTTAATTCGGTAATTCGTGCACTTTCCGAAAGTGTACTTTAAAAAGATAGAAGCGATGTTATGTTTGCGATCACTAGACTGCGGATCTTCATGCAAAATAAAAAAATGTTTGCATTGACTGCAGGACACAGGAGCCAAATAAAAATTGTAGTCTTCTTTTAATTATACTATCAAGCTGAAATCAATACACCGATTTTCATAAGTTTTCTTAATTTGTCCAGTGCTTTAAATTGTACGCGTCCATTTTCGTCATTAATGCATAAATGCATCCGCAGTCTAGCGATCACGTACCGGACGAAACACAGCGAATGTTTTCGTTCGTGAGCAGAAAGGTCCGCAGGTTATTGATCATTGTCATCTCGCCGAAGTTTAATCTCGTAAACCCTGTCCCAGAGTTCGATTACAAAGAATACTAGGAACGATTTGCCTCGTACCCCGCGATACGTCCGCTCCCATGTACATATTTAACGTCAGATCGCGTGGAACCCCTTTTCTGTTTCCATTATGGCGAACGATTAACAAAAGGGGATCCCCTTTGTTGCCGAGTCGGACCACGAGACGACCGAACCACGCAACAGCTGCCCGATGGTATCGATGTCCTTCGATCGAGATATCTGCTTCTTATCGACTCGTATCAGTCGTTTTTTCCATGCCACTTCTTCTGCGGGCACTGACGCAGCTTTTTCTCACCTTTGCTCGTGTAGAGGTACCACGGTAATTACACCGGCCGGTAATTATTCCCGAGGCGGGAAGGGGTGAGTCTCGGAACCCCTTTACTTTTTCTTCTCTCGTTCTGCTTGTGTACAACCGGGCTCCTCGGCTACATTGTTGCAAAAAAGTGGACTGGCGTGTCTTTTTTGCGCGCCTATTCTTTGTGAAATTAATTTGGAATGCGAACTCTCCAGTTCTTTTTATTACATTCAAACGTGAGATAGATATGTTCAGGAAATATACATCAGTGAAACAAGAGGATATCGTAGAGGCAGTTATGATGGATTTATATTTGTTTAGTAATCTGCATACTTTCGGGAAGACAGTCCGGTCAGAGGTGCAGAGAAAATATAACGGGGATCTCGATTTAAATACATGTTATTATTAACGGACTGCCACGGGAGCACAATGGGCCCGAGAACAATTTGAAACAGAGACACGATTATGGACGGCTGTCGCAACAGCTCAAGTGTTTTCGTAGGTTCTCTAAATACGGACTACAGCGGAGGTTTAGTTGCTGAACGGTATCAATACAGCCATTCTCCGAAACTCGACGGGAATAACAATTTTCAGGGCTTCGACGGTTTTCATACGGAGCCGTTCCGCAGGAAAACCACATCGCCACGGATTTGAAACTAATATTTCAGAGGCAACATCGATTAGAATCCATTTTCTAATCTCTTTATTTTGGAAAATGAAATTTTCGTTTCTCCCTTAGAATCCGACACCCGCAGAAATGAAAATCGTACTTCGGCGACGACAGTAATTAATTATTTATATGACCATATTTTCCCGGCTGTCAACCCGTTAAATATTCACACCGAATCGATACAAATCAACACGCAAGCGATTAGTCGGAAACGTCACAGGGTTTTCCATGAAACGGCCAGTTTCACGCAATTTATATTTGTATACATGACGCTATTATTTTTTTAAAATAAATGTTAAGAGAACCAGAAGAAAGTTTGACTTTCTGTAACTTCTGTTCGGAAAATTATGAGTGAAGAATTCGCAAGGAAGACTGGATTCAAATAACATCTAACAATAGTGTACGTCGAGCATGTCAGTTAACAGTTTCACTAGAGATCAATTACAGTGACAAGCTAGGGGATGGAATATAACCGCGAGCCTTGTCCCTGGAGGATCGTGGACGATTGTGGAGGCGCTTTCACCATGGGTGCCATTTGTGGATCACTTTTTCAGGTGAACAAACCAAGTTTTAAATAAAATGTACTGTCTTCTTCTTATGTACCAAATAAAGAAAAGAGAAGGCAATGGGGGATGTTGCTTGAGTATGGACGTAACTTAAGGGGGTGGACTCGTTTTCCAGGATTGCCAGGGTGCGGAATGCGCGTTTTCATTTCTCAATAATACAAGGATGGGGTTTTTCAGTAGCCAAAAATACTAGATAAAAATTAATCTAGGCCGCGATCGCTCTCAAAAGTCCAATTTTTACGTTTACGAGGCGTAATATGCATTAATCTTTCATCTAGCGCTTTCGACTACTGAAACACTCCATCTTTGCATTATCGAGAAATGAGAAGGCGCATCCCGCAATCCTAGAAACGAGTCCAACTCCTTAAAGTACTCAACAAACTACCCAACACATACACAATAACACAGCTCTGCCTCTATTAGCGTCCTCGAGCCAAAAACTCGAGATTCTAACCTGCGGGTTGCATTGGCCCGATTATAATCGTAATTGGCACCTTCCCGAATTCGGTCGGCATCAGTCCAGGTGTGTTGAACTTGCAGAGCATCATCGGATTCCGGAACGCGCCTTCAGGGATCAATAGAAGGCTGCTCGGCGGTCTGGCAGCGATGAAGAACCGTGTGCCCCTAGTGGCCGGGAACTTCGCGCTCTGGGGTGGTCTTTTCTCGGCGATCGAGTGCACCCTGATCCGCTGTCGATCGAAGGACGATCCGTGGAACTCAATTCTGAGCGGCGCCCTGACTGGAGGCGTTCTAGCCGCGAGAACCGGCATCCCCTCGATGATAGGGAGCGCGACGGTTGGAGGTGTATTCCTGGCCTTGGTCGAAGGGTTCGGGATCATGGCGACAAGGCTTCACGCCGATTCCTTCGCCCAACACATACAGATGTACGACCCGGAGAATCTTCCCGAGTTCCATGGCCTGCCGCTGAGGAGCAGAATTGGCTTCACCGGGGCGCCAATCGCCGGAGACACGCCACCCCCGAGGCAGATGAATACGGCGAACTCTGTCGATGTAGACAGAATCGGCAAGGGCAGATGAACCCGTAAATTTCAGTGAATTTTTGATCGGACAACCCACCGCCCGCTTTTATCCCTTACGCCGTGATCGTACCTGTAGGTCTTTAGAAAATTAACACGTTTGCATCCATGATACTGGAGCAGTTTTATTATCGATTTAGAGGACTGTGAGGTGACGTGTCCGTACCACTTGTTGTAGCGCTCTGTGTTTTAATAAAGGATTGGTCATTTGTTTGCAGATTGTTCGATCAGTTTCGCCGAGAACGTCGTGTCTTTTCTACGGTACTTAGCACTTCATCTACCGGTAGCCTATTAACCCCTCGCCGTAACATTTTCTTTGCGGTCACAGTGATTAAAACGTCTTTGCCCCCAGAAATGTCGTAGAAGAAAAAAGAAAAAATTCATATTTCTTGTATGACTACATTGATTTTAATGCTTCAATATTAATTACAAACGCATCGAAGTTGATTTTATCTAAAAAGAAAGGCATAACATTCGTATTTGTTAGACTTTGTTAAAATCTTCATCACGAGTCTGACTTTTCAATAATTGTGCTGCACCAGGAGGAAGCTTGAACATTTTCTTTTACATAATAATAGTCGTTCATTAATGCAGATTAATGTAAAGAAAACACTTACAGAAACAGTTACGTATGAATTGCCAGTTGATGTTCCGATCCAGCTGGACTGGGATGCTGAACATTGTCCCATCTCGAACAACTCTAAGTTACTTTGCAGAGGAAGGAGTGACCCAACCAGCACACGACTGACCATCTCGATTATCTGCTCCATCGTTGCCCACCATCGATGGACACAGATCCGAGAGATAAGGGAGACGTCTCTCTTCGTCTCTCTCACTGTGGCGAAGAAACATTTATTTCGCAAGGTGGTAATGACTGTTTTGACAGCGGCTCGCGCTCGACCACCGGGGACAATCCGGAAGGTACAGCCCCCGGGTCTCGAAGCCCATTGTCGCTGACACCAGATTGGAATCAATATTTACACTCAAGCCCGTGTAAGCCTTGGATTACCGAAGGCTCAGCAGATCCTGCCAACCCTTTACCGATTGAGTCAGAGAAATTTTACGGCCGAAAGGATCGGCGGGACGAACCGTTTTCGAGGACACTCGAAACAGCAAGTTGTCGGAGGTTCCTCGGTCCACGGCCACGGGTAGGATTTTTCACGCCGCTTTTGGCTCGGCACGGGGGAGCCAATTCAAGGGTGACTATACTCTCGATAGGCATTCAGTTAGGATCAGCTTTCATCGGCGACAATGAGATCTCGATAGTTATTGTGCACGGTCTATCAACGGCGCGTGGTACACTGAAAAGCGGACCCACCAGATCGGCGTTGGCGTGGATAATTCGGAATTGGATCATTCTGATCTGGGAATCGGGCTCGATGAGAAATTCTCGCCCGAACTTTCACCTTTGGTGATCCGGCATTTTTCTAAATTTATGTTAGAGATGGACCACGTATGGTCCGAATTGAACAATTAGTTCCAGGAAGAATTTACTCCATTTCAGAATAATAATTCTTTCGCCAACATAGAGGTGGTGTTCATCCACAAAGGCGTAGGGGATTTAAAAATGCAAAGTTTATTAATTGCCGGCAATGTTTAAAATAATAAACAGCGTAAGCTTGATTAAATGGGAAAGATAAAAGTCTAATGCAGCTAATGCAACAGTACCACGGAGTTAAATGTAAGAATCATTAGGTAAGCGAGTAAGAAACTTAAAGGTTAGTGAAAGGTGCAGGCGAATGACGAGTTAATTGATCTTGGTAGGTGAATTTATCGGTGCTCAATTTTTGTTAGCAATTTTCATTGCAGCGAGTTTGGATACAGAACGTATCGAAGTAACGTCATAAGAAATTATTGCTTCTAATGGGCAAACATGAAGGCAGCAATAATTGTTATTGGCCAACTCCCCTGTTCAGTAGTATAAAACCATATTGTATAGTATGTTTTTATTGGAAAAGTGAACTACATCATCTATACTACAAGGATATCGCAATATTTGTTATTTTATTTATTTTCATTCATTTTAATGATTCATTTTACTTTCGCATAAATGATTCTTGCCGCAATCTCATAAGATACTGTATATATCGCGGCAAGAATCATCTGCTTTGTAAAATTTAAAAATAGCGCCACTGGACGTAGTGGCAGAACGCTCAAACTGTTAGCCAAACATAACCGATAATCGATAATTATGGGACTTGACTACTGGCGCTATCTGCTGTTGACTTATCAACACTAGATAACAGTAAAAATTCTGGACTACTGCCACAGATAGCGCCACCATTTTCGGGAAGAAATTGGAGTAATTGTAAATGAGAATGAGATTACATATAATCTTTTAATTATATAATTAATATACACCCACTCCAGTTACATTCTACATTTTATACAAATAATAACATTTAGCTTGAAACCACCCCAACCGCATAGCTGCACTGCAAAAATCGTATTCATATGTTTCCGATTATCCAACGTGAACACAAAGCAGCCTGAACATTTTATTAACCTCCCAATCGACATCAGTGAATGCTAAATCAGTAAACTACTTCTCATGGACCCGCTATGTTAAGCAACAACGCAGGAAACCCGGAGAATTCAGAACCGAAATCCTCAAATTCGCCATCCTGTCCCTCCGGTATGATCACTCTATCTAATCTCCTCTAATTAATTACTCTAATTTCCTTCACCTGCCTATCTTCCCTCGAGTAACGCGAGCAAACTTATGGCAAATAATAAAGGAATCTTAGGAATTAACGCACACCTCAAACGCTAACCAATAAATAGTGGACGTAACCCTGAAGGTGCAGATCGCGAGGTCAACAAGGAGGAAAAAGGAAACCGTACGAGAAGCAGCGGCAGCAGTTCTGGAGGCAGTTCAGCATCGGACCTGAAGAGGCGTCTTCAGGACCTGCCTTCGCCAAACGAGCCTGCTTTTCTGGCGAGTCGAGCGATCAACACTAGCCGACGACTTTCTAGGAAACGAGACCTTTACTTCTACAGCGCGACGTTTCGGATCGACGAGAACGACGAGAAAGAGGAACAGGAGTCCATCCAGCCCAGACGAAGTTTGGAATCAAAGAACAACGACGCCAGGACTCGAAGAAGGGCAAAGTTTCGTTCTGGGGGCATGCAGGCGCAGACAAGCGCATCTCAGCCAACAAGTGAGAATAATTCTGATGAAGTCGTTTCGCTAGATGAGACACCAAGAACCGACTCCCAGCGACACACTTCGTTGTCAAAAACACCTTCCACACTCAGTGCATGCTGCGATCAGTTCCCAGTTATCAGCTCGGCCAGGTCGCAAAAGAGTCCTCCTTTATTTCGGATTTCCTCGAACACAGCTTCCCTGAGCAGTGCGCCATCGAAATTCGGCGGATACAGACCCCACTCGGGTGTAATCCTGCAGAATCTCAGCTCGGGTAGTGAGCCAAGCTCTGATTATGAGAACGTGACTGATAGGATCGGTTTTCATCCGAAAATTGAGTTAGGGCCCGTTCCGACCTATAGCAGAGTCTCTAGGATTCCCACTCCTCGCGAAGTCTTCAATAGTTTAGATATTAGTTCTAGGCGTTCTACAACTTCAAGCTATAACAGAGTCTCTAGAATGCCAACTCCTCAAGAAGTGTTCAGTAATTTAGATAGTTCTATGAATCTCACAGGTTCTCCTGATTCGAAGATAAGTTTCGACGAATCATTGAGCCCGATCAATGAATCACCTGTCAACGATGACGATCATGGTTCATCGATGATGCCTTTTTATAGAGTCAAGGGCACGTCAAGAAGCGATTGCTGCGATACTAAGAATAGTACTGATAAGATTACCGATCAACGGAAGTTTCTGTCTGCCAGGGAGAGTCTTTCAAGTTATCGTATTCAGACTTTAGAGCCGTTGTCTCCCTTGGAGATCCGCAACGTTTCTGCAGAAAGGGTCCCAACAGAAGTCCGCAATTATTATGAAGAGGACCGTTACGAGGAAGAATCTTTGCGGAGCTATCAGAAGGCTTCGTCTTCGAAGGAATCTCTTGGCAACCCTTCGTACAATGCAGATCCAGCAGCGTCTTTGGGAGCTACAGGCAGCGCGCAGTCTCTGGAATCTGTGTCCCCGAAACCAAGGTTCGAGAACTTACAGGCGCAGTATCAGGAAAACATTGGGTCTCAGATGACCAGGGCAGTGTTCTCGGGAGGTTCTTCTGCTAAAAGCAGCGCGCAGTCTCTGAAATCTGTGTCCTCGAAGCCAGGGTTCGAGAACTTGAAGACACAATATCAGGAAAACCTTGGGTCTCCGGTAACCAAAGCAGCGTTCTCGGGAGGTTCTTCTGCTAAAGGCAGTATGCACTCTCTGGAGTCTGTGTCCTCGAAGCCAGGGCTCGAGAACTTGAAGACACAATATCAGGAAAACCTAGGATCTCCGGCGACCAAAGCAGCGTTCCCAGAAGATGCTTCCGCTGAAGGCAGTGTACAGTCTCTGGAATCTGTGTCCTCGAGGTCTGGGTTCGAGAAGAACTTTGGGTATCAACTGAGCAAGGCATCATCCAAGTGTTTCCTGGATCAGAGTAAAACCAAAGCCACCAGGATTCCCTTGTCGACACCTAGGATCCACGAGAGGACAGAGACACTGTCCTCTCCTGGATTTAGAGACTGCTCCAGCGAAAGAAACAGCGCGATCTCGGACATTCTAGAATTTCACAGCAAAGACTCGAAGAAGATGGAAGAAGACGTCCTGGGTCGAGTGTCCACCAGGAGTCAGGACTCTCGCGAGTACGTTAACGTTCCTTTTCTCGCTCTGAATTCGCAGGACGTGTCGTCCTCATCGTCTTCTCTAAACAAGACTGCTTCGAAGAAGCATGCAAACGCGGACGACTTGATCGAATCCTTGTCGAACGTGTCCTTGTTGCAGACAGAAAATACTTACAGGTTGTCTCCCGGGACGAACTCTGGGAAAAGGGAAATTGTGGACGCCTTGAAGAAGTCGACGAACTTTGATGAGAAATATGAAAGGTATCCGTCGTTTAGGTCTCACAGTACGAAGCCAGAAGAGTCGGTTAAATCTGAGGAACGGGTTGGCTTGAACTCTGTTTCGATCGAATCGGACAGACAAGCGTACTTGAAGAACTTTTTGGTATCCGATTCCGAAAGTGGGAGCAATGCTGGATCTGACAAAGAGTCTTCTCCGAGAAATTTTGAGAACAACGGAACAAGTAATTCATCAAGAGCAGTGGATCTAGAAAAGGATGTTGCCTCCAAAGGGATTAAAAATGACGCAGAAAACCCCTTACTCCATATGGATGAAACATTCAAATCGGAGCCTCCTGATGACAAAGAGGACCTGACCGAAGACAGCGGGGATTCAGAGAGTCCTCGCAGCGTAGGCAAACCAATAAACAGATATACATCTCCAAACTGCTACGAGACACTCGAATCTCTGTCAAACGACCTGGAAAACTCAGACAATTTTCTGGCGAAGCTGAAGTCCGTCGAGTCTACGTTTCCCATTAGCTGCCAGGTGAAGTCTACTTACGAGGGAGAGGTCTCTGACAAGCTTACAGAACGAGGCAGGCTCAATCTGCTCGACAATCAGGTCGGAGACGGACAAGACGCTTTCGTCGAAGATGCCACCAAGTTCGAGTCATCAGAATCATCGGAAGATGAAGATCTACAAGACAAACTGATCGAGGGCAAGATCCGAGTTTCTATGGAGAAGATGGCGGCCGAGCAGTTCCGGAGGAACATCTACGCAGAGCAGGCCAGATCAGTTCAGTCCGACTCCCTGTCGTTTTTCACAGAAAAGTTATACGAGACCCCGTTTACCGTCGCAGAATCTGCATCGACGTCGAAGCTGCACTACTCCCACGACTCCCCGAGGTTCAGGAAGAAGAGTCAGGATCGTTTTCCTTTCACAATGTCTGAGAAACCCAGCGTCGTTTCCCATAAACACCCTGGGCGATTCGATAGCCTGAACGAAGAGTCAAAATCTTCGGAGAGAACCTACAAACTGGAACTGCACCCAAGCATCACGAGATTAGCTGGCGAAGGGTTCGCGGAGACACCTGCTGAGATTATTGATTATGTTTCTTTCAGCGAGGACCGACCACTTCGATCAGGGATGAGAGGATTAATGAGGAAATTCTCGGCTAGGTTGAAGAAGTCTAAGAAACCAAATGAAGAGGCTGTTGCTGTGACAACGGACGTTCTCTACAAGAATCGGGACTACCAGGGAGACTCTGTGGTAGACAGCTGCTCGGAGTCTTCCTTATTGAAGGAGCTAAAGAAGAACAGTAGTATTTCTAGGAATCCAAGTACTGGTAAAGAATCTCCTGACGAAAAGTCGTCAGTGGTTACTGAGAAATCCCTTATCCAGAATGAAAGTTCTAAAGACACGTTGCCCAGTGCTAGTTCCTACAGACGACGTGATCGCGACAATTTATGGGTCCAGGAGATGAACAACCCTGATCCTAATCATATTGAGGAGGTGAAGATCACGGAGACGCCGAAGAGGGACGAAGATACATCGAAAAAGGACCCGTACTCCGTGTTCTTCGTCAAGAACTCGCAGCAGACGCCGGAAACGTCTGCGAGAGAGTCTCATCCCGAAGAGGAGCCTAAAAGCGAGATCTCTACAGGGAAAAGGAACAAGGTGAAGTTCCGTGGCAGCGGTCTTGCTGTGATGCCGAAAACGTCCGACGAAAATGTCCTCAGAGGTTCGGTTAAAAGGAATTTAAAAAAACGGAAGGAAGCAGGCTGTCTGTGTCTGCGATTTTACCGGATGATCATACCTGTTGTCAGGTATCGATCTCGGAAGAGAAAGTCCTCTGGATCGCTGTCGGCAAAGAGGAGGCCTGGATTCTCGCCGGGGAAGAGGAAGGGATGACGATTTCGTTTTATTTTCTGTAAATACATTTAACAATATCGAACGCCGTAATTGTGAACGGTTGTACATTTGTAGAATCGTGAAAAGTCGTTTTAATCGTTCAAGGGAACAAGTTGCTCAGTTCGGCGATGGATCGTGGATCCGGTTCGTTGATGAATAAAGAGCGCTTCATCGTTCATGTTCTTTATTTATACGTCGTTCGTACATGTCTCATTTATTCTCAATAATAGTGTTGCACGTTTACTTCCATCATGTTTCTCTGTACTCTCTCTCTTTCTCTCCAACGTCTCTTGTTCGTCGTGCGAGTCTTTTGCCGAAGATGCGCGTTTATCGAGTGTCTTTATCGCCTTCGTAAAACGTTTCTCCGCTACGCTTTTTTGCTTTAACTTATCATCGTTATTATCGTTTACCATTATAGAAAAAATAAGTCTTTAAATAATCACATAAGAGTTGTCGAGCCTTCGAGAACCGTATGGGATAAGGGAGAGGGGGAATATCGGGAGAGGGGAGGGGCGGAAAATGAGAGAACGTGTTCATTTTTTCTTCTTGTGTGTACATATACATGCATGCATAACGTGGTACTTCGTCGACAATACACATGTAGATGATTCGCAGCTAGGTACAGCTTGACAAATGTAGCTGTGCGGGTGACTAAATTCAGGGGGATGTGCAGAAGAAAACAAAGACCGCACTCGACGAGAGAAGGATGCAACATTTGAACGGTAAAGTACACACCTCGTCAAAAGTGCGTACTGCCCATTATTTCTTACAGCTGTAAACATACAAAACAACTGTTTATATGTTTGTGTGAATACACTTGTGTCACTATACTTTTAAACTGAACTGTCGCAACGTGAATCGTTTGATAGGTGACGTATCGTTGTGAAGTTCGCCTATTTGCTACTGCGCAGCGGGGAACATTTCCCCTTGCGGGGGACATTCAGCCGCACAGCTACATTTGTCAAGCTGTACACGTTTGTTCGTCGCGTTTGTTTTCTGTCTCTGTATATCTGTCTGTATATCTGTCTCGTTCTTTTAAGTATCCGAGGATAATGAAAGGTGACGTGTGTGTGTGTCTGTTCTGTTAATTAGTGTTTTCCCTCTCGTTCCACGGCAGAATATCCAGCCCTATATAGTTATCCTTCGTTTCGCTAGCTCTGTCTATCTCTCTCTTTCTCTTTCCCTCGAAATAACGATGCGCGCTAAGCCTAGAAAAAATCTATCTACCGAGAAGACCAGTCATTTTCGCGTTAAAACTAGACGAGGTTACGCGTGATTCCGGTGTACGCGGCCCGGCTCGGCGCGGCGCGGCGAGGAGGTTTTTAATCGATTCGATGAAAAGGAGGTGGTCAACGGCCACCGGCGAAAAGGAGCAGCAAAGAAAATCAACGCTAAAGGCAACGCGTTTCCGCGATCCGCCTCTAGCCACGCTTCTTTTCCCTCCGTTTCTAAAAAAGGAAAGGGAGCCGCGAGACCCGCGTCTCATGCCCCTACATGTTCACGAGGAAGGGTCAATTGGTATTCGTTCGGTAACCAGCCATTTCGAGAGCCATTTCGCTCTCGACTGTGCCGAGAAAACGAACGACCAGGATGGTGGGGAGGCAGAGATAAAATTCGGGGTCGCCATTCGCGGACTATGATCAGCTGTTTCGCTTCGAACGACGATGCAGGTGTTCGGTAAGATCGGGTGTCAAGCTCGCCCATCGTGCTAATCGCAAGCAAGCTGTTGTACGATGTCGAGCAACCTTGTCTTTACGGCTTACAGCGTGATCAAATTAGTTAACAGTGGCAGAAACGCGGGTTTACAGGTCTCTCCGTTTCTTTCTTAGAAATCCGAAACGCAGCGAAGGGTTTCGCGACCCTTCCGTTTGGCCGTTTATTGTATGCACCATTCAGATTCATAGTCTAATTCGGTTATTTCTTGTTCGATCGCTCGTCGTCGTCGTCGTCGTCATCGTCGAAGCTCGTGTCGTCGGGACGGGACTGGCCAGGGAAACGGCGTCTCAAAGGGGGTGGAATGGAGAACTCTTTCCGCACGTAGAACAAAATGTATGGTTTGCACTTGGCGACTGCGTCCGTGGTCGCTGGACGCACCGAGCTATCGTTAAAGTGAAACCATTGTCCGTCGTGAACAGCGAAGGCAGTGTAGTGTCCCGTTCCAGCACTGAAACAAATCGAAAGATACCAAATCGATCTGTGAACATCTTAAAAGCTAGCACATATGCGAAATTTGTCAATTCTTGTCTCAATACACAAGAACCTGCCTGGGTATTCATACAAGGCTGGATATAAATCGCATGGGTCTTTTATCAGGAGAGAATGACGTTACGTCTTAATCAGATGTTGTACAACAAGAAAATCTTTGCTGACAGTGTTTATATTTGCAACCAATTTGCAAATGATAAAGCCAGGTCTGACGATTTTGTATCTGTCTAGCATCTAATTAAGACGCAACCGATCGAGGGTAAAAAGACGCACCCCGAACCGTGATGCACAATGACGGCGGCCAAGTCGTACAGGTGGCTGTTCGATCCACCTAACTTCGTCCCATTGACGTCGCGCACCGTGAACGCCGACATGTCGAGCGACTTCATAGGGAAATCCACTTGCGTGTCCACCTTCGAACGATAAGAATTGCACCACCTAAATCTTTTAATGTGAAGGCACAACACCTAAAACAAAGTGTCGCCGTCAGTCAAGCAAAAATTCGAGTAACGGATTCATTAGTTTCGTTGTCGAGCACGTCGATGCTAACATTAGGCAGCCTGTGTATCCAGAACCTCTTGGTGGACCTTTGCTTCCCCATGCAATTGTCGCAGAAGTATAGCTCGCTGTCCGTCAGCTCCTCTACTTTGAAGAATCTCGTCAGACTGTACGTGAGACTGCACACCTCCTCCTGCTCCTTCGTCCGTCGTTGCAGTCTATCCGGTATGTCCAATGAGAGATCCTGGAACGGCTCGTGCGTCTTGGAATCTGTTCGGCAGTTCATGCAATGGACCTGCGCGAGGAAACGCGATCCATAATTCGTCCGCGCTTCTCCCAAGAAGAAAATGAATAAAATGACTTTCCAACAGAACGATCATTTGGAACAAGATACTTCTCCCGTCGTTCCGCGTCTGAGCGACGAAACGCAATTACCGGCAACGAACGATTCCAAGCCGAATTACACAAACCGACCGCATGATTGCCGATCTCCAAACTCGCAGGACTCGTAGTCCTGGGAAATTGAATTTCGTCAACTTTTAACACTTTGAGGATTGATACTCTTCAGTCAAAATAACGATTTCCTAAAACTCTGACAAACTCGCAAGCCGTTCAAGCTAGCTAGCTAAAATTCAACAAAATTGAAGTTCCCAAGACTCGGATCAAATCCTGCGAGTTCGAGACGGTTCAACGACCCTGTAGCAAGTTCTAGGCAATTCAGCGTGGAGTGGCTCATCGTCCAAACATCGTCAAGTGCACCGCCAAGTGTCCCGGAAATTGACGGCGACTTACCACGCTAAGGAGTGTGCCGCCAAAGACAGCTGTGACGATGCTCTGCTTGCCCCTGAGACCGAGGGGCTCGTGTCCCAGTCTGGGTAGCAGCAGCAGGAGCTCCGTGTGCAGTCTGTCGAGCATGTAGGTGAGAAACTCGTGGGCGTCCTGCTGTTGGTAACCGCGAAATCTTGGCACGACCTTCCAGATCACCAGGAAAAGACATTCCGGGGAGATCGCCTGACCGTTCGACCCACCTAGGTTCAGGCCGAGCAGAACTTTCCTGAGTTCCTCGGCCAGGAGGGCGTCACTCATGCTGAGCTCTTTCGCCCTGCCGGGAGTGACAATTCGCCCCCTGTGCGTCGGCGACTCGTCGAACGGTATGCCCTCGAGACACGGCATCTGCGTGAGATATTCGCAGAAGTGGCTGATGTTGTTGAACGACTGGAGAACCGCGTTCATGAAACAAGTGTTGCCGAGGTTCCTCAGACCGACGACCTTCTTCTCTTTGGTAATCTTGCAACTTCTACGCTTGGTCGCCGGCCGATTGTCTCCACTCGTACCATCCAACGAGTGTAGCCTCTTCCTCGCCGTCCTCGGCCGCAAGTTCCTCACCACAACCTCCGCCTTCCACAGAGCGTCCGCATCGTTGTCGTTGTCGCTGTTCTCACGCCGCGACGAGGGCGTCGTCGACGGCGACGTGTTCCAATTCTCGTCGTTCTCCTTGTGCTCGTCCTTCCGGAACGTGATGCGACGGATCTTCTCGATCTGGCCGTTCGACGTGTCGTTCACCACGTACTCGTCGCACATATAACTAAAATAAACGCTCGTTAGTACTTCCAATCTTTCTGTCCGTGAATGGAAAGGGTCTGGGCTAGAGGTCTTCAAACTATGTGCTGTCGAAACCCCGAAGCTACACATTCAATATCTTTTCAACAAGTTTTAAGAAATTTTCTACTGAGACTAGTGATAATAGGAGGATTGTAGGAGGACCAGTAGAAGCTATCTTTAGAAGAGTAATTTCTGAAAAAACATTGAAAAGATACCAATACCATGATTATCCTTTATGCAAAGATGAATTTCGTAAGATTTATCATTTTAAAGGCTTCGTGGCTCGATAAGGTTTGAAGACCACCGATCTAGGCGGAATTGGAGACTCACCAGAATACTGCCAGGTTCTCACAGTCTATGCAAACGCAGTGCTTACTATCTTGCTCGTGATGCTGCAACGCGTGGCCCGACACGTATCGTCCGCAGTGCACCGCGCCGCAGTAGAGACACAGCCAAGTACTCTTCTCGGTTCCACATACTGTCGGCAACAATAAAATGGTTAGCGATATCGTAAAACTGAAGAGTAAACGACGTCCGACAGTTAATGGCTTCGCTGAGAATGTTAACCCTTCGAAGGCCGTTGCAGTGGTCCAAGGTGGACAACTGTTTCAGCCACGGATTTGCCAGATCGATTAACTTTACAAAGAAAGAACCAAAGGAAATTGATGAATTAATGTCCTAATAAACTCGGGTCTTCTTACGCGTAACAAGGCTATCGCGAGGATATAACGAGGCTCGGGTTATTTTGTAAAACTGTAGAAGGTCGGAACGAAATTTATTCAAGAGTTTCTGCAAGATAGTTCAACAGTGAACGGTTAAGATCAATCACAAAGGAAATTTTTTAAGGATACTTAAGAAATAAATTTAGAAGAATTCGAGAGGCGTGCAATCGTTTTGGGAGCGAATGTCGCCATATTGACGACAGCCGGCTCGCGTATCTAGCCCCTAAATTTGCAGACATATACTTAGACTGGGAACCTTTGTGCAAAATAAAAATTGTCTATATCAATGCAACTACGAATTTTGGTGGTCTTCGACGCATGGTGGTCGTTAAATATCACAACTTCTGCGACGGTGCACCATCTTTTCGGCTCGTCCCCGCTTACGTAATTCTCGAGGGAGCGCGTAAAACCAGGGTGAATGGATGGAAGGCTGTTCGACACACCCCCTTCGCAGTCGATCGATCGCAAAATGTCTCGCACTTCTATCGGGTTTGAGATTTTGCATGCTCGTTTCTTTCCGCAGTGGCGGCGTGCGTCGAGAATGGTAGCGAGATAGGAGATTCCGAAACCAGGAATTTATAGATCGTAGGCTCGACTTTAATTGATCGTGTCCCCCGGCGGCTAATTGACCAATTAACAAACCATCGTTCAGAAGTGGATTTCCCAGCGGATCTCGTTCGGTCAAGAGGTGCGGGGAGTTGGCTCTGGAAAGAAATCGCGAGATTTCGCCGATAGAAAAGAGCGCTGGCTAGATGAAAATTGAAACGTCGCGTCGGCTGGCATCGGAGCGTAATCCGATCTTCCAGGAGCTCGTTCCCGAGACGCGAGGTGTACGCGTTTATTTCGCAATCGTCGCGGTTTCGAATTCTACACCTCGCGGGGTATTCGCGGACGCGGAGAAATTCGGCAGGGATCGATCCGCGATCGCTCTAAAACGGTCCGCGGGATATCGTTCGAAATAATTTTTCCTCAGAGTCCCGGAAAGTATTCTTGGACGATCATTTCGGTCCTGGCAATTCGCGAGCAACGCAACACGCGGTATGTAATCGTCGATATGCGCGTGCAGGTACGAACGAGTTCTCGAATTTCACATTCTCCCATAGCGGATGATCAAAAGCTACACGCCTCCTCCTCCACTCCTCTCGCCAAAACGAGAAGAAGAAGGTGAGGTCGAGCGATCGAGGAACCCGGTGATGGATCCCTCTCGCCATGTCTCTTCCCACCGTCTCTTTTCGCCTGGGTGACGAACGATTCGGCTCGCCACACCTACCGTGCGCTTTTGCGTGGAAGAAATTTTCGTGTGCGTGGTTCGCGCATCGAGCTGTGGATGCAGGATGGCGACCCGACCAAACCCCGCCAGAGAGAGGACCCGGACCCGGCGCGATCCGTCGCGTCACGTCACGTCACGTCACGTCACGTTAACCCGGGGGACATGCGGCAGTCGAGGGCCGCCGATGTGAAACAGAACGGAAGAAAAATTCGTTAAGGCAGTGGCACTGGTATCGGGGCATCCGATTAGCAACGACGCTGTTATCGATTTTGCTACGTCGTACCCGAACCAGCTTGCAGCGCAGGAAAAGAGACAGAAGAAGAGGGGTAGAAGAGAAGAGGGGAGGGAAGGTGTGGAGCATGGGGTTCTTTTATAGCCCACGAGGGACGATTTTTCTCCTGCGCGCGATTCGTGCGACCGCCTGCGGTAATTCTTGCCCGGCGTGTAGAGCTCGCGCGACCATAGGGGATATTTAAATTGATCTCGCTGGCCTGGAGCCGGGTCGCGATGCGAGGGAGGACATTCGGTTGCGAAGGACCTAAAATTTCTGCATGATCGCCTGCAGAGAGACAGTAACAATCTTTCGCAATGCACAAGGTGCCCATCCAATTCATAACTATCTAAAGAAACAGTCGCGACACGACTCGCATCAGCGAAACTCCCATTTCCACTATAAGCTACATTCCCCACCTTGTGCGAACGAAGTGCAACGGACGAGGTTCGCGTAAAGAACGGACATTTGATCGGGAGTGCAATAAGCGCGAAACTACTACAACGAGCGGTATCGAGCGGGTCGCCAGCGCAACTCTCGCGAGGGAGGCCTCTTTTGAGACCACGAAGGACCTGAAATTTGAAGGAGAACCTGGTGATAATCGTCGCTGTGAGGCCCCGACGATCCCTCAAACGTGCAACGAGCGATATCGAGCACAGGTCGCGAGAAAAATCCTACGTCTGACTCATCGGCGACGGGTACACACGTTCGGAAACGTTCCACGGACTCTCTCCGCGACTATTCGTCTGCCGTTTCCCACCCGGCAGCTCCCCACTTCGATACCCTTTTCTCTTTTTCTCCCCTCGACGAAACATACGTCGGATTAGACGACGACGGATAGAGTCCGGCCAGTAGAACGAGAAAAAGACGGATAGACAGCAAGACACGTTTCGCGAAACGCATTTAGGGCCGAGAGACGCGCTCGCTTGTTGGTTTCTCGACGAATGATGACGACGACGACAACGACGAAATGCTCTCGACGCGGTTTCTTATTTACGTAACGCAACGACGGACTCTTCTGGGAACTTGTTACGATTAAACGACGACTCCGCGAGAGAGCTCGCAGTCCCCGCGAAACCCGTTCGAGAGCCGTGTCGATTGTAAAACGCTTCTTCCTGCCGGTTCTCTCCGTAATGAGAGAGAAAGAGAGAAAGAGAAGTAGACAGAGGAATGGAGAGAGAAAAGAAACGCTCGCCGGTCACGAAGCGAGCGGACGATTGTAAAACGTGTGGCGAGTCCGGCGGGTAGCCCAGGGTCGGGAGTCAAAAGTAAGAGGGAGAGGGGCTCTCTCAAAGGGAGCAATAAAAGTATTGCGCATATTTCGGGTAAATATAGTACTAGGGGCCGTGCAAAGAGAAAGGACAAAGAGACGCGGTTCTCTCTCTCTCTTTCGCCCTGTCTCTATCTCTCCGCGGAGGAGGAGAAAGCAGCAACGAGCAACGAGAGGACGATGACGACGGCAGCCAAGGGAATAAGGGAAAAACTGTGCCTACACGAGGCTGCGGTGGCATTCTCTCATTGATTTTTCGTACGCGTCTGGCGGCCCCCGATGCTTCTCGAGAAATCTCGAGGCGGTGTCTCGCTCGCGAAGCCGGAAGCGGCGCAATAAAATCGAGAAAAACCGCGAGACGAGTAGGGGCACGGGTATAGAGGAAAAAAGGTCGGAATAACACACGGTCGGAGCAGAGCCGCCGCCGCCGGAGAGAGAGCACACGTTTATCTGGCGAGTTCTAATGACAGATCTCGGGGCCAGCTGATTAGTGCTGTCTGGTATTGATTTTCCAATGACGGCCGCGCCGCATACTGAGAACTCCCAGCAGGACGATGCACACGCGCACAGTCCGCGTCCGCGCGACGCTCTTGTTCGGTCCGTCGACAGAGAGGGGGCGGGGGAGGGGGAGACAGAAAACACCCATGAACGGAGCATGCACACGCACATACACAACCACCAGACTTATATCGTGCCGAGAGATACACGAATGCGTCAAGGAGTGGACTTTTCACATCCACACATAGGGGCACGGTGCGGTGTCTGCGCGCGCGCGACGCTCCTGGCTCTCTTTCTCTCTTTTGCCATATCTCACTCTCTCTCTCTCTCTTTCTCTCTCTCTGTACCGCATACATTCGCAAGGGACACGTATATATCGTGGCACGACGAGTTCGATCCGCGATACATGCGAACGGATACGTATGGGTCGCGTGTCCGAGTCCGAGGCACCGCAGAGTGTGTGTCTATCGAGCAGCGTCGTCGACGGAAAGAGGGGAAAAATGGTAGCATGCATAGAGAGAGCAATGAGAGGAGACTCTGGTCTAGAGAGCAGACGGTACTCGGAGCATGCTTCTTTCCACGACGGGAAATAGAAATGGTTTCTGCTCCGTCTCTTGTCGGATACGACGCCTCAAGGCCGCGAGAGGAACGGCCGGGGCCTCGGTCACGAGAGGCAAAGGGAGAAAGAGGCAGGGACAAGAGCGAGACGGAGTTGGAATAAAGAACGCAGGAGAGAAAGAAAAGAAAGTACGGTAAAAGAGGGGACCCGGGGAGAGCACAATAGCCCTGGCGAAAGGGAGGACCGAGAAGATCGGAGTCACAGACGGGTACGGTGAGTACCCTGTGTCTCGATGAAAGAAAAGAGACAGGACGACGTGTATCCGTGTCTCTTATTTCGGGGCGGAAGAGAAAGAAAAACGCGAGAGAGTTCTCCTTGGCCCACGGACACACCACAATACGCCTCTCTCTCTCTCGCATCATAAAAGGAAGGATAGAGGTATCGGGATACTTTTGTATAAGGCCATACCTGCACAGACGAACGGTAGATCCTTAGTGCAGCTTGCTTCTACGTCGTTACCGCCGAATTGGACGCTTTGAGCAAGATGTGGACACTCCATGTTTTCCTAGGCACGATTCCGCGGGGCCCTCGTGGCCCCTTCGTTGGCGAGTGCCTGCGTATATGTACGTGCCTGCGTTTACAACGTGTTCTTTCTTTCTCTTTCTCTCTTGTTCCGTCTCTCTGTGTCGGTCGTCTCCCTCCCTCTATTGCCTCGGTTCTCACGTTCTCTCGGCGCGGTGCGAGTGCCAAAGGAGAGTAGTAGCTGGCGGAGGACAGGGTGGGAATGATAGAGAAAAGTGTCCGGGGTACGCTTCGGCGCCCCGCGATATCCGTCACATAGCGCGCGCGAATAAGGGCACCAGGCGCGCCGTACGAACAATCAGTCCCTTTAACGAAAACAAAAAAAGAAGGAAAGGATATATGCAACTTGTCCCGATGCGCAACCACGACGGACTGAGGGAAAACGAGCAGACACCGAAAAGAGCAGCGGAGCGCCCGACTGGCCCCGACTACCGACCGAACGCAACCGAGCTGCGTCGGGCTCGGTTCTGCGGTGGTCGGGCTACCTCCAGAGTCACAGACCACGAATAGTCGACTGACTCGCCGGTCGTACAGTCTTTCTCCTTCCTGCGCCCGAGAGTTCCAACATTCGCAGGCGTGCGACCCACGGTCCTGCGAATTCTCTCCGCGTCGTCGCGTTTCCGGACCTCTACGCCGTCGCGTTCCTCATCCCCGCCATCTCCTTGCGCACCCATCACTGCGCAGACATTCCCGGAGAGGGAGAAGCGGCGGGGCGGGGTAGCAAAGCCAGCAAGCGCTCATGCGGATCGCGAGTACATGGAGTACAGTCGCTCCGAAAAATTCCGCACCCTTGCGTCCGCGAAATCCAGCCCATGAAATATGCATGCCTCGCCGAGTACTCGAAACAATGAGCTGGCTACCGCAAGGGGAAAGTTTCCAGATCGTTCTGTGAAAGTAAAAAGTATTTCAACAACTGAGAATATACTTATATTACGCTTATAGTTTGTTTTTCGAAAAAAAGTATTTAAAATCCGCTCATAGTCACGATAGCTACCTACCCAACTCCAATTACTTCAGACAGAGAGTCTCCTCTGCTTCAGACTTGCAGTTGTTGTGATTGTGAAGGTATTCCAGTTGCCTTCGTTCGAAAAGCAGACCGTAATATCGGATAACACATGCAAATGATATGTAATGACGTGTGTGTTCAACGCTATCGCTGCACCTTGATAACGCATATACTCCCACGGTACGGTAGTATTGCTTTATATCGTGGTATATACACCTAACATTATCATTTTAGAGTATATAGCTACTATTAGTTTTACAGATAATTTTCCTGATATTCTGGAGACCTTCTCCTTGGCGTATATCTACTACGTAGTTTCAAACAATATCATTTTAGACCTATAGGCTGTGCTTATGTGATCGAAAACATTTTTTAATCGACTGTACACGTTCTCCCACTCGCAGGACTCGCCTCTGACTATGGGGGCAGCACTGTCGCAACAGTGAGTTTTCAGCCAATCAGAGGAAAGAGAAACTTTCTTCCGCCCTCTCCGTCATCACGTTTTGTCACCGGAATTTCGCGACGACGCAGAGGGAATGCTGTAAACTCTCTCTCTCTCTCTCTCTCTTCATCGAGCCTCGCCACTTATTGTTCAGGTCGGGCTAGGCTACCTAGCCTTGGATCGTGCTAGGTCGCGCAGCCTTTGAACGAGTTGGCCAGGTCCGGCCCATTTGTGTGGATGCCGAAGAAGGGCGACGCGTTTTCACCGATAGTGCACACATGAATCAAATGTTGCTCCTATTGCAACATCTACTCCACAAGGCGTTTTCGATATTCTAGACGACGGGGATGCGTTGGTAAATTTGCTAGCGCAGGGAGTTATCGCGTTTCTTGAATACGTCCTGAAAAATGAATTGATTTTTTAATGGGATATCAGGAAGGAAATTTAAATGCAAATGTAGTATCCGGTTTTTACTGAAATCGACGAGGTAGTAGGTAGTCTACCTTTGAACGAAGCATCGATGAATCTATTCATTTTGATCGTAAAATTTTCCGGGAAAATATTTATGCATATACACGACGGAATATTTAACGACCTAAGGAAGAATATCCTAAAAGAAAGTCAACTTTTGCGTTCAATTAAAATGACCGACATTCGCGCGGCCGCGTATTAGTAGTAACTTATAATTAATTTTTTATGATGCTTACGGATAACTTACAATACTACGAACTATCGTTCGAATTATTCATTCGAACGTGCTGTAAAGTTCAAGTGAAAATTAGTTCTCTTGAATTTCGTCAATACCTATAGATATGCTTATAAACTAAAAATAAGAAAGGAAATCATTATTTCAGAATGTCAGCTTGCAATTTTATTAAAAAATGCAATCCTAACAAACTTATTTATTATAAAGAAGAAAAATTTAAGAACGTCTGCTATACGGTGGTAATTGAGATTGTGTGAGTTGGAGTCCAGGGATATTGTTGAATCCCAGCATCTGTAACATCTCTTTCGTCTCTGGATCGACCTCGATGATATCGTGCTCCAGAGCTGAGACCTCAGGAACGTAGTTGTCTCTGCGTTCCCTCTCTTCCTCTTGCAGTTTGATGGAGATACCACGCACTTGGCTGTGTCTCAGACGTTTCATTAAATGCGTAACAAATCTGTTCAACAAATAATAATACATTGTCTTAGATTTGAGGGCAAATTGTTCTTCATCATGCAATCGTGCTGTTATTATTGTTAGTAAGACGCAGTGAAGAAACGGAATAAATAAAAATATTTAAAAACACCTACCCAGCGATTTTGTTACGAAGAGATTTGCTAGGAATAATAGCAATTTCTTCGCATATCCTCTTGTTCGTATGGAAGTCCATAGTCAATCGAGTATAGTATTTCTCGATGATGAGCTTCGCGGCCTTTTTGACCGTCTTTGTCCTGACGCGACTCTGCAAATATAAATAATCATTTTATACTCACAAATCATGATTCCAAATTCAATCAATCTTTTGCTCGACGTCCGTATATACAAAAAAGAAACCAAAAGGCACTGGCAACACTTGCACATAACCTCAACCCGATAAACTAACGATTAAGAAATATTTCTAACAGGTTTAAACAAATAATATTTCAATTCTGTTACTCAGTGTATCTATTAGTACGTGACAAAGTGATTCGTTTACACATTTAATTCGGGATTGCTATATTTTTTACGGATTACTATTAGAAAATATCAAAACGTACGCACCATGGTGGCTAGTGTATCGGAAAAGACATGCACCAAGATGGAGGAGAGATACTACCGCCGTTTGACTATCAACAGCCGCGGCAGAAGAAGGAACTATCATATGCGCTGGCAAAGCCATCTATGATATGTTTATTCATTTTGATTACCTCCTTGTAGTTCCACAACCCCTAGTAAGGGGACTGTAGGCTCTTACCTCCCGTTAATGAGTTAGATTCTGCAGGATAAACATTGTTCCAAAATGATTATGTAATTCTATATTCTATATTCTCTATTGAGGGTACAAGAAAGGAACAGATGTGGCGGATGTCGATAATGTAGATTGCTATATTGTCAAAATAACAAACAATAATCTATATTATCGACATCCGTTACACTTGTTGTCCAAAGTTGGTAATCCACACCGTGCGGCACAGAATCCCACATTATGGGACAATAGTCTGCTTCCACACTCCATAAGTTACACATTACACACACCATTATCAGTTACAATCTCCAAAAAGCTGAAACGACATCACAGCCAAAGACACAGACTTAACCAACGGCCGGAAACCGCATAAGCGGTTGCGCCAGTTTCCGGTAGGTGCCAACACCGGGCCGAAAGGGTTGAGGCAGTACGAAACGTCAGTGTGTCAAAACATGTCGCACGCTGCGTTGTCTCTTGAGGAAAGCAGCGTAAACGCGTCTCAGTTGGAACATCCGCGAGTGACATTGTGTGTGCAGGTGGACGAGAACAGTTTCGAAGGTGCGTTGCGATCTGAATCGAACAAGGAGTTCCGTGAACGCGAGAAAATCGAGAACGCCAGGTGACAGGGTAGAGTGCAGTCTGCTGTACGACAGTGGGAGATTTTGGTTGGTGGCAGCACTGTCGGATGAATCGGTAAAAGGAGTAGGGCGAGTCCGTGCGAGAAAGACACGTGTATAGCTAGCTGGTGGGGGTTAGGTAGAGTGAGATGACATGGTACCACGAGTACATTCGCGAGACAAAGACAGACAATTCGTTCAAGCGTACTCGGTGCTGGCTCGGTGGAGAGAGAGAGTTCTATGCGTGTTGGAGAAGGATAGAACTAGAGGAGAAGGAGGGCAGACTCGCGAGGGAGAGGCGACGAGTTTGTTTATCGCCTTGGTGAACGGCGAGAGCAGTCAGTGCGGTGCTACACTTGGCCCGTAGTGGTTAGGACGATCGGTGGTAGTTCGGATCCGTCGGTTTTTCGTTTTTCTCTCTTCTCTGACAATTATTCTCGCTTCTCATCGGGTATACTCTTGAGTGCGCGGGTGTTGTGTCCTCGCGGTCGCATGTCCTCGTCCGTCTGACTCTGAACCGGGGACCTCGTGACGGAAGAAAATGCCGCGAACCACTGCCAAAACATAGTCAGTTCCCGTGTCTCGCGTGCCAAAGTCGTTGACAGTCGTGTCGCACGCCCGGAAGATCGCTGGAATTTCACCGACAACCAGCACGGAGACACCGTGATACATCGACCAGGTAAACCAGGTCTTTCCTTTAGAATTTCATTCTCGAGGACATCCTACTCGCTCGAATTTTATTTTCAGATTTGCTATCTCCTAGAATTGACCATAGAGCCGTGACACCCGAATTTTCTTTTTTTCAAGGACCGCTGGGTGTATAGATCCATCAGTTTTATGCCTCTGACACTTTTTCCTTAGCTTTTCCATTGGAAAGAGACCTGTGCCCCCCTGAGTTCTTTCTCTTAGGAATTACTGGACAGATCTGTCAGTTTTCTGTCCCTCTGCGTGCCTCGTGTTTCCGTTAGTAGGCAGAGGATCCTCCGACACCTTTTCCACAGAGTTTCAACTGGAACTTGTCCCTCGAATTTTTTCCAGAATTGCTAAATAGATCTGTCAGTTTTCCGTCTCCCCGTGTCCCATGTTTTTGGTAGATGTTTCCTATAGGAGAGATGGAGTCCGATCGCTCTCCCTATTTCGCGCGGCCTTTGTTTCTGTCAGCTGACATCGCGTCCTCGTGTGCCTCCTAGTGACTTTCTCCTCGTGAAACTTCTCTCCCTCTCTCTCTTTCTCTTTCTCTCTGTGTTGTGGCATGTATCTCGCGTCTGCAGTGTTTTTACGGAGCCAGGCCCGGTTCTGTTCTCGGGGCCGATGAACGCGTGTTTCGATGGGAACGGTTAGGGTTACCAGATGTGCTCTTTTTGCGGTACGTGTACTCTTTTTGGAGTACGTGTACTCCTTCCGAGCTATACCACTTTCTGTACTTTCGTTCCGTTGTTCCCTTTCGCTGCTTTGTTTCGGCGAATTTTGACGAACGTGCGGCGAGCGTCGGAGCCGCGAGGTCCTTGGACCTTTGTGGATTGTTTTAACCCTTGGGCTAAAATTTGCTTTACCATTACTTAAAATATTGTTTAAATTATTAAATATGTTGGTATCTAATAAATATTAGTACACATTTAAGCATTGTATGAGGTATTATATCAATTACCACACATTTAAATTTCATACTCATAAAATGTAAATTACAATTTCATATTCATAGAATGAAAAGTATCACACTGAATGGAATTATTCTAGGCCGGAAGAAATGTTTAATTTTCGAGTTAAAACAGCTCCCACTGCAAAGGGCTTTGATTGGGAATGTTTTCCTTGGATAATTCGACGGTGTGAAGAAGTAGGTTAACAAAGTATGTAAAAACGAATTGTTGCATAAGGATGTCTAATTTGAATGGATCTAGCCGTGGCAGCCATGAAATCGTCGAAATCTTTGGAGTCTAGACACGTACCTTGCATTTTAACATGTTTGACGGAGTTAGACTTTGAAATTTTCCGTTCGAGACCTTGTCAGCAGTTCATTTCAATGATTTTTCGGGTAATTCCAATAATGAGACAAAAAAAATGTTTTCAACAAAAGTTAATCAACACTTAGCGGTCTACAAATCTCAATACAACAAATTTTTCAATTTTATCTTATAAAAAAATCTAGGTTTTTAACCTATAATTTTTAAAGATCAATATAAACTTCCAAAGAAGAAGATAGCATACGCGTGTTATCTTTAATTTCTCGTGTTAAGATTATGCTAGCGTGGAAACTCTGTGTAGTGTGTCAAACATACCTTCTGCGAATATGTAAACAGAACATAGGTTGACTTTAGTTCAATGAGTTCTCTTAATTGGAAGCACGCGTGTGCTATCTTCTTCTTTGGGAGTGTATATATTTTTGACTTCATAATATTGTAGCTGATGTCAAAACGAATCCAACGACCTGCATTGCTATACCCTTGAACTTCCAAATAGTGCTGAAATCTTAGTAGTGAACTGTTAGGTTGGCCGCACGGACAGCGTTAGGGGGAACAGTTATCGAGGTGTAGTCTTTTCAATGGCACAGTCTGGTAATCCGGCACCTCGTTCGCGAATTTCTCCCTGAGTGGCAGGTGCGAGGGGTCGTTGATCGGCATATTCTTTCACTTTCATCGAAAATACACACGCTGACCGCGATCGCGCGGTACGAATCGTACGCGAGCGCGTTGCTTAACGCGGTGAAAAAGCCTGTGAAAGCAACGAGTCGCGTTTCACGCGCGATCCGGTCCCTATTCCGGCCAGCGAAAAATCATCGATCCGCGCGAATCGTATTTTACGGGGGCTCACAGAAAATCAGTCCCACCGATGCTGCAATCATGCGAGCTTGCGGAAAAACTTTTATCCGCGATTAACTCTCTTCTCCGGCCCCGAAACTAATTACGGTTTCGCGAGCCACGATGCGACCTCACGTTTCCATGATCATTTCCTCGATCTCTTTTCCTTTTTCTATTTTTTCTCTCGTTCGTTCTACTCGGCGGCCTGGTTCGCGTGTAGCGTTGTCTTTTCAGGGAGCGTTACACGCGATCCGCAGAGAGAAAAAAGGCAGGTTGCTTGTAGAGCTTGGTATGATGGTTGTTTTGCATTTTCTTTTTTGGTCTTGTCTCGTTAGGCCTGTCGCAAACCACGATCTGCTCGCTGATTTTCCCGTTTACGGTCGAATTTGAATGTTTGTTTGCCTTTCGACCCGACCTTGGTCGATTAATTTCGAGGCAACGTTTGTGTGTTGCTCTGGGAATTACAGCTGGCGTGATAGATACTATCGAAAATAATTATCTCGTAATTACTTGCGATTAAAAGTTACAGTAATTACGGCGTTGCACAATATAGTTGCTGATCAAACAGTAAATATTGTCGAAATACTGAATCGTGATTATTGTAAACACAATCGTGTTCATAATAACGATGTCCTACGTAAATTAATGCTGCAGAAAATCGGAGTATCTTTAATTATTTAATTCGATTGTATGGAATCACTGGTTTTGTAAACTCATTTTTACCAGCTCCAAAATTCAGGCGCATACTTTAAAGATTTTATATTTTGCCGAGCAAGTAATTGGACAAATTTATTTGAATAACCAGAAATATTTGCGAACCTCACTCACAGTCCTACTCTAAATTCAGAAAGATCGACAGGCTGCTGATGGCGATAACTAAAACATGTATGAGTCGCTGACACATGACAGTTGGTTTCTGGCTCGTTTAGAGATGCGGGTGAAAATTAGAATAAATTCAAATGTGACGCGGCACAATGGGATTTTTATACTGGCCACGTGGCAGTCAGAATGGCGGTCGTTGCCACTGCGAATGTGTGATCCGTCGAACCGAACTGGTTCAGTTCACTTCCGATTCGCGTAGTGCTCGTGTCAATTGCTGTTGAAACAGTGTACCCAAAGATTGCCAAAGGTTTAGTATCACTGATTCAATTATAGTCGCTATTAATCTACTGCTTCAACAAAAATTAAATACATAGATGACAGTGAATTCGGAGCACCTGTGACAAAAAACAGTAGATTATGTTCAAAAGTATTGTATGAGATATTGCATCAATTTCATATCCATAAAGTGGAATAATTCTAGGTCGGAAGCAATGTTTAATTGCTTCGCCAAAAATAAAATATAAGAACTATTAATAATTATATAGACAATATTGTTGTATCATGTTCAATTAATTTAAATGATTCGCAGCTGAATGCCTGTAGCGGCTGTGCAATGAATACACAGCAAAATGAAATATAGAAAATATGTGGAGTAAAAATCTGCCAGTCCATTAATTAACGCGGAACGGAATGAGCAAAAGTAAATATATTTTATACAGCTCGACGGTTCAATTTGGTTCAATTTGGCCAGGTTCAGGGTACCATGGCTTCCAGTAAGCAAACTGGACCATCGGGAAACGTTCGTTCGTTAGTGAGCTAATAGAGCATTCAAGAGTATTTTGTTAGCTGCAGATAAGAAGAGAGAGAAAAAACTAGGGAACGCCCCGACCTTCGACGTGTTTAAAATCCGGGAGACGCCGTCCTATTTGCTCTCTCATTATTCGCCTATGGAAACGAGGTATGGATCGTTATCCGTGGCCCGCGTATTCATTAGTGTAGTTGTCACCGCACCGTCCAGACGCGTGTTTGTTCGATGCTGTCGTCATCAGCGTCTTCTCGGCGAGTACTCGTGTCATTGGTAATTGAATTCAGCACGGAAGACGCTTGTTCCCAGATTCAGGCAACATTGGAACACGCTATGTCAACCTGCGCGCTGCAAATTGAAAAAATATCACCGAACAATACATCTTCGATAGGCTCTTCAACGATCTCTCCTAATCCTCTTCTAATACATACTAAGAATTTTGTTATGCTAGTTCTTCAGACAAATTATCTGTACGAACAATTTTCTAAAAGCCATTTCACTAATTGAAACGTTTTCAACGGTAAGATTGTGGTGGGAATGTTATTAAAATTTATTACTCTCAAACAACTTTTAATTAACGAAACACTAACAACGGCGAGTAATTATCACCTGGTTGATATCTAAATGAAATTTTCTACACGATACGAAACGACTTCGTTTTCCAACAAATTGACTTTGGAAAGCGGTGTTACGATGTTGTATTTGTTCTTCGATTATATTTTTGTACAGATTCGACTCTCGGGTACGTCACATCGGGTGATCGAACGTGTAAAAATGTTGAAACAGCTTCGGGTAATTTTGGTATCGAGCTGACGGTAGTTCGGCGGGTGTTTAGGCCCGATACGTCTTATCGGGGTCCGGTCTTTTTTTTGCTGATGGACGTAAGTTAAATTGCTCGTAGTTGCTCTGTAATTAGAACAGAAATATCGTGCAGCTGTTCTGCCGGTGGCTCGTTTCACGCGACAAACTTGCATGCCCCGGACGACGACGCGTAATTACAATTGACTCTCTCGCCGCCTTTATTCGGTCACCGCATGCCTCTAATACCTATTTTCTTTCTCTCTCTTTCTCTTGTGTCATTCGACGGCTCTTTGCCCTCCAATCTATCATAGATTCGCGGAATCATCCTCGGGGAGAGAGAAATTATGGGCGCGACAATTTTCGCGGTAATTGCCGGTCGCTTTGTGGCCTCCGATCGGCGCCGCTGCGCTCGAGTTAAAAATACACGCGAATCGATGACACCGATGTCGAACATAACTCCACGGTTTGTTAGCGATTCGATCGGCCTGTTAGATAACCGTCGGCTCATCTCGGCCGAATCGATTAACTTCGATTAATGCCGATCGTTCGTTCGATATCCCCGTTGTACATAGAACGTTTATGTAATATTCAATTAAATAGACATTCATGAAGTTGTTGCATATTGATCCGAGGGGGGACGCACCACCTCTTCTCTATTTGTTCGCTGGAAAACGTTTCGCCGTTTTCATGAATGAGAATTACGTGTAATATGCTTGGTCCCGCTCTTGGTTTTTTGGCATTCAGTTAAATAGAAATTTACGAAGTCGTTGCATATTGATCGCGGGACGCGCGACGCCCCCGCTCAGCTGTGTGTTTTGCCGTTCTCTCGAATGAATATTATCAACAAGGGCCGCTTGTTTGCGGTGGAAATTATTGTCTGCGCTCTCCGCGGTTCATGAAGTACCTACTGTTTTTATGATAAAGTCGATTCGACGTTGTTTACGAGCGCTTTTCGGTTAACGTATGATGTAGCACATCGCTCGTAGTTATTCCTACGAGCTTAGTTTGACGTACGTACAACGTTCTAGAACACTCTAGAAATTGATTTTATTATTTTCGTAATCTTTACAATCTCAACAGTCGAGGAGTCCACTGTAAGAAAGACCAGATTGTTTTTCAGTGTTACCCTGATTTTATTAGTACAGCGTGTATCTGCAACACGAGATCCTGTAATCGCTCAGCAGCTAACAATAATTACCGAAGTAAACGATCGCTAAACCGTCGTAACTTTCGCATAGCGGGACTTATCGCGGATGAAATAATAATTCGAATTTTCGGTCGGTTCATTAACCGGTTCATTATTCAGCCCGGTGCCGGCGATAAAGTTATCGGGGCACGTGATCTACTAATTGTTTCAACGGGGTCAGTTAAGGGACGGGTTCCTGATGGCCGATCCCGCGTGCAGGCGTGCGGTCGCTTAACAAAATTCGTCGTCGCAACCGGGTCAATGGCGGAAGAACAGTCATTAACCGGTTGTGCGTCGGCGAACAGGATCGGGCTAAATCGGTCAGGATTGCGTCCCGTCGATGGGTTACTCGTCCGGGATCGTCGGCCCTGTCCCGAGCTGCCCTGGGCCGAACGGGAACAACACGAGAGGTTCGAGGGATGGCCGATGATCTAATTTCGATCGCGAACTATCAGGGCATGAGTGTGTCTGCTTGTGTGTGTGTGTATATGCTCGCGGAAGTTCGGCAAGTAGCTCCGCGAGTCCCCCGGCAAAGGGAGAAGTCGATATACCGGTCGTATTGTCGATAGTTACCGCGAAACGAGCGAAAGGCCGTTCGAGTTCGACGCGGGGCTCCCAGTTAACTGGATCCCCCAGCGAAATTACTATTGCGCGCAACAGTTTAACAGGCAAATTGGACCCGAGCGCGAAAGATGCGGCTTCCTTTTTATTAGGACGCGCGAAAATTTCGCCGCGATTTATCGCTCGAACTTTTTCGATTGCGATTCTCCTTTCTTTCGTCTTTTTTCTCCTTTTTCCTCCTCGTTGCAACTTGATGTAAAAACATTCTACGGCATTTCGTGTGTAAGCTTAAAGGGTGAACACGATTTTCTTTTTCTTTTTCTTTCTCTTCCTTGCAACCTGATGTGAAGTAATTCTGACACATTGCGAAGTATCGGAACACTAAATTTCCAATGTGACCCAGAGCCACCACCAAAAATTGCTGTGTATCATTATTCATAATATTGTTTGTGTTCTTAAATGATTAGATTAGCAATTAGATTAGATAGCAATTGATTAATTTCTGCACATTTAAGTATTGAATGAGGTATTATATCAATTTCACATATCCATAAATGTTTAATTTTCGAGTTAAAATAGCTCCGATTGTAAAGGGTATTTGAACTACATATTAAAGTAACTATATAGAAAGAATTTCAACGCAGTCCTTAGAGCAGAAAGGATAGTTGCAAAGCGGAATGAAAGCAGAAGTTGAGCGACACATCAGAGCCGCAAAGCCAGTCGGTTACCAGAAACAACATTTTTTAATTGGTCGCATGCAATCACGCAGCCGCAATCAGCTCGCCTGCTTGTTTTTTTTTTAATCGCATTCCATTAAGCGTGATCGCCTCAAAGAGTGACTACAATGGGCTAATCAAAGAGCCGAATAAAAATGAAGAACTTCGTGCATTGGGGCCATTACTTTTTGCGGTACAAGTGCATTATGAATGCATAAAATCCACGGTCCGATCTCTCTTTGTGTCCTCTCTGCTTTCTTTTAATAAATCGCCGCCCATTCGCGTATGAGAAAGAAAGAGAAAAAGAATAAAAATATGATGCTTTATGAGACACAAAAGTCGTGTCGGTCTTTTCTCCGCGAGGCACGTTTTTTCCGAAAGTTATCAGAGCGTCTCGGCCTGTGGGGCATTCCTCCGTGTTTACGGAAAATGACAGTCATTTCGCGAATGATTAATATACTTTAGCTCGTTTGTTTTCTGTCGAGTCACGATCTCTCTCTCTCTCTCTCTCTCTCTCTCTCTCTCTCTCTCTCTCGGTTCGGAAGGATCCAACGGAATCCAGGGAAGTTTATCGACCATTTTAACACGGTTTTCGAAAATCCTGTCAGAGCTTCCTGTCTTTGTAACTCCGAGTGGCCTCCCGGAGCTTTTTGATTTTATTAAAAGTTCTTGCGGCAGCCGCTGACACGTGGCAAATGCCCGGGGACGTTCCCTCTATCGGTTTTCGATTTTTGAGTCCGCGTTCTTTCGTCGAGTAATTGTCCCCTCGCTGCCGTAACTCTGAATGGCGCAGCAATATTGATTTGCATTATGCGCCGGCAATCGTTTCCTCGGGGAAATTGAACGGAAACAAAAGAAAGACGGCCGCCCTCCTGTTCGAATTTCTCTCTTCTCTTTCTTCCATATCTTTTTTCCTTCTCTCTCTCTCTCTTTCTTTCCTTCTCCCGCCTGGCGAACGTCCAGCCCGTCGTGTTGATAATTTAACGATAAGCTCCGACAAATCCTAGATCGGAACAGTATTTTCAGAACGCGGAATTTATTAATTTCGCCTCCCTATCGCAGTTTATATCCGGGCTAACAATAAAGTCGTTATCGCGTTAATTCAATTTATGGCTGCTAGCTACTCGATGTAGATCGCGGAAAAAACGGAAACCGATAAAACTTAGCGTTCTCGAGCCTTTTGCACTGTCTTGAACAATTTCGAGCTTTAAGCGTGCAAATTCGCGGCAATCGGCGCGCGTTTATCGAGAACGGGACCGCAGTCCAGAAAAAAGCAGAGTAAACTGCTAGATTAGAATGTATTACCGCTGTTATCCTCGCAACAGGGGAAATCCCCGCCGAGATAATTAGTATCGTGTCCCACCGCAGGGATCCCGAGACATCCTGCCGTAGTCCTTGAACAAAACGACTTGAAACTAAACCGTTCCTTGTTCTTTCTGTTGCAGATAAGCCTTCGGAGAGCAGTGGTGATCGACAAAAAAATTCTCGCAGTGACCGCGTTTCGGTTTCGAACTTGTCAATCCGTGGTTCATCTCTGTTATAGTAATTGTTGTTGCTTCGTAGACGTTGCGTGGGCGTTCGCGATTTCGGCAATGGTCTCGGAGAATTGATTAAAGTTGAACCGAGTTAACTCGAATGTTGATCGAATTAAAAAACAAATCGAACGAATTAAATGCGAAGTAAAGCACGGCCTCGCGTCGGGATTCCAAGGGTGATCTAGTTTCCGTGTGCGTGCGTTGTCGCGGCCTTCTCGAGTTATCCGAAAGGATTCACGCGTGTCATAGTCCTCCGTCGAGCACTTCCGGTTCGACGAGATGACGACGATGGTCGCGATACCGAGCTCGTTGTGCGTTCTGTTGCTGATCGGTGCCGTCGTGAAATCGGAGCCCGCGCCACGCCCGCGACCCTCGCCAATCTACAGCAATCAATTTGCGGTACACGTGCCGGATGGACCGGAAGCTGCTGCCGATATCGCCGCCAAATACGGATTCGATAATTACGGACAGGTGAGTGAATCTTCGTTTTCCGACGCGCAATCATTCCCTCGACTTTGCTCGACGGTCCGTATAACCTGGACAAATTTTTATAGACCAGTGAATGTGCTTTCTGTTCACGGATCTTTCACGATTTCCCCCGAATAACTCGCCAATTTTTTTTCACGTATTTCTGGCACGTCCTATTGTCCAATCGATGGAGTTATTTATTCGTCGATTCATCTCGTCGAGAGGAATTCATTTTCATTCCGATCAACTTTGATCTTCACGAATTTCGTACCACGCGCGAACGAAAGATAGAAATCGTCGAACAAACGTTATCGGAGACATGGAAGTTCGGAAAGTGCTCTCGCCTAACAATTAATAACTTATTCCGAAGGGTCTTAAAAACTCCAAGTACACTTAGGGACTCGGAGAGTTAGGGGTGTTCGAAAGTTTCGGGGAGCCTCGGAACTTCCAAGGTCATTCAAATTTGTTAAGCCTATTTGAAAGGCTTTCCGGATTTTTCGTGACTGCAGGAGACCTTCTTCGAACGAATAATATTCGGAATGGCTCTTGAAACTTTGCCACTAACAATTTTCCACGAACGAACAGAATCGCGTACAGCCAAGAATCAATTCTGGGGAAACGAAATAAACTGTAGTCTTGGTTAGGAATTTCTCATGGTTCGCTTCTTTCGAAAAATTGAATTCGAATGCTCGACAAACACGCTTGTTGTTTTTTTATTAGGCTGGCAGCGTTTCCACCTATCAGTCTCTATTTTCGTTCCGAACCGATATAGGCATGTGTTGTTTTATAATCAGACTGCGGACTTTTATGCATAGTAAAAATTTTCGCCAACGATTGTACGAAGGATTTGTTTGAATTCGACAATAGCAAAAGAAAAACACGGACACACAGAATAGCGTTTCACACCGGAGCGTGACGGACCAGACTGTGATCCACTGAAACTGTCGGGCACTTTTAAAAGGAAGCATTCAAATTTCTTTCGAACAATAGCATCGTTAAGCGATGACTTAAAACCGCTATAGTTTGTCAGCTCTCAAATACTATAATCTCCGATAGACGCAGTGATAAATAAGAGAGACAGGGGGCCATTCCTGAGCATTCTCATGGCGGTTTTCTCCGGGATAAAGCGCGGGGCCGTAAACAGACATAGTTTTATATTTTTCTGTTGTCGATATGCGTGTATACGTGGTATCGTTTCCTCGTCGGAAGTGTTGTCCCGATTTTCGCCACATCCTGCGTCGTTAAGAGCCCGAGCGAGCAAATACCCCGGAAACGGATCGTTCCAGGTTTATGACGGTCGCCGGTCGCGTAAACCTTTGGATAATAATTGAACGAAGAAATTCAATTAACCGGCGCGTGGTGATGGCGGGATTCTTGGCAGTTTTCAACCGGCAGTGAAAACGGCCGTATAGATCCGGTCACATTTGCTCGCGTTAAATTTATCGGCGGGCGGCGCGCCTTATCGTTCTCCATCGAATTCATTGTTAAACTTTTACGACGATCACCTACATGTCAGATCTCGACACGGGGGCGGCTGCCGCGCTAATGCGTCTCGCCGCGGGTTTTACTTTCGCGTGATTCAAGTTTAATGCCCCAGCCACGGGATCGCGATACCTCGAATATTACAGCAACTATATCGGTTGCGACCGTTCCACGGACCGCGACGAGAGTGTTTTTAATAGTTAGTTCATGCGAGAGGCTGCGCGCGATATCTACTGCCTTTGATAAAAGCAATCTTCACGAGATATTGTTTCGCGCTTGAACCCGGTCCCCTTATCGCATACACGGTTACCCGTCTAGCATCGAGGGAAAAAAAATGGAACTATATCCGCCGCCGTCGCTGCACTAAAAACCATTAAAACCTATCACGAACTACGGCGGGCACACTATATAATCCTCGTTGCCGTTTTCACCATCGCGCCGCACCGATATCCGACAACTTTTACCTTCGACGGACAAATCGCACACAGTTTCATAGGTAGCGCGTACGCTCTCGAGACGCGAATGCATCGCAGCCGTGCATCGAAATCCCCGGAACCGTGTCCTCGTTAATTATGTTTACGACCACGCTCGCACTGCCGTGCCGCGCTTATGGTCGTTCCGGCGATGTTCTCGGTCTTGGAAATCGGCTCCGTGGCGCGCAAGAGGAGCCCCCGGACGGCGCTAAACAAATTAGTTTCACTCGAACTCTGCTGAAAAAGTGGTAACAGTTTTCCGACTGGCTAGATCGTTTAATCGTTCATCTGGATAAGTTAATTGTTCTCACGTGGTATGTACTACGAACTCAGTTTCTTATTATAGAATGAGTTGGTGATCGATCCGCGAGTTTCTCCGCGGATCCACTAAATTTTATTCGCACGCGTTACATACATAGTTCCGGTGGCCGCGAGAAGCAATAACATTTTTACATCTTTACGCGACGCGGTCACGTACAGTGGATCTCGTCGGGTTTTACACGAGTCCATGTTTCCAGATCGCAATGACGTTACGCGGAAAAATTTTACAACCTTTCGAACGACGACACTCGGCTCTGACCGAACGGTTATCGCCACCTAAAAGTCTCATGATCGAGCGGCCATAAATCACGTTCGTAACGATGGTTTTCACGAGCCGAGCCGAGCCGAGGCTGGGCCAGGGGCTTTTCGCGAGCCGTCGAACCCACAGGCCGGTTGTTTATTCGTTTGCGGTTCGCGTGCGCAAAAATTTCATCGAGTCAGCTATCGGGGGAGGCATCTCGTTCCTCTCGCTAATTTGCAATCCTTGTTATGCCGCCCGCGGGAATAAAAATCCCACGAATCAAGCTCGTCGGTCGCGAACCCTGTCCGACGATTCAATCCGATGTTTTCTGTATATTCGCAAATTTCAGCTTGCAAATTTTCTTCGTTCCCAATCATTTCTTAGCTGTTTTTCCAAAAAATTGATCATCGTTATCATATGTAATTTCATTCGCTTATAGTGACAGAATTCATGAATGTAATATACAATTAATATTAATACGGACAATAAATGTGTAGAACGTGTTTAGATTAACTCCCTCGAAGCTACGAAACTCCAACGGTGCAGGATGTATATATTTCTAAAAATAAAAATAGCCCGAGCCATTAACAAAGTTAAAATGGCTTTTAACGTCGGGGTCTCGTTTGTTTTTCAAACTGTGAGACTTGATGAGAAGTTCCACGAATTATTACTCCGGGAGAAATAATTTTATTAGTTCGGTCAGCAAGTTGCATCTTTTAATTAACACCTGAAAACGCCGCTCTTAAATTCTTGGAACATTCATTAACCCTCGCCCTCAGGAACTGGGTCGTTTTTACAGACTGTTGCAACCGTACGCCATCTTGGCCGCTGTTTTTATCGTTCTCGCGTCTTGTGCAACGCGTACACAACAAATAAAATTGCAGAAACGTGCAGTTTTCTAATTTACTCGTTATCGCAGCTTGTTTAACAATTTTCTGAAGAGATAATTAGAAGATTGCGAAACTTTATGCTGATCTACATTTTTATGGATAAATGCAAGCCGACAGAAAAATGTTATACTTCTTGAATATATGATTCCAGTAAATTCATATTACTGGAAATTTTATAAAAGCTCATTTATAAAATACAGTTCTGAATACTCCAGTTACTTGCAAAATTCACAGTCCATTCGATCCACGAGAGTCGCGGCAGTTTAAAATTCAGAAAATCAAGCAGACAGTTCTCGAAGAGGAAATGCTTCGCAGAACAACATGACTTGAAGAAGCTGTTCCCAGCGGGCCACGCGGCGCGGCGTTCAGCCGAACGTGTAGCTCCGGAATCCAGCTGTTCAATCGTTTTTATATTTCAAGACCATTGCAAGAATCGCTGTGGACTCTCACGTTGCGCCGGGTGCACGGTGCAATGAACAAGTTCCGCGTCAGAAGTAAGTCCACCGGCTCAAAGGGTGCGGTGCACCGCGCGCGAAACTTCCCCTAACTTTGTTCCCCTTGTTTCTCAGTCGCGGTTGCGACATTTCCGCAGGACTTTCTGCGTTTCTTCACGGATATCGTCCCGCGGGGGAATTTTCAGTCTACCTAGGGGGCTCAACTTTCCGTTTTACAACGCTTTTCAACGCACCGTCAAAAGAATCGCAGTCCCTTATCGTCACAGTGCAAACAGATTCGCCATTTTCACGGACGTGACCGGACGCTTATCGCAAACTCAATCTTGATTTGTACTTTGTATAAGAAAATACTGTGCACATAGGACCGCACGACCGCATCAAAAACTTCTATGGCGATTGCATACCTGTCTGTTTCTCACTCAATAACGTTTCACCTCGAAACGTGATGAATCAGACACATTCACTACCCAGGAATTAGGCGGTGCGGCTAAATATGTTTTCACTTCGAAAATTGTGGAACATCCTCGAGTCTCGAACGATTCCTACCAATTTGAAGGCGCTTCCTCGGCCAGCAGACGTTCCCCCGTGCTCCCGACAACCACTGCTAAAGTTTTTATCTCGCAAGGGGTGCGGCATCGCGATGCATCGGCTGGGTTCTCTCCCCTTTTCAGTGTGCACGCGTTTTATCGGCGCGGCGATCCTTTTCCGCGGCGGACCGCGCCCTAACAAGAGAGCCAGAGAAAACGCGTGCTCCGAGAAAACGTAGGCATGTCACGAGATAAAAGTTTATTACCGGTTCCTGGCAAACGCAGCCGTTCTCGGATGCGCACCGGGTGCATCGGGCTGCTGCGAGGCTGCAACCGCGGCACGCTCTCGAGTTTCGCGTTTTCCTAACCCCCTCTCCCTCCCCCGCCCTCTGTCTCTTTTGTTCTTGCTGTTTTATCGCGCTCTCTTATTATTAGCCGTCGAGGCTAATCTTCGAAAAGGAACCGAGTTCGGTGACATTGACCAGGGCCGTCTTGTTCGATAGGCACTATCGATTCGTGGCTCCTGCCTACGGGGAAAATATGGAAAGATTGCAGGGCTGATGAAAAAAATGTAGGGCCGATGAAAGAATTGTAGGGCTAAACTCTCGGAAATACATTGCATGACCTGGAAAAAAAATAGTACAGGTGAAAAAAAATCGTGGAACCTAGAAAAAGATCGTATTACATACGTAGAGAAACACTGTAGAATTTCGGGAAAAATTTCAGCACCAAGAGAACAAAATGTAGAGTTCAAGAAAATGAAAGAACCCCGGAAAGATTGCATAGCTTAAGAAAAAAATTGCCGGACCTAGAAAAAGGATCGCACAGCTCGGGAAGAAATTGTAGAGCTTAGGAAACAATTTTAGTTGCTCTTAAAACATCGTGGAGCCTTCGAAGACAGGATAGACAAGAAACAGAGGTTGTTAGAACAGTTGACCGGTGTCGAGAAGTGAAGAAGAGAAAGGCGAGCCGCGATAGATCGAGCAGAAAATAGTGGCCTCGGGCCACCGACTATCGTGACACTGTCCTGACATCTGCGGTCGAATCGTCGGATTTTCGAACGGTCACGGTCTCTCCTTGCGGGCGGCAGCGTCCGTTAAAAAAATAGAGACCGGGTCCGGGCATTAATGTGAAAGCGTTAAATGTAGGTTTCTTCTAGTGTTGCGCTCGCGGTTTCACTTGTCGCAGCCGGTTGACGAAATTGGGAACAGCTTCGCTCTGCTGTCTGTTTCGTTTAGCTGGAACCTGGTAGATGCACGGGGGTTACAGAGAATTTATCTTTTTCCCAGTTCGGAGGATCGAATATTCCGCGCGGCATTTATCGCGTGCTCAGAGAGCAGAACCCGGCGCGAGGATGGGGGGGGGGGAACAATGAAATATGCAGATTTCACATCGAGGAAAAGTTCTCGCGATTCTTTGTATTCAAAGTATCATTTTACGAGCGAAGATAGAGAGGAAAGAACACGAGTGTACGGCCATTACAAAAAAAAGGGAAACAAAAAAGGGAGAAAAACCAAACAAGCTCTCATTCCGACAAAGCTGAAAAGCTTAGGCGTACAATCACCTGTGCTCCGGTGGAATCGCATTTGCATTGTCGGTGGCCGTTTTTCTCAGCGTCGACGGTCTTAATTTTCCTTTAAGCCGCGGCGCCGTCAAATAAACCGCGAGATCGTTCATTATGTAACGGTATAACAATAGTCGGTCTCTATGGTGTAACGTGAATCAACGTGGGGGAATCAGGAGCGTGCGTGGGCGTAGACACCGATCCTACCTCGATACGGGCTCGCGGTTTCGAGGCTGCGACGAGCTCGTTGCGGAACGAGGTCTCATTTTCTCCGGAGAAAACCGAAAGGGAAAATGGCCGACGTAAACTGCTGAATTTTGAGCGGCAGATACTTTGTATATACACACGATCTACGCGATTGCGGTATAAGTAGAAAATTGTTTGCTCGTTCATTGCCATTTTACGACGGCGCATTGTGAATATTCATTTAAACAGACACAATTCGCTTGTCTGCTGTTACCGTACGTGTCTGCCGGCTATAAATCCTTCAGATTCGCAACCTGGTTCCAACTAGGCTGCAGACGCTCGCGCGAGTATCTCTAGTTTGTGGACTGAGTTGCGAATTAATTGGGAAACTGCTTCTATTAAGAAATAAGTGGTCCGTTTAATTTCAGAATGCTAATGTGCGGTGATAGTGCGCGGTGAGTGGCTGGAGAATGCATTGAGTGCTTCTGACACCTGTTTCTAATTTATAGTGTTTGCTTGTTGGAGGAAATTGTAGATCGTTCTAGCTGGGTTCGAATATCTAGTCTTTTTTTTTTAATTTGTGTCGTCGTACGTTGCAGTCTTATTCCGCAAAGAAACTCCTAGCTGATCCTTTCCAATAAAACTCCCGAAAATCTAGCAGAGTCTGCAAGAATGAAGTGGCAAGAGAAAGGCGAAAATAGGAGCCGGTGCAGCAGAAGAAAATAATCGGGAAGCCAGTACACGGAGTCAGAATATTACACCGTTATCATCGGAGGGTCTATTTGTGCTGTGCAATAAGTTGTCGCGAGTGAACAAGTGAATCGAGTTGTGCCGGTGTTCGCAGAAACACGGTTAACCGGAGAAGCTAGATCAGAAACGGGAAACTTTGCCTCTTACCGGTTCTCCTTCCTCCTTTGTTTCTCCGTTAGATCAATCCACACAGTCGATACAATCGGGCAGATCAGGCAAAGAGAAGAGAGAGAGAGAGAGGAAGGAATCGATTTAAACGTGTTTTGATCGTCGCCGGTATATAGGCCGGTCGCGATTCTCGTCTATGTCGCGTTCACAGCAGAAAAGTTGCTGGCTCGATGCAATATTAAGGCGAGGCCATTCGCGGAGAAAGGATTTCGCGGGTGTTTCTCACCGGCGTGTGCCATAGTGTGTGTGTGTGTGTGTGTTCGCCAGGTATGCGATGCACACACCACGGAAAGAACACATCCGCACAAAAGAGAACACAGATACAGAGGTTGGTGTGCGCGCACACGCCCGTCTCTCCATATTTCTCCTCGCTAGGCCGATACTTTATATTTCGCTGCTATGTACTTGCCGACGGGTTCAGCGACGGAAGGTTATTATATTTTCCAGTCAGGAGAAGTTGTCTACTCCCTTCTTCGCTTTTTTTCTCTCCTTCGCTCTACTGCTGCTGCTGCTGCTGCTGCTGCTCCCGTTCCCTTCGTAGAAACGTGCGCTACAGCCATTTACCTCCGGCCCCGAGACGATCATAAACTATCCCCGTGTAATTCTTGACGAAATTATTTTAGGTGCCGCTTTGGGCGCACCCGGAACCCAGACAGAGCTTGCTGGAAACTTGGGTGATCAATACTTGCATTTCATTGGGAATTACCGAATGTTCAACAGCTTCACGCGATCTTCCGGTCCAGCTGTTTGTGATAGGTATCCTTGCATTTATTATTGATGAAATTGTTTTGGTTCCTGAGAAAATGAGAACCCGAGGAACACTTGAATACGTTTTGCTTGGTAAATCGATGGGGAAATCGATAATTGCTTAATGAGATCGCGATTTATCAGATTGAGCATTTTCTTGTTTTGCTCGAGGAGGTTTGAAAGCAAGATTCGTTTTGTTGAATTATGCAGGAGAGAGTGTGATGTAGGAGAATTATTCATTCCGTTCTGTAATTTGCTGTTTATTTTTTAACGTATTTATCCATAATCATTATTCGCGTATTATTGCATTATCGTTATTGTAAGAAGAACAGCAAGCCTATATGAATAAATTGTGCATCAAGTATGTTGAATAAAATATGTCTAGCATAGTGGTCACACTATTCACAAGGGGTTGGGAATCTTTTACGGAAACATAAACCGTGTTAGTAGCCGATCAGTATCATCGTCGACTTTATGCGTTTACAGCGTATTCGATCTTCGAAAACTCGTAAAAAATATTTAATGAAATGCAATAAAACTTTTTATCTTCTTTCGAATATGATGAAGCCCTTAACAGAGCGGAAACATTTTCTTCTTGAATCCTTTCGCTATAAATCTGTTCGTAAAAATTTATATTCGCATAGAGATCTGTAGACTCGGTGATTTTATTTGCAGTTTAAGATGAAGTTACGCGATTTCACTCTCGCATAATAGTAGACTAAAAATAATAGCTCGCTTGATCAGTAGACGTATAAAAAGAATTCCTCTTATGTCATATACGCGTGTGAACGTAGTATGTATTACTATAGTGTTACTTCCCGATTGACTCACGTGAGTACGTAGTATTTCGGAGCGCAAGGTCATCTCAGTTCATTGGACTTTTGCCGGTGATTAATGGCCCCAGCTTTGTTTCCTTCAAAGTTATTGTCCGCAGATTGTTGTCTGTTCTTTCTTCTGGAGTAGTGAATAATTCCGAACAAATTAGATGTGCTGAACAATTTAGAAAGTCCGGTGGTATGCACATCGATCTGCACGTTTATAAATCGCTGCCTAGCCTCGGCTCTCCGTCTATACAATACGTGCACGTGTACGTACGTGTACGAGTACAATACCATGAAATCGCGTGATGCAGTTAAAAATAAAGTCGTTACGCTTTCCTGTGCAAAATCACGGTATCGCATTATGCCAGGATTTTATAGGAAAAAATTCTCGGGCAGCTTGTGAGCCCCGAATCGATATCAATACTAAAATTACCGAGTATTTCCAGCGACTCGCATCCGGGAAAAATATTTTTTAAGTCAGCAACCTGAGGGAACCGTTCCACCAATACCCGCGCGGCGGATCTTTTTCCACGAGATTTTAATTCATCATAATATTTTGCACAGTCGCAGTTCTACCTTATGAAAACACAGGATATATTTTATTCGATTGGAAATCATGGTAAATTCATCGGAACGTATTTCTCGAGTTTATATTCCACAATTCTACCTACGTTATAAATAGTTAAAGTATTAAAAAGAAAATAAATATTAGATCGTTAAACTATAACAAGCACATTTCCCCACGATGATGTAACTAAAAGTTCCCATATACTTTGCCATCAAATAGCAGCTCTGTAAAGATTACAGAAAAATCTCCAAAAAATAGGAAAATGCGCAAGAATGCTGAATCGTTCGAAAAATCGAACGATGCCGAAGTGAATCAGCATGTCGTATTGAATCGCGGATCCCGTTACCGGGCACAGAGCAACGTCACAATCTCTTACAAAAATGTCGGCTGTCGAACAGGCAGGCCCGAGCAAGTTACTCTCGCGAGGAGAGAAACACAACCGGAGGCCCCCCATATGGTCACGTGGCTTCTCGGTTGCGTGAACTGGGGGGGACCCCCTTGTAGAAGCCTGCTGGAAACCGGTAACTTGGGAGCCCGACAGAACCCGTTTACCGGCGATATACCGTTGCAGAGGGACAGATGCGGTCGTGGCTGGGATTAAACGCCACTCCGTTGCTTGGCCAATGGCAAAAGAAGAACTGAAGCCACCGGGGACTCGGCCTCTGCTATTCTTCCTCCCCTTCTGCCTCCTCCCCCCACCCTCTCAGCTTCTATTTCTCGTCTACTCTCGATTTCTGCCTGGTTCTCTTCCTCCTCTCTCTTCTCACTTTTCCTTTTTCTCGCTGTCTTCGTTAGCCTTGTTCGACGCGACTTTCTCTTCTCTTTAACCCCTAACTGGCGACCCCGAGCACCCCAATTTTGTCCTCTTTGCACCGCGGAATTTTCGCGTTTTCTTTTGCGACCGACCGCCTAGGCCAATTTCGCGAGCATATTAACTACCCCTGCATACCGAGCTCGCTCTAATTTCCACGCAGACACGTAATTACTTCTTAGCATTTTTCTTACCCTGCGGGACCTCGGTCTGCGTTCCTCTTAGCCTCTCCGATGCTGCAGTGTGCTGGGAATTCCTGCGGACTCCATTCGACCCTGTGGTTTTGGCCATTTTTGGGGATTGTTCTAAATAGTTTCTTTTCTTGCGTTATGGATTCCCGTTGTTTCTTCCCTTGGGCTCTTGTTAGGATTCTGTTCGTAATAACACTGTTCCTCTTGTTGCTTTCGTATGATTTCTTTTCATTTGTCAACATTTTTCAGCTACCTGTTAAGATGTTGCTCGTAATAAGCCAGGACCTATTGATTCTCTGCTCTTCTGTATTTCCATATATGTATGTATTGTTTCTATGTATCGTCTCCAACGAGTTTCTGTATTTTCTTTGAATGCGCTACCATAACCACCGACAACTGAGTTATCTCTTAATATTTTTCTTGCGTCTTGGATCTTATTACGGTCTCCCTCTTTGGGCTTTGTTTAGCCTCATGCAATTTATATTGTCCCTCTCTCTTGTCGTTCTTCTCTTACTTCGTGTCTTCGCTAAGTAAACTTCTTTATCCTCCACAATATCCGGTACCCAAGTACCCACATACAATTTATGTTTAAAATTTCTATACTGTTTTCTATACCTATTTTCCTTTGTCACATTTGCAATATAAAATTGTACACCGAAGAAGTCAGATACGACGATTCCAAACTGGACATTGAACGTTGATATTAAATTAATTTATATATTTTTCTTCAAGCAGAACTTGAGAATCTGAATTAATCCGAACACAATGTTCACAAGGATTAAAAAAATCGACGTACGGTGAAATATGTTGAAACAACCGCCATCAAAATTTCAATTACGATAAATATAGTGCAAATAGCAATTACTAAAAAATTCCATGGAGCCTGCTCCTCTTCGATGGGGGGTTAAATCGATTTCGAGGCTATCGCACGGTCGAGCGCTCTCCACCATTTCTTCTTTTTATGTCGATCATTTTTGATCAGCGGCTGTTGTATTAGGAAGACCGAATATTTTTGCTCTCGATCACGTGTCGAGCCACTCTCTTTTTCTTCCTATTTCTCTCTGGTTCTTTCTGTCTCCTCTCTTCTCCGTGACGGTAATCGGTGACCACGGTCGCAATCTTTTTCCCAACGAGCACCGTCACGAGACTACTCGTCCCTGCGGAAACATTCGCTTATAGCCGAAGGAAGTTCGTGTCCGCGGGTATTCGGTTTGACCGTGGTAATTTCGAGAAGTATTATGTAGATCGTGTTCCAGGGAATCCTCGTTCCCTCGAAGAATTACGATGCTGAACGAGTGCCGCGGCCGGGGAGCTACGCGATGGGGGTTTGGGGAGTTTAACCCATCGGGATGGAAATGCTTCTGAATACGACCAGTCGACTTAACTCCCTTGTATAGTATCTCTCCTCTCCCTATGGTCGCGATGTTCGACGCTAGGAAACGTGACTTCGGTGGCCGATGGACGCGTTCTTGCTATAGTTTCGGTCAACGTTTACGCCACTCCTCTTATTCATCATTTTTATGCTGCTGTTAGCTCCTTTCCCTCCACAGTTCCGTGCGATGTTTATCAGCGAACTCCCTTTATTTCTACTAATATCGTTGCTGTAATGTATGCAGCTAGCAAATTCAACCCTTCGAATTTTTGTTTGATGTCTTTTAATTCTAGAACTACCGGGTGAGTCAAAATTTTACTTGCTCCTGATTTCTTCCTTTATTACAATTATAAATATGTTTTTCCCTGAGAAATTTTTTTAACGAACTTCTCTATTGAAGTACATATTTAAACAAAACTGGCACGTAATCTAAATAAATGCAATTTTGTCATTATTATAAGGCAATGTATTTTAGTTGCATAAAGATTGCACGTTTGTGTGTAACCAGTAAGATCAACCCTGTGAATTATTTTCCGATGTTTCTTCATAAATTCATCTTCTGTTTGTGCTAAGATCCGTGTGAAGTGTTGATTGCTTTTCTCGAATCGATCAGGTAGCCGTGATTAGAATGATCGTTGACGTGGCGCGTTTCATCGGCGCAATTAGTCGCGGTTATCAAAATATGGTCGAACGTTTTAGCGACGCTCGGTAAACTGCAATTATTTCGCGCAATTTAACTAAATACTGTTTGTAGTTAACACGGAGAGACCAAAGCACCAGTTTAAATCAATTATCCGGGAAAATTACTTGCGACGATAATTCAACCGTTGCTCGAGCGCCACGCTCTCCGGGTCATTACTATCGACTTTGTAGCTCGCATAGCTGAACAATCGGCGAATAGGGTCCTCGTGTTTTCCGCGCTGTCCGTCCCAGATTTTATCGGCGTTGCATATTCGTTGCACATTGAGCGACGCGCTCGCGAGAGAGAGAGAGAGAGAGAGACTGCAACACAGTAGTATGCACGCGCATACACGCGTGTGCGCTAACCGCGCGCTCTATGAAAATTACTTTCACTTGCCTCGGCACACTGAAGCCATCCCACGCTTAGCCAGTCACTCTTCCGAGGATTTCCACCGCCTTCAAATTTATCGTTTTTCTTTTCACCATCTGCTTTCGAATACTCGTCTGCCTACCAAGGTTTCTCTAATTTGTTAAACAATTGGGCTCCACATTGGAATATCGAGTGACATTTTGTCGAAGAAATGAACTTTCTCATAATTGACATGTGCGAAGTTTGTATTGCTCCCTAAATATTCATCTACCTCGGAAATAAAGAAATTAATCGTAACGAACACTTAATAAGAGTTGGACAGTTTGAAAATAGTATGATCCGCAGAAGAAAGATGCTTATCTTCATCTAAATGCCCTGTTTGACATTTTTTCTCTGCTCTTCTAATTCTCAGACATTTTACTTCGAGTTCCAAGAAAGGATTCCAATTTCTAATACATCATTCTAAAGAATTGCTTTTCCTGAAACGTTCTTGCGCTGCTAAGTATGTGCCAAATATTCTTTTAAGAACCATCTGATTTCACATAGATTTTACTGAAATCAACGTGTGCGACTTGAATATTCAACTTGACGGTGATCCCGTCGAATATTTCGTATAAATAAGTGATTATGGAATACTTTTCGGAGGTGCTCGGATTTTCACAACCTGAATAGGTATGAGAGAATAGGGTAGAATAGGTTTAGCCGGGCAAACCGAAAGTTCGGTGGCGGCTCAATAAAAGCCGTTCCGTAGCCGGAATCTAAAAAGCGAAATCCTGTGTCTCTCACGGACATCCGTTTCGTTTACCCCGAAACGTTGGATCACGGGTCGATCATGGAAACACGTCTTGTCGCTGTTTGCGCGTACTCTCGAGGAGGCTGCTGGGTAAATAATTCAAGTCGCGAATACCCGGAATAAAGGAGGGCCGGGATATCCATCCACCGGCGAAACGTTTCGAGCCTTGAACCGCGTTTTCTTACGGTTCTTCTCACGTTCCGACGGTTTTTTCCTTCGACGCTGTAACCGAAGACGCGCGTTCCCATAGAAACTTCCAATTAACCAGAATTTTATTCACTGACGCGATTCATCCATCGGAAATTCGTAAAAATTTCTTCTCGCATTAATTCGCGAAAAATTCGCATATAAATCACTCTACCGATAAGCACATTATCAGAAGAACCAATCCTAGGAGTTTTCACAGAATTTTTTCCCGGTAAGATGATAATATTTGTCTGGACCTTGGACTTTGTTATTCAGACTGCAGTCTTATGTCAAGAAACATTTTTCAGACCTTGCATAATAACGCAATTGGAAGTTCCGAGCGAGAACTTTCCTCATTCTCGTGGAATTCCGTTGATCCGATTTTTCGTTTTTCTTTTGTATCAGTTTATTCTTCCTAGTCCTATTCTGCTTGATTTCTTCATTCTATCGAAATGTTCATAAATCCTCGTATCTCGTATAAAGATAAGACGTGTTTATGCTTCATCTACATTAATCTACAACGTTCACGCTGCCAAAGGTTCAGTTCACTTTTTTCTTTCCAGTTTCTTCGTCTCTTGACATTCGTTTTTCTATACTTTTTGTCGTTCACGTAATTGGTAACCGATAAGGGACAAAAACAATGCTGTACGAAAACGCACTGTCGAATTAGTAAGAGCTTAGAAATATCAATACATATTACAGTTCTGATATCAGAAAACTATAAATAGGGGACATACTTGTCATCTTTAACATTTGTTATCGCGTTACAAGTCTATTTATAATTTGCATGATCTTGCGAACTGCACAGAGTGCTCATCGATCTCGATTGTCTAATATTTAATGCAACGAAGAATTTGGTACTGATCACTGGCAATTCTTTATTCTTTTTGAAGACATAATCTATAATTTTTCTAATTCATACCGGATGATGCATACTATGTACGTTTCGAGATTCTCGAAATCTCTGTCTTGAAATAATTGATTGTCGAAAGCCTTAAATAATTAGTCCGCGGCATATATAATAAAAATGAGTAGCCGCAATTTTTTTAAGACGGTAAGAAGATTGAACTTTCAGGAGATATCCATTATTCACAACTTATTAAGGTGATTGAAGAAAGAACATAATCTGCAGTCGAGTTATAATAAATGTTTTACGAGTTCAACATATAAATTGGTCAAAAAGTTGAACTAGTTTCCATAAAATAATTTCGGTGAAGTCTTGCGAATTCGCGCAGCAACAGCGGCGAAAATGAGTGGATAGCATCCAACTTATTCCTCTCGGATGAGAAATTAACATCGCATTATTTCAGTCAGCTCGATGCACGTAGCTGTGCGACTGCACAGGAATTTTATCTGTTCGAGATTAAAAGTGCAGCGTGACGAAACTCGATCTTGAAACCGATGCACGACCATCACAAGACGAAATTCGCAGTGCCGTCCGCCTGTAGTTAATGACAGTTCCCGCGGGTCTTTAAACGCGTCGAATTAAGAGACGCGTAATGGATCTCCAAACGTTTTGCACCTCGGTGGTGAGCGGATCGTTAGCGAGGATTTCGCGCGGTTTCGCGTTAATCGGCCGATCTTGAGATCCACCAGCAGAGAAATTAAGATCGAAGATAAGCGGCGGACGCCGTTGGACGTAACTTACTTCTGCATCCGTCTCTTATTTTTAGTTGAACTTTCGCTCGAGTCATCTCTCGCGGACGCGTAATTCAATCTCAATCGCGGGAATGCGATTATGCAATAATGATGGTGATCGCGGGGCCAACGCGCCGAGCAAAACTATACTGATTCAGGATCCCGAGATGCAGGTTAATTATGTTTATACGCTTGTTGACGGGATAATATTACTCGGTGTTATCGGGAATCTAATCAGCTGTACGATGCACCTTTGACAGCGTGCTCTATAAATTATTCGGAAGAGTTCTTTGCGATACTGGAACTATGTTGTTTCTCTTCTGGTTGTTGTGTTTGACTTATGAGAACTTGCCTACAGAAATATTAAGTATTGAGAAATATTAAATATTGAGCCAGTGCACATTGAATTGTATTAAACAATTCTATGCACTATAAAGATTAAGCTTTTCATTGTATTGCTATCGTGTTTGAATTCCGAGGTGCCAAATTAGCCCACAAAGAGCAAATTTGTGTAAAGATGTGAATACGATGATAATATTTGCATTGTAAATGTGGTACGGTCATGAAAGAATTTTATTACGAGATTTAGCGATGGATAGATTGGAAACGCGACTTAATAAGGTCAGAGATATACTTCTAGGGTAGTGTACCTCCGGAAGAATCAATGTGCACCGTTCTCTCTATGTAAGCGGCACACGTATCGGTCTTTATAATTAAACAAGAAGTGTTTTCTCGCTTGCGTTCGGAATAGCAGCGCTAGCTAAGATGCATATTCATGATAGGATGCAGGATGAATTTAAAGTGAACCGGTGGCGCACGGTTGCTACAAAAAATATTTGCGAATTTTGTGGCGCGTGGTCGTCGAATATGAAACCGCCAGATTTCATGGAAATTTCTACTCGCGTAAAAATAGTTCGACTCCGGTCGATCCTTAAAAATCATTAACATTTCCTGTCAATTTCAACTGTATTTAATTAACTCCGTAATTCTCTGCTCAGCACTTGCAATTTTTGGTTTACTACATGAAATGTTTCACATTTACAATAAAGATACAGAAATTGACTGTACAATATTTCTATAGTGATTCTCTTTGTGCACAGAATTTTGCAACGGTAATATTTGTTTAAGTTTGACAAAGCTTTGTATTGTGAACGCTGTTGCAGCAGCCAATTTAAAATACTCTGAATTGTAATAAAATGATGAATACTGCGATTGTTAAATCTTTTTCCCAAAGCGGGAATCATCGTGTAATTTTGTCGAGAGAAGACTCTCGCGAGAAACACGAGAGAAATCGCTGAACAAATTTCTCCTTCTCCCGAACGATTAAAAAGATAAAAATTCGTCCCTTTTTCCTCGCAGCAATAATTACATCAGATATTTAATCACCTCGTATTATACATCGTTACTCATTCGAACCGCGGAACCCTGCTCGCTGAAATTCATTTTGCAGATTTTATCCCCGCGTAAATCTCGACGCTCGCGTATTCGCCCAGCAATTTTTCCGGCAACGAGCGAAATAATTCGCTTACGCTTTATGTCTTTGCCACCGTGATTACCGTGGTAAACTAATTCGAAAATTGAAAATTGCGTTCTCGATTTCGCGCAGAAATTCAACGGAAGAGAGGTGTAGCATCCGATCGGCCGGCACGATTAAATCTTTCGAAAGTTTTTGAATGTCAAGATTATCATAACCTGTGTCTCTAGGTGCACAGGCCTTTTAGCTATCAGTGAAAGTTCAAGGAAACGTGTCTCGACCAAGTTCGGAGACTGGTGTGGGCCGAAAGAAGAAACGCTTTCTTCCTAATTAGAAGAAGGAAGCTAACCGTACCAGAGAATGCGGATTTTATGTATCTGCGAAAAAGATTAAAAGCAAAACTTGATTTTGGAGAAATGAAAAAAAGTCTTTCGTCAAATCGCTGCCGATGGAATCGTGCAGAATTCAGTGGACCAAAGAACAGACCGAGCAACAACTATATTGCGTTTCACCATAGACATATAGAGATAGACTGCGCCGTCTTATGGGCGAGTTGAAGCCCACAATGGCGGCGCGCGGTACAAAGAGTGAGAGAGAGAGCATTAGCCGGGGTCCATAGCGCTCTCTTTCCAATTGATGTATTTATTGATGTTTTATTTTTGTTTTTTGCCGCCATTGTGGGCTTCAGCGCTTCGTACAGGCCGCGCAGTCTATCTCTATATGTCTATGCGTTTCACAAACAACGAAAAAAAAGGTTGGGACAGAAGTTAGTCGCAGTGACAAATCGCGTCGCCCCGCATGGCGTTCATCGTCGATTCTTTTGTTTCTCGCGCTCGATCAAAGCGTTAGAATGATTGCGGGCTTTATCTATAGTCGTCCGAGTTGCCGGAAGCGGACGTTAAATAAGTCCGGTAATAAAGCATGACGTCGAGTGCCTTGACTTCGCAGTTTACCTGCGACACGGCCGTAAATCTCGGGGTGATCGCGGGGACAAGTGTTGTTATTACGACAGGTGCGTCAAATTTACTTCGTGCTTAAAACCTCGCTGCTAAATGACCGGCATACATCTGACCCTCTGGAACCTCCCACCCCCTCGCTACCCTAACTCTCGAGATGTTGTGCATTATACAATTTGTAAAGCGTGCTCCGCCGAAACCGTGCGCGATCCCGTGACGCCGAACAAATGCGCGTACGGAATTTGGTAAATCGCTGTTTCAGCCTCGAGTTATAAACTTCGCCTCGGTTTTCCCGGTATCCTCTAACGAAAGATCTCCTTCCTCTCTTCTCGCCGTGGTAGGTTGGTTATCTACAGACACTCATAAATTCGTTGTAATCGGCGGACTTGAGGATGGAAGTTCAACGGTTGTTACCGGTGCGGCCGATTCATGCGGAAACTTTAGAAAGCGTGCTAATTTAATTCGAACATCGCGAGAGTTTCGATACGTCGATACGTTGGATCGTCTTGAAACTCCGCTGCCGCATTATTCGTGCTTCCAACATTCCCCTCGAGTGTCTTGAAATGTTCAACGTCCTTTTTTTCAGAAATTAACTTTTAAACGGGTTCGGCTCGATCGCGGCGCTCGAGAGACATTTAGCTGGAGTCGGGAGCTGGCGATACGTTTAAATTGGAGGCTGTTTAATTGGGGGCAATGGGATCAATCGGTGGCGATGAGTTTTAGAAATGTGCTCAGGGAAATTGATAAACCACTGGTTCTTCTTGGCGCCTGCAAGAATTCAATAAGCTATCCCCACCGCATCTTACATCACGATCCAAACATAAAGAAGCAATAATCGTTCGATGAAGAACGTCATTATCCAAGATCCCCTGAAGGATCCGGATTGTGTAAAATGTCGAAGGATCACATTGTGTGGCACGTGTCAGCAGGTCCATCGAGGCGAGTCAATTACGTCGGAGCCGTGTAATAAAAACGTGAGTCTCGCGAGATCGAAACGTGTCAGGCACCGTGGAACATTAATGAAAGTATAATAAATTGATTAATGGACGCGCGGAGGAAGACGAGGGAGATAGAGAGAGAAAGAGAGAGGGATACAGAGTGACGGGTTGCAGGATCGGCTATGAAATCACACGGCAGCGGTGCGTGGCGACGACTAATGCGTCGACATCAATCAGATTATGTTATCGACACATGGCCCGACACTCGGTTACCCTTATTGTTTCGTTTGGGTTTTCGGTGCCCGCTCCGATATTTATTCGCCTGTCTATTCGTTTATGACCGGCGATTCCACGATGGCGTTGGTATACGGCGGTCCCGGTTCTCCAGCCACATAATAATTGTTTATCAAATCATCCCTTGGCCCGGGGCCGCCACCGTCCGCTTATACTGAATTTATACAGGCGCGAAATTCGAAAACACGTCGCATTTGCTATGCTAATTTCGGAAGTAATAAGCGATCGGCTTGCATGCCGATGAGATTGCCGCGATAACGGCCATCGAAATACCGGGGCGCAAGGACGAGAGATCGATGTATCGCTTAATTATGCTGCTCGACTAGCACTCGCGCCACGGCAATTATCGCAGGGCACGTTCGATCGCGGCCTCTGCGGCCACCTTCGGAAAAAGACAGGAAAAAACCGTCGCGATTTCAAAGTGTCGATCGGCACGATACGATCCCGATCACATCGTCGAGGACGCTTTAATTAGGCATCCCTGAGAACCTTCTTTTCTCGCCTCGCCCTTTCACGCTGTTTATCCGCACATCAAAATGGAAGTTCCCTGTTCGCGGGGCTTCCGATAAGCTTTCCTTATTCATCATTATAACCCGACCATCCGCTTCATTGATTTTCTGGATTCACGAATTTCGCGAAGAATGGAAGACTGATGGTTTTTATTCATCTACGGTTGGGTGGTTAGGATCTGAAAAGTGCAAGAAACGTGACTTCACTTTTCATTTCATTGAATAAATTGCTTCGATTTCACAGAATTATTGCGATTGGATGGAGAAGGGTGTGTAAAAAAATGAATAGAACACGTACACCGCGTCAGATCGAACAGGAACGCGTTCCCTTAACTGAAATTGTTCTCCGTTTGCCAGGAACCGCGTAGCAGGCACCGTCGATTGGAAACAGTAAAGAAAGATGGATGCAGAGGAATCAACTCCGAAAGCCAATCGATCTTCCTTTGTTTCGATGTGCATACGTATACTCGCGTTGCTTAGAGATCGGAATGATCGATCGAACGAGTCAAAGTGCAGTTTCCTCGAGACTGCGTGAAACGAGTGATCTGATTGCCGCGTCCGAACGATTCCATAGTCCGCGTGCGAAAGCGAAGCATAGTTTGCCCGTATTCGGCGATGTCCTTCAAGCCCCTATTTCCAATTTGTTTGGGATCGGACTGACAACTCTCCCGGACACAATTATTCGCTTATATGTCAATGAGATTCGCGGTGTTAAGTGTTTTGTATCGTCCCACATTCGGCTCGAAAGAGAGGCACCCGTGATCGACCCGCTGCTGCTAACCTCGCTGTAAATAGTTATCTCGATTCCCATCACGTCCGTTCGAGCAACCCGAAAAGGCAGATGCGTGTTCTATGGCGTTCCAACGCGACCAAGGAAATCCTCTGTGAACGCTTTCCAGTCTCCAATTTCATTCATTACGCGTACCCTACACGCCCATAAATCTTCCGGTTTGATGGGACTCTTTATACCGAGCGAAAGGTACCGGGAATCTGCTTCCTGCATTATAAAACACGAATTTGTAGCCGTAGGTTGACAAATTACCGTCCGAACTCACAATTAGTTATTACCAGACCGCAGATCTTCGTGGAAAATATAAATTGTCCCAGTCAACTGTAAGGAACGGAAGCTAAACGAACCTGTATCTCCTCTTTAATAATTTTAATTAGTCAAAAACAGCATGAAACATCCTTCAATTCGTCTAATATCTTTACAATTTTGTATTTGATTAATCCATTTTTATACAAAATAAAAATTGTATGCATTTATTGCAAGACATAAGGACCAAGTAGAAATATATTTCCCTCTTTAGTCGTTTTATTAAGTTGCAAGAAATGTATCGGTACTCTTATATTCTTGTAATCTCTTTATTGTTTTGTTTTATATTATTTTTATTATATGAGGGATAAGATTTTAGATGTTCTTGTCCTGTAAAACTTCGATGCTGAGCTTTCGAACGGTGCCAAACGAAGACGGAGCATCGTCCGAGTAGAAAATCTGATTCCGCTAATCGCCGGGTCTAAAAATGAATTTCTAGTTTGCGGATCTGGCCAGGGACGTGAGAACGCGGCAAAGGGTTAAAGCGTCGACAGGATTTATTAACCGGGGCCGTTACCGACGGAAAATGCGTGGGATGGAAAACGCTGGGCGTTATTAAGCCGAAGCGAACGAGCGAGCGTGCGTCGTGTCGACAATACATGTCCGCGCGCGCGCGCGTGGCTGGGAAGGGTTAAACAAGAAGCGGGAGCATCGATGCGCAAAAACCGCGGTACATATTGCAGGAAAGTGGTAATTCCGAGGTATTTCATCGCAAAGAGTAGCGAGCATTCATACATTGTAAGCAGAGCGTGAGAGATAGGGATAGAGAGCGAGAGGGATGCGTACGAGAGATCAAGAGTCTGTGTTTGTGAGCGCATAAACGCGAAACATTCGAAATAAAAGAGAAACGGACGCGAAGGGGTGGGCGCGACGTTATAAATCGCCCGCCGCGCTGCGGTTTAAATTATACACACTGCGTGATACGAAAATGATTAAAAAACGGCGAGCAAGAAAGAAAATGGAGAAAATATCGCGTACCGACGCGCGCGCGCGCTCGCGCTTACGGAAAAAATAATGTCGTTATTGTAGCTTCAACGAGAGACAAGCAAAACAAGGATAAAACAGCGAAAAGGGATCGCGATCGTCGAGACAACAAAGAAATATGCGGTCTACGATTTATAGGACGCGGGAGCAACGGGAACAAAAGCGGTGCTTTTACGCACACTCACGCATACACCAAGTTGGTATTCCCGACTCGGTGCGTGGAATTTCGAAACGACGACGCGAAAGGAACGGGTTACCAGCGGGTGTAATAAATCGATAACGGATCGATAACGAGCCTGGCCTGGCTAGCTCGTTCGTTTTCACGAGCCCCGCTGCGGAAATCAATCGTATTACCCTCTCTGCGTTAAGGAATTCGCGGATCGCTCGCTTTTACAATGCCGCGTCTTTTCACTCGCTGATTTCCGGAACAAAAGTCGGAAAAATCGGCGCTTCCAGTCTTTGTTTTACTCGGTGCTATTTATTCTGGTGTGTAGAGGAGAAAATCAGTCTGCAGTATTTTTACGCTTACGAGGCAATCAAATGATATTATTTTCATCTTTCGTGACTTGTATTATACTTCATCCCTTATGCATCTTGTTAGTGGAATCGATTTAATGGATTTCTTTATTCAAGTATATATTAAAATAAAAACGGTACAATATATAAATGAACATATACTAGCCGTTAAGAAAACTATAGCAAACCCATAAAATATACAAGTAGCAAATACAAAAAGCTTAACCACTCCGGTTTAATTCGAGTAAATCTCACTTGCATTTCCTTCTAGAAAAATCGTCGTAGATCTCGCTTCATTAAATAAATTGCTTCGATCACAGCGTTTAAGGTTGTCCGAGTATACGGGGTCGACTCGTTTAGCATGACGACGTGTATAGCTCTATCAGAATAGAGTTTCCTCGGACCGCTCTCGACAGGAATCGGCCGGCGCGGCGCGGGTTGATAAAAAGTTCCACGCTGTACAAGATTAATCAAGTTCGAGTGGTATCAGTTCCGTGCTCGGGAAGTAGATCCTCGTTCCCCAGTTTATCCGGCTTTTCCGGTTTGAGCACGCGAGACTGGCAGCGTCTCATCCCCCTTTCGGAACTACCCCTTGCGAGGCAGGCATCGAGATAGAGAGAGAAAGAGAGAGAGAGAGAGAGAGAGATCCTCGGGAACCGGTCGATGATACGTCTGTCGATCGCCGATAAGGATAACTTAAGTAAGACACGCGGTTCCACTTGCGGTTCGAGATGATTTATTCCTGCCTGTTCTCGTAGATCGCTCGATCACCCGAGGAGAGACAAGTCACGCACGCCTGCACGGTAGCCGGCAGTGATTCTTGACAGACAGGAAAGGATTTTAGACTTCCTGCGATCGGAATCAAACCGGGGAATCGATGGTTCTCTGTTCGGATCGCTTCTGATACGACCGTCAACGCTTTTTTACTCTCCACTGGCACAATGTATATGTTTTCATACTGTGCTTGAATTATTTATATTATTTACAATCGCCACGAAGTCTTCTTCGTTATATTATCTTGTCTGTAATCATCAAATAATTCTGACGATCTTCCAACTCGAGCAAAATCTATTTTTCGATAGAGCACCGACCCACATTGACACACCACTGTCAGAAGATTGTCACCGAATGGTAGTTCGAGACGACCCCTGCAACTAGAGCTATTTTGCAATGGATTCTATGGGCAATGTTGAAGTACCTGTGCAGAGGAAGGATCTTTGTCGATCGGTGTTCGAATATGTAAAGAAAAGCAGGGTCGCGAAGCAACGGCTTAGATATAAATGTCCGGCGTACGTCAATGGCATAATCTCTGCTTTGCTCGCGGCTAGGAAACGGTGCCAAGGCTCGCATAAATTTCTGGGATGGAGAGGGTCTGGAAGAAGCCGTTTCCTCGCCTGTCCTTCTCCATCCATTTGTTCTTTTCCTCTATCGACTTCTTCCGACGCGACCGATCGCCTCGACGGACTGCGATTTATCACGCGATCGAGACTTTCAATGTGTCTCTCTTCGTTCCGTCGATTTCAGAGCTTCGATGGACTCTTTCGAAATTCCCATTTCCCAAAACAAGTCGTATAGCAAGTCGGTTTACCGGTGGCTTTCGCGACCGACGGAAAATTTTTTGGTAAGTTGAACTCTCTTGCTTCTATCACAATGAAATTATCTGAAAATTAATTCCGAAGCAAGAGCTCCTAGAGTTCGAGTGAACGATGTTTGACGCGGATATTATGCGAAATTCTGGATCGAAATCCAGCTTAATTAGAGGTGGAAATCGAAGCACGTTTATCGAGTCGGCGAGTATCGAGATAAACGAAGGATCAAACGCGGGATCCAACTATATCGAGCGCAGTCCTTTTTCCATCTGCTAACGAGCACGTTGCCAAGGATAACGAACAGAATCGATCTTTTCGCGTTAGGGAGTACAGGCCGTAGTCGATTCTCAATTTACCGTAATGGTTCGATTCCTCGATACTCGATCCGCAACGGTGAGCCGACCGGCCTTGGTATTTATAATTGACGTTAGACCGCGACCACTGACGTTTCGGTAGGCCCGCTAGAATGGAAACCCGTTGGTAATCGAGCTTTTTATACGGACTAAAAGGTAGCAACGAGTAATTTGCGTTTCTTCCACTGACACGAGGCTCTTCTCTGAACGGTTTTCTTTAACGACCGGTCTCGTTCTGCCCGTTCGCCTATCGCTTTAACCCGAGAACAGTCGTTTTCGAGAGGCACCGCAAAGATTTTTAGTCGAATCGGAGGCTTAGAAACATGAAATATTTTTCTACGAGCTTTGCCCACCGACTGACTCTATGGCGCCAATGGAAAACGGTTCTATCGATCTTTTTATTCCAGCCGCTTCGGGTTTCGTTTCATATATGTACCGAAACTAAGTCCTCGCGTTTGTGACGCCAATTTGTCAACTCCGAAAGAGGCAAGCTTTGTACAAATCCGTACAAATTATTCGATGGAATATTCTACACTCTGCATCGTAAAATTTGTTATTAAATGTTGAAGGAACTTGCTCTGTTTAGTTCAATACTTTGGACATTGCGTTCCTTTACTGTGGGGAAATTGTTCGGCTTGTCAAGAGCAGTGGAGTTTTGCACTCCATTAACAGAGCGATTACAAGGAAGAAAGCGCGATTATGCCGAGAGCACACGGATATTGATTTTTAGAACACACCGAGAAAGCTAGCGAGAAATTTAGACACTCTCTTTCGGACCGAAAGCGCACAATGGCTCGTCATCCGTCTTTCTGATGCGCTCGCGAAATTTTGGTATCATACAGTTATAAATTGAGAAATTTATTGATCTTGAGAGAAATATTACTATGTACAGGCTGACAAGAACGACGAGTGGGATTTATGGTTTGCCCATACGAAATTTATCCGCCCAACTATTGTCGGCAAAACAATAAATTCTCCGAATGTATAAAAATAAATTGTTCTTACAGCCGATACGTGATCAAATGTTTTTGACCGATGTACACCATGAATATTCGCGTTTAACGTGTACGCGAAATTTATTGCTGGAATTACTCTTATTGAGTTATTCGATTACGTTCTGCCTTCTGCGTGACTTGCGTGGCAGTAGATGCTCAATTGTGTTCGTAGACGGAATGATTAATTATTTACTATGTTTGGGTTCACAGCAATCTTCAGAGTTCAAAGGATTATTCGAAAATCGAGTGTAATAGTAATTGATTTGAACTTCGGTGAAATTTGCTGATTGTCAATATGAACTTTTGTGTTACTTAAATGGCATAACTCCATTACACCGGTTTCTTTAAACAAGTTAAAACAATTGAAAAGTTTTTCATTCCGTTTTCCGCCTTCTCTGCGAACGTAAAATCAAATAAACGCGACGATTAAACTCCTGACCTATATAAATAAAATATTAATTCGTTTGTCTCTCTGCAAAATGCTACATGGGTCAAAGAAATTTTCCAATAACGAACACCCTTAATTAAACATTTTTCATAGTCTTCACGCACCGGTGAACAGCGCGGTATTTTATGACCAGTTAAAAGAGAATAGAATTTACACTTTCGTTAACCCATTAAGACCCAACGTTGCGTAATTGCATTTATAGAATTTACTTTATCGAATCCTGTTATTCACGTTGCACTTTTCAAAGAGGATTGAACATTTTTATTCCGTGTATTTTTCCCCACTATCTCTTTTTTCGTCTGGATATTGTGAAATCTGTCAAAACTGAAACATTTTTAACATTGCGATAAACCAATTTTTTCCTTGAATCACACGTAGCACCAACTCAAAAATTCACAAATAGACTGCGGATTATATGCATTTATGATAAAAATGAGTGGGTGTAATTTAAAGCAAATAATTATATTATTTTTAATCTATGAAGTGTATAAAGATAGAAATTAAATTTTTATTTCACCTCAGTTTTTTGCGATTCGGATGGAAAGATTTTATTTTGCATAAAGATCCGCAGTCTATTCATAGATAATAAACGCTGCCATACCCAAAAATCGTCTCATAGCTGCGAAGAAACGGATTAACATTTCTCGGGAACGTCGTCGACTGTTGCATTCCGGTTCTCCAATAAACATTCGCGATTCAAATACTTTCCGCGAGGGGCTAGTGAATGTCCCCTAATTTCGCCAACGCGAGGAATGCTCGAGCATAATTGCCTTTGCTCGGTGTCGCTTGAAATTCATCAGGATGAGTCCAGTTCGAACGGTTCTTTATGCGAGGCTCCCTGGCTGTCGAGCTTCAACGCATTCCGCGTCCTTATCTTGATTCTTGGCCGACTTGACTCGTCATTTTTCTGTCTCCGTTCATCCCCCCAACTATTTCATAGCCTGGTCCTTTTTTCTGCCGGTTGTTTAGCGCTCTTTGCGCAACGCAGCTTGTACATTTCGTTTGTCACTTTGCAAGTGACGAGGAAATACAGTCTAGATTTGACGCAAGATACTTTTGGCAATAAATTAGACATTTATTGTACATATTGCACCGGTGGCAATTTCTTTCGGAATTACAACATTATTTTGGTGCTTCTTTTTAGCGTAGGAAAGGCTTTCAGACTCCTATTAACTGATTATGAACATTTATAAATTAATTACTGTATGTCACAATACACAAATATTGAACTCAATTTTGCACTGTAAGTTAATTTCTTTATGAGTTTGGTAAAGACAATTTTTTCTCGCGTTTAGGCTATTTTGGCTTCACTTCGCCAGCGACGGTTCCCTTTGTTGACACCGTTTTCTGGTTTCTTTTCCACCTTTCTTCTCGCCCCGCTGTTCTTGTTTCGCTGAAACACGCCGACCCACGCTGATTGGTTGTAATAGATCCTGTAATTGGCGAGCGCGAGCAGCGCCGCTCGCTTAGATGGATTCAGAGTTGTGCAAAACAGTTTAAAAACACGCGAATCGTGCTCGACGAGAACCGCCGTCGCTCGTTTTGCCGAGAAATTCGCTTCCCCTTCTCTTTAGTTGACGCTACAGCCGAACTTTTTCCTACTGGGCCACTTTTAGGATCGCCATCGCTATTATAGATCGAAGATTGTGCAACCGGCTCATGTTTCCTTTTTGTTTTTCAGGTACGTTCGAGGCAGTTTTTTGGGGATGAATTTTGGCCGGTTGCGTAAGTTACTTGCAATTCTTACACTCCAGTAATCTGATAAATAATTTCCTTTCTAGTTCACAATTTTTATATTACCTCGATTGTGCAATGACTTCTTTCAATTATCTAGAAGTGCTTTCACGGTATTTTTCCATAAAAATTTGGTTTTACTTAAGCACGTCGAAAAGTTCGTTTCTATATGCGAGAATGATCTCCTTTCAGAATTTTCTTCTCGATATTATGAGTGTATAAAAGTTCGATTTTAATTGAACATGTGGAAAGTCGATTTTCCGATATCGACCTTCGGAAGTTCGTCTTTAAAAGGCAGAAGTTGCACAAAAATTTGCAGTCTGCTAATTATCTATAAAGGGAGAAAGATGGGGAGACTGATTGGCCAGCAGTTGGTTGTGGCTGAGCGGTTTCCACGTAATTACGAAACGCGTTACGTTAATTCGAACGAAATAGATACTGCGGTTGCAGTTTTCTGTTTCATTGTGCGTTGCGCGGCGCGGCGTCGACACACGAAATCTGGAATATAATTAGACGTTCTAACATACACGGTCTAGGAATCACGATAATACTGTTATCAGAAAAATCGCATTTTACATTACTTCCATCAAATAATGTTTAATAATCCATGCGTTTCCCATTGCGGAGTGAAACTTTATCGAATATCACAAACATTCCAATTGAAAATGCTTCGATTAATAATATCAAAGATTGCTTATCGGGAAAATGTAACCAAGAATGCTTGAATTTACGGTATCATAATTGTTGCAATTCGACGAAACATTTGTTAATTCCGAGCCTCGTCGATTGCAACGATTCGCCACCGTCGATTATTGAGAATTACTCCTGCAGGAATTTCATTGCCGGTGACAGGGAACGAGATACGCGTACATGGGAAGCATTTCTAAACGTTCATTCGATTATTTGATTCTTTGACCGGCATCGGAAATTTGAGTTCGCGGCAAAGGGAAATTTGAATACCAGCAAAATGAATACGGCCGCCAGGGAATGGAATTCGCGTGAAAGGTTTATGGTTAATTGAAGAAAATAGAAAAGCGTTAACTTCGTTCTGGCCCTGCCGCGTCGACTCGTTTAATTGGACAGGGATAGTTCAAAATTTATACATCTAATGAGTCTGCAAATTCACTCAAAATTGCCGCCGGTGTCCCATCGATGTAATCTATCCATTCGTATTTTATCCGAAGATTAAATTAAAATTACTCTAATCCTACCGCTGTCGATCATTTTCAAAGAAAATTTCGATCAACAAATTTTCATTATTATCCGCAGTATAAATATTTTTTCATAAACGAATGCTTATCCAAAATTTAAGATCTTTACAGCTATCTTCGTGCTTCGCAGTTCAATTTGAACTTTTCATTAGATTTGTAGTTCCCTTTTAATTTTAATCATCGAATTAAGTTCGTTTGAGGATTCTGAAGGCACGCTACGAGATTTTAATCTGATTCGACAACTTTCCGAGGAGAACCACCTCCATCGGCACCTTCAAAGACGAATAATATGTTCATCGCACGATGCTTATACCTGAACAGCGGATTTTGACTCGAATCCAGTGATTTAAATAGTACTCCACCAGAAAGACAATTAAGTGAAATTTTATTTTCCGCGCGGAGGGTTTTGTCCTGTTCATTTCGCCATTAGAACCAGTTGTCGGGTCGGAATGGCCCCGTTTCAGATTTTTCATTTTGCAATTACTGAAATCATAAAGGCCCTTTCGCACAGAAGTTATTAAATAAATTCTTTTACTCGTGCTAGTACTACGATAAAAGCCGCCGGTGAATTCCGACACAAGTGCGTCGTTGCAATTGTTACGAATTATTATTAAAGAGTCGCTTTGGCTTTCCAGACGCAACACTTGCGTTCAAGTTTATTGACGAAGCGTTTCACGATTGGAGTGCTACTCATCAACAAGAATAAACTCTCGTTTAGTTAGAATAGAAAATGCCTGTGACTCCAGTTTGGTAATTACTTGTGATCTTCCATGTTCGGTAAGTGCTCGTAGCATCGATTACAGGAAAAATGATTGAGTAATGCAGCCTGTAACACGTTAGCCAAAGTTCCGTCGATAATTTCCCGAGGCAGCAGGTTCTTTGAGGAACCGACATTTCGGTCATGACGTCGGAATCTCGTAAATCGATCGGACAGTTTGAAAGTTCCGCTTCCGGATGTCGGGGGCCGGCTTACTAGATTCGACAGGAATTTCGGTGGAAGTAGGACATACGACTTCCCGGTTTTTCATACCTGTCCGACCGCCAACATTTATGAAAGTGTATGTGCGTGTTCTCCCTCTCGCGGAGTGGTTCGTGTCTCGCGGCGACGATAGGAAATTTCGCGAGGATGGCACGAGGGTGCAAAGCAGAGCAAGAGCAGAGCAGAGCCGTGCGCGCGTGCTCGACTAATTTACAAGTAGTATCACGGTCCTTCGCCCCGAGTTTTCGACCCGGGAACGACGACATCGAGTTGCCGGCGAGTTTCATGCCGGCTTGGTGCTCAAGAAGGACCGCGTATATGTTTTTAAGGGGCGCGCGAACGCGGAAGATGGGTCGTCGAAACTTGCCCGGGAACCTGCAGAAGGAGAGTCTTCCAAAGCTTGCGCCCTCTCGGCTCCTCCAACCAGAAAATCAATTCTTTTACGTTTCTTGAATCTTCTTTCCCTCAAAGAGCAATTCTCGTTTGCCGAATCTTAAGAGTTTTAAGGGTGTGCTAATTGTCCAAGATCATTTTCAAAGTCTTCTCGATTTTGTGTAACTCGTCGCCTACTATCGTCTCTGCGAGAAGAAAAATGTTTCTGTGGAGATGTAAATAATATCGGGAGATTGGAGGGATAAAAGGGGAATAATTCCCGTTGGAAAGTATTTCGAACCATTTTCGAGTATCCATAGAAATTGGATTCTGTGTGAATTTCGTTTTCCTGCCTCGCATTCGATTTCCCGCCGCCCGACCCATATTCTACTATAATGGACGATATTGACCGCGCGGCAATACCTTTGACACGATCATGTTTTGCATCGCAAAGTCGCAATCGATGATATCTACATTTTAATAGAATCTTGCACCTCGAGAGATTGAGTTTGAAAATCTTCAAAGCGGAATAGTAAGACAACCGCTGCATAGACGGCCAAAGCTTTGGTATCGCTTAGCTGGCTAGCCAGACAGTTAATTTCTAGGCGTTTCGGGCCGGATTTTCGGCGGTGCTGGTTTGAAAGAGATATTTCCATTTTCCATCCCTCGAGAGTATTACTTGGATTTTAGTTTGACGAGACTGAAATTTACTGTTTGAGAAATCTTCACAATTTCTATTTAAGCGAACACTACAAGTGTTACGTAGAAGCATTTAAAAACAACAATTTATGAATACCTCTATGGATTATTGGTTATTATATTGGTAATGAGTCAAAAAATGTTTCAACACTAAACCTACCCATCACTAAAAGCGATGAAAATAATGTTTTAGCTTATAAAAATGACATGGCTCTATTTATTTAGACATTCTGCCATTTTTATTACAATATGTGCTTGGATAAAGAAATCGATCGAAACAATTTCCATGTAAGCAACTTAATAATTTCAATAATTGTGAAATCTCTATCTCTATCTCTATGTATAATAAAATCGTGTCTGTCTGTCTATTTGTGACGGCATCAACTGAGACCGGCTGAACGTAGAAAGCTGGGGTTTGAGCCATTAGACGCAGCGTTCCTTCGGGAAGGTTTAGGAGAACTTCCCATTCGAAAAAGTGCATTCGTTCAAAAGTTGTGACGTCATTAGTGACCAAAAACGACTTTTTCGCCCTCTTTTGGGCACGTTTCTGCTTATAACTTTTGGATTTGTTATTGCACGTGGACAAAGTCGCGTGTACAGCTAGTTAAAAATATAAAACCGGTCATTGGACCGACAGTGCTAGGTTTAGTGTTAAACAGAAGTTAATCAACATTTAGCGGTCCACAAATTTTAATTCAGAAATAAAAAATATATTTTTGACTCCATAATATCGTAGCTGATGTCAAAACGAGTCCAACGACTTAATGGACTGCTAGATCGGCTGACCGGATCGCTGTGTCGAAGAAACAAAGTTAATGCCAGCGATGATTGGAGGCTATTCCAGGCCGGTAGATCTGCGAATCCCAGGTGGCCCGCAAGGGACACGGTCGAACGAGATTATCGGCCCCATTGGAATTTGCAGACACGACGTTTAACCCGTCGAATATGCGCGCCGTTAAATCTCCGGCGTGGTGTAACTTGGATGGCCACGGCCTCGATGCTGTGCGCGGATATCGGGCACGCTCTCGCAGGAAACCTGGGCTCTGTGTACATAGCCGCATAGGCGAGCGATCACGAAAGCCTTGATTACCGGAGACCACGGCCGGAGACAGTTATGCCAGTTACCCGCGATCTCGCGCCTAAGCGCGAGCGGGTACACAGGCCAAGTTTCTCCCCGATTGCACGTACAAACGGCCGATGCTATATGGGCACGACGTTGACGACGACGGCGAGGATCGTCGCCGACGAGGCGTCTCAGTCTACAGTCTCGACCTAAACTTGGATTGACACTCCTGCCTCAGACCTTCGATGAAACGGTTCAATTTAACTTGGTAACCGGTGGAAATGGTACGTCCCCTACGATCGTTAGGTATTCTGGTTCGAGATCGAACGGGATCATCACCATCCCATCTACCGTCTATCTATCCAGCGATACTTGCAATCGCAATTGTACTTGTACCTTTCATTCAATCGAATTTTACTTGTGCGATTGGCACACTCAATTTACTGGCAGTTGGACAACAGGAGCCAAACAAAAATTCACTTCTCGCGTTATCGATTCTAAATACAAGATTTTTCTCTCGTCAACGATCGGGTGGTTCGCGAAAAACAGACTTGAAGACAGAAGAAAATGTTAGAGAGAAAATTTAGGTGTTCTGTTTCTCGTGAGTCACCCGGTACACAGTCGCATTTGTTTAAATTGGTTTGATTTTGCCGCGATGCTATCCTCGATCTTCGCCGCTCCACTATATCCGTAGCCTAATATTTTAATACTAGACCACAAGCACTATTGATCAGACTTTCCTGGCTCTTGAAGATCTCAACAGCATCAATCGTAGAGCGATCGATCGTAGCTGACCGCGAGCTATTATATTCGTCGATTTTTGTCAGAAGCAGTACCCATCGAATCGCATGAATCATAGATGAGAACGTCGCGATCCGATCGCCAACGATTTCTCAGCTCCTCTGTCGCAGTTTTTACTTTCGGGAAGCCATCGCCAGTTTCATGAATCACGGGCGAAACGCGTTTCGGCTGATCGGCAACTATTTCTCAATGTTCTCGCGTCAAGAATCTGAAAGTTAGGGACGTTGTCTCGAGGGGACGAGCATAAATCCGGTGACCGAGCCCGCGAGCGCCTCTCCCCCGCCGCTTGCTAAGATTCAATCTTTATTTTTTGTAAAGTCCCGCGGCTGGCTTGTTCCATTAAATTTCGAAGTATTAGGTGATACGTCACGATCAAGTATTCATTAAAAGCAAAAGTTAACGGGGGGAAACTTGTAAGAACTTCGAAAACTCGTGGCTTCTGCTTCATCCATATTCCCCGGCCGTAGTAACCTGCCTCCTCCTCAGGGGAATTGCATAAGACACTAGCGGTTTCTGCTGCACTTTGATTGCCGCGTCGACCATACATGGTCGAGACGAGATCGTCTAATCGTGATTCTCAACAACAAATATCTTATGCAGTTTGCAAATCCTGCCGCAAATCGGAGCCTCTTATATTTGTAACTCTGCGAACAGTATTACTGTTCACCGTCTCTTAAACGTCAAGGTTGTGCGATTATTTTAATATTAAAATTACCACACACAGCATAATGACCCACTTTTCGGTGACTCGGTTATTAACGATCAAGCTACGAATCTTCGTACAAAAAGAAATTTGTCAAGTGCTCTCTAATAGTTTCATTAAATTCCACTCACGGTATAAAGTTTTATTACGGTTCTTTAGACGTTTTTCTTTGCCGGGCTTTAAACGGTCGTAAATGCTGCAAACACATAAAATCCCCGTCCGACTATTTGCTGTACACAGTATCATTCCTAATTACTCAAATAACAGAGATTTCCTGCTTTACTTCGTTCTTGAAAGCCATGCCCAACGTGAGCACGAATGACTTTTTATTAGCTCCATTAACACTCTCCGTTTTTATGGAACGGATTGAATGGCGTGCATCTTAAATATCGGTTACGAGGTCTTACTCCAATTGAGAATTTGATCGATGAATCAAAGAGTAAGGTTGAAACTGTGCTTTCCATGAGGAAGAAGGACGTACGATAAAATGTATGCAGACGTTTAAACACTGTTATACAAGATGTTGATAAAATTCGTTCAAGTATGAAGTGAAAGACAAGCGGCAGGACTAACGCAAGATCCAAATGAGTATGAAAAGACCGCGATGAAGCATTGTTGATTCCTGTAAGGTAAAAGAATCTCGGTCCTTTCATGGATATTTGCCCGCGATAACGAGCGTGGCAGCACACTCGTTCGCGAAGAACGACTGTCCGCGCGTCTAAAGAAGACATTATAGCCGAAAGAGGGGGTGAAAGTTGGACGAGATTAGAATCGACGGGCGTGGGATCGGCTTCCGAAAGTGCAGGCTGCACTTTGCTGATGTATTTCGTGGCCGTGGCGCACATACACACACCGTCGAGAGAAGCTCGAACAGCGGGAGGCAGGCAGGCGCACGATAAAGGCGAATGTATCGATCGGTACGTGACGGGACCTTCTTTCACTTCCTTTGTTTCCCGTTTGATCCTTTCTTACGTTCGTTTTTCTTTATCCGTTTCTCCGCTCTCTTCTCTCTCTCTCTCTCTCTCTCTCTCTCTCTCTCTCTCCCTCTTTAACTCCGCTCCCCGTTTCAGCTCCTCGTTCGCTCACAGATCTTTTCTCCGCCGCCTATTCTGCCAGTGAAAACTGAAGATTGAAGTTTTATTCATTTACCGCGTTATACCGCGCGATAAGGGCGCAGTCTCTCTCTCTCTTTCTGATTCTTCCCTGTACACGTGTATAAGACCCTGTAAAATTCCATGTTTCGTCTCGCGGGCTTTTTCTCCTGCTTCAACCCGTTCCAGAGGACTTGATATGCTACAGGAAGCTCGGCAGCGTAACGCCAAGCGGTATCGCTCCCCGTTGAATTTTATTGGAAATATCGAGCGAACAACCCCCTCGGAATTCGTCCTCCAGGCCACCCCATGGCGAATTCAGTCAAATATTTGACACTGGAAATTAAGCGGGGCTGCGGAAAACTGCGCGGACCTTGATAAGGCGCTATAAGTAACACTCGCCTAGATCCGGGGATTATTCGCCGGGACTCCCGGAGTATTTAGTTTGCGAAAATCGTAGTTGAAAGTTCCCGCATTCTTCGCGGACCGGGATATTGGAAGAATTGGCCGTGAGTCTCGCGAACTCATTGTTCCCCGACCTCTGGATTTATCGGCACCCTTGATTCGGTTTCGTTACCGTTTCATTAATCCTTAAAATTCAATTGAATTTCATTCGTTCAATTTCAATACACGTTGAAACAAAAATTACAGTATGTATCTTATAATATCATCAAATTGTGCACAAAAATTGTATAGGACCCAGTACAATGCATTTCATTCAATCTTACAGTCTTAAAATCAAATACAATTTCACTCGTTCGATTTCAATGTACATATGTTGACAAAACAATTGCAATATGTTTTTTATAAAATCATAAAATTGTGTACAAAAATTGTACAGGAGCCAGTACGTCTCTCAGTGTATTTCGAATTAAATTGATTTTCAATGTTTTCGAGCTTAAGTGATTTTTTACAAAGAGTTTAAAAGTAACTCTGGACTAGACTGTTTTATACAAGATCGTTCTAACGCTTATCTTGAATAAACTTTTAATTTCACGAGTGATTTTGCATACAGTGTAGACCGTGTGCCCCGTGCTCGATGATGGATGACTATAAATGCATATTCCACGGTGCAACATTTTTATAGGCTTCAAGGTTTCCGATTCGACGCGTCGCTGCGTTTCCATTATGCAAACAGAAGCCATGAAGCATGTTACACGAAGAGGGGGAGGGTGGGGCTTACAGAGAAAATAAAAGGAAGAATGAAAATTGGTGGAAAACAGGATTCCGGTGGAAAAGGGGGGGATAAGGGGACGGTCTCTTAGAATCGAAATGTGCAGTCTTTCGTAGCATGACAAATCATCGAAGCTTACGGGTTTCGGGATATCGGTTGGGATTGCACGTGAGTGTAAACAACAGGAACAAATTCCAGTCGCGATGGAAACATCGATACTCTGTGTAGCCAGTCGACATTATACCTCTTTTTCTATCGTGTACGTCCGTGTCCTGATTCTTGCATCCGCTATTTGCTTGATGCCATCTTTCATTAGCTTCGTTTTTTCCCCCTCCGCGCTGTCCACACAGAGCGAGCCACAATAAAGCATTTTCTTGTAACCCGGAACCAAGGAAACCGTGTATCGATTGCTCCACAGACCTTCGATGCAATCTTCTTCTGCTCTGTCGAGGACGACAACGTTTGTAAATGCTATTCGAAGTGTCAACAGTGGTTAATCTTCCTTCGCTATCGGCGAATTGCCAATCGACCGATTACGGTCCAACGCGACGTAATTTGCGATGATACATCTCCATTTCGCAATCGTTACAGTGATGAACCTACAAAGTTATATTTACAAAGCGAAGTAAATACAATAGTATGGATACGTTCCGGTAAGTCCAGAGAGGTTTCCGGCCGGTGAGAAATTTCTAACCGGCTCGAAGCTCGCGGATAAATATTGGGAAAGAACGGGCATCGAAACCGTTGGATTCGCAGCAATTGTGACGCGGATTAGAGACGAGGATTGGCTTGGTCGAAATATCGAATGAAAAAGAACACACAGCACTGAGAGAGGGGAATAATGAACGAATGCATATCTCCATACGGCGACGTAGTTCCTTCGTATAGGCGGAGTCCAGAAAAACGACGGAGGATTACATTTTTCCATATTTTCCGTGTTCTCTGGTAGAAGTATTAATTGCCTCGATAATTGGCCACCGTGGATCTCCATAGTAATTAGTTGTTGGACCGCGAGTACCGCTCTGGTACTAAACGAAAATTCCTTGATCACTTTTGAAAATCCTTGAGCAAGTAAGAGTAATATGTCTTAGTTAAAACTTGCATTTGTTAGCCGGTTCCCGTAAACCTTGATGGACACGAGAGTGAATAAAAGTACGAAGCCTGGTGGGGTAATTAGTATTCGCATCAGTCGACAAACAGGCTCGATCCACGCCACGGTGGATCGTGATTTCGTCGCGATCTCGGCTCTGTAATTACTTGATCCCCGTCGGTCCCGTCAGAGATAGCCGGAGAATAGGAATGGCGGGCGGAGAGAAATCGAGCAAAGGTTCTCGGAGAAGGCGGTGCACGAGAACCGGAAACCGTTTCGCGAGGAGATGGGGCTGAGTGAAACGGCTCGGTAGTCGATAGAAAGAGAGGGAGAGAGAGAGAGAGAGAATCAGCGAGAGAATGAACGTGAAAGAGAGAGAGAGAGAGCTCGCATCGCCTCTGTCCATTGTGGTTTACCAGCGGATGTTATTTGCAGTAGGTCAAGGAAAACTTGGCACGTATCTGTTAATATTTACCGGGTCGGTTTCGGCGGCTTTTCCGAAAAAGTTCGCCGATGGTAACGATCGCGGTTTCAGCTCATCTCGGGGCCGGAAGTTCTCGGTTCCACACTTCCGCCCACTTCTCCGGAAGTAGGCCGCACTTCTGGAGGGGGGCCGAGGAATATCCCTGGGTAAACTGCGAAACACGGCCGAAACGCCTGGCTAAGATTATTTTAGTCCGCAATCCCTGCAGGCGCAACGCTTTCCTCGGAAAAAACAGAATGGAAAGTTGCTCGCGGAAAGTCGAATTCACCGGTAGGTTACCGAGGGAACCGCCATATCCCGCGTCCCGTTGTGTTTTCCCAGATACTCTCCCGAAAGAAAACGCTAACGAACAGATTTTTCAGCGAACACCGTTGCGAATCGGGCCGGAGAAACTTGGCAACGATTTAGCCGTTACTTTTTCCACGGCCCGGCGAAAAACGTTCTCGGAGCGGCAAGCTTTCCTTAGGACGACGCCGTCTTAACGGCTGTCGAGCACTTTCCGTGAACCTGAAACGGCAGCTCTAATTTTCTGTCCACTCTGTCTCGATCGAAATTGCGCGGGACACCGCTGCAGAGTAGTCGGATTAAGACTCGTCACGCCATTCTACCTTCTACGACGCTATTCCCCCACGCTTCCCATAAATTCTTTACATGACGTATATCGGGGAGTTCCAACTTTTTCCCCTCCGAGAACCGAAAGATCCCCACCATCGTCAAACCTCCCACTACTACATACAGCCGTAGAGTTAGAGGGACGGCAGTAGCGGCACGGGAACAGGGACGAAGTTCTACAACAGCGCCTGTGCTTCCCCTACCAACCTCTCCTGGGGCCTGTGCACGTGGCGCTCCTCGCGGCAGCGTTTTTTCTTCTTGGTAACGGTGGATGCTGGTGGGGGGCAGTGGGCACTATGGTGGGGACGGTTTTATTTCATATTTGTGGCAAAAATGCTCATCCCTGTTCTACAGCAACGATAAAATCTAAGAGTGGGGGAAGTACCTAAGCGGGGAAGGAGCCGAGCCACATGTTGGAACTCCCTGACGTACGTACATGATGAATCTTGCTCTCCTAGAAACGCACACACACATGTTCGTAAAAATAGCATCGATCATCAGGTATTTCAAACTAATGCATATATACAATTCTAATCTAATACTGATCGACAGACATTCCCCGAAAAAAGCTTCTTATCCATAGGGAGGGGGAGGCGTATCGATACGGATCGTCGGATGATTAACGTGCAAGCAATTAATCTACCATCAATTATAAACGTGTTTTCGAGCGACGGGGTTTTTCGAGCGAAGGCAGCTTGTCAGTTCGACAGCATGGGATAAAGTTTGACGGGCGGATGAAACCGATGCTTTTTCATTCGAATCTAGAGAATCCGGGTCGTCCCGGTGTTCCCCTGGATCCTCTTCCTGTAACAAATCAATTACGAATTTTCTTCCCGTTCTGTTCGGTGATTACATTTGATCCAGGACACAGGGTAAACGAATTGCGAAAGAGAAAAAGAGAAAGGGAGAGATAGAGAGGTGGGTGTTCGAGCCAGCTAGGGAAATCTGTGAGAAGTTCTAATATGATGATCGAATTAAGCGGAATCGCGGACAGAAGAGCGTGGATCCGCACGTTCACTGACGATCCTCTATTGCTCTTTCTTTGAGACATCGTCTAACGAACGTTGCCGGTCGTTAATTACTATTCTCATTCGTGATCCTGGTTACAATTTCCTGGGCCCGCGATCCCTCCTTTTACCCGGAGCCGGAGAGTCGTTCTTTCCAGAGAATATCATTTCCGGTGACGTATTTAGGCCGATGGTTGTGGATGAAGCCCGAGAGAGATACCCGCCTGCAAAATCGGAATAATTGTGCTGAGCTGCCGGGTTGCAGTTCTCCGGCCTATTCAGAGACGGCCTGACCAATCAAAAAGGCCCCCATTGTTTTAGCTAAGGCATCGTTACGCTTCGAAAATTGCGTTTCTGATCCGACCCGAATTGCTCCGCTCCAAGGAAACAGACTCTTCGACCCTTCGAACGGTCTCACACATGTTTAATACTTCGTTGTCGATGTTACTCGGCATGATGTTCATGATGACGACAACCGCAGTATCCAAATCACAAAGTAACAAAACATGTATCATATTTATTTCATTAGGACAGCTCAGTGCACGAATCGTCGTGAAAATTGCAATATGAAGTTTCATGTTTCCCCGAGTTAAAACCGCGAAAATATCCTATCGAGATGAATAATTCGCACGCACGTTTCTCCCGTACGAAACTGGAGATCTCAACCTGAAAATCGAAATAACCAGGTGTCACTCAGCTGCAACCACTGCGCTTTAATTTCGCGAACATTCGTCAGAAGATCCAGTTTCCACCTGGAAAGTGTGTCCATGATTACTCGGTTAATTTCGGCTGTCATTATAAATAGTTGATAGCAATTGATCGTGCCCAAAAGTTGTATTTTAGATTCACTTATGCTCGTAAAATCGAAAAGAGCTCTCTCTCTCTCTCTCCCCTCTTCCCTCTGGAGGGCCCGCGTTAAAGGGCGGTGGTAAATGTCAGCGAAATGAAGCGGCGCGATTCTCGAAAGTAACTGTCTCGCGTATTTCATTCACGTGACAGTAAGTCATGAAATATGGCTTGTCCACTTTTTATATTTGCCCCGAGACGACGCTATAAATATACACAGCAGAAAATCATCCTGACAAGAGATCTGCCTCTTCGATCTTTATCCGTGTTTCGCGCGGGTTTCCTCGTTTCCCTTGGATTTTTAATTGTTTTTTTTTATAGGGAAACGGTTCTATATGGTACATTTTCTCATTCATCCTTTTCATCGCCGAGGTTTTTCCACACCTGCAAAACCGGTCATCCGTGGGGGCTGATTAAAGCTAATTATTTGCTCATCCGACTGTGTATCATTTGGATCACTTTGAAAATTTGCAATCGCATCTGCCGGACCAGAAACCCGCCCTGCTTGCTGGATTATCGATCCCTGGTGCACACGGAATGCACCGTAATGTGTGCATGGATCGGTAAAATTTGGTCAGCTATTGCTGCAATTATTAAATATTGTTCTTGAGGTTCAGGCCTAGCAAAAGGCATGCTATTTATGCCAAAACAGTCTTTCTCTATTTTTGAACGCTTTTATGCTGGGATTTAGGGATTGAATTTCAGCGACAGAATTCCGTATCTGCTAAATCATCTTACTTTCTATTTTTTGTCATTTCTAAGAGACTATTTTATGCATTTGATCACAGTTCTTAAATGTAGATGCTCGCAGATGTCAAAAATTTCACACGAACTGTTTTATACCTGCTACAAAAATGTTTATTTTTCCTTTTAGTTGTAGTCGCGCCCAGGGCAATATTTTTCGTCGCTCTCGACGTTGACCAACCGCAAATAAAACCGCGTCAAAAACCGTGGTATGTTTGTCAAAAAATGTTTATTTTTATATTCCATTCGTCACCAAGTTGCTATTTTAGAGATTAAAATTTGTAGAATTCAGCCCTCGTAGCACGTATATTATTTTTTAATGCAACCGCGAGTCCTGAAAAAATTATTCAGATTAACCTCTGAACTGTGCTGCTTTTTTTAGGTTCATTTTCTTTTAAACCGGTTCTAAAAATTTTGGAATGCTAAAGAAGATCCTGGGGACCACTCTGCCCGTCTCGGATCCGCAAAAGGAGTTTCTGTTTATGGTTCCGCTGGGGTTATTACCTCCCTCTATCGTCCTCTGCGAGAATACATCTGTGATTAAAAGTAACTGCATATATGTGTTTGGAGCTGAAAATTAATCTTAGAAAGTGCATTAGTTGTCGAGTGATCTAATGTTTCTGAAATACACTGCGACATTTGTAGGGAATCTGGGTTAGGTCATAAAGGTTCACTGCAATTTTATCCTCTCAGAACGGCAGCAGCACGGAAACGAAATTATATTTTCTGATAAAATAAAATTCAACTTTACAATCAGATATTATAATAGTTTTTTCGTTCTCACTTTGGGCCAAAATTTCCACGGTTTTCAGTGTGGAATCCTATTCGACGACTTATCGCAGGAGAGTCCTCCGGAATGTAGATCGTATTCGATTGAAATTTTAACGGGTAAAAGTTCGCGGATCCCCTGTAATCGGCTGCTAAGTTCCCGGACAAGTTCCCCTCCTGCTGGTACTTTTCGTATTCATCATGACTCGACTTATGAAAACTAATTGGTGTCGTTCGCCGGAGGCACCGTGATGCATCGCTCCGGCGAGCTCCTTGGAACTGTGTACTAATTAACCGGCGACGATGTGGGGCTCTGGTAACTTTTCGATAATCCCGGGACGCCTGGTCGATAAGCGAATCTGGTGGAACGATTCGAATCGTTTCCAAGCTTTTTGGGCATTTTCTCTTGCGCGAGTTCTTTCAAAAATACAGGCTTCCAATCGACAAGCAACCGAAAGCAGTTCCGCAATAATCCGACCCAAGGGAGGAACGTAAAGTATTTTACAACTAAGGCGAACTAAATCACGATCGCGTGACATCAACAATTGGTGGCATTCGGAAGTCACGCAGACGCGACACCAACCACCTATGCTCGCGTTCGAGCGAACAAAGGAACTTACGATCGAAATTTCGCGCGCGATGACACGCGACAAAGCGCGGGATCGATGACAGACATTTTTCCGCAGGGACAACGGACGGCTTGATTGCGATGAGAAGTTAATAAAGTGCCGGGACCAGGCGTCGTTACGATACTCCGACGACTAGCGTGGCGCTTTCAGCGCGGGTGCGAACGTGCGCGCGCGGGAACATTAACGAGAGGGTGTAATGGAAGCCGGCACGTCTCAGAAAAATATGGTCGTCCGTTTATCGTGATAACGCCCCCAACGGCAGAGCATAGCTTTTCTCATCCTATTTCCTCGGGAGTCGGTGAGGCGCTTAAAAACATTGCTGGGTAGGTACCGTTCGTTGTCTCTCTTTCTCTCTCGCTCTCTCTCTCTCTCTCTCTCTCTAGAAATGCAATTTCGAAAATGATACGCGCCACGAGCCCGCGCCTTCGTTGCCCGTTTATCATTCGTTACGCTCGTAAATATTACTTAATCGAATGACGTGCGCCGGGGCAAGTTCGAGGCCAGCGACACGTCGAGCGTTTCCCGTCCTGGGAAATCGAGAAGCACCGCGGGAAACTCGGTTAACATCGACCGTGATTAATGAAGAAAACAAACGAAAAATCACAGGCGATATCGAGGACTCGCAAATTGTGAAAGAGCGCTCGACCGGGAACCACAGTCTTCGCGACGGCATCTTTCTCTCGGGAGTAAGATCTTCGAAAAATTGGAAAATAGTGCAAAGCGTCGCTTAGTTTATCAAGTCAAAAATTCAAACAGGAGCCTTAAAGAGTTAAGAGTCTTTAAACTCACGTGATAAAGACGAGATTAAAAGAACAGTGTCTCAATGCCGAATAAACCTTTTCACGCAACGTAACTTCGACATAACAATATTTTCGCAAAATTAGGTACAACGAAGGCAATTTCCATGAGGTTTTGCAGTCCGTAGGACCTCCCATTTCGCTTATGGCAGTTGTAATTCCACGCGGCGGGAGTCCCGAGTTGCGTACACTGCCGGGATCCTGCTTATTATTACGAGGCGGCCGATGATGCTGGGCATTCTGCGGCGAGAAGGGGAAACGTCTGCTGCCTTCCGGCTACGGTTTCCTTAATGATCCAGGTAAATGAGAACGACTGGCGGTTAAAGCGCAATCGCCAGTTTTATAGGAAACCGTACGTGCTCGGCACGATAAGGTATCGTGCTCGTTTATATTAATTCCGGAAGCAGCGCCGGGCCCCGCAGCGACTGTCCGGAGATTTCTGTTCGATCGTATGTTCGACGGTTTCTGCGCGGTGATTTATGGTACCTGCGATCTATTCGCGCGTGTACCGTTCTCTTCGGAATCCTTCACCTTTAGCTGTAATTATATCGCTGCGTTCGGTGCCGGGAACCGTTTTGTATGAACACGAGCCAATGCACTCTAATGTGGCCTGACGTTGTAGCTGGATTGAGCTTCAGAGGCCAAAGAACGGTGTCGCGATTCACGAACGGTTCCCCGAATCACGCGAGACGCATTTTTCCGTGGCAGATGGAACGATTAACGGCGGCAATTCGCGTTCTGATTGATGCGTTGCGATAAATCTCCGCGGTTTCTCTTTCCGTGACGGTTTCAAGGGCCATAATTAGGCTCGCGAGGTTTAGCCGGCCGCTTATAGCAGCCGAGTGGTCTAACGCGGTTACGTCGAATTAGAACGTTAAATTAGAACGTAGCGCAAGTCGTGGCCCCGATAGAGTCAGCGCGCGCGAAAACCGTCAAACGGGACACAACAAGAGAGTGAGAGAGAGAGAGAGAGAAAGAGAGAGGAGAAATATATAGTAAAACCGAAATAGCGTCGCGGCAAATGAACGCACGCGAGAGATGTCTGCGCACATGTAAACGCGACACACGGCACGAGACTGTGCCGCGCGCGTGTGCCAAGTGAAAGCGATTCGCTTGTGTAATTTGCAACACATTGCCGGACCGTCACTGTCCGCGCACACGTCTGCAGCGAAACCGATTTTGCAGTCTACCAACCGGTAGTCTCTCGCGGAATGTTTAATTGGACGATCTTTGGATTTATCATACCCACCAGCTATTTACCGTCCTGCAGAAAAACTCCACCCCCTCTTGTCAGTTCGCGAAAACATTTCCAACCAGTTTATTTCACCGCGAACAACATTTGATCCGTGCTTGTTAGCGGACTGCGAACGTGGTTCATTAAATCTAAAGATGGAAATGGCAAATTTATATCTTCTTTTTAATCGAGATTAAGGAACGAGCTCCACATAATCAGGTTGTTGGAAACATTATCGCATCATCCTGTAGTAATTCAGGTCGTAAGAATCATCCCCACGAACAAGAACGAGACTTGTCTATCGAGACCACATTCCTTTTCCTCTTTCACCGATCGACGACAGTTTCTCTCTTTCTTTCTCAGCTCGTTTCACCGGGCACCTAAGCTCTCCAGCTTTCGAAGAACGCTCAAAATAATTGCGCGACCCGAATTCGAGATTCGTGGCGGCAAGTGGACCGCGAACGCGACATTTGTTAACACGAGGAACCGCTCGTTGTCTCGTTGCTGAAGTGGCCCAACTCCGCCGTCGGATGAATTAAGCGGCTGCCACCTGTTTCTGATTTTCCACGCGTCCACAAGCCCGAAGCCCTCCGTTTTCGGATGCGGCAACGCCAGAACTCTCTGTGTTCTCTCTCTCTCTCTCTTTCTCTCTCGTTCTACAACGACCCCTCGTAAAAGGAGTTTACGATCCACGGGTGGACCGAGCGAGCAAACCGCTACCTTTCGCCGCGAGAGTGCGTCATCTACTTCTCGCGAATTATTCACCGGATACGTTCTCGTTGTTTCGAGACTTGTTTCCGACTAATGAGTGGAAAGAATTTACGACGCCAGCCCCTAAAAGCTTGACAAAAATATCACCGCCCCCGTAACTTTTACCACCGTATGCTCCGCCGCGTCCCGCAACTTGTCGCCCCGGAAATTCTCCCCGCTTTAAATCGGCCATCTTGCCGAATTGTCGAGCGTTCATCTCACTTTTCGGCCAGATTTTCTCTCTCCGGGTCTTAACACGCTCTCTTATTCTCTGCTTCATTCTCGGCTTGACGGTATTTTTTACTGGTTTACTTACCCCTCGCATTCGGAGCTATTTTCATTTTAAGAAACAAGACAATTTTTCTCTCAGAGTACATACTTTTCATTCTATATTTCATTAATAAAAGATGACGAATGTAGAAGCATCGAATACTGTTTCATTTTATTTTCAATTTTGTGGACGTCCCTTGCGGAGGCGTAAAGTTTTATTTCATTTCACCCTCTTCGAATTTATCCATAAGAAGGTACGTTCTCATGAACTGCTCAAAATGCAGGAGATTTCGCAAATTTTGTGGGAAACAGTTTTCGGTTGGTTTATGCCGACAGAATGATTTTCCATGGTTTATTCACATCAGTTTTGCAGCGGCCTGTAGAACAGCATTGCGCTTCTAAACTGGAGCACGCGGGGACCGCAGATTTTGTTTGACAAACCGCCTAGCAGGCCATCGACATTCCTCCTCGACATCCCGAAAACGTCGGGGACAACCCTCGCATTCTATAATTGGTGCATGCGAATGGTCGGCACACACGTGTTCGCGCTCCAGTTTCGCCGGGCTTGTTTCGTCCGGCCTCTTAGCACGGATCTTGGGGAATAGTATGTTCCCCGAGTTGTCTGGCCGGGAAAACGCCACGTGCAACGTTTGCAATTTTCACGAGCTCCGCGAATTAGTGATGTGAAAAAAACCCCGCGCCTACCGAAAGGCTGTGTTCCTTCCTGCTGTGTTTTTTTGTGCGACGGCGTTATCTCTCTTTTTTTTCGCCTAGTTTTTTTCGCGTCAACGTGACTGCAATACGTTGCCGGCGAGCGCACACGAATCCTCTCAAATAGAGCCGATTAGTATGGGACAATGCGCACAGTGGGCCGCGGGATGAATGGCGGCACGCGTCAATGTGTCTGCGAAAACCATTTTAGCTTCTGCCTTCTTGATTCTGGGGGTCAGCGGGCTATGAGGTCGAACAACAATTGAATGGGTGTCTGGAAGACGGGCCTATATCAGGCTTTCCAAATTTTCCAGCAGCGCAATTTTGTTCTTTTCGTTCTGAAAGACTATCCATAAAATTTAAAAAACCTGACACGAACTACACTGACCTGAGAATAACTTTGTGGCACTTCAAGGCCCCATAAAAATGCAACTGCGCCTCGAATCCCGCAGAAAATAAATCTCGGCGTAATTCAATCCACAAAAATTGCAGTCAAGAAATATCTTGCGAGACTCGCGAGGATTCAATAATGCCCCAACGGAAATGAATACTATATTCAGCGTGTCGATCGATTGTAATACTTTTCAAACTGACTAGGTCATACTTGCTCGGCGAATTGTACGTCGTCGATGTTACGCAGGTAAAATACAATCAGTTGATGAAGTGGCACGATGTGCAGGCCTGGCAAGAGTGTACGGTCACTTTAATATGCAGCGCGGTTCACGGCACAAACTCTCATTTATCATCTGGTTCTACACTTTCTAAATAGCACTTGCGAGAGTAGCTTCTACGGGAGAACGTGATATTCTTCCTCTTTACTTATTTAAAATGTTGAGAAACGGGTTCCGCGCGACGGCAACCTATTATAGAAAAGTTTAGCGGCACCGGAGTAAGTAGACTTTCTGTATATGTATTTCTACGTGGCAAGTGCCATAATTCGAGGTCCACCGGACCACGCGGTCTCGTTTACATCTCTGACACGAGGTTTACGATCTGTCCTTCGCTCGCGGTTCTTGCCATTTCGTCTCGTGATTTCTGTTCCCGTCAACCAATATTTTGAATAATGATATAGCAATTTTTATTAAATAGGGATAGACTCCTTTTTCCAGGATTGTGCAAGGGTGCGGGATTCGCCTTCTCATTTCTCGATAATACAAACATGGGATTTTTCAGTAGTCAAAAACGCTAGATAAAAGATCGATCTACAGTCACTGACAATTTGAAGTGGACACCCTTAAAAATCGCATAACTTTTTAGAAATTGGACCAAAGGACGTGAATTTTTTTAAGATGTTAGACCGGCTAGTTCGCTAGAGAATAAGTAAACAAAAATTTAATACGATTGCAATTGGTAGGAATTATACAAAATTTTTTAAAATGATGTTTTGTCAACTTTTTTATTTGGGCCCGTAACGATAATTTAAAAAATGCGTTTTATAGATTTCGGTAACTTATATGCATACTGAAAATTTCATCGAAATCGGTCAACATTGCAATGAGCTACATAGTTTAAAGATGATCACGTAAGGGCGAAATGCCCTGGCAAGGCTGAAAATCTGCGACTTTCACCCTTAAGCTCTCATAATTTAAACGTATGTAGCTCATTGCAATGTAGACCGATCTCGATGAAATTTTCAGTATGCATATAAGTTACCGAAATCTATAAAACGCATTTTTTAAATTATCGTTACAGGCCCAGATAAAAAAAGTTGACAAAACATCATTTTCAAAAATTTTGTATAATTCCTACCAATTGCAATCGTATTAAATTTTTGTTTACTTATTCTCTAGCGAACTAGCCGGTCTAACATTTTTAAAAAATTCACGTCCTTTGGTCCAATTTCTAAAAAGTTATGCGATTTTTAAGGGTGTCCACTTTAAATTGTCAGTGACTGTATATGTATAGGGCGCTATCTCCTTCAAAAGTCCTATTTTTTCGTTTACGAGGCGTAATTTGCATTATTCGTCAGCATATGACCAGTTGTATGCTTCTGAATAATGCGAATTACGCCTCGTAAACGAAAAAATAGGATTTGTGACCCTAGATCGATCTTTTATCTAGCGTTTCTGACTACTGAAAAACCCCGTATGTATTTGTATAATCGAGAAATGCATCCTTGCAATCCTGGAAACGAGTCTACCGCCTCAATTATCGCAATTTTCTTCTCGTCAGAGGAAAATCGAACAGCCGAGCCTATTTAGCGAACGACAGGATTTTCTAATGCGCTGGCGATCGGTAAAATCGCAGCAGCCGGACCCGATCGGATTGATTAAAGCGAATTAAACGGCGACACTAATTACAGGAAAGCAAGTGTTTCCGAGCTAAGCGTTCCGACCTGGACGTCCGAGATTGAGTAACGAGGTTTGCGTCAATGACGGAGCGACGAGAATACGGTGTACGGGAGAGAGAAAGAGAGGCAGAAAAAAACCGTGTCGCGACAGGCGTTTGCGATTCGTCGGCAAAAAGCCAACAGCGGCCAGCATTCGTGATCGCGACGCGCTGTAAACAGGAAGACGGAAACGAGAGCGCGAGCATGAGCGCGAGCATGAGACCGTCCGACGTATGCTGTCATTGCCGTTGTGCAGAGCGGCGCGGCGTGCCTTTGGCGACTGATACGCCTCGGGCTATCGTGATTTCACGTATAAATATTTATACGTGATCAAGGAATACCTGCTCGAGGACACTCTTCGCGAATATTTTCACCGGTTATTACAAAACTGTTTTTGAACACACAGAGACTGACAAAGATCGCTGAACAAGCGAACGATTTTTATGAAACTTTTAGCATTTCTTTAGAATAACCACGATTCCGTACACTGCAAAGGATTAATAAACAAAAATCAGCAAACTAATTCGCAGATGCCCGTGATCCACAGCGGCGGCTGATCAGGTTCAATCAGCGGCACGCGCTAATCCGGGTAAACAGTTTACGAGATGCGCGTTGCATCTGCCCGGGGCGTTAACAGTGCGATAAATCCGGTGGTCTGGTGCACCGGAAGAAACTAACAACCGCGGTAAATTCATTAGCCCGGGGTTGATATTAAAACGGCGCGGATGGAACTTTTCGCTCTCGGCGGAATCTTGGCCGGCTGATAAAAGACTACGGTGTGCGGTGGGGTGGGAGGGAGGTGGATAAAGGGGGGACTTGGCCATTATCGAGAGCCGTGCAACTTCCCCGAAGAAGAACCTGTCGCAGATTATGCCCGGCCACGGGCTGCTGGATAGGGAACATAATAAGCTTTCATGTTTCCTCTGGTAATTCGCGGTCCTCTCTCCCTCTCCTCCTCCTGTTCATTCCTTTTTTTTTTTCTTCCGCCCCGAGATGAACGAACACGTCGGCAACCGGGTAGCATAATCTGAGCGGAAAGCAGAGAGGATGCGACGCCGGGACGCAGCGGTGCTCGCCCGTGTAGAACTTTCAGAGCAGTTTGCATCTTAATTAAGTAATGACGTCGCACTGAGAGGACAGTTGATGAAAGCGTCGCCGTCGTCTTCCTTCTCTCCTTGGACCCCCGACGTTCGTTCGCGAGACTAGGTGCTTTTAACTTGCAGCATTAACGTTGACTTTCAACTAATTCCTGTAACTCGACAGCGCGCGGGATTCACGTTGCTGTGCCACGCCGCGTTGTGCAACCACGTTCGACGTCGTGTCCCGTCGTCTATCGATGACGTTGCGCAACGGCCTCTGATACACCGTTGTCTCGCAGCTCATTCTTTAAGCCCGGTAATTGATTATATTTGGAGTAACGGCGATCGAGCGTCTACGAGCCGTGACGTTCCGCGAAGGAAAGTTGCACGTGGCTGTGATCGAAAGCGGCTAATCACTGCGGAAGTCTCCGCTAATGTTTTTGCGGACGTCTTCGAGGGAATTCGTGCCGTGTGTTGTTTTCTTCGTTTTATATAGAAAAATAATCATACAATGATTATATACAAAAAGTCAGGTATTCATGTTTTACCACAAAAAGCAAAATCATTGTTTAATATGTACATCGTGCCGCGTGCTGCTTTCTTCGTTTTATATATAAAAATAATTATTGTCCGTGTTAAGAAATGTTATGGTTATCGCAATTATACAAAGAGGTAATCATGCACGTTTTACTCCAATAAGCAAAAATCATTGTTTACCGAATATACGCAATCGAACACTTTCGACAGCACCCTACTTACACCATTAAACGCGAATTACGTCTTACAACCGCGGAAATTGAATTTCTAATTAATTCCAGGTTCGGTTAATATCAAGAAATGTGAATGTGCACAAACGCGTTCCATTTACTCGTTCACTCGATCGTGATTCGCTGTGCTTCTTCTTGCGGTCTTCATATAATCTAGCATCGATCGCATGAATAAAGTGGAAAGTATACATAGTTCTACACACCGGTATAATTCAGAGCAATTCGTAATGACGTTATGCTGCAATAAATTTAGAAAATTGTTCTGTAAACAAAAACGTACGTCGTAAACCGTTGCTTTCCATTATTTTATACGTTCCTCTGTTTTATCGTCTTGATAAAAACATTTAACTACGATTATGAAACGTCTGTGCTATTCAATAATAATTGAATTTAATCGAAAACACAGCTGTCCCACTTTTCCGGACACCAGACATGATTTCCTATAACACACGAACCGTTCTGTACAATTTGGACAGACAAACGCTTACTACAAACAAACGTGCCCAACCATAAATCCAAAAGACATTCCACCGAGTCCATTAAAACGGGGCGCACAAAACAAACGCGCCTTTATCGTTGTCTTTCACGTGCCACGTTCCGTGCCGACTATTATTTAAAATTCCGTCAGACGTGTCAGCTCGAATATAAAGTGAAAAATCTATCCTGTCTCAAACTTTTGCACGCCGCTGCGCTTTTCCGCGCGATATTCGGTGGTTTGCGCGAGAAAAGAAAAGAAAAGAGTAAAAGGTTCGCTGAAAGGAGAACGCTCGGTGAGAAATTTACTCGAGCGATCTTCGGCTCGCTGTTCCGCGGCTTTCGAAATTACACGGAGACCCGAATTTACCGGATACCAGCGGGTGTACCCGTGTCGAAACAATGCCCGCGTGGGTGGACGAGGTAATCGACCAACTAGAGGGAAATTAAACGCTCGAATCGTAACGAAGCAACCGGTTATTCGCTCCGGTATGGCAGGATTCAATTTCGCGGGGGCGGGTTTTCTTTTTAAAAAATCCGAAGTTCGTGGGCCCACCCAGCCACGACAACCACGTACGCTTTTTACCGCTTATGCTTGGACGAGCAGTTTTCCAATTCGATAAAGCGTTTCGCCGAACGACGCGTTTCCGACGTCGTTGAAATGTCGCCGGAGCGGAAAAGAATTTTCCGTGCGGAGGGTTCCGGCGATCCCCCTGCGTCATATTACGCGCTGAGCTATTGTGGAATGCGCATTTCATGGGAATGTTTCGGAATTATTCGCGAGAACCTCCACGGCTCGCCGTCGTCGTTACGCCGCCAATTCCCCGGACGTTTGTTTGCTCGAATTGAAACCCGGAAACTTCCGCGAGACACAAGCACCCCCGGAAAAACGCCGGAAAATATCTCCGCGATGTTGCGAGCATCCTCTTTCCCCTCTGTTTTTACCTAATTCTACATTATTGCTGTTCTTGGGTCTACCGTTGCTCGAGATTCGCAGGTTCGAAAGTCTCCGTTCCGTTTTTAGTAGGTTCCCTTAAAGTTTTATCGCGTTCTGCTCAGTATGAGAATATATTCTGTAGTTGCATTGATATTTGCAATCTGAGAAAGTCTATGGTATCTTTTTGATAACATATGTACGTTGTCGAAAATGTTGTTCTTGTTCTTCTATTAAAATTATCCAATTCGTTAATCGTTATTTCCAATTTGTCCAATCCTGTATTTATACAGACTTTAATTTGCTCATATATCCCCACGTAACCAGCAGATCATTTACATTTGTGGGTACATTTAATTAATGCAAATTGCACAATCGATTTTCATATAATTTAACGCAATTATGGATTGTCATGTCTTGTTACGTTGCTCTTGCTGAACTGTTTCACAGGAAGGTTTAAAGTGCAGAGAAAGCAAAAACTAAAAATTTCTTCATTCTTGCCACGAGACCTTGCACAACATCGCATTATTTATCACGTTATACGAGACAGCAAACTTTGTTTGCTGACGTTCGTATATACATTATTATTTAAATTTGAGAAGGATTCTCTCATTGATGGACAACATACGTTCGTGTTTATACTTTTTCTCACGACGCGACGGTTAAATTGCAACAGATCCAATACAGTTTCCGTAACATGCAAACAAATATTTGGTAACGAATTTTTCGTGTTTACTCTTGTATTAATGTAATCCAGAGCTCTGCATGCTTGACAATTTAATAATAATTACCTGTTACGTATTCACAGTTTCATACTTTAATCACCTGTTTCACCCTCTATACTATTTTTTGTGTGAGCGAAAGGGCTCCCTGAACAAGACATTCGTGCACTACAAGTGAAAGTAGACGTGTTTGTCGAGAACATAAAATACTAATAAAGATTTCTTACGTATATCGAGGCCAGAATTATCCTGATTCGATAACTGGCAATATATTCCCTCGAAAAGTAACTGGACAGTAACCGATAACGTAAATCCGATTTTCCTCTCGTTAATAGCTACCCGAACGCGGCCAGTTTACCCGGTAACGTGTTCCGATCGACCCGCGTCCGATCCGTCGACTCGAATACAATGTCTACTAACTACTAAGTCATTACAATCCTATTACACGCACTGATAATGGTGTTCGTAATTATATTACACACCGTTTCGCCTACGGTTAGCCGCTCGTTCGTCCTCTGTTATATTTCAGATATCGTTTAATCATTCACCCTTTTAGTTTGATGGCCTGTTGTGTCGAATCAATGGTTTCACACGTTCGCCTGATTCTTTTGATCTCGTTTTGCCCGTGTCGATTAATGCCTGCGTCGATGTTCCGGTTTATTAGTAGACGAAGAAAAAGTTCAACACGGAATCAATTAAACGGAGTCTGCAAACAGAGACCGAAAAATTCTGAGCAATTTTGGAAACTCGTGTATCCGATCAAATCGCAGATCGACGGTCCGATTCCATTAGCATCGCGGTGGCATATTCAGGACATTCCGCCGTTGCTCGACAATCGACAGCACTTAGGGAAGCGATAGCGTCGTCGGGATTAAATTTTTATTCGGGGAACAGTAACTTCGGTCTGGTCTTGGCTGGCCTAGCATCAAGATCCTCGTTCCGTGGATCGTTTCCGCGTGGATGGGGAGGCGAAGGGGATGATCGAGCGAACGTTGCCGGGGTTCGAAATTCTCGCCGTGCAGCAGTAGCCTCTCCGTGAGTCGAACGCATTTCGCTTTGCCCGCCCATCGCCGTTCTCGACTTCCGAACGGCAATAATATTGTTCATTATTGGCGTTCCGAAAAATTCCCGTTTCCCTCGGCGAAGCCAGTAATTCCCTCTGGAGAGGGTGCAACGGCCATCTAAACGGGGGGTTTGGAACGGGGGTAGGTTGGTTGCGCGTATCGGCGGCTGCGCTTAATGCATTTACAACGTCGCGACCATAAAACCGAGGCAGTAAGGGGTTAACCGGGCCGCGTATCGCTTTCCAAGGGCCAGCTTTCCCGATTCTCAAGAGAAAGAGCGGGGGCGTGGAGCCTGGATGCTCGTTCCCGGTTAAGAGCTCAGGTGGTTTCTCGGAGAGCGCGTCTACGAGAGAGGCTCGAGGGTCTCGTTTAAGGCGAGCCGAAGTTCGAGGGAGGTCGAAACCGGCTTGTGGACTTCAGGCAAGATCGGTTTACCGCGCTCGATACTCTCGCCGCTCGTAACGAAAACCCACCCCTCGGTCTCGTCGAGCGAGAGAAACCTCACCCGATCTCTACGAGCGAGAGAAGACTCCTCCAACCCCTATACCCCGGAGCGAGAGAGAACAACCCCCGACGTCTCGGAGCGAGAAGAAACAACTTCCGATCTGTACGAGCGAGAGGGAACTATCCCCGATCCCCACGAGTGTGAGGAAAATCTCCTCCCCCTATCTCCACGAGCGAGAAAGAACAACCGCCGATCTCTCGGAGCGAGAAGAAACAACTTCCGATCTGTACGAGCGGGAAGGAACTATCCCCGATCCCCACGAGCGAGAGAAGACTCCTCCAACCCCTATATCCAGGAGCGGGAGGGAGCTACCACCGATCTCCACGAGCGAGAAAGAACAACCGCCGATCTCTCGGAGCGAGAAGAAACAACTTCCGATCTCCACGAGCGAGAGGAACTATCCCCGATCCCCACGAGTGTGAGGAGAATCTCCTCCCCCTATCTCCACGAACGAGAAAGAACAACCCCCGATCTCTCGGAGCGAGAAGAAACAACTTCCGATCTGTACGAGCGGGAGAGAACTATCCTCGATCCCCACGAGCGAGGAGAGAATCTCCTCCCTTTATCTCTAGGAGCGGGAGGGAGCTACCTCAAATTTCCACGAGCGAGAAAGAACAACCCCCGATCTCTCGGAGCGAGAAGAAGCAACTTCCGATCTCCACGAGCGAGAGAAAACCAGAGATCTCGACAACCAAGGAAACCACCCCTTTCCTCGCAAGGTTGACGACTACAACTCCACTCTCACCTTCTCTCACCTCGTTTGCTGCCTCCTCGTCTCACCTGCGCGTACACAAATGGGAGAGACATCGACGCGAGGAACCTCCGCGTTCAAACACACTCGCGGAACTGAACCGCAAACAGAACCTAGACCGTACTCCTCTGAATTCGACTTGCCGAAAGAGAAGATGAGGAGGATGAGGTAGAAGCTGGGCTTACAGTGAAAACACTGACGCAAGGTTCGCGGATGGCTCGACTAAGAAGAATTCGCTGAATTCTACGATGACTGGGCTTGTCGAGAAACATGAGAGACTCTGAGGAGGCGCGAGGGTGAAAGTTTCATTGACGAAGAGGAATTGTTTGTTTGGAAGATTGTGCGAGCCCCTGTTTTGGATTTGTCGGGTTAGGTGGAAGTTTGTGAGAAAGTGGAGGAGATAAGTTGTTGTATTATACAGTTGATTATAAGGGTTGTGTAATGAATGAGTTCTGTATTGGATGTTGTTGAGGGTGCAGCAATGTCATCCGTTGAGGATCTTTAACGAAATAATCGTAAATGAAATAATAATAAGGTCTACAGGTCAGAAGGCACTTAATTCCTCAGTCTCTGATGAATTAATTAGACGAACTGCTGCTGTGCGTTAGGAACAATGAAAAGACTAATGTGTCTACGAGAAATGTCTTTAAAAATTGATGAACGAAGGAGAGAATTCTCTGCAGTTAATAGAGTTGCGAAAAGGGCCGCAGGATCGAATCACGGGCCCTTTGCCGTCGCTCACGCTCCACCCAGCAGCTTTTCGCTTAAACGCTATCGCCAGTAGCCTCTTCCTTGTCCCAGGTTTGTTGACTGTCCGCTGACAGCGAAGGCTCACTGTGGCTCGGTTAGTTTCGAGGTTGGTTAGTTTAGCGCGTGTGCAGCCACCGCCGCCGTCGCCGCAGCTATTTGCTCGGGGAAACGAGACGCTTGTTTCATAAGCGACGGGCAAGAACCACCATCCAACCCCTTCGAACAGGACACAGGAAATTTCCAAGGGGCGTCCCTCGGATCGGGAAAGGATCCCAGCGACTCGAAATAGTGGATCCTCCTGGTGATGAATGCGCGGGAATTGCTACGAACCGAGCTGGCAACTCGACACGGAGAAGTACGAGCCGCTGGAATGCCGGTGACGTTGATCGATCAGGAAAAGGAGTGTTGTTGATTTGATCGTGGGATTCGAATCGATGGCCGTGGACCGTGCTTTTTCACCGAAACGCGCTTGCCCTTGAGTTTATGGGGAACTTCATGGAGCCTGGATTGCTTTCGAAGTTGTATAAATCGCGTTAAAAATTGAGTTACCGAGCCTGAAATTTCCGTAGAACTGGACAGATCGATTTCTTAACGGAATGATACGGGAACGTAACATCGAATTACGTTCGTATTAATCCGGACCATTTTTTTTCAGTGTTAACGAGTCCTCCTTAATGATGTTAAGAGTTGTCCTCTCGGAGCAATGAGAGTCGAAAAGAATGTGGTGAGCATGGTTTTCAAGAGCGTTCGTTCCGAGCGTCGAGGTCCGCGTGGGCGTCGCCAAGGTCCGTGATCCTCGGTCGAGCGTATCGCGTGAAAAATGACGGGTCAGTTTAATAAAAACGAAGTATAATACGTGCGCTGCACACGGCAGAGCTATTTGTCGGGGGTCGCCGCGACGTCGAGAGACATTTGACAAGCACGAAAAGCCAACTGTTCAACGTGCAAAGTTTTCGAAATATTTTCCCCCGTTCGTAGATATGTGTGTACGCGTCTACATATATATATATATCCACGTGTGTTTTCCTTATGTACCGATTCCCATGATTCGCCACGTTCGCCGATCCCTCGGAAAGAAATTCCGTCGACGTTTCTTCCCGGTCCGGCTGTTGAATGGACGTTTTATGACCGGCGGGAGGGCATATCGATCGATACGCTTTGACAACTGGCCATTCCGCGAGTTAAAAATAAGAAGCATGAACGAAGAACTGGGAGGAGTCGGAGGGGGACTGTAGGAAAAAGAAGAAGGATGTGGGCCGATGTCGCGACGTCTAATAAAATCCTGATAAAAAACCGTCGGTCTAAGACGACATTCGGACGCCTCTCGTTCTCGTCTATTTTCCTCCTCCAGGATCCTACTCGCATCCTCCTCGGTCCTTCTTGCATCATCCTCGACCCTACCAGCGGCTTCGAGCTTGGATTCCGTTTCTTCAAGCCACCCCTCTCTTTCCCGGTTGAAATAGTTTCCTGTCCGCTTTCGGACGGCCGCCTCGCCTCTTGACAGAGCTCCGCCATTAATTACTCGGACCGTATAAATTTAATGAAAATTTCTGCCCGCGCAACGACGAAGCTCGACGACCGTCTCGATTGCTTTGTCACTACGCTAATAAAACCCAGCGAGCATTACGCGACCGACCGAGCTTACGCGTCGAGCCATTCACCTTTGTCGATGGCCGACGCGTTTTCGTTTCCACGTTTCCGCGAATTTATCGAGCTTCAGCGGATCGGGAATGCGAGAGGACAATGCGATGGTATTCGCGGTTCGATGTCCGGCGATTTGCGGTGCTGGTAATTTGTCAAATCGGGTGGAGGACCTTGTTGTATAGAGGTATTGAGGGTTGAAGGATTTTAGTTTGTCCTCCCAGGGGTTACTTCATGTATTTGTAGTTTGAAGTATATATTCAATTTTTGCTTTAGCAGTCCTATAAAAAGGTTGTTGACACGACAAATACGTTCAAATATTATTTCTTTTTACGTATATTTTTTAAGTACTTTCATTTTACGGCGTATGTTTTTGATAATGGTGTTGTGAATATCTTTATTGTACACTTCTTTTTCCAAGAAGAGAATGAACATGTCCGGGAACCTACAGTTACAACGTATCCTTCCAGTGGTTCCTCTCGAACTGTTTGCAAGTTGGTTTTAAGGGTCAAACTTTGGAGGGTGGCTTCATCCCCCACAAACTTGAGTTACCGCAGCTAAAAAAAATTCCATCTATTGTTTTTGGCTGTTCTAGAAGCCCACAGTTTTCTTATTGGAACAAACTTTCGTCCAAAGTTTTTTAATCAAGATAGAAACTCGCTCTTCCTTTATAGATTTTTTTTTTAATTCTCTATCCAGTGATTTCGAAAATTACAACCCGTGGCATATTTAATAACATTCGGTTTTTCTTGTTTCAGGTATGTGTTGCTCGTATTATGGAAATCTGCAGCAAGCTACCAAGAGTAAGTGCTATACCTCGTCTGCCCGCTTTTGACTCGATCGATGGATAAACTCATGAATAAACTTGCCCCTTATACAAATTTTTTCCTAAACCTTTCAGCAGACAATCGAGGAAGGGCATTCGATCGGCTGCTTAAAATTGAATGATATTTCGCACCATGCGGACTAAAAAGCAAGAAAGGTTGCTCGACCCAGTTTCGCGCAATACACGATTAACCGCCGAGCATGTCGATATATTCAGTGTCCACGTTCGAAGGTATCAATTCGCGGCAATTCCACCGTTGCCGGCTCGCGGAGCGAGTCAATTGTCCAAACTCGCCGAAAATCATGGGCGTGCAATTACCGATCCGCATCGGATCCCCAATCAGCGTTCGCTCTTTCATTCGCGTCTGGAAATGAAAGAGCCCGCGGGGCTAGGATGCAGCGTCTATCGCGTTCGCAGAGAAACAAAGATTTTCAAGAGGCATTTCGGTTGCTCGCCGCTATAAATCGTCGAACCAGGGATAATAATAAGGCAGCCTCGCAATTATAGCCGGGAACAAAAGCCTGCTATCCAAAGGGGGTAGTGGAAACCGCAGGGAAAAAACAACCTCGAGTGCTAGCGAAGCAAGCGTTGCTCTTCGAACGGCTGGTAACGAAAATTGTCGTTTAATGCGACACACGCGTCGATGATGAAGGAAAAGTAAGTCGGCGAGGCGAAAAGACGACGAGACTCGAGGAAAAACGTTTTCGGCATTGACTCATTCCACTCGAGCTCCGGAAGCCCGAATGAGGGAACAATAGTTGAGCACCGCTCGTTAAAGCATTAAAAGCACTTTTGTCTTTCACGATTCCGGTTAAAAAGCGGCTACGATGGGCTTGGAAAGTCCGGCGACGCCAGCGTGGCTGTGCCATGGGCTTCGGAAGCTGTTCTGGTTTTCTTAAAAGTGTTTCTTCCCTTTTCAACCCACCCTCATCTTTTCCATGCATCGCCATCTTGAACGACACAGTGTGTTCCTCTTCGTTTTCAGTCCTCCGGAAGGACTGTGCAATTTTTGCGAATCGGGACTTTGATGTGATAGGGTCTTCGTTTCCTCTTTGTGCTGGTTGACTTACTCGAGCTGTGGCGATTGTCCTGCCGGTTAATTGTCGGCGAAAGCTGCAGAAAAGAGTAATTGTCGTCTTAATACGTTTCCACGAACATAGTCGCAGATGATAGTCATAATATTTTGAGAATCATTGACAGACTGCGGATCTTTCTGCGAAATCAAAATTATTCTGTTCGTCATCGATTGATCTTGCGAGTTCGAGCACGTTTCCTATATGCTTTCGATTGGGGCGGGGAAGCAGAATGACGAAGGGAAGAAAATTCGAGCGAGTCTCGCCCGGAGAAGTCAATTTTCCGGATCGGACGGCATTAGAGTCAGCTTCAGTTTGCGAGGGCGCAGCTCTCGCAGCAGCACCAGCTCGCACCACTCGCATCCGACCGCTTGGAGCAGCTTCTAATCGGCTTAACGAGAGTATTCGGAGCACGCGGCCACCGTTCGAAACGAGCGACGGGTGCGAAGAACGATTGTCATCGACGTATCCGTGGGTTTCCGTGTGCGGGCTACCAGCTGAAACGCCGGAGGAAACGCTGACCTTCTAACAAACCGAATCGAATCCAGCAGTTTGACAGACCGGGGGTGTTTCAAGGGTGACAGTTACGGGACTGTAGGGGGGAATCGGTAGACAAGGTCGAGCTTCGAGCCCTCGATATCGGGGATAATTCGCGGCGAACTATTCGACTGATACCACGGGAACGAGGATCGGTGGTCGATCGGTGGCTGATAGGATCCGATCAGCAGATTCCGCGTGCTCACAACGCGTAATTGACAGCGATCCGCCGTCACTATTGCGCCAAAACTATCCGAAAACCTGGACAATATCTAGGTGCACGGTAGTCCACCAGCCAAGTTCTTGCACTACCTCCTTTTACACGAAACAACTTAGCCGTTTTTTAGAGGCTTATAACTCGACACTGGAGGCAGATGGAGAGATGTAATTTCGTACACTTGTTAAATGCTATCATGTCTCAATATTGACAAAACATTAATCTTCCAACATTAGTAGGTTCCGAGATATAGGACCTCAAAAATCGCTAAATTTGTCACTGACTGACTGACTGACTGACTGACAGATCATCAAAACCTTTTGGGTACTTCCCATTGACCTACAAGCTTGAAATTTGGTACATAGGTCCACCATAACAAACACTCAAAGGAATAATTATCAAAGTTTGAAATTTTACACCTTAAAGGGGTTGTATTAAAAAAAAAAAACGAAATAGGTTATGTATGAAGAAAATGAAATATGCCGCTTTTCCCATAGGGAACCGTGTAAATTCCGGAAAGAATCATCTGCTCTCTTCAAACGTTCGTATAGCGCCATTCGAGGTAGTGGCAAAAAGCTCAAACTGGTAGATTACAATAAGGTAGAAAATGACACTAAAATTATAACAAAAAAATCTAGGTAAAGTTGGGTTCTAATTCGCCGGCAGAGTGTTAATCTTTTTAAATTATTCAAACTTGGCCGCTACCTATCACGTTTTAGGGCCATTGGTTTAAAAAGTAACGGCCAAGTTTGAATAATTTAGCCCTCCATGTGACTCTTTAAAAATTAAATGTAGCGTTCTTTTTAACTAATTTTTATTTTTATTTTTCTGAGCTAACGAACTTGGCCGTATTCTGTTTGATCTCACAACTTTTTACGGCCATAAGAACTTGGCTCCTGTTTACAGAATGTTTTTGTTGGGATTCGTATCTTTCTTGATCCGACGCGACGTTATTGCTTACGAAACTGTCGAGCTTATGCAGTTATGACAAGCGCGAGTAGAACGAGACACTTAGCCCATTGTCTGTTCATAATTAATTATCTAATGCAACGAGGGAGTTAGAATCGCAATTCGCTTAAGGTAACAGTATCCGAAGCACGGACGAGGACAGTGTTCGGGACATTCGTTCGTTGAAAAATCGATACGGACGCTCGAATGGACCGTCGGGATTGTAAATGGTACTCGAAGATGCCAGGAGCCGGTGTTCTCTCCTCTCTTGGCGCTTTCTTTTCGCGCCCGCTCGACGATACAGGCCGTGTCGTTCGATAAGCATTTTCGCGTGTTTAAAAGCTGCCGAACGATACTATCTCGCCCGGTGAAAGCTTCCGAGCGTTCATTGTGCCGGGATATACAGAGTCTTGACACCGTTCGCTCGCTCGAGGCCAGGCCAATAGAGAACGGTACTTCGTGAACGCTCGAAGGGGAACGGGGAACCGTGGACCTTCGCGTGCCGATTCTCGATTCCTGCCCGGTCGTTACCTGTTCTGCTCGCGATTCTGTTATACGATTACTATTTGTAGAGTGCCGGGAGATTGATGGGACAACGGTTTCGTTGTTTCTCTTCGAACCTAGAGGCTCGTTCGATACGGATTCAACAGAATAAAACTAAAAATTTTGTTTTCAGTAATTGTAAAATATCTTTTTAGAGGAGATGTTTAGCAATATCTTGACTCTACTTCCACATTTTTCTTATCGTATAAAATTACAAATTGCTATCGTCGTGTTTGAAACGGTTAAACAATCGTACAACACTAGATTTTAACATCCGAAACAATCATCCGCAGATAAAACCGTCGCGAAACGGCAAACGTTATTCAGAGTATGGGCACAACTCGCCCGACAACAGGCAATAAACACTCGTCACGCATTACCAACATGCTCCACCGAAATTCAGCGCGATAAAAAGTTTAATAAACACCGAACGATATTTTTATTCGACGGGGAATAGAACAAATAAACGCGAATCGCCATAAACCTACTGCGTTCGGTATAAATGTATTCGCGACCGGTCGACCAACGAACGATAAACATTAATTCCTGCACTTTCGCGTAAACTTGCTAATCCCATTAAACCAGGCGGATCGAAACCCTATACAGAGGTTGATGCGAGTAATCCGAGAGGCTCTTGCCTCTTTCTCCGGGGCAAATAAAAGAAAAAATGTCTAAGGAGAAGTGGAAGAAAGCGATCTATCCTACCAGCGACCCCGTTTCACCCTCGTCACGCCCCTTTCCCGCAAACTTTACAAGGTCTCTAAACACAACTAAACGAGCCAGAGGAGAGGGATAGAGGGAAAGAGAGAGAGGGGTTGGCTTGGTTGCGTAGCTTCGAAAGGGTTAATTGGCCCTGCTCGATTGAAAGGGTCCAGAACGCGGGATGGATTCCGAGCAAGGTTGTAGCGGTCGTTAAACCGAGCTAGCAGAAACCTCTCCGAGGGGGGTAGTTTCCTCCCCTCGTGGAGAGACGTTTACGAGCACGAAGAAGGCCGGACGACGCCTAACGTTGCGCTTCCCGCGCTCGTTGTCAAAAATAACAAGCGATCCTCCGGCTGACAACGAAATCCACGGCAACTTTGACGAGGAATAAACGTTGCGAATGAAAGCTGAACGGCGAATTAGAGTCCTCCAGGTAATGCACGCGCTCCAGAGCGGGCAGTGCCCGGGAAACATGCCAAAGGAACGCTCACCGGGTCGAGAAAAATTGTACGAGACCGTGTAACGACGGAATTTATCCTTCCCTAAAACAGGAAAATCGTTTTTGAACACTCGAGACGCTCGTTCGATTACGGAATTAATTTTTCCCCGATTGGGTAAATCATTTTTGTCGATCGAAATAACCGTCCCAAATGAAAATAACGAATCGGAGGGAAGTTTGTTCAAGCTCTCGAATAATCTTCTAAAATACACGTCCAAGAAATAAGTCCAGCAAATTATGTATGGTGTGATGAGATTAAAACAAACTTTCCCAGAGTCTGATAGAAATTAGAAAAAATTAGCGTCGTCCGGGGGATGGATCAAAATAACCGTCCAAAATGAAAATAATAAATTTATGCAAATGAAATTTGTTGAAGCTCGAATAATCTTCTATAATACACGACCGAAAGATAAGTCCAGCAAATTATGTATGGTGATGAGATTAAAACAAACTTTCCCAGAGTCTGATAGAAATTAGAAAAAATTGGCGCCGTGCGGGGGATGGTTCGATAACTGGCGCGGACGGTTCGATCGAGGGGGTGGTTCTGGAAAAAGTTTGATTGGCGTGGCGTTCGCGTAGGCAGAAAACAAAACTTATCGGGGAACGGGTTTCCGGGTCCTATTAGAAGCATTCTTGGCACTCGAAGAAGGTGCCTATCGAGGGCGATTTCGAGAGGGGTCACGGTTCGCGAAACTTCGAAATCTCGATCTAACTTTATGAAGTGCGGCGCCAACCTCACTGGCAGTTCGTGCCAGTAGCATCACGTTCGATGGGGAGAGCTCGCCCCTAATTTCACCAACCCCCGTTCTACGCCGAGAATCTGTACCCCGTTTTCCGCGCCCCCACCCGGAAACTGTCGGGGCGATTTGCTTCCACTCGTAAAAACACTTTACGTTCGTTACAAGTTGACGGGCTCCGCTGAACATTTCATCGAAAGCAATCGAGTTTAATGGTTCCTCGCCGATGATTGTACTCACGCTGTTCCGGAACACAATTTTCCTAGGGCGTCTAGATTTTTCCCTAAACGCGGCATTTTTCAAGTGCCGAGACTCGAGCATCGTTTTGTAACTTTGAAATAGGTATGTTTGTACCGAAGTGTTTTCGTAGCAGTTTTGTCATAGCAAGAGGGACGTTTCGAGACTGCATAAGTGAATTTTGAAATGATTTCAACGAACTACTTCTGCGGTATATTTAGTGGGAGTAATCTAATATAGTCTTAAGACTTTCCTCCGATTATACTTTCCTTAACATAATAGCTCCCGAGCAAAATGAAGCTGGCGCGCCCAAGTTTCCGATCGCCCCGACTTCCATTCGACCCAGCCCGGAAGTACGTTCCGCGACCGATGATAAATATTCAATGAATACTAATTAAAGAGCACTAGCATTTAAAATTCTGATAGTCAAGAATAATTTTTAAATCGAATTCTAACGAAGAATCTCCTCTGGAAGTTCATTGCCGATCGTTTTCGACGGGCAAAAGCTTCGAAACGAAAGAAACCAATCTGCATCCGCAAAAGAGATTTCACCTGAAATACTTTTCTAAATCAAAGTATCTGCGAGTGATATACATAGTTTAAACGCTGCCATTCTGGTGCATCCATATGTAATCTATATTGCGACAAAAAAAAAAAAAGGGTTGAGAAGACTTTTCTCGTCGGGTTCAATATTTCACTATCGACTCAATTGCTTTAGCTTCGGAATCGACGGCGATATCACGGTCCACGAGGATCATACATAAATGAAGGCAGTTTGAAAGTCAGCCCCGGTTCGCCATCGAGCGAGCAGGGACTCTAACAGCCAGTTTCAACCCCCGATAGACACCTCGGCGCATCCCCCGGGGAACATCGTTTCTTCGGCACCGTTCGCCGGGGCCTGGACAGCGTAAAATGAAGAAGCGTGTGTACGTCGGTAATGGAGTCACTTTACCGGGTACCGGGATAAAAAAAAGGCGAAATTGACGAGGTCGTTAAGCACTTTCATTTCAGCGCGCTGCGCCGCACACCGCCGCCGACGTCGCGTCACGGCGACAAAGCTAAAGTGGCCGAAAAACGACGGCTACCCGTATGTCCTGGGGGTTAAACGCGCCCCATGGCAGAATTATTTAACGTTCCCGCGTAACTCTGTCACTTACACTACCGTGATAAGCTGCAAAACCTGCGAGAATGACGTTCTTGTTATGCTCGACAACAAAATCCGAATTAATTTCGACTCCTGCTTCCCACAATCGACGCGGCAGATTAAAAAAATTTACTAGTAATATCGTTCAAAATTGTCGTTCTTTTACATTGTTAGAGAGAAGAATGGGGAAAGGGATTTACAAAATTGGAAAAAATGCGAGAGAAGGGCAAATGCGATAAGGGCCTAAGAAATTCGGAACAAAAGGGGCTAGACAGGATGAAGATTTACGGCAGAGAATGCGCTATACAAATTTCGTAAAAAGATATGAGAGGGTGCGACGCGTTTAAGAGAAACCGAGGGTGAGGGTGTGACAGTTTCTACGGAGAAAGGGAGAAGCACTGTTCTCCACCGGTGGTAGCTTATAGGGGCGTGACCCTAATGCCGATAGCGTACAGGATGTACATGTCTGTATTTGCGAATGAGCTAAAGAAGCGAATGTAGGAGGGCGGGATGGCGTGAGCCAATGAAACGGGACTTAGAAAGGGAATGGGAATAATGGATAATGTTTACGTACTGAATTAGAGTGGGGAAGAGGGTGGACGGGGTGAAGAGGAAGCTGATGGTGACATTCGAGGATTAGAGTTCGAGACAATCGATGGCGGGAGTATAGTGAACGTGTTGGTATCTGTAAGGAAAACAAAATACAATAAATTGAGTTAGGGAAGACAATAGGAATCTTATTGTTACAGTAAGGAGCATAACTGATTCCACACACTTTAAATCAGAATAACTTTTACGTGAATGGACCAAACGACTTCAATTTCTCTGTAAGGCTAGAAGAGTTAGTTTAGTAAATGATGTGTAAAAAATATGTTGAGAAAATGCATTTCGACGGAATTGTGAAAAACAGTAGTAAAAATTGATTTCTACAACTTTTTTAGCTGGGCCAATAACGAAAATTTAAAAGATGTGTCTGGTCAACTGGTATAAATTATATACGCTCTGAAAATTTCATTGAAATTGGTTAAATTGGCAAAATCATGAAGAATTGCAATTTTTACCAATTTTTGCTAATTCTTCTGGCCTTACAGAGAAAGTAGTTTGGTCCATTTATAAAAAAGTTGTTCTGATTTAAAGTGTGGGGAATCAGTTATGCTCCTTACTGTATGTAGTTAAGGGGGTGGAACATTTTTACACTGGAACTTCTACTGAAACTCGAAAGGGGTAGCACCACTATTTAGCAACGATCCCACATGCACGAAAAGCATCTAGGTCCCACCTTGCCAGAATAGAAAATGGTGTAATGCAAGGGTGTCGAATAAATTTCAAGATGTTCAATTTAGTGTCAGCAGATATAGGAGATTAGCCGTGGAGGGTGGCGAGAAAGAGGTAGACGGTAGAACTAAAAATTTACTCGTTAGACTGGATGGTGTAACGGCGATAGCTTGGATCCCACCCTCGGTGGGAGGATTGTCGGAGGCGGCAAGAAGATATATGAATAGAAAGAGAGAGAGAGAGAGAGAGAGAGAGAGAGACCTGGAAGCGAATGTGAATAAAACGAAGGTAATGAGATTCGAAATGGAAAGCGAAAGATATCGAGCAGGCGAAGAAATTTAAATATCTGGCATGCCTGATGCTGGTGCGGGGGTGAACAGGGATGGCAGATAAAGGGTCGGGTGCAAGAAGAGCATCGGCAATTATGAGACAGGTGTGGGGAATAGGGAGGAACCGTTCGCAGGTGACTGGCGTGGAAGATGGGGTTGTTTGACTCGCTTGGAGGGCGGCTTGGTGAACTTCTGCCTAGAGTGTGGGGTTGAACAAGCTGTCGGGAAGATTTCTGAGGCAGAGTTCGAACTGAAGAACTCCACAGAGAAGAAGAGGAAGAAGAAGGACAGAGAGAGAGAGCGAGAAGCTTCAGGGAGGAATTGAAGAAGTAAATTAGCAACTGAATGTTCGAGACTAAGAGCATTCGAAGAAATCGGGGTGAAAAGGGGTCGGTTAGGAGACAAAGAAACACAGCGGCTCGAAGCTAAGGGAATCAAGACACAATAGATGGTATAGAAGGATAGCGGCTTCGAGGTCATCGGGGTAGCTACGGAAAAAAGAAGAAAAGCGAAAGACGATAAGGGTAGCTGGGTTAGAAAATAAGATGAGGGAAGGATTTGAGGGGATCGGAGGGGTAGATACATAGATGCCTAGGGCAAGAAGCAGAGGAAGAGGTTGGAGAAAGGATAAGTGGGGGTCTAGGAATCGAGGGTAGCTGAGAAATGTGGATGGAGGGTTGCATGAGAAAAGGAATGGATAAACAAAGGGGTGGATCTGGGTCAGGAGGAATCAAAGGGGTGGAGGAATTCATGGGTGGAGAATAGCTGAGGGTTTAATAGAAAGTATCGGGACACGTAACCCTGCTACGTCCTGAACACTGTACAAAGAAGAAGTGTGTACTGATTCTACACTATTTAAATAATTAATTTATTCGGAAAAAGGATCTACGAATAAATGCAGAGCAAAGTTCGTATACAATATTAACTCGAAATTAAATTATTCTACGTTACACAATAAACGAAATGGAGCAGCTGAAATGGTTGGAGAGTTCTATTTTTAGTGACATAGTCCTCCATATACATAATTACCTAGAATTTCAACGTTCCTACCAAACGAAGTTGCTCACAATTAATTTCGTTGGTCCATCCGAAGCCGAATTCTCCACCAGGGCTTTAGTTAAATTTTAGAGTCCTAATCCTGATCGTTGTCCCGTCGGACCCGGTATCATGGAGTGTTCCACGAGCTGGAGGGATTACCGGCGAATCAAATTTCTTCGACAATTTCTTTGCACCTTGACGGGAGTATTTTCGGCGGATAGGGTCTCTACGGATGCTGGTCCTCCGAGGAAAAACCTCGCAGCTGCCCTCGCAGTTGGGTTCTCCGTGTCCGAGAGATGTTTCCATCGACGTGAAACGTGACTTCCGACCTGCAAAGACGAGCAGAAACATCGAACACCGTCAATGTAATTATGTAATCGAAGGCGGGGGAGCATTTAGAAAATTCTTCGTTCGGGAAAAGTTCTCGCTGTTTCCGAGATAGAAGGAGACTGTAATTCGTTTGCTGGCGGAGTTCATTCCGGCGTGGCGGACACTTTAAACGACACTGCGAAAAACTCCGTATTTAAATACAAGATCGATTTTTCCCGCGCCTCCGCCGCCGCCGCCCGCGATGCATACAAATGCAAAATTATCTGCACGCCGTGTTTACCCGAACACGTCGCGAAATATATGAGCGGCCGTCTCTCGTTTTGCATTTGTAATCGACCGGCATTCTCGAGCTGTCCGTATTAATTGAGTAACAAATCGGCTAATTGAATCGTACCGTTGACCGATGTAATCTTCGGCCAATTAGATCGATCGCAGATTATACGTGTGCATCCCCCATCAACGCTGCGATTTCCGACCGATTTTTCCCCCTGTAACGCTTTGAATACTTTGTAGATTTTCAGGAGGAGTAGATGAGAGGGCGTTTTTTAAATTGGTAAATTTTGACCGAGCCTGTAGGGCGGCTCGGTGCAATTGACTTCGAACTGACAAGGGACCATTCCGAAGTGACAGTCATCCATTTTGATGGAGTTACGCGCACAGCTCGCACGCTGAAAATTATCTGACACGTATTTTTTTTATCGACAATCGTCCCTGCGCTGGAAACAGCCCCCGAACTTTCGGCAGAGATCTATATTTAGCCGAATATTTCGGGGGATATTGAAACTGGAATATTTACATGGCGAAATTGAAACGTTACTCTGAACAACGAATTCGGTCCTGTAAATAATTTTACTTGACATTTGTTAAAAAATAATCTTGTGAAGCAGCCACAAGAGGAACATCGAAAAGTCGAAAACTCCGAAATGAGACTGGACAATGCCGTTTATTAACACAGTATAAAACGAGCAGAAAAGAGGAGAACGTATTGAAAATGGACGTCGGGGGACGAATACTTTCCTTCCCGTTCGCTATACAGCGACGAGGCCGCTTTCAAGCGATTTTAATTGGATCCGAGAGAGCCAAAAGCAGTAGGGGGAGTAGGGCGGAAGTATTTCGAAGATCGATGGCAGGATTCCGGGATGAAAAAAGGGATTCGATCGAACGGAAAGTTCTTTGTCTTAGTTCCCCGGGCGAGGACCTGATCCCCACAGATAGCCCCTGTCAGAGGCTGTTCGAAGAGATCGTAAAGTTTTTCATAAGTTTAATCGAGTCGCTCGGCCAGCCGATCTCCCCTCTCCTCCCTCGTCTTCTTCCCTGTCCGGGGGACTGTCCGCGCGATTAAACAACAAAACGCCGCTAAAAACGGAGCGTCAGCTAGTCCGGATTAGCGGATAATGGTTCGCGAGCAATGAGCCGTGCCGAGTCTCCGACCGTAGGAATCGTGCATTTAACTAGCGGGTGAAAGAGTGCCGCCCGGAAAAGCAGATTTCTCTCGTTCTTCCCAACAAATTTTCTTCTCGAAACTGTCTTTCTGCTTGGCCACTTCGAATCTCCATTAGCACGGTATTTTTAAGCGTGCTCTGCTCGCCTGTCTCCCACAAATGACTTATCCAAGATTCAGGAATGCATGTTTAATCGCAAGTTTGTGTTTTTCTGTTGTCATTCCCAGCAGAATCGTTTTGCGAATTGATTAGTCAATGGAGGTGCGAAGAAGCTGGAGCGTTTCTTCAATGGATTTGTTTACCGAGATGGCGCAAGGTCTGAGCGCCAGCCATAACTCGGCACAACCACCAAAGTACTGCCTACCGTCTTCCCCTTTGTGGCGCAATCACTTTGAGGCAGCGGAATGGTCGAAACTTGACAAATCAAGCGGATTTCGGATTCGATTCGACTCGGTTCGCCGGCGTTCGGTGGGAGACACGCAGAGACCGACTCTGGTGGGCGACGATTTGCCTTCCATGCATACGAATGTAAAGTGCGGGCCACGGCGTTTCGTGGTGCTAATTGCTAGCAGCTGCAGAAGCGAACTTCCCCCTCCTTCTCTCTCTCACTCCCTCTCTCTCACTCCACTGGTCCACGTCATAGCTTGGCTCGGTGCGCGTGTATACGTATAATTTCGGTCGAAACGCGTGAAGGGAAACGTAAAGGCTGGCTGGCTGCTGGTGTGCAGGCGTCAAATCTTCCTGGAAGACGGATTTCGCGTCTGATGTTGGTATTAATTCCCTTTGTGCAGATTGCGGTCTGTGTTACGTCTCTATGGAACATCCAGGCTCTCCCTGCGCCACCGTTACGACGAATGCCGAACGGAACTGTGGGAAGTCGATCCCCTTAAATCTGCCTCTAATTCATCTTCGGATCCCCTTTCTTGCTTTTCCTCGTTAGGTTTCTGAGAATCGTTCTAGAAAAACAGTAGAAACTCTTCCTGAACGTTTTAATTCATTCCATAAGCTGATACACATTTTAGTTATTAAATGAAAATTTAAATGTTTTCACTAATCTCTCGACTAAATGAATCACGTTCAGTAATCTAGCGATTATATAGGATTCATTATCTTTTTACAAAATGCGGCTGTAATTGATTATAAGTGCAGCACGAGTGAAACAAGCAGTTCGCCGAGAATTCAATTTCGAGGCAGGCATATCTTTTCCGGAACGGCTTTTTCACAGCTCGAAATCGACGTAACGGTAATGTTTCCGCAGAAATGATAAATTACCGTCGCCACGAGACTGCGACGTGGATTATTTTTTTTCATCGTAAACGGAAGCAATTTGTAGGAGAAAAGAAATGCACGTTGTTTTTGCCGCGTTTCATTATTCTTTTTTCGCTGCGGAAGGGTTAGCAGCTACGAGCACCGCTGAACTGACTTAACCCTGGAAGCACACCCTGGGGTCTCGGTGACCCAACGAGAATTACAAAACGTTTTTCTTGGATTCTAGCCGTGCCACCATGTATTCTGAAATAGACAGACTTTATCTTTTTTCGTCGCCGCGTTTCCTCGGATTCGGTTAGGTGTAGAGCTACCGCTCAAAATTGCTTGATCCGCTACTCTATTCTGTTATAAAGCGGTGGCTTTATCTTTCTCGCCATTCTTTTTCGGCTGCAATCCCTTTGACCGCATAAACGAGTTCTACTGCGCCATGATCGCGGTTTTACCTTTGTGACCGGTTTCACGATTTTCCTTTAGGCGTGTCTGTCGAATTTTACCGCGTAAATCAGTTCTACTGTGATCGAGATTCTGCCATTTTCACCATTTTTACAATTGTTCCGTCGTGTCTAAAACTCGAGCTGTCCGTTGCGCAGTTTTGATAAAAAATAGTCGAGGTCTACTTCACTTCATGGATCAAATAATCACCCAAATGAAAGCTCCACCAGCCGAACATACTGTACTAACAGAGAACAATTAAATTTGTGTTCAAGCATTTTCATTTCACTTCACCTCAATCCAGATCAAAATTTTATTCTCGACGTATGGACATTCAACCACGAAAACCAGAGGTTGTTCGCCCAACAAACCGAACAGACGAATAAAACCTGCACTAATTAAACATTTTTAATCAACAAAGGACAATGATTATACTCGTGTTGACTCTGGCAAACATTCGTACACCCCCGAGCTCTATCCCATTAAAAGTGAATTCTGGAAACATGCGTTTCCCAGTCGAAAAACCGAGTCGCACCGCGCTACGTGGTCCGAACAAGCAATCAAAAACGAAGGACGGATATCGAAAAATGTTCTTTACCAAATAGAGAGACTAAAATTCGTACGCAAGGCGAGCTTTATCGATTCTGCAGCGCACGCAAGGAGTCTAAATATTAGATTGACGCGGGTAGAGCAATGTTTCCGCGCAGCCCGTGTTGGCAATGCAATTATGTCGAGTTCCCGCTGACATAATAATAATAACGTTGCTGAAATTCACCGGGGCGCTTTCGGAATGCTCGGGTTAAGAAAATTAACCGCGTCTTCGCCCGGAATTGTATCCATCCATCTCCGGTGGCTAATTATCCGTTTAATCGAGAGCACCCTCGGCTTCTTCTGCTGGGTCGAGCCTTTCGCCGCTTCAACAATCCCCTTCTATCCACTTTTCGAGACGTTCCTGACTCTTTCTCTCTTCTCTCTCTGCATCTTTGCCGCCCCTTAGAGCCCGCCAACCCCTTTTGTGTTCGCGGAAAGAGACGACGCGACGGTGGCCGCCGAATGAACTCTCGTCGCTGACTCGATTTTCGATTCTCGAGTGGAGTGCCGGGGAAATAAATCAGAGTGCGACCACTTAGCCGCGATGAAGAAGCCGTATTTATGAATTCAATCGTTCGCGAAGTGTAAACAGAAGAATCAACCACCGGCAGGGAAGAAATTACCATCGGCCGAGGGGCGAGATTGCTTGCCGATTTAAGCCAGAGAGAAGGAGGGAGAGAGAGAGAGAGATCAAGGCGATTGCCTGATCATTTTATCCGAGCCACTTTGCATCGCTGATAAACCGCCATGTCTGCGAGAAAGATATTTAAATAGGCGGCTCCAGGAGAGCATTTTCCCGACTTTCTCTTGCCCTCTGCTTGCGGACCCTTTTTACGCAAAATTGCCCGGAAATACCGTAATTAGTTGCGAATTAACACTAAACCTACCGCCGACGGTGAAATTACTTTAGCAATTTATTGATGTTATAAAGATGCTTTCAAATGATTATGGACGCTTCTTCAGTCAACTTAATTTCGTACATGGTGCACTCAAATAGCTAACATTGTATTAAAAATTAAAATATCTCAACGGAACAAAAATCTAATACGAACAAACCTCTCAAAAATTCCATAACTTCACGTATAATGCACACAGTGTAAAAACATAAACGCCCCAACAGAAATTGTAGTCATCTGACCTTTGATAAAGAAGAGGAGGTTCAGCCATAATGTAATCCGGTCATGAATATGCAGCAGCCAGTAAACAGCCCGATTTCGTCAGAAATGAATACAGAATGTGCCAAACATGGTCATGAATACGTTAATAAACGATATTCAACGCCCGTTTGCATCGGAGTTTTTCATTTATCTCACTCGATGAATATCGAGATGAGCAGCAGAGTGTTTTTTTTTTGTAATTGTATTTTTAGAGAAACATATAACGAAGCATCCACCGCATTATCACAGTCCGACGAGGATGATAGCGCGATAGGGTGGCGTTGTAGCTGCCAGAACTGATCTTAGATAAGCCTGACCTAATCCAACTCTGACGCGGCTTTGCGATACGATGAGGAAACTTCAAAGTGTTCTAATTAGAAGTTGGACTTTCCGGTGGAAGCCGGCGAAGCGATGAGTCCACGGAAGCCCTTCCAGAGGCTGAAAAATAACAAAAGGAGTCGCGGCCCCGTTGAGAACCCGCTCGGAGCGGTTGCAGTTTAATATTGCATGCGTGCCGATGCTGTGACAAACGTTTTATCTTCCGACACTTCCATTTTAATTACCCCGACCCTGCAGGAAAAATCGCGAGAACGATAACGGATCATTACACCCATTAAATATGAAAATGTAAATTTTTTAATTCCTCTAAGGTCTTCGGAGTTGGGCATCCCATTCATTGTTGTGATAGATAATCAAATATGATAATCAGAGTGTTCGAGAAGTGTTCAAGATATTTATTGAGCTGTTCATTTATCGAGTTTGAAAGGGTAAAGCAAACTCCAGAGCACAGAAACCGCAATAACGAAAAGATACGTGCCCATTGCAGGATTCTTAAGTAAAAATAATATATCGAGCATAAATACGTTTCACGGTCCCCAGGCCCTGAATGGGCGTAGTGGCACACGAAATCAAATTAAATTGTTAAGAGCGCAGCTTTAGAAGGAAAAATGAGGTGCACACCGCGCCGGCAACTTTCTCGCGTCAAAAGAAGCGGCCTTTTTTAATTACAACATTCAACTTCCGGACAAAAGCGACGGAAGTTTGCAGGCGTGAAAGGAAGAGCTTCGACCGGGGAATATAACACTGATTATTTCGCAATGATTCACCCCGTCCAGCACCCGAAAAATTGCAGCAATTCGCGTTCACTGTCCGCTAATGTATAGAGGGGCCATGTTCACGTTGTTCCATGACACTTCTGTCGTTCATTTCGATCGATGGGGCATTTTTCATTTTGTTTGCTCGATCAATAGCCGTTGGTGCGTTGTTTATTTGAACGATTGACACGGCATTTTCCGTTTAGTCGCTTATTTAATCGACGATCGCGCGGCCCATTGGAAATATTGTCCGGAAAAACACGATCAAGAGGGATGTAGCAAATTTTTTGACAACGTGTTCGCCCTCTCTCGCGGTAGAGTGTGCGCGTGTGAACAGTGGAACGAAGGAGACATTGTCGGCGCCGGAAACTCTTTTTATTCGATTGCGTCCCTTCGTTCTCCCGCGAATTTCTCATTTCAGTTTCGCGTTAATCCTTTCTGCCGCACGGATTTATTAAACTCCACGTCCGACGGAATATATTCTATGCCAGCGACGCGTGCACACCGAATTCGCCGCATTCGCTGATGCATTATTCAGCGGGTTCGCCTGATATGTATTTGTCTCATTTTGTAGCTCCGCTTCAACCCTTGTCGAGTTTAGAGGACTCGCGATAGGGACGCGTTTCGGTTCTCTATCCTCGCGAATCGCGATTTCCCCGATTGTCAGAAGCTCAACTGCTCTGTAGAGTCTTTATGCATTTATAACAAAAATTGACACGTACAGTTTAAAGCAGTGGACGTATTCAACAAATTTGAGAACATCAACGTATTAGTTTCAGTTTAATAAAATAATTAGAAGAAGAAAGAAATTTTTATTTAGCTTCTGTGTTTTGGGATCGACGCAGACATATTTTATTTTGCGTAAAGATCCGCAGCCCAGTGATAATTTCTGCGAGAATACATGGGCACGAATATAAACTTCCTTCTTTCTCCAAGGAATCACGAACGATAAAGAAGTTGCAATCACTGTAACCGTAAAACCGTTCGCAGTGCAACGGGTTAAAGAAGAAAAGTGAATAGTGCTTCCACGAAGCTTGGATATTGGCTAAAAAAAAAAGAAAAACGGAATCGTGCAGTCGGGGATACGTGAAGGGCTGCTCGAAAAAATCGGGAAAAGCGAGATCCGAAACGAGGGTCCGCTGTAAAATGGGATGGATCCCTGTGGAACAGGTGTATGGCGGTATTCTCTTGGAAAACGGCATAAATCCCGCGAGACAGCTCGCTATCTCGGTGCAGGCGGGGGCGGCTGGTGATATCGGTTGAAGTTTTTTACCCGGATATTAGGGCGTCGCGTAACGGAGACGGGATGATTCGTTCGTTGAAAAAATCCCTGGTGATTGGAACCACTCTGTTTCTAACCTGTCGGCCTGATCCCGACCGGTCCCAGGACGTTATCGTCGTACGTTCGTCTTCGTGAACGTCCGAAATCCCCGGACGAGAGAGAGAGAGAGCAGTAGAGGAGAGAGAGCACTGGTCGTTCACGCTAAAAGGATCGGCTCCCGTTCGGTGCCAGCGGCGCGTAGTAAAATAGATTAGATCGAGAATAAATCCGCGCTGGATAACGATTATCGTGCGATTGTTACGTTACCGACCGCGCGAACCGACTTTTTCCGCTTATCTTTTCGATATTTCCCTCTTAGGGAAACTCCACGCTAAATTCCACCGATGATCGATAAAACCGTCGATAACTTACACGGATAGATTTCGCGTTTTATGGCCGACCCGCGTATCTTCCAGCGATATTCGACGGGATCACGCTTATTGCTTCATCGCGCGCCGATCTACGACCTGTCTCGATGATTTCGTCGCCGGAAATCGGGTTTTATGCATTCGCCACGAAAATGAGCAAATGCAATTTCATTCGGTACACAGATCAAAAGAATTTAAAAACGCGGTCGTTTGGGTTGATTAAAATCATTAACGCTAAACCTACCGCCACCGGTCAAAATGACCGGTTCCAGATTTTTTATTTTACAATTAGTGAAATAATAAATATTATTTCATAAGAGATAATGAGGGAAGTGTTAAAGGACGAATGAAACTTCTATTTGGTGTTTACTCCAAGACGCGTCCCGAAAATTTGCTGAAAATCAGAAGCAACCAAAAGTTCCGAAAAATCCACCAACGTTAGCCGAAAGCATAATCACCGGGAGCGACGATAAAAAAGCAAAACCAGCGAGGCTAGGCGATTGTTATTGATGGCCGAAATCAATGAGCAGAGGGAACAGCCGCGGAGGCGGCCCGGCATGAAATTGAATTACGACGCAGCGATTCCATTCGATCTGCCTCTGAATTTTACAGAGCCTCATCTGCCTAATTGCCAGAATTTCATCGGACGGACGGCACCCGACTATAAAACGCAAACTACACTCGGGGTGAAAATTATTGGCCCCTCGAAAAACTCCATCTCTATCCCGGAAGACGTTGAACGTTCTATCTCCGCCACTTAAACACACCGTCGAACTTTTTGACGGTTTCTTATAGGAATACACTTGCCCGGGAGTACACTCCCGAAAACCGAAGTCCATCCATTCTCAAAATCGACGAAGTTACGGCAATTTGAAATTGGAATACTCTGTGAACACATAGCACTGAAAACTTCATTCATGTTTTACGCGAAACTGTGTTTGTCAAAGTGGCTGGCATGATATCCACTCGACCGATTGACCTGAAACTTTGTGTGTACCTTCGGCACACTTGTAGCTATAACCCGGGCACCTCGGCCAAGTCAAAACACATTTTCGTTCCAATTCTACGGGCCGCGAAAGATTGGAAACGGCCCGGAAAAGATTGAAAATTCGATACCCGATTTTCAAAATGTCCCGTCGTTCTTTCAATCTTCGATGCCTGCTTTTCATGTGGTATTGGGTAAAGGTTGCGGAAAACTGGAAATATTAATAGACTGCGGGTTTTATGCATTTATTACAAAAATGTTATGCATTTAAAGAAAAATTGAGAAGATGAAATTCAAAATTACTGAAACCTATTAAAAATTAAAGATGTCAATATATGATTTCTCCTCTATTAAAATCATCAAGGGAAGAAATAACGTGCAATTAAATTTCTATTTCTTGCAATCGATGCAGACAATTTTTATTTCGCGTAAAGATACGCAGTCTAGTTATTGACTGAATAAATCAACTAAAGAGAGAAATAAATTCCTACTTGGTTCGCAGTCTAGTTATTAAATTGCATTTTTACGAATTATTTTATATTGCAATATCCAGAATCAAAGATAAAGTAGCACTGCAGTATTCACGTTCTCGATGGTAAAAAATAATGGCAAAATTAAAAGATGAACCAAAGTGACAATGCAAGTCGTAGAGGGAAATGTTGGGTAGTTTCCCACAAAAAAGATGGCGAAGTCGACGACTATCGTCGTGGAATATTGTGCTGAGGGGATCGCGAGGTGCTTTATCAGAATAAAATGGCGGGAATGAAGGTGGAGGATACAGCTGGTCGTGAAACCTCGGGCCGAAAAGTCAAGGCAGCTTCCGAACGGATGGCTCGTTGACGGCCATCGGAAGATTGCCATGCTGGAGGATATGACAGCGTTAAAACGATCGCGTCATTCACTCCCGTTCAATCTTCGCGCGCTGGATATACAGGCCCCTTTGTTCGTTTGATCGCGTGTCCCTTGGCATGTAAATTTCCGCGTGTCATTAGAACAGTTGGCCTCAATGGAACCGGTGTGGCTGCCGTTCGCGATAATGCACGTGCTTGCCTGGCCGTTAAACGGTTTTTGCGAGATTTTTGCGAAACCGGAAAGCTTCGGTGACGCATTATTGTCCGCGATGAAGAATGCCCGGGTCCCATTCATCCGGGGCTGAACGAATTAATTCCCGAGGAGCTATTAAATCGACCATTGTGCCGCGGACCCGACCGACTTCTTCTCGATTTTGATCGAATGTCCGCTCAAGACGGTTTTTTCATCGCGTTTTTAATCGAGTCCAGTTGCTTTGCTCTCTCGAGGCACTTGGTCGCTTGAAATTGATATTGAATTTATTTTTAGGAAAATCGCAGCTACCCTGATTTGCCTCAATAGAACTACGAACATCATTAAAGTTATCCTACTTGTAATATTCATAAATATTTTGCGCATACTGTGGGTAAACTTTACTTTACCGGACTCAAAATTAGTACCTTTCTCCTATTACATACCAAATACATCATAATTCGTACACTGAGAAAAAAATCCTGTCGAAACAAAAAAAATATATGTTGATTCAATAAGATGTACTATTGAATAGTGCCAATATCATATGAATTTATTTTAATATTTAATACTATTGAATTTCAATAGCAAAACTCATTTCCGCCAATCATATAAGCTAATAGCTTGACTATCGATATTTTCAAAAAAATAAGATATGGCCTCGAACCAATTCCAGTACAAATCAATACATTTCTCAAGTTTTTTTAGCAACATATCTGATTGAAGGAAAAAGAGAAATATTACGAATAATAATGTACGCTATTGAATCGAATAATATTTTCAATCATTTCATGATAGACAATTCAAATACATCACGATTTGCTTCTAAATTTGCTTCTAAAAAAATTTTGTGTCCGGTAAAGTAAAAAACAGCCCATTCTGTATATTATTACCATAAGGTATTAATAAATAAATTTTTTTAAAAGTTATCCTGATAGAAATGTCGGATAAAAGTATTGGAAGGGTGGAGCACAGTGTAAAGAGAAAGCACAGGGGAGAAATAGCGAGAAGAGGAGTCGGTAGATTGTTGGCGAAGTTTTGGGGAATGAGTACGTGGCGGTAGACTATGTGCGCCATAAATTGACCGTGGTAGAAGTGGTTAAACGATTCGTTCGGTAATGCTAAAAGGTCGGAATGATCGTGACGATCGATTGAATCGCGCACTTATCTGTTCTTGTCCGGGTCGCGAGCGGCGCGTACCGGATTTTCGGGGAAAAACGCGGACATTTATCGGGCGGGCGCTATAACACCGTTCTGTTGTTCGCTCCTCGAACAACAAAAATTGGACAGAAACCGGCGCACCATCCGCTTACAGATATATGCAAATCGAGTTTGTATCGGAAACTATTCGGTTTTATAGTGTTTTTCGACGATCCCGCGACTTGTTCGCATCAAAATTTTATCAGCCGATAGAACCGGCTGCGATCTAATTCCCAGGGGGATGAATTCGTAACAGCCGCTTCCCTGTTGTTGTTCCGATCTTTCCGTTCCCATAGGCGCGCACCGAACCTACGTTACAATCTACGTCGCCTCCTAAATCTTGGAAATTCTGTTTCGTTTTAATGGATCAAGTGGATACCTTGCTTTCTACTCGAGCTTCTGTTTCCAGCGATTTTAACCGTGCGACAAAAATACGTCGAACGCAAAATGTTAAACGAGTTGATATCGAATGAAATATAATTTTCTTCTTGAACACCAGCATATGAAACATTTTACATTTTAAACTGGTCGAAGAGTTAAAGATAAAGGAGGTATTTTCACGATCGTACTATTTGAAAGAATGGTAATTATTTTCACGGCGCTGAGGTTCGATCAATTTCTACACTAAATGAATATAGCTGAGAGAGGCACGAAACGTTATGGTTCGGGTTTGAACCAGATAACGCTTCCGATTCGGATTTGAATCTGCAAAGATGCCAAGCGATATTTTATTGGAGGAAAACAAAGGTGGAGTGTTCCGTCCTAGGCCCGCTAGAGGACTCATCAGTAAGGCTCATCATTTAGTGTAGAAATTGATCGAACCTGAGCGCCGTGAAAATAATTACCATTCTTTCGAAGAGTTTAAGGGTTAGAAATTTCACAGCAGCCAGCCAGTAATATTTCATTTTTCGCCCGTGAATATAGGTCGCGCAAAGGATCGATAGGAGCGATCGATGGCACAGCCGGATTTTTCCGGGCGCTTAATCCAGCTTGTTAACGCGTGACAAAACCGCGGACACGGATGAACGAAATTATTCGGCGTGCACGACGGCGGCCGAATTATTAAATTCATTTATCCAGCTGCTGGTGCGCTATCCAGCAGCCTGCATATCCATACGCTTGTCACGCGTTCGCACGCGTGTTGGCTTATTATCTCGCTGTAGGCAATCCGTTCCGAAATAAGCGTCTACGTGAGCGCGGGTATAGCGCCGGGCAAACATCCACGGTGATGTCGAGCCGGGGAACGGTGCCCGGGTTACACGTGCGCTTAACGTCGCCGGTTTACACGGCCGTTGCCACGGAAGAATCCACTGAAATATGTGCGATTCATCGACATCTTTGTTTTATTGCTCCGCGGAATCGTTTGCCGCCCGGGGTCTCTGACCTGCGAAACAACCACGGTTTCGTGGAACAACAAGGAACAACGGGACTCGACAGCCAAGTGAAATCCTGCTCGATTACAGGGACTAATAAACCCACGAAATTTCCGGGTTCGCAAACTGCACGAGAGCGTGGATCAATAGAGATCATCGCCTGGAAGAAGCACTGCTTTGCGATCGAGATTAAAACTCGATTCGTCAGTTTCTGCGAGCTTTGAACCCGGTTCAACAAAATAGTTTGACCTGATTCGCGGTGGAATCAGACTGCAGAAATGTGCAGCCTTTGGAACCCTCCTAAATTAATAGAATCTCTGTTCAACAGTATTTCGAAATGCTTTAAATAATTTCGCTGCTCTTCCGTTTGATCCAGACATTTTGATCAAGATGATGATGATCACTAAAACTCACGGGTGCCCTGATAATGCCGATCCTCAACCGCGTCATCCATCAAGACACTTTTCCCGGCGACACGTCCGGGACAGCAAAGCGCTCGGGATCAGTCGCTCGGTGTTCGTTTCCGGTTCTGTGCCGTTCGCAGCACGTAGCAATATTTATCAGGCGATTACGGTCGGGATCCTTGGTGGCGTCGGAGACGAACGAGAATCGTTAGGGCTCGATCGACAGCGCTCGTTGCGGCCGCAATCGCGCTAACACCTCCGTCGTGTAACTTTCCCTTAAATTCGCCGACATCCAGGTCACGTATGTGCTCTCGCTCGTCGAGCAGAAGCGAGCAAGAGAGAGAGAGAGAGAGAGATAGAAGGTAGCAGAAGGTAACAGAAGGGAGACAGAAGGTAACAGTAGGAGACAGGGGGTTGCTTAGGGACTGGGAAACAAGGGAACAGAGGAGCGCCGCAGGGGACGCAGTGCTGGTCGCGCACCATCCAGTCTCGTTATGCGGATGAGTACGCTGCTCGGTACATGTCTGGTATTATTTGCGAGATCGATAACGATTACCCGCGGGCGCCGCTCCCGGCTCGAAAGAGGAGGACATCAGAACATCAGAACCGTGCGATGCATATCGCTCGGCGACCAACGGACGTCCTTCCTCGCGACGCTTGCGGCCTCTCTTTCCAGAGCACACGCCCCCGTAGCCGTTCTTCATTTCTCCGCGATTTTTCTTTCTTCCAGCAGACCCCTTTTTCACAGCTACATTACTACTACTTCCTGTGCTACCATCCGACCCACAATTTCTCTCAAGATTCCACTGGATTCCTCTTCGCTCTCCTCGAAGAACCATGGGAGTTATGGGATCGAGAGTTTTTCGGGGTTATTGCAAACTTCGATCGCCAATGCTCCTTCCCAGTGGCTTTTTTCCGGAAGAATTTTCTGCCTTCACCTGGAGAGCTTCTTGGATGAGTGGAAATAAATCTGAGATTTTTTTTTCAGCGATGTCTCCGTAGATAGACTGCGGATTTTTGTGCGAATTAAAAATGTTGCCATCAGATGAATTTATCAAGAACTCGGACTCGGATTAACCGTGAGACTTCAACATCCACCAGATCGTATAGACATCCTCGCGAACGACACCAATTCGGCGCAATTCGAGCGCACTAAATATCTCGGCGTCTCCGGTAGCAAACCGAAAACAATATCTCCGGAGTGGCGCGATTTTTACGAGCGCTGTCATAAACGGGACAGTAAAATCGAATAAATTATGGTCGGCGGGAGAAGACCATGGCAAACGGTCGTCCGCAAGTTTCTCGATGAGCATGATGGTGGCTCGAAAACGAGGAACGAGTTCTGGAGCGGGGTGGAGGGGGGGGGGCATTAAACCGCAGGCGTGTCCTAATATCCGGAAAGATAAAATTCTGGTCGCGGGCAGCTCGCGGGCGCGAGAGCGAGCGGGAGTAGATCCTAGAGCGGTTGGCTCCGTCGGGTAATTGTGTAAAGTTGAAGAAACGGATGGCGTGGCCGGGGGTCTAAAGTTTGCCTGTGGAAATTTAAGGGTGGCCCCTGGTAGCCGGAGGGCTAGGAAAATTGCATTCGCCCACGAGAAGGAAACTGGCCCGTCGCGCCGTATGGCAACCATACACCGGGCGCATTATCGCGTTATGCCTCACCTTAAACGACTACATCGTACGTTTACACCGCGCGAGAGGGTGGGATTTACGACAATAGCCGCGGCCTAAATGAAAAAAAAAACCTGCATGGATTTAATCTAGCCGATGACCCGGCCGGCACGGCGCATTTGTTCAGCTAGCGACGAGAGAGAAAGAACATTAGAAAGATAGTGGAAAACAGTGTCAGCCGCGTGCGAAAGAGAGCCGAGAGGTAGCCGGGGTAACCCGGTGTCGGGGCGGTCGTTATTAAAAGCCCGCCTTAATGCCTTAAAAATGACTCGTGTGCCGCTGACGCGTACAAATTAACGCTCCGCGCGCCACTGTTTAAAAGCGGCCGGATAAAGGATTGTTTGGCGAGCCGCGCGATTGCAATTGCGAGCGCGAGAGACCTCCTCGCAGATTGTTTGCACGCGAACCAAGCCGCGCCGCGCCACCTAGCCGGTCATTTGTTTCTATAACTCTATCCTATGAACGAGCCACGATATTTACGAGCGGCTGGTGCTCGGATCGAGTGCTCGAGGATTTTCCGTGGTAACGGTATGGTATACGCAAATCTACGGAAAGAGAATGCTGCGAAGGTGGAAATCTCTGGGATCGATTGCTGAGGCTACAGGGTTCGCGAAATTGCCCTGTGGAGCGCTGGAGAGGACTAGGGAGCAATCAGGCCACGCCTACTTAGATGTCTTAGGTCGTGGAGTAAAGAGGCCACGCCCACCAGCGACATTCAGTGCAATTTTATGAATGAAAACTTCCTACGTAAGACTTCAAAGCCATTAGAAATGCCAAATTAAAAGTGTACGAATGCTAATAATTCCATTGGACGACGGGGCAGGCTTTAATCCTTGTCTCCACCAGTTTTTCTACGCGTCAAAGCAAAAACCTATTACCGGCGCCGCGCGTTGGAGTAAACGATAATAAAGGGGACTTAGCAAACAGGAGTTGTCGGGGGACAATAGGAAGATACCGGTGGCGGGCCCGAATGTCCCGAAGCGAACTTCGTCCGCAGATAAGAATCTAAAAGTGATTAGAAGGCGGCGGCGGCGGTCCGCGAGAAAATTGCGTTTGGTCGCGGACGAGGGAATGCCGTGGCGAAGATGGCGGCTATCGCGGCGTATTATCGCGTCGTGCTTCACTTTAAATGACTGCATTACGACGATACCCGAGGCCGGAGTTGCCCGGGTTCGTGCCGCGACCACCCACTAAAGAAAGGGAAAAAACGCCGTAACAGCGACAAGTCCGCGATAAATCAGAACCCGACCCACTCTTTTCGCGAGAGTTTCCGCGAGCACGAGCAACGCTGACCACCATCCACGAAGCCGTGGATTCTTCAGGAATTTTCCGGAGACCCAGCCCGAGACCGTCTTCATAATGCGATCCGCATAATATCTTCCGGTAGCGAGGATGTTGCGGTACTTTGGACACGATTCGGTGACTGTTTTACGGCCGTTAGTCTTTCGACGGGAACTTTTCGGGGTCCTGCATCCCCAGAGTCTGTATCGTAAAACGGGAAATGTAGAGCACAATTGCTGCCCCCTAACCCGTGACACCGAGACATCTAATGCTGATTGCTAGACGGTGGAGCTCTGTGCGAAATTCAAATTTTCTTCGTCTCGGTACTGAGGTACTCGAGTTACATCGAAATTCGTATGTCCTCTATAACAATCTTATTTGTTTCTAGTCTGGGTTACGAGTAATCAAATTTTTTATCGATTATCCTTGCAAAACAGATTATGAAAATTCGAGTTTGCACGCTCATCCTGGTTACCAGCGAGCCTCGGTCCACAGAGATTAAAACTTACAGTTTTCAAAGGAGCGAACGAAGTTTATCCGTTTAAGCCTCCCGCGACCGTAGTCGCGGGGTTGTATACTTTTTTATACTCCCGAGGAACAACAAACAAACAAATATTAGTAGCAACTTTGGAAGAGTTCCTTCTTTAGTGTTCTTGTACTTCTTGAGGTTCTCTAAAAATAATACAGAAATCTCTCATGGTGGTTGCGATGAACCTTGCTGCTGCGTCAAAAAATAATTCTTCAAGTAGTCCGAATATTTTGAGTAATTTACACGCGCCGTTCTCGTAACGAATGTCACGAACAAGATCCGGTAAAAGATGGCGGAGTGGTAGCAATTAGACAGTCGTTGTCTACGATATTTTATGGGCGTGGTGCAAGTGTCCGGATACTTACGAGGAATGTGTGTATCGGGACAACAAGGAACGAGACAATATAGAAATCTGCTTCGAATTTGTGACGAGGATAATCACGTTTCGCCAGTTTAATTCACGAAGGGGATTGCGCCGACTATAAATTGAATAGCTCCGTCATAAACGTTTCGGGGTCCGGCAGAAGTTAGTTTCACACGGTGAATATATTACGGTGGAATCGCGTTGCCGGTTATGCCTTCGTGTTTCGCCTCTCCAAATAGGTTTAATATCATCCTGCGAAACACTCTTGCGCCACATAATTCAGAGACACAAAGTTTTGAAGCTGACGCTGCGGGTTGCGGACGCGTTCTTAGACCTGTAACGCTGCCGGATCCTCTCGTTCGCTGCCTGATTTTCCTGGAAATCAATAAAATGCAGACTGCATGCTCCGTTCTACCCTACAGAAGTATTTGCAATGTTCTTTTAATTAAGCACATCCATCAGAAAAAGCTGTTACGTCCATTAGACGGTCTCTGTGCTTGCTATTCCAATATCAATTTCATCTTCTACACTGTAAAATTTAGGTATCTCCTTTGGAACAATCCAAGCTGATTTATCAAGCTCGTTAAAACACAGGAGCCCGTGTTGCGGACAATTTTTAAGACTCGGATTAATTAAGTTAATAGACGGCGTTCTTAAATGTTACGAGTGCCAGCGAAAAAGTGCAATGGCAAGTTGCAGTAACAGATGCTCCCGGCAAAAAGGTTAATTACTTGCTTGACCAGGTCAGCGTGGCCAGGTGTCGGAAGAACTTGGTGTCCAGAACGTTGCAACGGCAAAGTTTTATGATGAAGTAGAAATTCGAACTTGCACCGTTACCAGTCTTTTTGTTCCTCGATGGGAGAGGGTGCACGGCGATCGTGGCCGTCCGATTTCCTCCTTACAAGCTAATTACTTCATCGATCACAAGCTTTCGAAATCCGGCTGTACACTGTTAGAAACGGTTGGATACTTCGCACGGCGTTTGCTCCTTCTTTGTGGACTTTCTTGCCGCCAGTAAATCTCAATGATATTAATTAACAATTCTCGAGTCTGAATTCTACTTTTGCGTTCTCATGAACCGATTTAAGAAAATTTTCCTTGCTTTCCGGGCTCTCTCTATTATTAGCGTTCGAATTGATTAAGCGTAGCTTGACCTAGGGAGCCACAATTTTCATAAAATTCGGGAAACTAATTTCAGAGTAGCTTGTTCTCGGTTTCACATCCTCAAATACTGATTTAACACTGAACTTTCTGGTTTTTTATTTTACGATTATTGATATTATAAGGATGCTTCCACTGGAAATGATTAGACACATTTTTATATCCAAAATCGCAGAAGTTTAGCGTTAATATCGGAAAAAATCAGTGTTAAAACAGTGGCAAAAAACATCGCATTCAAGCACTTCCGATAATGTTGCTCTGTTTCTTGTTTATAAAGAGGAATATACAAAGCAGCCACGAATGCATTATTTATCATTATCTCCGTGGATTTTTACCTGTACACACGGTTTTCCCGCCATTATTTCACAAGAACGGGTACCAGGAGTTTCGAAAAGCGAAATGTCGAAATAAAAATGTAGATAAATCCCCATTAAACCATCTCTTTTGATACGTTCCGCGTACTCGCGAGTACTACGGACGCATCAAAACGGCAGTCTATTTATCATTTATTCACGGATTGTTTGCATTAAAGGGTAAAAATCTGGACGTATAAAATCGACAAAACATCTCATGGGAATGGATGTCACCATAGAAACCGGACATCGATAATTTTTACATCATATTTAGCCGTGGGAAACCACGCTTCGGCGAGGATTACTATCGAATTTTTACGTCAATTTACGCGGGCGTTTTTCATTTTGTCGAGCCACAGATTTTCTAGATTTTATGTGCCCGTTTGTATTTTGGTAAAAACATGTAAAAATAAAATTGTTTGGGTGGACATTGCAAGTACTGATGGGTATGCAATTAAGACATATTTATTTCATCGACGAATAAAATTGACCAGCAGGAGAATTATTTCTGACTCGATCTAATATTTCCCTGGGATATCTTCCCGACCAAAAATAGCATAAACATCCACCAGCGATCATTCGTGCACTGTCGGAGTCTTCGCAGGTGCTGTCTCAACGGAGCAGCAAGAGGACGTGAAAAGGCAATGTATCAAATTAACCTGTCCTAGTTAACATGTCCCTGAATCCATCTCTGCGCGTTTCCGCGACTCGAAAATAGGCAGTGGAGTAATGGCGTAATAGAGGGACCGAGTGAGAGCGAGAGAGAGATCAAAGGAGAGAGAAAGCAAGAGAGATGGAGTCGCGGGTGCCGCGAGGTCGAAGCCCAACAACCCATTTTGATTCGGCCGGCGCGGAGCGGGCGCATGGAAACGCATTACAGGCCGGAAGCGGAGCGCAGCCACCACCGGCAATAATCCAGATCTGATTCACGCGAGACCGTGTCGCGTATCAGCGGACGGACGCTCGGTTCAAGCAACGCGTACCTCGTACATTATTGCTGGATTTCGCGAGCCGCGGGAATCGCATTCGCGTCGACGAGACAGAGAGAGTTCACCTGGGCCTCTCGTACCACGCTGATACGCGCCACACTACCTGTCGTTCGGAGCTTGGCAAACAGCACAGTAGTCCTATTGGTACCAAATATCATCCCTTTCAGTCCCGTGGGTCCTTGCAGAAATCTCATTGAAAATTATCGAGCTTCAAGATGATTGATACTCGACTGTCTATCGTTGGGAGCTTGGAAGACTGCACGATCTGCGTAGTACAAAATACTATAAGTAAATATTTTTGATGAAATTCTCTATTGAGACTCATTGTAAATAATTAAAAAATACATAAAAAAAACTTTTTAAAAACCACGCTTACATTACAATGCACTAAAAAGGGGAAAATAATTCTTTCAGACATTAGTGAGAATAAATAAAAGCGTGGAGCGCTAAACTATATTGACGTAATCTTCGTGGGCGCTTCACGCTTTTATTTATAGTCACCAATGTCTAAAAAAATTACTTTCTCCATTTTAGTGCATTTTAATATAAGCGTGGTTTACTAAATAGTAAGATAGTAAGATATAGAAACGCTAGATATGGAAATAGGCGAGATAGAATGAGGGGATGACTCCGAAAGACGACGTCTCTTGATGGACTCTGAAATTGTCCGAAATGGAACTAAATGAACGGAACACCACACTGACTGAGCTCCTTCGATGCGAAGTGGGCCAGTGGAGTGGGGATGAGTCGGAGTGGGAATGCGTAGTGGAGTAGGGAGCGCTGGTAAATATAAGCGTGGTAAAAACAGCGAACGAATTCTATGGGAGTGTTTAGGGAAGAACAATTGTCTTCCATGTTTTGTGTAGTCTCCGTCACCTGCAGAACTCGCCGGCAATTATCTGGCTAGATGATTCGGATCGGGATGGAACAACTAGCGGAGTACCGCTACGCGGTACAGTTTATCGGTGACCATCGAACCGGAACGCGCAGATTGCCATTCCTCAAGACTAACTCCGGCCGCAAAATTGCGTCACACCTAGCCAAACAGCCGATACCCGACACCCTCGATCACGAATACCTTGGATTTTCCGATCCTAATTACCGATCGAACAGCCCTCGATCGTCCGCTCATGGAATTTCAGCTTGAAACAGGCACGCCACGCTCATCTTTCAATCGTGTGCACATTGAGGATTTTTATCATGCGCGTTCGTGAACGAGATAATTAGAAGCGGGGTAAGTGCAGCAGCAATGAAGATTGTCAAGCGACGCCAAACTTTCAGCGAGCCACGTCAACCGAAAGAGAAAAATGGACGAACGTGTCACCCCTCATTTATCAGGTGGGGTTGCTTCGTGAGCTCTTGGCCAGGGTTGATGCTACTCCTACACTGACAGTTTCTAATCGCTTAGAACGCCCCTTTATCCCACTAATACCTCTTAGTTCGTCCCACAAACCTCAAATTCGCTCGGTGAGCCTCTAGCCGAAGTCACCTTACCAAATAGATGCTATTTGGCATCGCATAATATTTAGGTTGCGGATTAAACTATCGTTCATCCCTAAATACAAAATATGTGCATGACTGCTAAATATATGATAATGCTGTTACACAACAATTTGAAACAATGTACGTTCAACAGAAATGATTATATAGATTGTTACATAATCAATAGATGGCGAATTTTATGCATTTATAACGAAAATGGCGATTTCAGACAGTACAATTATTCAAAGAATTTGAGAATGTCGTAATAATATTACTAGCAGATCGCAATCTTTGTACAAAATAAAACTTTTCTGCATCATTTGCAATTTTATACATTTATAAAAAAATGTAGCGGTGCGATTCGAGACAGTACAGTTATTAAAAATATTTAAGAATGTCGATATATTATTTTCAACGTATTAATATTCCTAGCAGATCGCGGATCTTTGTACAAAATAAAACTTTTCTGCATCAATTGCAATATCACAAAACCGATAAAAATAGTACCGCACGAATCCCGCGGAAGTTACGAACCGCGTGCGCGACGAGAGGGATGGTGCGCGACCCTAATCGCGGATACAGGCTTTGGTTAACAAAGAGGCCGAGTCTTTGCAGCCGGCAGAACGCCGCGCGGTGCGCGTACAATGGCGTGCCGAAGCATAAATGTATCCCAGCCAGTCACTGTTAATAATGCACATTCAATCTCGTACTATTTACAATCACTCTCGGGCAAACTAGTCCGTTAACTCGTGGCTAACGAGTGTGAGAGGAAGAGAGAGAAAGAGAGAGAGAGAGTGGGAATAGAAGCTGGCGGAACGAGGAGGGCAAAGGGGTGATTAAAAGTTTTAAGGCGTTCGGAGGGATGATTAATTAATCCGCGTATAATCGTGCCGGCCGGAAGAGGTCGTTATGTTTGCGCGAGTTTCCCCGGCGAAAACAAATCGTTTGATCACGGGTACGATATGTAAAACGCGCGCTCTCGCTCGCAGGAAACCCGCTCCGCAACGTTTCAACGTTCTGCTGGAACATTTTTTGCCAAACGAGGGGAATTAACGCGAAACGAACGAACGAACGAACACGCCGAGCCGAGCCGCCACCGTCGTCTTTGACGAAAGTTCTACCCTACTTGGAAAACTGCTCCGCCGTTAATTTCCTTCGGAGTTTTCCCGGCAGATCGACGCCCTTCGGTGGGAGTCATTCGATTTTAATTGAACTGCCACGGTAATTTCGCAGACTCCTTACGTTTTTATACCTTCATATTTTTGTACTTGCGTGGTTCCTTCACTGAAATAGTCGAATTTGAACCGACATATTAGATTGGACGCGATTTTAAATCTTTATAATAATTACAAAGTAGAATCTGAGGAATTTGAACGGGCCCGTGTCCAGCAGCGCAGAAATCATAGTTCCCGGCGAACACATGATCGTTCGTTCACGTGACGTAACGAAGGCATTTAACGGAGCCTACAGGTATAAAAGGGTAAACCGATTCCCCTATAATCAGTGTACATATGTAATGACTCCCATTCGGAATCGGGCTATCCTCTGCTAAGTAGTTGATTGCGCGTTAACGTGTTTCCCAGTCAAAAGGAATATCGAACCCCCACCCCCCAAGGCCCCCGTTGCCGGCGCTTGTCACACGTTGGCCACGTTGCCACGTGCAAAATTAGCGGCGGGGTTCTGCTCGTCAGATTCGCAGCTATTAACGAGTTCCGTCAATGACCGTCGCAATTATGTGCACGCAATGTATAAACCTCGAGAGCGTAAATGCTCCCCAAGCCCGTGCAAACGGCGAGCAGTTGGATCTTGCCGGAACACGATCAAATGGAGCAAGGCCAATGAGTGACGTTTAATCAAACTGGATTTGCAATAGCGCAGATGGAACGCGCTAGATAAATTCTAATCAACGCGACCGTGTATTAGGCCCCGGCAAACTAATACTACTTTGCAAACAGACACCGTTACCCGCTTGCCAGCTGTCTTTGATTACGCCCCGCGATTTTTCGCGGTGATCGATTCGAACCCAACAACCAGTTATTTACATAGCTGCTCAAATCGATTTTAATTGTAGCACATCTCTAATTTGATCAAATTGTTAAGTAACTTTCTCGGTCGCTGTCGCAGATTTTATAAGCATCTACGTATTCACTACTAGCTAAATTATTTTTGTAGAAGTGGCAATGCATAATTTGCAGAATTGTAGAGCACTCAAAGCTATAAATGACTTTTCTCAGATGTATCTTCTAAAATTGCATTTTATCGAGCCTTGCAACGAAAATGGGGATGAAGAATGTGCTAAAAGGGATCTTCCAGATTGTCGACTCTCGAACTGGACAGGCAAAGTATTTCCGTCCCGTTCATGGGATTACAGTATAGAGCATTTGTTCGACGAACCGAAAGTTTTCCATACTTAGGGGATCCGCCGAAAGACGTCGGGAGAGTTTTGGGGAGTCGGGCGTTTAGGTGAGCCCCTCCACCCACGACCACGAACTATGTATTCCCCTCTCTTGCTCATATACTCGCGTGCAATAATGCCTTCCAGGTCAAACCCCGGAACTTACCACTTCCAGAGTGGTTTGCCTGTTCTCTTCAGCCGCTCGTTCCACATTTGTGTTTACTACCACCGTGATAGGTCGATGGGAGAGGGCGACGCGAATTTTCCCTGGAAAATCGCGAAGAACCGATCGTGAATCTCCCGGACATTGATTAAGAAATTTTCCGCTTGAACCTCCCGGCTAATTTACTGTCATTGTTTCGGTACAATCTCAGGAACTGCACGCTATTATTGATATTGATAAAAATTTCAGCATATGTTTTTCTATTCAGTAATTAGAAGAGAATTTTTCAATTGTAGCACTCGGAGCGTTTTCTACGTGGAGTTTTTCAATAACCTATAATTATGTTCGGCGTTCTTTGTGCAAATTCCGGTGCGCAGCCAAAAAGCGTCCGGCCACATCGTGGTCAGAGAAGCGAAGGAACGATAGCGCGACGGACACCGTCAAATAACTCGAAATTGCGATGAATTATCCGCGAGCGTAATAGATCAAAGAGCGCGGGCGCGTTCGATCTATCTCGCATTTGCTCGCGTTTGCACATCCGAGAGCATAATACACGTACGCGTAGAATATATATACGGCGGGGATAGCTGGCGAGTTCCGTTTGGCCGCATTCAAACAACGGGTGACTATCGTAAGCTACGTTTGCTCGTCCGCGTTTGCGCCCTGTTTGCAGAGATTCGACGCGGGCAAATTATGCCATTTCCGCGTCTCTTGCAACCTCCGCGATCCTCCATTCTGTTGTTTCTTCTATTCATCGTGATTTCCTGCTCTTCCTCGCACCCCGCGTACAACCTCCCACTCGTTACCGGCTCTTATCCTCGCGGTTAATTAATCACGCGGGAATCGATACAACCCGACTGACATTCTCTCTTTGGTCCTCGATAGACAGTGGGCCCGATCCCTTTTCATCGTACGCTATTGTCTTTTTGTGTGAAGCGTCGACGTCTGTCTAGGATCGCTTACTGCAATCCTCTGATCACCATTTTGCTTTCACCCGTTACATTTTAGTTAGCTAAATCATGTTCTACCTCCAGTGAATACATTGCATCATGTTCCATTTCAATATCAACCGAATTTCTCTGTATGTCCATTCTTTGTTCGCTAATATATTAATTTACGGTCTTAAAATGAGAATTTATGCAAACATGTTAATCCTCACACGCTCGGAAATAGTTACACAATGATCCTCGGGTGATATTTCACCCATTTTCGCTCTACACTTCAATTAATGTTATTGGGAGAATCTATTATAATATATTTTATTAAAAGTTAATGAAATCCGTAGATTTCTGTATCATATCTTGCAATTACTACATATTATAAATAGCATTTTTATGCTCGCCACATTCATTTTTCTTACAAATTTCGCAAGCCGCGTACACCTTCCGATCTTTTTCTTCACATAATTGGCATCGACTTCCTGTAATTTTTCTTTTTTTTTTGCATTTGGTGAATTTGATGGGCCAGCAATGACTTGTATTTACTTCAGCGAGTGATGCTTCACCTCTGGGTAGTACAGGTCTTCTCTGTGTTCTCTGTTCACTTTTGGTTTTATTATAATATGAAATAATTTCGGGCGATTGGTGTTTAATCGACGGAAATGCTTTTGTTATGATGTAATGTGCTCATAATAGTTACTGTTTTATATTTTTTTGGAACATATTGTACTAAAGTTATCTTATCAGATACATAGTATTTACTGGTAAAAACAGGAAGGCGGCGAATTTCTTCTTTGGCAACAACTGGAAGGAAAGGTTTATTAGAACGAACTGTTCCTACTATGGTATTTCGTTTTTTCCATAATTCTTTTGCCAGCGCATAAGACGTGAAGAAATTATCGCACGTAATATTTCTGCCTTTCAGATTTTTTGCCAAATCCAATACCACCCGTTGTCCCTGACTTCTTCCAGGAATATTTTTATCCCATATCTTCCTGGTTTTGAGGAAATATACATTCCAAAAGGACATCGCCCACGAAAAAGGATGAGTTGCTCATCTATGGTTACATTTTCTTGGGGGGTATATAATAGTTTCGGGTCCCATGGACATCACCGACACGGTTTTCGCCGACAACATTTCTCCGACTCCAGATTTGTCCGACAATAGCTTTGGCCGACAACGCCTTTAACCGACAACGAATTTGATCCACAACAACTTAAGACGACCACACTATGTATTATCATACAGTATTATCATATGTATTATCATACAATATTGTCATACTGTGTCTCAAGTCGTTGTGGATCAAATTCGTTGTCGGTCAAAATCGTTGTCGATCAAATTCGTTGTCGGCCAAAGCTATTGTCGGACAAATCTGGAGTCGGAGAAATGTTGTCGGCGAAAACCGTGTCGGAGAAATCTGTGTCGGTGATTTCCATGGGACCCAATAGTTTCATATTACCATAAATTTCTAATCGGTGAGTAAATTTCTAATTTATCCCGTATTCCCGGGTGAAATATCACCCGAGGGACTCTTCCGTCCTTTGTTTTTTTATGACGTTACTATCATAAAGTGAATGTCATCGACTTGTGTTTTATTATTTTAGACAAATACACCAAGTTATAATACATTTAGAAAGAAATCAACCATAATACAGTATCTGGAAACAGAAAATGGGTCAATTTTCACCCGAGCAGCGTGTGAGGGTTAAATGCAAAAGATTTCACATAAGTTACTAATTTTGGTTGGCTACGTAAGGGTTAAACAACCACTTTTACGGATAATTTGAAAGAACTATTTTCCATGTCAAACGAGTACATTATACAATAATTTTCTACGTCAGATACCCGCATTACACCGTTTTCTGCTCCAAGCAAACACATTTAATCAAAGTGCCCTGACCCCGATAGAACGCAGCAAGAAATGGTAAATCCATTATATCTGGTGTTAAGGGTGGCAGCCAGGAAAGTTGTCAGAGAGTGTAAGATCCGTCGCCGTTTTTCGCGACTGTCGCGTATTTCGCGTCTGGCGCGAAGAAACACTGTGGAAATTGACAACTCGCAGTTGGCTGGTCACAGAGAGGGCGGAAGCAGTACGGACGAGTTCGCGGCCGCGAAAACAATATCCACGATGCGACGACGCCTCCTCGTGTCGGGATAAAGGCAATTCGACGTGCCGAAAACTTTGTCCGCCGGCTTTCCGGCGCCGTCCACGATCCTGAGGCGTCCTACCGAAATTAGAAAAGAGTAGAAAACGCTTTTCCGTAAACCGGTCCACGTCGCCTGTATATTCCGACCGTCTCGGCGTCAACATCCCCTAATTGGGTTAATCCGTAATTGCTCCCGGAAACAACACTTGTTTCTCCCATGAAAGCGGCACGATTGAACCGTTATTACCAATTTGCAAGTGTCGAGGAACGAGCGAGCAAAACAGTTTGCTCTGATTAATTTCTTCCCATCGAATCTATACTCACTGTTAAATTTTTTCGGATTTTTAGTTATTAATGTAATGGTTACTCCAATCTTTTGAAATTGTACTTTACATTGGTCATTCAAAGTCGTTCCGTAAAATGGTCCTTTAAAATTGTACTTTAAATTGGTCATTCAAAATTGTTCTGTAAAATAGAACAGTACACCGTACTAAATTGGTGGACATTTACAATCTACATCCGTGTGTCTCGATACTCCAGCAGAGATATGACGTTTATTTAAAAAATTGTTAATTAGAGGCTCGGCACATTTTTCAGCTTGTAAAACCACACCGCGTCGTCCGTATAAAATGGTATTCTTGATGTTCGAAGTGGATGCCGCGGCTGCACGATTTTTCACAACAAACGAGATGAAGTACTGTTGCGGAGAATTGTGACGTGGAGTTATGCGTCCTGTGTTCTACAATTATCGCGGACGGTGAAAAATATTTGTTTAAAGAGGTAGACGTGACGCGCATATTTTCGCCTAGATTTTATTTCCGGAATCGCCAGTTAAAGTAATTCAGAAAATTCCTGATAAACTCATTTCGTTTACCATTAATCATTTTGCTCGATCACGAATTATTCAAATATACATACGTGACAGTAAATATCACGAGGATCGTTTTATCGAGGGTTGATTTATTTAACGAAATTAAATATCTAATAACTTGAGTTTGCTTCTACGAAACGTGAATTTAGATAGGCCGTTGGTCACTTTGAATGGAAATGAACGCGAATTCCATCGTTCGAGAGTGAAATATTCGCGGATTAATAAGTAACTGCTACGATTCTAAAGTATTCTGCCGTTCCGTGAGAAAGAAAGATCGAAGGCTGTCCATTTGGTTTAATTCAGGCTTTCTCCCGAAGCTTTACTTTCGAACACCATAAAATTGTAGCGGTGCTCGAGCTCCCCGACATTTGACTGTATAATGAAGTCGTATTATTATTCAATCCTGTCGGTGTAATAAAACAAAAGCTCCCGTTTCAATAACTTCCGATGTTTAACAAAGCCGAGAGAAAACAGGCGGTTCTTGGTTTCCCAAGAAAGCTCGACAACTTCGAATTAATTTTTTATTTCGTAGAACCGCGACGCCAAGGTTCTACAGTTTACACCACTTTTCTTTTTGCCGTTTCCATTCGTGTTTCCACGGAAATGATTTTCGAAAACTCTTTCTTTTACTGTTCCCCTCCATTAAATGTGTAATTTATTCGCAGTCGACCGCCATCGACGTTGAAAAAGAAACTCCCTTCGTTCTCGCGCTCTCTCTCTCTTTCTCTCTCTCCCCCGCTATCCGAGTTTAATTAGAATTTGTAATTTTCCCGGGCGTAAACAAGCAACCCGACCATGGGTATCCCGTTGAAAGAACATGGAAATTGTTAATCTCAAAAATAACGAAGAAATCACGTCCACGTCATAAACCTCCGGTCCGCGTCGTTGTACTTAACAAGCGCATTGTTCCACTGCAAAATAAATTAAAACATTGTATTCAGCCTTGAAACGTTGTTATCGCCGTGGAAAAGCAATTTGTTTATCCCGCAATCCCATCGTAGTATCAGCGGTCGCTAATAGTTCGATCTACCAGCTCCACGTGTAGTCATCCTTTCAACGTGGTCGGAAAAATCGAACTATCAACACCTACGTTCCCAACTAAAATTGCAAATATTCGAAACATCCAGCAAAATAAAATTTTTTAATTTTATCTCAACGAACACGCGTGCAGTACCATTACTGTACAATAAATATATAAAACGCCATAAACGACGAGCGAAATGACGAGCGACGATTGAAAGAACGTATAAAGCACTGTAAGTACTGAATGAAATGAAAGATTTCCACGGTGGAAATGCGATATCAATACCGTATAAAATCGACCGAAGAGAAATAGAAATGAAAGGAGAAATTACGTGGACAGCTAAGAATAACTGCCCGGTGTAACAGCAAGCTCCGAAACCCGATCTCATCGCGGTGAAAACGATCGACTGGATCCCTCTGATCGGGGTCGAACGATAAATGCGAATGGCTCTGGTCACGAAGCCGACGAGTGCAAAACGCGTCGGAACAAAGTGGATCGTCGGTGGATCGACACTCTGGTGGGGATTGAACAAAGTTCGAGAGGGTGGTAAAAAGGGTGAAAATGTGGTCAGTTTATGCAAGACGTCGAACGCAACGGGGCCCTAAATTTTTAATACTCGCAGCCGCTCAATTTCCTTCGTTTCGACCGCGTCCGGCACCATCAGCATACTAACTCGTGTGACGAGAACAACCCCCCCTAAGTTTGCACGCTGTGCATACTCTTCTTCTTTCTCTACTCTTTCTCTTCGTCTTTGTCCGCTCCACCTGTTACAAGTTTCCGCGTGGAACGGATTCAAAGTCGATCGGAGTTTTCCGGCGGGCGAGACGAGAATCCTCGAGGCAGCTGAAATCCCGCAGACCAACCCCGTCTGCGAGATATCCACCTCCTTATGATCTTTACTTACGTTGGGGGTGGGCTGATAAATATTTGAACGAACGGCGGGAATTTTGTCTGAGGAGATTTCGCGGGCTCGATCTCGCGCGGCCCGATAAATGGGACAACGCTGCTGCCGCAAGGAAAACGCGACGCTTTCTTCGTTTCCCTCAGTGAATTTTGATAATTGACGCAAGGGTGGGCTTCCAAATTGAATTTGTGTGAACTTCCTTTAATCTTTTAGGGAAATACGTTCTCACAGCAGGCTCGATCTGCAGTCTAGCGATCGGAGGGCCACGTCGATCTTGTACGTGCGATCGAACAATCGCAATTTATTTCTGCACAGGGTATCGGTTCGAGCAACAAAGTCCTCGTCGATTCTTCCTCGCGAAATAAAACACGAGCGAGGCCGTCTTCGACGATAAAGTCTAGCGACGCGAGACGCGTGTAACTACCACTGAGCATCAACCCCCTGGAACCACCCTATCCACTCTCTCTCTCTCTCTCTCTCTCTCTACATCCCTTGCACAGAGAGGAGAAGGAGGGTAAAAGAAATTACCGTCTCACCGAGGAACTTCGTTACTGCCGGAAGAAGGATATGGCGGCAAGAACGAACGAGAAATTGGAACTCTTACGGGGCGCCATGCGCCACCGCGACTTTTCTTGCATACGCGTATCCTTCGCAGTCGACTCCTTGGATTCTCGGACCGCCGCCCTGGAAACACGTAACTTCCGCGATGGTAAGGGTCGAAGTGGCGCGAGAAAGTTAGATTTTCCACGCCGGCGAAGGGAAAAGTATATTGGAAGATATTGGTGTCCTCGCGTCGCGCCGCAGCTTCAACCGCGAGAACTCTGATTTTCCCTCCCTCGGATACGGAAGATTTTTATTATGCTTTATTGACGGAAGCCTTCTCACGGAATCGAGCAATTTTTGTAAGAGGCTGTTACGGAATCGGAAATTTTATTCTTTACGCAGCGACCTTTCAATCGCACTACTTTAAACGCCTTTGGCACGATATTCATTTTTTAAAAGAATTCTGACGTGTGGATGTTAAAGGACATTTTTGGAAGTGTTCGGTCAATCATCATTTAACTCTTAGCACATTATTAAATATGTTGGTGTCTAATCAGTAAACTGCGAATATTATGCATTTATGACAAAAATGGGTAAGCAAATTTAAAGCAGTGAACATATTAGGCTGTCCCAAACGTTTCTTCCGGAATGTGATCCTTTAATATTGCTAAATAAATATTAGGTTGTCCCGAAAGTTGGTTTTCGATGCATGCACATAATGCAAATTCATATTAAGAAGTACCAAAATATTAACATAAACATTATCGTATTGTTTGTATTTATTTAGCGACATTAAAGGAACACATTCCGGAAGAAACTTTTGGGACAACCTAATATTAAACATATTTAAAGTCATCAACGTATTGGTTTCAGCAGAATCAGATAATTAAAAGGAGAAAGAAATTTTTATTTCACTCCTGTGTCTTTCAATCAATGCAAACATTTTTTATTTTGCATAGAGATCCGCAGTCTACTAATCAGTTACTACACATTTAAGTATTGTATGAGGTATTATATCAATTTCATAGTCATATACAATGGAATTATTCTAGGTCGGAAGAAACGTTAAATTTTTTAGTTGAACTAGCTGCGACTGCCAGGGGTTAATTTCTGTGGTAACCCTTCATAGATTTGCGTGATACCAAGGCCTAGCAGGCTTGTTAACTGTCCGAATAAAAGGGAAAGCAAAAAAAGACAGTGTATCCCGAAGAAATTTGTGAGTCAGTGTCGCATCGGTATCCTCGTCACGCTCATCGCCGAGTGAACTGTGTCCAGCGTCTCGGCGATCTCATCGAAAACAAAGGCCTTGTCTTCACCGGGGATTCTACCGAGAGTTTGCACATCGTTCTACGGTTCTGCCAGCGTCTGCAGGAAGATAGAGCAAAAATCGTGGCTGCCGTAGCGTGTAACATCGGTTACAGTCAGGGAATGCAAACGCGGGTAGGGAACGTATGGCCGGTTAGGGGAGAGGCGAGGAAATATAATCGCGACGTTTCTCCTCGACGAGATGTCGTTCGTTTCTCGGAGGAATACGGAGGGAAAAGTCGATATCCGACGAGCAGACGTCGGAGGGCACGTTCGTGATACCGCAGACCGGGGACACACGTGTACCTAGTACGCTTTCCGCGTGAAATACACGGAACACCGAGGAACGAGCAATCTCGCGCAGGGAACGAGAACCGAGAGATTGGATCCGCAGGACGGGCTAAAAAGAAACGCGAGTTTATCAAATCTCGAGCGATAGGACCGTGGAACAGGGAAGACCGAGCTCCTGGAGAAGATCGGCCGTGCCTCGAAACTTGCTCGCTTCAACTCCCCTCGAGGTCTCGCCAGAATTTTCATTTAAATTAAGCGCTGCATATAGAAATTAGTTAAAAGTCTACCTTGCGGTTTGTAACTTTTATAATAAACCTATTATACTTAGAAGATTATAGAATTATATCATAATAAAAGAATTAAGAACGTGACCTGCTGAAACTGTCTGGAACATCATCAAAGAACTTCCGCGTACAATAAATCCCGAAAGACGCACGGCGCACATGAAACACATTCGTCTCTTTCGGAATCGCGGCACGGTAGACCGTTGAATTGATGAAAACTTTTTCGTCGCAATTGCAGCCGATTCCGGACGAATCGAATCACGTCGGAATCTGCGCGAAGTAAGTGAAATGTGCCGGAGGCAGCGCGTAACAACGAAAACCTGTGGGGGTTGAGGGGAGTGGTGCGAGAGGAGGGAAAACGGGGGGGGGAGAGAGAGGGAGAGGGATAGAGGGGTGGTTGTGCACCCCATGGGTGTACAGGAGGCAGGGGTTCGATTTAAACGCGGCTCACGTGCCGGTGCACGCGTGCTCGCGCGGACAACAACGTTAGTCCGCGCAACGTTATCAAATTATTCCGCATATTATCGAACGGACGGCAAGAGCGCTTAAAAGCTAACAAATCGACCAAGAGACCGCGTGTATCCGGCTTGATGCCGACAATCACGTCGATTATCCCGTGGGCCGGGTCAGGTATTGCCCTGTTGTTCCGTTCGACCGAACCCTCCCGCGCCGCTGTCTCGCTTTGATCATGCAATTAAATTTTAACGAGATATTCAATTTTAATTAATCCCGGCATACCGGTCCGGTCCCCACCCGAAACCCCGTCCGAATCCGAGTGTAATTGAAATCGGGACTGGTTGTATCTCTGCGAGTTTCGTTTTCGAATCGCCCTAACCCTTCGCGTATTCTCTCTTTGTACCTGTGCGTCTAACTGTTGTCAGCCGGCACATCTCTTCTGGTAACTCGACAACGGAATCGAGAGTTACAATCGAATTTCCATAAGGTGCCCCGCGTTGCCAGTTGTTCTACTCTTTACGTATTCTGCTCTTTCCAGTGACTTCGGAAGATTGACCACTGAGTAGATAATGGTTTCAGCAAGGTTCACTGATGTTCGCATTAAAAATCTTTTTGTTGCAAATTTGTACACATATAAATGTCACGAAGTTTCGGGCAAATTTACCTATAAATTACAGAACAGAATAACTTGTTTCGGGAGAACTGAGTCACAAATTGACACGACGGACTGATGAGAACGCGAAAACGCTCGCGATCGCTTTAAAAACGCGAGTCCCATCTCGGCAGGAGCCAAACGAATTAATTTCCGCGTAATCTGAACAGTCCTGTGTCACATAATTACATAAAATCCGCAGCGGGTCTATTCCAGCATGAATTCAATTGCGCTTAATTCGTCCGCTATTTTGGTCCCGCTGGCATTCGGCGTCCCCGGACAAGCTAAATAATATTCCTCCGCATTAATTCCCGGAGCGAATCAATTACCGGTTCACAAAATAACCCAGTTGGCAGTCGTTCGAATGGACCGGTGTACAGGCAGTGGCCCTGGATGAACGGATGGTCGAAAGGGGCCTGTCCAACGAGAGAATTCAAGAGGTAACGAAGTCGAACTTCCTGGCCTGGGCTGGTTCGTCGAAGCTTTTTCCTATCCCGCGACCCGTTTCCGTTAATGCCGTTATTCTGTTGGGACAACGAACCTTACCTACAAAGGAGGAATAGCAGGCAGGCGGGGGCGTGGGAGGCCGCTGGCTTAGGTCGGCAGAAAACGCCGGCGAAAAATAACGTACACGTCGCGACATCGCGGCAACTGACTCATCGCATTTTTACGACTCGTTTCGTCGCTCACTGACGGCCGAATATCTTTTCCGAGCGAGAGACACGATCGCCGGACGTATTCGTTATTCCGACGATGCCGCACGCGGAATCAATCGATTCCTGTCGCCGTCATGGGTTTCCGGTATCCAGGTTGCAGACTCGGCTTGTTTTTCGATGATAATGCCCCGTAATTCTGCCGCAAACGCGAAAAAACGGCGTCGACACGCAAAAATCGAGCGCCCACGTCATTCTTCTTCACAGACAAATTGCCCGTCTTAACCCTTTGCAGTCGAACCTGTTTTAACTCTCAGAATAATTCCGTTCGTATGATTTGTAGAACAGTATTTTTGAATGATGGTACCGCAATTTTTAGTGTGCCCCAGAGTCACCACTCGAGTGTTAAGCGTTAAATTCTTGATTGGTGCTGATCAAATTCATTCAGAAGTGTATTGATTTAATTCTTGGCTGTAAAAATTCTTTGGATAAAGTGTACTTTTAGTGTCTCCATAAAAATATGGATCGTCTTAAATTCTTGATTAATGCTGATTGGATTCACCGGAGATTTGCTGCAAGTGAAATCCAGGACCACTAAATTTGTCAAGATAAAAAAGCGCGGAGTACGACACTGACCTTGTTCGAGAGTGACTCGTCGAGATCCGAAAGTGGTCCCAAACCTAAGAGTTCAATTCTTCATTGGCGTTGATCAAATACATTCAGAAGTGAATTGATTTAATTCTTGGCTGTATAAATTCTTTGGATAAAGTGTACTTTTAGTGTCTCCATAAAAATATGAATCGTCTTAAATTCTTGATTAATGCTGATTGGATTCACCGGAGATTTTCTGCAAGTGAAATCCAGGACCACTAAATTTGTCACGATAAAAAAGCGCGGAGTACGACACTGACCTTGTTCGAGAGTGACTCGTCGAGATCCGAAAGTGGTCCCAAACCTAAGAGTTCAATTCTTCATTGGCGTTGATCAAATACATTCAGAAGTGAATTGATTTAATTCTTGGCTGTATAAATTCTTTGGATAAAGTGTACTTTTAGTGTCTCCATAAAAATATGAATCGTCTTAAATTCTTGATTAATGCTGATTGGATTCACCGGAGATTTTCTGCAAGTGAAATCCAGGACCACTAAATTTGTGACGATAAAAAAGCGCGGAGTACGACACTGACCTTGTTCGATAGAGAGTCGTCGAGATCCGAAAGTGGTCCCAAACCTAAGAGTTCAATTCTTGATTGGCGTTGATCAAATTCATTCAGAAGTGAATTGATTTAATTCTTGGCTATATAAATTCTTTAGATAAAGTGTACTTTTAGTGTCTCCATAAAAATATCCACTGAATTTGTCGCCATAAAAAAGCGCGGACTACGACACTGACCTTGTTTGAGAGTGACTCGTCGAGATCCGAAAGTGGTTCCGAAAACTGTGGCATGCGGGCCGCACTTTCGTTCGAAGAAAGTTTTTTCGGCCTTGGTGGCCGAGCATAACGCCTCGCGGAGGCCGATGAGCGAGCGACTCATGGTCGATAAATCGTAAAAATTCGCGATGAGGAACGCTCGGCGTCGTTCCACGTCGACGAAGACGGCGGCACTTTCTCCGAGTGCGTGCGGCCTGCATACGCGGCTAAACGCGTCCGTGTAGAAAGTGAAAACGAGCGTATGTGCAACACGCCGCCAACCGACCAGCGCGCAGCGTTCGAAGCCGCGCGGGGATTCCCCCGGTTCGACTCGTTCGAAAGGAACCGTCCCTCGTTTCCAGCTGTCGATACGTCGATCGAGGAAAACGATTGCCGGCCCCCGGAATTTTTGTAATCGGAGAAAAGGCGGAAAAAAGTTTCCGCGTGCAAATATAGGAACTTGCCTGAACGGGAAACTCGCCTCGCGCGATCGTTAGCGGCGACGCGAGACGACGCTCTCGACAGTTGCTTTACACGCTTTTCGTTAGAATATTGTCAAGCGGGAAACTCTGCCGCCTTTAAATTACTTTCTTGCAATCATACCGTGTCAAACTGTCGCGTCGGCGGGTTCGCGGTCGGGTTCTGTTGAAAATTTTTCTGAAAGCGTCTTCGACGTACTCTGCACGATTTATGTCGACCGGATGTAACGCGTGTCAGAAAGGAATGTGTATTTTACAGCCGAGTGGGACGTTTTACATCGTAGTAAACATCGTCAAACTATTGTAGAGGCATCTTCAATTTCAATGTAGACTGAAACGTGCCGGATTGCTGCTAGGTTGTTCTGCTGTGAGTGTAGAAAATCTTGTTCTGAAAAATCGTACAACTTGTAAACACACCGACTAGTCAAGCTAGTTGTTTTCAACACTACCAAACCCCTTCAGAAGGTCCTTTAACTCTATCCACACTGAAATATGCACTCTCCTTGCAAGATTCTCGAGTTACAAACACAGAAACCCATTTAACTTGCCGAGGCTCGCGAATTTCGTAGAGCGTTAAACAACGGGTTTGCGCAAATATCAACCGCGTAAGTATTTTTGGGAAACAGGCACTCTCTTAGGTTCCGCCGGCTACTGGGACAATATGTTTAGACAAGTGAGAGGATATTTGGCTCTCAAACCACTGTACACATCGTTAAACCAGCATCAAAGAAGGTTTTCTAGCGAGTGGCCCGAGTTCACGCAAACAGAACCGCTGTGTCGAGTTCCTTTTATCTCAGATGCACGAAACGTGTTGCCGACCCTGTTAGAATGGCCATGATACCACCCACGCAAGCCCGAGTTATCGGGAAGAGGATGTATCGCGCGATAAAGTTTATCTGTCCGCGAAAACGGTGGCCGTTCGCGAATCGCGATTTCACGCTGCTGGAAAACGAGAGCGCCGCGTTCTTTCCCAGAGGATTTACGCGGTCGGGCAATTAACGTTTATTTCTTCCACGGCGAAGATAAAATAATTGTCCGTTAGCCGCCGAGGTGTCCGGCCCGCGTATTTTTACTTCGGTTTGCTACGCGACGGTCCGCGCGCGGAATTAATGGCCTCCGAAATATACAGGTCGGGTCATTAATTTTCTTGAGCCGCAAAAAGACTCGCAAAAGTCAACGTCAGTCCGTGGTAATTAAAAGAGAGACCGGCGACCGTTTAACGTATCATCGTGCCCCGTTTTTCATATTCTTCCGTACCGAGCGTCGAATCGACGAATGGGATCGCTAGCGCGTAGAATCGCCATAACTTCCGGTAAAATGATCCATCGGACCTGAAAAAGTTTCTGTAGAATTCACGAAGATTGGTCTGAATTTGATATGTTTATTGGTTATCTCTGAAAAATTCTCTGTTTGGAAGAATCGCTGTAACTTCGTGCAGAAGGATTTTCCGAGTGTAGAAAAATTTGTGTATGGTCTTGAAGCATTGCTGTGCCGAATCGCCGAGATTTGAACTCGATAGGTTTTTTAGTTTCGTTTTAAAAAATTAGCTAATTCTCTCTGCAGCGTGTTTGAGCAGTCGAGGTAGGTGGGGGAGTGTCTAAAGCGAAACAGGATCAAAGCGAGTCACGGATAAGGAGAACAGTAATACAGGAATTCTGTTATAGAGAAGCGAGGTTCAGTTTGTACCCGGTAAATGTTCGAAACGAAACGAAACGCGGCGTCGTACGTCGGCGAAACCGATGCTCCTTTGTCTCGACGTCTTATTGTTAGCTCTGGCGTCGGAATAGACGATCCCCCGGCCTCTGCAAGAGAGACCGAGCCCCTTGGAGGACGCAGAAAGATGCCTGGCATCGATCCTCGATATGGGCCATATCTGTCCTATTACCTCGGGAACTCGAGCGATTTTCGAAATCTGTAGGTGATATCCGACGATTCGGCGTAAAGCGAAACCGCGATAAAACGGATATCCGGCTCGTCGTTCTCCGCCGGCGAATGGAACCGGGAGATTTAGCCGCCTATAACTCGTTATGGTTTCTGAATCTCGTATTGGTATACTCTCGCCAGGCTAATTCCGTTCGTGGTTTTATGGCGCGAATTTTAAGGCGACTTGGAATTCCGCCATTGAACATCCAAAACTTCGACAACAAATAAGGAAACCTGATAAAACATTCTTATTAGAATCAACATCGAGCCGCTCTGTCTCTTATGGCAACGAGAGAGGATAACATTTGCCGCAACGATCGGTAAACATTTCCTGCTTTCTGTAGCCGGGCCGGAATGTCTCCGTATGCCCCGTCGAGCAATAATTATTTCAATTAAAGCCACCTTCTACAAAGGAGAAATTCGCAACTACCGTTCCGGGGGCCGGAACCCCTTTGCGAACAGTCCCGCGCGCGCACACTTTTTATCGGGCGCCGCTGTTCTCTTTTATCCGGATAGCCCGGCAAACGAGAGGGTTCAGGTATCAGAGAAACGATATTTCCAGGCTGATTTAACAATGCACAAAGTAAGAATGCGCAAAGATGCAAGACGCCTCGGCCCGATGGCTGCTGGGAATATCGGTCATTGTAATATCTCGCAACTCGCTGATGCTGCAAGGATCCGTTGGCTACAATTACGCAAACTCTTCTCAAATTTACATCCGTTCAAGAAAATATAAAAAATTGCTCGGCTGCTGGGAAAATAATTTCAGAGCTCTGAATGCTAACACCAATTTGTTACGTCAGTGCACGTTGCAATTTGAACTATAAATTCTTATACAAATTGGAAAAGACAAAATCTGTTTATCTGACCCAACAAATAATGGGATTAGACTACTCACTGTGAAATTTTTGCGGATTCCGTTGCGTTATAACCGCACAAAGCGTCGCGACGTTAATGACGGCACTAAAAAGGGAAAAAACACGATTTTCGACGTGTGCTTCCGATCGAGAAACAATTTCTCCGTCGTTGCACGGCATCCGAGTAGCATTAGGCATCCAACAGCTTGTCGAAAACAGGGGCCAACGAACCGGCAAAAAAGGTAGCTCGTAGGAGCTGAAACTCTCTTTGATTTCGGATCCCTACGAGCCGTTTCGCCGCAAGCTGCGCCGGTTCCTAAGCACGCGGAAAACGTGGGTGGGATTTCCGCGATCGTTGATTTTCGATACTTCCGAGCCAATTTTCCTCGTTGCACCCGCCGTTCGATGCAACAAAATCATTCGAACCGCTAACTGGTTCAGGAGACGCGTTGACTCGCTCTGCGATTGATCTTTCGTGGGATACATGACGAGACTCGATCACGTCGAAATGTAATCGGATCAAAAGATGAATCCGCGGGAGAAGTTTCCACCGGTACAAACTCGCTTTCCATTTTACTGCTACTTTCGTTTCGATTATGATCGGTGAATAACGCAGCAATTTTGTTCTGAATTCGATATAAATGATACTATATTGGTGATGATATATTGCGAGAATTAATTCTGATTTCATCCAGCACTACGTCTAAATTGCAGACTCTCAATTTTTCGTATTTCCGCCAGCAAAATTGAAGCTGAAGTTGTTTCAATCTTCTACGGAGAATTCTATGGAACTGCAGAGATAGAATTTACAGTTCCACTCGCACCGTATTATATTTAATATACTCGTTTCCCCGTTTTTTGTTATTATTCCTGCAGCTTCGGAGAAGAAACTATCGGGAAACCATGGCTGCAAAATGAAGAAGGAAATTTTTTAACGAACGATTTCCCCTTCCGCGGGAATTAACACACTGTATGTATATTTCGCAGTATTTTTTTCCGCGTTGCTGCGATTGATCCTTTTTGTTTTAATTCAATTTCCGCGTTCGTTTTGGATCGGCTTATCGGGGGCGGGAGAAAAAGCTATGGCTAGATTGGAGGTTCTCCGCAGGCTTAGAATTTTTCGAGGCTCGTTTCCGTCGATCGAAATAAAAGTGGAATTTTCGCGTTCTCTTGATTTTTCTGTTACCGAGCACTTTATCGGATTACGAGGAAGAAAATAATGAATTGGTTACACTTTCGTTCGAATTAACGTTGCGCTATAGTTTCAACCGGCGAATTTTTTTCTCGTTTTATGTTTGTTTCACTTTGCCGCCGCCGCGCTCCGCCGCTGTTGGCCTTCCCGGTTTTATTCCTTTTTTCGAGTTCTCTTCGTATTTGGTTATCGCGAAACCGTGACTAGATTGCATGGTTTTCTGTAGGTTTCGAATTTTTTGGCTCGTTCTCGCCGATAGTGATGAAACGGATCGTTTTTTCTGCACTTTGTCTGATGACGAGGGGGTTGAACAAGTTAATTACGCTTTCAATCTGATTCGATGTTCAAATATTGGAGTAATACACGTCGATTCATCGAATTCAATAGTCAGTTGTAATTCCTGGCAGCACGGTGCAATTTTCTTTCCAAGTAAATCTACAAAGTTTTCAGTTCTTTGAAACTCGCGCGATATCATATCACATTGTCTTAGAAATGTTACTGAAATTTGGCGAATTGCAGGAATGCAATTCCTGTCTAGAGAACGTATACTTAAAGTTTCGCGGTCCAGTTACACTCGTTAAAGGTTTAATCGGTCGCGCGACGAATCCGCAGAAAAGTGGAGCATTTTTCTGAACCGTACACCGCAATTTCCACGAGAGTGTTAAATTGCAATAAAATTTCGAGCGTGGCGTTGGCGTTGCGAGGGAGGTACCGTGGAATTTTTACTCGTTGCACTCGCTTTCTATTACACGGACGTCAAATAGTGCGTTTTATTGTTGCCTTTCGAGCGATCTGTGTGTGTATATATATACATATACCCACCGGGCCCTGGTTCCATTCGGTTTGTATCGGGAATTGAGTTCGACGCCGAGTTCATCGGGCAGAAGAGAAAGTAGAGTGAAGGTAACCAAGAAAGGTCAGTCGGGCCTGTGTTTACCAAGGTGCACACGCCAGCAATTTTTCCGTAAACCACCTGTATTTTCTGGTTAATATTCGAACCCGAATGTTTCGCGAATCTTTCCGCCGATACCGAATCAGTTTACCTACGTTGCAATCACCTTTTTCATTTACTCTCCAAACAGTCGGTGCACTTCGTTGCAATAAAAGGTTTTGCGATTTGAAAGCATAAAATGTTGTAATTCATCGTTACTGCGGGAAGTACCATTTGTTTGAGCAAGAATAATTTTGTAGTATTATGATTGAAATACAACATACGATTATTCGTAGATTCCGTTTGTTTTCAAGTATTTGTTTCACTGTAATTCGTACGAATCGTCAAAGACCTTCTAGGAACACAAAAGCTCATTTTCAACTGGTTCTCGATAAAAAAGCAATTCACAAAATTCTGGCTCGCGGATTTCGAAAGTTCAAGGATGGAGGGTCAGGATGGAGGGTAATTTGCCGGGTTGAAACTGAATTCAGGACACGATTCGTTAATTTTAAGGGAGTTGGAATGGTAGGTCGAGAGTCCCTTGTCCCGCCCAGGCGTTCCACGAGCATGTAAGCTTACACGACGGTCTGGCAGGGTCAATTAAACCGATTCAAGCTCCGAAGAATGCATTCGAGGCTCGAAAATCGTTCGTGGCTGTTCGATTGCACCGGGAGTAACGGTGTGTCGACGAGAGGGATTGTCTTCTCGCATTATTTAATGGCCCGGCACCGGTTTGATGGGTTGAGAATTGTTATCCAACTCGCGGGCGAAGTTGCGTTATTGGTTATTTCGATTGTTTACCAGGCAGTTGGTAGCCCCTCGGGCTGCTTAGAGAGCATCGGCGACGCTGCCTTCACCAAAAATTCCGGCGATAAAGTTCGGCGGAATAACTCCGCGCCACCCGTAAACTCAATCTTTACGAGCGCACTAAAACTTTTAATATCGGGGGGGAACATTTAGAGTCAGCCTGTTGTTTCCCTTGGGCATTTGTCGCTCCGAAGCCGGAAGGGTCTGCGAATTTTCTTCGGATTGTTGCCGGGAGTCGTGGTTGCATCACCGATCTGCATATTTAATTCGCCATCGCGATGCATCAAACTTGGGACTGACTTGTGGATGTTGGGAAACGTGAATAAATATTTGATGCGGATCTTGGATTTTTCTGGAGGTATATTGCTGGTTGTTTGAGTCCACTTGATAATCGAATTCTACAAACTTTCGCACAGCTATAAAATTGCGAAATTCGCTTTGTATATGTTTTGTAAATATTTTGATGGAAAACGAATTCGTTCACATTTTATGGGCGAAAGGTAAGTCTCCAGAGTCGCTCAGTGAAAGTACGCTAGGAAATTAGAACGAGCAATATAAAACAGTTTATTACTAAAGATTAGCTCTTGTCTTGTTGTGTATAATCTACACAAAATATAAAGAAAAGAGCGAAAAAAAAAATAAACTTCTCCCATTTTATGTTTACGAATTAAACTTATCCCAATTTATTTGTAGCAATACGATCTTCGACGATGAAATACTTGTTATTCCATGACTTTTTTTCTTTTTGGTTATAACAATTAGGATCGCTGGCATACACATACACTTAAAGACAACAGTTAAGAAATCATGTCTGACGTTTTCCCGATGTCTCAATTAGAGAGAGAATCAAATATTCTGTTTCTTAAAAATGATTCTTAAAAGAACTTCATATTTCGTCGATTCAGGGAAGCAAGTGTTTATCAGAATTACTATAAATAATGTAAAGAATCGGTACGGGAGGCTAAAAATGTTGAAAACTGAAATTGACAAAGATGAATGTAGCGGTTTAAACGGTCCCTACTGGGAATCGCAGCTCAATTATTTGATCCCAGGTAATTGTTAACCGCAACGAGCCCCGATCGGGAGAATCAGAATTTTGGGTCGGTCCGGCAAATCCCATGATTCACGAGATAGACTCGTAGATTCTGTTACGCGGACCCTTTGCTACCCTCATTATCCTTTTCCATGGGCCGTCGCAGCTACACGGCAAATACTCGAATCTGAACACGATTGCGGATTTCACGCGAGCTCGTTACACACACGCACGTACACACGGAAAGAGGGATATCCAGGTTCACATGGACATTGGGGTCACTACGTAGCTCTGTTACGGCACGTACAACCCTCCACCCACTACTCCGAGTGCCGGGCAGTTCTCGTTTGATCCTCTCTCCGCGTCCACAAGAGAGACAGAGAGATAGAGGGAGAAAAGAGAAGCTTTCTGTTCTTTTTCCTGCCTCCCTATCATCTCGGCCACGTCTAATCCTTCCGTCATCTTTCACGGCGACGAATCCAGGTCTTCTAGTCCTCCAGGCTCGATCAGCTGGTGAATTAGAGATGACTCACGTGCCGAACTTCCGGCCGGATCCTTCGACCGACACTTTGCACCCTCGAGTTTCACTGACGACGCCGTTCGACGCGTGGAATTTCGAATCGACGCGACTTAAAAGACGCTGATTCCCTGCCAGAGAAGCTGGATGTACAGAGTGAACCATTCTTCAGTCAATCCACGTATTTATTAACGAGAAATTCATCGACAAGCTCGGACACTTTGAAAATCTTCTTCCTTCCGGTTCTTCGTTTTAGACCATTTTCAGAGGGGCTATACATTTTGCAGTGTACAATTGGCCTTATTCAATGCAGAATACACAATTTTGTGTACAATATCGATGTATGCCTGATTACTAGACTGCGGATTTTATGCATTTATGACAAAAATGAGTAGGCGTAAATCGAAACATTAAAAGAATCAACTAATTACTGTTGGGTGGTTCTTGTAGAGTTTTTTGCGATGATCCCGAATCTGCCCTTAATTTTTCTCCTAAACGCACAGTTTTTCAGAAACATGACTTTGAAATAAAAGACATTTTTCAACTTTAAACAAATATTGTGATGTTATTATAAAAGATATTGAATTGTTCTTTACAGCGAAAGGTTTTGTAGACTTTCCCGAATACAGTGATATCCAATATAAATACATTATGATTGTTTAAACATGTTTAAGAACCACCCAACAGTAATTGTGGAACAAATTTGGTGTTGGACAGTGTTATTAATAAACAAAATAAATTTTTACTTAGCTCCACTTGCAATTGATGTACAAGAATTTTATTTTGCATAAAGATCCGCAGTCTACTGATTACAATGCAATTGGGTTCTCGGTTCTACATCGTGTGGTTCGTCTGCAATGAATTCCCAAAACTGAAGAATTTTATAAACAAGCGAACCCCGTGATTCCACATACACAATATTGTCGGGAATAAAATTTGTCTATAATTCCGAGTCATGTCTAAATATATTGCACCAGGTATTTCACCCCTACATCGTCTAGTTTTTATGTGATAAATTCCTAAAGATGAGGAATGCGTTTCATAGGCGAGGAACATTCTTCGTTTCAACAGGCCAATAAACGTCATCCCCAATAAGCACCATTAGGTACAGCGTGTAGCGAAAAATTCTCTACGACACGGAATCACGTGAAAATACATTGCAGAAGGTTTTGTTGCTCTGGATCATTTGGTTCTTCTGCGATCAATTTTTCAAAAACCGGAGAGCGCTTCGCGAGCGAGGAACATATTCTTTATGAGCATGTTAGTCAACGTCACGCACGCTGAAGTAAAAATCTGGTATTAGACCGCGAGTTGCGTCGTTTTTAACCGTGCTGAATATTTTTATATTGAGAATCCCAGCGTATGAATATATTTGTCATTCGGCTAAGAGTTCACGAACCACTTAATGTTCGAAATAAAATCCTTATCACTTACTCCGGGAGCAGATTAGAGAGGCGGGTACAAAAGACACAAACAGAAATTCCAAACAAAACTTTAAACAGTTTCAATCACACCGAACTTTCCTGCAGACTTAATAGAAGATCAGAGCGAGTCCCGGCAAAGAAAATCGAAGAGCACGGTCGCCTTAGTTGGAAGTTTCAGTTCACAAGCAACGGGAACAACGGAACAGACGTGTCTCCCGTCGTTTCTCGACGAGACGTTTAATCTTCCGCGTGATGCAGCGGCTGCACTGCGTGCGCGATGCAGACACGTTACCGTTGCACGTATCATCGAGGCCTGATGCATCGGTCAGACAGCGACGCGACAGAGGACACGGGAATAGTCGCTGTCAACGAGTGTCGGAAAACTACGAATAGGTGATCGTTAGAAGAGGGGCACGCGAATACTATCTTTACCATGGTTGTCAGTCGAATTAGGCAATCGTTCGGCGTTAGAGCGAGGTCCCCTTGTAAACCGGAGCATCGGCGTGTGCTTGAATTGTAAAATGTAATGGCACCGGAAACAAAGGAAACCGGATCCATCACTGTCAACCTCGGTCGTGAAACCCTCGGAAAACTACCAGCGAAATTTCCAGCTCGATCGACCGACCGAACCACCGCCGCTGAAAGGATTGGGTGTGTTGCATCGATTCGTTCGAGTCCAATCTTTCTTTTTTTTCGGCGTTTCGCTCGTTTTCGAGAGGATTGCAACCGAAGATGCACTAGAAATTTGAACGGTAAGTAAGTTACACGCTGCGCAAACAGAACGGAAAGGACAAAAAGCGTTTTTCGACGGTAGCAACGCTGCGCGGTCTGCCTGAGAGCGCAGCGAAATGGCAAATGTTGATTCTGTCGTCACAGGAATTTTCCATAGAAGAATATTTGCCTCCTGCGGCGTCAGATAATTTTTGATAGTTCAATCAATAAGCGATTTTTTATTTTGGGTCGGCTGCTTCAGAGAAATCTACATGTCTCTTTACAGAACAGAAATTCCCATTTCCACAAAAATTGCCACGCTTACGAAAATCCTAATCTCACAGAGACCATTAAAGGAAGATTATCTGAAAGCATGAATTTGAATGAAGATGCTCAGCGTAGATCAGAGAGCGTGATCGTTTAATCCCCATAGATATTCAAAATCGCACAGGAAGCTTATCCTACAAAGGTGAAAGAATCTTCACAAAAATTGTTTAAAGGGAAATATTTATTAAAGAAACGGCGGAGCGCTTAGCCTCTTCAACTTTTCCACAAGAACGGCAGTTCAAGATACGATGGATACGAGTAAAAAATACCACGTGAGCACACTACTCTTTCGAGGGTTTAACCAAAGCGGGCCGGTATTAACGAAAAGAAGGGAGGAAAAAAAGGAAGGAACAGAGAGGAAAGAGAAGGGAACGAGAAAAATGATTGCAACGATAACAGATAAAAGTTTCGGTGAGTTCTCTTTTTCGCTGTAATTGGTGTCTGCGTTCATTCTTCCGGCGTGCCTTGGGGAAAGGCGAGGTCACGATCGCGCAACTTGGATTATCCTCGCCATCCCCTCGTGTTCTCGTGGCCCCATTGTTTACCAGATATACTGTCATTAGTAAAATTGTTTTCCCAGCACGTCGTGATCAATTTTTTAACGGCCCCGCGCTCCTGAAAAAAAAACGCCTGCACAAAAGATCCTCGCGTGACGCTTCGCCTGGGTTCGTTCTCGCGCCTTTCCTCGCGAATTGTGATTTACCGGTATTAACTTGGACCGTGGTGTTCTGCTACTTTTCTTCTCACTATAGCAATGTATTACGTACTAAAATAGTTGTTACGCGGATTTCATTCATTTAAATAGGGTTAAATGGAAACTGTCAAATTTCTCCGAGAACTGGTCGAGAGTTACAATCATGCTTGGAAAAAAGATAAGTAAACGTAATGATACTGCTCCAGTGTAGACAACGATCCGTAACACGTAATCCCTACAGAAATACACATATTTTTCTACTAATCTAAACAAAATTCTGCTTTCCGTATCTCGTGTAACCAGGCACGAAATTATGCTTCAGAGGTAGTTAAAAGAAATGTTAAATAACAGCCGCGCGTTACGAGTAAACTAAGTAGGTTAATCTTTATGCAAATTACCACTTTCGCAGACCATTTTACGGAAGCGAAAATAAAACATAAATTTATGCTGCCCGCTAGAGTATTCTTTATTGCGATGCTGAAAATGTCATTAATGTTCTTCAATATTTTCTTGTTCTCTATGCGATGTATTCATTCGATCCAAAAATTGTTCAAATGTCTGTGGCACTTAGTGGCACATAAAAATAAAAAAAAAATATATAAACCGTGTTACGGCGGTGGTTTTTTTTATATCATAATGGAAATTTCGCTCCGGTGGGAGGTTTAAGGGGGGCATTTCCAGCGTAACGATGGCCGAGAACAAAACAAGCTTTTGAAAGGCGCGCGCGCGCGCGAGCGGGAAAAGCGACAGATTCGAACACGCGATGGCCTTTGTTTTTGGAAAGCGACGCGAGCACGCTGTTGCGGAATTACTCCCGCTCTGCGATAACATCCTGAAGCCGAAGGAGTTTGTTCGCCGTGGTGGGTGAACGCCAGAGGAAAAAAACCGAATTAGCCCGCGCTTGAAATGCAGATGAGCGCGGCCGCCTCGAAATCGGATCCAGGTCCCCTTCGTTTTAAGAATTTTAATTTCAACGTTTTACCGGGGAACGATAACAAGCGCCGGACACCGGCTAAGAAAATAATATTCCGCTCACGGAATCGGAATCCGGCGAAATCTATCCTCGCTGCTGTTTTTTTTCGCTGTTCCACTGTCTCGTACCGCGAAATGGTAAGATTTCGCAAAAATTCTTTAACCATTTCCTCTTGCAAAAATCACAATGAATTTTAACAAACAGTGCAGATTGTGTCGAAAGATCGGACAGAGAGAGGATCGCAGGATCCGCGGTGTTATTCATCTCGCGCGCGCTCCAGGACCGAGTGAAAAAAGTGATTTAAGGGGAATAAAGGAGGGACAACGGACCGCACGCCAGTTCTAATTGGCGCGTTGCATTCGGTAATGAGACACGCTAATGCATTGTTCCGTAGGCGGATGCGGGACACGATCGCCTGCCTCGCGCCACCCCTTTTTATTCTCTCCTTTCTCTCCTGGCCTGGCGTGTCGTTCCCCTGCTCCACTATCTCTCTCTCTCTCTCCTGTCCACCGATTGTGTTGTGCACGCCGAGTAATTTGTTCGCTCTTTGATTCAGACCTGGCCAGCAACGTGACTATTTCATCGAGTACTATTGTACAAGACCAGAACTCTTTTAAACGCCAACCCTAAAGAAATGTATAATTACATCGTGCGACACTTCCGTCAGTTTTATTCGGAATCTGCAAATGTAACACGTCCTGAACATTGTTTAATCAGTATCAAGCAATGTTCACGCAATTTTTAATTTTTGTAGTCAAATTTTAAGAAAGTGGGAAGTGGTCCTTATAGATCCGAAACAAATAAAAATCGTATTAAATTCTGCGGAATTTTATATTCTAGAATTTTTTATAAATAACGATTTGTCTGATCAAGGGCAATATCTTCATTATTTTAAGCGCGTTCTGTTCGAAGGGTTGAAGCAGCGTTCCCCATAAAATTTCCTTACCGTTCTAAGTGATTGGAGGACAATCTTCCGGAGCAATCGCGAGGGGGATGAATTAATGAATCGATGGTTGTATCGTTCTAGCTCGTCGATTCTCCGGGAGCCGGTGCGCGGAGGCTAGGTGGGCGTAAAGAGCAGAAGTTCAATCTAAATTCATTCGATCAGGCTGGCGTTCTTTGCCGTCGGAGTTTCTTCTTGGCCGAGAGTTCCTTTATGAACTTCTTTAACGGGCCGGGCCGGGCCGGCGGAAAGAACGCGGGCTCTTTCCCCAATGAAATCACAAATTGTTCTTTGACGAGGCCAAATGAAAGACATTCGGCGCGTGGCAGAAACGGGCCAGCACTATCCGCCAACAGCGTTTCGTATCCGTTCGGTGAGAGAGCGTGATTCATTGCAACAAAATGTTATGGACTGATAATTTATTGCACTTCTCCCTGTTCCCGGGTCCGCGTGGCACCACGATAATTTATCAATTTTTATCAGTCGTAAAGCCGAATCTTTACGCCGTTTCGCGTTACCCTGTGAAATGTGGCGCCTCTTTTTTCTCTATTATATTACCTGGTTCTCTGCTCTTTTTTTCGACCGCGAGCATGTTCTGTTCTCTCGGTTCCGGCGCGATCAAATTATATTGTATTTATGTTAAGCGATAGCGACCCGATACGGTTCGCCACTGAAAATTTTTCGCGGGACCCGCTCAAATTTATCGATCGATCTGCCAAGTTTAAATCCTCCTCGGCTATTTTCACTCGCTACTTGGAACAGATTCGCCCGCGGGAAACCCATGCGCTCTTTTGGCGACAAGAAAAGCTCGTTCGTTTATGAGCTTCAAAGGTTTTCCGTTCCACTGGATGCACTTAATGCCTTTTCCTTCGTTTTCGGCCGCGTAGCCGGTCAAAGGAGCTACATATTAGCAAAACCATGCCGGTTGCTGCACTCCGCCCAATTAGGATAAGTCATGTGTTCTTGCCCCGCGCGCGCGCGGCAGGAACTAGAAAACAAACGGTTAAAACATGCTCAGAGAAATTCTATGAATATTGCTCGAGGTTTTTACATAGTGCCTCTACTTGATGATATTTTAGGAACTCGCACAGTTTGTTGGTGGCTTAAAATTGTCCGGTATCAACTTTTCTGTCCTGTCGTCAGCTTAGAAGTCTTGCGAAATGTTTTCTTCCTGTCAGTGGCTTCCACGTTTGTACAAAATGATTATCTTCTTGTCAATAGTTAAAAATTTCAGTATCTTAAAAATTAGAGCAATATGTTGTATTACATCCTCTACTCATCCTAGAGGACTGCTTTCAATTACAAGATTAAAGGAACAATTTATCAACCATCATGAACGTTCTCGTTTCCCTGTACTTCGTAATCCCACGTACCCCATAGACGCACAAAATCCTCAATTTAATTAGGAATGCATAAACGAATTTAATGTCATCGATAATTCTGCAACCAAGACCAGATAAAATTTGAAGGGACTCTTTTCCGCAGCTCGAGCTGCATTTCGAAAATCATATTTTAAAAGTATATTGATATAAAACCGGACAGCTCCGTTTCTCCGTAAGACAGACGGGGGTGAGCAAGAAAGTAGAACGTGCGCCAAATTACCTAACCAATGCCATTGTGCCCGGATCTCACCCCCCATAGAACGCGTTTCTTCTCGCAGCCGGGTCGCATACGTCTCGGGAACCGGGGGAAAATCCAGAAAAAGGTGAGAAATTTGAAGAAATACAGGTCGCGATACGTTTCCGTTGGAAACGTGAGTGGTGCATCGACTCGCTCGTTCTTCCACGTCGAACGAATTTATCGTTCGTTGGTAGGGGGCACACGGTTTTCCGTCGAAGCTCTCGGGGGTTGCAGAGGATATAGGGATTGAAGGGTGAACGGGGGGGGGTAAAGGAATTCTATCGGAGGGCCGGGAACGTTTCGCCGTCAAATATTTGGCACAATCAGGTGCGTGCAAATAAAGAGGCTGCGTAACGACGTTCCCGGCCCCACCGAAATCAAAATATCGCGGATAAACCCGCGTTTTACGCAAATTCCTGTCATCAGCACACACCGTGTTACACGAAAATCGAAACGCCACCGCGAAACCCTTTGCAAATTGTTTATGGAATAACTGTGCAAATTGTGCGCTCGTTATTAAACGCAACAATAGATTTTTGATCGAATTTGTTTGGAAATTGTTCGCAGACCACGGTATTTGTGAGCGTTTTGATTGTTCTAAGCGAATTTGTTTAAAACTGTAGAGTACAGATTTTGTGCTGTTTACTGGGGAAGTATTGCTTGTCAAACTTGATCGAAATTATTCTATCTTCTTCTACACCACAAAACAGTAGATCGTGCAATGATACAAAACGTTTCATTTGATAATTTCCCGCAGAGTGCCTAATCAAATCAGCATCAACGCAGAAAGAAATCGTTTAATTTTGCACGCGCCAAAATGGTGGAAAATTCCTGAACCATCAGCAGTCGGGCAGCGCGCATTTCGCCGTCGAATCGGCCATAAAAATCATGTTGATCGACGGCCAAAGGACCGTGTTTGTTTGCACAAAGTCAGAAGTGAAATGGCAATTCCGCGAGGCACTCGGTGGCAGGCGTTGATGATAGAGACCGTGGCTACGCGTTTTGGTGCGGCGATTTTTCTAGCCAATATTTTTCCATTATTTTTTTACACCAATGAACTGGCAATTACGTGTTTTACCGGCAATTACGATTCTAATTACCGCAAAATGGAGGCGAAGCCTGGCCAGGCCAGAACCGGGCTTTGAAATATTTCAACGGGCCGAGGTGCGGGCCGAGTAGCAATCGGTTTATGCGAAATGATTCGCGGGGAAATGAATAACACCAAACTGTCGGTCGATGTTTATAAACCTCGTGCTCGTAGAAATAACCGGGAAACGGTTAAACGGCCGAGCAGCGAATGCTGTTTCCGCTCGCGAATTTCCGGGATTTTCAATGTCGTCGAATCTCTCTCTTTCTCTCTCTCTCTCTCTCTCTCTCTCTCTCTCTCTCTCTCTCGCGTGTGCGCTATACCTGCGCGCAAAAAATATTATTTTACGTTTGCAATTAATTTTTCCGAGCTAATTCCCCCGAGGATATAGGAGTATGAAGGAGTGCCATTTTCCGATTCGACCTTTTAAAAAACATTATTTGGTAATAAAATCTGTAGCGAGAGCTGCGGGAAAAAGCATGATCGCGCGGCTATCTCCCGATACGCGCGAGGCTCTGCGCGCGGTTCTGACGTGTGCGCCCCTTAAAAACGTAAAGAGCTTTATTCGTCGTCGCTTTAAAGCCGCTTGAAATTTATATTTGGATTTTCATCCGATAATTATGTCCCTTTCATCGCGCTTTCGAGCACGCTTTATACTTCCTGCAGAAGGCCCCCCGAACCATTGTTCCGAAGAATTATGAAAGTCTAAAGCCTCCATCGCGAAGTTGTTCTTATTCTCCTGTTTCTTCCTTTTTCTCCATCCCGTCTTCTTCTACTCTAGCGGCTCTTCTGTTCCCTTTTTTTCCCACCATTCTTTCTTTCTCTGCCTCCGCGAAGACTTATTCCAACATCGCGATACATTATGCCACGGGTAGGCAGCTAAATCCCCTAAACTCGCGCGCATAGAACACCCGGTGAATTATCGTCGACGATGAAACGCCGACGGAAATATTAAACGGAAAGCACTTAACGCGATTTATTATTACAATCGTTACCGGTCGCGATGAAACATTAACCCCCACGGGAACACCCTCTTCCCCATCCTTCTCTTTCGGTGGTATCGTTCGCCCGATCTCAGCCCCGAAATTAACAACAACTTACAAACATAATAAACGTCCTCGCTCTCCGCCGTTTGCCGCGTTCAATTCGAATACGAGTTCAAACTATTAGGTAAGTGCATAAATTCCGTCCGCTTTGCCTGACGTCGAGCACAAATTGCCGCCCTATCTCCATTTGCCCGGGTAATTGAGGAATTCCGATTGTTGAATGTGTTAAAGCGATAGACGGATCCACTGGGATTCCCTTTTCATTGTTTATTCAACCCAGAAAATCGACGATTCAGAAACCTTTCCTTTCGTACAAACGCGAAGAATCGTAGTTTTGGAAATCAAGAAAATTTTTGTCAATGATGGAGTTGTCGTAACAGGCTCTTCGGATGCATCGGTAATAATGGTAATCCAGGATCATCAGGCCACGGGAAACAAATATTTTTCCATTTCACCTTCCTTTCGCACGAACGAACGCGAAGAATCGCAGTTTTTTAGAAATCAGGAAAATCTTGGTTAGTGACGGTGTTGTGGAGTTGTCCAAGCATAATTGAGAGCGGAGAGTGCATCGACAGGTTCCGCGGATCATCCGCTCCTCGGATGCACCGGTAATAACGGTAATCCAGGATCATCAGAGGCTCGTTTCCGGTGCAAATATTTCGGGAAACGAGAGTCTCGCGTTCGTCAGCGCGATCGCGGGTCGATCGATTGGAATGCGCAACCGTAAAATAGTCCGGTCGCGTATAGAATGGTGTAGTGATAGTATGATAGTATACATTGCGTTCGTTAGGCGAGTGCGTGCGCCGCAGGACGGCTGCAATTACCAAGAACAAAACCGAAGCGTTCGTCGGCGGTCACGCGTCGACGGGCCTCGGTGATTTCGATCCGCGTCGCCGCGTCCGGAAGCATGTGTCTCCGCCTCGAATTTTGACCAGCAAGATCCTAATCGATAACTGACTCTCTTCACTTTGCCTCCAAAGTTTATTTCTTAACCGTACTGTATTTACAAGAAGCTCAATAATTTTCTTTTAATAAAAATTGTCACGTTTCATTAATTCTAAAAATTTCTTGAATTATGGTTAAAATTGCTGTCGCTTTTAAACAATTTATTGAGGAATTCCTAACTGCTGATTTTCAATTTCCAAGAGACTATCAGAAATGTCCGGTGATTAAAGTGTTAAGATTGGATGGAAACAGCAATTGACTGAAGATAGAAATTGAACGTACAAGTGAAGAAATTCCGAGGAGTGCAACAACATTGTGAGAGCCGAACGAAAGTTCCGAACGAGGGAGCGAGCACGAAAGAAAAATCAAACAATGCGACTATTTCGTCAAATTGCAAGGACAATGCGCGTCCATCAAGCGACAAAAGCGACAGAGTACCCGGCAACTTCTCGTTTATGCCATCTCCGTCGCAATTAACAAACTTCTCCAATTGTTTAGATTCCCGGGCTGGAGGCGGAGAGCAGAAAACGCAATCCCTCTCTCCTCTCCGCCCCTCTTTCGTTTTGTTCCGTCTTCGAACTGCAAATCGAGATGAAGTTCGGTTTCCGCAACGAATCGAGTTAGTTGTCTTTTGCTCTCCGTGGTGGTAACATCGTTACCATGCCCGGCTAAAGCATAGCCGCAGACTTAGGATACGGGGAAACGTGTACCTATCCTAAGTCGCTGTCGAGCCGTGGATGGAGACGAGAACGAACTGTGACGGGATTCGTTGCGCTAACTGCAACCCTTGGCATAAGAGAGGGACAAAAGTGCATCAGCTGTTCGAGCAGTTACTAACGAACCGTATATTTAACAAAACATATTAAATGTAACACAAAAGATTTTCAATTAACGACTGACAAATTTTCCAAACAAAACGCTCCCTCATGCGCACTATTTCTTTATTTCGTTCAACCAAATTCGGTTGACACATCTTTCAAAAAACCACGCGCGGCAGAAGTGAAACTTCTTGCAGTCTATTAATGTTTAGAAGTAAATTAAGATTGGAAATGGTAAATATTAGGTTGCCCCAAAAGTTTCTTCCGGAATGTGTTCCTTTAATGTCGCTAAATAAATACAAACGATACGATAATGTTTATGTTAATATTTTAGTACTTCTTAATATGAATTTGCATTATGTGCATGCATCGAAAACCAACTTTTGGGACAACCTAATATTTATTTAGCAATATTAAAGGATCACTTTCCGGAAGAAACTTTTGGGACAACCAAATAAGAATATTTATATCATATTTTAGCTATCACAAGCCAATTGTTTCAATGATAGAACGATCAAAATTTGCGACGCAAAGAAGGAGAGCATATGGAAAAGACAGAGACATAGTTCATAGCACATTTCCCATACGCTCTCCTCTCTGTAAAGTTCGCTAGTCGATACAAAATTGGATTGAGCGAGGCTCATACCAACTCAGTTAACTAAAATCGCAAAACCAAAGTACGCAACCGCTCGCCTAATCTCTCCGGAAAGTGTCTCGAACATCCATCCGAGGATCTTAACAAACAAAATTCTCCCAGGCACGGAGACATATTCGCGGGACCTTAAATACTTAATCAGCGCGGCGCGATTCGCAAAGGGCGCGTTCGCGAAGTCTCTGCTGAAATTTCCCTGTGAAATCGGGTAGCAGGTTTGCGCGGGCCAATTAAAGCGAGCGAAGGTGGAAGAGAGATTATGGCGTTGGGAAGGGTGAAGAGGAGGGGACTCGTACGGTATGAAATTTGCAGGGGGTGAAACCGCGGAGCGATCCAGCCGCCCCGTGGCTCATTACTATTTTATTAACCCGCGGCGCGCGTAAACGCTCGCCGGAGATGCGTTTTCATTTGGCGTGCGCGCGGTACGAGAAACGGAAAAACGAGCCGTGAAACCGGCGGGAGAGGGCCGCGGGGGAGGGGGTCGGGCTTTGTAAATCGTTCGCGATTCGATGTACTACACTGCGGAAATCCTCTGCTGCTCGTTCGCACCTGCAACTCTTCCCTCCCCTCCTGCAGATTTAAATATTCCCGGGAGTTGCTCTGATCCGCACGACCTTCGACACACGTTGGATTTTTGCGAACGATGTGTATACGCGGAGCGAGGATATCTGCTCGGATTGAGCCGACGGATATCGAACGAGGCCTGTCGAGCCTGACAGCCGGATCGCTGTTTGCTGAAAAAATTGAGGCGTGTCTTATTTGCACGATCACTGCCGAAGTTTATAGGAAGCGAAGTTTTATGGGACGTCGAGCTGACGGAAGTTTGTTCCGACGACTGGCGAATTCTTTCTAGCGAGCATGATGCGCGGAGATCCACCGTTTTTCAGCGTGTAGTGTTTTCTAAGGATTCTATAGTGTACTCACGGATATTTGGGATATTTAGCTCGCATATAATTGATTTGTACACATTCATTTCACCCTTTGCACTCGCAGACTTGTCGTATATTCGAGCGATTTGAACACATTTGTTCGCTGAGTAGCGAGCAACGTGTTGCTGGCGATAAAATGGCACGGCGTTGAAAATAGTGAAGTTTAAATGAAATGTTATTTGAACCTTTATTGAGATGTATTTTAAACGTGAACACAATTTTTTTTATTTCTCGTTTAACGTACGACACAGTTGAAAGTAATCACCTGTGTGCATCGTAGTCTCGTTAGTGGAAATGTAATATAGTGTAGCGTTGGAATTAATGGCTCTATTGAAACGAAATTTCGCCAGAACATTCATTGGATTGTATTTTATGAAACAGAAATGCCGTTATATCCGTTGCACATTTTTGAGGCACGATATGCTTTAAATATTGTTGATCGTTTGGCACAGTAATCGTGCACGGTGAACGAAATCTGTTCCCTACTCGATGCCCAGTAACCTGTCGGAATGTCTATTTGTCGGTAGAAAAGGAAACTTCCCCGGGGTAGCTATGAAAGAAAAGTTATGAGGAGGAAAGTAAGTTCGTTAGTGGGATAGAGGAGATCGGATCCATGAACAGAGGCGTGAAACGAGCCGTGCGGAATGGCAAATCGATACAAAAGTTCCCGGAGGGTGTGCGAGGGGAGGAGAGCCAGCCATTCGGGACAAGAAAACGGGACCCCAAGATAAACAATGGTACCTCTAAACTATTACATTGATTTCGCGATATTGATTCGCTCCTCTGTTTATACTGGGGTAACTGCTGCCTCTCGGACCTGGTCCG